>NC_138771.1:446669342-447881839 GCF_965119305.1 Pelophylax lessonae
TACCAGTGACATTACTACAGTAATAAATGCTATACATATGCACTGTTACTGTAAAAATGACACTGGCAGGGAAGGGGTTAACTTTATTAGAGAAGGAGGGGTTAAGTGTGTCCCTAGGGGCGTGTTTCTTACTGTGCAGGGATGTGGCTGTGTGTGTAACAGCAGAGATCTACGGTCCTACATAGCAGGACCGCATGATCTGTGCTGTTACACAGGGGAGAATGACAGGCGGCTGTGTTTACATTAGCCGCCTGCCTTTCTCCCTCTGTAACCGACGATCGCGAGTGAGCGGCGGACATCGGGTTCGCTGCTCACACACGTGGGGGGTCCGTGAACGAGCGAGGGTGGGAGCGCGCCTCCGGCAGCGCGCTCGCCCCCTATTGGCTCTCAGGCGAGTGACGTACCGGTACGTCACTTTGCCTGCACGGGGCTGACCGCCGCAGTATATGTACTTGCGGCGGTCGACAAGGGGTTAAAGGGCCCCGGGCAATGCAAAGCACTGGGGGCTCCGCCTACACAATCACCCCTGAGAATAGAAATGCAAATTATCGATAAGGCTATATTTATGGGTACAGCAGTGCAAGGCTAATGACAGCTTCCAAGTTTGGTGGCTGGGTCCGGTGAACACACACACACACAGATGGGAGTCAGACTTGACTGTCCTATGTGCGACTGTTCCCGTGGAGGCAGACAGGCATTCCTGCAGTTGTGGGCTCCCCCTCCACGGCTCAAGTGGCCTGACAGCAGCGCGGGGCTGACAGGAGCTTGACAGATGATAAGTTCGGTGGCGGGATGCACACGGGAATCAGGACTAATGCTTGGCTGGGTCGCTGGGCAGGTGGGGCCCCCTGGGCAAGTGGGGCCCCGGGGCACCTGCCCAGCATGCCCATTCAGTAAGATGGCCCCGCGTTGGAGGAATCTATTGTTATTTATTGTGTGGCTGTTACATGCTGTACCTGCTGCCCGGAATCTCATGTGCATCAAGGCTCCATGCAGACTAGCGTTTTTTTAAGCTAAAAAAAGCTGGATAAAAATCACCGGTAATAGCGCTTTTAAAGGGGCGTTTTTAGGAGGGTATTATATATTTGGATTAATGGATTTGTATTCATGTGTATTTATCATTTTACTACTTTGTTGTCATGTGCCTCATTAAGGCTTCATTCAAACTTGTGCAACTTTGTCATGCAACTTTGGACATCAAAGTTGTATGACAAGTCGTTCCCCATGTTTTCCAATGATAACCATTTATATATGCCCGACTTAAATTTGCAGCAACTTCAAAGAAGTTCATACACAACTTTGGTCCGACTTTGATGCAACTGAAAGGCCATAGACTTCAATGTTAACCTTCAAAAGTTGCATAAACGTCGTACCTGAATGTTGTACAGTGCAACAGTTGTCCATTATCACTGGTTAAAAAATCCAAAGTCGTATCCAAGTTGCACCCATTTAAAGTTGTGTCAAAGTTTCATCAAAGTTGCACCAAATTTGCACACAAGTTGCACTCCAATGTTGGCGCAACATTATAGCCGCACAAGTGTGAATGGAGCCCTAGGCAGTTTTGACTGGACTTGAAGCAATACCTGTGTAATCTTGAGGTCTATGGACCTCAAAATGCATCAAAGTCTGACAAAAGTAGTGCAGGAACTACTTTGAAGTCGTTGCGGCTTGAAGTCGCACAGATATGAATGGTACCCATTGTAAATCATGGAGTACAACTTGTCATGCGACTTTGCAGTCCCAAGTTGCAGAACAAGTCGTACAAGTGCTTAAGGCCCCTTTCACACTTGTGCGACCTAAAAGTCGCACGATTTTGACTGGACTTGAAGTAATGCTTTTGTCTATGGGCCTTTAAAATGCATGAAAGTTGGACCAAAGTAGTGCAGGGACTACCTTGAAGTCGTTGCAAATTGAAGTTTCACAGATATGAACGGTACTCATTGAAAATCATGGAGTACGACTTGTTATGCGACTTTGCAGTCCCAAATCACAGGACAAGTCGCACAAGTGTGAAAGGGGCCTAAAGTCCCAAGGGAATTAAATTTTACTTTGAATGCGTAGCACCCTTCGTGGTAGGTGCTAGGTAAAGGCATTGTTTTGCTCCATCTGCTTTTCAGGGGAGCCTGATCAGTAGTTTTGCCTGTTACCCTGTGTCCATGTGTGATTCACTTGGTCAGAGGGAGTGTCCCCACTGTATCCAATAGGGGGGCATGTTGGACAGTGGAGGAAACCCTGCCAGTGACACACTGGCAGGCTTTTGTGGCTGTCCCAGTGGGAGGGCACAAGAGTGGTGCATCCTGGGGTTGGCTATAAAGGCCAGGGGCACATGTGACAGGGCGGGAAGCCAGGTCCCAGGAGGAGGGTGACGTTGGTCTCTCCTCCTGTTAGCAAGGAAGGTGGTCACAGGCAGTCGGCCTAGTGGATCCAGAGTGTGATGCTAAGCCAAGAGGTCCAGGATACTGACAAGTGGAGCTGAAGGCAGAGCAACCAAGGGAAAAACAGTGTCCGTGAGTACCGGGATGCTTGCCAGGGGTCTGCCCAGGAAGGGGACCACCCCAGTGGAGAGTCAGTGGACAAGGGTAGGAAGTGAGAAAGGGGTGCCAAGTCAGGGAAGAGAAGAGAAACTCAGTCAGAAATCTGAGGCATAATCTGAGGCATGATCTGAGGCATGATCATGTCACTCCCACGCATGCGTGCCGGAGTCACGGCCACAGCACACAGCTCTGAAAAATGGACATGGGTATGCTGTTCCTTCATGCGCCACTGATGTCACCAGCTGCCGACCAGGTGAATATCTCCTAAATGGTGCAGGTTTAGGACATATTTAATTATTCTACAGGTAAGCTTTATTATAAGTTTACAGGCTGGTAAAAATCCAAATCCAGGGTTTACTACCACTAGAATAAAGTAATATCAACTCAACCAACACATCCTCCACACTCTACTGCCTGGAGTCTGCTGCTGCTGCAGGCTTTGGTAGCAGCTAATGGAGGATGAAAACGAATCCAGCATTTGGGTTTCGAAAATGCAAGTGTAGCCAGTTGCTGGGCTACAGCAATATGGAGTAGGAGACTTGCCTATTAGTCTTCTCTCCTAGAGATATTTATGTTATTCTGCACCATTCTCCTTTGGCCAGCGTTTAGAATCTTGGGGGTTGTAGTTTGGGATGGCAGCTATATAATGGGGTCAATTGACTCCCAGATCCCATTAGGCACTGTGCAGAAGGAGAAGTGAGAGATGTTTGTCATTAAACTGCCTGGGAAAGTTATTATTGAATATTTTCCTACCAGTAGAGACTTGAGCCTGAGACTGGCAATATAGACACCAAGGGCAGCGCAGCACATTGCAGCACCTGCACTGCTGCCGCAGGGAGATTGGAGCATCTACTCACCCTCTGCTTCCCAAGGCTGATCACCGGAGGCCTTCAGGGAGGACTGAGGGGGCCCCCTTTTACAAAGATAGGTCACTGCAGCATGCCAGGGACTGGTTAGAGGGCTTTTTGCCCATTGCTGATACTACTAGCAGAGACTGAGCAACTGGAAGTAGAACGCCAAGTGTACCCAATCCATACTGCACCCATACTGCGCTCTATACCGCACTTATTCCAAACCTAGACTGCACCTATACCAACCCTATACATCATTATACTGAATCTATACTGCATCTGAACCACATCTACCTTGCACCTGTGTGGAGATTATACAGTACCTATATTGTACCTATACTGCATGCAAGTTAACTGGGACTGTCATTAAGTGCACCAGCGCTAGGACCCCAATGATAGCCGGCAGATGAACATCTTAAAGGTCTTCCCCTCCCATACTAATTATTCTGCAAGTCCCCTTTGTTCCCCTGCCCCTCCCCTCTACCATCCTCCTTTATTATTGGACAGTGCATACCCAATTGGCCTAGGGCTAGCATTGCTGCCATAAATTCTCTCTGGCAGTATACTTTCAGCACTTGGTAGATTAAACTTTACTACTGCTCACTGCTGCATTTGAGGTGGCCTTGCTACTGTTTATGCTGATCTGGATGCTAAACATCATCTTATGCCCAGTCCTTACTGTTAATCATTTTGTATGCTAAATTGTGTTATTACCATTGTTAATCCATTTTATGCTGGCCAGGTTACCAACCATATTGGGTGACAATATAATAAGTTTGTGTGAAAAATACAGTCCTGCATTGCCAGTTACTACCTCCTAATACCCTAATACCCTAAAATATTCTGGGTTGCTGCTTACACCCCTGTGTTCTCACATGCATTAGTTAAACCTAAATGGTTTAGTGTAGCGCTAAACTTACTTAAAGCAGAGTTCCGGCCACGAAAATGTTTTTTCAATAAAAATACCCTAGGACAGTCAGGGCTAGTACATTGCACAATGGATAGCCTCTGAACTGTCCCAGGTTGCAGTTGCCTTTTAGAAGAAATACTTACCTTGAAAATTTCTTCTCCAGCGCTGCCATCCCAGGTGTGGGCAGCTGAAGCCAGCGCATCCTCTTCTGCGTCCTCTTTCGTTTCCTCTTCGGTCCCACAATGCACTGCACCAGCCCAGCCATCACTTCTGGGGCAGGAGCGTCATCCCTGCACAGCTTCTGGGCATGCCCAGAATCTGTTCAGCAGGGAATGACGTGCCTGCACCGGAACTGACGAGCGGGGCCGACGCAGGCGCATTGATTCCTGGGTGCGATGACGTTCAGCTCCCATGAATAAATGCAAGCAGGAAGTGTCGGCGCGGGCCGCGGCCGCAGAGGGAGGAAGTGGAAGGAAGGTGAGTATATTTTCTTCAATAACAAGGTAAGTAAAAAAAAAAAAAAATTGTGACTGTCCATTTCTTTTACAGGTGACACTGAGCAAGTGGATGGCATTTTGTGGCCGGAACTCCGCTTTAACAGTGGTTTTACATATATACAAGTGTATACATTAATATATATATAAAATGAAATAAATAAATACACAATTCCTGTACTGGAAAAACCCAAAATGTATACGACCCCAAAAAACATGTTTACCACTCTAGTACCGCTAATGACCTAAACTGCATGTAAATTATGTCATCAAATGCACATTCCCAGTGCTGTAAATTAAATAAATAAAAGTGCATATATGCATTAAAGGAGATGTATGGGAATCCATTTTTTTCCCCCATTTATACTTACCTAGGTGGATGCAGCATCGGTCTGATACTGCATCAGTCCCCCGGCGCCTCTACACTGAGAACCGAGCGATCGATTCTGACAGCTCCCCAAGCAGAGAGCTGTTGCCTGTCAGTCAGCAGCTCTCCGCTCTGCCCCCTCCTCACTCATTGGAGAGCTAAGGAGGCTGAGCCCGGTGTCGGTCCAGGTACATGGCCGATCCCGACTCTGTGGTCGTGATGATGCAGTGCCTGGATCGACATCTGTGACATGGTCACAGGAGTGCAGAACAAACTGTATTCCTGTGATCCATAGGAGATGTTCAGCCAAACAAGCTTTGGCTGTACATCTCCTTTAAAATCAGTGTGTCAACAAACTACAATGGTAACTGAATCCACAATCTAAGAGCTGCAAAATGTTTTTTTAATTGCATAACGTGAGATATAAACAGGGCCAGATTAACATAGGGGCTATTGGAGCTGCAGCTCCAGGCCCCTACCTTTATATAGGCCCCGGGTTGGCCATATTCACTGTTACCGCTCTTCTGTCACTTGTAAACACAGAAGTCTGGCTTCTATGCTCGCTTCCCCAGGCAGCTCCCTCAGAACCTCCCCACACAGCGCGAAGGCCTGACAAGGAGGGACAGTTGCCGATGCATGGATGTGTTTATGGGCTTCAGAGACAGCATCCCATGTTGAATTAGGCATGCATGGCTGCACCCTTCCTCCTCTGGGTGCATGCCAAGGCACGGCCCTTAAGGCCCTTCAAAATCCTCAGCACCAAGCCCATGATGCTCTTAATCTGGCCCTGGATATAAAGTGAGTCCACAATCTCAGTGCTACAAACTGTTCAATGTAACCACATTATGCTTCACCATCCACTCCACCATCTATTGCAATTGCAGTGATAACTGAAGAGGCTGCTTTAAATATGCTGGATCCCCCTAACCTGTTCAGAGGCTACCCATCCTGCTTTAAGTCCCAGTAGCACACTGACAAATTCAGACTCACTCCAGTCTAGAGGTCTTTTTATGGTTTATTGGTTTATTGCAGGTTTCAGCCAAAATACAGGGAGGAGGGATTAGGGTGCAGGATAGCAAAAAACTTGAAAAGTTTGGAGGACAACTTGTTGAAAAAAATCTACAAGTAAAATCAGCCAGTAAATCTGTGACCCTGTGTCAGTGTTGGGGGTAACTAGTTACAATGGTAAGATCGGTAACTAAATTACTTTACACGGCTTGAGGAACGTGCTTTCCTGCGTTACTCAAGCCGTGCGATCATACAATCATCAGGGCAGCTTTATTCCCAGGGGCCTTACCTTAAATAAGTTTCCCAGGAGGGTCCGAGGAGGCGAACTTTTTTTCCATTTTTGGGCGCGTAGGTATACATGAAGAAGCGCCGCTTCGCATCATGAACCGCTGCACTGCACATATAGTTCCGGCCGGGCGCCGGCCGGACCACCCACTGCCTGCCTAGCCTATGCTCTGCGGCTCTGCCCTTCTCGTCAGCAGAGTGATTCTCCTCTCCCGCCGCAGGAGCCGTGGGCGTGGACTCTGAGACAGTGAGGGAGAAGAAGTACGGTGGCGCCGCTCCGATTTGTGAACAAACTGCCCTGCATTTTTTAGCACAGCCACAGAGCAAGAGTCTGTCCCTGGGTAAGTGACAGCCCCTCGTTCCTAGATGGAAGGATGCTCAGCCATGCCCCCAGTTTCGCAGGAATAAGCACTCGGCCTCATTGAAGACCCATGTGTTCAATGCGCTTGCTCCCTATATTACAGCAGCGGCTGAGCTCAGTGATGTGTTACAGAAGGAGAGAGCACAATGCGGATTCCCAATGAGCAAGAGTGCTCGTTCCTGCAAAGTTGCCCAAGGCCCGGCACCTCCTTCCATCTAGGCAGCACAAGTGGGGGGGGAGTCACCTACATAAGAGATTTATTTTTTACAACTCGGGAGAGACTTCTCATGGTGAACAGGTATGACATTGAAATGAAGCTTATTAAAACATGAGTGGTGTTTTTTAATGTACTGGGGGCACTGGAATGCATGGGAAATGTTATTATAAAGGCAAAGTAAACCCTTATAGTCCAACCCTGGCCCATCATTGTTTGTTTTTCAATATTGCATAGAATAGAGGACAATTATAATCTCCTCGGTATGATGGTGATGTTCCCCGAATGGCGCCGTTCTGAGGGCCTGTGTGCGCAGTCAAAGTACTGAAGTAGTACCTTCTGGCATCTATCCCTCAATAAGCACTTCAGTACCTGGAGCTACAAGTGAAAAGGTCCCATCTCCCCAGATGAACTTCCACAGACAATTTTCTTTCAGGCCCCCAGCTGATAGCAGTATAGTTGCACTCAAAGGGCCGGTTGTGTGCTAGGAGTGCATTACATACAGAGTGCTGGGTTCATTAGTGTGTTACTTATAGAGTGCAGGGTTGAGGAATGCGTTACGTACAGAGTTCAGGATTGCGTTACATACAGAGTGCAGAGTTCTGGATTGCATCACGTACAGAGTGCATAGTTCAGAGGTGTGCTGTGCACAGAGTGCAGGGTTGAGTCGTGTGCTACATACAGAGTGCAGGGTCTCCCTCCCCACCTCCACAGCCCCCCCCCCCAACCTCCCAATGCTTCCCAGCACCTCTTCTCTTCTACCTAGCCTGGCACTAGTAACTCCCTGTGTAGGCGGCTCTAGTACCAATGTAAGCAGCTCCACCTCGCCTTGCACAGAGATCATTCTGCCAGTCAGATCAGATTCTGGAGATTTCTCCCCACTAATCATAAGTACCTGCAGGGATCTGTTAGAAACCTGAACCGCCCAGGGCAAAGCTTTCCTTGTAAACACAGAAGGCTTCTGTGTTTACAAGTGACAGCAGACAGTGGGGAGCTAAGGATGAGAGCCGGAGGTGGAGGAACTGAGTTCTGCAAAGTCCAGCTGAAAAACTGGGTGTGAGGGCCACATGACATGGCAAGCCGGATTCGGTGTGTTTCACATTGTAACGCTTCTGCGTTTCTTATATGGTGTGGATTTTCAGCTGCAGAAATAGTTCCACGTCAGTAGTCATGTAAGAGATATGCTGAGATACCATTCCCAACCTCAATAACTCATCATGTGTGGAAGGTCTTATTTCAGCCAGTAAATACACACAATTAGCAAGCTGGTTCCTAGAATGACTTTATGTATGTGGTAACACAATGATGAAGGTTGAGGGATAGGTTGAGTGGAGGTGGTAGGTGATAGACACTTGAAGGTGAGACAGTAGCAGATGGATGCAGGAAGGTTTAGCAATGTTGTATGGTAGCAGATGACAGAATAGCAGGTGGACATACAAAAGAGATCAACCCAGTGCAGAAAAGTAGCAGTAGTCTCAAGAGCTAGCAATCTAGTTATGCAGATGTGATAAACAGTCTTTACTATGCAGAGCTAGATAGTGTAAGCTTAGTATAAGTTTATAGAGAATTCCCCTGCGGGGTACTTAGCACTATTAGCGATACAGCCGAAGGGTGTTTCAGGAGAGGCGGATGATCCAGTAGCGGGATACAGGGATCAGCGCAGCGAGGTTCCGTCAGCGAAGTAAGCTTGCAAGCATGGAAGCTTCAAGCAAGGTTAGCATCCAGGTAAAGGTGTTTGAACGAACACATGTGAGTGAGAACCGGCGCTTTAAATAGCCATCTAGTCAGGCGCTGGGTGATGACAGCTCCAGTCTTAAAGGTGTATGCGCACCTTTCCAAAAGTAAATGGTGGGGCGCATACACTTGTGGAAAGTGTAATTTAGGGTACCAAAGGTACCGGAACATTACAATACCCCCCCCTTAAGGCCTGCTCCTGAAGGCCTCTGGAGCTGGTTTGTCTGGGTATCTCGCATGAAAATTGCGGATTAATCTAGGGGCATGTATTTCAGAGGTGTTTAGCCAGGTGTCGTCTTGGGGCCCATAGTTCTTCCATCTAACCAAGTACTGAAGTCTTCTTCTGTAGATACGAGAATCCAGAATCTCTTTTATCTCGTATTCTTCTCCACCTTCAACTTGTACAGGAGGCGGAGGTGGAATATTAGGCCTTATTCCTTGGTCCGGAACATGGGGCTTCAGTAGCGACACATGGTAAATGGGATGGATTTTTAGGTCTATTGGCAATGTAAGCTGTACTGCAGCTTTTCCAATAAGTTTTTTGATTGGGAAAGGTCCCAAGAACAGAGGTCCAAGCTTTTTGCTAGGGATCTTCAGTCTTAAATTTTTTGTTGAGAGCCAAACGAGGTCCCCGATAGTGTACTGTGGAGAAGGTCTTCTGCGAAGATCATAGTACTTCTTTTGTTGACTGTGAGCGTGTGCAATGGTAGTATTTAGTAAACCCAGAGAATCCTTTATTTGGGTAAGATAGTCTGAGGCTTCTGGGTTATTTGAAGGAAGGATGCGTGGAGGGAGAATAGAGGGATGAAACCCATAGTTCAAGTAGAACGGACTCTGCTTGGTTGTACTGTGAGTTGCGTTGTTGTAGGCAAATTCTGCCAGGGGGAGAAGATCCAACCAATCATCCTGTTGGTAAGAAGTGTAACAACGTAAATACTGCTCGATGCATTGGTTGACTCTTTCAGTCTGTCCGTTGGTCTGCGGATGGTAAGGAGAAGTGAGCTTCCGCTCAATCCGTAGTATGTGACATAGTTCTTGCCAGAATTTAGAAATAAATTGGGATCCACGGTCAGACAAAAGAGTTTTTGGGATACCATGTAATCTGAAGACATGTTTCATCAGGAGTTCTGCCGTTTGTTTGGACGAAGGTAGTCTGCGAATAGCAATGAAATGTGCCATCTTTGTCAGATGGTCCACTGACACCAAGATGGTATTAAATCCTTTGGAAGGAGGCAATTCTACGATGAAGTCCAATGACAGAACCTCCCATGGAGTTTGGGGTATTGGTAGACTGCATAGTAGACCGGATGGTCTCGTAGTGTCAATTTTGGACCTGGCACAGACATTGCATGAAGAGACGAATTTTTGTATAGATGTTTTCATGTCAGGCCACCAGAATTGTCGAGAAATCAAATTGAAAGTCTTTGTCATACCCATATGTCCTGCCATAGGCACATCATGCGATAATTCCAAGATCTTGGTGCGTAGGGTAGGTGGTATGTAAAGTTTGTCGTTGTAGTAGAGGAAGCCTTCTGCATCAGTATTTAGTTGTGGTGGGGGTGAATCCAAACTTATACCATGCAGAACCTCTTCCTTTAAGGAACGGACAACTCCAATAATGCGTTTGTGAGGTATTATAGGAACGGAAGGGATTTCAAAGTAGTTTTCTTCAGTTAGTCGTGATAGTGCATCCGCCTTTTTGTTCTTATCTGCAGGTGTGTAGGTCACTAGGAAGTTAAACCTTAGAAAGAATAGTGACCATCGTACCTGTCGATGCGAGAGAGTTTTGCTAGTCTGAAGATATTGGAGGTTTTTATGGTCCGTGTATATAACTATTGGTAGTTGGGTGCCTTCGAGTAAATGTCGCCAATTCTCCAGAGCCAATTTTATAGCAAGCAGTTCCTTTTCACCCATGGGGTAATTTATCTCGGGACTGCTCAGGGATTTAGAAAAAAAAGCGACTGGATGAAGTGGTGAAGTGTGGGTAGGTCGTTGGGAGAGTATTGCTCCTACTGCCATGTTTGACGCATCTACCTCCAGAATGTATTGGAGGGATGGGTCTGGATGGCGTAATATGGGAGCGGAAGTAAACCTTGTCTTTAACAAGTGGAAAGCCTTATTTGCTTCTTCTGACCATTTAAATGGTATTTTTATGCTAGTGAGCTGTGTGAGGGGTCTCACAATAGCAGAAAAGTTTTTTATGAACTTCCTGTAGAAATTTGAAAATCCCAGGAATCGCTGTAGCGCCTTGCGTGTAGTTGGTGTAGGCCAATCCTGAATGCAGGATATTTTACTCATGTCCATCTCGATTCCTGTTTTGGATATGATGTAGCCTAGAAAGAGTACCTCATCTTTATGGAACAAGCATTTCTTCAGCTTCACATAAAGATTATGTGCAAGCAATCTCGATAATACAAGTCTTACATGTCTTATGTGTTCAGACAGGGTCCGTGAATATATAAGTATATCGTCCAGATATACCACAACACAGACATCTAGTAAGTCTTTAAAAATATCGTTTATAAATCGTTGGAAAACTGCAGGGGCATTGCATAGGCCGAATGGCATCACAAGATATTCGAACAATCCGTATCTAGTTCTGAATGCAGTCTTCCACTCGTGTCCATCACGGATTCGAATGAGATTGTATGCTCCTTTCAGGTCTAATTTTGAAAAATAGGTAGCTCCACGCACCTGCTCAATGAGCTCAGGGATAAGCGGTAGAGGATAGCGATCTTTTATTGTGATAGCATTCAATTTCCTGTAGTCGATGATAGGTCTGAGACTTGAATCTTTATTGCGAACAAAAAAGAGTCCTGCTGCTGTGGAAGAAGTGGAAGGTCTAATAAAACCTTTTTCCAAGTTCTCATCCAAATAGGTTTTGAGATGGGCAAGTTCATCCTGTGAAAGAGGATAAACATGACCGAACGGCAATTTGCTATTTGGGAGTAGATCAATGCTACAATCATAGTCTCGATGAGGAGGTAATGCTTGAGCATTTTTCTCAAGAAAAATCTCAGAAAGATCCTGATAACATAGTGGTGCAATCTCATCTGTCACCACAGACAGAATCTTCCCGGAAAACGGGAGGTTACACGTTTCCTCGCAATAACAAGAAGGGAAGGTCAAGGACCGTTTCTTCCAATCTATGGTTGGTTGGTGTGTGTGCAACCAGGGAAGTCCCAACACAATGGGAAAGTGGGGTGATGGTATTAAATTGAAGGTAGAAGTCTCCCTATGAGACTCGTTAATAGTGACTAGAAGTGCTTGTGTCTGATCGGTGATCGGACCAGAGGATAACGGAACACCGGTAATAAGACTTACTGAGACAGGTTTGAGTTTAGAAATAATAGGAATTTTATTTAAAGCAGCAAAACATATATCCATATAATTTCCACAAGATCCTGTGTCAATCATGGCCTTAGTAGTAATCCTGTTCTGGTCCCACTGTAATGTCAAAAAAACAGAAATGTAGGGGTTAGTGAATGAAGTTGTCAATCCTCCTAGAGAGACATGTGAACACTCACCCTTCTTTTTGTTGACTAGGGGACAGACGTTTATCTTGTGATCCGGGGATGCACAGTACAAGCAGAGATTTTCATTTCGTCTTTTGGCTTTTTCCATAGTTGATAGCGGTGGGCGTATGGTTCCTACCTCCATAGGAACGGCCAGACTCCGAAAGGAAACGGATAATGGCATTCCCATCTTTTCAGCCTTTCTTTCTCGTAGTCTTCTATCTATGGTAATACTGAGTTGTATTAATGCATCCAGGGTTTTTGGCAGATCCGCTCGGGCGAGCTCGTCCTTAACGGCTTCTGATAGGCCAAGCCTAAATTGGGTTTTCAGAGATGCATCATTCCATTCTGAATCAAGGGTCCATCTCTTGAACTCTGCGACAAAGTCTTCCACAGGCCTCCTTCCTTGTTTCAAGGATCTTAACTGAAGATCAGCAGTACTCTGCCTATTGGGGTCATCATATAGGCTAGTGAGCTCTGCCAGGAACAAGGCATAGGAGTTGAGAAGCTGGTCGTTTTTCTCAAAAAGAGAATCTGCCCAGGCTCGAGGATCGCTTGATAGGTAAGAAATAATAGTACAAACCTTAATGTGATCAGTAAGGTAGGTACGAGGTTTTAGCAAAAAAAGTAACTCACATGCGTTTTTAAATTCGCGAAATTTTTGGCGATCGCCTGTAAATACCAAAGGGGGATTTATCTTGGGTTCAGGGGACTGAGCAGAGGTAAGTTGTGTCAGTCTAACTACCTGCTGCGACAGAGCCTGATTGTCTTCTTTTAATTCAGCAAGTGCGTGTATTAACACAGTTACTTGCTGTTTTAATTGTGTCACCTGAGTGGTTATTTCTGCTGAATCCATTTGTGGGTTCGTTCAATCTGTAACGCTTCTGCGTTTCTTATATGGTGTGGATTTTCAGCTGCAGAAATAGTTCCACGTCAGTAGTCATGTAAGAGATATGCTGAGATACCATTCCCAACCTCAATGACTCATCATGTGTGGAAGGTCTTATTTCAGCCAGTAAATACACACAATTAGCAAGCTGGTTCCTAGAATGACTTTATGTATGTGGTAACACAATGATGAAGGTTGAGGGATAGGTTTCGAACCCAGGTCCTCAGTTGCTTCTGACAGTGCTTCTTCTTGCTGAGCTATCCAGCAGCTGATATCTATGCATACTAGATCTATGTGGTGACCTAGACCTTGTCCAGTTTCCTGCCTAGTTCCTTGCCCAGCCTCCTGTGAACTCTGAACCTTTGGCCACTCCTTGTACTTCCTATTTAAGCCTGATCTGGAAACTTCCTGATGCCAGATTATTGTGCTTTGCCAAGATCTAGCTTTGTGTGCTTCATCCTCCTGAATCTTCCACTTGTGTACCGACCTCCAGCGACGTTCCAGGACTACGCCTCTGCCTGCTGCCATTTTGCCCTTCACTGCTTGTGTACCGACCTTCGGCTAAAGACTACGACCACTCTTCTGCTTGCTCCCTCACTCCGGCTGATCTCTTGTGTACCAGACCCTGCTTGTTGACCATGGTTGTGCTGCTGCTTCCTGCGACTGGACTCTGAGCCTGACCCAGTAATCGTGACAGGAGGTGGTAGGTGATAGACACTTGAAGGTGAGACAGTAGCAGATGGATGCAGGAAGGTTTAGCAATGTTGTATGGTAGCAGATGACAGAATAGCAGGTGGACATACAAAAGAGATCAACCCAGTGCAGAAAAGTAGCAGTAGTCTCAAGAGCTAGCAATCTAGTTATGCAGATGTGATAAACAGTCTTTACTATGCAGAGCTAGATAGTGTAAGCTTAGTATAAGTTTATAGAGAATTCCCCTGCGGGGTACTTAGCACTATTAGCGATACAGCCGAAGGGTGTTTCAGGAGAGGCGGATGATCCAGTAGCGGGATACAGGGATCAGCGCAGCGAGGTTCCGTCAGCGAAGTAAGCTTGCAAGCATGGAAGCTTCAAGCAAGGTTAGCATCCAGGTAAAGGTGTTTGAACGAACACATGTGAGTGAGAACCGGCGCTTTAAATAGCCATCTAGTCCGGCGCTGGGTGATGACAGCTCCAGTCTTAAAGGTGTATGCGCACCTTTCCAAAAGTAAATGGTGGGGCGCATACACTTGTGGAAAGTGTAATTTAGGGTACCAAAGGTACCGGAACATTACAATACCCCCCCCTTAAGGCCTGCTCCTGAAGGCCTCTGGAGCTGGTTTGTCTGGGTATCTCGCATGAAAATTGCGGATTAATCTAGGGGCATGTATTTCAGAGGTGTTTAGCCAGGTGTCGTCTTGGGGCCCATAGTTCTTCCA
This sequence comes from Pelophylax lessonae, assembly GCF_965119305.1. NCBI lineage: Eukaryota > Metazoa > Chordata > Amphibia > Anura > Ranidae > Pelophylax > Pelophylax lessonae. Next base: position 446,683,923 of record NC_138771.1, read on the forward strand.
TCTAACCAAGTACTGAAGTACCAAAGGTACCGGAACATTACACACATATGTGTAATTACACACATATGTGTTCTAAGGCTTAGTAGAGGTGGCTCAACCTGGTGTGTCAGTGGGGCTGAGATTGTTATCAGAGTCGAGGCAGAAGAACAGAGTACCCAATCTACCAAGTGGGTCCTGTGGGGGTAGCGCTACATTAACTTTAGCTAGCCCAAGGCAGGGACTTTACATAAAGATGAGAAAAACTGTCATGCCTTCGAGACCCAGCAAAGTCATCAACAGAAGTAACACAATGACAAGGTTGAGTAAATACAATTCAGGGAGGGAGAGGGGAATGTGCTGGAGGTGGTTTTGTGGTTTTGTCATAGAATAGGGGTGGTTGTACTAGAAGGGGGTGAATTTTTGCTTGGGAAGCACTCTATGTTTACCTTTCACCTCTGCATTCTCTGCAATACTTACTCCTAACCCCTACACTCTGTGTGTATTTCACTCTGTGCTTTACCCACTCCTGACCTCTGCATTCTGGGGAACTCCCACTTCTTACCCCTGCACCCTATGTGGTATTTACTCCTGACCTCTGAACACTGTGCATGACGCACTCCCTACCCAGAGTAGATTTAACCGCTGCCCCACCTCCATTACCAGTGTACGTGGCCCCTCAATTTCAATTTGAAACTCTGGTCATCCTAATGTAATGTAACATGCCTGAGAACAGTTTTTGCTAAAAAAAAAATAATATAAGGAGAAATTTGTGTAACTGTATGTATACACTTTTCTGGGCAGTTTCTAGGCATTTTGCCAAGGCACCCCTAAAGACATCGTAAGGCATCCCAGCATGCCTAGGCACCCTGGTTGAAAAAGGCTGTATTATACAATAAAAATTCATGTTCTGATTTTTTTTATCTCTTCTTCCCCCCTTCTCTTTTAAATACTTGCAAAAGGCTGGATAATAAATGAACTAAAACTTCTGTTGAGGATTCTGTTTTTATTTGTTTAACTGACTTATTTTGTGAAAATTCACAGTGAATCCGAAAAGTATTCACAGTGCTTCACGTTTTCCATATTTTGTCATGTTTACAGCCTTTTTCAAAAATGGATTACATTCATTATTTTTCTCAACATTCTACAAACAATACCCCATAATAACAATGTGAAAGAAGTTTGTTTGAAATCTTTGCAAATGTATTAAAAATAAATAACAAAAAAAAAATCCCATGTACATAAGTATTCACAGACTTTGCCATGACACTCAAGATTGAGCTCAGGTGCATCCTGATTCCACTGATCATCTTTGAGATGTTTCTATAACTTGATTGGAGTCCCCCTGTGGTAAACTCAGTTGTTTGGACATGATTTGGAAAGGCACATACCTGTCTATATAAGGTTCCTATCACGTACCTGGAAATGAGCCTGACACTGTGAGGAAGGCCTCCCTTGCGCCTCAGGACTCGGGACCCCTGATAGTGCAAACAGGGGACACCGGAGTGTAGAGTAGCACGAGCGCCTGGAGTTTTGCTTGAAGCAGACGATGGCTACTGGTGAAGGTTGCCAGAGAAGTCCGATGAGCAGGGTGTTGTGCAGGCAGCAGGTGCTGGAAGCAGGGTTTCCTGGATAACAGGAGGAGCTTCCCAGGCAGGATGGACGGATCTGGGAATGACAGAAGCGTAGTAAGACAAGCCGGGTCAGGAGCCAATCGGTAACGTATAAGCCAGTAGGAGCAGACAGGAAGAGTGGTCACGGGACAAGCCAAGGTCGGTGCAGGTGGAGATCAGAGAATCGTCAGGACAAGCCGGGTCTGGAACTAGGAACAAGTGCAGGTAACAGGTATCCAAGGCTGAAGACAAAGCAGCACTGAACCTGTGTGCTGATCCAGCTTAAATAGTGCTCTTCCTTGATGAGAAGGGTGGAGCCAGGATTAGGCTGAGGGTTTAACTCATCCTCTGCCAGAGCCTTCCTGACATGGCCCCCCCCCCAATGGGCAGCCTCCGGATGCCCAACTGGGCCATTCTTGCTGGGTGGGCCCGGTTGAAAGCCTGTATGAGTCTTTTGGCATGGATGTTTTCTTCAGGTTCCCAGGAAGTGTCTTCAGGACCATACCCCTTCCATTTAATCAGGTACTGTACCTGATTCCTCCTTTTCCTGCAACCCACAATTGCTTCGACCTCAAATTCCTCTTCACTGTCCACAATTACTGGCTCGGGGGGACCTGTATTTCACTCCGGAAAAGGATCAGGGATGGCAGGTTTTAGCAGGGTAACATGGAAAACCGGGTGGATTTTAAAGGAAGCTGGTAGTTCCAATTCATAAGAGACGTCATTGATTTTTCTTTTAATAGGAAAGGGACCCAAAAATTTAGGTCCAAGTTTTCTTGAGGGACAGGTAAGCTTCAAATTGGTTGTGGCCAACCATACCTGATCACCAGGTTCCAATATCAGCTCTCCCCTTCTTTTCCTGTCAAAGAATTTTTTATTATTTTCCTGAGCCTTAGCCATGGTTTCCTGAAGTAACTCAGTGTTGGATGCAAAAAAGTTTACTGTGTCCTGGACAGCAGGGACAGGACATTCAGGTACTGTGGTGATCAGAAAAGAAGGATGGTAACCATAATTGGCAAAGAATGGAGTCTGCTTGGTAGCCGAATGTTCAGAGTTGTTGTATGCGAACTCCGCTAGTGGCAATAGCGTCACCCAATCATCCTGGGAAAAGGACGAAAAACAGCGTAGATACTGTTCCAGTGTCTGATTGGTCCTTTCCGTTTGACCGTTGGTCTGTGGGTGATATGCTGAAGAAAAGGACAGTTCAATATCCAATTTCTCACAAAGGGATTTCCAAAATCTGGAGGTGAACTGAACTCCGCGGTCGGATACTATGTTGGCAGGAACTCCATGCAGTCTCACAATCTCTTTGATGAACAACTTGGCTGTATCCATGGCCGAGGGAGTGCCCTTCATGGGTAAGAAATGCGCCATCTTGGATAGCCGGTCTACCACCACGAAGATGGTAGTGTAGCCTTCAGATGGTGGGAGTTCAACGATAAAGTCCATTGAAATCATTTTCCATGCTCTGTCAGGGACTGGTAAGGGTTTGAGCAAGCCCCAAGATTTAGACTTGGGGGTCTTGTTCCGGATACATGTAACACAGGTTTCAATGTACCTTTTACAATCCTTCTGTAGATCAGGCCACCAAAAGGTGCGTTGAAGTAGCTCAGAGGACTTATGGACTTCAAAATGTCCTGCAAGGGAGTGGTCATGGCAGAGACCCAAGACAGGGACCCGCAATCTCTCAGGTACAAATATTTTGTTATTATGCCATAAAAGTCCGTCCTTAACCTAAGTAAGGAAACTCCGGGAAGTGGGGAAATATCCTTAGAGGCCTGTTTGAGCTGTAGCAGTAAGTCGTCTTGCAGTAACAGGAAGTTTCCTGACGACAGAATTGTATCTGGGACTGCAGATCTCTCAGCATCAGAAGTGACATGAAAGGAAAATCTGGAGAAAAAGAGAGCCCACCTGGCCTGGCGGGGTTTTAAGCGTCTAGCTGCTTGCAAGTATTCTAGATTCTTGTGGTCTGTGTACACTAGAATTGGATGGGCTGCCCCTTCTAAGAGATATCTCCACTCTTCCAAGGCAGCCTTAATTGCCAAGAGCTCTCGATCACAACGTCATAATTTCTCTCTGCCGAAGATAACTTGCGTGAGAAGAAGGCAACGGGTTGTAACAGAGCTTTGGCTCCTGCCCGCTGCGACAATACTGTTACTACAGCCGACTCAGATGCGTCTACTTCTAGGACGTAAGGCAGGCCAGGATCCGGGTGTCAAAGGACTGGTGCAGAGGTGAAGAAATCCTTTAGGGTTTCAAATGCGGTCTGCGCCTCAGGAGTCCACAGGAAACGGATACCTTGTCTGGTTAACTGAGTGATGGGGGAGATGATTGCGGAGAAATTCTTGATAAACTTCCGATAAAAGTTTGAGAACCCTACGAACCGTTGCACCCCTTTTTTTATCAGAGGGAACCGGCCAGTGTAAAATAGCAGAAACCTTTTGAGGATCCATTTTAATACCTTCTGTGGAAAGAATCAGACCCAGGAATTGGATACTCTGTCGACTGAACTCACACTTCTCAGGTTTTCCGTATAAGCCATGCTGTCTGAGACGGGCAAGGACATTTCTTACGTGTTCATGATGGTCTTCTATGGTGGAGGAAAATATCAAAATATCATCAAGATAAACAATAACAAACAAGTCCAGAAAATCTCGGAAAATGTCATAAACAAAGTGCTGGAAGGTGGCTGGGGCGTTGCAAAGCCCAAAGGGCATCACTAGGTACTCATAGTGCCCGAAACGGGTGCGAAATGCTGTTTTCCACTCGTCACCTTCCCTGATTCGCACTAGATTATATGCCCCCCGTAAGTCCAATTTAGTAAAAATGGTGGCACAGCAGAGTCTCTGGAATAGTTCCGGCACTAATGGTAACGGGTAACGATTCTTAATCGTAATTTTATTTAGATCACGATAGTCCACACAGGGGCGGAGCGAGTGGTCTTTTTTTTCTACAAAGAAAATCCCAGCTCCTGCCGGGGATGTGGAAGGGCGCATAAACCCCTTTCTCAGGCTATCATCAAGGTATTCCTTTAGTGCGGAAAGTTCAAGTTCAGTGAGTGGGAAAATCCGTCCGAAGGGTATTTCGGCTCCGGGAAGAAGCTCGATAGGGCAATTGTATGGTCTGTGAGGGGAAAGAGTCTCTGCTCCCTTCTTGCTGAAGACGTCTAAGAAATCGTGGTAGATTGCAGGCACAGAAGAGCATGATTCGGTATCAGAGTCCATACACAGTAATGGAGACAGGGGGTCTTGTGGTTGGAAGAGGCAGAGTTGTTGACAGTAAGAGGACTGGAATTTAATCTCTCCCGTTTTCCAATTAATGCAGGGATTGTGTGCCTGAAGCCAAGGCATGCCCAGAATGATGGGAAACAGTGGTGAGGTGATATATTTCTAGGCGTAGTAACTCTTTGTGGTTACCCGATATGGTAGCATGCAAGGGAAGAGTCTCTTGTGTGACAGGTCCAGATCTGATACGAGATCCATCAGCCAAATGGATAGTCAGTCCCTGTGATCTGGGCCTTAGCGGAACCTTTAGCTGAGTCGCAAATTTCAGGTCAATAAAACAGCTACAGGCTCCTAAATCAATAATGGCGGGTGCCTGGATAGCCCCTTCTGGAAGCTGTAATGAAATAAGCACAGTCAGGTGAGATGAATTGTGGAGGCTCAACCCTTGGTTGGTAGAAGAAAGGGTTAGACACTTACGACTTTTAGCTGGACAAGACCTCACATAGTGTCCATCTTCTCCACAGTACAGGCACAAGTTATTCAGACGCCGGCGTTGACGTTCTTCTGGGGTGAGGGAAGGACGGATTATGCCAAGCTGCATTGGTTCAGTGGTGGGAGGAGCGGATGCTGGGAATGTCGGACCAGAAGGTCTGAAGACTCGAGGAATCATCCATACGGGTCGGGATTGACCAGATGATCTTTCTGCACGACGCTTTCTTAGGCGTCTATCGATCTGGATCGCCAGGTGTATCAGGGCTTCCAGTAGTATCTGGCACCCCTACACGGGCCAATTCGTCTTTCAGAGAGTCAGATAGTCCCATACAAAATTGGTGGCGGAGGGCAGCATCATTCCAGTTAGTATCAGCACTCCACCTTCTAAAGTCAGTTACATAGTACTCTGCTGCTCTGCGGCCTTGCTGAAGGGTGTAGAGGTCCGCCTCAGCAGTAGTGGTTTTCTGGGGGTCCTCATATAACTGGGCCATAGCTCCAAAGAACAAGTTTAAACTGGATAAGCAGGGATCCTTTTGTTCAAGTAAACGGTGGGCCCAGGACTGGGGTTCGCCTTGTAGAAGGGAAATGACGAAGCCTACTTTAGTGGCCTCGAGTGAAAAAGTCTGGGGTTGTAATGCAAAATAAAGTTTGCAGGCATTATGGAAGGACCTAAACTTGCTGCGATCTCCAGAGAACTTTTCCGGAGTAGGTACACGAGGTTCTGGAGGCAAAACCATGACTGGTGTAGCAGGAGATCCCCCCTGGGCGTTTGGAGAGGAGGCTGGTGGGGTAAGTAACTGGACCCGTTCTTGAAGTCGGTTATAGCCTTCTTGTAAGTCTTTGACTGATCGGGTCAGTGCCGCCAGGTGATAACCTAACTCGTCCATAGGGGACGTTCCTCGGTCAGGCTCAGACATCTGGCTGCTTTGTACTATCACGTACCTGGAAATGAGCCTGACACTGTGAGGAAGGCTTCCCTTGCGCCTCCGACTCGGGACCCCTGATAGTGCAAACAGGGGACACCGGAGTGTAGAGTAGCACGAGCGCCTTGAGTTTTGCTTGAAGCGGACGATGGCTACTGGTGAAGGTTGCCAGAGAAGTCCGATGAGCAGGGTGTTGTGCAGGCAGCAGGTGCTGGAAGCAGGGTTTCCTGGATAACAGGAGGAGCTTCCCAGGCAGGATGGAAGGATCTGGGAATGACAGAAGCGTAGTAAGACAAGCCGGGTCAGGAGCCAATCGGTAACGTATAAGCCAGTAGGAGCAGACAGGAAGAGTGGTCACGGGACAAGCCAAGGTCGGTGCAGGTGGAGATCAGAGAATCGTCAAGACAAGCCGGGTCTGGAACTAGGAACAAGTGCAGGTAAACAGGTAACAGGTATCCAAGGCTGAAGACAAAGCAGCACTGAACCTGTGTGCTGATCCAGCTTAAATAGTGCTCTTCCTTGATGAGAAGGGTGGAACCAGGATTAGGCTGAGGGTTTAACTCATCCTCTGCCAGAGCCTTCCTGACAGTTCCACAGTTAATAGGGCTTTTCAGAACTAAAATCAAGCCATGAAGACCAAAGAATTGTCTGTAGACCTCCGAGACCGGATTGTATGGAGGCACAGATCTAGGGAAGGGTACAGAAAAACTTTTGCAGCATTGAAAGTCCCAATAAGCACAGTGGCCTCCATCACCTGTAAATGGAAGAAGTTTGGAGCCACCAGGACTCTTGCTAGAGTGGGCCGCACAGCCAAACTAAGTGTTCTGAGGAGAAGGGCCTTAGTCAGGGAGATGTCCATGAACCCAATGGCCACTCTGACAAAGTTCCAGCGATTCTCTGTGAAGAGAGGAGAACCTTCCAGAAGAACAACCATCTCTGCAGCACTCCACCAATCAGGCCTGTGTGGCAGAGTGGCCAGACGGAAGCCACTCCTTAGTCAAAAGGCACATGGCAGCCCGTCTGGAGTTTGCCAAAAGGCACCTGAATGACTCTTAGAGCATGCAAAACAAAATTCTGTGGTCTGATGAAACAAAGATTGAACCTTTTACCTGAATGGCAAGCATCATGTTTGGAGGAAACCAGGCACCACTCATCACTCATCACCTGGCCAATACCATTCCTACAGTGAAGCATGGCGATGGCAGCATCATGCTTTGGGGGTGTTTTTTCAGCAACAGGAACTTGGAGACTAGTAAGTATTGAGGGAAAGATAAATGCAGCAATGTACAGAGACATCCTCGATGAAACCCTACTCCAGAGCGCTTTGGACTTCAGATTGGGTCGAAGGTTCATCTACCAACAGGACAACGACCCATGCACACAGCCAAAGGAGTGGCTACCGGACAACTCTGTGAATTTCCTTGAGTGGCCCAGCCAGAGCCCAGACTTGAACCCGATTAAATACAGTCAGGTCCATAAATATTGGGACATCGACACAATTCTAATCTTTTTGGCTCTATACACCACCACAATGGATTTGAAATGAAACAAACAGGATGTGCTTTAACTGCAGACTTTCAGCTTTAATTTGAGGGTATTTACATCCAAATCAGGTAAAAGGTGTAGGAATTACAACAGTTTGTATATGTGCCTCCCACTTTTTAAGGGACCAAAAGTAAACAGGACAATTGGCTGCTCAGCTGTTCCAGGGCCAGGTGTGTGTTATTCCCTCATGATCCCATTTACAAGGAGCAGATAAAAGGTCCAGAGTTCATTTCAAGTGTGCTATTTGCATTTGGAATCTGTTGCTGTCAACTCTCAATATGAGATCCAAAGAGCTGTCACGATCAGTAAAGCAAGCCATCATTAGGCTGAAATAAACAAAACAAACCCATCAGAGAGATAGCAAAAACATTAGGTGTGGCCAAATCAACAGTTTAAATCAACATCCTTAAAAAGAAAGAATGCACCGGTGAGCTCAGCAACACCAAAAGACCCGGAAGACCACGGAAAACAACTGTGGTGGATGACTGAAGAATTCTTTCCCTGGTGAAGAAAACACCCTTCACAACAGTTGGCCAGATCAAGAACACTCTCCAGGAGGTAGGTGTATGTGTGTCAAAGTCAACAATCAAGAGAAGACTTCACCAGAGGTAATACAGAGGGTTCACCACAAGATGTAAACCATTGGCGAGCCTCAAAAACAGGAAGGCCAGATAAGAGTTTGCCAAACAACATATAAAAAAGCCTTCACAGTTCTGGAACAACATCCTATGGACAGATTAGACCAAGATCAACTTGTACCAGAGTGATGGGAAGAGAAGAGTATGGAGAAGGAAAGGAACTGCTTATGATCCAAAGCATACCACCTCATCAGTGAAGCATGGTGGTGGTAGTGTCATGGCGTGGGCATGTATTGCTGCCAATGGAACTGGTTCTCTTGTATTTATTGATGATGTGACTGCTGACAAAAGTAGCAGGATGAATTCTGAAGTGTTTCGGGTAATAGTGTCTGCTCATATTAAGCCAAATGCTTCAGAACTCATTGGACACCAATCCAGCCAGCCACCACAGTGTTCCTGCAAGCCCGCCACCCATAACAGAGTGATACCAAGCAAGCCAACCAGGCACCACAGAGACTGTTCCTGCAAGCCAGCCACCCACCACAGTGTTCCTGCAAGCCAGGCACCCATAAGAGGGTGACACCAATTCAGCCACCCACCACAGTGTTCCTGCAAGCCAGCCACCCATAACAGGGTGACACCAATCCAGCCAGCCACCACAGTGTTCCTGCAAGCCAGCCACCCACCCACCACAGTGTTCCTGCAAGCCAGCCATCCGCCAGAGTGTTCCTGCAAGCCGGCCAACCACCCACCACAGTGTTCCTGCAAGCCAGCCACCCATAAGAGGGTGGCACCAATCCAGCCAGCCATCACAGTGTTCCTGCAAGCCAGCCACCCATAACAGGGTGACACCAAGCCAGCCACACTGCCAGGCGTCAGCCACCACCAACCCCCCACAGGGTGCCAAGTGCCAGCATCAGCATGCAACTTCAAGCTTCAGCAAGCCATTTCTTAAAGCTTTTTTGTGTCTTTCAAGTTTAAATGGAGATGGAGGAGGAGAGAAAGAGTAAAAGTGTGGTCTGGGACTATTTCTCGTCTCAACCATCTCCAGGAAAAGCAGTAGTGTGCAACACATGTACAAGCAACATAAGCATGGGATCAGTAACTGCAAAAAACAAAAATACCTCAAATCTTTGGGCCAATCTAATATTGAATTGTATCATAGCAGCACAGAAAAAACAAAATGAATATCAATGTGATTTTGAAATACCTCCTCCACTATCCCAGGCAACAATAACAGATATGTTTGTGAAGAAAAAAACAGATGTCACTGTCTAGATTCAGATGGAAGATCCCAACTGCTGGACAGAATAATCACAGAGATGATTGTCACTGATAACCAGCCATTTACAATGGTGTCTGACTCAGGATTTAAGCGGTTGATGTCAATGCTTGAGCCAAGCTACACACTGAAGAGTGAGAAGTATTATCGAACCAAAATGTTGGCAAAGCTACACCAAAAGGTAGTTGACAAAGTAAAGGCTATGCTGCAACCAGAGAATGCTGGCAACTGGCTCTCATTCATGACGGACTGCTGGTCACAAACAGAATCCGATTCACTCTGAACTACTCATTCTTACATGCCCCATCATTGAGAGCGGATGGACAAAAAGGCAATTGGTGTTGAATACAAAAGTGATGCAAGGATCCCACACAGCTGAGTACAGTAGAGAAATGTTTCATGGCATGCTTGAAGAATGGGGAATCAGCAAAGACCGAGTGATGCTAGTGCAACTTAGAGACAGTGGAGCAAACATGCCTAAAGAACTGAGGCTTGCTGATACGTCAGACCTCTGTGTCATCATGGCACACAACAGCCTCCAACTTTCAAATGATGGTCTGTCAAGCCAAAGAGCTTTGCTTGATATATGTTTTGAGAAGCATGAAGAGATTAAACATGTTGTGCTTGTAAGTCTTTTGAATCCTCGATACAAGAACCATGCTTTCTCTTCTGATGATGTATTGGCTAAGGCGAAACAATGGCTGATAGAAGATAAGGAGGTGCAGGAGGTTCCTGCCCAAAAGAAAAGTCCAGAACACTACTTTTATGAAGAGCAGCATGCTGAAAAAACAACAAATGTCCAAAAATTTCAACAGAAGAGAATCTGCTACATCGTCGTCTAATTGATCGGGACATTTTCTGTGTTTTATTGGGGCCTCATGCGGAGGATTCAATTTCTTCTGAATCTGCAACGATGAGCCTGGATGATGAACTTCATCTCTATTTGAAAGAAGCCATAATTGACAGAAGATGTCATCCTCTTCAGTGGTGGAGAGAAAATGAGGCACGCTACAAAAGACTTGCTTCCCATGCTAGAAGATACCTCTCTCTCTCTGATCCTCTGTCCTCCACTCCTGAGCATGTTTACGAAGTTGCAGCATTGTTTGAACAAAACAGACGACCTTTAACAGGTGACCATGGACATGCTGAAACGTTCAGCTTTCTGCATTATAATATTGTTCTACTTAACTGGGAGTATTGAAAAGAGTAGTGTCCACTCTACTTCACTCCAAATCCACTGTCTAGCTGTTGCCTACCTTTTTTTTCTAGCAGTTTTGCACTGACTGCTGTCATTGCAGTGAGTGCCCTAATGCAGAGGTAGTCCACTGACTCCAGTCCAGTCCAATCCACTGTGACATTGTGAAATGCAAAGCAAATGTCCCTGGAATTTAAGTTTTCATATCAGTTTTTATGCAGTTAAGGTGTGAAGAATGAACACTTAATGTTAAAAATGTTAATAAAAAAAAATTAACATATTTATTAAGAGATTTCTGTCGATTTTTGTGTTTCTCTGGGTAATTTTTAAACGTGTGAAAATATCGACCAATTTCGGCCGATACCGATATGCGATCGGCAAAATATCAGTATTGGCAACAAAAAAAACGATATTGGTCGATCACTACTGTGAATAATTACTTTATGTACATGGTATTTTTTTTTTTTGTTTTTTATTTTTAATAAACTTGCAAAGATTTCAAACAAACTTCTTTCATGTTGTCATTCTGGGGTATTGTTTGTAGAATTTTGAGGAAAATAATGAATTTAATCCATTTTGGAATAAAGCTGTAACATAAGAAAATGTGGAAAAAGTGAAGCGCTGTAAATAATTTCCGGATTTATTGTATGTTATGTTTTTCTCTTTATAATTTTAAAATCCACTATAAAAAATGTCCAAGAAGAAAATCTGATTTAAAAAAAACGCCATTTGATTAACCCCTAACGTCACCTCTCTGTGTACCTTTAAGTGGGCTTTAATGTTGTATGGGAAGCCTGCAGAGCAGATTCTTTATAATGTGACCACTGTGTTTGGCTCTCACAATGGTCACATAATCGAAAACCTGTCCCACAGGTTCTTGATCAGAAGCTGTGACTGAAAGCTGTTAGTGACAGCTCAGTCAGTGTGCAGGGAGCGCGCTGTCAGCACACTCTTAGCAGACAAGCTCAGTCTGCTGTGGATGCATGTCTGCGGTGGCCTGACATTAAAACCATATCGCTTGCCAGGCATATACAGCAAGAGGTTAAGAAAGGGATGGTTTTCTTATCATACCTCTTCACCTAAATCCTAAAATCATGGGCTAGATGAAAAGAAAAGCTATATTTCGGTGGGATTTAACGTATAATGAAAACCAGGCCCTGACCGCATTTTGTTGTTTTCTGTATCATCTACCATACTGTTCATAACATTTTATGGAATTAACCACTTCAGTATCATCTTTTCATACCCCTCCATCGCCGGGCCATTTTTCCATTTTCAGTGCTGTGATACTGTACCCAAATAGGACTTTCTTTTGGTGGTATGTACCCAAATAGGACTGTCTTTTGGTGGTATGTACCCAAATAGGACTTTCTTTTGGTGGTATGTACCCAAATAGGACTTTCCTTTGGTGGTATGTACCCAAATAGGACTGTCTTTTGGTGGTATGTACCCAAATAGGACTGTCTTTTGGTGGTATGTACCCAAATAGGACTTTCTTTTGGTGGTATGTACCCAAATAGGACTGTCTTTTGGTGGTATGTACCCAAATAGGACTGTCTTTTGGTGGTATGTACCCAAATAGGACTGTCTTTTGGTGGTATGTACCCAAATAGGACTGTCTTTTGGTGGTATCTAATAACCACTGTTTTTTTTTTCTATTTTTTACTTTTGAAAGGAATAATGACACTTTCTGTTATTAAATATATCAAATGAAAATGGCAGCAAAGTACTAACACCCCTGGAATGACTCCTTTATTACTTTTTTGGATGTAGAGACTGATCTAATTTTTTGTCGCAATTGTTTTGGAAATAAATATAAAACATGGAGCTTGGTAATGGTGCACTGGATACATTACATGTATGGGTCATACACAGAGGGAAGGGTGGGAGAAGGGTTTGCCTACAGGTCATATACAATGGGAAGACAGAGATGATGGGGTTAATGATCAGAAAAGCAGGATTAAGGAGATCGAAAGCATAGGAGGAGGGTAAGTTAGATAGAAATCTGGAACTAATGAATAAGTAATCAAAGCAGAACTTCACCCAAAAGAAGAAGTTCCTCTTTAAGTTCTTCTCCCCTTTTCCTCTACCAAGTTTTGCGTACACTGCTGTATTTAGGCCTAAGCCGACCAAGGCCTAGGACTGCACTTTGCTGGGGGGCCGCATGAAAAAAAACCCTGATCCGCTGCTAAAACCTGAAAAAAAAATGGCCGCGGCCAGCCCGACATGCACACTGCGCATGCGCCGCCGCTCGGGAAAGCCTGTACCATGCCCGCAGCACTGCATCTCCTGTACTATGCCTGTACCATGCCAGCAGCACTGCATCTCCTGTACCATGCCCACAGCCCTGCATCTCCTGTACTATGCCTGTACCATGCCAGCAGCACTGCATCTCCTGTACCATGCCCGCACCACTGCATCTCCTGTACCATGCCCGCAGCACCGCATCTAATGTACCATGTCCACAGCCCCTGCACCATGCCCGCAACCCCTGCATCTCCTATACCATGTCTGCAGTCCCTGCACTATGCCTGCAACCCCTGCAACCCCTGCATCTCCTGTACCATGTCTGCAGCCCCTGCACTATACCTGCATCTCCTGTACCATGTCTGCAGCCCCTGCACTATACCCGCAACCCCTGCATCTCCTGTACAATGTCCGCAGCCCCTGCACCATACCTGCAACCCCTGCATCTCCTGTACCATGTCTGCAGCCCCTGCACCATGCCTGCAACCCCTGCATCTCCTGTATCATGTCCGCAGCCCCTGCACTATGCCTGAATCTCCTATACCATGTCCGCGCCCCTTCACCATGCCTGCAACCCCTGCATCTCCTGTACCATGCACCCCTGCACCATGCCCGCAGCCCTGGAAGATTTCCCCCCTTAATGACCAGGCAATTTTTCGCGATTCAGGACTGCATTACTTTAAAGGACAATTGCACGGTCGTACGAGACTGTACCCTAAAAAAATGAATGTCCTTTTTTTCCCACAAATAGAACTTTCTTTTGGTGGTAGTTGATCACCTGTGTGATTTTTATTTATTGCGTTATAAACAAAAAAAGGGCAACAATTCAGAAAAAAAAAATATTGTTTTTCACATTCTGCTATATAACATTCCCCCCCAAAAAAATTAGAAATCAAATTTTTTCATTCTTTGAGGCCAATTTGTATTCTGCTACATATTTTTGGTAAAAAAAAAAATCCCAGTAAGCGTATATTGATTGGTTTGCGCAAAAGTTATTGTGTCTACAAACTAGGGGAAAGATTTATGTAATTTTTATTTATTTATTTTTTACTAGTAATAGTGGCAATCTGCGATTTTTAGCGGGACTGTGACATTGCAGCGGACAGATTGGACTCCTAACTGACATTTTTGACACTTTTGGGGGGGGACCAGTGACATTACTAAAGTAATCAGTGCTAAAAATATGCACTGTTACTGTAATAATGACACTGGGAGGGAAGGGGTTAAACCGGGGGTGATCAAAGGGTTAAGTGTGAGCCTAGGGGGTGTTTTCTAACTGTATGGGGGATGGGGCTTGTGAAATGAACATAGAGACCTGTGATTCCATATAGAAGGATCACAGGCGCTCTGTGATCATTTCAGAGAGAACAACGGTCAGCTGTGTTTACAACAGCAGACCGTCATTCTCTCTCAGCGGGGAGCGATCGCGGGTGCCCGGCGGCAATTGCTGGCCCCATGGATTGGCACCCCCGTTGCCTAGTGGGGGCCCCCAGGAGCGCTCCCACGAACCAACGTACCCATACAAAACAACAAAATATACAAGTAGTCACTTTGTACCCACTTTTAATGTACAGAGAGGTAGAGGTGGAGCCTAAAGAGGAAGGGGTGTGGTTTACAGATAACAGGGTGGGTCTGAAACAGGAAGGGGTGGGTCGTAGGTAAATTAGGGGGTGCACGAGTTTAGTCCGGCCTAGGGAAGCACAAAACCTAAATACACCACTGTTTACATATCATTTCTTTTTTTGACGGGGGAGTGGATATCTATGTAGCACCCTTCTAAATAGGTGCTAGAGAGGGAGTATAGTTTTTGGCTCTGTCTGCCTATCAGAGGAGCAGCAGGTAAATTCTATATTGCTTTCTGCTTAACAGAGAGCAGGATCTGTGAGTTAGGTCTGCTCATGGTACTCAGGGCCTAATTTATTGTACATCCAACGCTGATTTTGTTCTATTTTACCTCCATTTTGACTATTTTTAGGTGCAAATGCAATTCACTATAACACCATCAGAAACGTTATGAGCAGTGTCAAATTCATTAAGATCAAATAACGTCAGGACTGGACTTAAAAACAGTCCAGCTAAAAGGTGGACTAATTTTTTCAAAATCACAAAATATGGCAGGAAAAAAATTAAAAATGTGTGGGAAAGATGTGTTATATGATTTTGAGCTAAACTGCTTTTAAACTGTGTGAAAAAGTTAAGTAGAAAATAAGATATTAATAAAAGTGTAAAATGCAAAAATAGCTCCAGAGTCAATTTCTGGCAGATAGCCCATGTGCGCATGCTCCATACCAAAAATTAGGCTGAAAATAATGTTTTTGAAAACGTTAGTGGGAGTTATAATGAATTTGTGGCAAATATCGCCGCAAATTTGCGGTAAAACGGCGCTATTCCGGCGCTAATGAGAGAAATGCACATATCTTTTTTTTTTTTGCACATTTCTATGTATGTCTATATATATATATATATATATATATATATATATATATATATATGAATCACAAAAAATATATCTATACATATATATATATATGTGTGTGTGTGTGTGTGTGTGTATATATATATATATATATATATATATATATATATATATATATAGATGCACAAAAAATAATTATATGTATATATATATGTTTTATTTCTTGATTTGCCTATGTGTATATATATATATATATATATATATATATATATATATATATATACAGTATATGAAAAGCAACACTAATATGGCTTCTCCCCAAAAATGAAACATTGTATATGTGTGAAATTAATATATTTTTGGGTTGGTTAGATATAGAAAGTAACAATAATATATGGGTTTTTGCATATGCATATATATATATATATATATATATATATATATATATATGCAATAAACAATATATTATTGTTACTTTCTATATCTAACCATCAACAATTTTTTTTAAAATAATCCTGCATGCTGGAAATTATATATAGGTGTTTAAAACATTTATTTCTGTGAAAAATTAGTATTTTAAATTTAAATTGATAGGCTAAGAAACTATCAGTGGCATATATTATGAAATAAATGTAACAAAGTGATTATGTTTGTGTAAATTGTGTTTTGCAAAATGTTGCAAATATGTATTGAGCTTGAGCTTGAGCTTGAGCTTGATTAAATAAACTGACCAAAATATCCAAGTGGTTAGCACATCTGCCATACAGCAGTGTATTTGGGTGTTCAAATCCCTGAACTACCTACATCTGTCTGTTGTTATATATGACAAGCAACACTAATATGGCTTCTCCCCAAAAATAAAACATTGTATATGTGTGAAATTAATATATTTGTTGATTGAGTGGGGAGCCATATTAGTGTTGCTTCCTATATAGAGCCACATTACACTGTGAAAAATAGCAGTGTTTTAGCTTGCAAATCTGAGAATTTGCAAATTGATTGAGCATATGCAGTGGAACCCCAGAACTCAGAATTCAACAACCCCCCCCCCCCAAATATATATATATATATATATATATATATATATATATATATACCCCCAAAATATAATTTATATATTTTATTGTTTTTATTGTTTTATTGTTTTGTTTTGTTTGTTGGCCATTACACTTATTTATGGATTCATAGCTCACCAAAGTCCGCACTGGGGGTCACCGGAAGCATTTGATCACTGCACTGCATATGAACTTTGCCTCTATACCTGTCAGCATTGAGTACAGTCCTTGTCTCTCATTTTGGGACTGTTACACATTAATATCTTCACACTGATCACAGTGTATATATTTGGCACTTGGAGCTATTTATTACTATCACATTTGTCACTGTTAATTGATTTTTTCCCGTTGTGCAACTGAAGAGTAGCAGTGGTTTGCCCTTCATAGGGCACTTATTTACTATATACTTTTATATTTTTTTTTTATTTCTTCCACTCTTTCAGCACTTGGAACTATATGTTATGATCATCACCTTTTGTCACTATTAATATATTCATTCATTTATTCCGCTGTGCAACTGAAGAGTCACAGTGGTTCACTCTTCATAAGGCACTTATTAATTTTTTTTGTTTGTTTTTTTTGCATTTTTCTCTTTTTCTTTGATCACTTGATCGGAATTATACCTTTGCAACTAATTAAATCACAGTGGTTCACCTTGCACAGGATATTCACTCAGTTGCAATTAATTTATCTTATTTTACTCATATTGATCACCTTTGGATCACTTAATTGCACCACTATCATTCTTCTTTGATATTTATTCGGCACATGAGCACTTTGATATTTATTTTTGAAGATTGATGAAGATTTTATAGTATTTATAGTATCTACTTTTATACGTATATTTATGGTTCACCAATTTTAGAATATTTGCGCTGATTTTCTATTCCTTTTTTACACATAAGAAATGCTTTCAATAATCTCAGCATGAGCACAAAGTGGCTTTTTCATTTTCACTAAGGCTGGCCATACATGATCCAATTTTCTTACAATTTTCTGTCCGATTTTCTTGAAATTTACCTTCAAGTATGTAGTACAAAGACCTGCCTAATTGGATACAAGTGAAAGTGTTGTTTAGCTTTGACCTCACATTATGTGGTTTGTGGTAAATCTATCAGAAAATTGTACAACAGAAATTGAACATGTATGGCCAGCCTAAAAGAAAGCTCTATTTGTGGGAAAAAAAGAACATCAAATTTATTTTGGTACAGCGCCGCAATTGTTAGGTAAACACAGTGCCGGATCACAAAAAATGAAGGGAGGTAAACCTTCCGGGGATGACATGGTTATTTATTATTATTGTACAGCAAAAAATTCCCCTGGGGGTGGGACTTTTCAGGCACGAATTGCAAAAAATCAAAACATTAATATACAAAGAATTTTATTAAATACATGAACATCGATAAATATACAACGAATGTTGTCAAATTTGGTTAAAAACAGAACAATGCAAGCAATGATATATGTGTAATGAAACAACTCAACCAACAGTTCCAGACTATCCGACGCGTTTCGAGGTTTTTGACCTCTTCATTAGGGATGATACTGGAATCCTATATGTTTGGTTTTCAAAAAGACAGACATAGAGCTTGCTGGTTTTTGTTAAAAACAGGAAAAAGGCTACAACCCAAACGCTGCTGTGTGTTCACAAGATAAGGATTTTTTCTCAATGCACATGTCATAGGCAGGATGTAGGTAAGACTGATGACAAAGGTGCCCTCGAACACACTCAGAACAGCTGGAGTCCAATTTTGCTTACCGAAGTGAATAAGGCAAAAGGTATGCCCAGGCTCAAGATGGTAATTGGGATCAAATGCTGCGTGTACTTCTTCTCCCAGCGGTGGATCCCTGACGAAGAGGTCAAAAACCTTGAAACGCGTCGGATAGTCTGGACCTGTTGGTTGAGTTGTTTCATTACACATACATCATTGCTTGCATTGTTATGTTTTTAACCAAATTTGACAACATTCGTTGTATATTTATCGATGTTCATGTATTTAATAAAATTCTTTGTATATTAATGTTTTGATTTTTTGCAATTCGTGCCGGAAAATTTTTGGGATGTGGCACGCTTGGTAGAGGCCTATAGCAGGAACACACACAGAATTAATTATTATTATTGTTATTATACAGGATTTATATAGTGCCAACAATTTGCACAGTGATTTACAATATGAGGAAAGACAGTACAGTTACAATAAAATTCAATAAAGGAGGAATTAGAGGGCCCTGCTCGTTAGAGCTTACAAGGGAAGAAGGGAGGGCCACAGAACCCGTATAATTAATATGTGTTTGATTTTAAAGGGAGGAGGTGGCAATCCTAGTTAGGACAGCCTATTTATTTAAAATGGACTACCAGTGAACCCCTGTGCAGCTTAGGCCTCATGCACACTGAACGTTTTTACAGCTGCTGTTTTTGGCGTCAGGCATTTTTTTTTCTGCAGTCAATAAACTCCCAGCATGTTATCCTATGTGTCCATGCACACAAAGGCTGTTATCAGCAGATTTTGGCAGGGGCGCAAAACGCAGGTTTTAAGAGACGTTTTTCAGCTGTAAAAATGCTCTAACTCTGATAAAAGCTTAAAAATGCTGAAAAACGTGGCTATTCTGCGTTTATCAACGTTTTTGAGCCATAAGCTTTTATAGGAGTGTAGTTTTGCTAAAAAAAAGTAAAAAATGCTACAGCTGAAAAAAGCTAAAAAAACGCTGAAAAATGCTACTGCAAAAAAGCTAAAAAACTTCTGTAGCTGTAGGAGTTTTTTTCTTACTGACGTTTTGATAATGTCCAGTGTGCATGAGGCCTAATGCTGGCCATACACTAGCCGAAAAATTGTTAGAAAATCTGTAATTTGATCCGTTAGTCCATTTTTCATCCAGTTAGTGGGCACAAATAGAAAATTGGTTTTAACTTTTCAGAGGTGAAAAATCGAAGGAAGAGTTTGAAAAATTCTGCCGAACATACGATAAATTGAAAGGTAATGTGTTTCTCGCCCGAACTGTTTGCACTAGGCATATGTGACAAACTGAACGACAAATGGATTCATTTATGTCCATTAAATGATTTATTGATCAAAATTCGGTCATTACATGATGGCGTGATCGTCTGCTTTCACAGCCGAATGTTCGTTTTTTTGAAAATGAGTTTGAACAATTGTTCGTATAGTGTATGGCCAGCATAAGGTTGCCCATACATGGGTCGAATTCAGAAACAATTTTCTTTCTAACATTTTATCAAAAAATTTTTGTTTGAATTTCACACCATTTGTGGGCAGCAGCAACGGCCAAATTTTGCGTGGCCATCGAATTCAGTGATTGGGCATGTTGGAAATTTTTTGGAAAACGATTTTCCAATCAATGATGGGAGAATTGTGCGAGAAGTATAATCAAAAAAGAAATGCGCATGAGTGCAAGAAAAGAATTTCCGGAAAGAAAGGAAGATTCCCAGCCTCAAAAATAATTTTCCGTAGCAATATGAGTTGAAATTGAAGGCTTTGTTGGTCCAATTTCAAAATCAATGGTGGCACCATCAAATCACAAAATACACGAAATTTCTAACTTTCGAAGGTATATTCTTTCGCAATTTGACCCATGTATGGCCAGCCTAAAACTGCCCCTGACCCACTTTCGGGAAGGTAATGCTTAGTAGTGCGCTGCCAAGTGCTGCAGTGCTGGTGTGTTGTTTTACTATCTTAGGGTGAACTTTAAAATGAAGAGCCCTGCAGCGCGCCAACACACCTAACATATGTTACCGTAATGCGGTCGTGTATCCTGACACACACTGAAATGATTATTCACATTCAGCAAATCTTTTTTACATGCATTCGAAAAAAAGACAATTCTTCTTTAACCACTTCTCAGTTGGCTACCGGCTCTTTATTAGGCCCCTTTCACACATGCGGTCCGTTTGTCCGTTTTTCATCCATCCGTTGACGGATGAAAAAACGGACATCAATGTATCTCTATGTAAAAACAGATAACAACGGATGATCATCAGTTAACATCCGTTTTCATCAGCTTCCGTCAATGTCCATTTTTTTGAACGGATGAATGCTCTATTTTTCATCCATCAAAAAAACGGATCGGACGAAAAACGGATGACAACGGATGAAAAACGGATGACAACGGATGACAACGGATGACAACGGATGAAAAACAGATGACAACGGATGAAAAACGGATGACAACGGATGAAAAACGAATGACAACGGATGAAAAACGGATGACAAACAGATAGCAACTGATGAAAAACGGATGAAAAACGGATAACAACTGACAAAAAACGGATGAAAAACGGATGAAAAACGGATGAAAAATGGATGAAAAACAGATGGAGATCTGATACATTTTGACGTGACTGAACTGATGAACTGAACGGACCGTATGTGTGAAAGGGGCCTTAGGGATGGATTGCACCTAAATGGAGAGGGTGCAACTGTACTGGGGGAGAAGATGGCCAACAAATTAGAGGGGCTTTTAAACTAGGTGATGGGGGGGAGGGTATAGATGTAGAATTAGCCAGCGGGAAGCAAGGTTCAGCGGGCACAAATGGGGACATTAGCGGTAGGGTGCTCAGATTTCCTAAATCCAAGGTGGGTATGGGGAAAAATCGCAAAAAGAGCAGCCTAAAAACATCAAACTAGGATGTAGTATGCAACCGGACAAAATTACGACGTTTGTATACCAATGTTAGAAGCCTGGCCAACAAGATGGGAGAGCTGGAGCTGCTGATGTATAAAGAGGACTTAGATTTTGTGGGGATTACAGAGACTTGGTTTGACAGCTCTCATGATTGGCTGGCGACCATTCAGGGGTATTCCCTTTATCGCAGAGATAGAGAAGATAAAAAGGGGGAGGGGTATGTCTGTATATTAAGAACAATGTACAGGTAAATATGAGGGATGATATTAATAATGGAGCTAGGGACGAGGTAGAATCCCTATGGGAAAGAACTTCAAAGGGAAGGCACTATGGGAAAAGTAATATTGGGCGTATGCTATAGACCCCCCAACCAGAGGGAGGAGGAGGAGGCGGACCTCCTTTCACAGATTGGATTGGCAGCAAGGATGGGAAATGCCATTATAATGGGGGACTTTAATTATTCAGATATAGACTGGGTAGAAGGAACCGCACATTCATCCAAGGCTCGGCAGTTCTGAAATGTTTTGCAGGACAATTTCATGGGTCAGATGGTGAACACACCGACAAGAAACAATGCAGTACTAGACCTATTGATTACCAACAATACAGACCTGCTCACGGATATAGAAATACGGGGCAACTTAGGAAACAGTGATCATAGGTCAATTTGTTTCAGTATTAATCATAGTAATAGGAAACACAAGGGTAATATAAGGACACTGAATTTCAAAAGAGCCAATTTCCCTAAACTGCGCTCTTTGCTAGAAAATATCAAATGATATAGAACCCTGGGAGCAAAGAAGGAGGAGGAAAAATGGGAGTGCTTCAAGAGCATGCTCAAATGAAATTTAAAAGAGCAAAAGTAAACCCTGGGTGGCTAAACTCCAACATAAAAATGCATATTAATACTAAAGAAAAGGCTTTCAAAAAATACAAGGCTGAGGCATTGGCAGCATTCAAGCATTACAAAGAGTGTAATAAGAAATGTAAAGGCGAAATCAAGGAGGTTAAAATAGAACACGAGAGACACAAAGTGGAAGAGAGTAAAAAAAACCCCAAGCAATTCTACAAGAAAGTATATAAATAGTAAGAAAGCGAGGCCAGAACACATTGGCCCCATAAAAGATGATAAAGGAAATATGGCCACAGAGGACAGAGAGAAGGCGAAAGTGTTAAATAATTTCTTCTCTTCAGTCTTCACAAAAGAATTGGGGGGCTACACTAACCCAGCTTGTAATGATAAATTAAATAATACACCTCAGGAAGTACCCCCATGGTTAACAGAAGATAGACTTAGAACTAAACTAGAGAAACTTAACATAAATAAATCACCGGGACCGGCTGGCTTGCACCCGAGGGTACTTAAGGAACTCAGCCAGGTGATAGCCAGACCATTATTATTGATCTTTAAGGATAGTCTAAAGACGGGTATGGTGCCAGCTGATTGGAAAAAAGCCAACGTGGTACCAATATTTAAAAAAGGGCCGAGATATATCTAGGGTAACTATAGACCTGTCAGCCTAACATCTGTAGTCTGCAAGATTTTGGAGGGGATGTTAAGGGACTATATATAAGACTTTAGTAATGAAAACGTTATTATTAGTAGTAATCAGCATGGATTCATGAAAAATTGTTCTTGCCAGACCAATCTATTAACCTTCTACGATGAAGTGAGTTGCCATCTAGACAAAGGAAGGCCTGTAGATGTGTTGTATCTGGACTTTGCAAAGGCATTTGACACAGTTTCCCACAAACGCTTACTGTACAAACTAAGGTACGTAGGTATGGACCATAGGGTATGTACCTGGATAGAGAACTGGCTCCAGGGGAGAGTCCAGAGGGTGGTGATAAGTGGGGTCCCCTAAGGTTCTGTCCTGGGGCCAATCCTGTTTAATTTATTCATAAACGACTTAGAGGAGGGGATATCCAGCACAATCTCGGTATTTGCGGATGATACTAAACTAAGCATGCCAATATCATCTATGCAGGATGTGGGAACCTTACAGGCGGACCTGAACAAAATAATGGGGTGGGCAACTACATGGCAGATGAGGTTTAATGTTGAAAAATGTAAGGTAATGCACTTGGGTGTCATAAACACGAAAGCAAGCTACTCACTAGGGGGGGGGGGGGGGGAACTCTGGGTGAATCTAAGATGAAAAAGGACCTGGGAGTACTAGTGGACAACAGGCTTGACAGTGGCATGCAATGCCAAGCCGCTGCAAGCAAAGCCAACAAAATACTGGCATGTATAAAAAAGGGGATTCACTCCAGAAATAAAGAAATTATTCTCCCACTCTACAAGACTCTGGTCCGGCCACATCTGGAGTATCCCGTCCAGTTCTGGGCACCGGTCCTCAGAAAGGATGTGCTGGAACTGGAGAGAGTCCAGAAAAAAGCAACAAAAATAATTAGGGGAATGGAGGACATCAGCTAGGAGGAAAGACTACAAGCATTGAACTTATTCTCTCTGGAGAAGAGACGCTTGAGAGGGGATATGATATCAATGTACAAATACTGTACTGGTGAGGACCCTAGCATAAGGAACAAACTTTTCAGAGAAAGGGAATACAATAAGACATGTGGCCACTCACTAAAACTAGAGGAAAAACGGTTTAAGCATAAAATACGTAGGGGGTTCTTTACTGTCAGAGCAGTAAGGATGTGGAATTCTCTTCCACAAGCAGTGGCATCAGCAGGGAGCATCGATAGTTTCAAAAAAATATTAAATGGGTACCTTAAAGACCACAACATAAAGGGGTACACAACAGTGGCGGCTGGTGTACAAATTTTTTTTGGGGGGGCAAACATAAAAATGTAATAGGCATTGCTTTGCGGCAAAAAACGCTGTAAAAAATTGCGTGACTTTGAGGTCACAAAAGTGTGAAAGGGGCCTTCAGTAATTAAGGCATAGCGTGCCCCCTTTCAATGCACAGAGACCAGCGTGCCCCCTTTCAATGCACAGGGACCAGCGTGCCCCCTTTCAATGTACAGGGACCAGCGTGCCCCCTTTCAATGCACAGGGACCAGCGTGCCCCCTTTCAATGCACAGAGATCAGCGTGCCCCCTTTCAATGCACAGAGATCAGCGTGCCCCCTTTCAATGCAGTGACCAGCATGCCCCCTTTCAATGCACAGAGATCAGCATGCCCCCTTTCAATACAGAGATGCCAGTGTGCCTCCTTTCAATGCAGAGATGCCAGCGTGCCCCCTTTCAATGCACAGAGACCAGCGTGCCCCCTTTCAATGCACAGAGACAAGTGTGCCCCCTTTCAATGCACAGATGCCAGCGTGCCCGCTTTCAAAGCAGAGATGCCAGCGTACCCCCATTCAATGCAGAGATGCCAGCGTGCCCCCTTTCAATGCAGAGATGCCAGCGTGCCCCCTTTCAATGCAGAGATGCCAGCGTGCCCACTTTCAATGCAGAGATGCCAGTGTGCCCCCTTTCAATGCAGAGATACCAGCGTGCCCCCATTCAATGCAGAGATGCCAGCGTGCCCCCATTTAATACAGAGATGCCAGTGTGCCCCCTTTCAATGCAGAGATGCCAGCATGCCCCCTTTCAATGCAGAGATGCCAGCGTGCCCCCTTTCAATGCAGAGTGTACAGCGTGCCAAGCCCCCCCCCCAGACCAGTGCACTTACCTGTAGCGGCGGCTTCTCTTCAGTCCCCTGGCGTCTCCTCGAGTCCTCAGTCCCCCCGCCTCCTCCTCGGCCAATGGCATGGGGTTTGCCTTTTGGCCAATCAGGAAGCGCATATCGGACCCGCTTCCTGATTGGCCAGGAGGAGGATCCGTGTGACAATAGCGAATTTTCATTCGCTATTGTCACACAATGGGTGGGCTCGGGGTGCACTGCTCTGCGTCCACCCTTTGCTGAAGCCTATTAGAGCCTCTGGCTCTAATCAGGTGACAAAAAAAAAAGCCCCATTGAACTCCACGCACCGGCCACCACTGGTATACAATGTACGGTTAACAGCAAACACACATCATAGGTTGAACTGGATGGACTGATGTCTTTTTTCAATCTCACAAACTATGTAAGTATGTAACTTGCCGACCAGTTATCACCTATATACGGCAGGTTCCCACAAATCGCTGTACATGTACAGCGGTTCGCAGGTGCTATCCTGGAGGTGTGACTCGCGGGGAAGCCGATCCACGGGGCCGGTGGCCTCGATTGCCACCGGGCACCCAGGATCGCTCCCCGTGAAGAGAGATCGGTGGTCTGCTGTTGTAAACACAGCAGACCGTTGTTCTCCCAGAAATCAATGCAGTGCTCCTGTGTTCCTCCCATTTAGGAACACAGGTCTCTGTATTGATTCCATAAGCACACCCCCCACAGTTAGAAAACACCCCCTAGGCTGACATTTAACCTTTTGATCACCCCTGCGTTAAGCCCTTCCCTGCCAGTGTCATTATTACAGTAACAGTGCATATTTTTTAGCACTGATTACTGTAGTAATGTCACTGGTCACCCCAAAAGTGTCAAAAATGTCAGTTAGGGGTCCGATCTGTCCGCCGCAATGTCGCAGTCCCGCTAAAAATCGCTGATCGCCGCTATTACTAGTAAATTAAAAAATAAATAAATCAAAATGCCATAAATCTTTCCCCTAGATTGTAGCCGCGATAACTTTTGCGCAGACCAATCAAAATACATTTATTGGGATTATTTTTACTAAAAATATGTAACAATCTACAAAATATGTAGCAGAATACACATTTTTGGAAATGTTATATAGCACAAAGTGAAAAATATTTTTTTTTGTCGCTCTTTTTTTGTTTATAGCTCAAAAAATAAAAATCGCACAGGTGATCAAATACCACCAAAAGAAAGCTCTATTTGTGGGAAAAAAAGGACATCAATTTTATTTGGGTACAGCATCGCACGGCCATGCAATTATCCGTTAAAATAACGCAGTGCCGAATCGCAAAAAATGGCCTGGTCATTAAGGGGGAAAATCATCCTGCCCAGAAGTGGTTAAAAAGTTTTTTTTTTTTTGTTTTGTTTTTTTTTTATGAAAAGCCAGATATTTTTAGTTGTAGGAACTTGTTACCGCATATTATCAGCAACACACAGCTACATGTTCTGGTGTTAGACAGCCACTGGTGCTCTTATCAACATTAAGACACAGCTAGTCATAGTGCTAGTATCATAGGAACATCTGGCATTCATTAAGCACAGGACATTAACTACCATCCCACTGAGACTAAGTAGGTGTAATAATCTGTGTTATTTGTAGTGGAAGAGAGTTTGCTCTTTTGAAAACTACAACCTGTTTACCTTGAAGC
This sequence comes from Pelophylax lessonae, assembly GCF_965119305.1. Lineage (NCBI taxonomy): Eukaryota > Metazoa > Chordata > Amphibia > Anura > Ranidae > Pelophylax > Pelophylax lessonae. The sequence goes on from NC_138771.1 coordinate 446,710,396, forward strand.
GTACCATTACATTATCATAAAATATAAAGGATCCTCCTTAAACAGAAATGCTCAGTCATCTTTTAACCACTTTAAAACCAGGCCTTTTTTTGACAATTGTTGTTTTCAAGTTAAAATATTTTTTTTTGCCAGAAAATTACTTAGAACTCCCAAACATTATATATATATATATATATATATATATATATATATATATATATATATATATACATATATGTATAGATATATTTTTTTAGCAGAGACCCTGGAGAATAAAATGAAGATCATTGCAATATTTTTTTATTACACCATATTTGCGCAACAATTTTTTTGGAAAAAATAAATTTTTCTGAATTAAAAAATAAGAAAACAGTAAAGTTAGCCCAATTTTTTTCTACAACGTGAAAGATAATCTTATGCCAAGTAAATAGATAACCAAAATATCATAGGGGGTGTAGCGCTATAAATATAGACCAAAATGAACAGTCCATCAAACAGTAAGAAGTCTCAGTGAAACTACAGCATCACAGCAAGCTTGATAGTGAGGAGAAGTACATAGAAGATCCACCACCGAAAAAATTCTGATATGCCCTTACCATACCAATAGATCATGAAAAGCAAAACAGCAGATATAAACCAGGGATCTGAAACGCAATCTTCTCCCCATTTGCTGGACGCTTGATACAACACTTGCCAATCTCAGTTGTCAGACCTGCAAATCTCAGTTGTCTCAAAAACATAAAGGAACACCCAGGGCCGTTTGAAGGAATTTGGGGGCCCCAAGCAAAATGGACATGGAGGCCCCCCCGCACACACGCAAAGCCTCCAGCTTTATTTTTCACAGAGGAGAGAAAGAAACATGTGTTCCTTCTTCTTCTTTGAGCAATGCCAACCCAACCTGTTGGAATGGGAGAGCCCAGGAAAACAGGTGCAAGTGGCGGCTGAACACAACCATGGGGATCATTTTTGCTACACAAAAAGCATCATGGCCACATCATATAGTATCCATCCTCTGCTGTTTTGCAGTATAAGGGTAAATGTTTGGGGATGGTAAAAAAAAAAAAAAAAAAAAATTTCTACACCCTAAACACAAGTGTAAGGGGCTCATTCACATGAAGAAAGTGTAGGTTGTGTCTCCTGTTCAGAGCTGTATTTTACCAGCATGGGGATGCACAAAGTATTGTGGGCGTCCACATGCCAGCTTCCCATTCATTTCTATTTGGACCTGCACCCACACCTACCTGCATGTTAGAATAGGACCCAGTGGTTGTACCCATGCAACTGCGTTTCCCAGTAGAAATGAATAGGACACTGGCAGGCGAGGCGGATGCGCACACAACACTTTGTGCATCCCATGCTGGTAAAAGATGGCCCTGCACAGGAGACATATATCTGCAACGCCAAGAGTCCGGTGTCCCTAAAAGGGCCCTAAATGAGGCCTAAGAATGCTTTTCACTGTCCGTCCTGTGATCATCATCATTATCATCATTATAATAATCACACAATACAGATGCTGTGGTTCAATGCAACTGCACTGTGTGATTAACACGATGATAATGATCACATTTAGCTGCTGTATCAATCATGTGCAACAGAGGCATGGCATAGGTGAAGAAAGAAGCTGTTTTTTTTAGTGACAATGACAATACCTTATTTAAGCAACATTCACTGCAGACTTGCTGGTCCCCACTTTCCTCATACTGTCTGTCCCTCTGTGCTTTGGTGGCTTTTGGCTGCTGCTGATTTCCCCAGAGCCTTCCCTCTCCTCAGCTCAGCGCTTACTTGCTGAAGGAGACACGAGACAGTGAAGAAGCTGCTGTTTGCTGACAGCCTCTGCTCCCTGTGACACAGATATCACTCCACCAGGACTGGAACTTGGGGCCCAGGATATATGGTCATTGGTCACTCAGACCACATGGGAGCAGCAGGGAACTCGGCAAACAGGCAGAACTTCAGAAGCAAAAAAAAAAAAAAAAGTGCCTGTGTTGTAAAATTTTGTCGGATGCTCTGTGAAACACAGCTGCCGGCCGGGCCCCCTACAGGAGGTAATGGGAACTGCATTCCTGCAATGGAAAGAGTTCAGGAACCGACGTCATCGTTCCTCTGCGTTCCCGCAGCTGGACTCGAGCCCTGGATGATAATGCCAGTCTGTGTCGGGTCTTGGGGCCCCAGGCCAGCTCGGGGCCCCAAGCAATTGCTTGGTTTGCCTGCCTTGACGCGACGGCCCTGGGAACACCCTCATAGGAACACCAACATAAAGGAACCCACCCTTTTTCTGTTCTAAGGAACTGACTGGCAGGAACGGATCGCAGCCAAGCTGAATGATGACAGCTGGTAGTGTCTATAAATCCGTTCCTGTCAGTCTCCTTAAAAAAATGTAGATGTAATAATATGACCATCCTCTACTCTAATATTTAGATCCAAAAAATGAATGTTGGAATTATTAGATTCGTAGGTAAGCACAATGCCCCTATCATTGGCATTCAGTGTGGTCATCAATTGGTCCAAAGAAGCTGGATCTCCATCCCATAGGAGGAGGATGTCGTCGATGTACCTACGCCAGAGCACAAGCTCCGGCCTATGGACACCCCCTACAAGATCCTCCTCCCACTTGGCCATAAAAAAGATTCTCTTAGACAAAAATTCACAGAAAAAGGCTATAGCAAGGATGAGTTAGATTCCGCTCTGGCTCGTGCTGACCAGCAGGACAGAGCGGATCTACTCAAACCAAGATTGGGGAGGAAAAATGAGACGTTTCAATATAGTTTATTTTCCTCATTTTCGGTCCAACATTATTTTGTGAAAAACATTTTACGGAAACATTGGCACGTACTTAAAAATGATGGAGTCCTCGGTCCTCTTTTGCTTGCAGCGCCTTCTGTTGTGTTTAGAGGGGTGCCCCCGCTTAGACTCCAGGTGGCACCTAATGTGTTGAACCCTCCTAATAGGGTTTCTTTTTTCCAAGATAGAGGTGTTTTTTACCCTTGTAAGTCATGCAGTATATGTAGACTTAACACTACAGTTAACAGAGGGATGGACTTGTTCGAATCTCAGGTCACTAAACAACAACATAACATCAAGCCTTTTATTACGTGTTCATCTAAATATGTGGTTTACTCAATAAGGTGCCCGTGTGGCCTCGAATACGTGGGCCGCACCACTCGAATGCTCAAAGTTAGGCTCAATGAACATGTGGCCAATATTGTTAAGGGTTTCCCAAAACATAGTGTCTCACGACATTATGATTCTTGTCACAATAGGAACCCAGCTGGTACCCTTTTCTTGGGAATCGATAGGAAATTGGCGGGGCAGCAATATGACCAGGGGAGTATCCAGGCTAGAAACAGCCTGGATATATAAAATTAAATCTTATACTCCCATGGTTTAAATGTGGAATGGGATTTGAATTCATTTATTAACAATTCATAGACATGTCCCTATTTTCTGTTGTCCGTGATCCTTTTGGATTATAATTGACATCTATGTTTTTTCATTACCTTGTCTATATTTAATATTTGTGTAGTTTTTTGCATTAATGCACAGCACGTATATTGAACATCATAAATGTTTTTATGGTTTATTGGATATGATATGTAGTTATTATTTATAAATCCAATAAGTGGGGGTCACTCCCCCTTTTCTTATATATAAATGTTTTTAATATTTATGTATATATTATGTAATTTTTGTATTTTCTGTTTGTATTTATACTTTTGTAAGAGAGGCAGTTTCGCAAGTGTATCTATTCTGAGTGTGGTTTGGTTTCTGGCCACAAGATGGCGCCATTACCCAATTTGAATCTCCGTGCCACAATTATAAGTTAATGATATGGGCATGTTAAAATGTCCTATAATACTGCTTACTGTGTTCCTTTTCGTAATTGGTCACAGTTAGTATTTTGTAGGGTGTAAAGCCATTCATTAGCTTTGCCTGATTTCCATAGATAAATTCATCTGGTCTTTGGAACGCATCATGCTTCCTCCCGGTGTAACGTTAGAAAACCATACCCCGTGAGAAATCCATACCCTCGTCACTTCCTGTCAGGAACAGCTGAGCAGCGTAGCAGTGCGCATGCTCACAGCCCCGGATACGTAATTGAACAGCTGAGGAGCTGACAAGTGCGCATGCTCGGAGGGTATGGATTTATCACGGTAGTGTGTGTAACGTTACACTTGCGGCGGTTACATTAAAACAGCTCGGCTGCAACATGGGTCATCTCCGCTCCTACCCCTGTCAACATCAACTACGTGTGACGAAACGTACGTCGGGCAAAGCCCCTGGTGGACGGACGCATGTGCTATTGGGAAGATCGGCGGCCATCTTTTGGGTTAGAAACTATCATCACGCCGGCTGTGGCACATTACTAGACCCTGCTGCCACTCTGCATTTATGTAAGCCTTCTACTTTTTGTCCTTAATACATTTATTGAAGCATAATACAGTATGAGGGTGTTCCTTTATGTTTTTGAGACAACTGAGATTGGCAGGTCTGACAACTGAGATTGGCAAGTGTTGAATCAAGCGTCCAGCAAATTGGGAGAAGATTGTGTTTCAGATCCCTGGTTTATATCTGCTGTTTTGCTTTTCATGATCTATTGGTCTGGAAAGGGCATATCAGAATTTTTTCGGCGGTGGATCTACTATTTACTTCTCCTCACTATCAAGCTTGCTGTGATGCTGTAGTTTCACTGGGACTTCTTACTGTTTGATGGACTGTTCATTTTGGTCTATATTAATAGCGCTACACCCCCCATCCCCACCCAATATGTCATGCTTCAAAATTGCGCACGCTCGTGGAATGGCGACAAACATTGGTACTTAAAAGTCCTCATAGGCGACATTTTAAAAATTTCCACAGGTTACTAGTTTAGAGTTGCAGAGGTGTTCTAGAGCTCAAATTATTGCTCTTGCTCTAACGATCACAGCGATACCTCACATGTAATGTTTGAACATCGTTTACATATGTGGGCGCGACTTGCGTATGCGTTTGAGCTAATGGGGACGGGGCGCTTTAATTTTTTTTTTCCTATTTATTTTATCTTTTCTTTTTTATTTTTATACTGCCCTTTAAAACAATTTTAATCACTTTTATTCCTATTACAAGCAATGTAAACATCCCTTGTAGTAGAAATTAGCAGGACAGGACCTTTTTAATGTGAGATCTGAGGTCAAAAAGACCTCAGATCTCACATCTACACTAAAAAGCAAAAAAAAAAAAAAAAGTCTTTTTTTTTATATGATGAAAAAAATGGGACCTTTAAGGCCATTGCTAGGAAGCGACGTATGACTTTGCCCCAGTCCTCCAAGGCCATAGAGTTGAGTGGGGGCCATCTTGCCCTCACTCAACTTCCTACTTCTACCACCCTCTCCCTCCTCCCCCCTCCCGGGACAGACAGCTGGCTGCCCAGCCGGACAGCCAGCATCCTTACCTGCTTCTTCCCCAAGCGGCTGTGAGTCTCCTCCGGCCATATGACTCCTCCCTCTTCCTGGCCAATGGGCTGTAAAATCGCTTCTCTTTTCACCCAGTCAGGAAAGGGGTCTCACTATCCGCTTCCTGATTGTCTGGGAGGAAAATCAGTGTGATAATAGCGAATATTCATTTGCTATTGTCATACAAGAGAAGTTCCCCCAGGGTTTTTTTTTAGCAGCAATGTATCAAATCAAAAACATATATAGTAAAAAATATATTTTTATTGACAGTTCATAAAAGGCTTGATGCCACATAAAGTTAAAATGTGGTTACAAAGACAAAGGAATCATAAAACAGTTGATAACATCTATGCATGGCAGCTATAGTAGAGCTGCCAAACAATGATATACTCCGATGCGTTTTGACCTTTTTAAAGTCACGGTCTTCTTCAGGGAGTGTATTCTATAAAATATATGCATAACATTAGTAATGTGGTCCATTCCATCAATATTTCTACATGAAAAAGACAAGAATGAGCATACGTGTATGCAATATATAATTACCACTGGAAGATGAAACAACAGCTTGCAACCAATAGTTGATACAGACAGTCCAGACAGGGAGAGTAACACAGCCTCTGGGCTGCATATTAATGCCTCTTCAGCCAATCCTTGGTAAGTGGGGTTAGTTACCTGCAGGAGGCCAAAAGGGGTATAAATAGGCTGGGACCCAGAACAGAGGTCTCTTGTTCTTGGGAGAGTAACACCCAGGCTGAGGGCTGTGGCATTCCTGGGAGTTTACCTGCAGCTGAAAGAATCCTTTTGGGGGTCCCAGCTTCTGCTTTGGCTGGGAGACCTCTGGTCTAGCCTCCTGGATTTCTACAGAGAGCTCACCTAGGGATCCAGGACACAGGCAATTTAAGTACAGAAACGGACTGATACTGCAACACAGCAGTGAGTACCAGCCTACTGGACTTAGAGACTTTCTTTGGCCTCATTTGGGAGAGCTTTTTCTTTGTACATTCAGGACTATATTTCTGTTGAGAAGTCCCTGTTTAGTACCAGTTTACCGTCACTTTAAAGGAAACAGGCTCAACCTATTCTCTGCAGGCTTATCTGAAAAAAGTAGTAAATTCATATTTGATTATAAGATTAATGTTGCTGCATTTACTACCTTTTTGAAAAATAGTGTCTGCCTTCAGAGTCGTAACTAGAATCTTCAGGGCACTGAAACCATGCAAGAAACCATGAAGAGCCCCCCGAACCCCCGTTCAGGGCCCTTCCTTTCAAGCCTGGGGCTTTTCCCACTGATCCTGGGGCCCTTTACTCTCATTGCGGGGCCTGCCATCTTGGGGCCTCCCCACGGTGGTGGAATGCCAGGGCCCAGTCGCAAGTGTGACTTTTGCGATCCTGGAGGTTCACCCACTGGTGTCAGCAGTTTAAATTTTTTGGTGTTTGTTTTATTTTTTATCAATGTATTTTATTTTTTTACAATGTCACTGACAATGACTTTGTCCATTCAGAAAAGGAAGGAGCTGGTAAATTACATATTTACCGACCCCTTCCTGCTTCTCTATTGTGACACGTCCCCTGCAGCAGCCGGCAGGAAAGAGGAGGGAGCACAGTGGGGGGGGGGGGGTGACAGCACAATAGGGGAAGGGGGGAACAGGGGAGCACACAGGAGCCCAGAGACAGCAGAACACAAGTGAACTGGATAGGAGGAGTGGCGGGGGCAGCATACAGAGGAACCAATCTCCCCCATTTTCCTCCTGCAGCTACAGCAGGAAAAAGGAGGACAGTGATTTTTCTACATGCTGCCCCCTCCACCCCTCCTATCCAGGTGTACAGGGATGTGTTGCATCTGTGCAGGAGCGGTGAAGTCCCGCCCATGGACGTAACATATACGGGAGGAGGAGTTATGACGTCACCTACGGCCATCACTCTGTCAATACATTTGTATGCTGCCTGCTGTTTGCACTGAGACAGTGCTTCATTTGTGAGTATCATTTATGCTTAAATACAAACTTTAAACATACAGAGAGCATTAGATCTCTTCTCTCCCTCTATTTGTTTCATGGAGCCACTTGGAGATCCTTCCTTATCTGGGAATTCTTTTTGGGAGCTGATCATTCTCTGGATCTGTAAACAGGCTTTGTGACCCTTTGGGGGTCGAGACATTAAGGTGAGAGGCAGTGTTTGCCTTGGTGGACGGGCTTTACCTTCACACAATTTAGTACATGTAAGTCTTATTCATCTCTTTCCACAAGAGGCTACATTTCTGTGTCATTTATAGACTATTATTCATGATTAAGTTCAATTTTCATCAGCGGTGGCCCATCCATTAGGGTGCAGGAGCGATACTCCCCCATCCATCCATTCCGGCCCCCCTAATCTACATGCAGGGCGCCGGACGCATGGATTTCAATATAGGTTTTTCTTTTTTTTAAAGAACGTGATTAGAGTCAGAGGCTCTAATAGGCTTCAAACATACAATCGCAGCCGCTCCTCCCGCTGCCTGCCTCCCGCTGTGTTTAAACACGGCGGGAGTGCGGGTGCATGAGATCACGTAGTACTACGTGATCATGTGCAGCCGCGTCGCCCTGCCGCAGTAATACTACGGTGGGCTGTAAGCAAGAGGTTAAATGACAGAAAAAAAATGCATTGAAAAAAAATGGTAGTGCTGCGGCATATATAGCTGCCTTTGCAGCCCTTTTGGCAGCTTTGGGAAAGGGGGGGGGGGTAATGGTGGTGAAAATTTTTCTGTTAGATGGGTTTACAAGCTACTATTTTGTGGATAGTTTTAAACAGCAAGTCTTCTATTACATGTGTATGATGAATGTGACTTGGGAGATTGCCTATTACACATTTAAATTTAATGCCATACCACCATCTGGTGGTACAAACAGAAAATGCAACTATAGTATGAAGACGCAGACCAGTTTGCCCTTCAGCATTGCTAGGACACCAAGTTCCTAACTTTAACAATATCATACCTTATTATAAAAAAAGACAAAAAAAAAAAAACGAAATATTTTAATAAAAGAAGCTGATATAATATAGTATATGTTGTAATAATAATTTAATAAGCTTAATGTGCCAATATAAATTGATAAATAATGCTTCATTTTGAAAGCAATACTTTGATTTTATTATAGGGGTATTTTTCCTCCAGAAAGGGCAGAGTGAGAGAAAAATAAAAATCAGTTTGTAATGTTAGTAGCAATATTTATCCTGCTGGCTTGGTCACTAACTACTGACATATTAAATCGCTTACTCATAACCATACACTGTGGAGCTGTGGAAGCCGACGTACATTTGTAGGTAAACCAAGGAAAAGGGAGGTGACCGAAGAATGTAATTACTTGCACCTAGAATTAATTAATTGATGAGAAACAGATGTAAGTTCAGCAAGTCCACAGTCCCACGGTGAAAGGCAGATAGATACAAAACTCCTTCACCCAGTGGGGGAATGGAGGTATACATACAAACGATATAAAACCATATTGATGAAAAATACAAAAAAATACAATAAAATATACATATATGAAATATAAAACAATGGCTGAAAAATCAGGAACCAAAAAATGAATAAAAAACTATTTTTCTTTATCATCAAATGTTTTTGAATGCTTCAAACCCCGGTGGCGTAGACATGATAGAAAAAACACACAGTGTATGTGAAAAATGGTCGTTCAGTGTGTGGAGAGAATCTTTAAAATGTGGATCGTAACTATGTGAAAAAATCGTGCGTAAAAAAGATATAAATTGGAATAACATACCAAATATATTTACTGATATTGATCCCAAAAAAGGTTAAAATAAAAAATATAAAAATGTGTAAAAAAAAGTAAAAATAAAAAATGCTGGTGAAAAAAGAGGGAAAAGAAACCACAATATTGACAATGGTAGAATGCACTAAAACCACATGAATGAAATGAAGTAGTGATGGTGAAAAGTGTGGAGAAAAAATATGAAGAAAAAATGAAGAAAAAATGAAAAAATGAAGATCGTCAATGTATCTAAAGAACAGAGCAATCTGATCTCTGAAGGGATTTCCACCTCCAAAGATGTGGGGTCTCTCCCACCAACCCATGTACAGGTTGGCGAGAGAGGGGGAGAACTTGGCTCCCATCGCTGCCCCACATCTTTGGAGGTAGAAATCCCCGTCAAAAGTAAAATAATTGTGTGTTAACACAAATTGAAGAACTTCAAGGATATACAGTTGTTGATCAGCAGGTAGGTTGGTATTATGTAACAACGTGGTTTTTATAGCTAGTAGAGCCAGATCATGGGGTATTGAGGAATAGAGGCTGGTGACATCACAGGTGATCCATACATAGTGCTCCTTCCAGACAAAATTATCCATGATATTTAATAGATGTGTGGTATCTTTCAGGAAACCTGGAAGGCTATGTACTAGACCTTGTAGTTGCCCATCCAACCACTCCCCAAGTTTCTCACAAAGGGACCCAATACCTGAGACGATAGGTCTTCCCAAAATAGGGTCTAAACCTTTGTGGACCTTGGGGAGATGGTGGAATATGGGTGTGACAGGGGAAATAGGGACTAATTTTTCAGTGTCTTTGGTAGAGAAAACCCCCAGAGATGCCCCCTTATTGATCAAGATCATGAGTAGTTTTTTGAAAATATTGGTGGGGTCATTTTTGAGGGATTGATAGGTACATGTATCCCCTAACTGCCTGAGGGCCTCTTTTTTATATATTCATTCATGAATTTTCGAATAACAAAGTCACCTTTGGAAGAGGGGGTCTTCCTTTTCTTTGACACCATGCCGCCATTCCAGTTTATACATTATTATATTTTCTATATATGGTGATCCTCCATGCCATATCGATGTTTACTGGATCTTCACCATATTTATATGTTCCATTATTCACTGATACACTCAAACAAGCGGATTATACTTTCATAGAATGACTTTCATGAAAGGGTTTTTCTATATTTTGCATATATGTTTCTCTATTTTCGAGTGTATTCTCTGAATTATGTATTTTCAATTAATTACTTCTAATTAGTGAGTTTATACATGGCGATTTTGGTGTCAGTTTAGATACATCTGCAAAAATTGGGAACCTATAAACTTTTTTTCGGTATTCATCCCCTGGTAAGCGTGACTATTTATGTTTTACACCTTATATATATTTTTCATACGAGTCGTCCTCATTAATATGTCAATTCACATTTCTATTGTACCTATCACTCATGATTGTTTACCATTACAATTATTTTCTATATTCATGAATTCATGAGTTCATTTTTTCATTTTTTCATTTTTTCTTCATTTTTTCTTCATATTTTTTCTCCACACTTTTCACCATCACTACTTCATTTCATTCATGTGGTTTTAGTGCATTCTACCATTGTCAATATTGTGGTTTCTTTTCCCTCTTTTTTCACCAGCATTTTTTATTTTTACTTTTTTTTACACATTTTTATATTTTTTATTTTAACCTTTTTTGGGATCAATATCAGTAAATATATTTGGTATGTTATTCCAATTTATATCTTTTTTACGCACGATTTTTTCACATAGTTACGATCCACATTTTAAAGATTCTCTCCACACACTGAACGACCATTTTTCACATACACTGTGTGTTTTTTCTATCATGTCTACGCCACCGGGGTTTGAAGCATTCAAAAACATTTGATGATAAAGAAAAATAGTTTTTTATTCATTTTTTGGTTCCTGATTTTTCAGCCATTGTTTTATATTTCATATATGTATATTTTATTGTATTTTTTTGTATTTTTCATCAATATGGTTTTATATCGTTTGTATGTATACCTCCATTCCCCCACTGGGTGAAGGAGTTTTGTATCTATCTGCCTTTCACCGTGGGACTGTGGACTTGCTGAACTTACATCTGTTTCTCATCAATTAATTAATTCTAGGTGCAAGTAATTACATTCTTCGGTCACCTCCCTTTTCCTTGGTTTACCTACAAATGTACGTCGGCTTCCACAGCTCCACAGTGTATGGTTATGAGTAAGCGATTTAATTCGTGAAACGCGTTAACCGGGCACGTCTGTTATGTGCATTGTACTGTCTGTCTGCTACACCGAAGAAGAATAAAGGAGTTTTGATTGTTTTCATCTTACTTTCCCGAGTGCGGTCTACTTTTTTGGATTCTTCATAGCTTGGACGGCGGATCTGACCAGCACCACCCTTTGAACTAACACCTGAGCGGCTCTCTCTTTGTTGTCAATTGTCTCCGTGAAATACAGCCAGCCCGGTGAGTTCTTTTATTTTGAACTTCTCCTGTATATTCTTCACATTATATGGACTTGTATACAGTACAGACAGATTGCACTTTATAACAGACATGGAATTACCCCCTCTCAGCCGGACGCTTAGACAGCTGAACAATAATCCTCTCAGACATGATGCACAAGCCACTTTAAAAAATACTAAGGAGGATACTTCATGTTCGGTCAAAACTATTTTCCATAAATTAGAAAAATTGATGGTAAAGGAAGTGAGGGCATACTGGGAAAAGACCACCTTAAACGAATACATCGATGTTGCACGAATTCCCAGGGGTCTCCGAATCAAAAAATTTCCAACCTTTGATTTATATAATGAAGACCTTAAGCAACAATGGACTGACACGCTTTCAAGATGTTCTTTTGATTTAATGAAACTTATTGTCAGTTCCAAATCCCTTGAATTAGACAAACTACATGAGGACATTTCTAAACTACAAACGGATTTACTTCCATTCAAAGAAACGCCCTCCTTCATTGAATTTGACCAACACTTAAATGAGAAAATTGACAAAATAGAAACAGATACCATTAAAGGCAAACAGGACAAGCTGCTCCGGGATCAGATTGACTATGAGACTAAAAACGTCTACACATGGAAAAAAGCCAACAATTGGCATCGACAACATCCCAAAAAACGAGTTAGCTTCTCTGACCCAGAGACGGGTGCGACAGATACATCTCTACCCCTTACATCGGATACATCTTTAGAGTATCCACAAACACCACGATCAGGGAATAACACTCATGTACAATCGGCATCAAAAAACGAGGCCCCCAAGAAAAACAGGAGATTCACCAGGAGAAAAGGAAAAAGGCTACCAGACGGGGAGGAAGGAGACACCGCGGGTCATTCAGATGGCCAACACCGACTCAGATCTCATCGGAAGTAACAACAAAAAATACGTCTTTAGATCCTTATCTACATACATCGAATGTTATCAATCTATCAAAAAGGCCACTCACCGCAGATGACATCAGCCTTTTATCTAAAGGCTTAAACTTTTGCCCGCACGCTCATTTTGATCCATTTGAAACTGTTCTCAACATAAATAAGTTCATCCGCAATTTAACTTTAAAGAGACATTTCTTCAATCAAGATGAGCCTTCCTCCAGCAACGATGAATTGGTTGACATCAACCACTTGAATGACTCATATGGTACTGTATCCACATTTCGTGAAGTTTGTGCCATCACTGAGTTGGAGGACTTGGCAAGGGAAAATCATGATTTTATACAAGAATATGGCCAAGATGGAATGAGGAATATTACCATCACTTCCTCTTCCAACTTCTATCCCATACAATCTAGATCCTCTAGTATGGACCTTTTTCAGAAATTGGTAGAAAAAGATCTATTTTCATTAGCATCCACAGTCCCCCCTGTAGTGACCACATTTCAAGATAACCTCACTAGACAAGAGAGAGTGTCATTGAAATCTTTAAAAGATGATACATCTATTGTCATCAGAAATGCCGATAAAGGGGGGGCAATTGTGGTGCTAGATAGCGATATTTATAAAAAAGAGGCCCTCAGGCAGTTAGGGGATACATGTACCTATCAATCCCTCAAAAATGACCCCACCAATATTTTCAAAAAACAACTCATGATCTTGATCAATAAGGGGGCATCTCTGGGGGTTTTCTCTACCAAAGACACTGAAAAATTAGTCCCTATTTCCCCTGTCACACCCATATTCCACCATCTCCCCAAGGTCCACAAAGGTTTAGACCCTATTTTGGGAAGACCTATCGTCTCAGGTATTGGGTCCCTTTGTGAGAAACTTGGGGAGTGGTTGGATGGGCAACTACAAGGTCTAGTACATAGCCTTCCAGGTTTCCTGAAAGATACCACACATCTATTAAATATCATGGATAATTTTGTCTGGAAGGAGCACTATGTATGGATCACCTGTGATGTCACCAGCCTCTATTCCTCAATACCCCATGATCTGGCTCTACTAGCTATAAAAACCACGTTGTTACATAATACCAACCTACCTGCTGATCAACAACTGTATATCCTTGAAGTTCTTCAATTTGTGTTAACACACAATTATTTTACTTTTGACGGGGATTTCTACCTCCAAAGATGTGGGGCAGCGATGGGAGCCAAGTTCTCCCCCTCTCTCGCCAACCTGTACATGGGTTGGTGGGAGAGACCCCACATCTTTGGAGGTGGAAATCCCTTCAGAGATCAGATTGCTCTGTTCTTTAGATACATTGACGATCTGATCTTTGTCTGCCATCATGATGTTGAATTAAATGCATTTCTGAAGTACCTCAATGACAATTCGGTTAATCTAAAATTCACGGGACACAGGAGCCCAGATAAAATCGAATTTTTAGATGTTTCCTTGAGCCATTCGGGTGACAGAGTTGTTTCTAATCTGTATAGGAAACCATTGTCAGGCAACAGCCTGTTACATGCAAAATCTAGCCACCCAATGCATACACTGAAAGGCATACCGGTTGGGCAGTTCTTGAGATTGCGCCGAATATGCAAGAACATTGCGGATTTTAAAAAAGAATCACTTTCTTTACGATCTAGATTCCTCGCTAGAGGATATCCGCAATGGATGATTAACAGAGCATATGTTATGGCTCTAAATAGAGATCGAACTGATCTCCTAAACAAACAACCATGTTCCAACATAAATAATACTCCGAACAAACTTGCTAATCAGAAATCCAAAGCCAGTAATAAACATAAACAGCACCGCTCTTCATTTACCCACACAAAAAATTCTAAACCTATGCCCTCCATTACGTTGTCTCTCCCATATAGTTTAGAATTTTACAAAGTCAAAACAATTATTCAGAAACATTTACCGCTTCTAAATACTGATGACATATGTGCCAATATTCTAAACGAGGGAGTTAATATAGTTGCCAAAAGAGCTGTCACTTTGGGCAATGTCTTATCACCCAGCCTTTATCTTTCCAAAAAACCTAAACAATCCCCTACTTGGCTACACTGTAGAGGTAACTACAAATGTGGTATGACCGACTGTGTCACTTGCCCTTATATTCTCCATGGAAACATCTTTAAGTCTTCGGTGAGCGAAAGGACTTTTCATCTAGAAAAGTTTTTCAACTGTAATTCAGAATATGTCATATATCTTATAACCTGCAAGGCTTGTTTGATACAATATGTGGGTAGAACCACTCGCAGACTTAAAGATAGGTTCAGGGAACATCTAAGTGACATCAGACTATCTAAATCAACCAATGTGGCACGCCACTTTAATCATAACCATGGAGGCGACTTGTCCCTAGTACAGGTTCAGGTCATAGAGCGCATCATTAAACCTATTAGAGGCGGGGACATTTTTCGTATATTATGTAAAAAGGAGGTCTCTTGGATTTTTAGGCTTCAAACTCGCATTCCACAGGGATTAAACTTCGAGTGGGACGTTACTCATTTTTATGAGTAAGTCTCCCTCTCCCCTTTTCTTCTTTTTTCATATATATACATTTATTTCTGGTTTTTCTGATTTTTTGATTTTTTGAAATTTTTAATTAAAAGAAAAATTTTTTTCGGTTTTTTATTTTTATTTTTATTTTAATTTTATTTTTATTTTTATTTATTTTCCAACAAAAAATTCCTTTTGGCTTTTAGCCATGGATTCCGCAGCTATTCATGGCTATATGTCAGGAGTCATTTGCTTCTGTTTTTTGATTGCCATCTAATATGGTTTGTAGGATTTGGTCACATAGCTCCATATGGCTTCGAGAGTTCCCCCCCTTTTTTCTCTTTTTTCTTTTTATTTTTATTTTACTTCCTTTTTTCTCTCAACAAAATGGTCTCCTTTTTCAGACTTTTTAAGTCCCATGCCAAGCCATGATTATTCCCCTGTTTCGAGGCTCCGTTCGAGTTCGTTCCGAGTTTCTCCGAGCTCCTCCTCCCTTTTTTTGACACATTGTATGCACCAGTCACTTTATCTTTATTTCTATTGTCAATTTTTTGTTGCAATTAATTTGCATTCATTTAAGGCCAATAAGCTGTCTAAATTGCCAATCATGGTTACTAGTTATAATGTCTACATTCATTCATGAATTTTCGAATAACAAAGTCACCTTTGGAAGAGGGGGTCTTCCTTTTCTTTGACACCATGCCGCCATTCCAGTTTATACATTATTATATTTTCTATATATGGTGATCCTCCATGCCATATCGATGTTTACTGGATCTTCACCATATTTATATGTTCCATTATTCACTGATACACTCAAACAAGCGGATTATACTTTCATAGAATGACTTTCATGAAAGGGTTTTTCTATATTTTGCATATATGTTTCTCTATTTTCGAGTGTATTCTCTGAATTATGTATTTTCAATTAATTACTTCTAATTAGTGAGTTTATACATGGCGATTTTGGTGTCAGTTTAGATACATCTGCAAAAATTGGGAACCTATAAACTTTTTTTCGGTATTCATCCCCTGGTAAGCGTGACTATTTATGTTTTACACCTTATATATATTTTTCATACGAGTCGTCCTCATTAATATGTCAATTCACATTTCTATTGTACCTATCACTCATGATTGTTTACCATTACAATTATTTTCTATATTCATGAATTCATGAGTTCATTTTTTCATTTTTTCATTTTTTCTTCATTTTTTCTTCATATTTTTTCTCCACACTTTTCACCATCACTACTTCATTTCATTCATGTGGTTTTAGTGCATTCTACCATTGTCAATATTGTGGTTTCTTTTCCCTCTTTTTTCACCAGCATTTTTTATTTTTACTTTTTTTTACACATTTTTATATTTTTTATTTTAACCTTTTTTGGGATCAATATCAGTAAATATATTTGGTATGTTATTCCAATTTATATCTTTTTTACGCACGATTTTTTCACATAGTTACGATCCACATTTTAAAGATTCTCTCCACACACTGAACGACCATTTTTCACATACACTGTGTGTTTTTTCTATCATGTCTACGCCACCGGGGTTTGAAGCATTCAAAAACATTTGATGATAAAGAAAAATAGTTTTTTATTCATTTTTTGGTTCCTGATTTTTCAGCCATTGTTTTATATTTCATATATGTATATTTTATTGTATTTTTTTGTATTTTTCATCAATATGGTTTTATATCGTTTGTATGTATACCTCCATTCCCCCACTGGGTGAAGGAGTTTTGTATCTATCTGCCTTTCACCGTGGGACTGTGGACTTGCTGAACTTACATCTGTTTCTCATCAATTAATTAATTCTAGGTGCAAGTAATTACATTCTTCGGTCACCTCCCTTTTCCTTGGTTTACCTACAAATGTACGTCGGCTTCCACAGCTCCACAGTGTATGGTTATGAGTAAGCGATTTAATTCGTGAAACGCGTTAACCGGGCACGTCTGTTATGTGCATTGTACTGTCTGTCTGCTACACCGAAGAAGAATAAAGGAGTTTTGATTGTTTTCATCTTACTTTCCCGAGTGCGGTCTACTTTTTTGGATTCTTCATAGCTTGGACGGCGGATCTGACCAGCACCACCCTTTGAACTAACACCTGAGCGGCTCTCTCTTTGTTGTCACTAACTACTGACAGTCATGTCTGTTGAGGTATTTTAATGTAAGCTCTAAACTAAACTGATATTAATGTTGGCAGGGGGGAGCTGAATTGGTCTGACCATTGCACATTATTAGCTCATTTCTGTTTGTTTGGAAGGAACAGTGCACTGCTCTATGCACACTACAAATCCCATATCCAATAGCCCATAGTCTATCTCAGGAGCAAGCAAGAGAGGGTGGATATTTTTCTACATACAGTGGGACCTTGGAGAATGAATTTAGCAACCCTCAATCACACCAGCAAAAAAATGATGGTAATCCAACACTGGACCGAGTCCCACACCATTGGATTACCATTACAAGCCCCTATGCTGAGATCTCAATGGTTCCATCCTCTCTTGGTTTAACTGGTATGACAATCTTCATTATCTTTGCCACCGCTATTTTTGGCCACTTTACTTGTGTATGCATCCTAATGATTATGGATATGGATTTTCTGTTATTTCCAAGATTTTTATTGAGTTTTTACAATGAAGTATAACAATACAGCGTAAATTGCGTATTCTAATAAAAAGTGTCCAAACAGTAAATAGGAACATTATGAGGACCAAGTAACTTAATTCAACTTAAATTCCATTTCTATCATAAATTGAAATATAAAAGCATGGATTATAAGAAAGTGTAGACTTACTGGAGAGCACATGATGTTTAAGGAAAGAAAGGTATAATTGTGAGTATATGAGGGTTTGGTCAGTGAAATAGACCGTGGAGTACTTGGTTGAATTTTCCTTGCTGGGTCGTGTCGTAATTGGGTGAAATGGATTTTATAGTTGCTTAAGTACATGCTTTTATTCAATGCTTCAACATATACTTTCAATGATACCGAGTGCTCTAGAACAATTTATACTCTTTAGCACCATCTTGTGGTCATTTATCCTAAGTGCTCTTTGTGGTCTCAAATATACTGTATACTGTTGGCTTGTGAATGGAAAAGTGCAACTGAAGCTCAATTCCAGACAGAATTAGAAGATGTATGTGTATCTGTGACAGGGAACACAATCTGCATGGCAGTACCATTCGTGCAGGCTGGGCAGTGTTATGGCAGCAGCGAAGGGGTTACTGCACCATGTGGGAGAGAGCGTGCCAAAGAGATCTGCCTTACAGGAGGAGCGACCGCCGGAGAGTAATCTAGTCTGGGGCCGTGGGCGGTTTCGCTGTCCGCGGGCCGGCAATCCGAATGGAGGAAGGGAACTGATATGTCACTTCCACCATTGGGTGTAGCTGAGGAGCAGACACATGTTTGAAGGACACAGATGCCGGAGAGCAAGGGCTATCCTTTGAGTTGGCGGACAACCTCTGGAGCGGACTGAGTTGGTGAATTTGACCCTGTGGGACACTGGGGTCAGACTAGTGCCTAAAGGAAGTCTGGCCTTGTGCAGAGGAGGGGACACGGAGCATGTAGGACTGGTATGTAGCAGATGCCGGCTTCGGGCGTGGGGTTCATGTTGGCACTGCAGGGACATGTTGTTGCAAATAGAACGGAGTGTTTGCCGCCAGCCCAGAAGACTGTATGTGAACTAGGAAGTAGGAACCACTTGTGAACTGCTGACACCTAGAGTGGCTATTCCTGTTGGAAGAGGTTGGAGGGTGCTGAGAGTAGCGCTGGGGCCGGGACCAGTGATGCAAACCTGCACTACTATCTGCAAAACCATGGAGACCCACATCTCAGAGGTGCGGTGCATGCAAGTTGTGAGGGCCAAGTAGCGGCCGCAAGATGCATCGGTGACAGTCACAACAACTAACAGTCCAGCTCTTACAGAGGCAGAGGGGAGTCAATGGGCCTGGAAATTGAAGGCTCCAGTTTATCCAGTGAGGGGGAGGCCAGAGCCACTGATGTAAGGTCACCCAGTTTCCAGCATCGTTGTGGTGTCACTGGAAGAGGGAATCAATGACTAGAGGTCAGAAGTGAAGACTGAGTGGGATTGGGGAACTGAGGAGAGGAGGAGCTCTACGAGTTCCAGTGTGCTCAGTGAAGAAACAGAGGCAGCAGTCGTTCGCATGCAGTGAGTGAGAAACATGGGGTTCAGTGAGGCCTGTGCCACTAGGGTTCCAGATCTGTCCCCACCTCCCACCTATGCCCGGGCTCAGGCACAGAACGATGCCAACTCCAACCTGATCAAGAAAGTGAAGACCCTGTACACCCCACCTGGGAGAGGAGACAGGCAAAAACTTCCCAGGTTCTCACGCTTTCAACGCCTTGTCCAAAGGAAGCTGGCTATGGAGTACGATTATCCATATGCTCTCCAGTAGATAATGGAGGAAATCGAGAGCAAGAGAGGGGCCTGGTGTAAAGACGCCATTTGGGACTTCCTACATGTCCCCAAGCCACATCAGAACCAATCCAAGCCTCAGCTGTGGGACAGCTTCCTGTCAATCAAGGCGAATTTGAATCGGGGGTGGTCCATCTACATTGACTGAGTAGAGGTCAACCGCTCAGATGGAAAAGGTCAAGCCTGGGCCCTGAAGACAAGATCATCAGCATACCTCACCCTGACTATTACTACTGAGGTGTGCAGAATTCTTGTTCCTGTTGGAAAGTGGAGTTACCAAGGGGCTAGTTAGCCTGAAAAATGTGATGCATTGACTGAAACAAGTTACAAAGGGGCTAATGTGCCTGGAGAGTCCCTTTGACACTAAAGTTGCTGTTATGGCTGTAGGCCCTGTTCCCCTTCCCTTCTATCCTTGCAAAAGAAGATGGGGATCAGCGAAACTGCTACTGTTTCTTCATCTGGGAGAAAGAACTTTTGCCACAAAAAAAGCTTCTCCTTTTAAAGCCAGGGGCTACTACCTGGAAGGGGCAAACCTCCTAGTTCAGAGACATCTTATTAAAGGACCCTTTGTGAAGATCTTCTTGGCCTTGGGCCACTACTGTTGCTAAAAGGAGTGCTGAGAAAGGACAGTTTGCGAATATACTTTGTTTTAAAGGACATTTTTCAAAGATCATTTGGCCAGTAAGGCCAAAGTGATGCTGAAGGAAACTTTGTGAGAGTTGCTACCTTGTGAGAGAAGGTTAGCGGCTCATTGCCTCTTCAGAGAGAGGGATTCCAGAGTGAAGGATCCCTTGAAGAGTTCTTACAGAGACTCATAAGTAAGGCAAGCTTTGCTAAGGTTCCAGCAAGAATAGCTTGTTGCCAGGAGAAGATGTGTTGCCTCGTTGTTACAGAAGGAAGGACACTGTGAACACCAGTCGGGTGGAATCTGCATTTCTTCATCCTAACTTGTGGGTTTGACTAAGATAGGAAAGAGTCAGTGCCTTGGTACTTGAGAGGGACTGTGCCTATTGCTAGTCAAACAGTTCCCAGATAGAACCAGTGATAATGTGTTATTTAGATTGGCAGGAATTGTTATGTTTAATCTATTACAGGTGCACAACAGAGTGACGAGTCAAGCATGCCCTAAGGGGTCCGGCAGTGTTGGAGATCTCTACAGGAATGTTAGCATCAGAGATTCTGTGGGTGAGAAGGTCGCTTCTACGGAGAGGGCAGTCTCAGTATGTAGGATGTTTAAATTGCTATGTACTTACTCTTTCCTTTGCAGGCTTGCGGAGGAACTTTTGGCCTTGGAAAGGCTGTCCATTGTTTACATTTGTACATATGTAAAATTGCCACTCATAGTTTAATCAGTTAGGATGTTCTTCCTTCACCTGTCAGACAGATTTTTGTTTGGCGAGGGGTGCATTGATTCAAATGCACCCGGTACTACTCGGTCCAAATGCCAAGGGGGGATTGGATTGCCAGATCTGAAGCGTTATCATAGGGCAATACACCTTACACGGGTACTGGACTGGCATTGTAACGCGAAAGCTAAACAGTGGGTGAATATGGAAAACGCATTGACAGAAGGTCCAGTCCCCGTGGCCTCTTGGGTGCCGTTGCCTCTTGATGACCCTATATATTTGTACCCGACAATAGGAACTACAATGAAGGTATGTAGATGTATACAAAAAAAAACACAGATCGCACCTCCAATCTCTCCTATGCTACCATTAGTGGGAAATATGGAGTTTCTACCGGGATACAATAAGGGGAAGATAAGAAACCTTGCACAGGGAGGGAAAATACGCTTGGTAGATATATGGACTCAAGGGAACCCTCCCTCTGTGAGAGAGATTATGGCCTGGTCAGAGGAAACCTTGGACATATTCTCTGTGTTTCAAATCAGACATTATTTGGTAGACTTACAGAAACAGGGATATGCCCCCCGGCCTTTGACATCATTTGAAACTCTATGTAGAGGTGGAAATACAATTCCACACGCCCTGTCGTTCTTTTACTCTCTCTTATCTAAAGAACAGGATGAACAAGTATTGACCTTTTTGTGTAAGTGGGAACGGGAATTAGGAATTAATTTTAACTCACAGCAAACAAAAAAAATACTAACACTGGCACATAGGGCTTCAATAGCCAATAAATATCAGGAGATCAGTTACAAAATCTTGGTGAGGTGGTACAGAGTCCCAGCAATATTACATAAGATGGACAAAAAAAAAAAATCCTGATATTTGCTGGAGATGTGGAGAAGTGGGCGGATCAATGTTTCACATTTTCTGGTCCTGTCCCCGGATTAAAGGCTATTGGTCAGAGATAGCAAAAGTGATTAAAAACCTCACTGCAATTGAGGTGGGAGAAGATCCGGCCTTATGTCTTTTGCATTCGACAAAGTTGTCAATTAAGAAATATAGGAACTCCCTCTTGATTCACCTGCTTAATGCGGCCAAGGCATGTGATCCTGGGGTATGGAGACAAACCATATCTCCATCCTTACAAACATGGATCTCTAAGGTAAATGAAATATATCGGATGGAGACACTGACAGCAGCACGCAGTGATAGAGAGGAAAAGATCCGTGTCTGCTGGCAGCCCTGGACCACTTATGTATCCTCGGAAGAGTACCTGCGGACGCAGGGGGAGGGAGAATAAGGAAGAGATGGGGTTTAGGAGGGGGGGATAAAATTTTTTTTTTTTTTTTTTTTTGGCCGCTCAGACAGGAGGGGATATGTCAAGCTGGGAAATAGTAGATATGGTGGTTATGGAGATTCAAAAGTATAAGGCCCCAGAGGAACAGAGGTTTTTTTTTTTTTACACTTTTTTTTTTTTATCACTTTTTGAATATGTATAACACAATCACGTAATTTCATGATTTTATATCCCTCTAAGGAGGGTCGATATATGGATGGAGCACACTGTTAATTATTGAAGTGTTGTGGGGAGTAGTGGGGGGGGGGGGGGTTTGGCTTAAAATTTAAAAAAAAAAAGGAAAGGGATTTTTTTTTTTTTTTTTTTTCTCGAGTATTTTGGGTTAATATTTAAATCACATGGAAGAGAGGCATAGGAATGATTCATTATATGAGTATGTTTATCACAATTGTGTTGTTTTATGATGTATATCCCTCTTTTTAGAGGGTTGACATATGCTTGGTGTGCACTGTTAATCACGAGTGTTGAGGGGGGATGTGGAATTATGAGGTGGGACTCGTCCAAGATAAAGGGAAATAGAAGAATCCTTTCCCCCTTTTTTTTTTTTTTTTGGGGCCTCAAAACTGGGGAGAATCTCCATTAGGGATTTATATGTTGTACAGAATGGACACTGATGATATAAGTTTTGTGAATATCATGAATGTAGTGTATGTTTTGTTTGTAATTGTATTTTGTGGAAAAAACAATAAAAATGTTGGAATTAAAAAAAAAAAAAAAATGCACCCGGTACCTTTCTATGTGTAAATATTGTATAGCAGAGATATATATATTTTCACCTAATTTATTGTATTCACTGGTCACATATGGGGTATGCCACATGACCCTGTACATGAGTTTTTTTTCCCTTTTTCCCTCTTTCCAAGTTTGTGGGATACTCCATGTACATTTTTGTATAGATATTTTTGTAGGGGAAGATGCCCAGAGCCAGTGAGGATATGGCTGAGTTTGGCGGGGTGGATTTAGCCCCCTCCTAGGTAAGTGCTAGAGAAAGATTATAGTTTTGAATCCTTTCTGCTTACCAGAGGGATTGCAGGTAAATCTATATTGTTCTCTGCCTACCAGAGAGCAGGATCTGCTAGTGAGGTCTGCTCAATGTGCTCAGGTGCAACTCAGTCTGTCTGCAGAATGTTTCACACTGGTCAATTAGGGAGGCATATTGGACAGTGGGAGATAATCTGACAAATGGATGCATAGGCATTTGGTACAGCCCTGGGGATTTGGTAGAGAAGAATGCATGCTGGGATACTGTATAAAGGCCAGGAGCACATGTGCTTGGGGTCTTTCAGCTGGAGAGCAGAGTCCCGGAGGGAGGGGGCGGCTGCCTCCTCCTCTGTAGAGGTTCCATGCAGCCTCAGGTGGTCGACCTGAGGGCCTAAAGAGCTAGAGAGAAACTGAACCCGAAGGTCCTGTAAAGCTGACTGGAAGGGGAGACACTGGAGGATCTGATTCTGCAGTACAGTGAGTACAGATATGTGTCAAGGGGCCTGACCTGGGGGGAGGGGGCACCCCTGCAGCTAGAAGAGTCAGTGGACGCGTGTCAGTAAAGGGGATGCTAGAGAGTATCTTGAAGAGAAAAAGCAAGGAGACTTTCCTTTCATGTGGCAGTATGGTTTAAGCAGTGAGACTGCTTCCACAAGCAACCTGGTGAGGCCATATAAGAGTTGTCCTTATCCAATGTATAAAGTTCCAGTCTGAGTATCCCACTATTCCCTTCTCCTATCCAAGTTCTACAATAAATACAAAAAAGAAATTCTCCTGGACTGTTTATTGAGCAAGTGTCACTGGGAGTAAGGATGAATGTGTGCACAGTACCCTAAGTGACAGTATGCTGCTAATCAGAGGAGCCCCACAAAGTCATCATACAGAAAGCCCTATGGGGACAGTGCTACATAAGTCTCCTAAAAAATGCATTTGGTATAGGTACGTAAACTTGGGTAAAATGGATGTCTTAATGAGGTTAACATGTCCTATGAGGGTGAGGAGTAGGGACTTCCAGACAGTGCATCTGAGTCAGGAGGGAGAGCACCGGGTTTAAATTGAGGGGAATAAATTGCCCAAAATCATGATGGATTTCAACCTCCAGATAACAGGATTGGGATACTCTTTGCAGCTGTGTATCAGCCTGTGGGGGATCAGCTAAGGAGTGAAGAGGAAAGAGAAGAGATTTCCCCCAGTTAATACACATTGCTGAATAGTGTCCAAATTTATCAATAATCGATAGAGCTGCCCTCAAACAGGTATTCCCATCCCTGAGATACAATAGGGTGTCGTCGGCATACAACGAGACCCGTTGCTGGAGTGGACCTATGGTTATGCCCTGTACCTCAGATGAAGATCGTAATAAAATAGCCATAGGTTCTATTGCCAAGGCAAAAAGCCCAGGGGAGAGTGGGCACCCCTGTCTAGTCCATCTGAGGAGAAGAAAGGGAGGGGAAAGAGTAGTCTGTGTACATACCCTGGCCAACGGAGATCTGTACACAGCCCGTACCCAAAAAATAAACAGACACAAATCCAAAATGGCGCAGGACCTCACAGATAGTTCCACTCCACGGAATCAAAAGCTTTTTCAGAATCCAGGGAGCCAACAACCTCAGATCGCTCAATACCATCAGTAAGGCCAGGACCATGTACAATCTCTGAAGTATAATGTCTGTCCCCTTACCCGGCATAAAACCAGTTTGATCCTCGTGGATTAATGTAAGTATAACCTCATTAAGTCTCTGGGCCGGGACCTTAGTTAGGATTTTAGCATCTGTGTTAAGCAAAGAGATGGGTTGGTAAGATGTACAGAGCTCTGGGTCCTTCCCAGGCTTAGGAACCACCACAATGATTGAAGGAGGGTGGTCTCCCACCTTCCATGGCTCAGGCAAAGTCTGAACCAACATCTTATGGAGCCTAGGTGTTACTTCATCTGCATATTGTTTATAAAACTCCTGAGAGAATTCATCCATTCCAGGAGTTTTCCCAGATTGTAAGGATCCCAACGCCTGCTTAACCTCTTCTAGGGTAATTGGGCCATCCAACAGTTCCTTTGCTGAAGGAGCGAGAACAGGGAAGGTCATCTGATCTAAATAAGAATGCAACTCCTCAGCCAAGTATTTTGCTCTGGAAGAGTACAATTCGGTATAATAGGAGGCAAAACAGGAGTTTATACATATCGGATCAACCACTGAAGTGCCATGAGTGTCCTTAAGGCGTGCTATGGTGGCTATAAATGATTGTTCCTTATCTAGCCATGCAAGAAGTCTACCCATCTTTTCCTCCAGTGTTTGAGCCAGTTGATGTTTTTTTGCCTTTGCAACCCTAAGAAGCATTACCTAATGATAAGCCGCCTGCATATCCTGGTAAGTAATAGGATTGGATGTAAGAACGTATTGGGACTCAAGAGTTTGTGCCTTGGTCTCAGGCTCCTCCAGAGTAATAGCAGCATCCCTATAAGCTCTAGATATAGAGGTTTGATAGCACCCTCTGAGGTATGCCTTAAATGCCTCCCAGACACTGGCCGGGGAGGTAGTATTATCATTCACCAACCAGTACTCTCTGATTAATTTGGCCATTTCAAATTCAATAGGGACATCCGATATCCAGAACCGAGATAAGCGCCAAAGTCTCTCGGAAGGGGGGGTTATAGTTTGCAGGAAGCACATAATCGGTGAATGATCGGATATGCCGTGTGGAAGCACAGAGACCTCATGGATCTTAGGTCAATACGGGGCATTGTGTTACAGGGAGCAGAATTGCAGGTAAAAACTCGGTCTGAAGGGTGCCTCCAGCGCCAAACATCTGTCAGCCCAAAGAGAGTGGTCCATGTGGAAGGTGCTGAGTCCGCAGCAGTATCTGAGGACAACTTATCCAGAGAAGGGTTTGGAAGCATATTACAGTCCCCTGCAATCAAAAGGTTATCCTTGGGAAATTGGGAGAGAATAGAAGTTGAATTGGTCAAGAAAGAAACAGTAGTCTGGGGGGGGGGGGGGGGGGGTTTGTATATAAGCCGAGGGTTAACATTTCAACTGTGTCAATGATTGCATGAAGTAACACCTTCCCTCTGGGTCTGTCGTATTATTCAAGAGTTCAGAAGTTAGGGACTTAAGAACCAAAATATTAACACCACGGGCATACCCTGAGTAGGTGGCATGGTGGTAATGACCCACCCATGGCTTTATTAGACTTAGAATCCTATCTCCCACCACATAGTCTCCTGTAGTATACAGATTTGGGGGGCCATATTTTTTGAGGTAGGCAAAGACTAAAGAATGTTTGATTCTTATCATTAATGCCCCTAACACTTCAGGAGAGGAGTCTTAGAGGGGTCACATCAGAGGAGATTGTGGATAAATATCAGTTGAGGGAGGATTTTCCCAGACCCGGAGGAAGTGGCACAACAGATAGTGTAGGTAGACATAAAGCATCTTGACTTGTAAGGCAAATGTTACTCGGCAAATAAGGGAATCTCAGCATCCTAAAACGAGAACCACTGCGACTTAAGTTACTTAACAAAAACAAATGAACATAAGACCCCACCCCACACATTGATAAAGAAACTTTGGAGTGTTTTGTACCCAAGCCTAAAAACAAAAAACCCTATAACAGCTAAACTTTAGGAGAGTCTCCTATGAGGGGCAGTGAATATTAAGTACTCAGTTCCATATAATGTGATCAAACCAGTCTGGTTTGATCACATTATATGGAGGCCAGAGGTAATAAGGGATCCAACAGAAGGAAGAAAACACTTAGACATTGCTAAGGGCACAAACTTAGTTACGTATATAAAAGAAAAAGAACATTATAAAACATATACCAACTAACAAGCCTACTCCACCCCCAGCCTGCCACCTAGTGGATAGAGCAGAACAATACTTAGTAGTCATTGATGTAAGGTAATGTCACAGGCCAGTATACTTGGTATGTCTCTACAGTAACCTAACCATTAGTACCCAGAGTCAATAAAAAGGACCTGGTCCCACCACAGGATGCTCAAGTGGTCACTTGCCATCAGTAGGCAGAGCGGGTCGCAAGGCAGATGGTGCATTCAAGGCTGACCAAGGTGAAAAAAAAAGTGTTGTAGAGAGGAGGACAGGGTCTCCTGAGGGGCAGTAGTCCTCAACCCTCAGTGCAGTTCTTGTTCCAGAGTAAAATGGTTTGAATCTTGGCCGGTTCCTGAGATTCAAGCTGTCAATGGCCGGTTTAAGAGATGTCATTGTAAATGGAATAAAAAGCTTAAGTTACTTGCACTTTCTGATGCCACATCCTCTTTCATTGAGATAATTGTGCAAGCCAGTGTTTGGAGCTTGCCTTGGCCATAATTATGTTATATTAAAATTAGGGTGAAGGAAATTGGACACCAGTCCCTTTAAGAAGTTTAAAAAAGTATGGACAACTTAAAATTCCAATAAAAATTAATAAAAAAAAAAAAAAAAAAGTGAAGTATGGACATAGCTTTTTTGGCCATAATTCTTTTCTGGGTCACTGATACTTTTGCTCTTTTGTGACCTAGAATCAGCTAATAGGGGGCCAGCTGTCAGCTGATGTCACAGAGCCAATCCAGTCTCTAGAAGGATCCTGACCATACTGAGAGATGAGAGACACAGGAGATGTAAAATATTTTATTATTAGGAAAACGGGAGTGATACAGAAAGGTGGTAGAATTTAAAGAGACACTGTCAGTTGGCTTTGTCCTGGAAGTGTCTGTGTAAAGTGTTTCAACCAACCCTCTTTTTCTCACCTTGCCAGCACTTGTTCAGGGTCCAGGCTACAAACCCAATTCCAAAAAAAGTTGGGACACTGTACAAAAAGGAATGGACTATTTTACAAATCTTATAAAATTATATATTTTATTTACAATATAATATAGATAACATATCAAATGTTGAAAGTGAGACATTTTGAAATGTCATGCCAAATATTGGCTCATTTTGGATTTCATGAGAGTTACACATTCCAAAAAAGTTGGGACAGGGAGCAATAAGAGGCCAGAAAAGTTAAATGTACATATAAGGAACAGCTGGAGGATCAATTTGCAACTTATTAGGTCAATTTGCAACATGATTGGGTATAAAAAGAGCCTCACAGAGTGGCAGTTTCTCTCAGAAGTCAATATGGGCAGAGGATCACCAATTCCCCCAATGCTGCGGCGAAAAATAGTGGAGCAATATCAGAAAGGAGTTTCTCAGAGAAAAATTGTTCTGAAGGGTGCCTCCAGCGCCAAACATCTGTCAGCCCAAAGAGAGTGGTCCATGTGGAAGGTGCTGAGTCCGCAGCAGTATCTGAGGACAACTTATCCAGAGAAGGGTTTGGAAGCATATTACAGTCCCCTGCAATCAAAAGGTTATCCTTGGGAAATTGGGAGAGAATAGAAGTTGAATTGGTCAAGAAAGAAACAGTAGTCTGGGGGGGGGGGGGGGGGTTTGTATATAAGCCGAGGGTTAACATTTCAACTGTGTCAATGATTGCATGAAGTAACACCTTCCCTCTGGGTCTGTCGTATTATTCAAGAGTTCAGAAGTTAGGGACTTAAGAACCAAAATATTAACACCACGGGCATACCCTGAGTAGGTGGCATGGTGGTAATGACCCACCCATGGCTTTATTAGACTTAGAATCCTATCTCCCACCACATAGTCTCCTGTAGTATACAGATTTGGGGGGCCATATTTTTTGAGGTAGGCAAAGACTAAAGAATGTTTGATTCTTATCATTAATGCCCCTAACACTTCAGGAGAGGAGTCTTAGAGGGGTCACATCAGAGGAGATTGTGGATAAATATCAGTTGAGGGAGGATTTTCCCAGACCCGGAGGAAGTGGCACAACAGATAGTGTAGGTAGACATAAAGCATCTTGACTTGTAAGGCAAATGTTACTCGGCAAATAAGGGAATCTCAGCATCCTAAAACGAGAACCACTGCGACTTAAGTTACTTAACAAAAACAAATGAACATAAGACCCCACCCCACACATTGATAAAGAAACTTTGGAGTGTTTTGTACCCAAGCCTAAAAACAAAAAACCCTATAACAGCTAAACTTTAGGAGAGTCTCCTATGAGGGGCAGTGAATATTAAGTACTCAGTTCCATATAATGTGATCAAACCAGTCTGGTTTGATCACATTATATGGAGGCCAGAGGTAATAAGGGATCCAACAGAAGGAAGAAAACACTTAGACATTGCTAAGGGCACAAACTTAGTTACGTATATAAAAGAAAAAGAACATTATAAAACATATACCAACTAACAAGCCTACTCCACCCCCAGCCTGCCACCTAGTGGATAGAGCAGAACAATACTTAGTAGTCATTGATGTAAGGTAATGTCACAGGCCAGTATACTTGGTATGTCTCTACAGTAACCTAACCATTAGTACCCAGAGTCAATAAAAAGGACCTGGTCCCACCACAGGATGCTCAAGTGGTCACTTGCCATCAGTAGGCAGAGCGGGTCGCAAGGCAGATGGTGCATTCAAGGCTGACCAAGGTGAAAAAAAAAGTGTTGTAGAGAGGAGGACAGGGTCTCCTGAGGGGCAGTAGTCCTCAACCCTCAGTGCAGTTCTTGTTCCAGAGTAAAATGGTTTGAATCTTGGCCGGTTCCTGAGATTCAAGCTGTCAATGGCCGGTTTAAGAGATGTCATTGTAAATGGAATAAAAAGCTTAAGTTACTTGCACTTTCTGATGCCACATCCTCTTTCATTGAGATAATTGTGCAAGCCAGTGTTTGGAGCTTGCCTTGGCCATAATTATGTTATATTAAAATTAGGGTGAAGGAAATTGGACACCAGTCCCTTTAAGAA
The DNA here is from genome assembly GCF_965119305.1 of Pelophylax lessonae. Lineage (NCBI taxonomy): Eukaryota > Metazoa > Chordata > Amphibia > Anura > Ranidae > Pelophylax > Pelophylax lessonae. The sequence goes on from NC_138771.1 coordinate 446,740,419, forward strand.
GTTTAAAAAAGTATGGACAACTTAAAATTCCAATAAAAATTAATAAAAAAAAAAAAAAAAAAGTGAAGTATGGACATAGCTTTTTTGGCCATAATTCTTTTCTGGGTCACTGATACTTTTGCTCTTTTGTGACCTAGAATCAGCTAATAGGGGGCCAGCTGTCAGCTGATGTCACAGAGCCAATCCAGTCTCTAGAAGGATCCTGACCATACTGAGAGATGAGAGACACAGGAGATGTAAAATATTTTATTATTAGGAAAACGGGAGTGATACAGAAAGGTGGTAGAATTTAAAGAGACACTGTCAGTTGGCTTTGTCCTGGAAGTGTCTGTGTAAAGTGTTTCAACCAACCCTCTTTTTCTCACCTTGCCAGCACTTGTTCAGGGTCCAGGCTACAAACCCAATTCCAAAAAAAGTTGGGACACTGTACAAAAAGGAATGGACTATTTTACAAATCTTATAAAATTATATATTTTATTTACAATATAATATAGATAACATATCAAATGTTGAAAGTGAGACATTTTGAAATGTCATGCCAAATATTGGCTCATTTTGGATTTCATGAGAGTTACACATTCCAAAAAAGTTGGGACAGGGAGCAATAAGAGGCCAGAAAAGTTAAATGTACATATAAGGAACAGCTGGAGGATCAATTTGCAACTTATTAGGTCAATTTGCAACATGATTGGGTATAAAAAGAGCCTCACAGAGTGGCAGTTTCTCTCAGAAGTCAATATGGGCAGAGGATCACCAATTCCCCCAATGCTGCGGCGAAAAATAGTGGAGCAATATCAGAAAGGAGTTTCTCAGAGAAAAATTGTTTGAAGATATCACCATCTACAGTGCATAATATCATCCAAAGAATCAGAGAATCTGGAACAATCTCTGTGCGTAAGGGTCAAGGCCTGAAAACCATACTGGATGGCAGTGATCTTTGGGCCCTTAGACGGCACTGCATCACATACAGAAATGCTACTGTAATGGAAATCACAACATGGGCTCAGGAAAACTTCCAGAAAACATTGTCGGTGAACACAATCCACCGTGCCATTCGCTGTTGCCGGCTAAAACTCTATAAGCCAAAAAAGAAGGCATAGCTAAACATGGGCCAAGGCTCATTTAAAATGGACTGTGGCAAAGTGGAAAACTGTTCTGTGGTCAGACGAATCAAAATTTGAAGTTCTTTTTGTAAAACTGGGACGCCATGTCATCCGGACTAAAGAGGACAAGGACAACCCAAGTTGTTATCAGCGCTCAGTTCAGAAGCCTGCATCTCTGATGGTATGGGGTTGCATGAGTGCGTGTGGCATGGGCAGCTTACACATCTGGAAAGGCACCATCAATACTGAAAGGTATATCTAAGTTCTAGAACAACATATGCTCCCATCCAGACGTTGTCTCTTTCAGGGAATACCTTGCAATTTCCAACATGACAATGCCAGACCACATACTGCATCAATTACAACATCATGGCTGCGTAGAAGAAGGATCCGGGTACTGAAATGGCCAGCCTGCAGTCCAGATCTTTTACCCATAGAAAACATTTGGCGCATCATAAAGAGGAAGATGCGACAAAGAAGACCTAAGACAGTTGAGCAACTAGAAGCCTGTATTAGACAAGAATGGGACAACATTCCTATTCCTAAACTTGAGCAACTTGTCTCCTCAGTCCCCAGACGTTTGCAGACTGTTATAACAAGAAGAGGGGATGCCACACAGTGGTAAACATGGCCTTGTCCCAACTTTTTTTTAGATGTGTTGATGCCATGAAATTTAAAATCTACTTATTTTTCCCCCAAAATAATACATTCCTGACAGACTCCATGGCAGCATACGTATCGGGTTTGGCCCCGCCTCCAAACCTACCCATAGGACCGCACTCCCATAAATCTTTGCTCCTGTTCAGCACACGTGTTCTTTTTTTGTCCTCCAAAGGATTACCTGATATCCTGAAGATGGATTCCGGGTGATGGATGGCTCTATCAGTCGGGTATGGAGCTCTCCAATAAGCCCCAGCTGCTGCGGGGTATGGAGTAGGGGCGAAGATGTATGCAGCCTTGGCCAAAAAGCCCAGATGCTGCGGGTGGCCGGTACCCTAAGAATGAGATAAGTCCGGTGTGTGCATCCATCCCTGGTGATCTGCGGTTCGTGAGTACAAAGTCCTCCATGGCAGCTATTTTGTGCATATTATTACTCATGCTAGTGCCTTTATGTCTTACCTGGTTTTCTCCTGCTTTCCCTGGTGGCTAGTGGTCCGGGGCCGGTCAGCGATTCACTTCCTGACCGGCCTCCGGTGCGCGCTACTGCGCATGTGCGGCGCCTCGGGAACGAGGCTTGGTTCTCGCGCATGCGCCGTGTAAGCACGGCGCATGCGCAGTAAGCTGGCGTCGGTGGCGATCGCTGATGACGTCACCAGGCGCCATATTTAAACCCCAGAGCTGTCAGCAGTGTTGTGTTTGTACACACTGCTGATACTGGGTGTTACATATACGAAAATCGTTCTTTTTTTGGTCGTTTTGCTGTGCGCTGCCGCTCTGCCTGCTAACCTTGGTTCCTGGTGAGTACTGGCCCCAGTTTGGGAGCAACCCCCCCCCCTCCCCCCCCCGCTTTGCTGGTTTTTTCTGACACGCTGTCCGGCTCATTCTTGTAGGTCAGCATCAGAATGGAAGCTACTTTGCCCTCCGGTGGTCAGCCCGCCCCTAACAGGTATTTGGGGCTTCTTGGTGGGGTTGTGGGTTATAGGGGGTGGGGGTAGGAACTCAAGTGTTCCTAGCTTCCTGTCTGTTTTTTCTGTTTTTTCTCTTGTTTACAGCCCTCCTCGTTCAGAGACTAGGCACTCTTCTCAAAGAAGTGAAAGGCGCTCGAGCTCTCGCCACCGGCACTCTACAGGAAAGTCCCGTTCGGGCTCACATCATCGTAAAGCGTCTACTTCAGCCAGCCACGCACGGAGACCTGACAAAGCAGGTTGCAGGGGCTGTGGCGCTAGTGTCCCGGAGAGGAAGCTTTTCTGTGACAGATGTTTCTCCCAGGCTGCGGGAGAAAGGGATACTTCCGATCAACGCATTGAGGCTTTGGTCAAGAGAGTAGTAAAGGACTCTTTGGCAGAGATGGGTGTCAGTCGTTCTCAAGACACTGCAGCGGCTTCCCCAAGCCCTTCCCCTGTAGCACTTCAGGTACAGGAAGATTTCGAGTCGGCCCACACAAGCCATCAGTCGATGCTCTTGTCAGGTAGCGACTCTGAAGATGAGGATCCCTGCCTGGGTTTCGAATATACCTTGGTGCCTTCCCTGGTTAAAGCGGTCAGAGAGACCTTAAATTGGGAAGAGTCAACTGTTCCCCCTCCCAAGCAGAAGAAGTACTTTAAACAGCTCAATAAGGAGCGTGTTAATTTTCCCTTCCTGGGAGAGTTGGGTGAAATTATCTTGGAGGAGTGGAGAAAGGTGGAACGAAAGAATTCCTTAGTATCCAAGATGGCTAAACTTTACCCCTTCAAAGAGGATGATGTGAAACATCTTGAGTCTCCTCCTCTAGTTGACGCAGCAGTCATGAGACTGGTCAAGCACGTGACCCTTCCCTTAGAGGATACGGTCTCATTTAAAGACCCGTTGGACCGAAGGATGGACTCCGATTTGAAAAGAATCTACCTTACAGCAGGTATGGCCTGTAAGCCAGTCCTGGCTTTAGCCGCTCTATCCAAAGCCATGGAGTCTTGGGCTGATGTGGTAGACGAATCGGTCAGATCGGTGTCGGAGGAGGTGGCCAGAAGCGCTCCAATCCAGGAGCTTAGGCTGGGCTCGTCGTTCCTTGGGGAGGCTTCCATAGACCTGATCCGTCTATTGGCAAGGGTTATGCTGTCCTCGGTCACAGCTAAGAGAGCTCTTTGGCTCCGCCCTTGGGTTGCGGATCCGGCATCAAAGCAAGTTTGGTGCCGTATTCCCTTTGAGGGGTCCTCCCTTTTCGGGAATAAACTTGACGAGGCCATAACCCGGGCTACGGGCGGTAAGTCTGGGTTTCTTCCCCAGGATCGGCGCCAGTTCAACGTCAAGAAAGGACAGCCTACCAGAAAATTTGTTCCTGACCGGGCCAGGGAAGCTCGTTCTTATAGACCTGGTCGGGAGTTCAACCGGAACTGGAGATCCAGACAGTCTTCCAGGAAGACGACAAAGAATGTCTCCTCGGGGGACCGTGAGCCCACTAAGTCCTTTTGAAGGTGGGCCCGCTCAGACATGTCGGGTGGGTGCGCGTCTACGCTCCTTCCGGCATGTCTGGGCGGCTTCGATTCAGGACCCCTGGGCCGTCAGGACGGTGTCCTCAGGCCACAAGTGGGTCTTCAAGGAGAGGCCAGGCTCAAGGTTCCTGCCTACTGCCATACCATTCCTAGAAGAAAGGCGTCAGATTTTGTTTTCTTACGTCGAAGCTCTCATTGCTCAAGGGGCTGTCATCTCCGTTCCAGAGTCCGAGCGAGGCCAAGGAATATATTCTCTGCTCTTTCTGGTCCAAAAGAAGAACGGATCATGGAGACCAGTAATAGATTTGACCTTCTTGAACAAGTTCATAAAAAAAGAAAGGTTCAAAATGGAGACCCTGTTGTCCATACAGCAGTCAGTCCAGCCGGCAGATTGGATGGTGTCCATCGACTTGAAAGACGCCTACTTCATGTCCCTGTGGACGAAGATTTTCAAAGGTTTCTCCGGTTCGAAGTGGGAGGATTACATCTTCAGTTTATCTGTCTCCCATTCGGGCTCTCAACATCTCCACGGACCTTTTCAAAAATCTTATTGGCCGTGGTAGCCCTACTGAGATTGAAAGGTATCCGTCTTCACCACTATTTGGACGATCTCCTCCTGTTGTCCCAAGACAGAGACCAACTATTAGTTCATCTGGAGCAGGTCGTGTCCACTCTCCAGAAGTTTGGTTGGTTACTCAACAAGGAGAAGAGTCACCTGATTCCAACTCAGTCCCTGATCTACTTGGGCGCTCTGTTCGACACAGAGAAGGCGACTATCTCTCTTCCAGAGGAAAAAATAGGGACACTTCGAGACAGGATTCGCTTTGCCCTCTCATCCTCTCATCTTCAGGCACGTCAATGCCTGAAGGTGATCGGGACTATGGTCGCAGTAGTCCCCATGGTGAAGTGGGCCCTGTGGAGGATGAGACCCTTTCAGAAGGGATTCCTTCAGCAATGGGATACGTGGCATCTGGATCAACGCATCTTCTTAACCCCTTCAATGAATGAGAGCGAGTCTCCCCTGGTGGTTGTGCAGAGACCACCTGCTGAACTGCCACTCTCTGAAGCCAGCTCCGTGGGTAGTGGTTACCTCGGACGCCAGCAACATAGGCTGGGGTGCCCACTGTCTGTCGGAGGTGGCGCAGGGCAGGTGGGAGTTTTCCACTCGAGGAATAGTATCCAACATACTAGAACTCCGAGCAGCATTCCAAGCTCTTCGGGCATTTTCTCACCTGACAAAAGACCAACCTGTCATGCTGCGTCTGGACAACACCTCAGCAGTGGCATACATCAGGAAGCAAGGGGGAACACGCAGCTGGTCCCTATTGAGGGAAGTGGAGCCGATTATGTCCTGGGCACAGAAAAATCTCTCGAATCTTTCAGCGGTTTATGTTCCAGGAGTCCAGAATGTCAAAGCAGACTTCTTGTCCAGAGTGGACCTGGACAACAACGAGTGGTCCCTTCACAAGGAAACGTGCGACTGGATCCTAACATTGGGGCTCTCTCCAGAGGTAGACCTCTTCGCCTCCCCCTGCAATCACAAACTGCCGAGGTACTATTCAAGATTCAGAGATCCACAAGCATCAGGGATAGATGCACTCGGATCAGTGGAGATTCCACAGGGCATACGCCTTCCCACCAATTCCGATTGTGTTACAGTTTCTTCGGAGACTCAGGTCGGAGCCAGTGGAGGTAGTGGCGGTGATTCCCTTCTGGCCGAACAGGCCATGGTTTCCCCTTCTGACGCTACTCAGTGTTCGAGACCCAATCCCGCTACCCTTCAGACCGGATCTGTTGTCCCAGGGGTCTGTACTCCATCCGTGCCCAGACCGTCTACATCTCAGGGTCTGGATGTTGAGAGGAGGAGGTTACAGGCTTTAGGCTGTCCAGAAACAGCGATTTCGACATTGCTTAGTGCTAGAAGAAGCTCAACGAACAGGGTTTATCAGAGAATCTGGGAAAAATTTTCTGCACAGCTGACTACAAGACCTGATCCTCAATCTTCAATTAAGATCCAGGATGTATTGAGCTTTCTCCAATCAGGTTTGGACTTGCCTCTATCAGTGAGTTCGCTCAGAGTCCAGGTCTCGGCTATTTCCGCTTTTACAGGGATCTCCTGGGCCACTCATGCCCTAATTCGTCAATTCTTCCAAGGGGCAGTGAGAATCAGACCTCAGAGAAAACCCAGGTTTCCCAAGTGGGATCTGCCACTAGTTCTGGATTTCCTGGCGGGTCAGATTCAAGACATGTCTGATTCTTTGACCATAAGAGAGCTTACACTGATAACAGTGTTTCTGGTAGCTGTAACCTCAGCAAAAAGAGTGTCGGAAATTGGGTCCTTTGGGACACAAGAGCCTTTCTTAACATTTTTTCCTGACAGAGTGGTGCTCATTCCCATGCTGGATGCGAGACCAAAAAGGACTTCTGTCTTCCATGAAAACATAGAAACAGTGTTACCAACCTTTAGACAGGAAGAGGAAGAATCTTTGGTTCATCCGCTGGATGTTGGAAAATGTATTAAGAAATATTTAGATGTCACTTCCTCTTTCAGAAAATCAGAACATCTTTTTGTTACCTTCTATGGAAAAAACAAAGGTTCAAGAGCCTCGACGAGATCCATTTCCTCTTGGATCATCCAGACCATCCAGTGGGCTTATAGGGCTAAGGGCTTGACCCCTCCAGCAGTAGTTACAGCTCATTCGACGCGGAGCATCTCTACCTCCTGGGCAGTATCCAGACATGTGGCTCCTGAAGTCATCTGCAGAGCAACGTCGTGGTCCTCTATTAACACGTTCTTGTCCCATTACTGTGTTGAGCCAGCGGCTCTTTCGTCTGTGAATTTTGGTTTGCAAGTCCTGTCTGTTTGACAAAATGCATTAAATTTTTTCTGTTCAGCACCTGCCCACCCTGTGTGTACGGCGAGTTATTTCCCGATACGTATGCTGCCATGGAGTCTGTCAGGAAAACGGAAAATTTATATCAAATACTTACCGTAATTTTCCTTTCCTGATGGACTCCATGGCAGCAGGAGTTCCCTCCCGGATTTCTGTGGAGGATAGTTACAGAACACGTGTGCTGAACAGGAGCAAAGATTTATGGGAGTGAGGTCCTATGGGTAGGTTTGGAGGCGGGGCCAAACCCGATACGTATGCTGCCATGGAGTCCATCAGGAAAGGAAAATTACGGTAAGTATTTGATATAAATTTTCCGTTTTTTCTCAGTTTAAACATTTGATATGACATCTATGTTGTATTCTGAATAAAATATTGAAATTTAAAACTTCCACATTATTGCATTCTGTTTTTATTCACAATTTGTACAGTGTCCCAACTTTTTTGGAATCGGGTTTGTATATCTGTGCCACAAAAAATAACATATTGGTTTAAAATAATCAGAAAACACGCTAAAATCCCCTGCAAAAGGCAGCGTCATTTTATTTTAATGCTGTTCTTAATGCATTTTGACGTTAATTCATTTGCAAACAGTCGCGTGGGACCATAAAGGAATTATTTTTTACATCTCTTGCCACATATACTATTGTCACATACATTATACTCCTTTTTTAGCTTTGATGGAAGTCATAATTTAGAAATACCTCAAGCCTTATTCACAAGCTGTGCCTTACACTAGCCTCTCAAGCTATTGCATAATAATATTGTAATATTGCTTTATTAAAGAGGAAAAAGTTTTAGGCATTATTAGTTTTAGTGCCTTCTTTTCCACTGGGTGAAAGCGATAGTTTCAGCCATTTAGATCATTTTGCTATATTTTACGCCCCTTGGAGATAAAAACCCATACTATAAAATTAGGCAGTGCTTCTGCCATTTTATTAGGGGGCATTTTTGAACATTCTTGTTAAAATTTTTGTTTATATTAAAAAAAAATAAAAAAAAAATGTACTCAAGCTGTCTAGAGGCGTTTGTATGATGTTGATGAGAGCCAGAGTTTTTCACACCCTCAATGCCCAATACAGACTGCAGCCAGCCTTTTCCACACCATTCAGTGCCCAATACTGATTGCAGCCAGCCTTTTCCACACCATTCAGTGCCCAATACTGATTGGAGCCAGGCTTTTTCATACCCTCAGTGTCTAATGCTAAGTGGAACCAGGCTTTTGCACCCTTCTCAGTGCCTGATTCTGATTGGAGCAAGGCTTTTCCATACCCTCAGTGCCTAATACTGAATGTAGGCTGGGTTTTCCATACCCTCAGTGGCTGATGCTGATAGGAGTAAGACTTTTCCACAACCCAGTACCTGATGCTGATTGGAGCCAGGCTTATCTACACTCCAAATGTTGAATGGTACTATGATTTTACAGACTCTTCTGTGTAGAAGGTACACTGGGTGGACCTATGAAGGGTTTCCCTGAACCCATACCCATTTTGAAGTGCAAAAAGCTTTAAAATAAGTTTATTAACCTATGTTTTACTGAAATTCTCCAGTTTTTATCTTCTGCCTTCCTAGTCCTGCCTCAGGTCCGCTGTAGAGCATAATTCTGGTTAGGATCCCAAGAAGGAATTCCCATTTCACACTCCTCAGCGTTCTAACGATAAGCGTGAAGCTTTCAGCACCCATACAAGTTTTCCAGGGTTCTCCTTGACTGTAATTGTTTTAACACAATGTTATGTGTCATGACAAAGGTAAATATATAACCTAATATGGTGTGAAAGTAGTGACTTTACATGAAATTCTGAGAAATGATCTTTGAGGCAGGGGCAAATCCGGGGGGGGGGGGGGGAGGGGTCAACGGGGCAATTAACCTCCCAAGAAAATAGTGAGCCAGCCGGTGGGTGAGTGGGAGGGTAGGCCGGTGAGCGGGCTGGCAGAGAGCAGGCGAACAGGCCAGTGAGTGGGCCGGTGGGTGAGGGGGCAGGTGGGCAGGCCAGCAAGTGGGCGGGTGGGTGAGCGAGTGAGCAGAGAGATGACATCATCTTTCACCGCCCACCCTGCATCACCTCAGTTCAGCTTCTGACAGAATACTGCTCTCACTGTGCAGTCGTGGGCAGCAGAGGGATTACATTATCTCTCACTGCCCGCCCTCACTCTAGGACCCAGCCACTGGCAAGTAACAATCCCCATCCTGTGGCAAGTTACAATCCACATCTTATGGCAAGTGACAATCCGCATCTTGAGGCAAGTGACAATCCGCACCTTGTGGCAGGCGACATGGCAAGTGACAATCCGCTCTAGGTGGCAAGTGACGTGGCGAGTAACAAGCTGCATCTGGCGGCAGGTGACATGGCAAGTGACAAACTGCAACTGAAGGCAGGTGACATGGCAAGTGACAAGCTGCATCTGGTGGCAGGTGACGTGGCAAGTGACAATCCGCATCTGGTGGCAAGTATAGTGGCAAGTGACAAACTGCATCTGGAGGCAGGTGACGTGGCAACTGACAAGCTGCATCTGAAGGCAGTTGACGTGACAAGTGACAACCTGCATTTGGTGGCAGGTGATGTGGCAAGTGACAAGCTGCATCTGGTGGTAAGTAACGTGGCAAGTGACAAGCTGCATCTGAATGCAGGTGATGTGGAAAGTGACAATCCGCATCTAGTGGCAAGTAACGTGGTAAGGGCCAAAGCTGCATATGAAGGCAGGTGATGTGGCAAGTGACAATCTTCATCTGGTGGCAAGTAACGATGGCATGTGACATGCTCAGGGCTCCCACTGATTCTGCATTATGGTGAGGTAAACTACTTAATTTTATATTACAATGTAATAATAGGAATATTGTGCTTCAATCCTCCTGAGACCATATAAACCATGGTGCTGTGATGATTGAATCGCCAACACCAGGCAACCCCCCCGACAAATTGCCTGCGAAAAGCCGCAATCCCCCTCCCCCTCCCCCTCAGGTGATGGCATTATTTTCTTCCATGCAGCCGGTCCCCTGTGCCAAAAAGGTGGGAACCACTGCTGTGGCACATCAGATCATCAGATGACCTGTGGGGAGATCACAAAGATCTCCCGTGAAGTTGACAAAAGTGTTAAGACCACCGCTACTGTCACGGCTGGCCTTAACATTCAACACTGTGGTTGGCAAGTCTCACCATTCTTCCCTACCTTCCCTCCTCCATAATTTTAATAGGTCACTTCTTCCCAGCCGCATAGGAGGGAAGACTAGTGACACTGTCTGACAGGATTTCATTTCCAGGGATTGGTTCTGTAAGCTACACCTTATTTTATGGCAGTGCCCATCCCGAGACTGTACTCTGGATCCGCCCCTGCTTTGAGGAACATCTTTACATTTTCTCTGCGTTGTGGCTCTTCACTAGGAGCAGTTAGATTGCCCATAACCTCATAACTCTGAGGTTCTTGCATTTATCTTCACTTGGGTGCTAATTTCCTTTGATGTTACATGGTAGGAATAGTAGTTTATCCGATTCTCACCCGGCATAAGCTGAGCTGTCAATCTGCATGTTGCGCTTGGGTGGGCCAACTGTTAGTTTGAGGTTGCTTTCCTGGTTAAAGGAAAATGTGGTCACTGCCTAAATATGGTGATTGCAGCTACTATATTTTAAAATAATACAGGCGGTCCCCGGGTTACAAACATCTGACTTTTACAAACAACTCCTACTTATAAAACGGAGGCAGACAACAGGAAGTGAGAGGAAATCTACCTCTACAAAGGGAAATTTACTCCTGTATGAGTTCTCATGGGCAAAAAGGTGTCTCCACTGGAGCTTTATCACCAATCCTTGTTTCCACAACAACCCAAAATTTTCAAAATCCAATTGTCAAAGGGACAGAGAGTGATGTGAAATCTACTGAACAGGGACATAGACCACAAAACAAATGCTATAGGGGTGTTAACCCTTCCAAAAAAACTTAAAACATTTACCTGTTCCAACTTAGGAACAAACCTACAGACCCTATCTTGTTTGTAACCTGGGGACTGCCTGTACTTTATAACTGGACTGGGATTCCTAATGGTGTTCTGTGTTTAACCATTCACCACTCTGCGTCATATCTGTCTAATAAGGCATCAGAATGCTAATTCTACATAAGACTGATATTTTTGCTGGTAAGCGGGGGAGGGCTTACATCACCACTAGCCTGAACCATCGATACAAGGCAGGATGGATCCATGCTTTCATGTTGTTTATGCCAAATTTTGACCCTGCCATCTGAATGTCACAGCTGAAATCGAGACTCATCAGACCAAGCAACGTTTTTCCAATCTTCTATTGTCCAATTTTGTTGGGCCTGTTCGAATTGTACCCTCAGTTTCTTGTGCTTAGCTGACAGTGGCTTCTGGTTTGAACTTCTGCTGCTGTAGCCCATCTGCTTCAAGGTTCTATGTGTTGTGCGTTCAGAGATGGTATTCTGCATACCTTGGTTGTAATGAGTGGTTATTGACTTACCGTTGCCTTTCTATCATCTCGAACCAGTCTGCCCATTCTCCTCTGACCTCTGACCTCTGACATCAAGAAGACATTTTCGTCCACACAACCGCCGCTCATTCTCTGTAAACCCTGGAGATGGTTGTGCGTGAAAATCCCAGTAGATTAGCAGTTTTTAAAATACTCAAAACAACTCACCTGGAGCCAACAACAATGCCACGTTCAAAATCACTTAAATCCCCTTTCTTCCCCATTGTGACGCTTGGGTTGAAATTCAGCAAGTCATCTTTACCACATCTAGATGACTAAATGCACTGATTTGCTGCTATCAGATTGGCTGATTAGTAATTGATGTTACCAAGCAATTGAACAGGTGTACCTAATAAATTGGCCGGTGAGTACAGTATATATACATATATATCTGTGTGTGCATACTGATACAAGGGTCTTGTTTTGTTGGTTTAAAAGGGCATAAAAACCCAAACAAGGAACCTATCTTATTTAAGTCCTTTTACATTTGTAAAGATACAATGGAAAGTGTTGGAAACATTTTTATACTTACCTACACCGTGCAATAGGATTGCATAGAGCGGCCCTGAACTTCCCCTTTTCAGGTCCCTCATTGGCATTCCTGGCCCCTCCTCAGTGCCCCCATGGGAAGCCGCTTCCCATGGGGGCACTCATGCATGCTCACTCCTAAGCCCCTCTGCTGTGTCCATTGACACAGATAGCGGCACTAGCCCCCCCCCCCCACTCCCTTCGTCACTGGCTTTAATTGACAGCACTGGAAGCCAATGGCTCCCAGTGCCCCAGACGTGCACGGCCCTGGATCAAATGAGGGCTCAGGTATGTAATCCCCCTTTTTGGACCCTCTTGGTTTGCTAAAGATACAATTAAAAATGTTTTAATATATATGACTGGTAAGTGAAAAAAGAAAAACTGATGATCCTGGTAGACATGGGCCATGCAAGAAGAGGCAGTTGGGTGGAAGATGGAGATTCAGTGTTGAGGAGGCTGCGGGTGACCCCGAGGGGTACCCCCTAGTCTGGGGGGGGGGGGTGACCTACCTTGGGGCTGGGCTTGGGTGCTATAAGGATCCTGCCAGAAACACAAAGGGAGGAGGCTTTCCTGAAGGCACGGGAGCAAGAGCGGACCAAGTGAGTACACTGTTGGGGACTAACAAAGGGGGGAGACTGCCACATGTAGTTAGTCTCCCTTAAAGACAGCGGTGGGCTTAAGTCTTTTGCCTTTTCCCCTGAGCGCTCTCCAGAGTGTCTGGGTTGGTGAAGAGTCAGTCGGTCATAAGTAGTGTAGAGAGGCAGTCAGGAGGGCTGGTGAAAGAGGCAGATGCAGCCAGGTAGGCTGGCATTACCTGAAGAAGTAGTGCTGAGATTAGTGGCCACAAGGGAAGCTGTTTCACTCTAATTCTGCTACTTTTAAAGGGACTTTGAGTTCCTGCCTGTAATGGGCTGCTGCTGAACAGACAAGTGGCCTGTCAGTTCCCTCAGGAGTGAACCAGCAGGAGTTGTGCAGAGGAAGAAAGGAACAAAGTGTGTGCAGGTGGAAGCAATGGGCAATCAATTGAACAGGGACAATGCCAACGATAAAAACCTGACAAAGGTTCCAACTCCTACTAACTCTAAAAAAGATAATGGCTGGAGCTGGGCTTAAATATTTTATCCAGGCTCGCACACACTTTGATCATAGAAACTGAAAGGCACAAAGGATATGGGAAAACAACAGGACACTATGTTGTATACTAATATATATTTATATATAAAGGTATATATTATATCAAAACAGAACAAGTATCAGTTTTGCATAGTACATAGAAGTAAGAGTCCATGATCAGAAGACTTCTCTTTGGAAAGGGCTCAGTTGGTGCACAAAGTAGGTAGATGGCACAGCATTGTATAGTTTGTCTTTCAGGGATGGATGACAGTAATGTGACATGGTCCACCAGTCATATTCCTTACAACAGAGTATCCAAGTCCACCATTGGGGTCTTTTAAAACAATAGTATTGTACAATATTGCCAATTCTGAGCCTTCTTTTTGGGCTTTTCCTGCATTTACAGGTAGCATTGTTCGGACTTCTGTTGATGAAACATTGTCCATTATTTATTTCAATTTCATCTTGAATTAGGTGGAGTAAACATATATCCAGCACTTTACTTGCAGTCTGAGCAGGAGGTGAGATATTACAAATCTTTTTCTTGACTGAAGTTCACAGTGGAGTAATGGGAGACCTGTGGAAATGGTGCTTTGTACTGTACACATAGGGCAGTGATGGTGAACCTTGACCACCCAAATGTTTTGGAACTACATTTCCCATGATGCTCATGCACTCTGCAGTGTAGTTGAGCATCATGGGAAATTTTGTTCCAAAACATCTGGGGTACCAAGGTTCGCCATCACCGTCATAGGGAAACCATTGCTTTTCAGTGACAGGTCACCTGCCCATTGCAGTTAGGTGGCCCGAATAGACAAAAATATGACACCCTCCTATACATTTCACACCTTCCTAAATATACAGGACCCAACAACATTACTGAGACATAAATGATCGACAGAACTAAACTGTATTACCATCGTTGAGTCTATATATATATATATATATATATATATATATATATATATATATATATATATATATATATATCTTTTAATGGGTAGTAAAGACAGATTTCTTGTGCTACAGATCTGCAAAGAAAACGTTTCTAGACGGAGTCTGAAACCCTTTCCTAATCTATCAACTATTAAATAAAAACTTTTGGCTTAGGTTCGGATTTAATTATATCCTCAGGGCCCTCTGTCCATGCTAAAATGACAATTTTTTGGGGAGTTTCAAAAAGTACCTCTATTATAAAAGACATGGCAGTGTTAGGCTGGCTATACACGTTCTATTGTCTTGTACAAGTTTCCTTTAGATGTACCTTATACAATGTGGTGCAAGGGCCTGCCCAATTGGAAACAATTGAACGTTGTTTAGTTTTGACCTCATATTATATGGTTTTTGGTAAATCTTAAGGAAAATTGTACAAGAGGCTTGAACATGTATGGCCAGCCTTAGCTGTGTGTTTATAGAAGGATTGCATGTTTTAAAAGACATCAATTGTGCATTCAGAACACTTGACAACGTACGTGCATTTCTAAAACGTTTACTTTTGGTATTGACCTTACAAAGTGGTAAAAAGTATATGATAATGCTAGTTGGTAATAGATACCTCTGAAGGAAATACGGGCAGGAGTGAAAGTATGCAAACAGCGGAAGCTGCTTGTTTTTCACGAAGCACAAGATCCGTAAATGTCCCCCACTGTACGGGACTGTATCAGTATCCATTATTTACTTTATTTAATTATTATTTTAGTATTGTTTTTCCTCTGTACAATTGTACTGGAATGTAATAAATCACTAGACATTTCCACTTTGACAGTTATTTGGATTTTTTATTTAACAAAGTCTACTATTAATTATTGAATTACCTTTTCTCCTTTTAGAACATTTAGCCCTCTATGCTGTTAAAGGAGAAGTACCAACTTAATACTGAAACTGTGTTTGTGCAGGACATGCAAACATTCAATACTTTTAGGCTAGGTTCGCACTGCTGTAATCAGATTTTAATCCGACTTTCAGTGTGATGTGATTATGTGATGCATTTGAATCAGAATCATGCTGGAATTGCACCAAAGTAGCACAGGACCCTTTTTCAAAAAAGCACTGTGCTGCATTAATGTGAACATGCACCATCGGAAATAATGTGATTTCTATTGTCGTGCAATTCTGTGTGACTCAAGTCACATCTGAAATCGCACTAGTGTGAAACAGGTCTTAAAAATTAACAGATGCGTCAACTTTCCTGAATTGGAGAGACTCCCGAAACATATCTAAACCCAAAAACAACAATAAATACATTGAGACTTACGAGTCCTTATTGAGATGGGTGCATTCATTTTCGTTTTTATTATTTTTCCCCTTTATTTTCACCTGGCCAACCTGCCAAAAAGTTCCTGTCGCTTTTTGTCACATTGGGGGTTATTTACTAAAACTGAAGCAACTCTGCAACACTAACATGGTTTTAGCTTCCAGGTTTTAGGGCTTGGTCATGCTGTAGCGATGCCAGACATAGCAAGTGATTTGGAGCGCACTGCTGTGCAAATCACATGTGATGTCTGGGCGATGCAAATTCAGCCATACAGGTTGTATGGCTAAATTCGCATCGCATTCGGACCAAACTCGTGCAGGACCCTTTTTTTGGCCTGCACCAGAATTGGATTGCATGGGTGTTCACATTAGGGTTGCCACCTCACCCCATTAAACCAGGACACATATTCATTACACAGGTTCTAAGGCTAATATAAGGCATAAGTTTAATTACCACCTTAATCAGCCACATAACAGGTGTAATTAATGTGTGTCCTGGTTTAAAGGGATGAGGTGGCAACAATAGTTCACACATATGCGATCTGATTCCTGTCCGAATTGATAGTTCGCACTGCGATGTGCGAACTGATCGGGGGGTGTCATTAACTTTGTGTTCACACTCCCAGCGGTTCGCAAATGGCAGTCAGGTGTGATGTGGGAACTCACAGTGGATTCGCTGGGTTCCTTCATCGCACCAATGTGAACCAAGCCTTATTGCCAAAGCTTAATTGAACATGCTGAGGTTAGAAGCTAATTGGCTACCATGCACAGCTGCAGTAGATTCTGAGTGCTTCAGCTTTAGTAAACCAACCCCATTGGAACTTAACTCATTTCTCTATGGTATCAATATCAATGAAAAGATCCATGGTTGTCACAAAGGCTAGCTTTCATATATGTCCGCCTAAAGGCTAGCTTTCAAATGTGTCCGCCTTTGTTAATCTCCATTACATGGAAAATTGATGGGGCTAGTAGTTAACACACTGAAGATAAGGATGTTTGTGGCTTTTCAGCTCACAGGATGAGACAAGGACAGGGCACTTCTGGCAAGACCAACTGGTATTTTATTTACTTGCTAAAAATATTCCTAGCCTGAAAATTGAAAATGAATGTAGCCACCACATCTAAGGACCAGTAAGCTGAAATATACTACATTTTTAATTTTGGGTTTAGAAATGCTTTAATAAACTTCCTCTTTCCCAAGAGTATCTCTCACTATTAGTAAGGTAACCAAAAAGATCTCCGCAGCTGACTTCTCAGCAACTTCTGTCCCAAGGTGGCCTAAACCATCCACCAGAGAAATGATTGGTCATCTAATACAGATTGGTACTGATGAAGGTTTGACAACTACCATTTTGCCAAACACAAAAAATAAGTGGGTTAATAAAGAATCTCTTCTAATATTTTATCTTTGTTTCCCTGCACATGATCAGAAGTTTGCCTGAAGTTATGGAAATTTTTTGTATTGTACAAAAGTAGCTGTGTATAGGCACTTCATCTGCCATTGTAGCCTGATTTATTTTTATATTATGAAGAACACAGCAGGACAATTGAGACTCATGTGCTTGCCTACATAATGGAAGTGGTGGGTGCAGAGCCAGGACCTCCAGTTGGGGGATCCTGAGTCAATGAAGTATAGATCTAGGGAAGAAGTGAGTGAAAAAAGAAGTGAGAAGAGAGTTTCATCTCTTGGTTCATCCTTTGGGGCTCTGCGGTAAAATGAGCTGGGGCTTTGTATAAAGTAAACCTTTTGGAACAGAAATATGGTAACTGCCACTGCTGATATCTAGTTGCCTGGCTATTATACTGACTCTTTGGCTTTAATACCTTCTGAGTCCCTGGTCTGGTCTGGAGCAATTAAACAGATCAGGAAATCCAAGAAAAGTCAGTGGTGTGTACTTAAAAAATTTGATAGCATGCAGTACTTTTTTCAGCTTAGCGTGGTGCGGCACCGTACATGGCATGACTGCTCTGAGGCCAATAGACCTTAATGAAATATCACTTTACACATTTTAAAAAGTTCTAACATTGACATGGTTTCCTCTCAGGGCACATCAGTGTCCATGCGTTCAATGTGGCTGCTGGTGTAAAAAGGCCCTTACCAGCTTCCTAGTTCTGAATCTCAGATTATTTAAGGTCAGCATGACAACCAGGCAGCTAGAATTTGCAAAACTAATAGTCTATAATGGCAGCCTCAATGTTTTTTTCTGGAAAGGATTCTTTGAAATATAGATTTGTTTTCTTCAAAGTAAAGGATTGGCATTGGACCTATTTTTGAATGATGATAGACGTTTGTGGCTTAATAAGTCCGTTTTAGAACAAACTGTACATCAGACATTATACAGAAAAGTTGAACATAAACCTTAGCAAGTGTGTTTTCCTTGGAGAATCCTGAAAAATCTGTAACAAGAAGATAAGTATTACAGTCTCATTTTGGTTTAACGTGATCATTTGTCTATAGTTTAGGTTTTGCTATAGTTCATTCTCCAGTTTCTGTTCCTTGATAACAAAAGAAGAATTGTCCAGACATCTGTGGCCTTTGTAGGGCAAACAGTCATCCATTTTGTTTTCCTTCCATGTGTATTTAGTGTTTAATGCTGAGTATGATGAGGACTAAAAAGCCTCTGAGGAGATTCAGTTTTCATCGGAGAAGAAGGAGGCATGGAGGACTCCGGGACTGGCAGAGCCTCCAGGGGGAGTGAAGCTGTCCCCTTCTGAGTGTTCTGACAGCTCTCCATATTCACTGTTATAAAATGTCTGCCCTCCACTATAAGATGAGTATGAAGGGTGACTCCGGTTCTGGGGGGATGAACAGCCTGAAGCTATATCCTTGTTTCTACGGGAACTTTTACTGCTGCAAAAAAAAAAATAAGTTGAAGAAAGTGTAAGAATCATACCTATCACACTACACTGAATAAGACAACATTTCATGAGGTTAAGGTTTGCAGTGCCGCATAAAGAAATTTACCCTTACCAAATATTCCACTGTAGCAGCCATCTTTTGTTTAGACCAGTGCTCACCAAACTGCGACCCAGAGGACAGATGTGGCCCTTTGCTTGCTTTTATTTGGCCCTTTGGGTACTATTTCATCCACTGATACCATTATTGGGGCATAATTCCCTTCACTGACACCAATGAAGGGGAACAATTTTTCCCAATGATGGGACACAATTCCTCCCACTGACACCAACAACGGGGCCCGATTTCTACCAATGACACCAACAATGGGACACAGCTCCTCCCACTGACACCAAAGATGGGGCATTGTTTTCTCCCACTACGTTGGGACCTTTTCTACTCCCAATGGCCACAATCCAGTACCCTAAAGGCTGCAGGACAGTAAACTTGCCCTTTGTTAAGAAAGTTTGGAGACCCCTGGTTTAGGCAATAAAAACCAGGTAAAAGTACAAATTACAGTATTCATTTTTAATCTTTATCACATCCAGGGGAACAAAAGCCTAACTCCTGGGCTTTTTTTTTAAGTTTTGCAAAACATGGGAAATATTAAAAATTTTGTCAGGTTTTTATTTTTTTTCTCTTCCTCCGTTCCAGAGATTGCCCCCTTGCTTTCTGTCCCTGTGATATGCTACAAGAAGTAGAAGAACAGACGGAAAATAAAACACCAGCAGAAGTTCTAATCTTTTCCTACTCTACCAAAAATGTGTTTTTGTCTATGCTTCTGTCGGAGAGACTAGCCATTGCTTCCTGTGTTGACAGGAAGTGAGTGAAAATCTTTCTAGCAGGCACAAAAATGACAATAAGCACCTTACAGAAGTTCTAAACTTCCCCACACTATTAAAAATCAAATAAACATTTTTGGTTGGAGTTAGACTTTATGTTCAAAGTTAACGTCTGTTTCAGAATAACAACAGGGAAGTTGAGGTTGGGGGGGTCGCTAATCAGTGTCTAACTCGTAAAGGCCAAATCATACCACCAGCCCAATAAATATTATTAGCACTGGGCCAAGGAGCAAATGCCACCCTGTCCGCCCCCAGTTACTATTTTATGCTGTGTCAAGTCCCAACAGGGTGGCATTCAATAACTGTATAAAAATTCTGTATTATGATAATGCACTAGCATGATCTGGGTGACATAGTGTGACATAGTTTGTGTCAAATACCTGAATCCCCCTTCTGTCCTGTGTCTGTTCTCTATCCTCTCCAGTTCCTCTGAAGCCAGTACCATCCCACTGTCAGTCTGATTGTCCTGTTTACATACAAAACATGAAAAGAATATGATGAATAATAGGTTATTAATAGTAGTTATTAAACTACAAAGCTAGTTAGCGTTCTTCAGTGGTAGAACCAACTCACTTTTGAATGGATTCTGTTACAGTCTGATACATGGTACATGGAGGCAGACATATGTCACATATTTTATTGTTCTATAGACAGTCATGGGAAAAAAGTAAGAACACCCCATAAAAATTGTTGCCTTTTTCAACATATTTGAACAGAAAAACATTAGGTCTTCATTTAAGCAGTCTTTATAGATAAAGGTGATATCCAAGTGACACATCAAATTGGCATGATTTATTCACTTTCTAAATGAAAGAAAATACAGATTGGTCATAGGAAAAAATAAGCGCACCCCCACATTTAGCACCACTTCACATGAAATTAGAATTGTGTTCCAGATTAGGTAACAATAATTTCAATTTCCTTATGCCCCGTACACACGTGCAGATTATCTGAAGACTTTTGTCTGTAGACTTACCAAAACCATATAATATGAGGTCAAACCTAAACACTTTCAATTTGTATGCAATCCGGCAGGCCCTTGCACTACATAGAAAAGGTAAATCTGAAGACAAAAGTCTTCAGATAATCTGCACGTGTGTACGGGGCATTAGGGAATATCCAGGTGGAAGCTCAGATAATCTAGGGTCTGGTGTTCTTTTTGAAATTAACGTGTGTGGCATCATCATGCCGGGAATAAAAGAGCTCTCTAAGGTTCTCCAAAGAAAATTGTGGATGCCTATAAGTCTGGCAAGGAATTTAAAGTCATTTATTTCACTGTAGGGAATATAATCTATGGATGGCATAGATTTCAATCAACTGCTAATTTGTCCAGGACTAGCCGGCCCTGAAAATGCAACCCTGGAGCTTACTGTCTGATGCCAAAAGAGGTCTGCAAGAACCTCAAAATTGAATCACAGAATGTACAGGTAATGCCCCATACACACGTGCAGATTATCTGCAGACTTTTGTCTGCAGACTTACCAAAACCATATAATATGAGGTCAAACCTAAACACTTTCAATTTGTATGCAATCCGGCAGGCCCTTGCACTACATAGAAAAGGTAAATCTGAAGACAAAAGTCTGCAGATAATCTGCACGTGTGTATGGGGCATAACTCTTAAAACATTTGGTGTCCAAGTGCTTGTATCTTCAATCAAAAAGAGATTGCGTCAATTTAACCCATGTGAGAGGTGTGTCAGGAAAATGCCTTTGTTATCGAAAATGAACATAGGAGCAAACCTACAGTTTGCCATCAAACTTATAAACAAAGATCAGGCCTTCTGGAAAAATGTGCCATAGACTAATAGATCAAAGACTGAGATGTCTGGCCAAGGTAACAGCAGGCACAAACTAAAGACAGCATTTTAGGAGAAGAACCTCATATTGTGTGTCTTACAAAGTACTACTCTTGTGCTGTGTCTTCCCAGAGCTCCCTGCTCTGCTGCATGCCTTTGCCTCCCTCCTCTGGAGCCTTTGTTACCAGGCAGCAAGCCCAAATCTGCCGGCAATGACTCCTCAGCCCATACCGGCTAGCCACAGTGCTCCCCTCAGCCTGTACCCTATTTGGGAATTGTCTTTCTCTGCCTAGCCTCCTCCTAGCACTGGATGTCAGTGCTGTGCCACCTTATTTGAGGGCCAGTCTATACTGGCACCGTACTTAACATTCTGTGTCCTGTCTCTGGGCGGGGATGGGGATATATTGTAGAGAGGCAGGATGGATGATACTGGGTGGGGATGGGGATGATGGAGTTGCATTGTGAAAATGGATGAGGATGATTCTGGGCGGGGATCAGAGTTACACGGGAAGAGCCTCTCCACAATGTAACTCTCATCCCCACCCAGAATCCTCCTCATCCATTTTCACAATGCAACTCCATCATGCCAGCTTGTTAGATGTCCCATCTGAGGAGAAATAAATAAAGTGAGTCCACAAAGTGCATCTACAGCACAGCAGCACGCCTCTGCAGGCACACAGTATGTTACCCTCTATGCTGCTCTCTCGCATCTGCATGGGTCCACTCTCATCACTGACAAGCTGACCACTCCTCATCCTCGAGTCCTACTCAATCAGATTACTAATCAGTAACCTAGCAGCAGCAGGCTCTGCCTTAGCAGCGAAGGAAGTGAAGCAAGTGCTGGCAGGGCCGCCTTTAGTGCTAAGTGGCAAGTGCTAACAGTTTAATATCATATGGGGGTGCGGGCCAGCCCTGAGCCCGGCCACCTGGGGCCCCTTGAGATGCTCAGGCCCCTTACAAGTGTATTGCCTGTACCCCCCTGATGGTGGCCTTGACTTAACGTGTATATCCAGGTTTACACAAGCATATGGCCAGATCAAGTGAACAGCTGTACGTGGCTGTGCTTTTGTAAACGTGGATGCTTTTTTTGCATCACCAATTACCCTCACATGAGTGTTCAAAGTATTTTCTGAATGTCAAAGTTTAGTATTTGGAAAAGCATACACATGTAAAAAGCATCTGCATTTACAAGAGCACAGATGTGTACAGCTATTTACTTGTATGGCAGGCTGTATGTGGCATGGGCACTTGGGAAGCTCCCAAGGCATGGGAAAGCACTGGGAAATTACACCAGGCATCTGAAATGTCCATGTACCCCGTGTGCATAAACCTAAGCAAGAGAATGTAACAGTGTTGTTATATGTCAATTTTAGTCATTAACAATAGGACAACAAAAAAGAAAACCGTGTTTAAAAAGCAACAATCTACTGTTCTGTGCAATATCAAGGTTTATATACATATTCCAAAGTCACTGCAAGAAAGATTGTATTGCCAAAGCAAAGTATTGTGGGAGTCATTATTTGTCTCTTTTCCCCCGTGTAATGTGAAATTTTAGTAAATATGGTAAAGTGGAAACATTGCGCTTAACTGCTCCTATGATTTCTGTGCAAGTCTAGGAGACTTCAGAAATAGTACCAAATGTAACTTCACCGTTTGATATACAGGTAAGCACTACATGAAGCACCTACAAATCTGTATATAAGACCTTCATAAAAATATGATACACAATTCTAGTACAAATGTTGCATCAACAGTTACTTTCAATTCATTCAAAAATCATCCAATTAAAGACCATTTCTAAAGTCCCATGTCAAGCACTTGTGGATTTGGTTGTTAATGTGTACAGCTCTCTTCTCTAAAAATAATGTTCTGGTCAGTACTACATGAACCCATAGATGTACAGAGTCCACGAAAGAGACAGAGCACTGTAAGGCTTTGACCTGAGCTGCAGCGGTATTTGTCTATGTCCATGGTTTGGACTAAATGAACTCAGATTAAACTTACCGGGTGCCCTTTGTGTGCCAGGTGTGTCATTGGAAATTCTTCAAATGTTTTCAGTCTTGACGGGCAGCGGATCTGGTTTCCCCCAGTGAAACAGCCAGGGAAGGAAACACAGTTGTAATATCTGTGTAGAAAAAATACAAATGAAGCAATGTTGTGTCAGAGAACGACTATTACAGTACAATAAGATGCAACAATGCAGTGACAAAACTTTAAAGTATTCTGCATCATAGACAAGCTCCACGGTGTATTCTGCAGTCATAATTACCATAAAGGGGAAGACTGAGCTAAAATCTAGGAAGACATATTAGGAATGAAGTATTGACCACTATAGGACTAGCAATTGTGTACTCCTTTAAAGTATAACCATATTTTTATTATTTTTTTAAAAACATATTATACAAGAAAGGAATGAAATAAAGCTGGCCATACATTCCCCCATTCACACATTTGAGGTGGACGTGTTGAGGTAGTGCTGTGTCATTGTATTTTGACAGTAGAGGAGTCAGCTGGACTTCTCCACTGTCAGAATACACTGATCAGTGCTGCAGGCTATTGGCTGTTATACTGTTATTTCTCTCTCTCCCCATCCTTTATTTTGTCATGGGATACTTAACTCTTGGGCTCAAGAGCATTTTATGTTGTGTTACTTGGCCCATGAGAAAAGTTCCTATTTGTAGCAAGGGGATGGATGCAGCACCCTCCTAGTGTAGGACGCTAGGTAAATTCGTTTTTTGGCTCCTTCTGTAATCAAGGGAGCAGTAATTGTTTGTTTTGGTCTCTTCAGGGTTTCACAGGCTGAACGTTTGATTGCTTCCCCCTGCCTCTAGAAGAGTTTTCCAGAGCTTAGGGAGGGAAAATAAAAAAAGGCCTCAATATTGATTAGAGTCTAGTTAGCTTAGATGGTCTGGGAAGCTGTTGCCTAGGCTGGGGAGATTGTCTTTTCCCAGAGAGGAGAGTTCTAAGCCTCAGGGAGCTATTGCACCTGAGGTAGCCTGTGGACTGTGTTGCTGTTCTGTGAGGTCTCAGCGGTGGCAGAGCTGGGACCTGGAGGTGATCTGGAAATGACTGCAGGACTTCACCAGAAGGATCTGGTCTAGAGAAGAACTGTCTCACTCACTGGGTTGTGTCCAGAGAAAGGTGAAAGTATGGACCCTGAATAAATTATGGTGACTGTGTGCTTTTGGGATATAAGTCCCAGAGGTTGCTTGGACTGACACTGCTCTCATAGGGTCTCAGATACCGGCCATATCCCTGTCCTCAGCGGTGTCCTGGAGTGTGAGTTTAGAGAAGAGTGCCCTCCGCTACTATGCAGTGTTCCTGAGATTGCACAGGATACGAACAGCTGTGCAGTGGTGCAGGTTAACCAGATGCCAAATAGACTTGCCTTATGGTCCTCAGCTGTGAGGCCATAGACTGTCTGATATTCACAGTTTCTTAAAAAGACCTTTCTCTAACAGCCAATTGCTAACCGTTTTGGAGTATCCCATTGCCCCAAACCCTCTCCTGTTAAAAATGTTATGAGCAATCACAAAAATGCATACTATTTTTTGGACCCAGAGTGAATAAACTGTTGCTTGGGTGGATAGTGGCCTTTGTACTGTTTGGGGGGAGAACCAGTTAAAATGGCCCCTGCAGGGGTAGCGTTACAATAGTATTGGGGCTATCTTACTATACCTGCTGTTGTATCAGTAAAGTTTTAATGATAAGCCTACTGATTTAGTAGTTACTTTGTCCTTAAATATGATATTGAATTTACATACTGTGTATATATATCTATCTATCTATCTATATATATCTATACATATATAAATATATATATATATATATACACACACAAATACACACAAATGCTCAAAAAATGTTTTGCTGCATTTTCTTAAACAATTAAGGAAGCATTTTGCATTCAGCTTTTTAAATAAATGATATTACAATACATACTTTACCATAACTTACATTTCTCTTTTAAGCAAAAGACTAGTGCTTGAAAAAACTAACACCTCCAATTATTGTAAGCTATTCTAGTTTATCATTTTGTGTTTTCCAAGTGAAAGATATTTAGTTAGGAAAACTGAAAGCATATGTAAACCCTTACCTTGAAAAACAACCCCTTCCATTTAAAATAGAAATGCAAGGCAAACTATTTGTGTATACATATTAAAAGAAATTATAAATAATTTTTTATTTTTTTATAAGTGATCACATGACCTCTGTTGTTAGCTGCATAAGGGACTTGGAACCGTGTGGGTGAAAACTGCAGGGTGGTTGTGTCATCAGAGAAACAACAGCACACTGATCTTCCCAGTGAAGAGCTATGCAGGGGGGTGTGTCAGCACAAGTATTGGCCATCAGAGGACAGGCAGGCTGTGCTCCTAGCACAGCCGAAAAACTAACCACGCTGGGATGGATGTGCTTCTAATCCTAGTGTGTTCAGTTTGAATTAGGAAAGCAGGGGGACTGGCAGCATCTCCAGGTATTTTGCGCAAAATAACAAATACAAAGAAAACAGGATACCTTTTAACATAAATGTATGATACAACATACACATATCAGGAATATGAAATGTTGGGGTAACAAACACTTTAAATTAAGTGAGTCATATGAAGTTAGAATTTGTCGCCCTATTTATTACAGACCTGTATATAGTGCTGAAAATTTTACGCAGGCCCTACGTTCTAGTTTTTGCTGTCAAGGAGCTTACAATTTAAGGTTCCTGGCTTGCATACATATGCCAATTTAGCTACCAGCAATGTCTTTGGAGTGTGGAAGGAAACCCACAGAAGCACAGGGACAGAACATGCAAACTCTATGCAGATAGTGTCTTGGCTGGAATTCTAACAGAGGACCCCACTATCCTTCACTTTAATTTAAGCACGTCTAGTATGTATATTGTATTGTATTGTAATGTAGATGCAGGAAAGTGTTTCTGACAGAATTGTATTGGTACACTAAAAAGTTATTTCTTTATTACCATATGAAACCAAATTTACCTTACCGATAACAATGCTAAAAAAGGCTAAATTCTCAATCCGTATTAAAAAAACTAAATTTGACAACAAAGAAAAAAATAAATTTAGCCTTTATTGGTAGTAATACAGTCCTATCTGCATCAATGCTAGTAGTGGTTATCTCTTCTGCCCTTCTTCAGTTTGAATCTTGGCCAGGACTCTGTCTGCACAGAGTATGCATGTTCTCTTTCAGTGCTATATACATACAAGTAATAGGCAAAATTTTGCTACCACAACATAAAATTCTGAAGTTTGGTATAATTTGTGTAATTTAGGTTTTCATAACTAGATACGTTTAATTGGGAAATCACAGAATGTTAGGTTAGAATAGCTTACAGTATATTATTGGTGTTAATTATTTTTCTCAAGTACTAGCATTTGACCTAAAACAAAAAATATAAGTTTTGGTAATGTAAGTTTTAAATCGTAATTTAATTAAAAGGCTAAATGCAAAATGTTGCCTTAAACTGATTCTAAAGGCTGATGGTTTTTTACCTTCATGCACTTTTTTGGGGAAAAATCAAAACAAAATGATTAAATATATATTTTTTTAACATACTGTCACCAATGCAGTACAGTGTCATCATATGACTGATGTGGTGGTTATCATGAATACTGACTGGTGACAGTGGGTTAAAAAAAAAATTATAATCATTTTTCAAAGATTAATTTTTCTCTTTTTAACATTTTTTTCTCTTTTTTTTTTTACTATTATTTAGTGAAAAGGTAATACTCTGGAGTCCGGAGGGGTGATCAGGTTTTTTTTTATTTTTACATTATTGTTGGTTATAACAGTTATCAATGTTATAAGCAATAGTTAACTGTCCATTCATGACAGCTTGCTTACTGTTGACATGCTGTGATTGCCTCTAGCTAAACACATGGTACAAGATGCTGTGATTGGCCCAGGTACCATTTGATAGCTATGGGCCAATCACAGCATCACAATAATAAGCAAATCATGAATGGAAGCAATTCATGGCTGTTTTGTTTACATTTTAATCATCTAATCGTTATGACCAATCATAGCAATCACATGATACCCCCGCCGCTCCTAGTGTTTGGGTACCAAGCGCCGTGATCCGGTGTGTCCACAGGATCGTGCCAGGGGGAGCGTTAGTGCACATATACTGGTACGTCAAGGTGCCTGCAGCTGCCACCTGCTCGCAGTACATTTACTGTGAGCGGGTCGGGAAGTGGTTAAAAAGACAATCAGCGCTCCCTTTAAGATTATTGTTCAGCATTTACAAAGTGGAGCTGAACGGTACCCTAAAAGCTTCAACAACGCTTGCTGAAAGCTCTGCAAATGCTGTTCATACTGCTCTTATACAAGCTGAAGCCCGTGTAAAACAGGCCATAGTCACACGGACTAGACATCCCATGCGCAATCCGCACCTGTGCCCTAAAGTGAAAATTGTGTCTTAACCACTTCCGGACCACCCGCCCCAATTTTACGTCGCTACTTTGACGTTAAATACCGAGGTTATGGCAGCAGATAGCTGCCATAACCCCAGTATTTTTTTTTACAGGGGGTGCAGTCTTCTTTCACATAAAGTTGACCCAGCGGCGGATTCACTGCGGGATCCCTTTTATGGGCGGCGGGAGAGGTGCCCCCCCTCCTGTCGCTTTCCGATCGTTTTCCCTGCGTACCGGAGCTGCGTGACAAAAAATATTTCAATGACCACCATTTTACTCTCCAGAATCTTTGCTAAAAATATATATATATAATGTTTGGGGGCTCTAAGTAACTTTCTAGCAAAAAATACTGATTTTAACTTGTAAACAACAAGTGTCAGAAATAGGCCTGATTGTTAAAGAGAAAATTGTTTTAGATGTTCTGGTTACACCGCATCTATCAACTGGCCTCTTTTTTTACATTATTGGAGAATTTAAGGCTAGGATATCACTGGATTCTATAGAGGGAAACCTTTCTTCAAAACACATTGTTAATGAAGGATCCATTTTTTGCTGTAACAGGCTCACCTTACAGCCAGGTTATGGCAGTGCAGTCTCATGTCACACTCTTCCTCATCAGAATTGTGTTGTGGGCAGATAGGAGCTTGCGATGAGTCCATCTCTTCTGAACTTTGTGAGTCGTTGAGAGGGATGTAGTCCTTTCCTTCCTTTGGGAGGCAGTTAGGAACCATTAATATACTTTTCTATACAATATATACTCTCCTTTTGAGTAAAACTCTGTTGGTTCATAAATATGGTTAAAACTAAACTCCAGGCAATTAACTAAATACACAGCTGAAATACATATACTGTAGCTTTCTGAACTGCCAGAGGATTTTTGTTTCTGTCCATACATTCCTGAGATTTACACAGCCAGACTGCTGATTTGACTTTTCTCCACTCTCCACTGCCGTAAACCAGAACTAAACTGTTTCTGAGCACCAAAAACTGAAAACACTATTTTGTTGAGAAATCACTTTAAAAAACACCCCCTAGCATTATAGCTGTGGCCATGTTGAGTAAGGGCATTTACTTCCTGGAATCCATATCCCCCTAGCTCAGGCATGCAGGAGAGTGTGCTTAGCCAAGAAAATCCCTCCTCCCCTCCTCCAGATGAGAACAAAATGCCAGTGAAGACTCCTGGGATGTATGAAATCATTTTGGCCCAGGCCAGAAACCAGAAAGCAACTGAAGAAGTGTAAAAAAAGTTTTAAACAAATAAATATAATATACCTTACTATCACTTTACTAATTCTAGAGGCATAAGGATTAAAAATAGTTACTGTTGGTTGAAAGAGTTTAGTTTTGCTTTAACCACTTCAGGTCTGCCCCATAGCAGTTTTACTGCTACAAGGTGGCATCTGTGCACCTGATCAGGCATATATAGTTTTTTATTGCCAATACCAATATTTTGGTCATCGGATATCGGTATCGGCCGATATTTTCGGATATTTAAAAATATTTTTATTTTTTATTTTTTTATTTTTTTTTTCACAGGTACTCTGGTGGAGGGATCTGGCGGTCTAAAAGACCCCAAATCCCTCCTCTGCACTTAAAAGCATTCAAAATGCCAAGTTTGGCTGTTTTGAATGCTCCCATTTTTTTGAATTTTGAATCATGACATCACTTCTGGGTTTTTTACATGGAGACCCAATCAGAGCCGAATGCTTTGATCCGGTCTTCTCTTCGGCAGCCATGCAGGTAGGATGCCCGGGTCTCCCGGTGGCACGGGAGACCCGGGCGAGCCGCGGAAGGTGGCGGGAGGGGGGGAGACGTCCCCTCCCACTGTCACTTGTAATGACAGCCGAGTGTGGGTATCGGGGAGATGCCTCTAGCTGCAGGCATCACTCCGGTACAGCACTTTCCCGAAATATCGGCAATATCGGTAACCTCAGGGCCCGAATCCGATATATCAGGGAAAGTGCATATCGGTCGATCCCTAATATATATACATATAATCTGGCTCTTCCGGGTGCGTGCCGGCGGCGACTCCCTTCTGCTGTGATCACACACAAGAGTGCAGTGGTGGGTACCGTGGACTCGATGTTCACTGGCACCCGCCGATTGTTCAGTACAGAGGCAGAATGGTGGCCTGCCTATGTAAACAAGGCAGATCTCCATTCTAACAGGAGGGAAGGCATGGATCCTGTGTCTCTGCAAAGAGATGGGGGGAGGGGGGCAGGGCAAGAAAAGCTCCTATGAAGCTGCAGACAAAACTGCTAGGTCACGTCAGGATGTTTGTATTGTTTTCCATTTTCCGCACAGCCCATTGGCGCTGTTGCGGTCATGTGACAAAAAATGTTTTACAATAAAAAAAATCTAAACAAACAACAGGAAAGACATTTTGTAGCATCATAAATAATAACTAACATTATTCATGGATAAAAAATCATTCTTTAGTGTCGGTTCACACTATTGCGATGCGGGAACACTGCGAATATACTGCGAGTTCCCGCATCGCATCCGCAGCACAGGCAGTTCACACTGCCATATGCGATATGCTGGGGGTGTCAATTCAAAGTTAACCCCCAGATCAGATCGCATATCGCAGTGCGATCTGAGAGTTTGCACAAGAATTGGATCCCACTGGTGTGAACCACCATGTGATCCAATTCTGCTGCGGACCAAAAAAAGGGCTCTGTGTGTGTTCACTGCGTTTGCGGTGCGAATTCAGCCATACAAACAGTATGGCTGAACTCGCACCGCACAGACATTGCATGTGATTTTAGGGGCAGTGCGCTCCGAATCATATGCGATGTCTGTGATCGCAATAGTGTGAACCGGCACTTAAAGCGGAGTTCCAGTCCCCTAAATCATTTTATTTTTTTTTTTAGACACTCCACTATAATTGTGTACACTTATACTGCAACATTTATATAATGTCATATATTTGTTTCTTTTAGTTTATGTTTAAATAGTGGAAATCTGACCAGATCTCGGAAGCAGGCAGATTTCATCTCTACTGTGGGCATCGGAAGCCTTCTGGCTACCCAGCATGCACCTCCCGATCTCACGCCTGCGTGGCGCTCTCTCTTCCTGACAGATTGCCCTAGCAATAGCGGCGGCGGTGGAAGTTTCCACTCTGTTGCTATAGCAACTTGTCAATCAAAAGACAGGTAATGGAGGTCAGGGAAAGCAGGAAAATAACGGGAGATTTCGTCACTAGGTGATTCGCATGGACTCATGGATAGATGACGCCAATATAGCAGGAGTCGAGTCCATGAGAATCACCTAGGTGGCCGCAGCCTGTAGTGATGTACAAAATAAAGGCAAAAAGTTATTTACTAATATAAAATTTTTTTTATAAAAAAATGTCATTTGTAAAAGCATTCATTATGGGCTTGACATTGATTGGACTTGTTCAAAATGAGTGGAACTCCACTCAGGGTGCTGGGGGAACGTGTGCAATGAGAGTTGCAACGCAACAGCCAGAGGATCAGCTGTGATAGCATTGCCATAGACAAAAGGGAAGCCCATTGATATGACAGGGTGACTATTAAAGGGTCTGCAGTATAGACCACTGGCTACCAATGTAATATGATGAATACCACAGAAATTAGTTTTTTTTTTTTTTGCATGGGGAAACAAGTTGGGGTTGGGGACCCCACCAACATTTTATTATGGGGGCCTGTGATTTGTTGTTATGCCCCATAATTAAACCTTTAACTGGAATGTGGTGGAGACAGACAATGAATCACTCAGTTTAAACATAAACTGGTCGTAGACTCTGAATAATCCGGGACACCCAGTGAAATCGGTCAGGCTCCATTATCATCCAGCTACCTGCTCCTGCTCCCATGACCCCTAGAATCCAAGCCACCACCCGGAGAGGAGGATTTCCAAAAAAATGACACTTGCTTGATAAGTACCTTATGTGTTTTTTTTTTTTTTAAAGATATGTTTTTACAAACACTAGCCTATATATTTATTGCTCAACAGCAGCTTAAATGGTCTTAATAGAGCTTTGCTCTCTATTCAGCTGGACTTGCATTGAGGATTGGAACTGTGCTGAGCAATCGTGTCAATATGCAATAATACACACAGCTTAATATGTGTTAACATGCTGGATGCCACTCTTTTTGATGGTCCTCAGTGCTTTCAGTGGCCCAAAAGAGGTGCCGGTACTCTATTATAGCCTATACATTTTTTCGCGCCCCCCCCCCACCCCACATAAGGGTCCCCACATAGCACCCCCTGGCCTGGGCTGGGACTCCGGAGCAGGGGGACTCACTGGTGGTGACTGGTTTGGCTCTGGAGTGGGAAATATTTTTTTTTGGGTAATTGAATGCGCAGATGTCCAAAATGAGCGTACTGGTACGCTAAGGCGCACAGAGAGGTGGCGGTATGCTCAAGAGCCATATTTGGAAGTGGCGGTACTGAGTACCAGTGCATACCGGCCCACTTAAAGCACTGATGGTCCTGACACTGTGGAAAATATGTTCTGATATATCTCTTGCACTCTCTGAATGGATGCTCCTGCGAGGGAAGGTGTAATGTCTCTAATGTGAGATTTTATTTGCTTACATATTGAACCATCTCTAGACCAAGTAGCAGTGTACTGTATACACAATCAGGACTGCACAACTTATTCATTTATGTGAAATCCAGGACTGTTTTCTCATTGAGCTTTTGTATGAACAATACAGATGGCACAATATAAGCTAAATGCTGCACCATTGAAAGGTTTCTGCATTATATAGCGTAAGCTTTGATATACCATGTGTGTCTATTGAATGGATGTCCTTGCAAAAATGCTCAAATATGAGATCTAATCTTCTATATATATGATCTCCTCTGCATTAGCAGCAACACAAATTAAAACCAAGATTGCCTAATATGCATATCTGTGTGAGGAAGGTTATGTGCTACATACCCCTATGGGGAGGACTTTTATATCTTCAGGTCACAGCTCACCTCCTCTGGACCACAGTGGATAATACCATCTTTTTGTTTTCAACTTTGCTGTTTTGAGTTCAAACTAACCTGACAATTCTACAACAAGTTTGTTCTTGGATGTCGAGGGTTAACATATGCTGGACTGACACATTTCCTCATGGTGTATAAACATCAGTTGGGTGGTCACCCATTACTATTTACATATCTAATATACTGTATATCTAAGGGGTAAAATATTGCTGCATTATAGATCTGTATTGAATCAAAGTCCGAAGTCAATTTAAGAGGAGGAACAGATTAGCTGGGTCATATTTTTAAAACGTGTCCTGTGTTTCGAGTTGTTTATGTGATCAATTTTAACCTTTATAATAAAGACTTCATTTTGTATGTGAATGAAAATAGTCCCACATTTCACAGATTTTCCCCCCTTCCCGGACACTAGAATGCTTAACCCTAAAGGGTGTCTAAAAGACTGGTTTACCAATAGAATTCATTGAGTGGGACGGTTGGGGCTAAGCCCATATCTACCTAGTTGTTGGAGGATTTGTGGTCAGTATAAACATACCTGCTGGACATTCTCTTGCAGCAGGTCACCCAGGATCTCCACTAAGTTGTTAAATATTGGCCTTTCCTTAGGATCCCCATGCCAGCAACTCAACATGATGCGATAACTGTATGAAACACAAATGCAGATATTTACATAAAAACATTTTGGAAAGGCTTCTATTTCAACAAATGGAATACTCTAGATGCAATATTTATGTAATAGTCAATATCAGCAAATGTGCATTGCTATTCACCAAGAAAACTAGTAGAAATATAAATAAATAAAATGTATTTCAGACACATAACTTCCAATCTGTACAAGTCATGCAGCAGTCATGTCATTTACTTATAAAAATGTGACACTGCTTAACAGGGCCGGCCTTTGGGGTGTGCGAGCTGTGCGGCCGCACAGGGCGCCATGGGCAACAGGGGCGCCGTGTGGCCATCACAGCTCGCAGAAGATCAGGCCGCACAGCGGGAGGTAAGCGGCGACCGCAGCCAGGACAGGGTTAACACAGGCCGCGGCCGCCGCTTACCTCCCGATATGCGGCTGTGCCCCGGTCTACTACTGCTGCAGTCTGAGCTGTGTATCACACACAGCTCAGCCACAGAGATGCAGCTGCTGACTGATCCCTCCTCCTCCTCTGCAGGGACTCCAGAGGAGAGAGATCGTCAGCTCCTCCTCCTCCCGCCCCTTCTCCTCCCCCTCCCGCCCCGTCCACATTCCCCGGGGATGTGTGGGTGGGAAAGAAGCTGCAGACAGCGTGAGGTAAGTGAGGTCTCTCTCTTGCAATAATGTAAGGGGGGTCTCTGATGTAAGGGGGGCTTTGTGTGGGGGGGTCTCTGATGTAATGGGGGCTTTGTGTGGGGGGTCTCTGATGTAAGGGGGGCTCTGTGTGGGGGGTCTCTGATGTAAGGGGGGCTTTGTGTGTGGGGTCTCTGATGTAAGGGGGGCTCTGTGTGGGGGGGGGTTTTTGATGTGAGAGGGGCTTTGTGTGGGGGTCTCTGATGTGAGGGGGGCTTTGTGTGGGGGGTCTCTGATGTGAGGGGGGCTTTGTGTGGGGGGTCTCTGATGTGAGGGGGGCTCTGTGTGAGGGGGGCTCTGTGTGAGGGGACTCTGTGGGGGTCTCTGATGTGGGGGGCTCTGATGTAAGAGGAGCTCTGATGTAAGGGGAGCTCTGATGTAAGGGGAGCTCTGTGTGGGGGGGCTCTGATGTAAGGGGGCTCTGTGTGGGGGGGACGCTGAGGTAAGGGGTCTCTGTGGGGGGGAGCTCTGTGAAGCGGGGTCTCTGATGTAAGGGGGGCTCTGTGTGGCGGGATCTCTGATGTAAGGGGAGCTCTGTGGGGGGTCTCTGATGTAAGGGGAGCTCTGTGTGGGGGGTCTCTCATGTAAGGGGGGGCTCTGATTTAAGGGGGGCTCTGTGGGGGTCTCTGATTTAAGGGGGGCTCTGTGGGGGTCTCTAATGTAGGCGGGGCTCTGTGAGGGTCTCTGATGTAAAGGGGGGCCTCTGTGAGTGTCTCTGATGTAAGGGGGGCTAAGTTATAAGTGATCATAAAAATGAAAGTCAAAGTGCAAAAAAGGTGCAAGAAAATGTGCGCGGGGGGTGGGGGGGGGGGGGGGGGCGCCACAGGATTAGCTCACACAGGGCGCCTGAACACCTAAGGCCAGCCCTGCTGCTTAAATCTTAAAGTATACTGTGTCCTGGTACACAGAGTCATGTGCAGATACTGAAATTAAAGGGACTTTTTCACAAAACAATATACCTTATGTTTCATACAATAAATTGCTATTATTTCTTTACTAGTTAAAGGGGAAGTCTACTCTAACATTAAAATCTTTAAATCTACAAGCATCCATAATCTAAGACTAACCAATCTAACCTTGTAAAGAAGAAATCGATATACATACTTTTTTTTAAGCTGCTCCGGTTCGGTCCCACTCAGAGCTGTCAGCGGTGGCTTTGTTGTGGAGGTGTGTGCAGAAGAGGCATAAATGAAGAAATTGGTTGCAAACCACAAGGAGATTGTGTGCGACCAATTTCTTCATTTATGCTGTTTGCAGTGGCGAGCCGAGGTCCTTCACCCTCCTTGGATTGTAGGCACAGACTCACCTAAGCAGTGTTACTCCTCTCTACACTGCAGAAGAGGCAGCCAACAACAGAAGTCCCATAGTAACTCTTTGGGTGATGTCACTTCCCATTTATTTCCCACCTGTTTTTGGCTGTCTCCTTTGCAGAGTTTCCGCAGCAGGAGACCGGACTGAATCGGCTTAGAAAAGGTATGTATATTGATTTCTTTTTTACAGGGTTAGATCGGTTAGTCTTAGATCATGGATGTCTGTAGATGTAGACATTTTAATGTTAGGGTGGACTTCCCCTTTAACTAGTTATGAAATAATAGCAATTTATTGCATAAAACGTAAGGTATATTTTTGTGTGTTAGGGTGGACTTCCCGCCGGTCACTCGCGATCTCCCGCAGCAGAGGGAGAAAGACAGACGGCTGATGTAAACACAGCCGTCTGTCATTCTCCCTGAAGTAAGCACAGAGGCTATGTGATCCTGCTATGTAGGATCGCATGTCTCTGTGGTTACTTCACTAGCTACGCCCCTTGACAGTTAGAATCACACCCCTAGGGACACACTTAACCCCTTGATCACCAGTAAAGTTAACCCCTTCCCTGCCAGTGTAATTTTTACAGTAACAGTGCATATTTATAGCACTGATTACTGTAGTAATGTCACTGGTACCCCCAAAAGTGTCTAAAATGTCAGTCAGGGGTCCGATCTGTCCGCCGCAATGTCGCAGTCCCGCAAAAATAATCGCAGATCGCCGCCATTACTAGTTAAAAAAAAAAACAATAAAAATTACATAAATCTTTCCCGTCGTTAGTAAACACAATAACTTTTGTGCAAACCAATCAAAATACGCTTATTGCGATTTTTTTTTTACCAAAAATATGTAGCAGAAAACAAATTGGTCTAAAATGTTAAAAAATTTAGATTTTTACAGAATGAGAAAAATATTGTTATTTTTTCAAAATTGTCGCTCTTATTTTGTTTATAGCGCAAAAAATAAAAATCGCACAGGTGATCAAATACCACCAAAAGAAAGCTCTGTTTGTGGGGAAAAAAGGAGACCAATTTAATTTGGGAACAGCGTCGCACGACCGCGCAATTTTCCGTTAAAGTAACGCAGTGCCGAATCGCAAAATAGGGCCTGGTCATTGAGCAGCCAAATCTTCCGGGGCTAAAGTGGTTAAAGCACATCTCAATTAGTTTAGAGAGGCCTTTAACCTTTCATTAACAATATCCATGACTGGATGCTGAGACTTTTAGTTCAATGCCTGCTATAAAAAATGATCCACGGATTGGCTTGTTTTTAAAGTTCCTGGTTCATTGCTCAGTCTATTATCAAACATCAGGGCCTTTTTATGGTCAAAGGAAAAACAGAATTTATTTCTCTTTCCAGATGTAGATTTTTCCCAGGAAATGAGTGCTGGCTAGCACTATGAAAAGTGTCTGCCGGGGATGTCTATCTCAAAAGTGTCCTGTGTGATAAGGAACCTCACAGCACAGAGTATTATAAAGCAACAGGGTTGGCATGACAACAACTCATTTTAACCCGATTCCTGGTCACCAAGGGGGTTCTTTGAATACTGGCCAGGAACACTGCAAATACTTCTGTGGCATGTTTTGTAGCTGTCAATTGTCTCAAACGTTGCCAACTGAAAATA
This sequence comes from Pelophylax lessonae, assembly GCF_965119305.1. NCBI lineage: Eukaryota > Metazoa > Chordata > Amphibia > Anura > Ranidae > Pelophylax > Pelophylax lessonae. Next base: position 446,777,089 of record NC_138771.1, read on the forward strand.
AATTTGATTGTTATCAAAAGGAAAATATTTCTGACCAGCGGCAAAAAGATGTAAAAGTAGAAACTGCCTTTTTAAATTAATTTTTGTTTTACTGGAAACATTGTCACCCAGTTATTGTACATACAACTTTAAGGGCCCTTTCACACTTGTGCTTTGATTGGCCAGTAGAAACATGTAGGTGACAGGAAAGGGAAATACCAGTGCCTGATTTGACCAGAAAGTTTCAAATCTGCATGTATAATTCGAAAGGTCTGTCCATGTAGAATTGGTATTTAGGCATTGCATAGATGCCAGTAGGGTGACTCACTGAGGTTGGTACAATAAGGCCTCTTTCCCCTAATGCTGTTTTTTACTGATCTGAAATGAGATGCATTGTTGTCTATGGAACAATGCACACAGCGGAGTACAGATCAGTAATACAACATTAAGCACAAAGCAGAAAAACAAAAATAGAAAATTTTACATTTGAGTGCAGTAATTTACTTGCGTGTTCACTCGTTATTGTTTATGCAAGTATAAGTATATATATTACAATACTGGCAATGAAGAAGATTTTTACTTGTCTTTACTCGTTGATACGTTTACACACCTTCCAGGTGGGTTAACACTAGTGTGAATTGGATGCAGGTTTCCCCGCATCCGATTCGCATGACAGGAGATTGTGACTGGTTCTCAATGGAGCCGGTTCACACATCTCCGGAGTGGCAATTGAGAGCACTGCAGAAGGGTCTTGAGCATCTTTGGCTCAGTTTCAGGTGAGAATTCAGGCAAAAAGTTGGACCTAATTCGGACCTGAAACGGTGAATGGGGACGCACTGGACCCCCTGCTGTGAGCCATGCCGCAGATAGTGGGAACCCAGCCTTAATCGCCTATATGCATACTGTATATAACATAATGAAGCACCTTCCTAGATAGGTGCTAGGAAGGTAAAGTATAGTTTGCTCTGTCTGCTTATCAGGGGAGCCTGATCATTAGTTATGCCTGTTGCATGTGTCCATGTGTGATTTATTTGGCCTGAGGTAGTGTCCCCACTGTATCCAATGGGGAGGCCTGTTGGGCAGTGGAGGAAACCCAGCCAGTGACACACTTTTGACAGGCTTTTGTAGCTGTCCTAGTGGGTTGGCACAGACAGTGGTGCATCCTGGGATAGGCTATAAAAGTCAAGGGCACATGTGACAGGGGGTCTTTGGGCCGGAAGCCAAGTCCCAGAAGTAGGGTACGGCTGTCTCTCCTTCTGCAGCTGGGAAAGGGGGTCACAGGCAGTTGGCCTGGTGAACCTGAAGGTGTGGCTGAAACAGAGGTCCAGTGTGTGCTGAGAGGTGGAGTTTGGAGGCAACGGTGACTCTGGAAAAACAGTGTCCGTGAGTAAAGAGGAACTTGCCCAAGGGTCTGCCAGGAAGGGGACCACTCCAGAAGCTAGGGTCAGCGGACAGGTATCAGCACACAGGCATTGAGAGAAAGGGGTGCCAGTTTCAGAACCCTGAAGAGAATATTTGCACAGGAACATTTAAAGTACCTTCATTTAGTGGCAAAGTGAAGCAGTGGCCTTGCCGCATTCTACATTAAGCTGTCCCTCAGATTTTGAATAGGTAACAGTTGGAATATCCCACTCCTCCCTTCTCCTATTCAAGTTCTCAATAAAACAAAACAAAAAAAAACAACATCCCCTGGATTGATTATTGACTGAGCCAAGAATGTTTAATGCTGTTATCTGCTGTCCGTTGCTAAGGGTAACCCAGGGGAATTCTGAAGGTGTAATTCTCAGCTGTCTTCTAGGGGGCAGTGCTACAATAACATGGGTGTCACAAGTTCCTGAGTAAAAATCAGTAAATTATGATACCTGTGTGCAAGGGACCTAAAATATCAACACCATTGTGATTTTGATGACATCCCACTGCCTTTAACTTCCAGGGCTATGTGTAGCAATATTTCCCTTTAAAGCAGTTCTGAAGGTTCAAGGTTTTTTACCTTTATGCCTTCTATGTATGAAAGTAAAAACACCTGTGTGCAGCAGTTCCCCCAGCCCCCCCCCCCAATACCCACCTGAGCCCCCTCTCAATCAAGTGATGTGCAGGAGATCCTCTGCTCTCTGGGGACTCTCACTCCTTATTGGCGGAGGCAGCAGCAGGAGCCATTGGCTCCTGCTGTTGTCAATCACAGCCAGTGAGCCAATCAGGAGAGGGAGGGACAGGGCCGAGCCACAGCTCTGTGTGTGAATGGACACACAGAGCCACGGCTTGAGAGCGAGCCTGTTGGGTGCTCCCAGAGAAAGCTGCTTCCTCTGGGGACACATGGCAGGAGGGAGGAGCTTGGAGTGCCAGCCGGGGACCTGAGAAGAGGGGAATCCGGGCTGCTCTGTGCAAAGCTACTGAACAGAACAGGGAAGTATAACATGTTTGTTGGAAAAAAAAAAAACAAGACTTTAATAAATCTTTAAGTATCAAGACATACATGTCCGTTGTGGCATATTCTGGTGCCCGCATGCGCGTTCCATCCTTCAGTCTTTGGCAGAACTCCTCGTTGATTTGTACACCAGGATAAGGGGAGGCACCTGGAGGCACAGCATGAAAACATTACCTTTTGTGTACTGTGCACTGTTTAGCTATCCGAGCTTTCAGATGCTTTTGGAAATTCAACGCGTGATATAAAACAGTTTTCATTGCTTACTTACCAAGTGAGAATATTTCCCAGAGCAGCACTCCAAAAGACCAGACGTCACTCTGTGTCGTGTAAACCTTATCAAAAATACTTTCTGGCGCCATCCACTTCAGAGGTAAACGTGCCTGGGGGGGTATTGTAATAAATTAGCATGTATTAAAGCTGGCCTCATGAAATATCAAATTAAGGTTTAAGGTTTTTGCTGTCATTTATAAATTTACGCAAAATAATGAACTCCTAATACTGTCATTACAATTCAAAATGAGTGTATACAAAATAAGTGCGCAACCTAAAATGATTAAATTGATAGCTACGTAGATTAAAAAAAGTCTATACAAATATATGAATCACGACGTAAAGAAAAGTCCACTAATAGTGCTCTTATGAAGGGGAAAAATACATTCACAGTAACACCAGGGCCCCCTGAAAAGGCAATCCTTCCTGATAAAGGGTCGGCTTCTATCAGATATTGCTCAGATATCCCCGGTTTCGTGGGTCATCCTGCCATGGGGGATTTAGAAAGGAGGAGACTTCATAGTGCAGTAAGTAAAAGGTGATTATTGCACTTCAATAAAAATGTATGGAAGGCACAAAAACAAACAGCCGCGGACCTCGTCTGCAGCCTGGTGTGTGGTGACGTCACTGGCTTCTGCTCCACCTGGTGCGTTTCACTATAAGAGGCATCCACTTGGAACAATTATTCTCCCAAGATGTCACACACCACGCTATAAATACTTAAACAGGCAGGAAGAGACACCAGAACTGCTGAAAATCGGCTTCACTGCTCCTGTGTCACCTGAATATCTCAATATTGACTTCACTTTTAGATTAACATATAATGCAAGTCTTTTACAAAACATAATTTTAACACCTAATTACATGTAAATGTAATACTAAATAAAATATTCCCAAATGTATTAGTTGAAATGAATACCCTTTCCTCAAGGAACTATTTGGAAGGCATAGTCCATGTATAGTACATATTAGAATGCATTTCTAATACAAAGATACATATACATATAATGATACATAATACATATAATCCATGTCCTTAGTCTGCTTGTTCAGCAAACTTTTTGCAGGCTTTCTTGTGCATCATCTTTAAAAGAGGTTTCCTTCTGGGCCAACAGCCATGCAGACCAATTTGATGCAGTGTGCAGCGTATGGTCTGAGCACTGACAGGCTGACCCCCCCCCCCACTCCCCCTAAAACCTCAGCAGCAATGTTGGCAGCACTCATAAATCTATTTCCCAAAGACAACCTCTGGATATGACGCTGAGCATGTGCACTCAACCTCTTTGGTCAACCATGGTGAGGCCTGTTCTGAGTGGAACCTGTCCTGGTAAACCACTGTATGATCTTGGCCAATGTGCTGCAGCTCAGTTTCAGTGTCTTGGCAATCTTCTTATAGCCTAGGCCATCTTTATGTAGAGCAACAACTCTTGTTTTCAGATACTCAGGGAGTTATTTGCCATGAGGCGCCATGTTAAACTTCCAGTGACCAGTATGAGAGAGTGAGAGTGATAACACCAAATTTAACACACCTGCTCCCCATTCACGCCAGAGACCTTGTAACACTAATGGGTCACATGACACCATGGGGGGGCCCAATTTGGACATTTGCACTTAGGGGTGCATTCACTTTTGTTGCCAGCAGTTTAGACATTAATGGCTGTGTATGCAGTTATTTTGAGGGGACAGCAAATTTAAACTGTTAAACAAGCTGTATACTCACTACTTTACATTGTAGCAAAGTGTAATTTCTTCAATGTTTTCACATGAAAAGATATAATAAAATATTTCCAAAAATGTGGGGATGTACCTTTGTGAGATACTGTAGATATGTATATATATATATATATATATATATATATATATATACATATATAAACATTTTTTTTTCCCATCTATGTATGTAGCTGTTTTGAGTTCAGCTTTAAAGCAAACTTTTAGTGACATGAACATGTAGGCAACCATTGTTGTCTTTTCTTCTCAAACATTGCAATGTATTTTTATTAGGAGCATGTAGTGCTCCTGATCCTTCATAGCTGCTGGTCTTATTCCAGCATCATGGTTTTGTTTGTGATACATTCTCTCTGCCTGTCCACCTGCAAGGTGATTGATGTGATCAGTCTCAGGGTGGAGACCAAACCTGATTTAAGCAAGCCAAGGCTGCAGTCTAATGCATGTGATATTGGTTTGTTTTATGTGTTTCAAGCTCCCTGTCTGTCGCTAAGGTCAAAGAATACATTGCTAGTAGGGATGAACCGATACCACTTTTTACACCGAGTACGAGTACCGATACTTTTTTGCAAGTACTCGCCGATCCCAATTACCGATACCTATCGCCTAGGAAGAGTAGGTAGGGGGGTGGGGTTGTTAGGGAGTTGGGTGAGGCTGGGGTGAAGGCAGGGTGGGAGGGGGGGGGTTGTAGAGGGTTAAGTGAGGGCAGGGTAGTTGAGGTAAGGGTAAAATAGGGATTGTGGGGTGGGAAAGTTGGGATGGAAAAGGCTGTGACCACTGGGGGAAGAGGATGGGGATGGGAGGGTTATGGAAGACATGGGGGCAGAGGTGACAGCTGGTGGGGGAAGGAGAAGGCAACACAGGGTGGGAATTTTCCCACTGACCCCCCAATGAATAGGATTTAGCAAGGGTCCCTCAACATCTAAATATTATTCCAACAGTTTCTTTAAAGTAAGAAGATTGAGAAAGACAAATTTCTTTACTTTCTGACATTCCCTCTGCAAAAGATATTAATAAGCTGTCATAGTTACTTTAGCTCTGTGTAGACTGCATTACATGCTGTGTACAGTACATTGCTTTGCTGGGTAATTACTTGTCTATCTACTTTTGTGCCCAACCGCATCTAATCCAATCCAATCATGTAACAGCATATTGGTCTCAGATGTCATGCTTAAAGTAGAATTAAAGGAAACATTTAATTTTTTTATTCTGGATAGAGAAGGTAGGAATATAACCCCCATTATCTGTGTCCTGTTGGGGACATTTCCCTTCACTTCTTGCCCTATAGTCAAAATAGGATGTAGGAGGAAATCCCTACAAATTGCAGGAATCACTAATTGTCACTAATTTTCAGAGTTCTCCTCTATTTCTGTTCTTAGGGACAACCCAAAACGTTGGGTTTTCCTAAACTTTCACTTCTATTGATAATGGTAAACTGGACAAATAGAGTGGGGGAATCAGCCTAACGGGGGCACAGACAGCAATAAAAACCTCATCTCTGTTCAAAACTATAACAGAAATGCCCATAGTTATACTTTAGACCTGAAGTCCAGGAATTGTGATTTTTACATACTGTAGTTACATTGGTCCAGCTTGGATCAATGTAAATACAATATCTAGGAGCCATACCTGTGGGATCCCTGTGAATCCGGAAATCACTGAAGCAGCCATTTTTTCTACTACAGTGATCTTAACTAGCTTCTGGGTCCCATGTCGGAGTGGCCAAAGATGTACAGAATAAATAAACTGGAATTTGGAGATTTTATTTATTAAAATGAACCTGCACATAGTAAAGCATACTTTCAACATATGTTAAAGTGATAGTAAACCTTTTTTTTTTCAATTGAAATAACAAACATGTCATACTTATTTTCCTTCCCCCGATCTTCTTCTTCTGGTGTCCCTGCCAGTGCTCCAGGCCCCTCTTTGGCAAGTGCCCCCACGGAAACTCGCTTTCCATGAGGGCACCATTGCGTGCTCGCTCCCGTGCCACCCTGTCTGCGTCGATTGACACAGAGTCGGCGGCTCGACCCCGCCCCCCACTCCGTCGCTACAGCATTTGATTGAGAGCAGCGAGATGCCAATGGCCACCGTTGCTATCAATCTGCCCAGTGAAGAAGCAGACAGCGAAGAGAGCCGCTTCTCTCGTGTACAATGCTGGATCGGCCTCAGGTAAGAAAAGTTGGGGGGGGGAGGGGGGCTGGGGGGATCCTACAGCACAGAAGGTTTTTTCCTTAATGCACAAAATGCATTACGGTAAAACACCTTATGGTTTTAGAACCACAGAACCTTTTTGATCGTGGAATGCTGATATTATTAACTTTTAGAAGAAAAGGTGGATGATAACTAAAATCTATTCCATATATAAATGTTGCTAGGCATCAGGAACAAATGGTTTATTTAATCATTCAATCAAATTGAATGTGAATAGGACAATTCCAAAGGGTATAACTAACCTTGCCATTAAATATTAAATGAATCATTCATGATGTTCCTGATATATAATTTGTTATACTTTTTGGATCCTTCACCCTTCCAGCAGTTCCAGGTTATTGTTAATATGACTAAAAAATGCTTAATTGTGATGTGATGCCAGTTAGATAAAATACTGCCTGGATATATTATAGCATTTTGATTAATGACCCTTATAGATAGCTTTTTGCTGAGAACAGTGTTTGGCCTGTAATACAACACATACCATATACATCTGTAACATATTCCTTCTGTGCCCTGGGAACTTTGCTAAAGTTCACAATAAAGAACTTTGAGATTGGACATCTGTGAGCCGACTATGACATCCAGTACTGATCTTTTTCTACAATCAAGTCATTAGAGGTAATCAGGAACCTGACTTCTTTCATCTTGGAATAGATTTATTACTGCAGCTTTCACCAGCTTTTACAGAAAACCAAGGCCTGAAATGACCGAGGCTGTACATATAAGTGTTTGGAGGTGGTCGTAAATACCGTAACTTTTCTTAAAGCAGATCTACATAGTCTACATAGGCTGAAATACTTGCCACGTCTTCTCCTGGAGAAAATGTTGCTCCTGCCTCCCTTAAATACCCCACACAGGTATACAGAGTATGTCTAAGCTTGTCCATATGACTTTTGCTGAAGAGTATGAGATTCTGTTATGGCTTACCCTTCCCTTCTCTGTCCCATGAACAAGGGCCTACAGACCTGTGGCTAACATTGCAGGGAGCTTAGAACAGCATTTTCCCCAGGAAAGGTAAATAATTCTGCCCTTCTATTACTCTTTATGCAACTATGCCAGCAAGACTGTTAACAAGCAAACACAATTTGTGTATCTTAAAGAAAAGGAAATGATTGGAATCCCCCCCTTTTCCCCTCTCCTCCTCCTTTATTGCCAACTGTAAAATTTGAATTTCCCATCTTTCTGTTCTAGAGACAGTAGTCACCAGGACACAGAGAGTGAACCTCCCCAGTGGGGACACAGACAGCAACAAAAAACCTGAAAGCGGTCTACTCCATCTCCATTCTATCCAGAGGTTGAATAAAATGGTTGACGATACAAATTAAGGGGCATATTTACTAAATATGCACTGTAGGTTAATCTTCTTGGTGCATGTGCTTTAAAGGCAAACTGTGTAAAAAAAATTAATAAATGAACCCCAAATAATTAGCATTTTTGTATAGGAGCAAGGAAAGAATTGCAACTGTGATCAGTATAATGCAGGTGCAATGCTCTGGTCTCTGCGGACTCTTTTTGCAGTTGTTGGTCCATACCAAGGTATGAACAATCAACTACAGGACTGGAGGAAATGTTAAGGGACTACAAGTTTGGTGGCATCACCCAACTTGTGCTCCATTGAGAATTACATGTCCCTCTGCTGCAGTGGCATATGGGACTTATTTTCCCCTTACAGATTCCTGTAAATGAATGAGGAAGCTGTGCAGGTGAAGCCACACACAGCCACATGGGTTTCTAATTGAAGGAACCGGCTGGGGGAAGCATTATTTAAGAGGCAGTGGTGGGAGGCTACACATTAAGACTATGCTTTATATTGAACCCAAAACCAGTGACACTAATACAGTGATCAGTGCTAAAAATATGCACTGTCACTGTACTAATGACATCAGGGGGATCAAAGGGCTAACTGTGTGCCTAACCAGTGTTTTCTAACAGTGTGGGAGGTGCTTTTATTAGAGGAAGGCATTGATCCATGTTCCATAGGTAGATTGCCGTTCTGCTTGTGTACCAAACAAACAGCAGGTGCTGGCGGACATCGGATCTGGCGGCACACACTCATGCCCGACACTAGGAATTGCAGGATCACGTGCTTTATATATCCTGCACAGCAGGCAAGTAGTTTTAACAAATGTGAAATCATATCTCTTGATGGTTGTTATTATGGATTGCAGTACTGTAAAAGGGTTTTTTTTTTTTTTTTTTTTTTGAAGGTAGAGGGAGAGAGGAAATGTGCTTGTTTGCATTTTGTAAATTTATAAAAATTAAATAAAAAAATGAAAGAAATTTGGCATTACAGCCAGGAAATCTAACTTTCCAGAATAAGAAAAAGCAATGGCAGCTTTATATTTCTCTAAGGCTTTAACTCAATGACTTGCAATATGCATGCAGTAAGTCACCTCTGAGTAGAGTCTTTAAATACCTAGTTTACATTTTTGGTAAGTGACACAAAAAAGGTTGAAGACAGGGGTTGTGCATGACAGCCAGACAAATTGTCTAAGAGGTCAGTAATCATAGCCTCCTATTTCTGCTAAGATACGTTTCCTTTAACTTCAGAAATAAACATTCCTGTTTGACTGAGTAATATGTTATCAATTTTTCTCATAAGCAAAATTTTTCATATAAGACTTACACTTCCTTTCCTGACATAATCCGGATCCTTATAAATATCTCTGGCCAGACCAAAGTCACAGATTTTTACAACATTATTCTCAGATAAGAGTATGTTTCTAGCAGCCAAATCTCTGTGGATGCACTGCAAGAAAAAAAAACAACAACAAAGCTTACCTTAACAAATGAGTTTTACATCATATTCTTACCATGCATTTTTACACAGATGAAAATGTAAAATAAATATTTTATAAATGTATGAATCTCCTGATCCTGCTGTAGTCAACCAGACTCCTCTGTATCTTAATCAGCAGTTCCCACGAACAATTTACTTTTTTTTGTTATCATATTATAATATACAGTGGGTACGGAAAGTATTCAGACCCCCTTAAATTTTTCACTCTTTGTTATATTGCAGCCATTTGCTAAAATTATTTAGGTTCATTCTTCTTCCTCATGAATGTACACATAGCACCCCATACTGACAGAAAAACACAGAATTGTTGACATTGTTGCAGATTTATTAAAAAAGAAAAACTGAAATATCACATGGTCCTAAGTATTCAGACCCTTTGCTCAGTATTTAGTAGAAGCCCCCTTTTGATCTAATACAGCCAGGAGTCTTTTTGGGAAAGATGCAACAAGTCTTTCACACCTGGATTTGGGGATCCTCTGCCATTCCTCCTTGCAGATCCTCTCCAGTTCTGTCAGGTTGAATGGTAAACGTTGGTGGACATCCATTTTTAGGTCTCTCCAGAGATGCTCAATTGGGTTTAAGTCAGGGCTCTGGCTGGGCCATTCAAGAACAGTCACGGAGTTGTTGTGAAGCCACTCCTTCGTTATTTTAGCTGTGTGCTTAGGGTCATTGTCTTGTTGGAAGGTAAACCTTCGGCCCAGTCTGAGGTCCAGAGCACTCTGGAGAAGGTTTTTGTCCAGGATATCCCTGTACTTGGCCGCATTCATCTTTCCCTCGATTGCAACCAGTCGTCCTGTCCCTGCAGCTGAAAAACACCCCCACAGCATGATGCTGCCACCACCATGCTTCACTGTTGGGACTGTATTGGACAGGTGACGAGCAGTGCCTGTTTTTCTCCACACATACCGCTTAGAATTAAGGCCAAAAAGTTCTATTTTGGTCTCATCAGACCAGAGAATCTTATTTCTCACCATCTTGGAGTCCTTCAGGTGTTTTTTAGCAAACTCCATGCGGGCTTTCATGTGTCTTCAACTGAGGAGAGGCTTCCGTCGGGCCACTTTGCCATAAAGCCCCGACTGGTGGAGGGCTGCAGTGATGGTTGACTTTCTACAACTTTCTCCCATCTCCTGACTGCATCTCTGGAGCTCAGCCACAGTGATCTTTGGGTTCTTCTTTACCTCTCTCACCAAGGCTCTTCTCCCCCGATAGCTCAGTTTGGCCGGAAGGCCAGCTCTAGGAAGGGTTCTGGTCGTCCCAAACGTCTTCCATTTGAGGATTATGGAGGCCACTGTGCTCTTAGGAACCTTAAGTGCAGCAGAAATCTTTTTGTAACCTTGGCCAGATCTGTGCCTTGCCACAATTCTGTCTCTGAGCTCTTCAGGCAGTTCCTTTGACCTCGTGATTGTCATTTGCTCTGACATGCATTGTGATCTGGAAGGTCTTATATAGACAGGTGTGTGGCTTTCCTAATCAAGTCCAATCAGTATAATCAAACACAGCTGGACTCAAATGATGGTGTAGAAGTGTCACAGCAAAGGGTCTGAATACTTAGGACCATGTGATATTTCAGTTTTTCTTTTTTAATAAATCTGCAACAATGTCAACAATTCTGTGTTTTTCTGTCAGTATGGGGTGCTATGTGTACATTCATGAGGAAGAAGAATGAACCTAAATGATTTTAGCAAATGGCTGCAATATAACAAAGAGTGAAAAATTTAAGGGGTCTGAATACTTTCCGTACCCACTGTATATATACTGTATATATTTTTTTTATATAGCACCAGCAATGTATGCAATGGTTTACATTTGCATCAGTCTTCAAGGAGCTTACAATCTAAGGTCTATATCTCACATGCATACACATACTAGGGCCAGTTTACCTACCAGAGTATCTTTGGAATGTGGAAGTAAATGAGAGTAAACCCGCACAAACACAGGAAGAACAAATTCCACACAGGTAGGGTCCTGACTGGGTTTTTAAATCAGGGACCCCAGTGTTGCAAGGCAAAAGTGCTAACCACTGACCCAGTGTGCTATTTTAAAGAAATCTTCCTCACTAACTGCAAAGCTTTCAGATTCAGATTTTCTTCACAGCTGATTTGCTAATTCTGAAAACTATTTTTTCAGAGAACATTATTTCAAGATCTGCTGGCCTTGAAGTGAACTGGTAAAGAAGTCTCTCACTAGCCTTGCCAGTCAACTTTTGCAGTCCATATTAGGGCCCAGGCCCCTCACCTACACTCACTGACTAGGTTGCACCAGTAAAGGTTTGTTTAAAATTAGGTGATGGCATGGCATCAGTTGTGCTGCGTCATTATGATGCAATTGCCATTATTTGGACCATAGTGGGTCCTTATTTGGTTATTCATATTTATTACTATTATTTAACAGTAAACTAGCTGTTTGGGTATTAGCCTAGCCATTTTTAATGTTTTATAGCAGTCTACAATTATTTCCAAGAACCTGGAGAAATGTATAGATACATTACAACAAACAAAATGTGCTCTGTTATTAATATGTACAAGCTTATACAACAAGTTGAGGAACAAAGTTCAGTAACCCATAGCAACTATCCTAAATTTTTCTTTCAGCCATTTGATTTAAAAAATGAGCATCTTATTGATTTTTCTGTATTTCTGTCCATTGCTTCTAATGTCTATTACAAAAATTCAAAGAAAGCTTTGAGAGCAAATTTGGATATGCCCACACGTTGTACTAAAATTTGTCCACAAGATGTCACTGTTGCATCTTAAAAGGATGTTATCTGAACTAAATTGTTTGAAATCATATTAGAATTTCAAAAAACAAGATCTTTATCTTTCAGTTATGTAATTCTAGAAAGATAGATTTCTACAGATACCTTCACTAGAAGTTATGTGCAGTTTTAGACAAACCTTTCCCTGAATTCCCTGATGCATAATGAGTTCACCCGAGGACAAAAAAAAAAGCTGTATCTGCCTAGACAGTCAAATTAGTATATTAATTTGATAATCTGTATGGACTTCCCTTTAAACTATTTAACACAAAAGAAAAAAAAATAATATCTTTGGAAACAGCCTGCAGAGGTTATCTGGGGTGAATGACTTTAAAATACATGGCTGATATCCCACGCAACCAAACATTGGTGCCAAAGAAACAAAATATAGACATATTAATTTTCTGAAAGGAAAAAGTTTAGGAAATTGTTCTAACTCTGTGAAAACAACAGATATTTGTGTGCGCCCATAAATTTACAATTGTTAAATTGCCAAAATGAAGGATGCATTTAATAAAAGCACCTGTGCACTTCAAATTTTATCTCCAAAATTGGCAGACTCACTAGTTCTTTGTGACCTGAGGCTGAATTAGGAATGGTTACTATTTGTTTAGACCAGTGGTGTCCAAACTTTTTTCAAAGAGGGCCAGATTTGATGAAGTGAACATGCGTGAGGGCCAACCATTTTGCCTGACATTCTTTGGACCATTAAAATTAAATGCAAATTAACTATTTTATGCAAAGTTTATTGCAAACGGCATACTTGAAATTTCGCCACATGGATGACAAATCTAAACAGGTGTTATGCCAGTTATCACGGAGAGAGCGCTGGTCCTGTCATACTAGCGCCAAATTTGTTTTTTTTTAGTGCTCCCTTATCAGGCTAAAGCCTTGTACACACGATCAGATTATCGAACGATCTTGCGCCCGATTTTTGTTGCACGCTTGTCTCATATCGAAAGTGAAGAGGTTACTTTCATATGAAAATTCTCGTACGACAGAATTCAACTTCAGAAGTGATGTCATGTGTTAAATTGTTTTGTATGTGTTCTTTCGTTTCTGAGCATGCCTAGTCTTGCTCTTACGATTTTTTTCAGACGATAACTGTACTAATTAAAGGATAATCAAACATAGTGCTGACGTATGATAAAAATTTTATAGCCTGCACATCCAGATTTTGTCGTCCGAAAATTCATTATCGGCTGTTGAAAGCACTATACTAACAATCCAAAAATCGGCAGATCGTTCGTCAGATGAAATTTTACTTCCGATTTTTGTATCGTGTGTACGGACCTTAAGTCTGAGGCCATATTGAGCAAGGGATATAAAGCTGGTGGGGATGGGCGGTGGATGTTAACATTTAGTGTATTCACAAGTAGCATGGGTGTTGAAAGATCCAGAGATCGCAGTGGTCCTGAGCAGCGCTCTGGGATTCACAGGGGCCACAACAATAGATTTTTTCCAAATTATCTGTGGGGCCATAATAAAGCTGCCTGGGGGCCGCAAATGGCCCGCGGGCCAGACTTTGGACATGCCTGGTTTAGACCATGAAAAGACTGCTGCAACTGAGCGTCCTATTAGATCCATTTGAAAAATAATATTTTTAGGATATAAACACAAACCAAGTGACCCAGCAGTGCCAATATGGGCACCTCAAGGAGGGGAAACAAACAAGATTTTGGCAAAATATACCGTAGGTTTCATGAAATGAGTGAGACATAGTTTGCATCAAATATAGGTGGTCTTCAGGAGATGCAGAAGGGTTGGGTTATACTGGGAGGGCAATTAGAATAAATAATTGAAAAAAGGATGGTGCTATGTTAATATTTAAAAAAAAAAAAAATTGTTACATCAAAATTGATACAAATAACAAATTAGCAAGCGTTTACGTGATATTAAATGCCCCACATACTGTAACAAAATCAAATGTCCACAATAAATTTAAAGAGCTCTTGTCATTTTTTCCTATCATTCCACTAAATTAAATACACATATAGTTAAATATATAAGTCAGTGCTGGGATTATTCCTTAGTGCAACATTGATTACTTTACTGGTCTCTCTAGTTTTTATGGTGTTGTGGCAAGGAGAAGGAGAACATTATCCCTGATAATCCAGAAGGAGGTTGAGGAGGAAAGGATTTTTTCCTGGTATAGAAGGTGTACTGTGACCTGTGGTCATGGTCATCTATTAAGTGAGCACTTGTTATCAGTACCACAGGTGATATCACAGAGGGGTTGATTATTGGTGGCACTTTTTGGTGGGATGATAAGAAAAAATAAAACAGCACTTTACATTAATTGTGAACATTTGATTATGGCACAATATTTGGGGCATTTAAAATGACTGAACTTATGTTAATGTGTTAATTGTATGAAATTTGATGTAACCTTTTTTTTTTTTTTTTAATGTTTACATAGGAACCTTTTTTATTTTTTTTCTACTACAGTAAAAGTGCTATTGGGATGCACATGGAGGTGGCGGCTGGTACATGTGGGGGGTCATCACTAGTTTATGTAATATTTGCAGATTGTATAGTTCATATAGCACAGGAGTGCATTGTTAATACATCAAGGCAATTAGAGTATCCATATTTATACATGCCCTTGGTGGTTACAAAAAAACTCACCCTTTTGGGACCCAAAAAGAGGTACTGTTGTTAGGAATGCCTCCACATATTAAAGCATGCAATTTATTTTAGTTGTGTACTAAAATGGCCTTAGACCCATTCCTTTGTTTTTTTTTTTTTTTTTTACAAATTAACTTTGAAGCTATATTGTGGATGGACTTGGGCATCTCAAATTTTAAATTCCTTAGCATTTATACCAATCTGCATTTAACAAGCTGCATAACTTAAGCCAATATATATATATATATATATATATATATATATATATATATATATATATATATATATATATTTTTTTTACCGGTCTTAAAAACGTCAGTCCCATTACCTTTCTGGATGACAAGAATTCCATACCACGGGCTACTTGGAAACTGTAGCAAATCAGATCTTCCATGGTGAGTGGACAATGCCACAAATCTTTCACTGCATAAAAACACATTTAAAATGAATTGGGCAACAGTCTGGAAATTTTTTTTTGCCTATGCTACAGGGCATTAATATACCATAAAAAGTATTCTTAGTAATCTCAGTTTACGAATGCGGGTACTTATATCTAGCCAGTCAAAGGAGATACTGGCAGAATGTTTTATCCTTTGCTAAGCTATCATGTCAGCACAGAAGGAACTATAGCTAGAATTATTTCCGAACTGAATTCTCACACAGGACTATGTGTGAATTGGGCTCTTCAATGGAACAATTTCAGAGGAACTCCAGTGGGTAGAGGCAGTGCTTTTAGTGGCCCAAAAGAGGTGCCGGTACTCTATTATAGCCTATAAATTTTGTCACCTCCCTCACCCCACATCAGGGTCCCCATAGAGCACCCCCCCCTGGCCTGGGATGGGACTGCGGAGCAGGGGGACTCACTGGTGGTGACTGGTCTGGCTCTGGAGTGGGAAATATTCTTGGGGGGGGGGGGCAATTGAGGGCGCAGATGTTCAAAATGAGCGTACTGGTACGCTAAGGCGCACGGAGAGGTGGCGGTATGCTCAAGAGCCATATTTGGAAGTTAGCGGTACTGAGTACCAGTGCATACCGGCTCACTTAAAGCACTGGGTAGAGGGAAGTATAGCAAGAAGAATGACTGTATTGCCTCCTAAAAGGCAGTTGTCATTCTTGCCTTGGCACAGTTCTGGCAGCTTTTGTGATATGACATTACTACCAGTTAGCACATTTCTGCAAATTTTCCCCATATTGCTTTGACATATGATTCCGTGTAAAGTTGGACCCAACCATGAGGAATACATAGAGGAAAAAGAAGAAGTGCTTGGCGCTGCCAATATATGCGTTTAGAAGTGTGGAAGGTAGAAGCTGGTATAGACAACACAGATGTCACAAATATTATAACTATTATGCACGTTTGAAAAAATGGATATTAAATAAATAAGTGAGGTTTTAAATGAGGTAAAAACAGGAATGAAGTGTAAGAGCATAAAACCTAAAGCCCAATATTTAAATGTATAAAAGTAAATAGGTATGCAAAAAAAGAAGGTGACATATACATCCACAATATACTCTAGTAAAAGATATATATATATATAGTGCCCTTCAAGTGAGGGTGAAGTGGTGGTGTTAAAACAATAAATAAATATATAAATTCAAAAATGGTATTATAGTGCAGTGACTATTAGGTGATATGTAACACAGGTGTATAAGTGATAATAAAAAGGTAGAGTAGAAAAAATTAGTATATGTAAATTATTTTACAGTGACTTGAGTGACCATAAAGTGACATGTGCAAAAAAGGAAAAGAAACCTCAATCCCAAGCCTGGGAAGAGAGAGTGCCCAATATGGTTCCCCAAAAATGACAATGGGGTGGGCCACAGATGGAGGAAAATAAATCCAAAAAATTAATAATAAAAAATGCTGAAAAAAATATATAAAATGGTGGCTAAGTGATTGATACACAGAATATCTCAAAATCAATAGTGTGCTAGTGAAAAAATGCGCAAAGAAAGTGGTCAAAAATGCATAAGAAAAAACATCCACTGAGTCCTTAAGAAGCGCATAGAGGTATATCAGTCCAAAATAGTGATGAGGTGCCAAAATCACAGGTGCGACCGGTTGGATGATTCTTAGAGTGAAGACTATGGTGCTCCCCTATTCAGTGGGTCCGGTGCTCCCCTTTCTAGTAAATACCGAGCTTACCAGAAAGTACTACCCCTACAGGGGTAGAGCGCAGGTCGATATTTGTAGGGATCGCTCCCAAAGCAGAGGGGTCCGGTCACCTGGTCCACTTCTAATATTCCAATTGCCCGAGTCACAACTAATTGGCGTGTTAGTAGGGGTGTTCCAACATTAATGCTCCAACCAAGCCATTCCAGGACATGTATATAAATAAAGAAAGATGCCTCCAAATGGTGAAATACCGCTAGACTTTTATTAAAACCATCCAAGATAAAAGCAGGTACTCACATAAAAAACAATGCTAACGATCCCTCAGGACTTAGGAGCCGCAAGGTCCTCTCTGGCGGTGGGGTGATGAACGGTAAGCGTTCTCCCGACCGGAGCTGCGTCCCAAGCCGATCAATACAATGCAAGCGGAAGTGATGCGGTGCGCACTCTACATGTTTCGTCGTATGACGTCATCAGGAGTCCACTCCTGATGACGTCATACGACGAAACATGTAGAGTGCGCACCGCATCACTTCCGCTTGCATTGTATTGATCGGCTTGGGACGCAGCTCCGGTCGGGAGAACGCTTACCGTTCATCACCCCACCGCCAGAGAGGACCTTGCGGCTCCTAAGTCCTGAGGGATCGTTAGCATTGTTTTTTATGTGAGTACCTGCTTTTATCTTGGATGGTTTTAATAAAAGTCTAGCGGTATTTCACCATTTGGAGGCATCTTTCTTTATTTATATACATGTCCTGGAATGGCTTGGTTGGAGCATTAATGTTGGAACACCCCTACTAACACGCCAATTAGTTGTGACTCGGGCAATTGGAATATTAGAAGTGGACCAGGTGACCGGACCCCTCTGCTTTGGGAGCGATCCCTACAAATATCGACCTGCGCTCTACCCCTGTAGGGGTAGTACTTTCTGGTAAGCTCGGTATTTACTAGAAAGGGGAGCACCGGACCCACTGAATAGGGGAGCACCATAGTCTTCACTCTAAGAATCATCCAACCGGTCGCACCTGTGATTTTGGCACCTCATCACTATTTTGGACTGATATACCTCTATGCGCTTCTTAAGGACTCAGTGGATGTTTTTTCTTATGCATTTTTGACCACTTTCTTTGCGCATTTTTTCACTAGCACACTATTGATTTTGAGATATTCTGTGTATCAATCACTTAGCCACCATTTTATATATTTTTTTCAGCATTTTTTATTATTAATTTTTTGGATTTATTTTCCTCCATCTGTGGCCCACCCCATTGTCATTTTTGGGGAACCATATTGGGCACTCTCTCTTCCCAGGCTTGGGATTGAGGTTTCTTTTCCTTTTTTGCACATGTCACTTTATGGTCACTCAAGTCACTGTAAAATAATTTACATTTACTAATTTTTTCTACTCTACCTTTTTATTATCACTTATACACCTGTGTTACATATCACCTAATAGTCACTGCACTATAATACCATTTTTGAATTTATATATTTATTTATTGTTTTAACACCACCACTTCACCCTCACTTGAAGGGCACTATATATATATATATCTTTTACTAGAGTATATTGTGGATGTATATGTCACCTTCTTTTTTTGCATACCTATTTACTTTTATACATTTAAATATTGGGCTTTAGGTTTTATGCTCTTACACTTCATTCCTGTTTTTACCTCATTTAAAACCTCACTTATTTATTTAATATCCATTTTTTCAAACGTGCATAATAGTTATAATATTTGTGACATCTGTGTTGTCTATACCAGCTTCTACCTTCCACACTTCTAAACGCATATATTGGCAGCGCCAAGCACTTCTTCTTTTTCCTCTATATATCTAATATAATCTCTAGTGGGTTATATTCTGAAGTGGGCTGCAGCCAATCGCTTTTTTCTACCCCCTCCCTTCAATATTATCCTAAGCGCGGATTCTTTTCCACTCTTGATTCATGAGGAATACATATTTTCAGATAGGCATACCCTGCTATTTCGACCAGATAAAAGTTGTGAAGATATCCAACCCATACCACACTACCTGCCCTAATCCTTAGACGTGTTGTTTGGTAAATCTTACACTCTGGATTCCTTTGACTTTGATCTTTGGTCATCAGCATCCTGCCAAAAATGGCTCCTTCATTGATTCCTTCCCTGCTTATCCTGTCAGCTATTACAGCTTCCACCATGGAACGGACCTGACTGCGTGACCGTGGAGATCTCTCCTGCAAAGTATATAAGGACTATTAGTAGCTTGTTAAACATATAAGTAGCACAGACTCACTGATAAAGAAAAGAGAAAGTTCTATACATTTCAGTAAGATGTGCTGAGAGCAACCAAAGAGCTTGTAATAAAAAATATAGGGTACAGCAATGGTAATGACATTGGAGTTTTATAGAAAGTATTCACCTATATTCATTTTCTTACAAATTCTGTCACAACTCACAATGTCCTACCTATTTTAAGCATTATTAAATCCAAAAGCAAACATTTTTTTGCAGCTTAAAAATATCTAAATTTTCTTAGGCTTTCTTATTATTAACTGGTGATCTGGCAAGTAAGTTAGTTTTTCAACATAACGAGCTCTTTTGCAGATGAGATAAACCATTCAACACTGGCAGGGGTGCTTACCCTAACTAGTTTTACTTATTTATGTAAACCCTTTATCCCAGAGAAAAAAAAAATGTTTGCTGCAACTGCATATAAAGTGTGAGCTGGAGTTTGGCTTGCATTTATTGGTGTATCTAAATCTGCTAGTTCATATAACACTCCTCCCCCCCTGCTGCTGTTCAAATGTGCCCCCTGTGCTCCTTCAACCAGAGTGGGGGCACTCTAATACAGGAAATGTGTTACTGGCCAGATCACTGGGAAAAAAACGGAGGGAAAAAAGCAAAATAATACAGCCACCACATCCAATGATTGGTTAGTTTCAATATATTACATTTTTGGTTTTGGGTTTAATACCACTTTATTCTATTGGCACACCTGCAAAGGCTGCCTGTTAAGAGGTGCTTGAGGGATGCAATGCTTCTAGTCACAGAATTGAGAGTTGTCACATTCATATAGTAGCTAAGCTCAAGCACCTAGCACTTTTATTTCTCCAAGTGCAATAGCAGTTTTGCAATGTAAATACACTATACTACCAAAAGTATTGGGACACCTGCCTTTACATAACATAAACTTTAATGGCATCCCAGTCTTAGTCCGTAGGATTCAATATTGAGTTTGCCCACCCTTTTCAGCACCCTTTTCAGCAAATGCGCTTCTGGAAGAATATTTAAACATTCCCATTCACCATCTCCACTTCTAAAAGCGCACCACACACCCCTATATATAATATTTTACTGACTGGTGTCTGGTACCAGTTTAGTGGCGCAGCATTCAGAAAGGGATCCATCACCTCTAACAGCGCAGGTATCACCTATACATATACAATTCCCATAGACACACTACTAAACCTTGTGGACAGCCTTCCCAGAAGAGTTGAAGCTGTTATAGCTGCAAAGAGTGGGTCAACTCAATATTGAACCCTGTGGACTAAGATTGGGAGGCCATTAACGTTTATGTGTGTGTAAAGGCAGGCGTCCCAATACTTTTGGTAATATAGTGAATTTAGCTTGGGGCAATTTTGTTTTTAACCTCAACATGGAAATAAAGGCTCCTGATTATACCACGAGTGATGAAATGTGTGTTGTGATATCCTCCTTCTCTCACACAGCTGAGCATGGGCTGGCAATATGCCTCATGCAGCAACAATTGAACTATATGCAATTATACTGTTATTAATAATATCACACACTTTTAAAGGGGTCATTTGAAAAGATAATTTAAGGCTTGGGAACTGCTTTTGTGCCAAATAGAAGTAGATTTCCATAATTCTCAGTCCCCAACTGGATAATGGTTCCTATGGGCTGTAGTGGTTGCACCACAACCGTTTGGAGGTGATTCCAGTGCCATCTTAAAAGCATTAAATGGCCCTGGGCAATACAGTGCACTGGGGCTCTGCCTACACAATCACCCACGGGAATAAAAATGCAAATTATCGATAAGGCTATATTTTTTGGTACAGCAGTGTGAGGCTAATAACAACATCTTCCAAATTCGAAAGCTGGGTCTGATGAACACACACACGGACGGTAGTCAGACTTGACTGTCCTGTGTGTGCCTGTTCCCGTGGAGGCGGACAGGCAATCCTGGTCTCCCCCTCCATGGTCCAAGTGGCCTGACAGCAGTGCAGGTCCAACAGGCACTGGCCACCTGCTAAGTTCAGCGGCAGGATGCACACGGGAATCGGGACAGATGTTTGGCTGGGGCTGGGCAGGTGGGGCCCCCCGGGCAAGTTGGGCCCCCAGGCAACTTCCCAGCGTGCCCATTCCTTAAGATGGCCCTGGGTGATTCTGATATTTCTAGTGCTCCTGTAGTTGGTGCTAGATCCAAGTTGACAAAAGGACATTTAATGATACTACAAGCATGTGATTTATATTGGTTAAGTGGAGGTAATGCCTATAGAATAGAATAAGTGTACCGCCAGAGAGCATGGAGAGGTAGTTTTGGTAGTTTGGATGTTGAGAATATATACAGTAGTAGGGACACAGCACTGCTAATAGTGAGGTTTTGAGTTCAACCCACATGTGAGACATATATTTTTCTATTATTATTATTATTATAGGATGGAATTTGGTTTATCCTGTATTGGGCTAGAGGTAAATTTATAGCTGGAGTAAGTAGCTTCTATTTAAAGAAAGCTAGATCCTGTACCTTTTAAAGACCAGGTCCTTTATCAACTACTAAGTATTCACAGCCATATTACGATGGAATAAAGTATGTATACAATGTGGAACCCCCCATTTACAATGGACACTAATGTAGGTGGCCATTTACATTAGCACTTTTTTGATTCTCTCCATACCTATAGAAGCTAACAGCATTCCTGTGTCACACATTCTCAGAGTTTTGCTGCGCAAATCTCCATCTAGTGACTAAAAAAATTGTTACCAATTGAAGTCTCTGTAGTGAACCTCCTCTTTGGCTACTGAAATGACTCCCTGCTTCCACAAGGATCAGCCAAGTATAGAAAATGTATACTTTCATTGGTCTAAGCTACTTCAATGTAACTATACAACACAAACCATACATAGAGTTCAACTTTAGTGCACATTGAAGTGCATTGTGCTCTTTAGAGATGCAGCATGTTCCATTTTCACCCAGTGCACAGCAACGCAACATTTTGCTGTAAAATGGTCCTACTGCAAACAATAGATTTCAGTTTGTCATTCCATTAAGCCTGCTTTAAGCAATGTGAATGGGCACTTAGCTACATGGAGTATTGTTTTTAAATTAAAAGACTTAAAAATACAAAACAGTTACACTTTTTTTTAAGCCATAGGTCACCTTTAATACTTTGTCATCACTTGGATACTGTTGTTAATGCTGAAAATGATTGGTGGCAAGGTACAGGACTACTTGTGGCATAGTAATTGTGTAAGAAGCAAAGGATCTTAAGTATTTAATTATTTAATTAAACTTCCCATGCCAGCTAGTAACGTATTTCCCATTTCCTGAATGAAAAACAGATGCTACATAAACAGAAGCAAGTCGTGGAAGATGAATGAAGAATGGAAATAAACAATGTGATGGATGACAAGAAAGACAGGCCAAGTGGGAGGGTTGTGTCTACATACCTGATAGGGAATGAATCCATCCCTCTTGGTCCTTAGATAATTGGATAGATTTCCATATTTGCAAAATTCTACAATGACCATCAGTGGTCCTGAAATATACATATAATTTTGTTATTGTTATAATGAATGAATAAATATATGATTGATATAATCAGGCACATGAAGTTTGTGCAAAGTGGATTAGTTATGTGGGAAGTGCAGTACGAACAATGAAGAAAGATTGGCGATTAGTTTCCTTGATTTACATACCTTACACACTGCTTATTGCCTTATAGCCCAAAATGGTACTATTACATAATAATACGATTAATCTTTTTTTCTCTGTTAAAGAAGGTTTCACGTTTTAGGACTGTGTTAACATCTTTCAAAGATTAAACATTTTCTGAACACAGTATTTTATTAGCTTAGTGTGGAATGTAAAAGAAACCAAAATGGCAGTTGTTCAGAAATTTCATGACCCAATATTTTCTTTACTTCCTAAAGGACTTTGGCTGCTGGAGGAAACCAATGAAGCAACATAGGCCTACTCTGGCAGTCTGTAATGCATGGCGTCTGTGCCTGAGGTTATCTTCGAGGTTGTGTGTGAGCTACTCATCTTACCACCACCCTGTTCTTACAATGAATACTTGATAATAAATCTTTAAGGCAGACTGCCATTACTTTCTTATTTTAGACAGTCAGACTTTGGGGTTTCATTCTGAACCTGGTTTTAGATCCTAATGAGCCATTGATATGAAACAACTATGTGGCTACTTGAATCTTAAGTCTTAAAGTTTTTGTAACGTTACATTGTGACTTTACTGGTATCCCCTCTGGATCATGCTGGCGTTAACTGTAGTGTGTGTGAAACGGCTAAATACCTTTTCTCACACCGCAGCTGTGCGGTCAAATGATCCCCCCTCTGCTCTTCTTCCCCGATCTATGGAGAGTAGTCAGCTGCCATAACTGCTGTGGTCAGCACAGGCAGGGGGACACAGGAACAGGGAGGACCAACCAGGTGTATTACAACATAGGAAGGGACAAATTACACAGCACAAGCACTGTGCTATAGATAATGCTGTAAAGGAACATAATCTTTTTATTTTTTTTTATTTTTTGTTTAGGGTTACAACAACTTTAAGTTTTCTTGTTCTAGGGCAGTGAATTACTAGGCAGTGAAGCCATTGCCAGAGCGTTAGCCTTGGAGAATGCACCTGCCAAAGGAACTGTTAAGTAATGGCAGTTCCCTTATTTTTAATCTCTAATGCCCTTAAAATAAAAATAAAAATTTTGTGCAATTATGCTGCATCTTGAACTCAGTAGTGCTTTATTGGTCCGAATACATGTTTTTCAAAAATTGGTACAGTGTATTTAAATGTGCTTATTTGATCCTATTGTAGGACATTGGGCCTAGGGAACCATTGTGATCAGTACAATTCTAGACTTTGTAAATTACCAATCCAAAGGACCTATTCCAACATAACATATTCCTTGTAAGTCTTCAATGTCAAGAAAGCATGTCTGATCTGGTGTCATTGACAAGGTCAACATTCACACTGCAGAGCCGGACATTTAGGGTGCAGCTTCCACAAATTTCTGTTAGATTTCATTCAGTAGTAGGCATCCAACAAGGACATCTTTTTACAGCACAAACTGCACCCCAACAAGACTGTCCCAATAATGATAAAAGGAATCAACTCTTGCAGTTGGCACGGTTTTCTAATGAGGGTAGGAATTACTTTTAGGCTTAGAAGAGGCAATGTCTTTTGACTTTATTCTGATTTCACTGCTGAACTGTCAGATTCTCCTCTCTATGAATATTCTGTGTGAATGTAGTCAACTTTATATGGGTCCACTTCAAGGGCATACAGGATAATACTACATAAAAGAGTGGGCTTTTCTCTTCTCCAAAGTTCAGATCTTTCTGGTTATAAGAAGTAATCACCTAATTACAAAATACATCGACAGGTGAGGTAATTGTGTGATTAAATGTTTTGCATACCTAATACCCTACCTGACGTCAGTCAACTACTTTACTGTATTTTTTTTTTTTAACTATAACTGGGTCAATTTATCAGTAAATTAGACCTAAAATGGCCCTAACCACCAGGATAACTGTCATTTCCTGTAACAGATGCACAGGAGATTTTTACCAGGTCAGTTGTGCTACTATAATCTCACAGTGGTCTTAGTGCCAGTTCACACTACCACGGCACTAATTCGGGGGCGACCTGTGAAGTCGCGTGCACCGCGACTTCGGTGCCACTTGCGCGGACTTCATATAATGAATGTCAATGCAAGTCACTCCGATGTCGTCCCGAAGTAGTACAGGAACTACTTTCTAAGTTGAAGCGACTTAAGTCCCTCCTATTAGAACGGTTCCCGTAGCACTGCATGGACCGCGACTTATCAGGCTGACCAGTCGCCTCACAAGTCGCGGTAGTGTGAATGGGCACTTAATGTGAGCTGCTACTGAGATAGATTTTGAGTAGCATGACTAAGTGATAAAAACTTCCAAGATTGCACAATACCACGATTTAATCATGTTGTAGGACTATTGGCAAACTATATGTAGTTAGGTACTCATTTATCCAGGTCACATTATAGCTAATAGTAATTAGTTACAATAAACTAGACTTGTTCTGTAAAAGTTTGCCAATCATAAAGATGGTTTCTTCAGTTGTAATAATTGTCAGGGACATACCTCAGTATGTATAAGCACGTGGGTAACTCATCTTACTCTAATTACCCTGCAATATTACAGGGCAAATGTTGATTGTCCAGAAACATGACAGGAGGTATGAAAGTTTGTAAAAACCCACAACTGAATTATTTAAATACAAAAAAAGTTGAATGTGACTAAATACTACTAGCTACTGGCGACATGAATTGCTAAACAATCCCCAGCTTAGGAATCTCCTGGGAAATTTTCAAATTCAGACAAACTTCATGACATTATCGTTATCAACAGTCACCAGGCAATCTCCTTCAGAACCAAAAGAGCCTCCAAGATTAAAATTTAGCATTGTATCCCTAACATTAGTTTTGACTATTTATACTAACTTTATAAAATGTACTAAAGTTGAACTTTGCCCTCAATTCAAAAACTTGCAAGGGGGGATGATATGTCTCCTCCAAAAAAGGCTTCTTACCTATCTGTTTCCAAGATGCTCTAGAACAGTGATGGTGAACCTTGGCACCCCAGATGTTTTGGAACTACATTTCCCACGATGCTCAACTACACTGCCGAGTGCATGAGCATCATGGGAAATGTAGTTCCAAAACATCTGGGGTGCCAAGGTTCGCCATCACTGGTCTAGAACGTAAATGGAGTTGCAGCTCAGTGTACATTTTTTGGCATGCCTTGTTGCTGATGGATGTGAGCAATCATATTCAATCAAGATGGCCAAAGATCTCAAAGGAATGGGTGAGTTTTGAAGGGTTTAGTTCTGCTTTAAGAAAACATAGCACCTATTGTTTGAGAAACTTTTTACCCAAAGCTCTTCAGGATACTGGTGCTTTGAAACATCATAAAATTCTGATTGCCTTTAGCCATAACATAATCAGTTGTGCAACACAATATCCTATACAGACAGAATAGGAGCTCCCTGAGGAGAAAGTTTGTCTATGAGGTAAGATTCAAATGAGTTATCACACACAGCTGCCTCTTTTATCAGCTTATAGTTTCAGCTTAGAGGCATCATAATATTCATATTCAGGAATGACTAACGCATTAACCATGTACGCAACTCCAAATTCATCCTCAAAGCGATGAGAGAAATTTCCCCAAAAGTAATATTCACAAATGAAACGGTCTTCTCTGAATCACAATAACTTTATGATGAGTCAGAAGCCATTCCTAAAATCTGTAAATAAGACTAAGATTGCCAGCCTGTGGTTTATCATCTGCTGGTATGCTGTAGATCTTAGAATGCCATGGCTTTTAGTTGCTTAAAGGAAACCTGTTATAAAATAAATACATTGGCAGCCATTCCTTGTTTCCTTCTGACTTTGGTAGGTCGCTGGTATGTAGAGGAGAAGGCAATGTCTGGTATAATTCCCCAGGCTTTGAGCAGTGAGCAGGATACAAGGTACAAAGAGAGAAGCCAGCAACACACAGTCACTTAGAGATCGGGCTTTAAAGCTTACCTCCAAGCTAACAGATAAATACACAAATTAAATAAATATAAGCCTGACATGTCTGCCATATGATTTGCCCCACAGCAGCAACCAATCTGGCAGGGCGGAGACCTAATCAGTCCCTGCTGCAGTTCAGGTAGATTTATAGGTCTCCTCTCCACCCCACAGCCTGTGATAGGATAGTGAAGGAAAAACAGCACACCGATGAGCTAATCACTCTGCCCCCCCCCCTAACAACATGCTTCTTGCAATGCAGCACAACTGATTGGCTATTTATTCTGCTTCTCCCTGCCTCTTTTGTACTCGGCTTTACAGAGACTTCAAGAGGCCGATACTGAGTCAAATTCAGGTGCTTACACTTAAAAAAATAGCTTTAACCACTTCAGCTCCGGAAGGTTTTACCCCCTTAATGACCAGGCCATTTTTTTGCGATTCAGCACTGCGTTATTTTAACTAAAAATTGCGCGGTCGTGCAACACTGTACCCAAATACAATTGATGGTCTTTTTTCCCCACAAATAGAGCTTTCTTTTGGGGGTATTTGTTCACCTCTGTGGTTTTTAGATTTTGCGCTATGAACAAAAAAACAGCTACAATTTTGAAAAAAAAAAAACACAATATGTTTTACTTTCTGCTATATAAAATTTCCAATAATTATTTTTAAAAAAAATTAATTTTTTTATTCATTTAGGCCAATTTGCATTCTGCTACATATTTTTGGTAAAAAAAAGCCTAAAAAGCATATTTTAATTGGTCTGCGCAAAAGTTATAGCGTTTGCAAACTATGGGATAGATTTTTGGACTTTTTATTTATCTTTTTGTTTTTATTAGTAATGGTGGCGATCAGCGATTTCTAGCCGGACTGCAACATTGTGGCGGACAAATCTGACACCAAATGACACTTTTTGGGGACCAGTGACATTAATATAGTAATCAGTGCTAAATAATATGCACTGTTACTGTATAAATGACACTGGCAAGGAAGGGGTTAATACTGGGGTTGATCAAGGGGTTAAGTGTAAGCCAAAATGTGCTTACTAACTGTGGGGGGGCTCGGCTTTGTGAAAGGCACACAGAGATCGGTGTTTAAGCGTAGCTGAGACACACAATCTCAGTGTGCCTGTCTGACAGAAGAGCCACCTGCTTTGTTTACATAGGCAGACAGCTCTCCTGTCAGTTTTCCCAAAGATCACGGGAGGCTGGCGGCGACCGAGCCCGCTCCTCCCCTGGTCTGGCTCATGCTGTGTCTAACCACAGTGGGAGCGTGCCTCCGGGGGCACACGCCTGCCCCCGAGACCGCATGCATGAAATCATGTAGATCTACATGATTATGCACAGGCGAGTCACCCTGCCACAGTAAATTTGCATGGGGCGGTCAGCAAGTGGTTAAAATATGTTCTAAAGGCATCAACCGTATCTTTTTCTTTTTTGAGATTAACTATTTTTCTGCATATGTCTATTAAATCATTAAAACGTCTCAGCTCATGTAATAATGAATGGGTAGATTTAAAAAAAATGATGCAACACCACAATTTAACACAATGAAACACTGACAGCGAGAGGAATAAATAATATTTCACTTTGCAGCCTTGCAATTCAAACCAATTTGCCTTGTGCCAGACCATTATGCATTTTATCTGTGTTATCTGAAGAATTCCCAGAATGCTGCTTCTGTGAACAAGTAATAAATCTGACTGCATATTGGAGCTGGCACACAGATATGTCAATCTGCCATTTTAAGTCAATGGGTGCCACATTCTGAGCTAAGGCCAAGTAGCTATTTGAAAGTTTGTAATGCAGGATGAAAGAATGTGGAAATCAGACTAGTGACATGCATAGTGGAGAATTTAAGTCAAAATCTGGAAAACGATTAATATGAGCTTGAACTCCATTTGTTTGTGTTTTGATGCCCTACTGGGAAGGTAAACCTAAGTTTCTAGCATTGGGGGATCAACTCTGCAAAAAACAATATTATGGTGTTTTGTACATACTAAACAAACCAACCACAAGACAGTTTTGGAATGCAAAACCTGTTTGACACAGGTTAGAAGGGAGTCAATAGAACCTGTTATCTCAAGACTCTATTAGTTGGATCAGTGCTGGCAGGGGCTGGAGGTATGAGTTCCCACACTGGCTGGGACTGGATGTATGCTGCTGTGTTCGGGTTTCAGGAGGCATTTCCGTACAGATGGCAACCCAAAGCAGCGCCCCTGACTAATGTGCGCTCTAGAACGACAACTACCTTGCCTAAAGGGAACACCGGCCCCGAGTTGGATCTTTGGTGCAATACATGTTAAAGTTGGACTGTAGGCATTTTAGATAGAGCAGACAATTGTAACCCCTGTGAGATCTGGGTCTAGATAAGCTGTCAGAAATACAGATCTTGCACACATGCATACGTTTTTTCGTAGGATCGTGTTGGCTGCAAGTTATAAGTTGCCGGTACTGCATCTGAACTCATACAGACATACCTTGAATTTACTGAGATACACCTCACTGTTTAGGGTTGATAAGCAAACAATAGCATGCCCAATTTTTACACATTATGCCTTCAGTTATCATAAATGACTGAAGGCCAAGGTCATTCTGCGCATGCGCAATGGTTGCATAAATCAGTTATTCAAGACCAAGATTTAAACAACAATTGTGTAGGCAGGGCTTTACCGGGGTCCCCTTTTCTATACTATAACCACCTCAAAGCCCACACAGACCCATCCTGTTTGCTCCTGTGTGTAAGGATGGCTCCTGTGTGTATGTGTAAAGATGGCAAGTTCAAAACCCAAAAATGCAAACCACTGACAGGGAGAAGTGGCAACTACTGTATATATGGTAATATATTATAGTAAAGTGTGCATCAACTCAGCACCCACAGCAATATTAGAGGGACTGCTACATTTTAAATGGTGGAATCTGCAGGTAGTCATGTCACCCTGTATACAGTGGTAGGGTCAAGTGTACCTCAGACAGCACAACGGTCATAATGATGGAACAAGACTTGACAAACCTTGAAAAAAAACCCAAATAGCCCTTCAACTTTGGAATTCTAATTGCTTAACAAATACATCCATGAAACAGGTAAAAAAAAAAAAAGTTATCTGAGGTGAATGACTTGTAGAACACATGGTACTGATAGCTCATTAAAATGGATGCTGGTACCAAAGATAAAAAAATACCTTTAATGTTTTTT
Organism: Pelophylax lessonae; assembly: GCF_965119305.1. Lineage (NCBI taxonomy): Eukaryota > Metazoa > Chordata > Amphibia > Anura > Ranidae > Pelophylax > Pelophylax lessonae. Next base: position 446,806,987 of record NC_138771.1, read on the forward strand.
TTTTTTTTTTTTTTAAAGGAAAAAAATCCAAGGAATGGCATTAGGTATGTGAAAATAACTGATATCTAGGTCTGGCTAAAAGCTCATAACAGCTAAAGTGTTTACATACACCTGTCATCTATAAATTATTTATATTTGTTGGTAAATGTTCCTAATGTAACACTTGCTCAGTAAGGTGCCAAAAATTCAGTAATGCACACACAAGATCAGCAAAGTCTATACTTTTATTATTCATATTAATATTATTTATATTATTAAGCTGCATTTTAAAGTGTTACTAAACCCAGGAGCCTGCATTCACTATATCTCGTCTCCCAAAGTACACAGAACATGGAAATGCGATTATTTTAGTAAATATAAATGGCTAAATACCTTTTCTCATCAGCAGTATATAACAGTCTTGTGACTTCTAACAGTGTCTAGTTAAAGCTTGTAGGATGAGTTTTTATTTTCCCCTGATTGTCCCACAAGACTACAAGACCCCTGACCTTCTGTCTGGACAGTGCTGATTGGCCCTGTGCTGATCACATGGAAACAGGGACTGGAAGTGAAACCAATTGAAAGAGACAGGCCAACATCCCAGTGAAATACTGGACAGGAAATAATATACCTCCTAAGGCCCTGAAAATCTTATATAAATTGTATGTAACAAAAAGCAATAAGTAGAAAAAGTGTTTAGTAAAAATATTTCCAGATTTTTTTTTAAACATTATGTACTCTCCCAAGCTCCCAAGAAAGAAAAAAATGAGCATGTGCAGCTTGCCCTTTAATATTCTGTTCTATTAGCAGATGAATTGGGGACAGTAAAAGAAGGGGAGGATCAGAGAGACAGGATCACACAGCCTTTATACACAATGCAGAGGATTAACCCCTTAGGTACCACAGAGAGTATAACACGCATGCTTTACTGCATATACACACTGAATTTACTGTTGTGGGTTAAGTAACACTTTAAGTCAAAACTTTTTTTCTAGTTTTGGATAGAGTGAAGAAAATGGTTAGAACCCCAGTCAGGTTTTTTATTGATACCCCTGACTGAGAGGTTTTTCCTTACTTTCTGTCCTGCTAACTACATTTTACCAGGCATGTAAACTGCATTAAGAATGCCCACATGTGTTGCTGAGCTGCTATATTTTATTTAGGCTGGGGAGGAAAGGCCCAGATCATGGATCCTCAAACTACGGCCCTCCAGCTTTTGCTGATGTAGCCGTGACCGGACTACCATAATATAAAGTGTATATATCTATGTTCTGGCTTACCGTTATTGTTGATGTTGCTAGAGTGCCCCTTTAAGGCTACATTCAGGGGAGGATCGGCTTCTCGCAGGAAGTGGAAGAACTGGATTGTGGGAGATGTAGTTCTTTACTGGATGCAGACTGTTATTTGGATTACCAAGGGAACTATATTCCCAGAAAGCATTGAGAAAGTGAAGGACCATGGGAAAGCCTATAAACCTATCTGCTACACAGTACGTGCTCTCTCTTGCTTCTGGGACCCAGTGAGTGCAGACCAGCCTGAGTGGCGTATCCAGACACTGCCGGTGATTGGGGCCTAGTACACGTGACCTGATGAGTGCGGAGCTCGTCTTCAGCGGTGCGGATGCTGGTGACTTCACAGAGGTGGCTGTTCCAGTGGAACTGAACGAAGAATGAGCGGAGGCTGAATCAACTGACCGGGGCAGCAGAGTACCGATCACTCCCAGACGCAGGAGCATGGGAGGGCGCATCGTCTGTGTTGCAGGATCCACACATATGGACATCAGAGAATGGAAGGGTGCCTGTGTGAAATCCTAATCGCAAGTATAATCCTCATTCACCAACACACTGACCGCAGACAGTATTGCACATATCACTACTTTGGGATTACAAATATCACATTGGACAGTGATAAGAGCTCCAACTGCCAGCTAAGACTTAGCAAGGCCTTGCTAGGAGAGGGGACCTAATATTTGCTTTCCCTTAAAGGGGACAGGTTCACATTACTTTGAATTGCTATAGTTAGAACTAATTCCATCTTTGGTAAAATTCCTAAGACCTTTCTTCTATAAGCCATAGTCATAACATTGCCATAAGTATTGATCCTTGATATTTTCTATTAACCATTTACATTCATATTGATGTCATTCTGTTGAATCTCATTGAGTTTGGTGGGGTTTAACTGACTGATATTGGTATATTCTTGAATCTTAAAGTTATACCTGTTCATCTTTTCAGTAAAATAACAAAACGTTATTTCAATTGTGTCAGTGTGTCTTTAGAGAATATGCTTGCCATGTTAGAACCTAGAGTGTCAGGTGGGTTGGATTGTTCACAGGGTCAGGTGAGTGCTGAGGAACACCCGTTAACCAGCAGCCCTTAAGGGGGCAGTGCTACACTGAACTACACATCCCATGAGGCATTGTAAAACTCTGAAATTCACAGACATGACTAGGCATGATGGTAATTGTAGTTTCTAAACAATTGGAGGGCCATAGTTTAAAGACCCCTGGCCTAGATGATGTTAGATGTCCTCCAGCCAGGAAATGAGGCAGGCTCTATCTTACTTTCTGCAGCTTCTAATGCACACTGTGAGAAGCTCACAGTATGAAGTGAAATCAGAGTACGCAATTATAGGAGGGGAGCCTGTACAATCGTAAAAAAGGCTAAAAGAAAGGCTGGAGTTCAGACTTAAATTAAATGTGGTCTGTAGTGTCACAGCAAAGCTACAAGCAACAGGCTCAATGCCAGGTCTTTTTTTTTTTTTTTCAAAAGTGAATATTTATCTAAAGTTTTAGACATCTATCTAAAAATGTACTTCAGAAGTAAAGTAAATCTAACAAGAGGACCATTTTTTCCTTTCTAGAAAATGTTAAAAAGCAAACCTCTTCAGCATTTGGTCATTTTTAAACAGATGTTTGGATATGATTTATTATTGTAATATCTGCAATGCAAGCATATCTTTAGGATTGGTAAAACCTAAATAAATTTATGAATCATAAACAGTCATTTTGGTGATAGGGAAATGTGTGTTCTTTATAGTCTCTCACCATTGGATTTCGTGCAGGCTCCCAGTAAATTCACAACATTTAGGTGGTTTCCAATGTGGATGAGAATCTTCAACTCTGACATCAAAGCTTTGTGCTCACTAGCAGTGGCTCCCTCTAAAAAAAATAAAAAAAATAAATAAAAAATGAATGTTTCGTATTAGATCAGATTGAACAAACAAATAATTATGGTAAAAAATAAAAGGCAAAAAGGATTGTGAATGTGATACCGATTAGCCAAAAAATTACCTAGAAAGGCATCTAGTATTTGGAAAACTATTTTGTTTAACCACTTTACGTCTGCTCACAGTAATACTACTGCGGCAGAGTGGCTCGTTATCTTCTGACGACGTAGTATTAACGTCGTCAGACACTCCCCCTTCTGGGCGGCGCTTGCACGCCGCCGGAGGCTCGCTCCCGCTGTTTTCATTCACAGCGGGAGTCGGGCCAGGGGAGGAGCAGCGGCGATCGCCGCTGCTCTGCCCCGATCGCCGGGGATCTAGTGTGGAGATCTGCCCGCCTGTGTAAACACAAGCGGACGGATCTCCATAGTGACAGGGAGTGACAGATCGGACTGTTCAGCATAGCTGGACATCCGATCTGTCCATGACTCACTCAGTCACCTCCCCCCCTACACGTCAGTAAGCACCAGGCATACATTAACCCCTCCCTCTCCAATAAAATTAACCCCTTCCCTGCCAGTGTCATTTTTACAGTAACAGTGCATATATATAGCACTGATTACTGTAGAAATGTCACTGGTACCCCCAAAAGTGTCAAAAATGTCAGTCAAGGGTCCGATCTGTCCGCCGCAATGTCGCAGTCCCACAAAAAAAATCGCAGATCGCCGCCATTACGCGTTAAAAAAAAAAAACACCAAAAATGACAGAAATCTTTCCCTTTGTTAGTAAACGCAATAACTTTTGCGCAAACCAATCAAAATACGCTTATTGCGATTTTTTTTTACCAAACATAGGTAGCAGAAAACAAATTTGCCAAAAATTTTTTAAAAATTGGTTTTTACATCTTTTTTGGGGGGAATTTCATATAAAAAAATGTTAAAAATATTGTTATTTTTTCAAAATAAACGCTTTTTTTTTGTTTATAGCGCAAAAAGTAAAAATTGCACAGGTGATCAAATACCACCAAAAGAAAGCTCTGTTTGTGGGAAAAAAAAGACGTAAATTTCGTTTGGGTACGGCGTCGCACGACCGCGCAATTGTCAGTTGAAGTCGCACAGCGCCGAATCGCAAAAAGTGGCCTGGAAGGAAGACAGCAAAATCCTCCGGTGGTAAAGTGGTTAATTAGGTACTGTTGGTCTAAAAAAAGTTTGATTCATGGCAAATTTTCTTTAACAGCACAGATCAATGCTTTACATCATTGGGTATATTAAATAAAAATGCAAAGCACATGGGGGAATAATAAAGCCTCAATGATGTTTTTTTTGCGGTATAGCCTAAACTAAAAAAGAGTTACCTACAGTTCCTAGATTAGCCTTTTTCAACTAGGGTGCCCAGGCACCCTGGGTTGCCTTAAAGCTTCTTCAGGGGTGCCTTGGCAAAATGTCTAAAAATCAATCGAAAATTGTTACACAAAGCAACAGGTTTTCATTATGCGCCATTATGACTTTCTAGATACTGGCATCTTAACAACCAATGATGTTCTCAGTTGATAAGGAGGATGTCTGTTGCCTTCACAGCATCCTTGTTTGACCCTCCTCTACCTCTCTCCATCAGCACTGGGGTGACATTAGCTGACGTAGAGAAACTGAGGGAGAATAGAAACTTTGGAATACTAGTCAGTACCAGTGTGCAAAAGTGTGTTTTGCTTTGGAAATAAAAATCACCTCTAACGGTGAGTGTCCTACGTGTGGATGTTGCTGCATTTTGTAAAACTATTGGAATGGTTTTCACATTTTAGAATGGGGTGCCTCGGGACTGTCTATAATTTTAAAGTGTGTCTCAAGACCGTCTATACTTTTAAAGGGTGCCTTGAGATTATCTGTAATTTTAAAGGGTACCTTGACTGAAAAAAGGTTTAGAAACTCTGTCCTTGATAATGAAACTGGAGATAATTCAAGTGATTGTAAATTCTTGTTTTTTTTTTTCTATTAAAATAACAGACATGTTATACTTACCTGCTCTGTGCAGTTGGTTTTGCACAGGGCAGACCAGATCCTCCTTTTCTTGTGTCTCTGGCTTGTGCTCCTGACCCCCTCCCTCCTGTTGAATGCTCCCACAGCAAGCAGCTTGCTATAGGGGTACCTGAGCTGCAGCTCCGTGTATCCATTTTGTGCCCAGGCCAATTTAAAGCTTTTAGCACTGTTGCATTTTGAATGACAATTGCGCGGTCATGCAACACTGAACCTAAACCAAATTTATGTCATTTTTTTCCCACAAATAAAGCTTTCTTTTGGTGGTATTTGATCACCACAAGGTTTTTTCTTTTTTTGCTAAACAAATAAAAAAGACCCAAAAGCTTGAAAAAAAATATGTTTTTGTTTATGTTAAAAAATGTTGTACATAGATACGTTTTTTCCTGCACTGATGAGCACTGATGAGGCCGCACTGACAGGCACTGATGAGGAGGCACTGATGGTGTGGCACTGATGGAGTGGCACTAAAATGCGCACTGATAGGCAGCACTGATATGCAGCACTGATGGGAACTGATATGTGGCACTGATAGGTAGCACTGATATGCAGCATTGGTGGGCACTGATCGGCGGCATTGATGGGCACTGATAGGCGGCATTCATGGGCACTGATAGGCGGCACTGATGGGCACTGATAGGCAGCACTGATGGGCAATTATGGGCACTGGTGGGCGGCACTGATAGATGGCAATGATGGGCACTGGCGGGCAGCACTGATGGGGAGGGCATTGGTGGACAGCACTGATGGGTAGGGCACTGGCGGGCTCCCTGAGCCCTGATTTCCATCCCTGGTGGCCATGGTGGGCATCCCTGGGGTCATGGGTGGGCATCCCTGGGGTCATGGGTGGGCATCCCTGATGGTTCTACTGGCACCCCCCCCCCAAGGGTCTGCACTGGTAATCAATGCTCTGATTACCAGCACAGACCCCCCCCCCCCCTGTCAGGAGAGCCGCAGATCGGCTCTCCTCTACTCGTGCCTGTCAGGCACGAACTGAGGAAAGCCGATCAGCGGCACTTCCTATTTACTATGTGACCAGCTGTGATTGGACACATGGTCACATGGTAAAGAGCCTACGTCAGTAGACTCTTTGCTGAGATCGGAGATGCGGTGTGTCAGAGTTACACGCCGCATCACCAATCGTCCCGGGAGCGCATTATCCTGCCGCCGTCATATGACAGCGTGTCAGGATAATACAACCACCTTCCCGCCGTCCTTTGGCTATAGGGCGGGCGGGAAGTGGTTAAGATAAAAAACCTTCTGACCAGTGTTAATTTTGGCAGCAAATTTCAATTTAGTTTTAGTCTTAGTCTTAGGACTAAAATGGCATTTTAGTTTTAGTCCCATTTTAGTCTTCTGCAAGTGTTTTAGTTTTAGTCGTATTTAGTCGACTAAAACTCCAGTACATTTTAGTCGACTAAAACGTCCTACATTTTAGTCGACTAAAACTCATTTTAGTCATCTAAAATCGAATGGGTGTAGTTCAATTGTAATTTGTAATGCATTATTTAAGCATTTCTCTACAATTTCCAAACTCATTATATACTACTGCTGGTCCTGGAGTGAAAAATCGAATATGTTATTTATGGTATTAAGCTTTGAGCATGCACCAGTGTTAATTTTGGCAGCAAATTTCGATTTAGTTTTAGTTATAGTCTTTTGACTAAAATGCCATTTTAGTTTTAGTCGTATTTTAGTCTTAAGACTAAAATGCCATTTTAGTTTTAGTCGTATTTTAGTCATCTGAATTGTTTTAGTTTTAGTCGTATTTTAGTCTACTAAAATTGTGTTAATTTAGTCGACGAAAGCGTTTTAGTCGGTTTTAGTCGACTAAATTAACACTGCTTCTGACTTTACAACCACTTTAAGATTAACTAGACTTTGGTGAGAGAGAGAGAGAGTGCCTGCTCTGTACACTATGTAGCAGAGTGGCATATTTGCCTCCGTTTTCTCTTCCGCTTCCTACCAATCACTTCTTGTTAAGAACGCTGTTGGATTCATAGCCAACAGCCTCCTAGGTGATGCTGAAAGTGGGCACCTATAGATGGGGAAGCTGAGCCATTAGTTCTTCTTCTCTTTCTTTGATTGACAGCAGGCAGTGAGAAGATTCTATAGCCAAATGTTGGGCTGTCTAATCACAAAGGGAGCAGACTTGATGGGGAACTAGTGTCTCTGAAAATCTATCACTACCCACCCACCCAGCTACAAAATTCCTAATCCACTGCACTGTCTGTGTGACAGTTGAAGGTAGGGAGGGAGCTCAGGTGTCTATATGGACACTCCAGTGTCAGTGCACCTCCGCACACGGTGCTTGCCACAAATCCATGTATTTGATTCCAACAGGTATATCAATCTGTCACAAGCACTGTAATTTGTCATGCGGAGGCATGCTGGAAGTCTAAAGAGCATCCCGGACAGTGCAAAGGGTTTCAGTAATTCAAATTCTGGTTGGAGGCTTTGTGATTTTGCCCACGTTGTATTTTGCACTTCACTACATACATTATTTTTTGAATAAGCCTGATAATATGTATTATTCATCTCTTTCTATAAAACACAGGGGGCGTATTTTATTAAATAAGAAAACAAAACACCCAACTAATTGCTTTCACATAGTTCTGTTTTATTCACAATATTCAGTCTCAATGTTCTCCACTAATGCTGAGTCTGTGGCAAGCCCACCCACCTATGACACCTGCAATAGTGCCCAATTGTCAGTGTCAGGAACTATGCACCACTGTTGCTGACGGTGGGGGGGAATAATGCGCCAAGGGCAGGATAAAAGCAAGCAAAGGGCTGCAGGTTGGAGACCACTGCCTTAATGCTGGGCATAGACAGTTTGAAATTTATTCAGTTCAGCAGGGACTGGTTGAATTTCAATCTGTGTTAAGCCCTTCCTGTTTGACAGAAGTTGATCATTAGACTTTGGTTCAATGGACACGCTGGATAACATTTGTCAATCAATGGCTGTAGCCAATTGGCTGCAGCCACTGGTCAGTTTAGCAGCAGCAGCATCAGCAGACGCAGTCAGTATACAAAACGTAACTTGTGTGAATGGATTAATCCATTAGTTTTACATAAACGAACCGTCTATTAGAGTCCAGATAGCAAAATGGAATCTTGATAAAGTGACCCACGTAATAATAAATGCAAAATAATGTCACCAATGCTGATAACACAATTCTTCTCAGTGTTATCAGCATTGGTGTCATTATTTTGCACTTTTTATCACATTGGTCACTTTATCAAGATTTCTGTTTTGCTATCTGGACTCTAAAATATCATTTATTTATGAGTTTTCGTATAGTTGTGAGGCGTTGCACTTTCATTTTGCATTAGTACACTGAAGCACTGATATTCTGCTTTTAAGTACTAGCAGCCTGCACGGAATGTAGTTTTTTCACAGCGCGGATATCACCTTTTTATTAAACTAACCATATATGCCCAGCCTTAGACTGTATACTATTAAATGATTTAAAAGAACTTGGTTTCTAAAGCATTTTATTATGTTTTAATCATTTATTGGGTTTGGTGAGTAAAAGCCTGGCCAGCTTATCCACTGTATGTACATATTACATGTTCACTCAGCGTAATGTTGGTACTGCACCTGTGTCCTTTAGAGTGTGGGTGTAGTTCCAGCATGAATGGATCTCCTTCTCAAATCAAATCCCTAATGTATAAATTGAGTGCACAATAAGGGCCTGCTTCCCCTTCAGGGCCTGTATGCACTGTGCACTGCACATATTATGGACACCCCAGTGATCACTTGATTTATAGTACTAGCAAACTGCTACATGGTGTTTCTAGTAGTCATTGGAATCATTGGATTATGGATTTCAGGCTAAGCTTGACCATCAGTGGGACCCATACAACACTCACCTTTTAGCATCTTGACTGCCACTGTCTCACAGCTGCTACTTTTACTGATGCCAAAAGCCGATGCTTCAACCACTTTACCAAAAGCACCATGTCCTAGTACTTTACCTAAAAAAATTAAATATATAAATAAAATATAATATATAAATAAATATATATATATATATATTGTAACAGGAAGTCAGCTAAATCTGGGAATGTAGTCACAGGAAGGAGATACATTTCTACCTGATTTAGAAAGTCCATTAATTAATTTAGGGTGTTGGCTACAGAGCTAGCCAGCAGGAAGTTGAAAGGCCTTCACCTGTTCAGAATGAGGGAGTTAAGGCTCTATAATTTGTTCAGAGAAATTCCTATTGTTTGCTGCCTCCAGAAGCTGCATCCTGAAGCCATGTGGGCTGGGAGCAGGAGGACAGTCAGCGTGTGCCTCCCGACAGGATGTGTGGGCCTGGGAGAAGACCCCCCGGAGTGATGTGTGCCCGGGACGGTAACCAAGGGTGAATACGTCTCAAAGGTGAGAAGACGAACTGTTGATGTGAAAGAAACAAAAGGACTGTGTTGCCCTGTGAAGCTATTACAAAAGGACTATTGAGTGTCCGCTGTAGGACAAGGAAGTCTGCCCGACGGTAGGTTGGAGACAGACACTTAGGCAGGTTCCAGTTGTGAGAAGGTAGCCGCCCACAGAGGCAAGGATTTATTTTCTGTTTTATTTTATTTTGGATGTTTTGCTGCATACAGCCTGGTGAAGAAAACACCATTTAATAAACCACACTGTTTGTTTGCAAGCACTTGTCGGCTACCTCTCTGGGAAAACGCACCCCCAAAGGGGTCACCCATACGCCTACCAATGAGTAATCCCTTACATATGGTGGAGGTATGCAGTGGGCATAAGCAGAGATCCCTGCAATGGAGTGCAAATGTTTGATGAACTTTATCTGGTGCATGAGATTGCACAATCTATGTGTGCAGGAGAGAAGATCCTGACAGAAAAAAAAAAAAAGTGTTTTAAAGAGACCGCGGTCTCAAAATTATTTGATGAACTTTGTTGTGTCTGGTGCAAGTGACTGCACAAACTGTGTGTGCAGGAAAAGAGATCTTGCAAGAGAGAGAGAAAAACTACATGTGTTAAAGAGACAGTGGTCTGAAAAATTTTTGCTGGACTGTGAAAAATTTGTTTGTGGAGTTATTGAAGATGGGGCGTTCAAAACGCCTGAAGAATGCAAAGATAGATGAAATGAGAGACCGGATTCTATGGATGGAGGGGATGTTACCGTCTGAACCAGCCCCATCCATGCCTAAAGAGAGTCTACTAAAGAGGAAGGTTGTTGTCCCTAGCAACACTGATGAAACTGCTATGGAGACGCAGTGTGCTCAGATGAAAAGTAAGCTCAAAATGGAGGAGATGTTGAAACAACTGATTATATCAAATACAGCTCAACAACAGGCAAATGCAGCTCAACAGCAGGCAAATGCGGATTTTCAGCGGAGCTTTGCAGCTCAACAAAAGGCTCATCAAGAGAGCATGGCAGGCTGGAAACAGAGACGCCAGCAGCCAATGGAGGCCATCGGTTTGGAGGAAACCGAGTATGTGTGCAGGGCTGAGTTGGATGCCTTGCAACAGAAAATGGAAGAAAAGGAACAAGCCTTGGAATTGCTTAAAATGGAGCATAGAAACTTGCAGGAAATGAATGAACTACTCAAGTCTCATGTGTCACAGTGGGAAGAATCCACTGCTCTTCTTTTGGTCGAGTTGCAAAAACGCAGAGAGACTATAATGGAGAAAGATACCATCCTCATGGAAAAGGAAAGTGAAATTCAGACTTTGCAGAAGCAAAGTATGGTTGAAATGTTGGAGTTGCGTAATCAGCTGGAAAAAAGTCTTCAGTGTTTGGAAGTTACAAAAATAGACCTGCAGGAGTCGCAGGAACAGAATGTCGCTCTGAAAACGACATTGTCTCTCAGCGACAACGAGAAAAGTGAAAGAGAGGCTAAATTACTGAGTACTGTGTATGAGCTCACCACTTTGAGCAATGTGGTAGATGAATTACGTGCAGACTGTGAAAGTTGGAAAGTTGAAGCCCAACGTTTCCAGCAGCAGTTAAAGGAGAAAGAAGCCTGTGTGGCAGAATTACAGTCTCATTCCCAGAAACTAGCCAATGAGGTGAAGGCTCTTATGCAGGGAAAAGGAGATTGTGAACATAAGAGGGAAAAAGTAGAGGCACAGCTTCTGGAATCGCAAGTCAAGGTGTCAGAAGGTGACCGATTGTGTGCTAAGCTGTCAGAGAAGGCAAACCGACTGCAGGTTGAGTTGGACAATGTTACAAATCAGCTTTCTCAAGCAGACAGCAAATCTAGAGAAATTGCGGAAGATTTTTCTATCTTGGAATCGCAGCTGCAAGACACGCAGGAACTCTTACAGGAAGAGAGGTGTCAAAGGCTGAGTTTTAGCACAAAGCTCAAACAAATGGAAGATGAGAAAAATGGCTTCCTGGAACAATTAAAAGAGGAGGCGGAAGCAAAGAAAAACCTATCAGAGCAAGTCGCAACATTGCAAGCTCAGATAGCGGATATGAAAAAACGCATGGAAGAAAGCGTTGGTTCATTACAGTGTGTTGAAGATGTGAAAAAGAAGTTTGATCAGATGCTTGGTGAAGAGAAGACTGTGTCTGCAAAATATGCAGAAGAACGCGCACGTGCAGAAACGGAGGTGCGTGATAACGAGAGCAAAGCCCTGTTCTTGGCTCGCTCTTTGGAGGAAGCTCTAGAGTGTAAGGCTGAACTAGAAAGTGTTAAACAGCTGCGTACAGAAATGGAAGAATTGGTCAGCTCCAAGGATTATGTTGTGAAAAGCGTTCAGGAGCTAGAAAAGTCTAAGCGAGCCTTAGAACAGCAAGTAGAAGAGATGAAGATTCCGTTGCAGGAACTGGAAGAGGAATTCCAGGCAACAGAGGATCTGTCCCAAAGAGGGGATAGTGTGCCTGATGCAGTTTTTAAAAGGATCAGTGTTTTGGGGTCTGTCCTGAGTGAGCCTCAGAAATGTGACGACATGTGGCTTGAATCACCCCTTTGGAATAAACCGTTCCTTCAAAAACTTCAAGCATTGGAAAATGTATCATTAGAACTTCAGCAAACAAAGGAGCTGAGTAAGAAATGTGGTGATTTCTCAGTTCAGGCTGAAAACCTAGTGGAGAAAACTAAGGCTGTTGGTGAAAACGTGAAGCAAATGAATAAGTGCCTTTCAGGGAGTGTTTCCAAAATGGAACTGGTGAAAGACGGGTGGCAGAAGTTTGATCGTGATCTTGAGATGCATTCCATGTGGAATTCAGATAGAGAAAAAGAACTAGGTGACCTTGAGCGGTCAAATAGTTCAGCAGAAAGTGCATTGAAGAAACCTGTAAAAGAATGTGTTGCAGTTCCATGCTTCTTCACTGATGCAGAGAGGAGGTCTATAATGGATACCACCCAGATCGCTGGGTTCAACTGTGTTGTTGCCTTTGACCCCTATGTTGGTGGAAGGAAAGTTGATGATGTTCTGGTTGGCTTCTTCTGTGAAGAGTTTGGCAAGAAATATAAACTCAATATCAAATCAAATAGTAGGCCTTTACTGCGACTCGCTCAGGAGGGCGAAAAGTTTAAGAAGTTGATGAGTGCAAATGCTTCAGATCTGCCTATGAATATGAAATGTTTGGTGAATGATATTGATATCTCTGGGAAAAGGAACAGGGGTCACTTTGAAGAAATGTGTGACAGCCTGTTGTCTCAATTGGAAAATCCTCTGCACAGCATCTTAGAGCAAGCAAAGCTCAAGAAGGAAGATCATTCCCTTTTACAACAAAAAGTCAATGATTGTGTACAGCTGTATGGAGAGGCAACTCAAGTCACAGAGGGATGTCAAGAGTCCCTACTTGGAACAAAGCTTAGTGAAGCAAAGGTTCTCAAAGTTTTGTGGAAAACATTTATTGATTGCAGAGAGAGGCGTCTTAAGAATGTTGAAGACATTAAGACTAGCCCAATTGAGTTGCCTATGGATCACGGTCCTCCATGGTGGATTGGACAGACGGTTATGAGGGACAAGCTGTCTGACATTTATGAGAAAGCTGTCAATGAAGATGACAGAAACGAGAAGGAGCGAAATGATGCCAAAAATGCAGTTGAAGAATGTGTATATGAGATGAGAGACAAACTGTGTGGCATTTATGAGAAATCCGTCAATGAAGAAGACAAAACAGTTTCATCCGGAAGCTTGAGGATAATAGGAGGCTTATCAGTGAGTCAGCAGTGCTTGACACATGCGTGCCTGGAAATCTGTGTCCCAACCCTAGGGTTGAAACAAGAGGGGGGGGTATGTAACAGGAAGTCAGCTAAATCTGGGAATGTAGTCACAGGAAGGAGATACATTTCTACCTGATTTAGAAAGTCCATTAATTAATTTAGGGTGTTGGCTACAGAGCTAGCCAGCAGGAAGTTGAAAGGCCTTCACCTGTTCAGAATGAGGGAGTTAAGGCTCTATAATTTGTTCAGAGAAATTCCTATTGTTTGCTGCCTCCAGAAGCTGCATCCTGAAGCCATGTGGGCTGGGAGCAGGAGGACAGTCAGCGTGTGCCTCCCGACAGGATGTGTGGGCCTGGGAGAAGACCCCCCGGAGTGATGTGTGCCCGGGACGGTAACCAAGGGTGAATACGTCTCAAAGGTGAGAAGACGAACTGTTGATGTGAAAGAAACAAAAGGACTGTGTTGCCCTGTGAAGCTATTACAAAAGGACTATTGAGTGTCCGCTGTAGGACAAGGAAGTCTGCCCGACGGTAGGTTGGAGACAGACACTTAGGCAGGTTCCAGTTGTGAGAAGGTAGCCGCCCACAGAGGCAAGGATTTATTTTCTGTTTTATTTTATTTTGGATGTTTTGCTGCATACAGCCTGGTGAAGAAAACACCATTTAATAAACCACACTGTTTGTTTGCAAGCACTTGTCGGCTACCTCTCTGGGAAAACGCACCCCCAAAGGGGTCACCCATACGCCTACCAATGAGTAATCCCTTACAATATATATATATATATATATATATATATATACATATATATGTATATGCATATTAAAACAAGGCACACATGACTGTTAAGGTCTTTTTACTTATAATTTGTATTAGAGTTGCTAAAAGAGAGCTGTTACTGATACCCTTTGATACGTCTGATGGTACAGTTGCTTTCCTGGTTTAACATATAGGCCACATGTACCACTGTAGCAGTGCTAAAGGTTTTTATTTCCTACAGAAATCAACGGAGTTTAAATTTTCAGATTCTAGTTTACATTTTCTATGGCGAGTCCCTGGTGCTTCCTGCCAGACAATAAAGAATGTGTTCTAACTAACTAAAACCTGTGTGATCCTAAGCCAGTGAAACAATCAGATTATAGGCAGCCATGCTGAGGTATGTACACATCTGTAAACTCTAGAATTCTGTGTGCATTGGGAAAATGGCAACATATTTCATTGCTCAAGCTGCATCACTTCTCACATCTGTTATGGGAAAAGTAAAGGAACAAACCAAACAAATGTTTGCTTTAAGGTCCTTATGTTGCTAAAGAGCTATACTGTATATCAAGCATTTTGATGTGCTGGCAACAGGTATGAACAGACTTTGGCCAATGGCTTCTAACCGTATCTACTCCAATTTCTAAACCCACAAACACATTGAAAATACAAGTCAATGCACGTCAATGCATGTCAACACGTAAAGGAAATGCATGTTAACACGTGACAATGCACCTCTATGCACACACTTACATCTAAATGGGCCCTAATGGAAGCTATTTGGTTGCTTGCTATGACATCATGTTCAGTTTATTTCTCTCCTCCCATTTTAGACACCATTCCCAATGGACACTCATATGTGGCACAGTTATTTGAGTTGGGCTAGGTGTGTATTAAGGAGGAGAGTAAAATAATGTCTCACCAAGTCTCAGCCTATCCCGAGGAAACTCCCACTTGCTGGAGTCATAAGGTAGATATTCACATTGCTCCTCCAAGGGCACCTCACCAGGATCCATAATAATAGACAGGTAGCCTGTCTTTATCTCGCTGTGGCTGGGCTAAAAAGAAAAGGACAAGTTACATGAATTTTTATATACAAATACGTTTTGTAGGTTTTATATCTGTAGTGATTGTGTGTATCCCTCCAGCCTGTGTCTTAGAATAACAAGGCGGTGAAGCCTCCATCAATCGACATGTAATATCCCACCCCCATTGTGTTTAGCTGGTTGGAGGGCATGGACGAGGAGGGAGGTAGTGGGCTGTCATTTACCACTGTGAATGCCTACATGTGTGACTCTATAGTCACATGGGCTGCTCAGATGGGATAGGGAAGAAATGCTCAGCATAGAAACTCACTGACAACTGAGCATGTGCAAAGCTGCCAATACTGCTCTGAAAAATCCTTAGCTGAACTGGGTACATGAACAGAAGGGGGAGACAGAGAGCAGCAAGATCAACCAGGTTTTTTTGCAGAATACAGAAAACAAATCTCATTGTGACTGAATGAGTATGAACAGCATGTAATACACCAGTTATTGATAGTTTTTTATGATGTGGGTTTGGTGACACTTTAAATTCAGACATATATTATATGCCCTATCTTCTTCTTCAAAATAAATGCTAAGCATTCATTCCATTAGCATCATGAGGAAATAACTGGTAAAACTTACTTCCCAAATGTTGCATTGGCACAATGGTAAAGCAAAAAATTATGTATTTAATTTACTACATTTTAAAAAATGTAAGCAGTAAGGTATTCAGTTTCCTTTGCTATTATGATATAACAGCTATAGAGGCAACACATATGGCAAACATTTATAGAGATGGATATGCCAATGTTTATACATAAAAAAAGTAATCCGTTCTCTGCAGTTGACAGAAACACATTTTCAATTCCAGGGGTTTTACTGCCAGAGACAGCTCTGTTAAAATAAGGACTGTCCCTGAAATCTGTTCCCACTACTCTGACTGTTCCAGTGCAAATGTTGGGCAAGTTAGCCTTCGTCTATAAAACTTAGAAAGAATGTTCAGATTTAATTACACCTATACTTAGTTTATTATGCAGAAAGGTTATTGTTTCCAACTAGAGAGAAAAACAAAACTTAATGCATAGTAAATCTGGTAGTCATACAAGAATGAAAAATTAAAATAATATACGGCAATTAATTTCGATACAATAGATACTTTTATACTAGCTTTAAAATCAATGTCCCGATATCACCCACATACCCTCTTGATGTTGCAGAATATAAGGATAAGGAGGATCCAGAAGAAGACAGCAATGACTCCAGTGCCAATTAGAATTACTATCTCAACATTAGTCCTGTCATCAGATCCTGAAACAAGAGAGTGAAGAGGAAATTATCACCTACCCAACAACACTGTTCTGTGCCCAACCGGAATGTTAAAGTAAACATGTCACAAATCCAGATAATCAAACTGAGAATATGATATAAGAGTGCAGAAGTAGTGGCGAAGTGCACCTGTGTTCAGACTATGCACATCAAAGTATTTGAACAAGCAGTAAAGAGCTTTAAAAAAAGCCATCTCTAACCTCTCTAGCTGCTTGTACTGTGAATTATTGCATCCTCAGAGAGCCTCAAAGAACACAACGAACACTCTAGTGCTTGTTTACATCAGCCCATATGCTAAAACAACCTGCTTTACCATGCCGGCTTGAGTTTCTCATGTATAGGTAGTTAGGGATAGTGGCTTGTGTTGTTACTAACAATTAGACTATGTGGAGTCAAGTCGTGTGAACAGGGCACAAAGCATGCCATAGCAGTGAGCTTTTGTTGATCTATGCAGATTGATGCAGGTCACTGCACATGATGTGAACGAGGCCTAAAGTTGAATTTCTCCACAATACCTTTAGCTACTGAGGTGACTGAGGGCTGGCTCTAAAGTGTTTTTTTTTTTTGCTGGTCTGCAATATATAAATACTTCCTAATCACATGTTTACTTTTAAGTAGATGTAAACCCTAAATAAATAACCTTTAGTTTGCTAAACACTGTGGGGGTGATTTAGTAAAGGCAACTGGACTGTGCACTTGCACTTGTTGCACTCTACAAAATGCTGTTGTTACAGAGCTTAGTAAATGAGGCAAAGCTCTGCTGACTTCCATTATCAAATCATATGCAAGCAAAAATGCTTTTAAAAAATAATTTGCATGTCATTGCGAATTCTTTTCAAAGTGAAGCTTCACCTCATTTACTAAGCTCTGGAGAAACTGCACTTTGAAGAGTGCTACTGCACGTTCAAAGTGCATAGTCTATTTGCCTTTAGTAAGTCCCTGTGTGTCATATTTGATGTTTTTCCAAACAAAGCATCTATCTTCAGCTATTTTTCATCTTTTGTTACGTCTAAGTGATGCAGCTTTCCTGCAGTTACATTCTACCTACATTCATACCAGTGATGGCTGTATGACATTTCCTAGGCGGAGTTCCCTGATGGTGACAATAATGGATGTATTATGTAAGCCTATGTGTTGAAACAGCTACGTGTAGTCTCAATCAGAAGCCTATGTGACAAGGTTGCAATGTAAGTGCAGAAATTGGAGACAGGTACAGAATGAGGTCACCCTGTAACAGGAAATACCTGAACAAGAACTTTCATGGCATGATCACGTGGTCTTATTTTATTGAAAGCTTCAGATGTAAAAATATAGAAAATTCTTAATTTTTTTGTATGAAAGTCAACCTACTCCAACCTTACAAGCCTTACTAATTGGTTAAGTGAGCCTGCCCATCACATTAAACCACTAACCAGAAAGGCTCAGCAGGTGGGAGGGTAGGGTAAATGTTGAGTTCCACATGAAAAGTCCAAACCTGCTTTTAATCTATGTTTCCTCAGTCACTGGATCTGGATCTACTGCCATATGCTCAGTTTGAATAGCCAAGATGTGTGACAGGTGACAGTTTAGTGTCATCTTTGTAAATCGTTATATTGTATTAAATGTGTAGACATCTGGTGTGTGTGGATGACAGTGCTGGACTGATGGACCCAACGTTTGGCAACGATGGATATATTTGTAGAGCAGGAATTCCTTCAGGGGGTATGATATCCAATGAAGAGGCAATGGCAATAGACTCTGTTATGGGCTTGGGTTGCTGCCTCTCTGGCACGACAGTGAGGATGTTTCAGCAGGAGACACTTAGATGGTTATAGAGGAGTGCCCGGTAAAAAAAGATCGTCTCACTTGAGGGTTTATTGAAGGTAACAGGTTTTTCCAACGCATTTCGGAGGGAATCACTGCATGCCTAACAGCCCTGTTGAAGGGGGAGGCAAATCCCCCAAAAGGTTTAGGGTATACCTATTACCTTCAATAAACTTCTTTATTAAAACTCTTGAGACAATTTTTGTTACTTTGTGCTTCTCTATAACCAACCCAGAGACCAAAAACTTGACACCTAACACAAATCTATTGTTTTACTGACTGCTTCATTACTTCTCCGTTCTGCAAAGGTAACGCATGTAACTTTTTTTAAATGTGTCACATGAAGAAGAAATAAGTTTATGCATATTCATAGTGCCTCCATTATCACATAAGATGATTGCTCATTTAATGTGGTAATGGTGTACATTTGGACCCCTGTGTAATTTAGAACTGGGGTGCAAGTGATTGATTAAGAATTACACATAATTTTCTACTTGATTTGGCACGCTGTTGCAACACCACATAGAACGTGCGTTATAACATTGTTAATTTGATGCCAATATTCACACCACAAAACTGATGTATTCCCCTTTGTTAAACAAGCCCATAGTGTAATATGGAATTAACAAGAGAGAATGGAAAAGATAGAGACATAAGACATTAAATTGCAGCTGGATTCAAAGGGACTGATGAATGCCCATTTTTTAAACAAAGCATTAGATTAAAGTATAACTAAAAGCAAAACTGTTTTCTCAGTTTTGGATAGAGTGGAGAGGGATTAGAACCCCTGTTAGGTTTTTATTGCTGTCTCTGCCCCTGCTAGGGATAGTGGGCTCAATTCACAAAAGCATATTGCATGCAATATATGGGTCATGTAACACATTTTTTCCCAAATATCGCATGCAGTACTGAAAATATCAGTTCATTATCCCTTTATGCGGTATTTACCTTAAAAAGCAAAAATGCTTGGTAAATACCGCATGACACAGCTTTGAAGTCAATTTCCTAAAGGAAATAAATAAATGCATGCATTAAATAAGTAGTGGTCCAGGCATGCGATATTTAGGGAATGTATGAAATTACAGCTGGTTTTTATTGAGCCAGCACGCATCGGCATCCTCAGCAGCCAGTGAATAGTTGGTTGTTAAGGAGCTGTCACCTGCCATGACAACCATGACTCAGAATGTAAAAAAGAAGATCTGGCATTAAAAAAAAAAAAAAAATCCATACCAGACCCTTATCCGAGCATGCAGGCCTGCAGGCCAGGAAAGGGGGGAAGGGGAAAGAAAGAGTGGCTCCCCCCCCTCCTGAACTATACAAGTTTACATACCCTCAACATTGGAGGAGGGGTTCTTTGGGGGGGTTACTCCCCCTTCCCTAAAGTACCTTGACTCCACGTAGATGAAGAAAAGGCCCTCTTCGCCACAAACCTGGCCTGGTGGCTGTGGGGGTGTGGGGGGGGGGTGACTAATCAGAATCTAGTTTAACTTCGTTTAATAAATATTAGTTTATTTAGCAGTGGATAGGAAGTGGAGCCAAGTATCGGGTGTGGACTGTTTTTTTATTGTGCGGCAGGTGGCATTTTGTTTTCATTTTTTTTAAATAAAGAACTTGTCAAAAAGTGTCTCTGGGTTTTACTTTGGCCATTTTTTTGGGTAAATGAGTAGGGGTACTATATACTCATTTACCTTTGGGGGGGCTGGGATCTGGGGGCCAGAGTTGTGGGGAAGCGGCTCTTGTCCTCATCAACATGGGGACAAGGTGCTTTGGGGTGGGGTGTCCACCGGTGAGGTGCCCACCCAAAGCACCCCTCCCATGTTGAGGGCAAACGACCTAGTGTAGTTTGGGGAGGGGAGGAACTCGCTCTTCTCCCTCCTTTCCTGGCCTGCTGGGCTGCATGCTCAGATAAGGGCTGGTATAGACTTTGGGGTGCCCAAACGCTGTTTTTTAAAAATATTTTTTAATGCCGGCTTCTTTTGTTTACATTCTGCTGTCAGCATGGTATACCACTAACAACAGAGGAGTCATGGTTGTTAAGGATGCAGTGGGTGCCGGCTCCTTAACAACCAGCTATTTCCTGGTTGTTATGGACACAGGCGTTAAAATACTGCAAGTTTTCCCTACTAAAATACTGCTTTACTTCAAAAAATAGCACATGTGGTATGTTAGTAGAGTTTTTTAGTAAATGACCAAAAAAATTGTGGAAACTGCTATAAGCTTTTTACAGCTGATCTTAATGCTGTAAATAACATTTTGTGAATTGAGCCCATTCACCCTCACTATTTAGCCTGTTTGCTGTTATCACCAAAAAGGAAAATAAACGAAAATCCTATTTTAGGTTGTCAGGAATTGTGGGGAAACCTTCCAATGGGGACAATTCTGGTAACAACCAGGGTTTACCTCAGTTTGGTGGGATTTCCTCCCATTTTCCATTTTGGCTATGGGAAAGGAAGTGAAGTCAAATCTCCTCTGTGTGACACAGATAGCCAAAAAAAATAAAAAAACGGACAGCGAGTATAACCTTCCTATACACTAGCCAAAATTAAAATAAAAGTTTTGCATTTGGTTCTACTTTTACGTCTTTGATTCCACTATCCCAAAATGTAAATAAAATAATGAAGGGGACAATATAGCAGCCAGGCCCTCTCTACCCTCCCTGAGAATGAATGGCCAGGGTTGTCTGACTCATGAGCGATGGAGAGACAGTAGGAGAGAAAGGAGGGGGGGGGGGGGTCAGACAGTCCATATTTTTTTGGTGCAGAAAGATAACTAAAGTTTAGAATATGATAAAATAACTGAATAGAATGGACTTTTAATAACACCTTCAACAGACACGCTGGCTGAGGAATTCACACATCCCTTTCCGTTACAAGCTATACAGAGGTACAAGCCAGCATCTTCTTCTCTGACTCGCTGGATGCTCAGTGTTGTGTTATGCTCCTCCAAGACTATACCTGGGCAGATACAAAATTCACATGTAGTACATTAAAATGCAAAAAAAACATATAATACAAAATAATATTCTTGCTATTGTACTCTAACATCTGAGACCTGTAAGCAGAACTAAACTCTCCTATCCTTTACAGCAAAGGATGCTGCCATCTTGCCTTCTATTTGATGTGCAGTTGCCATGCTGCTGCACATAATCAATTAGGACACCTTGACATTTGACGGCTTGACAATTGATTGACAGCACAAGCAACTGTGGCAGTTATCATTGACAACCTGCATTGAAAATCAATGGTTTTAGTTCTGCTTTGAGGCAAAAAAATACTGACGCGCAGTAATCCGCTGCAACCAATAACATTCCACCTTGTGTGTTCATGTATTCATGAAGAGCAATTCATAGTTGGCTGTCATGGCAATGCAAAAAAAGCAGTTAAAAGTGAAAAGCATAGCAACTTATAACAAACAAACTTCAGTTTAACTACCTCACTTCCAACTACCATTTAAACATAGTTGGTACCAGCGCCATTTCCAAGTACTGCATGGGTTCTGTGGATACAGAAGGTCCTGATTGGGTTCAGCACTTGTGCCACAAGTGGTTGGTGACAACTAGAATGCCTTGATAAAATAATTAGCTACATTGATTAGTTCCTGGGCTTACCATATTCATATAATGTTTAATCTGGAACTGCATATTTGTGATTAGGTGGGCACGCTTAGGACATAATGCCTAAAATCAGGATTTCCATGTATAAGCTCGGTTTGGATGCTGCAGTCCCTCTGTGCAGCACAAAATTACTGCAATAGTGACCTACTGATTGATAATAAAATCAAACAATAGTTCACCATTACAAAAATATGTTGCTGCAAGGATGCATGGGGGAAGGAGGCTGGATATGATACATTCTGATCAGATCAATACTGACCAATACCTGAAATTTTACACAAGTACTGTATACCCAACTGGCAATAGACTCAGACTACACTGGACGAAGGGTGCGTTCCCTTACGTACCTTATGCAATAGGTATTAAAATATAACTTTTATTAGTTTCTATAAAACATAATCTGGACTGTATATGTACTGTACATAAAGGGAGGGTGTATTTATTAGTTGGCCAGCAATGTACTAATGATTATTACATACGTATTGAAAACGCAAACCACAGGAGAGAAAAAAAATTAAAAAATATAGAGCAAGAGCAGAAAAGGTACAAAACTCCCCTTCTATACAATCCAAGGATTTAGTAGCTGCAAGTCTCAACTTACTGTTTCTGCTGACCAGATCTAAAGGCTGCAAAAAACACAATCTCTCTAACTTCTATTCAAAGTGTCCTTTCTACAACTAATTGTCCGCCAGTAACTGATGTCTGTGTGTGGATACTGCTTGCCAAGTAATTCTTGGGCGGTGTGAGAATCTATCTCACCTGACTCAAAAGGCTATACTGGTCACTAAAAACCTGCCTTATTGAAGCTCTCTCTCTTTCAAACTCTCATATCAGGTCTATCTCAAATGATGTGGCCTATCTGTTTCTAAATGGCCACACCCTACACACTTGGCTGGCTAATCTTGCTCTTAAAGCCTCCTAAAATACTAGCACTATCCAAAGGAAATGGCTGGCTAGCAACTAAACTGATATGACAAAGTGTCCTGCCTATTGAATTCTGAAGGCTGAAAAAAGGCGTGTCCAAAGGGTAGTAATAAACAGCGCATACTCAGACTGGTCTGGGGCGGTAAGTGGGGTCCCCCAAGGCTCAGTCTTGGGACCAACCTTGTTCAATTTATTCATAAACAACATTGAGGTCTGGATCAGTAGTTCGATATCAGTTTTTTGCAGATGACACAAAATTGGCCAGGGCAATAACTGCACAGCATGAAGCAGATATCCTACAGAATGACCTGGACAAAATAACAGAGTGGGCAACGACATGGCAAATGAGGTTTAACGTGGAGAAGTGTAAGGTTTTGCACTTGGGGACTAAAAACATAAAAACACAATACATGTTAGGAAGGGAACCCTTGGGGGAATCAAAAATGGAGAAGGATCTGGGAGTCTTGGTTGATGATAGATTAGGCAACAGCATGCAATGTCAAGCGGCAGCTGCCAAAGCCAGCAGAACATTAGCATGCATAAAGAAAGGGATGTATTCCAGAGATAAGACTACAATCCTTCCACTTTATAAAACTCTGGTCCGACCGCATCTGGAGTATTCCGTCCAGTTCTGGTCGCCAGTCCTCAGGAGGGATGTGTTGGAGCTGGAGAGAGTCCAGAGAAGGGCAACTAAACTAATTAGGGGATTGGAGGACCTTGACTATGAAGAGCGTCTACAATCGCTCGATTTATTCTCCCTGGAGAAGAGACGTCTGAGGGGGGACATGATAGCAATTTATAAATATCTTAATGGGGATCCCAGCTTAGAAAAAAAGCTGTTCATTCGAAGGGATTGCATGAGGACTCGAGGGCATACAATGCGATTAGAGGAGAAGCGTTTTAACCTCAGGCAACGTGGGGGGTTCTTTACTGTTAGGGCAACAAGATTGTGGAATTCTCTACCACAAGAGGTGGTTTCTGCGGGTAGTATGGTGGCTTTCAAAAGACTCTTAGACTTACATCTCAAGGATCAGAACATTCAGGGGTATGTGAGATGATTACAGCCATACACACCTACACAGGTTGAACTGGATGGACTATTGTCTTTATTCAGCCTCACCTACTATGTAACTATGTAACTATGTAACTATGAAATAGCTACTCAGGCCTGCCTCATCAAAATGCTAAGGTCCTGAGCACTTCTACCAAACTAGCACTATCCAAAAATGGCTGCCTAGCAGCTAAACTGACACAACAAATTGTCCTGCCTAATGAATTCAAAAGGCTAGAAATAGTGTTGAGCGAACACGGACTGTATTATTCGTGTTCGTACCGAATAATTGGATTTTTTTTACCCGAACACGGACACGGACACTTTACTGTATGTTCGGGTAAAAATCCGTGTTCGGTCGTTTTATTTCCGGGTTTTGCATGCTTTGGCGCTCTTTTCATGGCGGGCTTTCAACAGCCAATCAACAATCGTTTAACTGGTGTGCCTTAAGCCATCCCAGCCATGCCTGCAAATGTCTTAGTAGCTGTGATTGGCCGTCTGAAGCATGTGACCAAGTCTTTATAAGTTCGAGGCAGCCGCCGCAGCAGCGTCATTCTGCTGCTTAGCTAAGGGACAGAGCACACATCAATGTGCTGGCTGCTGATTAGGGAAAGATAGGCAGGAAAAAAACATTTGTGTCCGGATAGAATTGAGGGACAGGTCGGAGTGTTTAGGCAGGGC
The DNA here is from genome assembly GCF_965119305.1 of Pelophylax lessonae. Lineage (NCBI taxonomy): Eukaryota > Metazoa > Chordata > Amphibia > Anura > Ranidae > Pelophylax > Pelophylax lessonae. The sequence goes on from NC_138771.1 coordinate 446,831,488, forward strand.
GAGTTGTAGGCATTTTAGGGATAGAGTCTGCTGAATTATAGGGTCAGTGTCTTCTACAAACTACAATCGATATTGCTGTGTGGGGGGTGGGGTGAATCTGCACTCAATCCTGATCTACGATCTCTTCTCAATCCTGTTAGGGACAGAGTCTGCTGAATTTTAGGGAAACTGTGTTCTACAAACTACAATCGATATTGCTGTGTGGTGTGGGATTGGAGATAGGCAGGTGTCAGTGATCCACATCCATTTTTCTGTGTGTGAGCTGCAGTGAACACAATCTTTTTGGGCTGCAGTGAACACAATCTTTTTGGGCTGCAGTGAACACAATCTTTTTGGGCTGCAGTGAACACAATCTTTTTGGGCTGCAGTGAACACAATCTTTTTGGGGTGCAGTGAACAAAATCTTTTTGGGGTGCAGTGAACACAATCCTTTTTGGTGTGCAGTGAACACAATCTTTGTGGGGTGCAGTGAACAAAATCCTTTGTGGGGTGCAGTGAACACAATCTTTTTGGGGTGCAGTGAACACAATCTTTTTGGGGTGCAGTGAACAACATCCTTTTTGGGGTGCAGTGAACACAATCTTTTTGGGGTGCAGTGAACAAAATCCTTTGTGGGGTGCAGTGAACACAATCTTTTTGGGGTGCAGTGAACACAATCTTTTTGGGGTGGAGTGAACAACATCCTTTTTGGGGTGCAGTGAACAACATCCTTTTTGGGGTGCAGTGAACAAAATCATTTTTGGGGTGCAGTGAACACAATCTTTGTGGGGTGCAGTGAACACAATCTTTTTGGGGTGGAGTGAACAACATCCTTTTTGGGGTGCAGTGAACAACATCCTTTTTGGGGTGCAGTGAACACAATCTTTTTGGGGTGCAGTGAACACAATCTTTGTGGGGTACAGTGAACAGAATCTTTGTGGGGTGCAGTGAACACAATCTTTGGGGGGTACAGTGAACACAATCTTTTTGGGGTGCAGTGAACACAATCTTTGTGGGGTGCAGTGAACACAATCTTTTGGGGTGGAGTGAACAAAATCATTTTTGGGGTGCAGTGAACAACATCCTTTTTGGGGTGCAGTGATCAAAATCCTTTTTGGGGTGCAGTGAACACAATCTTTTTGGGGTGCAGTGAACAAAATCCTTTGTGGGGTGCAGTGAACAGAATCTTTGTGGGGTGCAGTGAACACAATCTTTGGGGGGGTACAGTGAACACAATCTTTTTGGGGTGCAGTGAACACAATCTTTGTGGGGTACAGTGAACAGAATCTTTGTGGGGTGCAGTGAACACAATCTTTGGGGGGTACAGTGAACACAATCTTTTTGGGGTGCAGTGAACACAATCTTTGGGGGGTACAGTGAACACAATCTTTTTGGGGTGCAGTGAACACAATCTTTGTGGGGTGCAGTGAACACAATCTTTGGGGGGGTACAGTGAACACAATCTTTTTGGGGTGCAGTGAACAACATCCTTTTAGGGTGCAGTGAACACAATCTTTGTGGGGTGCAGTGAACAACATCCTTTTAGGGTGCAGTGAACACAATCTTTGTGGGGTACAGTGAACAGAATCTTTGTGGGGTGCAGTGAACACAATCTTTGGGGGGTACAGTGAACACAATCTTTGTGAGGTGCAGTGAACACAATCTTTGTGGGGTGCAGTGAACACAATCATTGTGGGGTGCAGTGAACTCAATCTTTGTGGGGTACAGTGAACACAATCTCATACTTCTGAAGATTTGAGGGTGCTGCCTGTTCCATACTCCCCCTACTCCTCATCTAGCCTTTTAGGGGTACAAACAATAGTAATTGGGGCCTAGTGTGGTTGTGTACGTGTGATATACATACACTTTTTTTGGATCATATTTTCTATTCCGCTATTTAATCAAAAACCTTTGGGGATCAGTTAAATTGGGGGATAGTCTGTGTTGGTACGTGTGAGAGAGATCCACCTTTCCAAGTTGTTGGGGTTCATCTCATACTTCTGAAGGTTTGAGGGTGCTGCCTGTTCCATACCCCCCCTACTCCTCATCTAGCCTTTTAGGGGTACAAACAATAGTAATTGGGGCCTAGTGTGGTTGTGTACGTGTGATATACATACACTTTTTTTGGATCATATTTTCTATTCCGCTATTTAATCAAAAACCTTTGGGGATCAGTTAAATTGGGGGATAGTCTGTGTTGGTACGTGTGAGAGAGATCCACCTTTCCAAGTTGTTGGGGTTCATCTCATACTTCTGAAGGTTTGAGGGTGCTGCCTGTTCCATACTCCCCCTACTCCTAGCCTTTTAGGGGTAGAAACAATAGTAATTGGGGCCTAGTGTGGTTGTGTACGTGTGATATACATACACTTTTTTTGGATCATATTTTCTATTCCGCTATTTAATCAAAAACCTTTGGGGATCAGTTAAATTGGGGGATAGTCTGTGTTGGTACGTGTGAGAGAGATCCACCTTTCCAAGTTGTTGGGGTTCATCTCATACTTCTGAAGGTTTGAGGGTGCTGCCTGTTCCATACCCCCCCTACTCCTCATCTAGCCTTTTAGGGGTACAAACAATAGTAATTGGGGCCTAGTGTGGTTGTGTACGTGTGATATACATACACTTTTTTTGGATCATATTTTCTATTCCGCTATTTAATCAAAAACCTTTGGGGATCAGTTAAATTGGGGGATAGTCTGTGTTGGTACGTGTGAGAGAGATCCACCTTTCCAAGTTGTTGGGGTTCATCTCATACTTCTGAAGGTTTGAGGGTGCTGCCTGTTCCATACTCCCCCTACTCCTCATCTAGCCTTTTAGGGGTACAAACAATAGTAATTGGGGCCCAGTGTGGTTGTGTACGTGTGATATACATACACTTTTTTTGGATCATATTTTCTATTCCGCTATTTAATCAAAAACCTTTGGGGATCAGTTAAATTGGGGGATAGTCTGTGTTGGTACGTGTGAGAGAGATCCACCTTTCCAAGTTGTTGGGGTTCATCTCATACTTCTGAAGGTTTGAGGGTGCTGCCTGTTCCATACCCCCCCTACTCCTCATCTAGCCTTTTAGGGGTACAAACAATAGTAATTGGGGCCTAGTGTGGTTGTGTACGTGTGATATACATACACTTTTTTTGGATCATATTTTCTATTCCGCTATTTAATCAAAAACCTTTGGGGATCAGTTAAATTGGGGGATAGTCTGTGTTGGTACGTGTGAGAGAGATCCACCTTTCCAAGTTGTTGGGGTTCATCTCATACTTCTGAAGGTTTGAGGGTGCTGCCTGTTCCATACCCCCCCTACTCCTCATCTAGCCTTTTAGGGGTACAAACAATAGTAATTGGGGCCTAGTGTGGTTGTGTACGTGTGATATACATACACTTTTTTTGGATCATATTTTCTATTCCGCTATTTAATCAAAAACCTTTGGGGATCAGTTAAATTGGGGGATAGTCTGTGTTGGTACGAGTGAGAGAGATCCACCTTTCCAAGTTTTTGGGGTTCATCTCATACTTCTGAAGATTTGAGGGTGCTGCCTGTTCCATACCCCCCCTACTCCTCATCTAGCCTTTTAGGGGTACAAACAATAGTAATTGGGGCCTAGTGTGGTTGTGTACGTGTGATATACATACACTTTTTTTGGATCATATTTTCTATTCCGCTATTTAATCAAAAACCTTTGGGGATCAGTTAAATTGGGGGATAGTCTGTGTTGGTACGTGTGAGAGAGATCCACCTTTCCAAGTTGTTGGGGTTCATCTCATACTTCTGAAGGTTTAAGGGTGCTGCCTGTTCCATACCCCCCCTACTCCTCATCTAGCCTTTTAGGGGTACAAACAATAGTAATTGGGGCCTAGTGTGGTTGTGTACGTGTGATATACATACACTTTTTTTGGATCATATTTTCTATTCCGCTATTTAATCAAAAACCTTTGGGGATCAGTTAAATTGGGGGATAGTCTGTGTTGGTACGTGTGAGAGAGATCCACCTTTCCAAGTTGTTGGGGTTCATCTCATACTTCTGAAGGTTTGAGGGTGCTGCCTGTTCCATACCCCCCCTACTCCTCATCTAGCCTTTTAGGGGTACAAACAATAGTAATTGGGGCCTAGTGTGGTTGTGTACGTGTGATATACATACACTTTTTTTGGATCATATTTTCTATTCCGCTATTTAATCAAAAACCTTTGGGGATCAGTTAAATTGGGGGATAGTCTGTGTTGGTACGTGTGAGAGAGATCCACCTTTCCAAGTTGTTGGGGTTCATCTCATACTTCTGAAGGTTTGAGGGTGCTGCCTGTTCCATACCCCCCCTACTCCTCATCTAGCCTTTTAGGGGTACAAACAATAGTAATTGGGGCCTAGTGTGGTTGTGTACGTGTGATATACATACACTTTTTTTGGATCATATTTTCTATTCCGCTATTTAATCAAAAACCTTTGGGGATCAGTTAAATTGGGGGATAGTCTGTGTTGGTACGTGTGAGAGAGATCCACCTTTCCAAGTTGTTGGGGTTCATCTCATACTTCTGAAGGTTTGAGGGTGCTGCCTGTTCCATACTCCCCCTACTCCTCATCTAGCCTTTTAGGGGTACAAACAATAGTAATTGGGGCCCAGTGTGGTTGTGTACGTGTGATATACATACACTTTTTTTGGATCATATTTTCTATTCCGCTATTTAATCAAAAACCTTTGGGGATCAGTTAAATTGGGGGATAGTCTGTGTTGGTACGTGTGAGAGAGATCCACCTTTCCAAGTTGTTGGGGTTCATCTCATACTTCTGAAGGTTTGAGGGTGCTGCCTGTTCCATACCCCCCCTACTCCTCATCTAGCCTTTTAGGGGTACAAACAATAGTAATTGGGGCCTAGTGTGGTTGTGTACGTGTGATATACATACACTTTTTTTGGATCATATTTTCTATTCCGCTATTTAATCAAAAACCTTTGGGGATCAGTTAAATTGGGGGATAGTCTGTGTTGGTACGTGTGAGAGAGATCCACCTTTCCAAGTTTTTGGGGTTCATCTCATACTTCTGAAGATTTGAGGGTGCTGCCTGTTCCATACCCCCCTACTCCTCATCTAGCCTTTTAGGGGTACAAACAATAGTAATTGGGGCCTAGTGTGGTTGTGTACGTGTGATATACATACACTTTTTTTGGATCATATTTTCTATTCCGCTATTTAATCAAAAACCTTTGGGGATCAGTTAAATTGGGGGATAGTCTGTGTTGGTACGTGTGAGAGAGATCCACCTTTCCAAGTTGTTGGGGTTCATCTCATACTTCTGAAGGTTTGAGGGTGCTGCCTGTTCCATACCCCCCCTACTCCTCATCTAGCCTTTTAGGGGTACAAACAATAGTAATTGGGGCCTAGTGTGGTTGTGTACGTGTGATATACATACACTTTTTTTGGATCATATTTTCTATTCCGCTATTTAATCAAAAACCTTTGGGGATCAGTTAAATTGGGGGATAGTCTGTGTTGGTACGTGTGAGAGAGATCCACCTTTCCAAGTTGTTGGGGTTCATCTCATACTTCTGAAGGTTTGAGGGTGCTGCCTGTTCCATACTCCCCCTACTCCTCATCTAGCCTTTTAGGGGTACAAACAATAGTAATTGGGGCCTAGTGTGGTTGTGTACGTGTGATATACATACACTTTTTTTGGATCATATTTTCTATTCCGCTATTTAATCAAAAACCTTTGGGGATCAGTTAAATTGGGGGATAGTCTGTGTTGGTACGTGTGAGAGAGATCCACCTTTCCAAGTTGTTGGGGTTCATCTCATACTTCTGAAGGTTTGAGGGTGCTGCCTGTTCCATACTCCCCCTACTCCTAGCCTTTTAGGGGTACAAACAATAGTAATTGGGGCCTAGTGTGGTTGTGTACGTGTGATATACATACACTTTTTTTGGATCATATTTTCTATTCCGCTATTTAATCAAAAACCTTTGGGGATCAGTTAAATTGGGGGATAGTCTGTGTTGGTACGTGTGAGAGAGATCCACCTTTCCAAGTTGTTGGGGTTCATCTCATACTTCTGAAGGTTTGAGGGTGCTGCCTGTTCCATACCCCCCCTACTCCTCATCTAGCCTTTTAGGGGTACAAACAATAGTAATTGGGGCCTAGTGTGGTTGTGTACGTGTGATATACATACACTTTTTTTGGATCATATTTTCTATTCCGCTATTTAATCAAAAACCTTTGGGGATCAGTTAAATTGGGGGATAGTCTGTGTTGGTACGTGTGAGAGAGATCCACCTTTCCAAGTTGTTGGGGTTCATCTCATACTTCTGAAGGTTTGAGGGTGCTGCCTGTTCCATACTCCCCCTACTCCTAGCCTTTTAGGGGTACAAACAATAGTAATTGGGGCCTAGTGTGGTTGTGTACGTGTGATATACATACACTTTTTTTGGATCATATTTTCTATTCCGCTATTTAATCAAAAACCTTTGGGGATCAGTTAAATTGGGGGATAGTCTGTGTTGGTACGTGTGAGAGAGATCCACCTTTCCAAGTTGTTGGGGTTCATCTCATACTTCTGAAGGTTTGAGGGTGCTGCCTGTTCCATACCCCCCCTACTCCTCATCTAGCCTTTTAGGGGTACAAACAATAGTAATTGGGGCCTAGTGTGGTTGTGTACGTGTGATATACATACACTTTTTTTGGATCATATTTTCTATTCCGCTATTTAATCAAAAACCTTTGGGGATCAGTTAAATTGGGGGATAGTCTGTGTTGGTACGTGTGAGAGAGATCCACCTTTCCAAGTTGTTGGGGTTCATCTCATACTTCTGAAGGTTTGAGGGTGCTGCCTGTTCCATACTCCCCCTACTCCTCATCTAGCCTTTTAGGGGTACAAACAATAGTAATTGGGGCCCAGTGTGGTTGTGTACGTGTGATATACATACACTTTTTTTGGATCATATTTTCTATTCCGCTATTTAATCAAAAACCTTTGGGGATCAGTTAAATTGGGGGATAGTCTGTGTTGGTACGTGTGAGAGAGATCCACCTTTCCAAGTTGTTGGGGTTCATCTCATACTTCTGAAGGTTTGAGGGTGCTGCCTGTTCCATACCCCCCCTACTCCTCATCTAGCCTTTTAGGGGTAGAAACAATAGTAATTGGGGCCTAGTGTGGTTGTGTACGTGTGATATACATACACTTTTTTTGGATCATATTTTCTATTCCGCTATTTAATCAAAAACCTTTGGGGATCAGTTAAATTGGGGGATAGTCTGTGTTGGTACGTGTGAGAGAGATCCACCTTTCCAAGTTGTTGGGGTTCATCTCATACTTCTGAAGGTTTGAGGGTGCTGCCTGTTCCATACCCCCCCTACTCCTCATCTAGCCTTTTAGGGGTACAAACAATAGTAATTGGGGCCTAGTGTGGTTGTGTACGTGTGATATACATACACTTTTTTTGGATCATATTTTCTATTCCGCTATTTAATCAAAAACCTTTGGGGATCAGTTAAATTGGGGGATAGTCTGTGTTGGTACGTGTGAGAGAGATCCACCTTTCCAAGTTTTTGGGGTTCATCTCATACTTCTGAAGATTTGAGGGTGCTGCATGTTCCATACTCCTCTTCCTCATCCTCCCTTTAGGGTAGGAAAAAATTTAATCGGGCCTAGTCTGTGTTTGTACGTGTGAGATACACAGTTTTTTATCCTATTCCGCTATTCAATACACACCCTTTTGGTGTAAAAAACATTAAATTGCGGCATAGTTTGCATATTTGACATTTGCATATATTGTGCCTTGTTGCGCTGTTTTGGGTACTCCACCAACATGGCCAGTGGCAATGACGCCATTCTCAGCTTAACTATCCCACTTCTATGCCTCCTTGAAAAAACAATTTGGGCGATGATGGAAGAGGATGTGGCACAGGATGAGGAGGAGGAGGAGGAGGATGAAGAGGTAACATTTCAAAGGCTTTCAGGGCAGTCATTCGCAAGGGGCTCCGAGGGTGGGTTCCTGCACACACAAACGCCAGGGACACAATTGTCCAGCAGGGGCACAGTTCTGGAGGATGAGGAGGATGAGGAGGAGGAGGAGCTGGAGGAGGAGATGGAACCATGTTCACAGCAGGGTGGCACCCAGGCCAGCTCATGGCCATCACTGGTGCGTGGCTGGGGGGATACAGAGGACACGGACGATACACCTCCCACAGAGGACAGCCTTTCGTCGCCTCTGGGCAGCCTGGCACACATGAGCGATTACATGCTGCAGTGTCTCCACAACGACCGCCGAGTTGCCCACATTCTAACTTGTGCTGATTACTGGGTGGCCACGCTGCTGGATCCCCGTTACAAGGACAACGTACCGTCCTTAATTCACTCACTGGAGCGCGATCGCAAGATGCGCGAGTACAAGCGCACGCTGGTAGACGCCATGCTGCTGGCATTCCCATCTGACAGCGGGGCCACAGTGGAAGCACAAGGCAGAGGAGGAGGAGGAGGAGGTCGCCAACGCAACCAGGGCACCGCCAGCACCTCAGAAGGCAGGGTTAGCATGGCCGAAATGTGGAAAAGCTTTGTCAGCACGCCACAACAAACAGCAGCACCAGCAGCTCAGATGGAACGTCTTAGCAGGAGGCAGCATTTTACCAACATGGTGGAGCAGTATGTGTGCACACGCCTACATGTAGTGAATGACGGGTCTGCCCCCTTCAACTTCTGGGTCTCCAAATTGGGCACATGGCCTGAGCTTGCCCTTTACGCCTTGGAGGTGCTGGCGTGCCCTGCAGCCAGTGTATTATCTGAACGGGTATTTAGCACGGCTGGGGGCGTTATAACAGACAAGCGCAGCCGCCTGTCCAGAGACAATGTGGACAAGCTCACGTTCATTAAAATGAACCAGGCATGGATCCCACGGGACTTTTCCGTACCTTATGCAGAATAGCAATGGATACCGACCTTACCCACCCATTGTTCCATTTTTGCTCTTTCTCACTCTTTTGGGGTGTACCCTCATTTAAAATTTTTGAAAAGAAGCAGTGTTGGCTACCTCGTCCTCCTCCTCAGGGCCAGATTAATGTAGGGGCTATTGGAGCTGCAGCTCCAGGCCCCTACCTTTTATATAGGCCCCGGGTTGGCCATATTCACTGTTACCGCTCTTCTGTCACTTGTAAACACAGAAGTCTGGCTTCTATGCTCGCTTCCCCAGGCAGCACCCTCAGAACCTCCCCACACAGCGTGAAGGCCGGACAAGGAGGGACAGTTGGCGATGCATGGATGTGTTTATGGGCTTCAGAGACAGCATCCCATGTTGAATTAGGCATGCATGGCTGCACCCTTCCTCCTCTGGGTGCATGGCAAGGCACGGCCCTTAAGGCCCTTCAAAATCCTCAGCACCAAGCCCATGATGCTGTTAATCCGGCCCTGGTCCTCCTCCACCGCCGCTTCCACCTACACCGCCCATAGGTGTGCGCAGCCTATTGCATTAAGGTGTGCACCCCAAAGTTGAAATACACATGCATGTGTTTGCCAGCAGGGAGAGTAATGTATCGGGGCCATGTACCTGTAGGCAAGGAGAAATAGAGCAGAGCAGGTCCCAGGGAGATCTTTCCCATCTCCTCACTGGCAATGCTATGTGCCCTAGGTGATTAGGGTGTGCCCAGGCACACCCAGCACACCCTGTGCGCACGCCTATGTCACCGCCACATCCACCACCACCTCAACCTCCCTCCTACTCCATATGGGCCTCGTCCTTCAGAGATGAAGAAGAACATTGTTTTATTTTTCTGTTTTTTTTTGTTGTTTTAAGTTATTTCCCTATCCACATTTGTTTGCAGAGCACTTGCCATGCTCTTAATTACGTTTTGCTGCCATTTGCAGCACTCTAGCCCTTTCCTTTGGTGTTTTAGAGCCATTTTAGTGCCTTAAAGTTCGGGTCCCCATTGACTTCAATGGGGTTCGGTGTCCGGGAAAAGTTCGGTAAAAGTCCGGGACACGGACCCGGACTTTTTTTTAAAGTTCGGCCGAACCCGTCGAACACGGACATCTAGGTGTCCGCTCAACCCTAGCTAGAAATGTACTCAGGCCTGCCTCATGAAAATGCTTAAACCCTGAGTACTAACATTGTATAATATATATAACATTGCCTGCCAACCCTCCAAAAACACCCTCCCACAAACCATGCTTAACCCCAAATCATAAAGGTGCTCCCAAAAACTTTAAACTCTACATGTTTCACATAATAAATTAGCTTCGTCAGGAGTGAAAAATAAATGCACCAAAGTAAAAGTGTCAAAGAAATAAAAAAAGTTTGTGGAGGGGACCAACTATCCCCACATGGTTAGAATCAAAATGGCGGCTTCCACCTTCCTTCCCTCTATTTATAAGGTTTTGCCATTCGGTGGGGAATATCACCATCCAGTGGGGAATAACCAAAAAGCAGGCTTCAAATCAGGGAAAGAGTAAAAAAGTATATCCAAATCCAAAGTATTGATCCAAATTGCCCTTCCTTTTACCCAATTTTGGTTGATCAATAACCCAAAATCTAAGTTGGTATGGTTCCCTATTGGGTACTTGTCGCATATGTCTAGCCAAAGTTCTCTCTCTATTAAGTGCTATATCACCAATATGTTCCAGGACTCGTCGCCGTAACTGGCGAATGGTTTTGCCCACATATGATTTGGGGCAAGGGCACTTAGCTGCATAGATCACTCCTGAGCTGCAATTATAAAATGATTTTAATCACAAGGAATAGGTGATAAATTAGATAAAACTGATCAACCCATTCACCCAGCGCTATATTAAAACAAACAATAAATATGATAGAAATCGAATTCCCTTAGGGGAAAAGTAAAGCAGCTGCTATAATTGTCAAAACAAACGATATCAAACAGGTGCAAAAAAAATTGACTTAATAAGCCTACTACAGTATAAGTAAAAAAATCACACTAGCAGCACTAATAGTCTACATAAACAGTCCACCAAAATAGAAGGAGCAATGCTCAGACGTTTTTACTCCCCAGCAGTGGCGGCTGGTGCTCAAAATTTCTTTTGGGGGGGGGGGGGGGGGTGCAAACAGAAAAATGTAATAGGCATTGCTTTGCGGCAAAAAAACGCTGTAAAAAATTGCATGACTTTGAGGTCACAAAAGTGTGTTAAAGGGCCTTCAGTAATTAAGGTATAGTGTGCCCCCTTTCAATGCAGAGAGACCAGCGTGCCCCCTTTCAATGCACAGTGACCAGCGTGCCCCCTTTCAATGCAGAGAGACCAGCGTGCCCCCTTTCAATGCAGAGTGACCAGCTTGCCCCCTTTCAATGCACAGTGACCAGCGTGCCCCCTTTCAATGCACAGTGACCAGCGTGCCCCCTATTAATGCACAGTGACCAGCGTGCCCCCTTTCAATGCACAGTAACCAGCGTGCCCCCTTTCAATGCAGTGACCAGCGTGCCCCCTTTCAATGCACAGTGACCAGCTGGCCCCCTTTCAATGCAGTGATCTGTGTACATGCCCCCTTCAATGCAGTGACCAGCGTACATGCCCCCTTCAATGCAGTGACCAGCGTACATGCCCCCTTCAATGCAGAATTCAGCGTACATGCCCCCAATGCAGAGACCAGCATACATGCCCCCTTCAATGCAGTGACCAGCATACCATTCCCCAAATGCAGAGACCAGCATACATGCCCCCTTCAATGCAGTGACCAGCATACCATTCCCCCAATGCAGAGACCAGCGTACATGCCCCCAATGCAGTGACCAGCATACATGCCCCAATGCAGAGTACATGCCCCCAATGCAGAGTACATGCCCCCAATGCAGAGTACATGCCCCCAATGCAGAGTATATGCCCCCAATGCAGAGTACATGCCCCCAATGCAGAGTACATGCCCCCAATGCAGAGTACATGCCCCCAATGCAGAGTACATGCCCGCAATGCAGAGTATATGCCCCCCAATGCAGAGTACATGCCCCCAATGCAGAGTACATGCCCCCAATGCAGAGTACATGCCCCCAATGCAGAGTATATGCCCCCAATGCAGAGTATATGCCCCCAATGCAGAGTACATGCCCTCAATGCAGAGTACATGCCCCCAATGCAGAGTACATGCCCCCAATGCAGAGTACATGCCCCAATGCAGAGTACATGCCCCAATGCAGAGTATATGCCCCCAATGCAGAGTACATGCCCCCAATGCAGAGTATATGCCCTCAATAAAGAGTATATGCCCCCAATGCAGAGATCAGCGTGCATGCCCCCAATCTAGTGACCAGCATACACGTCCCCAATGCAGAGATCAGCGTGCGTGCCCCCTTACCTACCTGGAGCAGCAGCGGCGGGTGGCGCATCTCCACGAGTCCTCCCAGCAGCGGCGGCGGGCGGCGCTCTCTACGAGTCCTTCCAGCAGCGGCGGCGGGAGGCTTCTTCTGAGTCCCGGTGACCGGCGGCGCGACTCCACGAGTCCTTCCGGTCCCGCCTCCTCCTCGGCCAATGGCAAGGGGTTTGCCTTGTGGCCAATCAGGAAGTGCATATCGGGCGCGCTTCCTGATTGGCCAGGAGGAGGATCGGTGTGACAATAGCGAATTTTTATTCGCTATTGTCACACACTGCTCTGCGCCCCGGGTCCACCCTTTGCATCGCCCTATTAGAGCCTCTGGCTCTAATCAGGTGATGGCAAATAAAAAAAAATCCCATTGTACTCCATGCGTCCGGCGCCCCTGCATGCAGATTAGGGGGCCAGACGCATGGATGGGGGGGCGGCGCCCCTGCGCCCTGTATACACCAGCCGCCACTGCTCCCCAGTGTCCAGGTGTTTCTTTCAGTATTCAGTGTAAGGATCGCAAAAAAGAAGAAGTCCGTGCTCCAATGATATCTAGTGCACCTCCACCGCACCACTGTGAAGCCCCTGCAGCAATTCACACTCACCAGATATGACTCATATTGCGCCTTTAACCATCCACTTTAATGCTTATACCACCCAGGAGATCCAAGTACCGCTGCTCACCAAGACAAATCGATCCAGATGATATTCAGCCACCTTGTATTACTTGGTCTCATAGAGTCTTCCTCTGCTCCTTGCACGCAACATGTTTGTCATCGTCTTGCCAATATGCAGTCTCAAGAGCCTGCTGACGTTTTGCATCAGCTACAGCCTTTGCCTCTGCCTTTCTGGCACGGGCAGCAGCAGACTTGGTATTTTCCCCCTGAAACTTTTTGGGCATCCCATAGCCAGGATTCTTCCCTTGCTTCCGCCCCCACTTCAGGTCGCGCTGTGATATCACCAATCTCATTCTCATTCAGACACTTCACAAACTCCCACAAAATGAATATGTCATCTAGAAAAGTTACCCAGAGAAGGATCCTAGATGTATAATGATCCATAGCTTCACTGAATACCAGAGTATGCTCCCACCAACCTAAAATGCAGTGTCCATAGCGGTGCCTTTCTGCTGTTTATACTGTATATTTGCACATCAAAGAGAAAGAAGTTGTGTTCCAGTATAAACTTTAATAGTTCCAAAAGGAACTCCGTATGTGTCCCGAAAACAACTCCTCTCACGTCCAAAAATAATCTGCATGCCTGTTTCCCCAAATCATGTCTGGTATTACTATACAGGGCTTCAACATCTAGGCTCGCTAGCCATGTATCCTCTTCTAAGGCTATGTCAGTCAACCTGATCACAAAATCCCTAGTGCCCGCAATATAGTACGTTAATTTGTGAACAAATGGACGCATTTTTTTTTTTTTAAAGCCCGTGGTGTGTGAACACACTCAAAAGACTTACACCAGGTGCATAAAAAGTGCACACACGCAAACGTGAGAAACACAAAAACTACACAGGGTGTGCGAATGGTCTGGCCTCCGAAGAGGTTGGACCTATACCTTGATCCCCCGGGGCGCAAGACTCCTGACAGGAACTGAACAAATGGATGCATGACAAAGTTGACATATTTGCTTGAACCTTCTGTCAGATTCTCATTGCCGAAAACCATTGAATAACCCGGACGCCTGTCCTACTGTTTGTGCACTTTAGGGAGAGTGTAGAAGGTTGCAGTAGTAGGGTGATTGTTAATTATAAACGCATGTTCGTCCTTGGAGAGTAGACCTCTATCAAGTGCTCTTTTCATTATACTTTTTAGTTCCTCTAGATATTCTAATGTAGGGTCTTTAATAACACCTCATTATTGGCTTCATTACTAAAGATGTCATAACACATCTTGAGGTTTCTGGTTATTCCCCACTAGATGGTGATATTCCTCACCAAATGGGAAAACCCTATAAATTAGAGGGAAGGAAGGGGGAAGCCGCCATTTTGATTCTAACCATGTGGGGATAGTTTGGTCACCGCCACAAACTTTTTTTTATTTCTTTTACTTTGGTGCATTTATTTTTCACTCCTGACAAAGCCTATTTATTAAGCAAAATATGTAGAGTTTATAGTTTTTGGAAGCACCTTTATGATTTGGGGTTGAGCATGGTTTGTGTGGAGTGTGTTTTTGGAGGGTTGGAAGGCAATGTTAGTACTCAGGGCTTTAGCATTTTCATGAGGCAGGCCTGAGTACTTTTCTAGCCTTTAGAATCATTAGGCAGGACAATTTATTATGTCAGTTTAGCTGCTAGTCAGTCATTTTTGGATAGTGCTAGGTTGGGAGAAGTGCTTAGGGCCTTGGCATTTTGATGAAGCAGGCCTATTTCAGCCTTCAGAATTCAATAGGCGATCAATTTGTCTTTGGACATTTGTCTATCAGTTTAGTTGCTAGCCAGCCCATTTCATTTGGATAGTGCTAGCATGTTAGGAGGCTTTAAGAGCAAGATTAGCCAGAGAAGTGTGTAGGGTGTGGCCATTTAGAAACAGATAGGCCACATCATTTGAGATTGACCTGACAGAATAGTTTGAAAGAGAGAGAGCTTCAATAAGGCAGGGTTTTAGTGACCAGTATAGCCTTTTGAGTCAGGTGAGATAGATTCTCACACCGCCCAATAATTACTTGGCAAGCAGTATCCACACACAGACATCAGTTACTGGCGGACAATTAAGGCCCGTATACACGTACCGATCGTCGGCCGAAAAGCGTCGGCCGATGACCGATCTGCCGATTGTAAGCTTGTTAGTATGATGCGTCCGACAGCCGTCAGCGCACATTCTGCCGACAAGAATCTGTCATGCAAGCATTAAAATTTTTGTATGCCGACACCAGAGCGGCCGATTGTTCGCCAGTCAGTACAGAATTCGGCCGACAGACCGCAGATTTGCAAGACTGGGCATGCTCAGAAAAGAAAAAGCACAGGGAAAGTTAACCATTACATGACATCACTTCTGCAGTCGGCTGTAGTCGGCGGACAAAATTCTTGTGCTGTCTTTGCACTTTTCAACAGACACCGACAGCCCGGGGACAAAAGACGGCCGATCGTTCGCCGGCGATCGGTACGTGTGTACGGGGCTTAAGTTGTAGAAAGGACACTTTGAATAGAAGTTAGAGAGATTGTGTTTTTTTGCATCCTTTAGCTCTGGTCAGCAGGAACAGTAAGTTGAGGCTTGTAGCTACTAAATCCCTGGATTGTATAGAAGGGAGGTTTTGTACCATTTCTGCTCTCATTCTATATTTTTATTTTTATTTTTTTCCTCTCCTGTGGTCTGAGTTTTCAATACGTATGTAATAATCGCTCGTACATTGCTGGCCAACCAATAAATACACCCTCCCTTTATTTCCATATACAGTCCAGATTATGTTTTATAGAAACTAATAAAAGTTATATTTTAATACCCATGGCATAAGGTATGTCAGGGAATGCACCCTTAGTCCTGTGTAGTCTGATTTTGATCAAATGCTACACCAGCTTGTTGAAAAAATTGTAGCAAAAAATACAAATTAAAAATACATAAAAATAAATTCCAGTAAAAATAAAAAAAAGTTAGCTCCAGGTCCCAACAAACACAAACAATTTAACAGGATAAATCATTGTAGAAAAACACCTCTATGTGTGATTTTTGTGTAATATGGCAGAGTGGTAAAGTATACATTCTTACTGTATACATTATATATCTAAAATATAATTTTCCACAAAGCTAACATATTTTCAAAGCCTGAAACAAATCTGTAGGATTTAAGGGGTTTAAAGCAAATGTGATTTGCTCATGAAGTGCAAAACAGATTAAATGTAATGTACCCATCCTCAGCAACACATTCTCACCTTTCATTCACTCTTCTGGCAGTTCATTCAGCCATTGGGATTGATGGTACTTTAGTGTATGGAGAAGCATGAGACTAGCACTTCTTTGGCGATTGGCCCAGGGCTGTCACATGAGGGCAGGCAGGCAGCCCTCAGCCCTGCATAAGCTCTGGCTAGAGAGACTTGGATCATACACAGGACTTCCTTTACCTTTTCTCCTGGTGGCTGAATGGACCAGTAAAAGGAGCAAAGAAAAAGTATGTGCTGCTAGGACTAGCATTTAAGTGAACTCGCTGCTTTGACCTGCATCGGCAAAACACTGGTTTCCTTTAATGTGATGAGGAAAAGGTACTTAGACCGTGAATGACAAACTGATTTTTTTTTTGTGTAGCTTGCTGCTCTTTGTACATTAATATTTGCTATACTAAATAAGCCTAGCAATGCTGTTTCAAGAAGAAAGAAGATTGTTTCACCACCATCATGCCATCACACTATCATTCATCTGAAAGTACTGAGATGCACATGTAACAGTACGTACCTGAGACCTCTTCAACCAGCTTGTTGTTTTTGTACCAGAGAATGCTGGGGATGGGGGTGCCATCAGCCTCACAGCGCATCCGCATGGAGTCACTGACATTCACCATCTTGTCCGTCAGATCAAACCGCATGTGTGGAGCTTCCTGTGCTGCAAAGGAGATGCAGTGCTTTAATAAAAAT
This sequence comes from Pelophylax lessonae, assembly GCF_965119305.1. Taxonomy (NCBI): domain Eukaryota; kingdom Metazoa; phylum Chordata; class Amphibia; order Anura; family Ranidae; genus Pelophylax; species Pelophylax lessonae. The sequence goes on from NC_138771.1 coordinate 446,848,311, forward strand.
ATGCACCATATTTTTTATGGTACATTTCTTCCACTGATACCATCATGCACTGTATGTTACAGACCATTTAAATGAAGGGTATCTTAGTACTGTAGCAATGCTTCCAGGCATTGGGCCTGAGGTGGGTCTGCCATTGTTAGCGGTAACACATCCAACACATTAAGTTGTGAACCCAGGTGTGAGAACTGAGACAATGACCATTGCGGCATCTTTGGTTTGTTTTGTTTATTGTATATTGGGGATGGGAGAAGGGAATGAGTGGGATACTCCTCTGGCTCAACTAAGTTAACTGGGACTTTATACAAAAATGCCCATTGGCGCTGTCTTGACGCCAGCTGAATGCCGACCAGCGCTTCCTGACGCTTGAAAATACTGCTTTGCTGAACTAGTGCTGGAACCTTGACTTTAACTTGTTTGTTAACTCAGAAGATCCAGGACTGTAGAACTCTTGACTCCTGACACTCGATTTAGCTCAAAAGTCACTGAACAGCTCCCTCTAGCCCTTCACTGACTGAGGTAGCTCGTTGTCACTGCTTGTGCTGCTGCAACTCTCAACTCTGTACACTGCACACTGTACACATTAGCTCTTCAGGGACCAACTGCTGGCGCTCCCTCTAATACTTCAGGGTCCTCTAACTAGGTACCCCCTCTAACACTTCAGGGTCCTCTGACTAGTCATCCCCTCTAACACTTCAGGGTCCTCTGACTAGGCACCCCCTTTACAGCTAGCTGACTCCTGGATCCCTGGAACCTTCTCTGGAGTGGTCCCCTCTACACTTGGCAGACCCCTAGGGGCAGTTCAGAGTACTCACCACTTTGGCAGGCTCTTTCCTGGACCTGAAACCCTCTTCCTCCACTGGTCCTCGGCACACCGCAGGGAGGGGCAAGGGAGGGCGAGTGCCCCCCCCTGGAATGTCAACTTCCTTCCTTCCATCCAGTCTCCAGTCAGAAGTGCACTGTTTTAATTGTGCCCGCCGCCGTGCAATGCAGCCGATTGCTGCCAAGTGATCCGCAGCCGCGGCTGAGCCGGCTCCCTCCTCTCCTCTCTCTTATTGTCCTCCTCTCCCTTCCGAGTCCGACAGCTGTAGGGGGGCGGGCCGGGCCGAGGATGGAAGTCTGGAGGGCGGAGCTGAGGCCCGCAGAGGAAAGGAGCCTGGACTGGAGGACTTGGAGAGAGAGGCAGCGGCGGGACGAGTGCGACGCAGACACACAACAAGTGAAGGCGCCGCGTGAGACTGACAATGACTGACTGTGAGAGACCGGTGAGGAAAACAAGTAAGTCACTGTCCCTCAGTCACTCACAGGAGAATTTCAATTGAATGGCATGATGAATAGAGCGCTGCACTTCCCTGCCCTGGCTGTACCTTTACTCCTCCTGCTTCCTCTGGCCTGGTGCATAATATCCCACCAAATTCATCCTATTCCATTCCCTGGGGTTAAAATTGAATAGAGGACTGCCACTGGCCCTGACTCACAACAATGGGATAAATTTGATGGGTTATGTTATGCACCAGGCCAGAGAAAGCAGGAGGAGTACTGCTTATGCACCAGCGGCAGGAGGAGAGACTTTCCTGCCTCAGCCTACGTTCACATTGGTCCGATTTGACATGTCAAATCGCATGTCAAATTGGAGCCAATTGCCGGCAATGGCATCGGCGGAATCGGTGCGATGCGGACTTTGAGGCGCCATACCGATTCCCAAAAGTAGTTTCTGTACTACTTTTGGCGATTTGGGGGGCAATTTCCATAGACATCTGTGCAGGAACCCGCACAGATGTCTGTGAAATCGCCACTGAAGTCAGACTAAAACACCGGCTTGAAATCGTGCCAGTTCAGCTGGTCCCCAGCCACCCGGGATTGTCAAGGAGACTGACAGAACTGCTGTCTGCCTATGTAAACAAGGCAGGCGGCTGTTCTGTCAAACAGAAAGGGAAAGATTGTGTGTTCCTAGTAATCAGGAACAGCGATCTCTCTCTTCCTGCAGTCAGTCCACTCCCCCTACAGTAAGCAAGCACTCCCTAGGAGCACACTTAACCCCTTGATCGCCACTGTATTGGTGTCAATGGTCCCCAAAAAGTGTCACTTAGTGTCAGATTTGGCAGTCGCAATGTCGCAGTCCCGCAACAAATTGCTGATCACCACCATTACTAATAAAAATAATAAAAAATAAAAAAGTCCAAATCCTTCCGGTCCAGAAGGGGTTAACCACTTCAGCCCCGGAAGGTTTTACCCCCTTAATGACCAGACCATTTTTTGCAAAACGGCACTGCGTTGCTTTAACTGACAACTGCGCGGTCGTGCAACGCTGTACCCAAATAAAATTGATGTCCTTTTTTTCCCACAAACTGAGCTTTCTTTTGGCGGTATTTGATCTCTCGTGCTTTTTTTTGATTATGCGCTATAAACAAAATAAGAGCGTCAATTTTGAAAAAAAAAAAAAACTATATTTTTTACTTTCTGCTATAAAACATTCCCAATAAAAAAATGTAAAAAATCTAATTGTTTTCATCAATTTAGGCCAATTTGTATTCTTCTACATATTTTTGGTAAAAAAAATCCCAAAAAGCGTATAATAATTGGTTTGCGCAAAAGTTATCGCGTTTACAAACTACGGGGTATATTTTTGGACTTTTCATTTTTTTTTACATTTTTTATTAGTAATGGTGGTTATCAGCGATTTTTATCTGGACTGCGACATTGCGGCAGACAAATCTGACACAGGGTGACACTTTTTGGGGACCAGTGACACCAAAACAGTTATCAGTGCTAAATAATATGCACTGTTACTGTATAAATGACACTGGCAGGGAAGGGGTTAACACTCGGAGTGATCAAGAGGTTAAATGTGTGTCCCTAGTGTGTTTTCTTACTGTGCGGGGGATGGGTAGAACACAGGCAGAGAGAGATCGGTAATTCAACTTCACTGAATAGTCAGATCCCTCGCTGCCTGTCTGACAGGAGAGCCGCCTTGTATTGTTTACATACAAGGCGGCTATCCTGTCAGTGTCACTGACGATTGCAGGAGGCCGGCGGCGATTGAGCCGCCTCCTCCCCTGGCCTGCCTCCTGCTGTGTCTAAACGTGTTTTTTTTTATAATACAGTTGTAATGCCTTTAACGTGTGTATGAATAATGTGGTGCATTCAATAGTGTAAACATAAAAACAGATTAGAAACTGCTAATCAGACAATTTGCAGCTTGATCCTTCTATTAAGCTTTTGCATCAGGTTTCTCAAACCTTTGCATGCCTGCGCTTTATGAGATAATGACTAAGCCCCTCCCCTTCATGACATTGTCAAAAAGAGGCGGAGCATGGGTGACCTTAAAAAAGTTCTGCGGATGCCCATGGGAACAAACGAACCCCCTGAGCAACAATGTTGTTTTTTTTCTAAGTTGTTTCTTCTTGAAACTCCAGACTTACATTGATGGACATACAGCTGGCTTTGTATCTATCACTCATACAGACTTTTCGCCTCTAAAATTCATGTGGCCAGTGGTGGTGCCACCTAAGACTCTGTAAAGAAAAGCCAACACTCAATATAAAATGTAGCTCTTGACAAAAAGGGCCTGTGTGCCTTTGAAACATGCATTAGTGATTGCTGTTTGCAGAAAAAGAGATATATCTTATATGGAGTGCTGGCCTTTCTTCACACTGCATCTTTCTAAGAAGGTGCAAAATGGTATATCTGTTGCTTTCCATAGGGCGCATTTAAACAATATAAAAACATTTCAAATAGTTTAAACTAGGTCCAAGGGATCAGCTGCTATTTAAGGATCTCTGCTTCTTATCAACCAGGGAGAAGCAGTTGGAATTTCTTGTCATTAAAAACAAACTTAGTGGACTAACGTGCTAACAAGAAGCTAGTAAAAAAAAAAAAAAAAGATGAATATGTGCAAAATGAACTTAAAAAATGTAGTCATCAGTGCATATAGTTTAATATCTTCATAAGTGATATTGCAAAAGGCCTCGATGGTAAGGTTTGTCTTTTTGCTGATGACACAAAGATATGTAACAGGGTTGATGTTCCTGGAGGGAAACGCCAAATGGAAAAGGATTTAGGAAAACTAGAAGAATGGTCAGAACTCTGGCAACTGAAATTTAATGTGGATAAGTGCAAGATAATGCACCTGGGACGTAAAAACCCAAGGGCAGAATATAGAATATTTGACACAGTCCTGACCTCAGTATCTGAGGAAAGGGATTTAGGAGTAATTATTTCAGAAGACTTAAAGATGGGAAGACAATGTAATAGAGCAGCACGAAATGCCAGCAGAATGCTTGGATGTATAGGGAGAGGTATAAGCAGTAGAAAGAGAGAAGTGCTTATGCCGCTGTACAGAACACTGGTGAGACCTCACTTGGAGTATTGTGCGCAGTACTGGAGGCCATATCTCCAGAAGGATATAGATACTCTAGAGAGAGTTCAGAGAAGAGCTACTAAACTAGTACATGGATTGCAGGAAAAAAACTTACCAGGAAAGGTTAAAGGACCTTAACATGTATAGCTTGGAAGAAAGAAGAGACAGAGGGGATATGATAGAAACTTTTAAATACATAAAGGGAATCAACTCGGTAAAGGAGGAGAGCATATTTAAAAGAAGAAAAACTGCCACAAGAGGACACAGTTTTAAATTAGAGGGGCAAAGGTTTAAAAGTAATATGAGGAAGTATTACTTTACTGAGAGAGTAGTGGATGCATGGAATAACCTTCCTGCAGAAGTGGTAGCTGCAAATACAGTGAAGGAGTTTAAGCATGCATGGGATAGGCATAATCTATCCTTCATATAAGATAGGGCCAGGGACTATTCATAGGATTCAGATATATTGGGCAGACTAGATGGGCCAAATGGTTCTTATCTGCCGACACATTCTATGTTTCTATGTTTCTATATAGTTGCAACCATTTATTATGAAAATGTGTGATTAAAGCCAGAACGCCCCTTGTCCAATTGGTTTACAAAACAGACACAAAACAACTTCTACTGTAATTATACTTACACAAGGTTAGAGTAAACTGCTTACCAAAACATGGTGAATAGAAAAGGCAGTTTATTGTGTGGCACTAAATGATTTAACTTCACACATTATTTAGATGATTGTCCTGAAATGGTGTGTGGTGTGTTGTTTAAATTTGGCAAAAAAATGGGTATACATGGTGTATATTAACTAATATTTGTGGTCTATCTTTTTCTTGGTTAGAAGTGACTGCCTCATATGTCTTTCAACAATATTGCATGGCTTGAGAATGAAATCAGCCCATTCCCACCATTTCTATTTTTTTAAGTTTCTTTACCAACCTAACTTTGTATTCATCTCTTACCACACCAAAAGGTTCTCTTCTGCAGTTGATCTCAGGTTCCAGACCTGTAGTAACCACTTCTTACTACACACAGGGCTTTTTTTCAGCTGGAACTTGGTGGAACTCAGTTCCACCACCTCTGGCTCAGGCCCTCTGCTCCCCAATCACGACTATCACTTGTAAATACAGAAGTCTTCTGTGTTTACAAGTGACAGCCTGTCTCCCAACAGCTCACACATATCTGATCTCCTGAACAGCTCCTACTGAGTGCAGGATGGGAACAAGGGAGATGCCTACACCCCTACTGGATGATCTCCCTGCAAGTAAGAGAGGTGGAGCCCCCTACAGTGTATGGGGAAGTAATAGAGAAGGCTGAGTGCTTCAGCTTAATAAAGAAACAAAAGTAAGATGTAGATGTAGAAGATGGTGAAGCTTTTAAGGAGGAGGGGTGGAGAAGAGGGGACAGTGGAGGTAGGGTTGCATGCAGAGGTCAAGTTGAAGAGGGGTGAAAGTAAGATGTGTATTGGGGAAGAAGGCTGAACTCTGCAGTCTGTATTCAGTGCACTCCTGAACTCCACACTATGTACATAATGCACCCCCAAATTATGCATGTAGCACACCCCTGAACTCTGCACTCCGTGTGTAACCCCCAACCCAACTCTGCACTTGGTATTTAATGCACTCCTGGCATTTAGCTCCCCTTTAAGATCCTCCCACTGTTAGTGAAATTTGACCACAGCCACTATTTGATGCGGTTTGGAGGGTGTGTGTGTATTTGGGGGGGGGGGGGGTCATGGTTGGGTTGAGTTCCTGCACCTATTTTCTGAGAAAAAAAAGCCCTGCCTACACAGGTTAGTCCCGTCTTGTCACACATCACCTCAGGTTCCAACCAAAGTTGTTATCATTTCATGTTATTTTTGATGATATTATTACTTTTTTTTAAAAATGTTGTGAACCTAAGGTTAACCTTCTTAGCGGTATTCCCGAGCATGGCTCGGGGTTAAATTTCAGAGCCAAAAGCGGTAACCCCGAGCCACACTCGGGGTACCGCCAGAAGCATCGCTGGATCCTGTAAGCAGGGTTACTTACCTTGTCACCGGGATCCAGCGATGTATCCCAGTGGTGTCTAGCGGTGGTTCTTCCTCCCGATCCTCTCCGTGCCCCGGCTTCCGTCTCCTGCAACGTGACGTTCGCAGGGGGGTGGAACCGGCGGCAAATTCAAATGTAAAACACACCAAACACACTGATACAGTTCAAAATAAAAAAAAATCACATTAGTTTGCCCCCCAGTGCCCTTTCCTGCAGTTTTACCAGTTTTACTGTACTTTTTATGTGTGTGTATATATATATATATATATATATAATGTATACAGTTGGTTTGGGCTGCTCATTCACAAGAATTACATGCAAAATAATGGTACCGCTTTCAGCACCTAAAATCCAAAAGAATCATACCGCCAGGGAGGTTAAAGACCCTCCATTCAGAGGCTCCAGTATCATCCAATTAAACATATAAACAACCGTGGATATTTTTTTATTTTAAGATTCTTTGCATAGGAGGATTTACCCGTCAATTTATAAATACATTTTCTATTTTGTTCCTGACTACATGTAACTCTAAAATGTATTGGTTTTACTCCACACCTTCACTATGTCTTTTACTACATGTGTTTTTACTGCACCTATTTCAGCTGGTAACAAACAAGTCTGGCATCTACCAATGGGCATCAATCCAAATGTTGGTACTCACGCAGAACAGAAATATATTTCTTCTGACAGTGCTTCTCCCTCGTTTTTCGGTTCTGGACCTCACAGACATAATCACCCTCATCTTCCAGGGATATGTTGGGGATATTGAGTACCAGTGCTGCGGTATTGGTTCCTGACTGTTGCCTCAGCTCTCCTTTAATACGGGCAGCATACTGATGAACGTTCTTACATTCCAGGACAAGTGGGTTCCCCTCAGCATCATGTAGAGTGAGTAAGTTAAGACGATACCACTGTAGGTTCTCATAGGTGTAATTATCTGCATGGCAGCTCAGACTTAGATTCTGTCCTTCTATTGGTTCCTGGGAAGGCTGGGGATCAATACGAAAGCCATCTGGGATTGCTGTGAAGAAGAAAATTTGTCAAAGTTAGCAAGGAAGCTAACAGTGCTTTAAGTCATGGGTGTCCAACCTTTTGGCTTCTCTGGGCCACATTGAGTATAGAGTGTTAAGGTATATATGTAATAAAACGTGCCTGTGCCCTTTCCGCGTCACGACCCCCCCCCCCCCTGCACCCCCCCCCTGCACTAATATAACACAACTAGAGGATGATGAAATGAAATACAATTAGTATACAGAGGTTTACTTCTTCTGAGAGATATTAAAGGAACACTCCAAACACCATGACCACTTCAGTGATTTGAAGTGGTAAAGGAGGGAGGAGTCAGGAACACTGCACATGCTGGGATATTTACAGTTATGTGCTGGGGGATAGTTGCAGCCCTAGCACATGTGACTTAGGCAGCCAGAAAAAGTCATGTCCTTATTCATACATGTAAGAACAAGGACATGACATATTATGACAAAACTAGTTATTAAAAAACATATTGCAACATTTTACACATGCTAATGCACACACCTTTTCTACCTTTTTTGCAGACTGTTGGCGGTTATTGCTGGCGGGTACTGCTGGTCATGCGGGTACTGCTGGTCATGACGTTGGGTACTGCTGGAGGAAGCAGTGGTTGCAGTATAGAGCAGAGCTGCTGCTTCCTGTATGGCTCCTGTCACAGGCGGAGGAGGGGTGCATTTCATATAACTCCGCCTGTGACAGAGCCGGAACTATACAGGAAGCAGCGGCTCTGTCACTGACTGCAGACATCCTAAGTCTACCGCGGCAGCTGGGAGATCCCACGGCACTTGCAGCCTTGTGCATGTCCATCCAATGCAGCCTACACAGTGCCCATCCAATGAAGCCTCACCAGTGCATGCCCATCCAATGCAGCCTGATCAGTGCCCATCCAATGCAGCCTCACCAGTGCATGCCCATCCAATGCAGCCTGATCAGTGCCCATCCAATGCAGCTTCAACAGTGCGTGCCCATCCAATGCAGCCTGATCAGTGCCCATCCAATGCAGCCTCACCAGTGCATGCCCATCTAATGCAGCCTGATCAGTGCCCATCCAATGCAGCTTCACCAGTGCGTGCCCATCCAATGCAGCCTGATCAGTGCCCATCCAATGCAGCCTGATCAGTGCCCATCCAATGCAGCCTCACCATTGCCCATCCAATGCAGCCTCACCATTGCCCATTCAATGCAGCCTCACAGGTGCGTGCCAATCCAATGCCGTCTCACTAGTGCATGCCCTTCCAGTGCAGCTTCATCAGTGTGTGCCCATCCAATGCAGCCTGATCAGTGCCCATCCAATGCAGCCTCACCAGTGCATTCCCATCTAATGCAGTCTGATCAGTGTCCATCCAATGTAGCCTCACCAGTGCATGCCCATCCAATGTAGCCTCACCAGTGCATACCCATCCAATGCAGCCTCACCAGTGCGTGCCCTTCCAATGCAGTCTGCAATGAAGAGAGAGGAGAGAGGCTGGATTACACAGAGCGGGGATCTTCTGCTTACCCGGCGACTGCTGTCATACGAAGTCCTGCCTCCTGGACCTGCTCCTATGATAGATGTCACCAATGTGCTGTCTATCATAGGAGCCGGTCCAGGAGGTGGGGCTTAGTATGACAGCAGTGGCCGGGCAAGCAGAAGATCCCCGCTCTGTTTTTAATCCCACGGCACTCACCCCCCCCCCCCCCTCCAAGGCAGCCTCTGCCTACAGTTAGTTGGAAGCCGCTGTGGCTGTGCCCATGACTAGAATTCCTTCCTCCCCAGCAAAAAAAAATTGTCAGGTGGCAGTGGGCCGCATTGCCTGCAGTCCTGGGCCGCATGCGGCCCCCAGGCTGCAGGTTAGACATGGCTGCTTTAAGTGAACCTAACACCTGAATTACTTTAATAAAGGTGTAAGTATATTCACAGACCATGAACCAGCAATGTTTGGTTACTCAATGATGTATGCATGTATATATAAACCTTGGAATCTCTTTACAATTGCTATGAAAACAATTGGTGTTCTGGATTTTTAGGGAGACCAGCAATGGAAGCCATGTCTAAGTACAGCTTTTCTTTAAATTACATGCACAGTAAAAACAAAAGAGAATTTTACAGCTGACATTCTCATGAAAGCTACGAATGAATTTAACAGGAGCTACTAAAGCTACATTTTAAACAGGGAATTTACACATTTTAGTACACCGTTAGAGAGAATATTAATAACTCTGCATGATTGCTGTGTTTTTTAAACCATTTCCATTGTCACTTACTTGTCACATAGAAGTAGATGAGTCTCTCATCTCTCCCCGCTTTGTTAGAAGCTGAACATTTGTACATGATTGATAAGTTTGCTTTCTGTATCACCAGCTTGCTCACAGTCTGCAATATGGAAAAAGATTATTACTACTAAACAGACAAAAACATTTCTTGCAATTCTCCTTTCCTAAAATCCGTACAAATATAAAGTGAATTACCTATGAAACTATGAAACCAATTAGGTCCTTACTTAGACTAAAGGGCCATACACACTATAAGATTTTCTGAAGACTTTTTCCTTCAGATTTACCAAAACCATATAATATGAGGTCAAACCTAAACACTTTCAATTTGTATGCAATCTGGCAGGCCCTTGCACTACATAGAAAAGGTAAATCTGAAGGAAATCTAACCAAAAAAGTTGGATAGTGTGGATCCAGCTTAACCAAGAACCTAGACATCTAAGAAAAGTGCATTTTTGAGTTAGTTGCTTGTCTATAAAGGATCACATAAAATACTGATCTTTACGAAAGATTGCAGTTGTCAGACAAAACACTGTGTGGTAAATGGAATAAGTTCTCTATTCTTCAATACCCTTTTTCTTTTATCTATTTCCATCTTAAAAGACACCCACCTTTAAATATAAGCCTAGGGCACAAAAACTTTCATTGAAATTTATTCCCCAATAGCCAAAAAGTATAGAAATCTACTCTGCGTGCACCAAATTCCAAAAACTCAGATATTACTCTGTAAAAGTAGTGGTGACATCATCACTGTGCTATACAGAGACCGGAGCTCTGAGAGGGAACCAGCAGGCTCCACCCACTACAGTCTGCAAAAAGCTACAGGAGGGAGTAGATGTAAGAGCAGTCACCCTGCATAAAGTGAAAGAGCAGCAGTGACCGGTCTTTATTACAGAAAACTCCTACACATGGGCAAAGAGGTTGGTTTACTAAAGGCAAAAAGACTGTGCACTTTTCAAAGTGCATTTGCACTCTGCAAGTGCAGTTGCTCCAGAGCTTAGTAAATGAGTGAGCTTCACTTTGCAAAGAATACCCAATCACGTGCAAGGAAAATAAAAAAAGACTGCATTTTTGCTTGTACATGATTGGATGATGGAAGCTGTGGAGCAACTGCTCTTGCAGAGCGCAACTGCATTTTGCAAAGTGCACAGTCTATTTGCCTTTTGTAAATCAGCCTCACAGTTTCACGCTGAATTACTGCTCAGATCTGGAAGAAATTCATAAAGCACACCAAGATTCAAGAAAGAATACACATGCCTCTTGTATTTAGGCAATATTTGTTATAAAAAAAACAAACCAAAATCCAATATATCCCTTGTGCGCATTGAGGTATAGCCAGTTTACAACATAGACTCCAAAAGAGGAAACAATAAAGGATGTGTCAGGTTGTATGCAGTTATCCCTTGAACTGTCCAACAAGGGCTTCCAACAAATCTGTATCCAAAACACAAAATTAAGGGATTTTGATCCCTCATCAGATCATTTGTAAACTTGGATGTCAGTTGGTGACAGTTTCAAACAGTGACAGCTAGACCTTAGACTGCACATCAATGTTTCCTGCTGAGAACTCAGGTGAAGCGTTACCAGAGATGGGCTGCCATGTCTCTAGCGGTTGTGGAAGACAATTTTTCAGGATGCATTTTTTTCTTTTAACCTTGTGTGCTATACTATTGTGTGTGTTTTTGTTTACTTAACTAAAGGTATATTGCCCTAGGTTGTGATTCCCTTTCTTTTGTGTAGAAGGTTTCTGTCACCCTGTAGAAGCGGGGGGTGAAAATTCCTCTAATAGTTACAGTTGCAGATACCCATTAAAGCTACATGGGTCGCATGCAGATACCCATTAATCCCGGTGTTTTTTGAGTGTCCAGGAGGCACAGGTGCAGTGTCCGGCCCCACTGTCAACAGCCTGTCAAAATCTACGATGGGCTGAAATATTATGGGCTGTATTAATGGGTGTATGTGTTTAGGAACATAGGCGTTCAGGGATGTATGCCAAGGACCGAAGGAATTCTGCATTTCAGGCATATGCCCCTGAATGCATACTGTATGGTACTTGAGTACAGCTTGGTAGAGGAGGGTCCAGCAGCTGTGTATTTTAGCCAGTCACATGCTATTGGCTTTAGAGTTAAACAACAAGCTCAGCAATGGCATGCTCAGCAATGGCATGCAAAGCTAAGCAAGCAAAGCCAACAGAATGTTGGCATGTATTAAAAAGCGGATTCACTCCAGAGATAAACGATAATTATCCCACCCTACAAGACTCTGGTCTGGCTGCATCTGGAGTATGCAATCCAGCTCTGGGCACCGGTCCTCAGGAAGGATGTGCTGGAACTGGAGAGAGTCCAGAGAAGGGCAACAAAGCTAATAAAGGGACTAGAGGATCTCAGCTATGAGGAAAGACTGCAACCATTGAACCTATTCTCATGGGAGAAGAGACGCTTGAGAAGGGATACGATATCAATGTACAAATACCATACTGGTGACCCTAGCATAGGGAACAAACTATTCAGTGAAAGGGAATAATAAAGGACTTGCGGCCATTCGGTAAAATTAGAAGAGAAGCGGTTTAACCTTAAACTGCATAAAGGGTTCTATACCGTCAGAGTGGTAAGGATGTGGAATTCTCTTCCACAAGCAGTGGTATCAGCAAGGAGCATCGATAGTTTCAAAAAACTATTAGATGGACACCTTAATGACCACAACATACAGGGGTATACGATGTACTATTGACATAAACACACTAATTATAGGCTAAACTTTTTTCAACCTCACTAACTATGTAACTGTGTAACAACAATGCCAGGATTTGACGCATATGTCAAAACGCCCATGTGCATGAGGTCCTAGAGATGGTGGTTGTGCTGCAGTGACTGCAGTACAGGGGGGAGTTTTGGGCTAACAGCTTTTTACCATGGCAAAAACCATGGCAATAAATAAATGAATGAATTAGCATACATACAATACACTCTAAGGGTTCTTTCACACGGGCTTAACGCCCAATGGACTCCGCTTTGTTCATTGATCCGCCGTTCCCCGCTGAGCGGGCGGATGACAGGTCCGTCTCTGCTCACTGTGCCGAGACATACCTGTCAGAGCCCCGCTCTCCTCTCTGGGAGATCGGATGAAAACGGACCGCCTGCCCGCTTTCATCCGATCCTATCTGATCCTATCCTCCAGACGGATGGAAAAGATATTCATTATCCAGATATTCCATTAATATTAATATTTTATAACTTTTTTACATTTTTAATATTTATTAAAATTAATGTAAGTCATAATTCGTTTAATATTTACACCCCAATATATACGTTGAAATTCTGGTAGATTAACTCCTTTTATTCAGAATTGAGATAAATATGTTTTTATGGTATTCAATTTATGATTTCATAATGTTTAATTAATTTCCCTAATTTAAGTTCAAAATGTATTAAATTATACAGCTCTTGGTTGAGGCATTTATTGTTTATCTCCAGAGCAAACTAGGACTTAGTGCATTAATTCCAGCATTGTAATTGTAATATAAGACGTTAATGATGGCGTTTTTTTACTCAGATTTAACATTTATAAATGCCCCCAGTAAATATCCTTAATATGGGGGCTGAACTAAGCAAGCCGTGAGGTTTGGGCAGTTCTCAAAGCTTGAAGGAGGAAGTGATTGGATACCTGTGAATTACGATCCCTATAAATGTATTATGGAAAGATACGGTCACATGATCCCCTGATGACGTCAGCGTGGACTGACGAAATGTGCGTCGGGAAGGTGAGACCGTAAACTTCCGGGTTGGTGGAGCGCAGAGGTGGAGCGGCGTTTCCTATCTTCGGCAACTGGATTTTGATTGCAAGGCTTTTAACAAAATTGATTGTAGTAAGTGCGTTTTTATTCAATAAATGTTCTTTTGATGAGACATACTGCACCATGAGAGCCTGTTTGTCATTTCTCCCTACTTATGGCTGGGTCCTGAAGTCATCCATCGGTTTGGCTACACACTCTCACTGGTGAGAGAGTGGGATGTGCATGGTCGGATCAATTGTGGATCAATATGCGTCTATGACCCCCTATAAGGGGTCCATTAATTCTGGTAAGAAGTACCTGAACATATCGCTGGGTGAGCGTATGGAGGTGGAGGCTTTATGAGATTCACTCCTATCAAGTCTGTGTTTCCATCGATTGCTGTTACTACTTTTTTTTAACCCTTTTGATGTTTTGGACACTAGAGACTTCACTTTATATGATTGATTGCACAGCGGAATATTTTTATTATATATTAATTTGTGGTTCATATTGTTAAGCGCAACACTTTTTCTTTATTTTCTCATTCAGAAATGTGCCCCCCATACATTTATGGTCAGAATGCCACCATTACAGATAGCTAAACAGTTCACTGGTGTCATCCTGCTGCCTCTGTTAAGTGGCATTGGACCTGGGACTATGCGAGCACCAGCAGATGCAAGGGCAATCAGCCACAATTGAAGGATCCCCTAGCACTCTCTGATGGAACCATAGGGTTCTACAGACCCCTGGTTGAGAATGACTTGATTAGACTGTATACACTTTTGTACGGTTTGTAGGTTAAAGCTTCACACTGCATATGCAGTAATGTGAAGACATTTTAGGCAGGTGTGAAGAAATGCTGTATAGTAAGAGCCCGTTCACACTGGGGCGACCTGTCAGGCGACCTGGCCGATCTGCCGATTTTCGGATTTGTTAGTATGGTGCTTTCGACAGCCGACTCCGACTTTTGGGCTGACAAAATCCTGATGTGCAGGCATTAAAATTTTTGTCCTCTGTCAACACACCTCCGATTTTTGTCTCATTAGTACAGATTTTGATGGGGAAAAATCTTATGAGCAAGACTGGGCATGCTCAGAGATGAAAGAACACATAGAAAGCAATCCAACACATGACATCACTTCTGAAGTAGAATTCTGTCGTACGGGAAAATTTGTATGAAAATAACCTCTTCACTTTCCCCATCAGACTAGCATGCCACAAAAAATGGACGACAGATCGTTCGATAATCTGATCGTGTGTACGGGGCTTTACACTTGCACACTTCGTAAACTTGGACAAAGTAAGTGATTTTGTAGGATTAGAGTCAGGTGTATGATTAACCAATTATAACAAGCAGGTGCTAATGATCATTCATTTCATATGTAGGTTGAAAAACAGTCATTGACTGAAATAGAAACAGCTGTGTAGAAGGCTTAAAACTGGGTGAGAAACAGCCAAACTCTGCTACTAAGGTGAGATTGTAGAAGACAGCTCAATGTCACAGTTCATATACTATGGCAAGTCTGAGCACAGCAACAGGGCACAAGGTAGTTATATTGCATCAGTAAGATCCAGGCAAAAATTTCAAAGCAGACTGGAGTTTCAAGATGTGCTGTTCAAGCTCTTTTGAGGAAGCACAAAGAAACGGGCAGCGTTGAGGACCTTAGACACAGTGGCCGGCCAAGGAAACTTAATGCAGCAGATGAAAGACACATCATGTGTATTTCCCTTTGACACTGGAAGATGTACAGCTGTGACATCAGCACAGAACTGCCAAAAACCAGTGGGACCCAGGTACACCCATCTACTGTCCGGAGAAGTTTGGCCAGAAGTGGTCTTCATAGAGGAATTGCGACCAGTTGGCCATACCTTTGCCGTGGAAACAAGGCTAAGCGATTCAGATTTACATGAAAACATAGGAACTGGGGTGCAGAAAAATGGCAGCAGGGGCTCTGGAATGATGAGTCAAAATTTGAAATATTTGGCTGTAGCAATAAGCAGTTTGTTTAGGAAGGGTTGAGGAGTGGTACAATAATGAGTGCCTGTAGGCAACAGTAAACCATGGTGGAGGTTCCTTGCAAGTCCAGGGATGCATTTCTGCAAATGGAGTTGGAGATTTGGTCAAGATCAATGGTGTCCTCAATGCTGAGAAATACAGGCAAATACTTATTCATCATGCCATAACTTTAGGGAGGCATGTGACTGGCTTTAAATTTTGTTCTGCAGCAGAACAACAACCCAAAACATGCAGCCAATGTCATTAAGAACTATCTTCAGTATAAAGAAGAAAAAGGAGTCCTGGAAGTGAAGGTTTGGCTCCCACAGAGCCCTGATTTCATCATCATCGAATGTGTCTGGGATTACATGGAGACAGAAAGATGAGGAAGCCTACATCAACAGAAGATCTATTGTTAGTTCTCCAAGATGTTTGAAACAACCTACCTTCCAAGTTCTTTCAAAAACTTTGTGCAAGTGTACATAGAATAATAGATGCTGTTTTAAAGGCAGAGGGTGGTCACGCTTTTTTTTTTTACTTTTCATTTTGTTAATTGATAAAACTAAACTCTAAACACCTCTATTAACCACTTGCCGACCAGTCACTGGGACTGTACTGCGGCAAAGTGGCTCGATTCCGTAGGTTTATGTCGCTGGACTCCACCCCTTCTGGGCGGCGCTCGAGCGCCGCCGGAGGCTCGCTCCCGCTGTGTTCAGTCACAGCGGGAGTCGGGCCAGGGGAGGAGCAGCGGCGATCGCCGCCGCTCTTCCCCGATCATCGGGGAATCGAGTCTGGAGATCCGCCCGCTTGTGTAAACAAAGCGGGCGGATCTCCTAAGTGACAAACAGTGACAGATTGCAGGGTTCAGCATAGCTGAACATGCGATCTGTCCCTGTGTCACTCAGTCACCTCCCCCCATACACGTTAGTAAGCACCAGGCATACATTAACCCCTCCCTCTCCAATAAAATGAACCCCTTCCCTGCCAGTGTCATTTTTACAGTAACAGTGCATATTTATAGCACTGATTACTATAGAAATGTCACTGGTACCCCCAAAAGTGTCAAAAATGTCAGTCAAGGGTCCGATCTGTCCGCCGCAATGTCGCAGTCCCGCAAAAAAAAATCGCAGATCGCCGCCATTACTCGTTAAAAAAAAAAAAAATGACAGAAATCTTTCCCTTAGTTAGTAAACGCAATAACTTTTGCGCAAACCAATCAAAATATGCTTATTGTGATTTTTTTTACCAAACATAGGTGGCAGAAAACAAGTTGGCCAAAAATTAAAAAAAATTTTGATTTTTAAATTTTTTGGGGGGAATTTCATATAAAAAAATGTGAAAAATATTGTTATTTTTTCAAAATGTACGCTATTTTTTTGTTTATAGCGCAAAAAGTAAAAATCGCACAGGTGATCAAATACCACCAAAAGAAAGCTCTATTTGTGGGAAAACAAGGACGTAAATTTTGTTTGGGTACGGCGTCGCACGACCGCGCTATTGTCAGTTAAAGTTGCACAGTGCCGAATCGCAAAAAGTGCGGATGTAAGACAGCAAAATCCTCCGGTGGTAAAGTGGTTAAGGTGCTGGGAATCCATGAGACATTTGACTCCACAGAGGAAGAGTGCCATGAACTCCTGACTAAATCCTGTCAGTTTTCAGGTATAATTGGGACATGCTGTTTATGAATTATAGTTTGAACTGAGAAGAAATGTCATCACTGTCCTTTCAACAATAACCTGTTTCTTCTGAGGGGACCAGATGTGTGACAGAAAACAGGAAAGCTGCTTTATGAAGGCGTGGTCCTCTAACGGAAGTGAGTAAAGGAAACAGGAAGTTTACTAGTTTAGCTAAATTATAGTGACTGTTTTTTGTCTAATTTTAAGCTCTGAAAGCAGGTAATTACTCCAGGGGAATCTATTCAATGCCAGAACTCACCAGGGAACACATGCAAAGGTCAACAGACTTTACAAATGTTAGTATAGGTCACGCTGTTTGCAAGATGTTGACAACACAACATACAGGCAAGGTGGTGTATCCTGACAGGAAGGGGGTCTCATTGCAGGCTGTGGAACTTTCTTTACCAAAGGAAAAACCTTCACTTTAATGACACAAGGATCTAATTATAGGGCCATTTGTTAATAGGTGCTGAAACACATCATTATAGCTTCGAGAAAGTGAATGTCCAAAACGTCACTTTTAGTGAAAGTAAATCTGCCTCGATTTTGGCACTGTATATGCTGTTGCAAGATATACAATGCATACAGTATTTGTTATCCACAAACTCATGGTAAGAGGTGTAATTAAATATGACAGAACCCTTATGCTAAAAACAGATATGGTCCCTGTTTTTTTTTTTTTATATACCCCCAAAAAAATCTGGAAAAATTAGGTGCAAACATAAAAGTGTTACATTATTCAGAAAATTAAGTCTTGCTAGATCACTTAAGTCTGTCTGATTTTGCAGGTATAGCTATGCAGTGGCGTAGCGTGGGTTGTCAGCGCCCGGGCCAAGGTAAGTCATTTGCTCCCCCTACACAATTCTACTAGACCACTACACTGACCTAGCTGACCACTACACAGACCTACCTTATTCCTACACTGACCTACCTGATTACTATACTGACACCTACACAGACCTACCTGACCACTACACAAACCTACCTGACCACTACACAAACCTACCTGACCACTACACAGACACCTACACTGACCTATCCTATTCCTACACTGACCTACCTTATTCCTGCACTAACCAACCTGATCACTACACTGACCTACCTAACTTCTATACTGACACCTACACTGACCAACCTGACCACTACACAGACCTACCTGACCACTACACAAACCTACCTGACCACTACACAAACCTACCTGACCAATACACAGACACCTACACTGACCTACCTTATTCCTGCATTAACCAACCTGATCACTACACTGACCTACCTACAGTAATTTCTATACTGACACCTACACTGACCTACCTGAGCACTACACAGACCTACCTGAGCACTGCACAGACCTATCTGAGCACTACACAAACCTACCTGACCACTACACAAACCTACCTGACAATTACACTGACCACTACACAGACCTACCTGTTTCCTGCACTAACCTACCTGATCACTATACTGACACTTACAGAGACCTATCTGACCACTACAGAGACCTACCTGATTCCTACACTAACCTACCTGATTACTATACTGACACCTACACTGACCTACCTGACCACTACACAGACCTACCTGACCACTACACTGACCAACCTGAGCATCACACTGACCTACCTAATTACCATACTGACAATTACACAAAATGAAATGAATGGGCTGCCTACATGCAGAACACAGGTAGCAATGTTATAAAGCTAGCCTCATATCCTTCACATCACAATCCTGTCATTAGAATAGTGTTCTCAGTCCCCCTGCACATCACAACCCCCCCTTCACATTACTGTCCTCAGCCCACCTTCATACCCCCCCCTCCCCTCACATCCTTGTCATTGCCCCCCCCTTTACATTCCTATCCTTATAGCCCCTTTATATCATGCCCCTCCTCCTTCACATTTCTGTCCTCAATCCCCATCTACATTCCTGTCCTTAGCCCCCTTTATATCCCCTCCCTTCTGCCTTTACATTCCTGTCCTCACCCCTCTACCCCTTTACATTCCTGTCCTTATCCCCAGTACCCCTTTACATTTCTGTCCTCAGCCCCCTTTACATTCCTGTCCTCATCCCCAGTACCCCTTTACATTCCTGTCCTCAGCTCCCTTTACATTCCTGTCCTCATCCCCAGTACCCCTTTACTTTCCTGTTCTCACCCCCCACCCCTTTACATTCCTGTCCTCATCCCCAGTACCCCTTTGCATTCCTGCTCTCATCCCCAGTACCCCTTTACATTCCTGTCCTCAGCCCCCTTTACATTCCTGTTCTCATCCCCAGTACCCGTTTACATTCCTGTCCTCACCCCCCTACCCCTTTACATTCCTGTTTTCATCCCCAGTACCCCTTTACATTCCTGTCCTCATCCCCAGTATACCCCTTTACATTCCTGTCCTCATCCCCAGTACCCCTTTACATTCCTGTCTTCATCCCCAGTACCCCTTTACATTCCTGTCTTTATCCCCAGTACCCCTTTACATTCCTGTCCTCATCCCCACTACCCCTTTACATTCCTTTCCCCCACTACCCCTTTACATTCCTGTCCCCTAGTACCCTTTTACATTCCTGTCTCCCACTACCCCTACATTCCTGTCCCCCACTACCCCTTTACATTCCTGTCCCCCACTACCCCTACATTCCTGTCCCTCCACTACCCCTTTACATTCCTGTCCCCCACTACCCCTTTACATTCCTGTCCCCCCACTACCCCTACCCCTTTACATTCCTGTCCCCCACTAACCCTACCCCTTACATTCCTGTCCCACAGTACCCCTTATATTCCTGTCCTCAGCTTTACCCCATCTTCAGATTCCTGTCCTCAGCCCTCCCCCCACATCTTCAGATTCCTGTCCTCAGCCCCCCCCCCACCTTCAGATTCCTGTCCTCAGCTCCCCCCCCCCCCATCCTCAGCTCCATCCCATCTTCAGGTTCCTGTCCTCAGCTCCCCCTTCACAATCTGCATTACTCACAGAACAGACAGCAGCTGGACAGCTCCGCATGGATGGCGGGAAGCATGAAGCTGAAATCAGAAGCAGGACAGCTCTGGAAGGAGGGCGGGATCCGCATAACCTTTCCAGGTAACCAGCTTGGGATTGGTTGCTAGCAACCAATCACCTGCGGGTTAACTTGAAGTCCCGCCCTCCATCCGGAGCTGTACTGGCTCTGTTATGTATGGCTTGCTAAGTGACTAGAAATGTCTTGAAAAACATCCACTTTGCCACACATTGGTGGCAGAAGGCTCATGGGAGGAGCCTGGGGCTGTATAGGGGGCATGAAGGCATGAGAGAAAGGAAAGCCTGGTGTGTCATATAGGAGAAAGTGTGTATCCTCAGTTAATTATTATTATTTTTTTTTTGCTGCTTTTGTTCCTAAAGAGGAAATTTCTTGTCACGTTCTGTTGTGTCACTGGGAATGAAAGTGAGGGAAGATCACTTGGATTCACACCTGTGTTACTTTTCTGGGGACAATTCAAAATTTGGGATTTTATTCCACTTTCACTTTCAATGAGAATGGTGAATAGGAGATAGAACATCAATTAAAACTTAATAGACGCTCAAATTCATCTCCACTCTATCCAAAATTAAGAAAAAAGTTTTGTCTTTAGTTATACTTTAAGTTAAGTAACAGAAAGGGACAAACAAGGACTGGTGTGCTCCCCTGTAATGGGGTAGTAGAATGCTAGAAATTCACCCCATGTATGACATGACACTGCAGCCTAGGGATCTTGTCAGTTGAGCACCACTGTCTAGTAGCCAATATAGAACTGCCCGTGGGTCTGTGACTCTCTTTAGAATAATGTTTCCCAAGGACCAATTAAACTCCATTATTTACATTGTTCCTTAAGGGAGACTCTCCTAGAAAGGTCAAGTCTGCAAGATCTAATTGTACTCATTGTGCTTCTGTGAAATATCCACCCTAATGGTCTTGATATTTCATACCCTTTTGAGAACAGCCGTAAACATGTGTCAACAGCACTTAAAACTCATCAAGCCTTTGTCGGTCTGTACCTGTTTGATATGCTATTACATGTACACAGGCACAAAATAAGGCACGTAGCAATTATATTTGAACCGAATGGAATTCATGGAACTTGTACCATCTTTACATCCTTCATTTAGGCCTAGACCATTTCAGAATGTTCCAAAGTCTGCCTGAATTCCACCCTTTCTATACCATCAGCTTGGTTAGAAAATGATATGTATCAAACAGTTTTGATCCAGAATAAGCAAAAGCTATACACACCCAAAGCAATTGAATCATTTTGCTTCACAAGGGGAAATAATATTTCTTACTGTTTTTAACCTTAGATTAACAAAATAATAAAATAAATGAAATATGCCATATTTTGGTATTTGTAATATTAGGTAAAGAAACAAGAAAATGCACATACAAATGTCAGTTCTTTCTTCCTTATGAGCCATAACAGGTCCAAAACCTTTATACTATTACATGTTTTATTCTGGGTATCAATATTTCAAGAATTTCTTTAGAGTCATGAAAGTACTAGTGTATTTGTAAGACAAAAAAAAAAAAAAAACAACTCTTTGGTAAATAGTTAAGTGGTTAATTTTGCTGATGCTTTGAAAATAAACATTTCTTAAGCCCAGCGGCTTAAAGAGTTTAAAACTGGCATAGAGCATAATAGAAGGGAGGAGGAGTCAAAAAAAAAAAAAAGCTGAGGAGAGTCAGATCATGTGACCCATCAAAGTCACATTTAAGCAGGCAATAGATTATGCAATGTTGAAAAAGTAGGTGCGCTAAACAAAAAGGTAGAATAAAATATCCTTCTAAAGTGAATAACCACAATGAAAAAACAGTGTCGTACAATATACATGAAATCACATCTAATGGTGAAATTAAGAAATCATATATTGCAAAAACGTGCAAGTGATAAAAAGGACCAACAGGTGTCCCAATGGATGTGAAAGTGGTTAAGGAAAAACCAGTAAGTGGTTAAAAAACCAATAAGTCCACATAAAGTCCAATAAAATGGATAGTCTTCACCAAGTGACTCAGATGACGAAAAATAAAAGAAAAAAATATGGTGCTGGAAATCAACTCCTAGTGATGTTCAAACGTGTTGAATAAAGTGACTACCACCACCATCAGGCTTAACTCCTTACCAGACGATAATAGCATAAATGCAATTATTATCCAAATATGGCCAGCTAAAAGAGAGAAATCCTCCACCGCACTCCCACTTATGGGTCTCTTACCAGATGGTACAATAAATGCGCTGGAAAGATCCCCCTGGGTTGAAAATCTTTTTTGGTTTTTACAATCTTTGAGTTTGGTGCTTTTACTAGTTTGCAGACCTTTTCTATATTATGAGAAGAAGCGGGCCTACATTGTTGCGGAGTAGGTCATACATATCCAGCCATCTGAGAGAATATCAACCCAGGGGGATATTTCCAGCGCATTTATTGCACCATCTGGTAACAGACCCATAAGTGTCATTAACAAAGAGTGGGAGTGCGGTGGAGGATTTCTCTCTTTTAGCTGGCCATATTTGGATAATAATTGCATTTATGCTATTATCGTCTGGTAAGGAGTTAAGCCTGATGGTGGTGGGAGTCACTTTATTCAACACGTTTGAACATCACTAGGAGTTGATTTCCAGCACCATATTTCTTCTTTTTTTTTTTTCGTCATCTGAGTCACTTGGTGAAGATTATCCATTTTATTGGACTTTATGTGGACTTATTGTTTTTTTAACCACTTACTGGTTTTTCCTTAACCATTTTCACATCCTTTGGGACACCTGTTGGTGCTTTCATCACTTGCACGTTTTTGCAATATATGATTTATGCATTTCACTATTAGATGTGATTTCATGTATATTATACGACACTGTTTTTTCATTGTGGTTATTCACTTTAGAAGGATATTTTATTCTACCTTTTTGTTTAGTGCACCTACTTTTTTCAACATTTTTATCACTATTAGGTATAGTTTTGGTAGCAGCTTTACTTTTTATCAGCGCACCCTTATTTTTTTTCACAATAGATTATGCAATGTTCTTTCCTTCCACTCAAGAAAATTGCTTGATTTCCACGACGACATAGTCAGTGTTGATAGGAGAGTCCCCTCCTGCTGCACTATTGTGTTCTGCTGGCGGGAAGCCTTCCATGATCAGTGTTGCTGGCTATGGCCAGCGTCACTAAGGATTCGGGGAAAACCTAACAGGCCAGTTCAGAATTCTCATTGATGTGTTAAAAAGAGAGAACACCTGAGAGCTACCTCAGGCCCCAAACGTTAACTTGCATTTTATGAATGGGTTGTAAAATGAGGGCTGTGGCGTGCTGAGTAGAAAAAAATGGAAAGCATAAATAAATGTCTGCTCTCTCTTTATAAATGAGTTCCCGAATACATTCAGTGAGACTAGACTAGATTTAGCATTAACCGCTTGCCGACCGCCGCAAGTAGATATACTGCGGCGGTCAGCCCCTCACAGGCAAAGTGACGTAAATATACGTCACTAGCCTGTGAGGCTCTGGGGAGCGAGCGCGCGCCGCCGGCGGTGCGCTCCCGCGCAGTCACGGACCCCCCCGCGCGTGTGACCGGCGGACCCGATGTCCGCCGCTCACTCTGCGATCGTCGGGGGAGAGGGAGAAAGGCAGGCAGCTTGTGTAAACAAGCTGCCTGTCATTCTTCCCTGTGTAGAAACACTGATCATACGGTTCTACTATGTAGGACCGTTGATCAGTGTTCCTACAGCTCAAACAACAGCCAATCACAGTTAGAATCACACCCCTAGGGACACACACAGCCCCTCCCTCTCAAATAAAGTTAACCCCTTCACTGCCAGTGTAATTTTACAGTAACAGTGCATATATATAGCACTGATTACTGTATAAATGTCACTGGTAACCCCAAAAGTGTCAAAAATGTCAGTCAAGGGTCCGATCTGTCCGCCCCAATGTTGCAGTACCGAAAAAAAAAATCGCAGATCGCCGCCATTACGCGTTAAAAAAAAAACAACAAAAATGACAAAAATCTTTCCCTTTGTTAGTAAACGCGATAACTTTTGCGCAAACCAATCAAAATACGCTTTTTGCAATTTTTTTTACCAAACATATGTAGCATAAAACAAATTGGCTGAAAATGTTAAAAAATTTTGATTTTTACTTTTTTTTTTGGGGAATTTCATATAAAAAAATGTGAAAAATATTGTTATTTTTGCAAAATTGACGCTCTTTTTTTGTTTATAGCGCGTGATCAAAAAATCGCACAGGTGATCAAATACCACCAAAAGAAAGCTCTGTTTGTGGGAAAAAAAAGGACGTCAAATTCGTTTAGGTACAGCGTCGCACGACCGCGCAATTGTTGTTAAAGTCACGCAGTGCCGAATCGCAAAATACCCCCTGGTCTTTTAGCAGCCAAATCCTCCGGGGCTTAAGTGGTTAAATATTCAACATTTGTAGAGAATTCTATTAATATCAACAAGAACAACAGAAATAATAATTTCATATAGTAGTAGAAATGGTATTACTATCTCTGTATGTATTATGGATATTTTTCTGATTACCATGGAGAATAAATAAAATGTAATCAGTACAGGATCTATTTTTGTAAATGTTTTCTAAGAAACAAATTTCATTTTAAAGATTTACAATGTGTACAAATTGTCATTTTTATTTTTGTATTAAAATTATTGCTGTCGTTTTATGTTTAATTGATATCTTCCTAGCTACATTAGATTCATTCTGGCATTGAACTGCTAGTATATACAGATTTGTACACCATCCAATATTTGTTCTGCTTGAATAGAAGTTTCATATTGTGAAGGATTAAATGTAATACTTCAATTATAACTGCACTTTTAACCCAGGAAAATTACCCCTGTGGTCTTTCTTCTTTCTTCTAGGACATTTTTTTTTGGGCATTTCCTTGATTGAAAAATAGATTGAGTGCAGGCGCTTATGTTGCTGTATTGTGGATAATTGACTTCCCCAATAATACATGATTGTTCCTGCCAGGATGACTTTAGGAAGTGCAATGCAATCAGGGAATATCACCCCAAGGCTGTCTGGATACCTTATTCCGCCCCTCCACAAACTCGCTCCAGGTTTCTATGCTTTCAATGCTGTTTACATCCCCATCCAAAGTCACGTCCTTCCAGTCTTTGCACTCAGGCATTCGGTCGCGTTGATGTCTACGAGATGACCTTTGACGGGCTCTGTGTGATGGGAATACCCAAGAGAATATATGATTTATAACATGGTATAACACACTGAAATACATGGCTGAAATTCAGTTAATCTAATCCATAAATTTTTACCTGTTAAAGTATAACTTCTGCAAGCACAATGTGCATTTTAAATAAACATGTAACAACCCAAAAGCTTCACAAAAGCAAACATTTATTATGGGACTCTTACTGAGAATGTGTACAAAAATGAAATGAATCAAGACTAGTATGTGCTCCATCCCTTCTCAGTGTGCTATATTTTTTAATACATGCCTCAATGTTCATATTTTTTATGGTAGCGGTATGTGTTCAGAGGCACCTTCGTCATCATCTGGGCCTAACTGTAAATGTATGCACCTGGAATTTCAGCTTTAATTTAGGTATCAGCCTTGAATGAAGATATTTCATAAGGAGACCCTCAGCATGTGTTCCTTATGCCTGTTGGATATCCCCCAGAAGGGCCAGTTGGCAACAGTTTGCAACAGTGTACTAAAGTAAATGGTGCAGCCAGACAGCTAGATGTAACATCTGATTTGAGCTCCTCCCAACATTGACCAAAGCTGCTTACTCCCCTCAATACCCGGTGGCTTTGCAGGGCCAAATTCTGATGATTCAACTTGTTCAACATACAAAGGGAACACCAGTCAGAAACACCAGCCCTTCTGGCAAAGGCCAGATTTGCCACATTACCATTTTGGACCTTGCTTATGCACACAAATAATATTGGAAACAAAAGTGAACCTTCACTGCAGTTAAAATATCAATATCAAAGTCTAATTGAAGTCATGGAAATGTATATGTAGTCAGATGGATACTGTACTAACAACCCCTATTTTAACGGTTTTTCCTCCACCTACCTGTTACAGCAGCTGTTAAAACCAGTGTTTTTAAAGAGAATTACACAGTCCTATAGGCATGTAAATTCAACCACACAGGCTAGTGCAACCTGTAATTTAACAGACCTGGTCAAACAACACTCCTCTTTTCATCCTCAGTGCTACATGTCAGTGTTAGGATGCCTGTGATGAAGTTAGGGCAAGGAGGAGGTACTTAATTTAGTTTAGTAATAAGGTAGACATTGCCACTGTGGTATTGTTAGTAGAGGGGATAACAAATAGGAGGGGGGCAATGACAATTTTAAGAAACTGCAGTGTCTGAAATGTGTCTCCATCTTTATGATATACAGCAATAGCATAACCAGAGTAGAAGGATTATAAATGTTATGTAATGTATAAATTACTTTAACAATATAATGACATGTCAAACTGGAAATGTATATGTATTTCAGTTGGGGGGCTTTGGTGAAATATCAGGGGTCTGAACAGACCTCTGATGTCGTACCTTTGAGACATAGAAAGGAGATTGAGGATACAGCCCTCATACTCCATATCTGCAGCCTGTGCCGTACAGAATGAATGCTTCACAGAAACAAATGCTTCAGTTATGAATGGACAGAGTCAGTGATCGGTACAGAGGGGGAGAATCTGGAATTGCTGCGTGAGGAGGTGGGGGGGGCACACAGCAGGGCAGGAGGGGGGGGGGGAGGCAGCAGGACCTGGATAGGAGGGCTGGCAGGGGGTGGAATGTAGAGAAACCAATCCCCTCCCTTTTCCTCTCGCTGAATGCCTGTAGGAGGGAGAGGAGGAGAGGCTGGCTTTCAGTTGCTGCAGGAGGAAAATAGAGGGGGGAGGTTTCTAGCCCTCCCGCTCCCCGTCCTATCCAGGTGCATGGGGCCAGGTCGCAATTACGACCCCTGTAGTTACGCCCCTCCTATAAATGATGAAAGTGAAAACTTCAGTCACCTCCTGCCTGGCCTGTTGTGGAGGCGGCCACAGCTGTTAGTGCCTGTTTGCCCAACCAATGAATACCAACAGTATTCGCAGGTGGACACCTACAACCTGTCATTGTAGTATACAGGTTCAGCGGCTGCTGCTATCTGCGTGCAGCTGCCAATCTCAGAATCAAGAATCAGTAGATTCTTGCTACTGGGTATTTGCAGTGTGGCAAAATTCCAGTGTGAATTGAGCCTAAATGTTACACTAACTTATTATATAGCATATATAGTCTTAAAGTTGAAGTCCTGTCTAACCCTTAACCTGCTTCCATCCCTATTCTAAGCCCTATATTAACTAGCCTGTAGAGGAAAGATGTGTATACTTACCTATTCACTGGGCACTCTGGTCCAGTCACATGATTGGCTCCCAGCACCAACTTCAGGGTAGACAACAGATGCCCCATAGTAAGCCTATGGGTGATGTCACTGCACAGGCATTGCAGCTGTTGTAGGCAATCTCTTCTCTCTCCTGAAGCAGGCAACTGGGGAGATCATGTAACCAGCACCCAAGGAATAGGTAAATATACACTTCTAGTTAGTATAGGACCTAGAATGGGGGGTGAGAGCAGATTTAAGATAAGATAGGTTTAGACTGGACTTCTACTTTAACACGAAAACAAAATCTGGCCCTAAGTCAAATTTAAATAGTTGGGAAGAATGGGACTTTGTCAGCAAAACAGGTGTAATAGTCTTTGGCAGTACAGGGGGAAAATCCAAGAAAGTGATAGCTGAGCCTGTAATATGTCTATTTGTAAATCTGTTTTTATTGTGAGTATACCCCCCCCCCCCAATTGTCTGGTTTCTAGTACTGTCCAGCTGTTCCATTTATCCTCTTTTTTGCTGCAAGCTATATTTATTTCTTATCGGTCACTGTTTATTTGACTTTCTAACTAAATGCTTATGGAAAACCAACAGAAAAAAATACCAGAAAAGAAAATGGTATTCTGTTACTAACAAAACCAATGAAAACAATTTAAATATTTTCTCCAAAATATATTCCTACTTCACCATGCCCATTATAATTATTTAAAGAGTCTCTCTACATTATATTTCCTAGATCCACTGACTTTCTTACCACTGGGAGCCTGGTGAACTGCTGAAAAATTGAGTGCACCTATTGCAAAAGCACCTGTGTATGGAGAGTACCTTGTTGAAGAGTCCTTGTTATACAGTAACTGAAACTTTATGAGCTTCATATACGATCACGAAAATATTCTGTTACTACATTAAAAGAGTTCCAGTAAAAGTTTGTGAGGGTTCAGATCTAAAATGGTCTTCCCCCATATTTTTACCCCAGCAGAACTCCTTATATACAGTAAATTTCCGGTTTCGAGGAACTCTTACTAAAGCTAATTTATCGGAGGTCAATAGCAAACATCCAATGTTGTTAAAAATACCACCCTTCCATACACCTAAAATGATCATTGGTGTCATGCCACTGGCTTTGCCAAGTGGTGTTGGTCCTAAAACTATTGGGGCACCATCATATGGGAGGTCAGACAGCAACTCCTCAAGGAATCCTTCCTCTGGAGGAACCCAAGGTTTCCATGGAACCCTGGTTGAAAATGGCTGATCTAAAGAAACCTGTGGTGAACTAAGCTGTGGTGGAAGAGAATGGAAGATTGGGCTTTGAGTGAAGTGTGCATTATGTAGTCATGTTGAAATCTACCTGTCCCTAAGCCCTGTGGAGGAGTCTGAATCAACTGGACCCTTTGACAAGAATATATGAGATCTCCTAATATAAGCCTAGAGAGCAAAAGGTGAAATCAAAGTCCTGCCTGCAGAGAAAGAATTTTCAGAGGGTTACATACTAGGTGGAAGCCCTCTACTCAGCACTATAGGCTCCTGGAGACATAGCTGGTCAGGGCTTAGAGTATATGTTGGGGTGTTCCTTCCTACTACATACCACTACTGGGGAACTCTGGGGGCTGCTCTTGCACTGAAAGGGTTAAATACTCGTTGGGTAGAGTACCCGTACTTACTTGATCCTGCAGGCTCCTCTGGGTTGTAAGACTGGTCTCTGCAGCCTCTTTGGATGCCCTCTGAGATCATTAAGATCAATGCAGAGCCCACAATCCTGCACTGGACATAAGGACACCAAAGAACAGTCCACTGCCCAAGTGTAGTAGAGGTAGTAGAGGAGAGTGTCAATTGTCAGGGGAGCAGAGGATTAGGTAATAAAAAAAGTGTTTTTTTTCAGCGTTGTGGACCTAAATGTGCATTAACCACTGCAGTGCAGGGGCAAACGCACTGCAACAGATTTAAAGAGGGCTTTAATAACTCTGATGTTAACAATGCATTGAGGTTTTGTCTGAAGTTGTCCTTTTTAAGAAAGGGTTAAATTTAGCAGTCCATTGGAACATACACACTGCGTCGGCTGTACACCCTGCATGGTGTCCACGGTCGCCACTGCCACTGGATGGATGTAGGAGCAGGAACCCCAAATACTGTGCAGGTCAAGACGTGTCGGCTACCTTGAGCATAGATATTTGGAGATGACGTCTCTTTCTCATGGATCTGTGGGGGAACTATAACAGATATTATTTGTTAACAAAAAATATAAAAAGTATATAGTTAAAGGCCATTTGATTATAAATGCAGGCAGTTATTCATTAATATAACAGTATTATGTACTCATCTATGGAGTAAAGTAACACTGGCCATACACAGCTCAAATTGTAAGCTGTGGCCCTATTGAAACCATCAAGCACCACAAATTCCAATCTGAAAATTGAAGGAGCCAGGCAGAAAATTCTCAAAATGTGACTGCAGCCAATCAGATTCACTGTTCAGTTTGGGCTCCCATGGCTGTCAGAATACAATAGACGACAGAGGAGATTCCTCCATCTGCACTGTTTAGCGTGGATGAGTAATTTTAACATGCTTAAGCTAATTAATTCATAGGTGTATGCTGATTTATTTTTGTGAGGGCTACATGCTTGTCAGAGTAATAACCCGTAGACACAATCCTAAAATCGGATGAAAAATACCGCTTTCAAAGCGATCGTACGATAATCTGATTGTTAGTACAGAGTTTTCAAGAGTCGATCACGACAGTTCATCCTATATTATCCAATCAGACAAGCAGGAAAATTTTCTCGTGCGATACAAGATCATACAATTTTTGTTTAAGCAGTACAGTTGTCGTTTGAAAATACAATACAATTACATTGCAACTCATGACATCACCGATTTTTTATTCTGTCGTACGAGAATTTTCGTAACTTTAGTAAACTTTTCATTTTCGATATGCGACTAGCATGCAAAGAAAAATAAACAATCTGTCGTCCAATTTTCAGATTGCGTGTACGGATGCGTGTAAGGATAGGTAAACACTTTCAGCCAGCAGGGAGGGAGTGTTCGCAGCTGACAGAATACCTGGACAGTGACTTTACCTGTTTGGATGCAGTCACTGCTCAGTAGATAATGTTCAGACTGGCTCTTTAGTTTTCTTTTCAGATTGAAGTTTGTTGGGTAGAGTGGTGCTAACAGGGCCACTTGCAGCTCAAATTTTTGGCAATTCAGCAGGAATCTGCTGAATTTGGGCTTTGTATGGCCAGTATATCCGAAGACCAATCATGCAGAACCCACTACAGCTTAACTCCACATAGGTAAAATCTATTGCTGAACTGCCATCGCTAACCAGAAAACTTTGCTAAAAACAAATCTGAATTATACATACCCCGTTGCAAACATATTCAAATGGCTTGCGTAACTCTACAAAGGGGCTGAGAACCTTTGGTGGAAACTTTGGTCTAAATTTTCCCTTTAGATTCAATGCCATTTAAAAACAAAGTATTCAGGGAACCTTAGAGATTTCATTCAGAACACCAGGCAAAAAGCAGAATGCACAGTTGAAAGAAATATACTGTATATGAACTGCTTTTCCTTTTTAGTAATTCTTAGTAATTACGATTTAGTAATTCTATCTGTCAATCTTGTGATAGAGACACATCATCTGCACTGAAAAGCAAAGCAGGTGACACCACTATTTCCT
This sequence comes from Pelophylax lessonae, assembly GCF_965119305.1. Taxonomy (NCBI): domain Eukaryota; kingdom Metazoa; phylum Chordata; class Amphibia; order Anura; family Ranidae; genus Pelophylax; species Pelophylax lessonae. The sequence goes on from NC_138771.1 coordinate 446,879,443, forward strand.
GTTTAAACTTTGGATCATCGTGTGTCCCCTGGCAGCTTCTTATTCAATCAGCCAACATCATAGATTATCGGAAAGGTTTTCCTGCAAAGAGAGCAGGAAGAAAGTAGGTCACTTAAGTTGGCAAGATATGAGTTGGGGAACCAATTGAAAGTATGATCATAGAAAAATATTTATTAAGTATTTTGTGAAAATTTACTACTGTGCAGTATACAAGTAATTACCAGTGATATGGACAAGAAACAAGACAGACAAACATAAAACAATGATAACAATGAACCGGCCGGTGCTCAGAAATCTTCAATATCAAGGGGAGGAAAAAATACATGTATGAAAAATGTTCATATGGACAATTCTGTAGTTGGATATTTCCTCTCAAATGAGTGGTAAATAATACCCCCTTAATATTCTCCTGTGGAAGCTCGGACACTTCTGATATGACTGAATAAATGAAGAAAGAAATTAATCCCATGAATAACCTTCTTATATGGGTAATAAGTTCAGTCAATCAGTTTTGGAGGTGGCATAATATCCGGTTCAGATGAATGGCTGCAGCGATATGGAGAATCGTGGCTGGATGGAGGTGCAGAAGGAGTTCATTGTTATCATTGTTTTATGTTTGTCTGTCTTGTTTCTTGTCCATATCACTGGTAATTTTCACGAAATACTTAATAAATATTTTTCTATGATCATACTTTCAATTGGTTCCCCGACTCATATCTTGCTAACTTAAGTAACCTACTTTCTTCCTGCTCTTTTTGCAGGAAAACTTTTCCGATATGCATTTTTGGTTATGTTGGTAACACACCCATGAGATATAGGGGTCTTTTCATAGAACCATTTATCTTAACTCCAAAACAACAAGTTTTACTAACATCATAGATTAGGCTACATTTTACACTTTAATGGGAAATGCAGCCAGTTTCACAAGAAACATGCAAGGCTTGAATGACTTGTAATACAAACAGTTCATGTTTGACAATAGCATTTCTGTAATAAATAATTGCTGCAATTGAAGTATAAGCCAGAGCTTCACAATGACTCAATTTCTGCATGTCGAAAAAAAAAAAACCCTTAGCACTTTAAAAAAATGTCAGAACAAATTTACAATGATATTGTATTTTCTTCAAAGCTGACAATTGCAACAGCCCTTTAATTATGATGTCCAATCTAGAAAAAACAAAATGGTGTAATGTCTAACATCAGATGTCCCTTAGTGGATACGATCAGAAACATGTGTGACAAGGCACGACAGAGCTAGGGGGTGATAGAGAACACATACATTACACAGGTTCACTAGGGAATCGTTAGACGAAAAACATGAAGTTTCCTAGAAAACCTCAATATGCATCTCAAAATAAACAAAAAGCAGTTTGTCTTTTGAATACAGGTGCGGAAAATGTAGAGTTTAAGGTCGATATAAACCCTAATTGAAAAATATTTAGTTTGATCAATTTTTTAAATGAAATATTTGTTTTCACTTTATCTTTTGCTGTATATTAATGTTGCTTATCTACTGTGCTCAGTTTTTAGCCATTTCCGGTCTACGTACAAGCACTACAACAATTTCAATTATTTAAGATCCAGAAGGTGACAACTGTAGGCCATGGCTGCATGATGTGTAAGAACAGCCACTTGTATTCTCCATCAGAAGTATGTGACAATGTAATAACACAGGAGCAGAACTGGGAGATCGGGACAGAGCACTGTCACCCTATAACTAGAAGAGTGTGAAAAAGGACCCTAATGGTAGGGTTGACAGATATTATTTTAGTGGAAGTTGGAGATTAGGGCTGGGTTCACACTTAGGTTTCCCTTTTCTAATTCACATGACAGGAGACTGTGACTGGCTCTCAATAGAGTCTGTTCACACATCTCCGGGGTGGCAGCGGAGCGCACTGCAGAAGGGTCCTGTGCGTCTTTGGCAAAAAATTCTGGCCTAATTCACCCATGAAACCTTGAACAGGGTCGCACTGGACCCCCTGCTGCAAGCCGCTCTGCAAACAGTGTGAACCCAACCTTAAATGATTAAAAATTACTTTTGAAAGTAAAGCTTAACTATAGGAATTAGACAAAGTCAATGGGAGCCCCCTCCTCAGCGCACTGCAAGGGTTGAATACTTGTTAAATTTAGAGGGGAAATTACTTACCTTACTCCCTCAGCCATTGCCAGCGCTTTCCTCTTCTCTTTTCCGTGCTCCAAGCTTTGAGTGGCCCCCTTGGTTGCATAACATGCAATGAAGGGCTAATAACGGTATTGTATAGGAAGGAGACAGGAGTGTGACCACAGCTGGGAGCACCTCGTAGTGAAGGCTTCGTGGGACCAGTTGCACTACTGGAGGAACCCTGCTAGTGTGAGTAATAAAGTCAATATTATTCCTGCAATCCTTGATTGACCCAAGAGCTATCCCTTGCAGTGCTGGGGGGGGGGGGGGGGAGACGGACACTGCAGAGGTAAATTGTGTCTGATTCTTGGATTTTGGCTTTAACATGTTAAAAGCTTATATGGTATTTTTCTGGTTGGGCTTACATATCCTTTAAGTGATACCCTTTATTGTCTAATATAGCCAAATGAATAGCCTAAGGAAAATAAGATGAAATCTCTTCAAGTCACAGATATCCTCTCCTTACACAGTTCTCTGTAAAACAAGCGTTTCCATTAGACACGTTCCCCTCTTTTCCTGTTTTGGTGACATTTTACCATTTTGGATTTCCCCCTCACTTTCATTCCTTGTTACAGTGGTTAGCAGGACATACAGTGTAGAGAGGGGGAAACTCCCCAGCAGGGACACAGACGGCAACAAAAAACCTGACAGAGGTTCTAACACTCCATCACTCTGTCAAAAATTAAAAAGAAAACTTTTGGCTTTAAGTCCATTTTATGGTAATACTTAACAGAAAGGTGAACTTTAAAACAAAGTGCATTCCCTTTTTTGCCTCCTTCCCCTACTTTTCTTTCCCTCCACAGATGCATACTTACGTCCAGTGTTTTTTGACATCCAGCTCTGCTAGTCTTCACTATCTTGGCTGTGCCTGTGCATTACAGCCCCATAGACTTCTATATGACTATCTCATAGCCTCATAAAAGTCTATAGGGCTGTAATGCTGATGTGTGGTCAGGGCAATGAAAACGTGCAATGCTGGATGTAAACAAACAGTAGAACTGCAACCCTCAGATGAAGTTAAGCATGAATCTGTGGAGGGGGAGGTACATTAGGTTAGGTAAGTAGATGGGATCAAAAGAGATAAATGCACTTTACCCTTTAAACTCCAAACTTTCTGCATTGTTTGATGGCTATCACAGTTTAGTAACTAATACAGGTGTGCTAATACCACATCCTACTTTGTATATGCAGCCAACATGCACAGGAGTGCTTTGGCATCTTCACAGCAAGACGGAACTTTTAGTTTGACAACATGTGAAGTCCTAAATTACTGGACTGCACGTTATAGTGACTCATGCTTTTTGGGAAAAATAGAATAAGGTAAATAGTGATGTCCAAAGCAACCAGTATCATTAATCATTATTAAAGCAAAACTACCAGGGAAATTGCTCCAAGCATGATTTCTGATAAATGCAGCACACTAAAAACAACAGATGTGAACTGCATTGTATTTGCTGGCTTAGCAATGCAGCTTCCTATTCACTTCTCCAGCTCCAGCCTGCTTACTGGATGATGAATCAGCATCATCACTTCTCTTCAGTTAGCAGGGTGAAGGACTAAGGAGCACTAAACCAAACCAGGAAATAACAGCATGATCATCCTGTGTTTCTGTACTATGTTGTAGTGGTGTGTGCATAATTCAGACCAGACCTTAGATGTCCTGTGAGCCCCCATTACACTGTCTGGCTTTCCACTGGGCAGGGTAGTGAGTTGTCCAGTGCTTAGGTGCAACTTCACATAAATGTAGGAACTGAGTTGGGTTCCTCAATTCATCTCTATGGAGCATGACGTAGCGCCTATATAGACACTTTCTGTCTACCTTGGTTGCATTTGGACACAGACCTGCTGCTTTATATATTAATTCTACTTTAGTCTAATGGAGATAATGCACTTATTTTGTGGGCAGTTTTACAACTTTCCATCAGATTTCAACCACAGCATTCTATTAGCCATGATTACATTTGTTTTCCATCATCAAGTGACTGAAAATGGGGGAAGAAATTGCAACTGGAAAATGGCTTTCGACTGCCAACCAATTTTAACCACTGGTTCAATCACCTGAGAAACAAATGGGTGGAAGATTACACTCAAGGAAGGCTCTAACACATCCATCGAAAATTGTCTAACTTATTTCCAGCAAGGACTTTTACGGTCTAGACTACTGATTGTTTGTGAAATTTTTTACCTCCTTGCTGCAGGGTTCTGCTAGATCTGTGATTCCAATTCACATGTGGTGTTCACCTTTGGGCGTCGCCTCTTCCACTGTGGGTTTATATAATTTTCCCTTTGTTTACTTCCTTGGTCACTTCCCTGTTTGCTTCCCTATATATACACATGCTCAGTGCAGTGCTCCTTGCCTGAGCAACTTCACACAGTTCTCTGAGCTTCCATTTGCATATTCCTTGGCTACTGTGTCTGATTAACCGTGTACTGACCCCAGCTTTGTCAGCCATCTGTGTTTGTTCGCTACCTGCACTGACCTTGGCTTGTCTCCTGGAAATCCTTTCATCTGCTGCTTGTACTCTGCACACACCAGTGGTCTTTGCATCCTCAGCTTGGCCGGCCTGGGGGCCGCGACCTGGTTCCAGCTTGCTGCAAGTCCATCCCCTCGATCAGGGGCTCTGGTGAATGGCAGGCTGGGGCTTAGACTCTGCACCCTGGGGAATCCTGAGCTGGCGATCTACAAGGGCTCACTGCCACAGACTCCTGACAAAGACTTGCTGAAAAAGTATCCACGCTAACTATTCAGAATGATCATTATTACATTAAAACCCATCTCCAGCCAAAATGTATTACTTTGTTTTGAACAGACTATTTGGGTTTTATTGCCATCTGTACCCCTGTTGGAGACATTTTTGCCTGCTTCCTGTCTAGAGAGGAAGCTAAGGGTGAATCCAGCCACTAGCAAACAGACAAAACATTTTTACAGTGGGGAAGGGTTCAAACTCGTAATACTGTACAGTTTGCTGTGAACTGTGTTCAGGTCTGAATCAGGAAGTCAGCTGTCAATGTTGAGCCGCAGGCAGAGGATTTCCCAGCCCATAGCTGCAATACACAAAAGGGCAGGAATGCTTGTGACATCAGTGACCTAATATGGCCACATTTTCATATTAGGTCAATGGTATCCCTCCCCCTTTGTGTACATTAGTGTATATTGTGTCCAGGAATGGCAGCTGACTTTCGGGTTCAAGCACAAACCTGGTTCAGGATAAACAAAAGCTCCAAACCTCAACCACATTTCTAGTAAGGGTACCAGGGACTAGTAATCAACAGGGACATGAAGTGAGGGAAAATCTCCCCAATGGAGTTATATACAGAAATTACAAAAAGAAAAACATATGAACTCTTCCCCACTCTATCCAAAACAAAAAAATAAGATTGTTTGGACTTTTACTCCATGAACCACCAAGCAGATTAATGTTAGGAATCTCTCCTAAAGTGACGCTTTAGGGACAACATCAGGCAAACAGACATCCTTTGATTTATTTTATAAGTTCTTCAGAAGTCATGAAATCATGTTTCAGTCCACCTAATGTTACTACCTAAAACCCGTCTTATAGCTGTCGAGGTGATCTTAAGAGTATGCACTATACTTTGCAAAAAAATGTATTTTATTTTACTTATTATTTATTTTTCCAACTATCTTGAAGAACACCAGCATCAGCTGAACTTCATCCTCCGCCCAACCAAAGCATCTATGAAGTGTCTGTGTGATTCTCTTGAAGACTCTGGGTGACCCCATGATTGTAGCTTTGTGCTTGGGGACCCTGAGAATGCACTAAACCCCTTAGCACTCAAGGTCAAACACTGAGATTCTACAGTTGTGGACAATGACCTTAACATCTGCATATAATCAAATACTAAGTTTGTATAAGGAATGGATGCAGCTAAGACCTTGAAGAATGATGGTAATTTTGGAGCATTACCAAAAAGTTAGTTCACCCATAAAAGTTGTTCACTAACAAATGTGATATTTGTTTTCATATCACATGAAAATCTTATTAGCTAGTTCATATACTTTAAGCTGTGTTATTTCGACTTCACTGGTAAACACAGGTTGCTATGGAATCTGGAAGAATGGCAACATTTTTCAAATACATTTTGTGCTGTATGTTGGAAAAGTAAAATATCTTATACAATATGTATACCTATCTGGATTCTTTATTCACCTACAGCCTTTTGCATTGTGAATTGCTTATGCCCATTAAGCATCAATCAGATTTTTCTTTTTACTGTGACATGGGAGCACAGAGGGGGAGATTTACTAGAATGGGAGCCCACATAAACTGGTGCAGCCATTCATAGTAACCGATCAACTTCTAAATTCATTCTCTATGCTCCAGTTTTAGTAAACATCCCTCAGGGTATTTACAGAATGCTCTATATCTTTCAGTAAACAGGCATTCTGTGGACACAACCTTTACAGTTCTCACATGACAATAGTCAGGCATCAACATTGCCCACAAGGTAACACATTTCCACTAATTTAACAACAAGACCACTGCTATGGAGCCTGTGATTGAGTGGAATTCAGTTATGGCCCACATTTAAGAATTCCTATCATTATCTCATTACTATACCAAAGGAATTTCTACTATAGCATGACTGTTAGCTATAAGAGGCTTTTGCATTTGCATATTATGTTATTCTGTGTTGTTATTGTGGGGATTTTGTGCAGCTGTGGTAGACATTTTTCATAGCGGCCCAGATGAGATTAGATAAGTCCTTGAATGGATCCCTGTTAAAACATAAGAGATCTCGAAGAATTTACAAAGTTGAACATTTCTTCCTAACTCAAGAAAAGTTGTACTTGGCCTAAAACCATTCATAGGCATTAAAATGTTTTCTTTGACCCTACGCTTACCATTCACTGCAAGTTGTAAAGTGACCTGCTCCATCAATTCAGCCTGCTCATTCTTCAGCACCAAAGTGTATCTTCCAGCATCCTGTTCTACTACTTCCCTGATCTGCAAAAAGTGAAGAGACTGGCCGTACTTTCCGTAAGTGCTGCTAAATGTTATTTGCTTCCCATCTTTAAACCTGTGAAAGGAAATGGAGGTAAAATTCTATTGTGCTCAGCATATTTCACAAACGTTTACAACTTGGCTTTTGGTCAATTTCCATTTTCTCCCCAGCTGACTGCAAACCTACCTAAACTGAGATGTAAATAATTCAATATAGGAATAACATTAGTCAAACTCCTTGTTCCAAGGAATAGTCGATCATTAAATGCTCAAAAAACCCTGGTATTTTTTACATAACATGGTACAAAGGCAAAGACATGAAGTAATGCGTTGCAACTGGGGATGAGCACAGTGATTCAGGTTAAATTGATTTTGCCACAAAATGACCAATTTTGCCACCAAAGTTTTGGGCTGCTGAAATGAAAGAGATCCACTCCGGTATTCTTCTTGATTTAGAGGATGTTTATTTATTTTTTTAATTATGTTTGTGTGTATTATTTTCGGTAGTTTAATTTACCATCTTAATTTTGCCTTAACTAGCTAAAATAGCAAAATGGCTAAAATTTTCCTTTTTTTTTTTTTTTACTTATTGGTGGTTATGACTTGCTATACTTTGAGTACTGCACCTTGCCTAAAAAAAAAAATTCAAACTTGTTGAGAAAAAAATAAAAACAATCCCAGGTAAACTAAAATTAAACTTTTTTGCCTGTTCCTTCTGCAAGATTTTTCTCTGTTCTGAAGAAACTGATGTTTGTTTTCCATGCCCTTTGTCATACTGTTTCTGAATAGGAGAGCCTGTCTTCATTGTAACCATCTGAGCAATCTCAGTAATGTAAGCTACAGTGTCTGCATCATTTTAAAAGTGAAGAGAGATTATTTCACTATGATACTACTAAAGAGAATACCTGAAATGTTATTTGTTTATCAGTCTTCTGGGAAAAGCATTGTGCCAATTAAACAAGGAAGTGAAATCGCTGATAGTGTTCAGTACACAAGGGTCTATAGATCACCTCCAGGTTACCATGCTGTAGGGATATGACATTTCTGAACATTTTTAAAAAAAAAATCACAGCATCGAATTGGAATGAATTGATTGAAATGAAAAGGTAATTTTTCATCATATTATATTTTAAGTTAAAAATAACTTGTGTAACTATTGTATATGCCATGCTATAACATAGTTTAATACTTTCCCTTTAAAATATAGAAAAAATGGAAAGCAAATTAATGTCTATAATTAAAAAAAAAAAACCTTCATAGCTGTTTAGCTCAAATATTATGTCAGCAAAACAAGCAAAGTATTTTAAGTATACAGTACATCTACTGTATAACTCATTAGCAAGGTGACATAACTTCAAAGGATTGTGCATTAAACTGCAGATTTAACCCTTTTTTGACCTATGTTCATTAATGCCTAGAAGACCAAGCCAAAATTTAGCAGCATCAAGATGAAGGGCAGGAATGCCCAAAATTATTTTCCTGAAGTAGGCCCTACTTTATGTACCATTAAGTATCATAATATGGGGAAAATAACATTTTGGAATTCAGCATCTTTGAGTGCAACGTCTGTTTTTAGGATTTAATATTATGGAAGCAGAGTGGAATCTGCAATTGACTATAAGCTTTCATATATATATATATATATATATATATATATATATATATATATATATAATTAGTAAGGGCACATAAGGCTTCTATTTGGTATACTGTTATTTTAAATAACAAGTTTAATATTTTTCTATGTTTTCCATTAATATTTTATTTTATTTTTTTTTTTTTTTTTTACTGTAATTGTATCTGACAATGAAAGTACTAAACAGATGAATACCACCACCTTCAGGTTTATGTAGGCTAAAGGCTAATTTTTTTTTTACAGCTAACATAATGACCATATCAATGGGAATCACTCTGACTGGTTCCCCATTGTCAATGAAGAATGGAGCTGTCAATGACAACAGGGAGTGAGAACCACAAGTTTTGGCTGAGGCCTCTCGAAGGGGGGATACATCCCTAGCACAGGGCATCATGCTGAGGAATGGCAACAAGCAGACTAATGATGGTAAGAGGTAAAGGGCTAGTTCAGTCAAAATTAATATTTCAAATTTGGGAAGGTTTCAGAGATCCCCTGACAAAATGTATGTCTCGGGGCTGTTGTGCCAAGATATCATTTTTGACAGCAGCTAGGCAAGGAAGAGCCTCAGCTCTTTTGTTCTTTTATCTGTAACATATAATAAATGGGAAGTCCACCAGGGCAATTGAGACAAAATGACTGCGACATGGAAGCTTAGGAATGCCAATTTAATCAATGTAGTCTCCAAAATACTGTATACAAGAAGATGGTGCAATGAAACCAAATACAAGCAACTAAAAAACACTGAAATTATAATTGTACGTAAAATAAAAACTCTTCTCTTTAAAAACATATTTCATGTGTATATTGCTTCTGACCAAGACATTTGGAAACGTAAGGTTAGTAAAAAAATAACGTTTTCATCCATGTCCATGATAGTCTAGGTTCACAGGAAGTGGACACAGGGTATCATACACCCAGGAAAAGCAGGGACACTGGATCTTGCAGAGGACTTTATTGGTTGGCAGTTCTGGAGAACAGGTGAGTATTACAGGTAAATAAAGTGGAAAGTTTAAATAATATTAGATTCTAAGCTAGAGTTCTGCTTTATGAAAAATGTTGGAGTAACATCTCAAGTAGCCCTAGCAATGTTTGTCATAGCCTCTATCTCTGTAACCTTTGTTGGACAGTTTAGCCCACATGTAAATGTGGAGAAAAATATAAAGATTTGAAAAAATAAAACATACTGAATACTGGTATTACATTACTAGTTATTAGACTGCAAACATTATATTAATTTCAAAGAAAACACTGAGCAACTGGTGTTTACAGAATGCTCAAAACTGGTGCAAAACAATGGGGTGAGAGCTTTTAAGGAAATGTACATCCCTTGAATGAGAATACTGCATTTTAGCCAGGGATAGTGGGCAGACATATTTTTGGCAAAGAAGTAAACAAAAATATTTTTTGGACTTTACCACTGAAATGTTGGAGTTGGATAGGCAGTGAGTTTCACTGGCAGTTTTGCCATCTTGTCCCCAGCTGTGGCTTCAATGATTGTGTCCTCCTTTGTTTCCACCAAGATAAAAGGATTTTCTATGTAGGGAAACAAAATAAAAGTAAATGACTAGTGAGAAATGAAAGTATAACCTTCCTACAAATAAACCCCTCCACTATAAGAATAAGGCTGATTTAAAGACAAGTAGATTAATCCACAAATTAAATACAGTATATACAGCAGGGATCCTCAAACTACGGCCCTCCAGCTTTTGCAGGACTACCCATCCCACAAGGCATTGACAAACTCTGACATGACTAGGCATGATGGAAATTGTAGTTCCTAAACAACTGGAGGGTCATAGTTTGAAGACCCCTGATATACAGTAAACTAAATGTGGAATGTTCACGCTATGATCCTCCTTCCTGTAATGGTGTTTAGAGTGTTTAACTGAGAGCACTGTGCTAAGCAAGTGAACTAAGGTTTAGAATTATTGAAGGAGAGAGGTTTAGGTCCAGTGTCAATCACAAGGAGTTTGATAAAACCAACCATTACCTGCAATAGCAAGAATGTTATTTATCTTATCACCTGTGCTGAATGCAATATACAGTATGTAGGGAGAACCACAAGATGCTTGCGCGACGTCTTCGTATGATACCATAAAGAAACATGATACCAGCGTGGCACGTCATTTTAATCTACGCCATGGGGGTAACCCCATGGCTATTCCTATTCAAGCTAAGATAAGGTCACCACTCCTAAAAGAGGAGGGATATATTCAGATTATTATGCAAAAGAGAGGTGTACTGGATTTTTCATCTCCTTACCAGAACTCCAGGAGGTCTTAACTTTGAGTGGCACCTGACACACTTTTACGGATGAATTGGGTGTTGTTTCTCCTGGGTTTGTTATCACATTGTCCTACTGTTTATTTTCCTATTCTCCTAATCTCCCCATTATATGTGTGTGCATCAGAGATGTATAGTAACTAAGTAGAACTACTTCACTACTGTACTTAAGTACCGAAAGGCGGTATCTGTACTTTCCTAAAGTAGAATTTTTTTCTTCTACTTCCACTTTTACTTCACTACATTTTTTCGATGATTTCAATACTTCTACTCTGATATTTTTTTTTCGTGCTGCACAGTTACTCGTTACTATTATAAAAATTACCACTGCCAGAACAGTAGATGGCAGGTTTCATAAAGCTCAAAACATGTGTATTATCAGCGCATACGAAATTAAATGCTACTGTATGTATAAATAAAAGCTGAATTTGAAATAATAAAAAACAATATGATGTTCAAACTTTTGACTTCTTAGTTTACTAACTACACAACTCAGTACTTGTACTTTTACTTTCAGCACTTGAGTAGCAATTTTTTTTCAAAACTACTGGTACTTTTACTTTCAGTAATTGAGTAGCAAAATTAAAAAAAAACTACTTGCAATACTTAAGTACAAAAAATGTTGAATACTTTAGTACTTCTACTCAAGTCACTTTTTGATCGAGCACTTCCACTTCTACTCAAGTCACTTTTTGATCGAGCACTTGTACTTTTACTCAAGTATGGGTTTCGAGTACTTTATGCAACTCTGGTGTGCATGTATCTATATGTGTATACATGTACATGTATTTATATCTACACATTTTACAATGTGGTTTACCTGGGGTACTGGTATGGAGTAAATGTTCCCAGAGATGAGTGTCATTCTCTGAGCACTTTAATGTTTGAATATTTCAGTGTTTGAGATCTCTTTGCATTATTCGTTTATATATATATATATTGTTTCTTTCTCTTTGGCATACGAAATTTGTCTACAGATTTGAATGGCATGCAGTGACTGAGACTGAGCAGGGGTTGTTGTTGGGAGTTTAAATTCCTAACAGCAGTTGTGGCAATGTAATTATAAATATATTTAATCTGGTTACATGTGTGTGTTGCAATACAGCTGTGTTTTCAGAGATATAGGTGTACATGCGGGAGGTGAGGAGCCTGTCATGGGCTCAGTCACCTTGCCTGCACACCGCTCTGCTGTATTTTTTTATTTTGTGTTTCGTTTCCCCCATGATTCTATTCAAGCCTACACCACCCAATAAGAGCTGGGGGCTGCTTTCTTTCTTTGGGGTCATGGGATTGACACGAACGACCAAATTCTTTTAGGTTGGGTTCACACTGTGTGTGGAGCAGCTTGCATCAGGGGGTCCGGTGCGTCCCCGTTCACCGTTTCAGGTCTGAATTTGGTCCGAATTTTTGGCTGAATTCGAACCTGAAATGGACCAGAAGACACACAGGACCCTTCTGCAAACCGCTCCACAGCCGTTCCAGAGCTGTGTGAACCAGCTCCATTGAGAGCCGGTCACAGTCTCTCAGTTGATATGCGAACTGGATGCGGGGAAACCTGCATCCAATTCGCACCAGTGTGAACCCAGTCTTGATGATCTCATATTTTTTAAGTACATAAACTGCATGGTGTATGGCGGCACATGGCACACAAGATTTGATTCTATGAGAGGAGTTGCTGTGTTTAGCTAGAGGCAGACATTAATTAATCAAGTGCCTGCACTTGTGCTGCCTACATATATTGGTCAGTCTTGGTATGACACAGGAGGTTGAGGAAGCACTGCTACTAGCATGAAACCGGCCATCTGTGATATCCCCATGGTGACTGTGATGTTTTTATGATATACAATAAAGGATTTCAAGGAGAGCAGCGATTCTGGAACTTTTCTTTAGATGAACTAAGGTTTAGATATGTTATCAATCTATAAAATATATTTAAAGAAAACTTCCAGAAAATAAAGTTTTAGAAGTGCAGGTGCTCATTATACTTACTTCCAAAGGGTCCTTCTTAAGATCTCCCACAATAAAAATTAGCACTTGCTGCCAATACAAAACACTCTGTTTTACATTTTGTGAATGAAGACAGTTAAATCAATAAAAAGCTAATGGGGATCTCTTGAGTACCAAAAGTGGAGCCAGGGACCAGAAGTGTGTGGGCGACATGGACCAGTGATTTTAACCAATAGATTAAAGCAGAAGATCCTAAGTAGAACTAAATGGAGATATGTGTAGGTATATGTAGCTCTCCACGCTACAGACTTCACGCTAGCAGGCACGGTTTATATTTTACTTTACTTTGCGTGTGTATTTTACTATCAACTTAAATAAAAAACCCTTTTAAACGGTACTACACCATCTGGAGCCTTTTATTTTTCCCTAACCGGGCCTGGAGGATATCGTCTGCTCAGGAGGGGATATCGGTCGGTGGGGGATAAGCCCAGCAGGTACCGCATCTGAGGCCAGGAGGGCCATCAAGCTTTATTGGTCTTTTTGCCGTAAGGTAATTTAGACCCACTATTTCTGGTAAGCTTACATCTTACTTATCTTAAAGTCACCTCACTTGACTGGCTATTGGACCATTGGAGGATCCAGCACTGAGCACCTGCACTTTCCTTTGCACTGAAGTGTAATCAGCTTTCACCAAGACACTTATGAACTTTTATTGGACTTATTTGGCACTACTATGCACCTTTATGACACCTATTTGATTTAATATTGTATGTTATTTATTTGGTATACTATTTATGAATTTTAATAGTTTTTAATAATGTATATTTATTAGTGACATTTTAGCCTATATGAATATTTACTGTCTATAAGCCATATAATTGATTATCCCCATTTCCTTACTAGCAAGCGCTATTGAATCCCAATTACCTTTGGGGTTTATTTACTCATTCAACTAAAAACTGCTTTACATTTCTTGGAAATCATCTTCATCATTGGTTAAATTAATATGTAGTACCAATATTGTTTTTTTTTTTTCAATTTGTCTGGGTTTCAGGAAAAAAGAAACTCTCAAGCTTGACACAACTAGTCCCCTATCATGATGATATCTTTTTATGTCATTGAATAAATAGCACCATCGTCTTTTCTGGCACTATATGCATGAAGAGATACATACGAAGGTAGGTTATACAGGTACTAGAACTGTAGAAAATTGAAGAGCAAAACATTAATAACTAAGCAAACTTTTTTTTTTTTAGTTTTGGAGAGTGGAGAGGGATTATAACCTCTGTCAGTTTTTATTGCATTCTATTGATATTCACCTCTCTATTTGTCCTCTTTACCGATATCATTGAAAGTAAAAGAAAATCACAAATTTTGAGTTGTCCACAGAAAAATACTAGAAGGGAAATCTTCCAATGGGGACACTCATTCTGGTGAACTGGGGGTCCCCAAAGAATCCTCTTAATCTGCAGGTAATTCCTCTCACTTCCTGTTTGACTATGGGACAGGAAGTGAAGGGAAATCTTCGCAATGGGACTCAGATGGTGAAAAAAAAAAATCTGATATGGGTTTATAACCCTCCCTTGCTCTATCCAAAATGAAAAAAAAAAAAAAAAAACATTTTTTGCCTTATAGTTCTATTTTAATTAACAATATGCAAGAACCTTATCTATTTGAGCTTGCAGTGCAGAGTTTAGAAAATTTATGGTCAGCCAAAGTACAATAATATGAATGAATAATTATGATATTACCATTGAATAATTCATGTTTGCTTCACAAGTGTACTTTAGCAGACCAAAGTCATTAGGACAATAACCAGATCAACCACACACACATTGCAGTCAACATTCCAGACAGCCAAGTGTGTCCCACTGGCCATTCCACAGAGCCATGGCTATTCATGAGTGTATATAATTATCATACTAATTTAACACATGTGCTAATCAAATTTTTAGTTAGGAAATGTTTGTAAAATAAAGGTATCTTAACCTAATGTATATTTGCCTATCACTACAATGACACACCAGAGGAACTTTCTCTGGGTTCATGCCCCCGTTTACACGACTCCAAGTTGCAGTCTCTACTTTTCATCACTAAGAAAGGTGACTAGACAGCCATTCAAAGGTTTCATCAACTGATTGTTTTCCTATGAAAAATATAATCCTTTATTGGAGATACCCAGAAACTGAAAACACATGCAGAGACAAGTAGTTGCCTACAATCCAGATTTACAGAGTTTCAGAACAAAAATAACACTAGTGCCCCCCAAAAATTATAAATTGAGGTTCACTGAAAAACAATGGATGCAAAGATTAAAATAGAACTATAAGCAAAACTTTTCTTTTTTAATTTTGGATATAGCAAGAGAGGGTTATAACCCTTGTAAGTTTTTTTTTTTTTGCCAACTGTGTGCCGTTGAGAAGATTTTCCTTTACTTCCTTTCCCATAGCCAAAGCAGGAAGAGGAAATCCCTGAAAATGAAGGGAATCACTTGGGGCCCCCCAAAAGCCCCATAACTTGTGTTCGCATTGGAAGATTTCCCCTCTTTTACTGTTCTGGGGGCAACGTAAAATTTGATATTTTCTTTATCTTTCACTTTCATGATAATGGTAAACAGAACAAATAGAGAGGGGTTTAAAGTATATCTAAAAGCTTTTTTTTTTTTTGGATAAATTGGGAAGGATTAGAACCCCTGTTTGTTTTATTGCTGTTGCTCGGAGGAGAACGCTAACATTTGCCGCCAAAAAAAAAATGAAGAGGAAATCTTCCAATGAGGACACTTGATCTGGGTCTAAAAGATAATTTGTCTCACTTCTTGTTGTATCTACAGTTCAGAAAGCGAAATCTCTTGGTTTCCCTTCACTTTTGTACATCTACATGACATGTGTCAAACACAAGGCCCGCGGGTCGAATTGGACCCTCCAGGCCACTTCATGTGGCCCCTCGCACCTCTCCTAGAGCTGCAGTAGAGCTTCATCCCTCCTTTGGGCCTCCTCTGGACCCTGTACTTTCTGCTTCAAAACTCCTCCCCCAGCTTCTTCCCGGCAGCAACACAAGGTAAGGGGGTGCACTTTAATGTAAGGGGGGGACTCTTGACATCTGATGGGGGGGTGGTAGGATACTCTGGACATCTAGTATTATAGCTGCAACTGGCCCTTTGAGGGCAATTATAATGCTGATGTGGCCCTCAATAAAGTTGAGTTTGACACCCCTGATCTACATGGTAAAATAGCTTTAAATATAGTTGAACCCATTTTCCATACATTACCCTAAACTATTGAGCATCTGGGGGACATCCTCAAATGGAAGGTGGAGGAGCGCAAGGTCTCTACTTGTATTATTTTATTATTTTTTACAAATTATTATTTATTTTATTTTTTTTACAAATTTACAGTTTTCACCAGTGTGAACTTAGCCTAAAGAGGGGGAATCTGCCCCACACAGAGTGATTAGGGTGTGCACATGCCTATGTCTAGGTGGAACATTCCTGTATCACCAGTTTAGAGACAAACAAGTTTGGTATGGACTCTTGTAAAATACCGAATAATATGGATGAAAAACTGAATTTCTCACAGGTAGGTTATGCTCCTTGTATAAAAATGTTTGCTTTTCAGTTTTTGACATATACCTTTGCCATATATGTTAGAAATTCTGTTAAAGCTGAACTCCAGGCTGATATAAAAAGCACATTAATGCAGCTCTGTATTCATTAATATGTCAATAAATATAGTTTTAAATGAAAGCAGTCTAAGTACTTGAATTTAGTAATGGAGAGATGAGCTCATCAATCTTCTGCTTTTTTTTCACTGTCCAGACACAGGTTGTGGGAGGGACGGGTCCTGTAAGTGTTAGATGCAGCAGAGCAAAACTACATCTCTTGCCAGACCGAGATGTGCAAATCTCAAAACTGGGTCGCTGAACTCCTAGTGATTTTGGCAGCGCGCTCCCAGTGCTGCCTCCCTTCCCCGATCGTCGGGGAAAGTGTGAGAAGACCCGCCTGCTTATGTAAACAAAGCAGGCGGATCTTCTCAGTGATAGACAGGGAGAGATCACAGGAATTAGCATAGCTGAACCTGCGATCTCTGTGTCTGTCACAGAACCCCCTCCCCCCACACACGTCAGTAAGCATGAGGCATACATTTAACTCATTGATCACCCATAGGGTTAACCCCTTCCCTGCCAGTGTCATTATTATAGTAAGAGTGCATATTTTTAGCACTGATTACTGTAGTAATGTCACTGGTCCCCCCAAAAGTGTAAAAAATGTCAGTTAGGAGTCGGATCTGTCCCCCTGCAATGTCGCAGTCCTGCAAAAAATCGCAGATCGCCGCCATCACTAGTAAAAAAAAATATATATATATATAAATGACATAAATCTTTCCCGTAGTAAGTAAACGCGATAACTTTTGCGCAAACCAATCAAATACGCCTATTGCCATTTTTTTTAACCAAAAATATGTAGCAGAAAACAAATTGGCCTAAAATGTTAAAAAAATGAATTTTTAAAATTATTTTTTTTGGGAATGTTATATAGCAGAATGTGATTGAATCTTGTTTTTTTTAAATTGTCGCCCTTTTTTTGTTTATAGCGCAAAAATTAAAAATCGCACAGGTGATCAAATATCCCCAAAAGAAAGCTTTATTTGTGGGAAAAAGGACGTAAATTTTGTTTGGGTACAGCGTCGCACGACCGCGCAATTGTCCGTTAAAATAATGCAGTGCCGAATCGCAAAATCGGGCCTGGTCAGGAAGGGGGCAAAATCTTCCGGGGCTGAAGTGGTTAAAATATTAGAAATGACAAATCAGCTACACAGGTGATTTATCACTGACTTGTGAATTACGCTATGATTAATTAAAAGAGAAGTTCAAGATATTAAAAAAAAACAAAAAACTTCCATATTCACCCAGGTGGATGTTCCCTACTGCCTCTAAGACCTCTTTACTGAGCACTGTCAATCACTAGCTCTCTTCACTGTTCCTCCAGTGCTCACTGGAGTGCCAGGCTGTGCAGGGGGTGAGAGCCACTGGTTCATGCTCTCAGCAGCATGCCTAGAGGTCCAGGCACCTGAGTGGATCCCGACAATAAAGTCAGGATCTCTCCAGCACCTGGAACGGCTGAGTGACGTCAGCCGACAGCGGACTTTAGCTTGCTGTCGGCTGAAAATGGGTGACAGGAGTGCAGAACAAAGTGCACTCATGTGATCCTCAGGAGAAGAAGGGCCAACAGAGCTCTGGCCCTATTTGCAATATATATGGCTTGGGCTAATATAACAAAATATATCCCTTGAAGCTTCTTTCTGCAGTAATTTAGCTACAATACCACTACATAATGACTCGCACTGTTCACTGTCCCATTCATTCTGTACCGTGCACAATGACCTCGTTGCTCTCCTGGTGGTGCCACTTCTCATTTATTGCATTTATTGCATGACACACATACTTCCCGAGGTCTGATTGAGTTACTTCAGGCAGGATAAGAGTGCTGTACATTTCTGTGTGGTAATCCTGCGGGTGACGTTTGGACTGCTCAATCACAGGGCGGTTGATCTGCAAAGATTACAAGCAGCATTATTTCTTATTAGTGATTAAAGCATATCAAAATCAAGTTTACTTTAAAATCTATAAAAAGAAGAAAGGTTGTCCACACCAACTATTAAAATTGTAGCTGTTCTTGTTTTATAGAGATAAAGATTTTGATTGGCAGTTCTGAGCAAACCTTCTGCTTCATACATCACAGTCCTGTTCACATGGGTGGCCGGGGAGCAGTACAAGTAGGTGGTTGAGCCATGTCTTTACTGCTCTTTAACCTCTCCCCCTTCCCTCCAAAACTGCAATTGCGGCCAGGCAGGGCTGTACACACATTATAATTATAATAATAATAATAATAATATATACAGTGCCTTGTGAAAGTATTCGGCCCCCTTGAACTTTGCAACCTTTTGCCACATTTCAAGCTTCAAACATAAAGATATAAAACTGTAATTTTTTGTGAAGAATCAACAACAAGTGAGACAAAATCATGAAGTGGAACGAAATTTATTGGATATTTCAAAATTTTTTAACAAATAAAAAACTAAAAATTGGGCGTGCAAAATTATTCAGCCCCCTTAAGTTAATACTTTGTAGCGCCACCTTTTGCTGCGATTACAGCTGTAAGTCGCTTGGGGTATGTCTCTATCAGTTTTGCACATCGAGAGACTAAAATTTTTGCCCATTCCTCCTTGCAAAACAGCTCGAGCTCAGTGAGGTTGGATGGAGAGCGTTTGTGAACAGCAGTTTTCAGTTCTTTCCACAGATTCTCGATTGGATTCAGGTCTGGACTTTGACTTGGCCATTCTAACACCTGGATATGTTTATTTGTGAATCATTCCATTGTAGATTTTGCTTTATGTTTTGGATCATTGTCTTGTTGATGAAAAATGTCCCAGTCTCAGGTCTTTTGCAGACTCCATCAGGTTTTCTTCCAGAATGGTCCTGTATTTGGCTCCATCCATCTACCCATCAATTTTAACCATCTTCCCTGTCCCTGCTGAAGAAAAGCAGGCCCAAACCATGATGCTGCCACCACCATGTTTGACAGTAGGGATGGTGTGTTCAGGGTGATGAGCTGTGTTGCTTTTACGCCAAACATAACGTTTTGCATTGTTGCCAAAAAGCTCGATTTTGGTTTCATCTGACCAGAGCACCTTCTTCCACATGTTTGGTGTGTCTCCCAGGTGGCTTGTGGCAAACTTTAAACAACACTTTTTATGGATATCTTTAAGAAATGGCTTTCTTCTTGCCACTCTTCCATAAAGGCCAGATTTGTGCAGTATACGACTGATTGTTGTCCTATGGACAGAGTCTCCCACCTCAGCTGTAGATCTCTGCAGTTCATCCAGAGTGATCATGGGCCTCTTGGCTGCATCTCTGATCAGTCTTCTCCTTGTATGAGCTGAAAGTTTAGAGGGATGGCCAGGTCTTTATAGATTTGCAGTGGTCTGATACTCCTTCCATTTCAATATTATCGCTTGCACAGTGCTCCTTGGAATGTTTAAAGCTTGGGAAATCTTTTTGTATCCAAATCCGGCTTTAAACTTCTCCACAACAGTATCTCGGACCTGCCTGGTGTGTTCCTTGTTCTTCATGATGCTCTCTGCGCTTTAAACGGACCTCTGAGACTATCACAGTGCAGGTGCATTTATACGGAGACTTGATTACACAGGTGGATTCTATTTATCATCATTAGTCATTTGGGTCAACATTGGATCATTCAGAGATCCTCACTGAACTTCTGGAGAGAGTTTGCTGCACTGAAAGTAAAGGGGCTGAATAATTTTGCACGCCCAATTTTTCAGTTTTTTATTTGTTAACAAAGTTTGAAATATCCAATAAATTTTGTTCCACTTCATGATTGTGTCCCACTTGTTGTTGATTTTTCACAAAAAAATGACAGTTTTATATCTTTATGTTTGAAGCCTGAAATGTGGCAAAAGGTCGCAAAGTTCAAGGGGGCCGAATACTTTCGCAAGGCACTGTATATACACACACTTTTAATTTTATCCCATAATTTCATGTGACTGGTGCTGCGCTGCAACCACCCTGCAACTGTATATAATGCACGTGGTTACGGTACAGTGGTATGGGCTTTTCAGGGTTAAAACAGCTGGTGAGGAGGCAACATATTGTCTTCCAGCTGCCTGTCCACTGCCATCTAAAAAGTGATCCACTGCAGATTATTTTTCAAAGGGGTGGCAAGGACTGCTGCAAGTGTTAACTAGCCCTTAGGGTCCCTTCACGCAGGTTGACAGGTTGCCCACTCCCTCACTTCCTTTTCGGATTGCCATGTTCGCCCCCCCCCCCCCCCCTCCTTCCCTCGCAGCCTTCTGGGACACATCACAAGTCCCAGAATCTGGCTGTGAAGCTGCAAGGCTTCACGGCTGGGTTCCCTTAGTTAAAATGCTGGTGCTTGGAACCGAG
The DNA here is from genome assembly GCF_965119305.1 of Pelophylax lessonae. Classification (NCBI taxonomy): domain Eukaryota; kingdom Metazoa; phylum Chordata; class Amphibia; order Anura; family Ranidae; genus Pelophylax; species Pelophylax lessonae. The sequence continues at coordinate 446,900,393 of NC_138771.1, forward strand.
GCCAATTGAAGAATCAGCTCGGGTGAGGACAGCGCTGGATCCAGGGGCTGGTAAGTGCTCTTATATTAAAAGTCAGCAGCTACAATATTTGTAGCTATTGACTTTACATTTTTTTTTTTTTGGGCAGGGGGAGACTGGAGCTCCTCTTTAACTCAACGTGGGATTTTAATTTAAAACCAAGTACAGGAATTGTAGCTTACATGTCCTTAGATATGCGGTGTGGTGGATGCATTCATTTTCTTTTTGGGCTTTTTTATTTTTCTTTTCACCTTCTGATCCTACAGGATCACGCACTTTCTGTTTTAGGGTGATAACTTTTACGCACTGGACTATTTTTGGAAGATCAGTGTTGTCACCCTAGGACAGGACTCCTCATCTACTCTTCTCTATAACATGTTGAGGAGATGCTTTTTTACCCAAGAGAGATTGCAGCACAGGAAGTTATTAGCTTACAAGATTTCTGCCAGGAATAAAAGGTATTGTTTTACTGTGGTTAACCACTTCTGGACTGGAAGGATTTGCCCCCTCAATGACCAAGCCACTTTTTGTCATTCGGCACTGCGTTACTTTAACTGACAACTGTGCAGTCGTGTGATGATGGACCCAAATAAAATTAATGTCCTTTTTTTCCTACAAACAGGTCTTTCTTTTGGTGGTATTTGATCACCTCTGCATTTTTTTTTATTATGCGCCATAAACAACAAAAGAGTGACAATTTTGAAAAGAAAGCAGTATTTTTTCACTTTCTACTATATAACATTCCCAATAAAATAAAAAAATTAAAAATCAAATGTTTTCATCATTTTTGGCCAATTTGTATTTTGCCACATATTTTTGGTAAAAAAATACCAATAAGTGTATTTTGTTTGGTTTGCGCAAAAGTTATCATGTCTACAAACTAGGGGAAATATTAATGTCATTTTATTTATTTATTTTTAACTAGTAATGATGGCGATCTGCGATTTTTAGCATGACTGCGAGATTGCAGCGGACAGATTGGACCCCTAACTGACATTTTTGACACTTTTGGGGGGACCAGTGACATTACTACAGTAATCAGTGCTAAACATATGCACTGTTACTGTAATAATGACACTGGCAGGGAAGGGGTTAACACCAGGGGCGATCAAGGGGTTAAATGTGTACCTATGGAGTGATTCTAACTGTGTGGGCGCCAGACTTGGTGGATGGAACCAGGGCTCCTGTGTTCCGAAATAACAGGAACACAGGAGCCCTGTTTCAATCAGTGACAGATGAGCGCTGTGCCGTGTTTACAACGGCACACCGCCTTCTGTCAGTCCCTGCAACGATCACCGGGTTCCCGGCGCCCATCGCTGGACCCATTGCTTAGCTGCAGGGCTAGAGAGCGGGCGCATGCGTGCGCCTGAGACCCACTCCTGCAAGCCGATGTACCCATACGTCGATTTGCGCAGGAGAGCCAGCCTGCCGCAGTATAGCTGCGGCGGCTGGTCTTTAAGTGGTAAAAGAAAAAATAAATACCATGTTGACCTTGCCTTCTGAAAATGCTTATTATCTGGTTGTCATGTTGATCCAATAGGTTTACACACAATTATGTATCTGGCTTAAATTTTACAAGCTGTATGCTCGTTACAGGTCAGAGGTATATAAATTATTGAAGTCAGATATAGTTAGACAACTGACATTTTAATGATGTCAACCATGGCAGCCTACATATTTCTCAAAGGACAGGTTTCCTTTAATAATATTTTGGGATCTGAACGTGTTCAACATATTCCATTTGTCAAATGTTATGCTCCCTTTTACCAGTACACAGGAAGCTACCAGATTGTTTTATAATGACAGTATAATACTCCAGTCATCATAGCATGCTCAGTAGTTAGAAAAAGAAACATTAACTGCTTTCAGGCTTACTAGCCTTTTCTCAATACAAAACAGGATATGCAAACTTGCTAAACATGCCAGGGATGTTATTATGCTTTTGTTCAGTTATGTTTATTCCTTTTTACCCTCCTGCATCTGTTTATCAGTATTCCCTTCCTTTGTTTTCTCTCAATTCTATGTCTTCTGGTATTTTCCAGTAGTTAGTGTAGTACAGGGGTTCCAAAACTTTATAAACAAAAAAGCTAGTATACTGTCCTTCAGAGTTTAGGGCGATGGACTCTAGCCAGTGGGAGTAATAATATACCCCAAGATTGGTGGTCGGTGGGAACATTTTTTTTCCCGGTGCCTGTGATTATGGCTGGAGTCAGTGGAAGAAATAGTACCCCATTGTTGATCTTGAAGGATGGAAAAGTACCCCATCATTGGTCTCAAGGGGAGAAAATGTGCCCCAGAAGTGGTCTCAGAGGAAGGAATAGTTCACCATCATTGGTCTCAGTGAAAGGAATAGTTCCTGATCCTTTTTTTTTTTTTCGTTGGAGAAATAGTTCCCTAAATTGGTCTCAGTGAGAACAATGGTGCCACATCTTTGTTACCAATGGGAAGAATGGTCAATGGTGCCCCATCACTTGGAGGAATAAGGTCCTATCATGGTTGTCAGTGGGAAGATTAGTGCCCCATCAGTATCAGTGTGAGAAATAGTGCTACAAGGGCCAGTTAAAGTGGTTAAAAACCTCCGTCATGGAATCTGAGCAAAGCACATACTGTATGTCTGCAGTGTTTACTAATCTCTCTCCAAAGCTCTAGCTGTCCTTTCACTCTGGTGCTTTGTTCCTCTGTTATCAGCATGAGTCACTTCTGAGAAGTTTTCCTGACACATGAGATAAGTTTGTATGGGGGGGGGGGGGGGGGGCTCAGCACAGAGCTTTCTATTCAGAACACATTCTTCTGCTGTGTGGAGGGGGGTTCCCTTCCGCCAATCAGCTCTCACACACTGTAACTGCAGTCTCACCACCCCCTCCTCTGTGCTCCTGACAGATGAAGAAAGATTTTTAAAACAATCTGCTCCTTTGAAGGAGTGTACAGAGGAGAAGACTGTAGATAAACAAGTAAAACCTATGTAAAAGGCTTTTTTTCCCCACTTCAGCTCTGGAAGGTTTACCCCCTTCATGACCAGGCCATTTTTCGTGATACGGCACTGCGTTACTTTAACTGACAATTGTGTGGTCGTATGACGCTGCACCCAGATAAAATGTATGTCATTTTTTCCCACAAATAGAGCTTTCTTTTGGGGGTATGTGATCACCTCTGCAGTTTTTATTTTTTGCACTATAAACAAAAAGACAACAATTTTGAGAAAAAATAAATAAAATTCTTACTATCTGCTATAAAACCTATCCAATAAAAAATTGTAGAAAATCAGATTTCTTCATCTGTTTGGGCCAATATATATTTTTCTACATGTTTTTAGTTAAAGAAACTTTTTGCAAAAGTTATAGCATCTACAAACAGGTACCTATTCCCCCCCTGAAATGTGCCAAATGTGGCACTGGATGGGGGGAGGAAGCAAATGAGAGGAAGTTCCACTTTTTGTGGAACCCTGCTTTAACCACTTGCCGGCAGTATATCTACTTGCGGCGGTCAGCCCCAGCCAGGCAAAGTGACGAATATATACGTCACTAGCCTGTGACCGGCTTGTGAGCCAATAGCCGCCTGTCATTCTCCCCTGTGTAAAAATGGAGATCAGACGGTTCTACTATGTAGGACCGTTGATCTCTGTTTTTACAGTAGTAGCCATGTCCCATCACAGTTTGAAGCACGCCCCTAGGACACACTTAACCCCTCCCTCTCCCATGCAGTTAACCCCTTCCCTGCCAGTGTCATTTTTACAGTAACAGTGCATATGTATAGCACTGATTACTGTAGTAATGTCACTGGTAACCCCAAAAGTGTCAAAAATGTCAGTCAAGGGTCCGATCTGTCCGCCGCAATGTCGCAGTCCCGCAAAAAAAATCGCAGATCGCCGCCATTACTCGTTAAAAAAAAAACCCACCAAAAATGACAAAAATCTTTCCCTTTGTTAGTAAACGCGATAACTTTTGCGCAAACCAATCAAAATACGCTTTTTGCGATTTTTTTTACCAAACATAGGTAGCATAAAACAAATTGGCTGAAAATGTTAAAAATTTTTCATTTTTACATTTTTTTTTGGAAATTTCATATAAAAAATGTGAAAAATATTGTTATTTTTGCAAAATTTACACTTTTTTTTGTTTATAGCGCATGATCAAAAAATCACACAGGTGATCAAATACCACCAAAAGAAATCTCTGTTTGTGGGAAAAAAAGGACGTGAAATTAGTTTAGGTACAGTGTCGCACGACCGCGCAATTGTCCGTTAAAGTCACGCAGTAAAAAATCGCAAAAAAAACCCTGGTCAGGAAGGGGGTAAAATCTTCCGGGGCTTAAGTGGTTAAGTGATTTTATAAGTTAGGGCTTGTACAATTTTTCTCTCATTTTACTTTTTTTTAAATAATACCCATTTTTCTCTCACTTTTGTTATATTACTGTATAGAATTATAGTGTGGTGTATGTGTGTGTAAAATATATATACAGTGCCTTGCGAAAGTATTTGGCCCTTGAACTTTGCGACCTTTTGCCACATTTCAGGCTTCAAACATAAAGATATAAAACTGTAATTTTTTGTGAAGAATCAACAACAAGTGGGACACAATCATGAAGTGGAACGAAATTTATTGGATATTTCAAACTTTGTTAACAAATAAAAAACTGAAAAATTGGGTGTGCAAAATTATTCAGCCCCTTTACTTTCAGTGCAGTAAACTCTCTCCAGAAGTTCAGTGAGGATCTCTGAATGATCCAATGTTGACCCAAATGACTAATGATGATAAATAGAATCCACCTGTGTAATCAAGTCTCCGTATAAATGCACCTGCACTGTGATAGTCTCAAGGATCCTTTTAAAACGCAGAGAGCATCATGAAGAACAAGGAACACACCAGGCAGGTCCGAGCAGGTCTTGGCTGCCCGATGCAGCCAAGAGGTCCATGATCACTCTGGATGAACTGCAGAGATCTACAGCTCAGGTGGGAGACTCTGTCCATAGAACAACAATCAGTCGTATACTGCACAAATCTGGCCTTTATGGAAGAGTGGCAAGAAGAAAGCCATTTCTTAAAGATATCCATAAAAAGTGTTGTTTAAAGTTTGCCACAAGCCACCTGGGAGACACACCAAACATGTGGAAGAAGGTGCTCTGGTCAGATGAAACCAAAATCGAACTTTTTGGCAACAATGCAAAACGTTATGTTTGGCGTAAAAGCAACACAGCTCATCACCCTGAACACACCATCCCCACTGTCAAACATGGTGGTGGCAGCATCATGGTTTGGGCCTGCTTTTCTTCAGCAGGGACAGGGAAGATGGTTAAAATTGATGGGAAGATGGATGGAGCCAAATACAGGACCATTCTGGAAGAAAACCTGATGGAGTCTGCAAAAGACCTGAGACTGGGACGGAGATTTGTCTTCCATCAAGACAATGATCCAAAACATAAAGCAAAATCTACAATGGAATGGTTCACAAATAAACATATCCAGGTGTTAGAATGGCCAAGTCAAAGTCCAGACCTGAATCCAATCGAGAATCTGTGGAAAGAACTGAAAACTGCTGTTCACAAACGCTCTCCATCCAACCTCACTGAGCTCGAGCTGTTTTGCAAGGAGGAATGGGCAAAAATTTTAGTCTCTCGATGTGCAAAACTGATAGAGACATACCCCAAGCGACTTACAGCTGTAATCGCAGCAAAAGGTGGCGCTAAAAAGTATTAACTTAAGGGGGCTGAATAATTTTGCATGCCCAATTTTTCCGTTTTTTATTTGTTAAAAAAGTTTGAAATATCCAATAAATTTCATTCCACTTCATGATTGTGTCCCACTTGTTGTTGTTTCTTCACAAAAAATTACACTTTTATATCTTTATGTTTGAAGCCTGAAATGTGGCAAAAGGTCGAAAAGTTCAAGGGGGCTGAATACTTTCGCAAGGCACTGTATATGTATATATATATATATATATATATATATATATATATATATATACACATATATACAGTATATATATATATATATATAATATATAAAGTATATAGACCTCCATAAACAATCCAGTTCACTAATCAGGGATAATGGCTTAATGTGGGCAGTTTATAAATATATAATATTTTACCTGTTTGCCAGGGTAATCCCACGTAAAGTAGACTGCAGTATTAAACTCAGCAATCACAGTACAGTTCAGTACAAGCTGATCTCCTACCAGCAGCTCCACTGTGTCCTTAGGAGACAGGTACATTTGATGGAAATAGTAACCTATTAATAAATGTAAACAGATATAAATATATTGTAGTACTGAAAAGCAAATTAAATGAAAAGGTTTGTGAAAAAAGGCAGCATAAAAAGCAATGTGCAAAATCTTTATTGATTTGCTTATGATGACCTGGAGTCACAGGTGTTAAATATTTTTTAATGGTTGCAAATTAAATTTTATTTTATTGTTAGAGTTAAGGTATAACACAGTATAGGGCTTACTCCAGTCAGTTGTTTTAGACATAAGCAGAGAATGAAAGAGCTAAAATGTGTTCCCAGTTTTTATTTCTGTGACATCAGTGGGGATACTTTTTTTCTTGTGTTCCATCTCTGTGACTCAGGGGGGGTGTGGTTGTCAATTGGGCAGGAAACCACGGACAGCAATTAAAATGTCAGGAATTCTAACACTTCCTTATTCTACTAAACTTATTTACTTTCTCATCCATTGAGGGACACAGGAGATCATCCAACTTCGGGTTATACTGTGACTAAAGGATGATTGGATTTTGGCATACAGCCTGGGATAACCCCTCCTGCTACCAGCATGCCTCTGTATTTTGCTAGTGTCCTAGGAGGATGGAGGCCTTTTCTTCAACTCTGCTGTGTAAAAGAATAACCTAATTATGCTAACAATTTTTTTCCCAGATTTGCAATGCTGCCATCTGGTCCTCTGTTTATACGTTTTGTAGGTTCTACCAGGTGGATGTTTTGGCCGCATCTAATGTCAGATTCAGGTGTAAGGTCCCTTAGGATCATTAAGATGCAGGCAGTCCCTAGTTCTCTGTTAGTTTCTTGGGCTTGTCTGCTTTTGTTTTCTGTGTTGCTCATCCCTTAGTTGGACTCCTTTTGGGCATCCTGAAGGCGAAAGACTTTGTTTCCCTCAATAGAAGAGAAATGAAAAGGATTTTTGTACTAACCAAAAAAATCCTTTTCCTGAAGTCCATTGAGTAACGTAGGGTCTATTCCTCTGAGTTTTTTTGAACATGTTCTCAGATCTGCTTTGCTACAAAACTGGGACATGCTGGTAGTAGGAGCGTCTACCAGAGGATAGACCTTTGAGAAAGCCCATTGGGCCTGAGGTGGTCTGTGACGTAATCACGCTCAGTGGAGCCAGGCAGAGTCGTGCAAGCCGAGGATAGTACTGAAATATGCCTGTATTTGACATCTGAATTGTGAGTGGTATTTTTACTCAATAAATATATTGTATGTTTTTTTTCTCCTACATATAAGACACTACGCTGAGAGCTGTGGACTGGATTTGATCTGTCAGTGGAAGCTGTGCCACTTCAACACTGCAAAGGCTCATACATGGTAAGCAAAGGCCAAAGCACACAGGATTGTTTTAGGTGCATGAGATTACACGATTCACTGATTTTATACATATATCTTTATGGACTGGCACTGAAAGATGGAGTCCCTTTGATATATTTTTGTATATAATAGTTATTGTATTATTTTATGATCACTGATGAACTTTATATGTGAATTAATCTATGCACCTAACATACTGAAGGAGAGCGCTGCACCCTTGATGTAGTATATATTAGTTGCATTTGCACTGGTTGGATGCAGACTGGTCTTTAGCTACCTCATTCTCATTTAGTTTTTTTTAGCACTGTGTTCTTAGATTTAGCTATAGGGATAGCGCAGAAGCTATATATATATATATATATACTGTATATATATATATATATATGTGTGTATATATATATATATATATATATATATATATATATATATATTTTATATATATATATATATATATATATATATATATTTTATATATATATATATATATATATATATATATATATATATATATATATATATATATGTATATATATATATATTTTTTTTTTATATATATATATAAAATCTATCATAGGCGCGTCTGCAGTTTTTTCTATTGTTTGTCAATGTCTAAGCCTGCTGCACGGGACAGTATAAGCCAAAGGTGAATTCCTTCCTGTGTCACTCAAACTCCAAGACAATTATTTTACTGGAGAGTACAGAAATCATGTTTTTTGTCTTTGTTTATGTTGGATAGAGTTCCTATGACTTCCTGATCTGACAGACAGTAAAGAGAAATCTCCTCACCAAGGATAAAATTGGTCATTGAAAACTCGACAGTGGTTCTACAAATATAAATATATGCCTTGCTGCTATGATCATAAACAAAAAAACCTTAAGGGAGAGCCTTCTTCCCGAGTGGCTCCCTGCATTCCGATCGCAATGCCCTTGCGATCTGCTGCAGGGGTCAGTTTAGGTTAACCCTCCTCTTATGTTAGGGTCAGAACCGACCCGTTTTCATTTTTGAATGTCTATAAGTATCGCATAAATTTGTTTATTGCATCAAGATTTTTTTACTTTGTCAGGAACCTCTATTTAAACGATTTTGTTTATTTGATTTATTTATGTAATAGAAAAAGAATCCTTTTCACTAAATTATAAAATACTGTGGTGAAAAATAAGACGTTTATGGTGTTAGGGTCAATTCTGACCCAGTTATAATATAGGATTTTAGGACACTAATAAGTGCCAAAACTAAAATCATAAACACTCTCTCTGCTTAGTAACACTGACAGCCAATCACCTCTCAATCCTGTGAGCTGTAGTTAAGGAGGGGCCTATCTCTTTGCCTGCTTGTCTGCTTCTCTAAATAAAGTAAAGAAACATAGGACAAATACATTTCAGAGTTGCTGACTTTATTTTACCATTTTTTATAATTGAAAATGAGAGGTATGCTATCAAAAGAAAGGTTTAAGGGGTCACACGAAAAATATTAAAACCAATCTTTTCAAGGATAAAGAAGCCTAACAAGGTAACCAAGAGGTAAGAAACAAATTGGATGATAAATAAATGTTCCGAGGGTATTTTATGGCTGATTTAAGACATGGGTCAAAACTGACCCGTTAACATCATGGATAGTAACAGAAAGCTAATAAAGAGGAGGGTTAAGAACACCCCAAACACAGGTTGCAAATGCATTGCGTTTATCTGCACTGGATCACATGGTTCTAAAAGTAGTGCTGCACGTGCAGTGTGGTGTGATTTTAGCCCATTCAAAATGAATGGGGCTGGAATCGCACTGCACATTTTTCCTGTACGATTCACATGCACTTCCTAGTGTGAACGGCCCATTAGCAAATCATAAATCATAAAAACAAATATAAATAGCAGCTGCCACCTGTCACCCTCTTATATATATGTGTTAGTAAATCAAGATACCAAAATAGTGTAGCACTTTTTTTTTCACTTATAAAAACATAATTACCTTCTAAATTTTACACCATAATTTGTGTCTATCCAAATTCCTTGTGCAGTGCTTCTCTATTTGCAACATAAATTTGTGCACATGAATCCTCCACAGTCCTGTGTGGCCACCACCACCAATAGTGCTCTCACCTAGACTCCATGATCTTGCATAACATGCAGGGTCATAGCTTGTGTCTCCTCTGTGGTATCCCTGGTGGCTCTCCTTGGTAGTAGACTCCCTCTTTGGTCTCTGGTTATAATCCAATCTCTTCTTTCTATAATGTGGACACTATCTCTTTAAAGCACTCTCTAGCGCTCTCCTCCACTCCGCAGCACATATATAAAAGAGAAACTAAAATAGCTCTTTATCCTTTTAAAATGTTATTAACTCATTCCCAATGTGCAGTATAACACTTACATTACAAGAGTGCTACACTGCGCCAAATACAGCCAGCATAAAACATATACACTGTTCTCTGTATACACTAACCATTTTCTATGTAATGTTACTGATCCTTGCACTATCCCAAGTGTCCAAGTGTTGTGATGCCATCCAACAAGCCCTGCCCCTATGTGTTTGGTCACAGGGTCACGTGACTTCAACATCCCCCACCCCCCCAAATATTCCCCCTGATGATGTCACGTGATATAAGTCCACGGAGGAGGACACAAGCCATCTATGATACTGCATATTATGAGAGGTCATGGAGTCCGGGTGAGAGCACTATTGGTGGTGGTCACACAGGACTGTGGAGGATTAATGTGCACAAATTGGTGTTGCAAATAGAGAAGCACTGCCAAAGGAATTTGGATAGACTTTCATTTCTTTATAATTCATTTTTATTGATATTTGTTTTTTTCACAAATTATGGTGTAGCATTTAGATAGCAATGATGATTGTATAAGTGAAAAAAGCTCTATACCATTTTGGTATGTTCACAGTGGTTCTAACCCTTCCCTGCTCTATTCAAAAGGAAATGAACAGTTTTGGCTGAAGCTGATGTTTACATTGGTTGGTTTAATTCCTACCTGTAAAATGGACAAGGAAATAATTAGACCGATATTCCTTCTTGTCAATGGTCGTCATACATTGTACCAGAAAAGCATCTCTTATAAGGTCGGCAGGTACCAACATTCCTTCCTTGTTGTCCCATAAGACACTCTTGCCATCTGGTATAATAACCGAATTATGCTAAAACAGAACACATTAATACGTGAATTTTGCTTATATCAAGAGCTTTATCAAGCATTTTAACTGCATACCAACAGGAAAACAAAACCATTCATTTAATATTATTCATAAATCAGGTTTTTTTTTTCTCTTAATTTCTCTTAACTCTCCCATTCATCTGTCTCCTACTTTTTGTTCTTAAAGTGGAACTTTTATATTTTTAGGTTAGAATTGGAAAAGGTTACTTTTGACTAAAACTTCTGTCTATGGTCCCACTGCGCAGATTTTTTGTCAACTGGAACAGGAAAGGAGGTGGAATTTCATATGGGGACACAGTCAGGAATAAAAAACTGACAGTGTAGATGCCTATATTTTTTAAAAAAGTGCTGTAAAATCTTATAACAAAAATAGCTCACACAGTGCCCCACCCCGGTGACCCTTTTATTAGAACCATCTCTGTAGAATGAAAGCTAGCAAGCTGAGATCCCAATGCCAAGAGCAACATATGAAAAAAACATATGTGTAACTATGATATTCTGCTATGTCAACAATGCAAATCTACTTTATGCCCTCTAAATCTAGCACCCTAGCTGGTCTAGAGTCAGGTAAAAACATTCTAAAGTATGTGTTGCTTTGTACCAATAGCAAAAATAAATTTGGCTGGTAAGAAGATGGTTACACTCAGAAAATTAAAGATTACAGTTCCTATAATAGATAGAAAACACTTCACTCCTGATAATCCCTTTGCCTTTATGATTACAATCTTCTGAGCTTAGTCAATGAACTCTTGAGAAGATTCTGCCTAAGGATGAGTATACAGTAGTTTTAAATCATATAAGCCTAACAGCCTTCCTTCCCCTTGAACGTTAATGGGAGGGCGAACTGCACTCAGTGTGGCTCCTGTATTCCTTTAAATCAGCATAGGGTTTGTGCTTCTGCACACGAGTGAGGAAAAGCCATCTCTATTCAGGCTTGCAAGAATACAGTTGTGCTATTGGAGCCTATGTACAACAGTCACATAAGAGGAGGACAGGAGTGTCACCTGATGCAACATAGTGTATATATATTTAGTATAGGGGCAGCAAGAGGTGACTATTAGGTTTGATTCACACATTTTCATTGTGCTGTCATACGTGCCAACGCTGCTCCAGGTAGGTAGCCTCTAATGATCCCTTCACAACACCTCAAGTCAGGTGCCAGCCCAGCTTGCGTGCTGCACAATGGAAGACAAGGAACATCCGGATGGCTGCACTCCAACAACCTACTTAATTTGGTATTACAATAGAACCAAATGACAGATGGAGCAAGTACAGTGGGGAGAAGCAGGTAGACCGTGCTCATTCATTACCCCTGCACGTTATCCTATGTATTTTAAAATGCACATTAACATTAGCATTGGATATAGATACTCTAGAGAGAGTTCAGAGAAGAGCTACTAAACTAGTACATGGATTGCAGGAAAAAACTTACCAGGAAAGGATAAAGGACCTTAACATGTATAGCTTGGAAGAAAGAAGAGACAGAGGGGATATGATAGAAACTTTTAAATACATAAAGGGAATCAACTCGGTAAAGGAGGAGAGCATATTTAAAAGAAGAAAAACTACCACAAGAGGACACAGTTTTAAATTAGAGGGGCAAAGGTTTAAAAGTAATATGAGGAAGTATTACTTTACTGAGAGAGTAGTGGATGCATGGAATAACCTTCCTGCAGAAGTGGTAGCTGCAAATACAGTGAAGGAGTTTAAGCATGCATGGGATAGGCATAAGGCTATCCTTCATATAAGATAGGGCCAGGGACTATTCATAGGATTCAGATATATTGGGCAGACTAGATGGGCCAAATGGTTCTTATCTGCCGACACATTCTATGTTTCTATGTTTCTATGTTTGTGCTAAGGAAGCCCATTCATTTCAAATAAATTCTCAACACACCTTGACTGCCATTTTAATGCACACCTAAACTTTTGTTTTGTACAATACTGTACACTGCAGATATACTGCTGATTATCACAATACACACTTCTGAATCTGGTCTAAGTGGTTTCAAAGTTTACCTATCCATTGATGTCAGAAGATTATAATCCATAAAGATGAAGACATAATTGGAGCCCATTCACATTGAGGCGACATGACTTTGGGGGGCGACCTGTGAAGTCGCGTGCACCGCTGTGCACTGTGACTTCGGCGCGACTTGCAGAGACTTCACATAATGGAAGTCTATGCAAGTCGCTCCGAGGTCACCCCAAAGTAGTACAGGACCCCATTTTCTAAGTCGAAGTCGGAGCGACTTGTGTCGCTCCTATTAGAACGGGTCCTGTACTACTCAATGGACCGCGACATACCGCGACTTGTCAGGCTGACAAGTCGTCTGACAAGTCGCGCTAATGTGAATGGGCTCTTATAATAGGGTTATTATTTTTTCAGGTTGTTAACAGGCGGTTATACTATTACATACCGTTTGCAGAGTGACATTTAGGTCAGGAATGGACACTTGACATGGGACTCTGGTAGTATTTTTATATATGAAAAGAGCTCCACTTGGGTTGATGAATGGCTGTTCCCAATCTAAAATTAAAATGGGAAAAAAAGAACATGAGTGACAAGAAGGTGAAGTTAAAACCCCAGTCCACAAAAGTTAAATGCTTTTTGAGAAGGAAGAATGTCAAAATCAGACACAAAATTGGAAGGCTTGATGTGTTTTAAGGTAGAGTAGACACCTTCATGCTCACATTTTTGTTACTGATGTCCAAAGCTTCTATACATGGTATTTTGGGTTGGGCAAATATAGGTGGTTAGGACTGCCAACTCATATTTTTTTTTATCTCTGGTCTACTTCAGCAGTGAAATTCTCCCTGATTAGTTTATGGTACCACCCCTTACCATATCCATTATGGAGACAAGCAAGATATTGAGGTGATGTGATTTAGACCTCTCATAATACTCTCCCTGCTAGAGGTCCTGAACTATATAATAAGCTGGTGGGTGTCAGAGGGTTCTGGTTCACATATTGCATCCAAGTCCTGAGAAGCTTGCCTATACTTTGTACGAATTATAAAAGCCTGCTTGCATTCAGAGAACCCAGAGGAAACACACCATTCAAATATTTTTGCCTTACCTTGTACAAAGACATGAACACTTGCAGCAGTAGCGCCTTTAACCTTTGCATCAATATATTTGTAGTGGCAACAATAAGATCCTGAATCGCTAGCAAGGGATCCTGTTAATTTGAAGAGTTTGCAGTATGGCTTACTGGACGTAGCTTCACAGTCTTCTACAATGACCTTTCTAGTGCTGTTTGTGCTGTTCAGCTCCAACTCTGAGCCCTTTTCCTTTGTATCGGATTCTATAATACCTCCTGGCCACGACCACTGCAGGGGCAACTGTCCCCTAGATAAAAAAAAAAAAAAAAGATACTGTTGCAGTCAGTATGTCAATCATTAATGGCCTGGCATGACATACATTACAACTAAGCAGTTAACACTTACATATATATTTGTAAAGCATTGACTGTGACATTTGCCAAACATTCCCAAAAAGCAAATTGTTCCCATTATGTTAAAAAAACATAGACAAGAAAAATTCACCTGCAGTAAATGTTTTGTGAATGCCACATTTTTACTGTATAATAAATATGGCTTTAATGTTCAATACTTACCATCCATTGCTGGCAATTAGGCAGTTCATACTGCAGTATATGACCACTCCTACCCATTCAGTGGTACACTTCTGAACTGTAGTAGATTGGACAAGTTGCACCAAGTACAGTTATCCTGTGGTAATGTTATATTGTAAAAAGTATTTGGACGCCTGCCCTTACACGCACATGAACTTTAATGGTACCCCAGTCTTAGTCCATAGGGTTCAATATTGAGTTGGCCCACCCTTTGCAGCTAAAACAGCTTTAACTCTTCTGGGAAGAGTTTGCCATTCTTCCAGAAGTGCATTTGTGAGGTCAGGCACGGATGCTGGACGAGAAGGCCTAGCTCTCAGACTCTGCTCTTATTCACCCCAAAGGTGTTCTATTGGATTGAGGTCAGGACTCAGGCCAGTCAAGTTCCTCCACCCTAAACTCCTTCATCCATGTCTTTATGGACCTTGCTTTGTACACTGGTGTGCAGTCATGTTGGAACAGACTGCGCAAAAGACTGCCATCCCCAAACTGTTCCCACAAAATTGGGAGTATGAAATTGTCCAAAATGTCTTGGTATGCTGACGCCTTAAGAGTTCACTTCACTGGAACTAAGGGCCAAGCCCAACCTCTGAAAAACAACCCCACACCATAATCCTCCCTCCACCAAATGATTTGGACCAGCGCACAGAGCAAGGACCATCAGGAAATTGATGAGTGAGTTTGGGGTAGAGGAACCTGACTGGCCTGCACAGAGTCCTGACCTCAACCCAATAGAACACCCTTGGGATGAATTAGAGGGTAGACTGTGATCCAGCCCCTCTCATCCTCATCAGTATCTGACCTCACAAATGCGCTTCTGGAAGAATGGTTAAACATTTCCATAGACACACTCCTAAACCTTGTGGACAGCCTTCCCAGAAGAGTTGAAGCTGTTATATCTGCAAAGGGTGGGCCAGCTCAATACTGAACACAAGAAAAGTTCAAGCGCTAGTCCTTGATGCAGATTCCTGCTGAATCATGAACCCTGATGTTATCATGCTATGGTTAATATTCATCAATTGCAACTAGGCTGCCCAATCCTTAACACGGGATGGTGTTCAGAAACAGTTACAAACAAAAAAGAAGGATGGCGCTCTATTGTGCACATGAAGTTGAACACTATGTAAGTAATGGACAAAATTGTCTCAGGATAAACCATAAAATTTAATAGACATAAATTTAAATGAATAAGTAATCTTCCAAACCAGTCCTGTAGATTCCGGAACTCCTTGGGGTGCTGTGGGGATCCCTGATGGTAAAATGGGGGAATCCAATGGCATCGGGTGTTACAAGGTGAAGAAAAGTAATCCCAGATGGTATACCTCAGCACCAAGGTGGTAACGGCTCACTGGGTCCTGTGTGCGGCCGCTACACTGACCTAGAGCCGATACGTCCTCCGTAGCCAGATCCTCCATAGTAACCGGAAGTGGCACGTGAGTGACGTCACCGGAAGTGACGGTGCGGAGCTCAGCGGGAAGCCGGGCTGGATCTCAGGGATGACTCACAAGCTTCTAATAGCTTCTGGTTGCCACAACTACATGTTTTGCTTTAACAAGTTTTGTCAAGTTGTGGCAACTGGCAACCGGAAGCATTAAGAAGCCAAAACTATAGGCGGGGATTAAACCAAGCTGCCAATAATAAACACAATGATGATGTAGGGGAGGAGAAAACAAAAAAGGAACAGGAAATACGGGATTCCCAGAGCAACCCGGAAGTTATAAAAAATCCAATATACTTCATGAATATGTAAACAGTAATAATAAATATAAAAAGCCCAATTGCCACCAAATTGTAATACAAACAATTAGAATACCTAATGTGAAATTGAAAAGACCATATAGTAAAATTGAGAAGGACATTTTCTTCTTTCCCTGTTTTTCTTTACTGTTAATTTCATTTTATATATATAATATATTTAAATATATAGAATTTCATATTGTCATATGGATTTTATATCTACATGATTATTTTTAGATTTTAGAGAGTGGTTTTTTATATTTATATTTAATCTAATGAGGGGTCACCTATAGGAGTGTGGCACCATCTATACATGTCATGTATAGGTATTAGCCATGCAGTGTCCTTCTCAATTTTACTATATGGTCTTTTAAATTTCACATTAGGTATTCTAATTGTGACAGAGCTTTCAGATCCCCGCTGTTCTCTATGGGGGACCGTCTGTCCGTTCTCATCCGATCCGATCCGCTGGATGGAAAATAGGGTTTCCATCCGTCCAGATTTGACGGATCAGATGTCAGCGGACATGTCTCCGCTGACATCCGATGCCCCATAGAGATGCATGGGTCATCCGTTCAGATCCGTCAAAAAAGCGGACAGGTGGATCTGAATGGTCCGCCTGTGTGAAAGGGGCCTATGGCTCCGTTCACACTAGTGCGACTTATCATGTGAATTTGGACTCATAAAGTTACATGAAGAGTCATAGCCCATTCATTTCAATGGCACCCATTCCAATCTATGCGTCCCAAAGTCACTGCAACTTTAAAAGGGTTCCTGCACTACTTTAATGCAACTTGAGTGCCAGAGAGTATAAAGTCATATGAATGTCACACTCCAAAGTCACACTGGAAATTGTGCGACTTTGGAGTTGCACTAGTGTGAACAGAACTCAAGTGCGGCTGTGCAAGAAATAGCAAGCTAGCAATACATGGATCAAAATTTGGCTTGTTGAGCAGGGACCAGCCAAATTTCGATCCATGTTTATCTACTGTGGTTGAACAGAAGTCAATCTACCGATGGACTTTTAATCAACTGCCCTGTTGGTATACTCTTGCTCAGTCAGAGCTGCATGTACTGATCAGTATATTCTAAAGGAAAGGAAGTCTCTTCGCTGTCAGTATACAATGACACAGAGAGTTGAATGCAAAATACTAACCCAATTTCTCAATCCACACATTTTACCTATATATGGCCGGCTTAAGAGACTAATATCAAAAAAGGATCAAGGATTTTTGATAGTTGTATGTTAAAGAGATTCTTTTTCCATAAATACACAACTGCATTCAATTATGTTTTTATATCTGTCTGTAGCTCAGCCTTAACTACAGGAGCTACAGAAGAGTCAGTTGCTCATGGGCATTAAAGTGACTACTGCATGCCTTCATATACTGTCCAGGGGTCTCCAAACTATGGCCCTCCAGTTTTTCAGTAACTACAATTCCCACCATGCCTAGTTATGTCTGTGAATGTCAGAGTTTTACAATGCCTCGTTGAATGTGTCGTTCCGCAACAGCTGGAGGGCCATAGTTTGGAGATCTCTGTGTATAAGCTGTATATTTAAATGACTGCTGCACTGGATCATAATGTTTGAGAAGGGGCTTCTCATAGCTGTGCCATTTAAGTCCAGGTCTGTGATCTTTTGATGCTGATATCACCAAGGCCAGAGAAGCTTAGCTTTTTGTTAGAGTAAATGTTTTCTCGAGAGGGTAAAGATAACAGTGGAGAGTGGGTTTAAAAGTGGACCATATGCAAGGTCCCCCTATACAGTGAGGGTCCCTCTCCCATCTTAATCTGCTGCACAAACATCACCATTCTTCTAATGAGATCCTGGAAATTTCCAAGTACCCATAATTTTGTAATTGTATGCTACAGCACAATGCAACACTTTCTTCTCATCAAATTTGGCCTCCTTGGTAGTCTCCAGGATCTCATTGGAAGGATGGTGACCGCAGAAGTCAGGCAGAAGTCAGAGTAAGGCTGGCCATACATGTTCAATTTTCTTGTACAATTTTCTGTTAGATTTACCAAAAACCTTATAATATGAGGTAAAAAACTGAACACTTTCAATTGTATCCTATTAGGCAGGCCTTTGTACTACATGGTTGAAGGTACATCTAGAAGAAAATTGTACAGAAAATTGTATAATGTATGGCCAGCCTTAGAGAAGTATATATTTCTATTTACAAATTTGTGCAAGGAATTAAGATGATTGAGGGGGTCCTCACTAAATAAGCGGCCTTGTTATTCAGGGACTTTTTTTTGTGTTGAAAGCCTCACACTGAGAATTCCTGCATGGGGAATCTGGCTCCGCTAGCTACCATATGGCTTCTTTATAGGATGCAGTCTTTCTTTTTTTACAGCCTGTTCTATTATGTACTTTTTAAATCTCTAGTTGGATTAGAAACACTGAAAGACAAATTATTTTAACCAGTTATTAAAAATGGGTAACCTTTGTTCTGGAGCACATTAGTAGGGTACTAGGAGTAACTTTGGTCTAAGAGTTCCTTATTTTGTACATTTTAGACATTTTTTATTACAGCTTTCAATGACACCTTTTTGATATTCTACTTTGTGCTTTCCTTACGGCATGAACCCATTAGAGTCAAAATTTCAATTCCATGTTATATATTGCTTTATAAGGCATGTAAAATCCTATCACATTTATAACAATTCCTCATTTCACATTCACTCTTCATCTCACGTTTAATGACTATAGAGGGAATTGACATACAGAGAAACCATTCAGAGAAAAGTAGCTGCTCCAGTGTTGTCCACAGCAGCCCGATCATTCCTTGCCAGCGATGAAAATGTTCTCGGAACTCAAGCTGATCTCACACCGAGACTGTATGCTGAATCAGGACTTTGCGGTTTCAAATTCATGACTCAATCACATGCTACAAATTTTCCTAAAAATAAGAAAAAATATCCCCCCCATGCCGGTTGGAATCCTATTTTCTCTGCTGGATGAACATTCGTTATCTCCATATGGCACCTGCACCATACTGATTTCACAGTAAAGAGGGTTAATGTAATCAAGTCTTTTTAGGGGTGGTCTGCAGTTATGATATCGCATGGTGCAGCTGAATTTAATTATAGAAGCCGGAGAAAGCATTATAGGCATCAAATTTGAATCGGAAAACAGAGGGGAGAGATGAGACGATTGGCTTACTTCCACTGAAGTTCCTTAGTGGGGAGAAAAACAATATCGACAGCCACCCTAGATTAGTAATGAATATAATAAGGTCCCTGGACTCCAGCTAAGGGTTCCCACCTTCAATAACAAGCAAGGCGCTGGAATAGGTTACATGTGAATCGCAGACATTGCATGAATAATGCGTTTAGTGACTGACAGAGTCTGTGGAATGAAAGGCGAAGCTATTTGATCTCAGGGCTTTCTTCTGTAAATGTGCCAGTTTTCAAAGAAGTTCACTTCAGAGCAGTTTCTTTCCACTGCAGCATAAAAGAAGGGTTCATGTGAAGGAAAAGATGTAGACAGCATGTCACCTCTAAAGGGCAACATGGGGGCTAGATGGTCAGAACACTGTATGGAGTTTGTACATTTTATGTGTATTCCATTTAGTACTCTGATTGTGTGCCACACTCTTGGCCTTAGAGCAGTGTTTCTCAACCTTTTTTTAGTCGAGACACACCCCAGAAATTATGAATAGTCTCGAGGCACCCTTTAAAAAATTATATACAGTCTCGAGGCACCCCATCCTAAAAGTTTTACATAATGCAGCAACATACACACACGTAGGATGCCCAACGTTAGGTACAAATTGGTACTGACTAGTATTCCAATGTTTCTCTTTTTGCTCAGTTTTTCTCCATCACTTAGCTAATATGACCCCAAAACGTATGGAGAGAAGCAGGGGAGAGTCAAACAAGCATGCTACGCAGGCAACTGACATCTCCTTATCAACCGATGATGTCATTGGTCATTAGCAGGTCGTCAGCTAGAGGGTCGTAACAGTGCACAATGAAAACCCGTGACTTTGTGTAACGTAAAAGGCAAGCTTCATCCACCCGCTGCCCTGTATACAATTTTGGGGAAATTATTGGGGTATTTTGCTGAGGCACCCTTGAAGAAACCTCAAGGCACACCAGAGTGCCTGGGCACCCTGGTTGAAAAATGCTGCCTTAGAGTGTGTGTCTGCGTGACTGTAGTAAAATCTTTAGCCTGAAAGTATACCTGTACCCAGACTATAGATCATAAAGTATTTACATAATTTTAACAAGCAGTAAGGTTCCATTCAAACATGCTACAAACACACCCAAAACACGTGGTGAAAAATCGCATCATGATCCACTCCAAGAAAAGGTTTTGGAGCTTCCTTAGCATGTTTGTCGCGCATAGGCCTTTTCGTATCAAGCTGAAATGTTTGAAAAATATGGGTTCCTGCTACACTCAAAAGTGAATCCAGCCTAAATTTTTCCAAAAAAAGTAACTCACGACAAATCCTCTAAAGTCAGTTTTCTTTCAGTTTAGAACAGCTAAAAAATACTTGTCGGGTCTTTACATTAACCTGTTTCCCCCCGCGCTATAGCCGAATGACGGCTACAGCCGGGCTTACTTTGCCGTGAGGGCTTCCATGAACGTCCTTCCATGAACTAGCTGCCCGCGTGCCCCCTTTGTACTCAGCTGATCACAGAGCAGGATAAATGGCCAATCACAGCGCCCCTTTACCACGTCATCAGCTGTATCCAAAGACTGCTGATCACGGATGTAAACACAAGCCGGTTCTCAGCTTTTCTTTCCTCACGCTGACAGCGTGAGGAGTGAAGAAGATAGCCGATGACCGGCTTGTATTAAAGGGACATCGGCACTGATTATCTGAGCACTGATTATCAGTGTCCCACCAGTGCTGCCAATCAATGCTCACCGGTGTTACCAATCAGTGCCTCCTCATTAGTGTCACCTATCAGTGCTGCCCACCAGTGCCACCTACCATTGTATATCAGTGTTCATTAGTGCTGCCCATCAGTGCCACCTATCAGTTGTGCCGTTCAGTGCCGCCTACCAGTGCCGATGAGTGCCATCTACCACTGCCCATCACTGCCACCTATATGTGTCCATTAGTGCCGCCTATCAGTGCAGCCTCATCAGTGTCTCCTCATTAGTGCCCACCAGTGCAACCTCATCAGGGCCACCTATCAATGCCCATTGGTGTCACCTATCAGAAGCCATCAGTGCCACCTCACCAGTGCTTATCAGTGAACGAGAAAAATTACCGGTTTGCAAATTTTTATAACAAACTATGAATTTTTTTTCTTTCTTTTTTTTTTTTTTTTTTTTAATTTTCGGTCTTTTTTCGTTTGTTTAGCAAAAAATAAAAAAAATGATGCACAAGTGTCATGTAGTAATCAAAGAACATATTTTATCTTCCCTGACTGAGCCATATCCCCCTCTTTTATGGCACTTTTCCACTGCAAGTACCGGCTCGTACCGGCTCGGCTCTACTCGGCCCTGCTTGGCCCGGTTTGCTTTTCCACTGCTGGTACCGCATGGTATAGTGTCGGAACGGTTCGGTACGGTACGGTATAGGTTTGCTTTTCCACTAAAGTAGTACTAAAGTTAAGTGGGTGGGAAAACAACGGGGTGGGTGGGATTCTCTGACCAATCAGTGGCTAGTAGTGACTGCATGCAAAGGATTGTGGGATATGGTACCAGTTTGGTACCTGTTGGAACCACAATCGAGTAGGTACTGTTTTTTTCAGAGCCGTACCGTACCGTTCGGTTCCATGCAGTGGAAAAGCAAACCTATACCGTACCGTACCGAACAGTTCCGACACTATACCATGCGGTACCAGCAGTGGAAAAGCACAAAAGCGTGCCAAACCGTTACGGTTCCATGCAGTGGAAAAGCACCATTATTGTCTCACATACTCCCCATCCCAGACACTGCAGCTCACAGTGGGAAGGTTTCAGCAGCAGAGACAGTGCTGTCAATCCAGAAAGCAGTGGGCAGGTGTAGGTGTGGCCAAGTGCTGATTGATAAGCTGCTAGTGAATTATAACTAACAATGCTGAAACCCACACCCCCTGCAACATTTTTTCATCCCACTGTAGTGAAAGTAGGCACAGACTAAATAAGAGTGTCAACTCTGATCTGAATTCAAAAGCAGCGTACATCATTGCCACATCATCACAGGAAGCTACACTAGGTGGACTTCATTGGCAGGCTCACCAGATATTTATGGGACTTTGCAGTGATAATAGCAAAAACGTGCATGTGCAGATACACTTTTAATTAAAGTATATCTAAAGCCAAATTGTTTTTTTTTTTTTTTGATAGAGTAGGGAAAGAAAACTATAATTGCTCTACAGGTAAAGATATAACATCACAATTAAATGCTAAGAATGAACGAACCACTGGTAGAGGACTTTAAAGTTGTCATCAATTTACAAATCTAATTTTTATCATTGATTATTCAATTTTATGTACACATATAAATGATTTACCATATAAAATACAAGGACATAATAGGGAAGATTTGCTAAAGCTGGTGCGCACAGAATCTGGTGCAGTTGTGCACAGTGATTAGCTCCTAGCTTTTATTGTCAAAGCCTTATTGAACAAGCTGAAGTTGGAAGCTGATTGGTTGTTGTCCACAGCTGCACCAGATCCAGTGTTCCCCAGTTTTAGTCAATCTCCTCCATTGCATCTAGAAATTTTCAATGTATTATCCATATGAACTACCCTTTACCCAGCCAATGGTTAAAGTTATATCAACCCAAAACAAAAATGTAGGATACTATAGCATCTCATTTTCACTTGGTGATCCAGCCAGTAACACACATCATGTTTTAGCCTGGGTTCACACTGCCGCAACTTTGACTTCGACATCCCTGCGTGACATCATCGCAACCTGCATACGACTTCTTTAACAGAAGTCAATGCAAGTCGAATTGTAATTGTACCAAAAGTAGTGAAGGAACCTTTTTCTAAGTCGGAGCAACTTGAGTCGTACCGATTAGAACAGTTCCATTGCAGTTATTGGGGCACAACTTGTCATGCGACTTTGAATTCTCAAGTTACATGACACGTCATGGCAATGGGAACCTGGGGCTTAGGGTGGCACTTTTATTTATTGAGGAGCAATGGAACCCCCATGGACAGCATCACTCTCTGGAGAGGGTAGTGTTAAGCAGCCCACACATTTGAGGTGGATGGGGGAATCCTTTCCTCTGTGATATTGTATTCTGACAGTGGTGAGCCTTCCCCGCCCTCAGAATACAATGATCAGTGTTGGCAGCTATAGCCGGCAGCACTGATCATATGGGAAAACCCGACAGGTTGGTTGTACACAAGTCGATCAATAGATTGTGTACAACCAGCCTGCCCATACATTGATCAAAAATAGTCTGCCGTAAACCTGCAGAACCATTGCACTCATTTCCACCAATGACAGCTTCCAAATGCTGGGCATGTCACTATATACAAATGAAAGTGTTTTACTATTTTTGTTTAAAAAGTGTCAAAACAATAACTTTTAATCCTGCCTAAAATCCAGTCAGCTGATAGCTTTCTGGGCTCTCTTCCACTAATGAATTGTTATCAGTTAGAATTGCTCCCAGTTCTCTCTGTGGACTACACCCTCCACCCCAATGCTATACAGTTGTTACATTTTTGTTCTCAGTTTTGGCTTTACGCAGAAGATGCCATCTTCTCCAGGTTATACAGCAGTCCAGAAGAGAGGTGTGGGGAGAAATACCATTAATACATGCATAGATTAGGAGTTAGGTTGGTAATTTATTTAACACGTCTCCCCCTAAAAAAAGACCTTGGTTTTATAGTAATTGAAATAAATCAGTAAATCTAGGCATAAATACACAAAGATATAGTGCTTCATTTTCTCTGTCACTTTGCCTTGCCATGGCCGCCAAGGTTTCTGCCTTCTGGAACTCTAAACTTGTTGTGGTTTAGACTTGTCATCCAAAAACCCTAATGGATTTTCTAAACAAAAAAAAAAAAGAAAATGCATTTACAATGTTCTGTTTTGTTGTGTCATTGTATTTCAGTGTATTGTTAATGTGAAATTATACTGTGGTAGCATTGACTTCCATAATGAGCAGCTCCAGGGTATTGCCATGGAACACAAAATTGTTCCATATGTTTTCACTTGGCATTTTTAAGGATTTTATTTGACGAAAGTAAAATGAATGTGTTTTAAGTTTGTAGCAGTATTCTTTTTATATAAATAGAGTGATTCTTTGAGATTCCTCTTATCAAAGAGCCCTTTTAAAAAACGAATATCTACATTTTGTGTGGAAAGGTGCAGGTTCAGTCCCTGCTTGACTTTTACAGTTCTCCAGGCTTCTGACAAGCAGCTCTTTACCCATTTCTTGACAAGGAGTTTACCCTCCAGCATCTGTCAGGGAGCTCTTCCCCCACCAATTGACAGGAAGTTCTTGATCACCTCTTGATAGTTAGCTCTTCCCCTACCTCTTGGCAGGGAGCTCTTCCTTCACCTCGTTATAGTGAGTTTTTCCTCTACCTCTTGATAGGGAGTTCTTCCCCCACATCGCTGGACAGCGTCCCTCTTTTCAACTCTTGAAAGGGAGCTCTTCCATACCTCTTTACTGGGAGCTTTCCCCGCACTTCTTGACAGAGTTCTTTTTGCCCCCGTTCACATTAGGTCACTCCGACTTAGGGGGCGACCTGTGAAGTCGCGTGCACCGCGACTTCGGCGCGACTTGCACGGACTTCATAAAATGAATGTCTATGCAAGTCGCCTCCAGGTCGCCCCGAAATAGTACGGGACCCTTTTTCTAAGTTGGAACGACTTGTGTCGCTCCTATTAGAACCGGTCCTGTACTACTTAATGGACCCGACGGAGCACGACTTGCCAGGCTGACCAAGTCGTCTGGCAAGTCGTAATAGTGTGAACCGGCTCTTCCCCTACCTGGATAGGGAAGTTCTTCCCCACGTCTTGACAGGGAACTCTTCCCCCACCTTTTGAAAAAGAGCTCTTTCTACATCTATTGACAAGGGAGTTCTTCCTCCACCTTGATAAGGAGCTCTTCACCCACATCTTGAAAGGAAATACTTCCCTAACCTCCTGACAGAGAGATCTCTCTCTACCTCCAGGCAGGGAGATCCTCCCCCAACTCTTGATAAAGAGTTTTTCCCCATTTTTGAATAGAAAGATCCCCTACCTCTTGATAGGAAGCTTTTCCCCCACCTCCTGACAGGAAACTCATCCCCCACCCCCTAACAAGGGTCTTCTCTATATCTTGACTGAGAGCTCTCCCCATGCTTCACTGGGAACTCTTACTCCACCTTTTGGCAGAAAACCCTACATCTTGAGAAGGAGCTCCTCTCTCCACAATTCTGGACAGGAAGCTTTTCTCCACTTTTTTACAGGGAGCTCCCCATCTCTCCTGACAGGGAGCTCTACCCACACCTCATTACATATTGTTCTTTTCCCCCCTCTTGTCAGGGAGCTCTTCCCCACCTATTGACAGGGAGCTCTTCCCCTCCTATTGACATGGAGCTCTTCCTCCACCTCTTGTCAGGGAGCTCTTCCCCACCTATTGACAGGGAGCTCTTCCTCCACCTCTTGTCAGGGAGCTCTTCCCCACCTATTGACAGGGAGCTCTTCCTCCACCTCTTGTCAGGAAGCTCTTCCCCACCTATTGACAGGGAGCTCTTCCTCCACCTCTTGTCAGGGAGCTCTTCCCCACCTATTGACAGGGAGCTCTTCCCCACCTATTGACAGGGAGCTCTTCCTCCACCTCTTGTCAGGGAGCTCTTCCCCACCTATTAACAGGGAGCTCTTCCTCCACCTCTTGTCAGGGAGCTCTTCCCCACCTATTGACAGGGAGCTCTTCCCCACCTATTGACAGGGAGCTCTTCCACCACCTCTTGTCAGGGAGCTCTTCCCCACCTATTGACAGGGAGCTCTTCCTCCACCTCTTGTCAGGGAGCTCTTCCCCACCTATTGACAGGGAGTGCTTACTCCACCTCTTGTCAGGGAGCATTTCCCCACCTATTGACAGGGAGCTCTTCTTCCACCTCTTGTCAGGTAGCTCTTCCCCACCTATTGACAGGGAGCTCTTCCTCCACCTCTTGTCAGGGAGCTCTTCCCCACCTATTGACAGGGAGCTCTTCCTCCACCTCTTGTCAGGGAGCTCTTCCCCACCTATTGACAGGGAGCTCTACCTCCACCTCTTGACAGGGAGCTTCTCTTCTGACCTCTGGACAGGAAGCTCTTCCCCACTTCTTGAAATGGAGGTCTACTCTCACCTCTTAGTGATCTTTGCCCATCTCTTGTAAGGAAGTTCTTCATCACCTCTTGTTCCTTACCTTATAAGAGCTCTTCCTCCACCTCTTGCTGGGGATCTCTTCCCCCACCTCTTGACTAGGAGCTCTTCGCTAATATATGACAGGAAGTATTTGCCGCATCCTCCTGACAAGGAGCTCATCCCCCCACCTCTGGACAGGTAACTCTTCCCCCATTTCTTGACTAGGGAGTTCTTCTTCCTTCTCTAAACAGGCAGCTGCTTCCCCCACATTGGTAAGGTGCACTTTACCCACACCTTGAAAGGGCGCTCTTTCCCAGTTACCTGGCAGGGAGCGCTTCCCAACCTCTTTATAGAGCAGGTTCCCCCCATCTCAAAATAGGAAAATCCCACCCACCTCTTGACAGAGAGTTCTTCCTCCACCCCCTGACAGGGAGCTCTTCCCATGCATCTTGATAAGGAGCTCTTCCCCCATATCTGGACATGGAGCTCCCCCCTCCACCCTTACAGAGAGCGCCCCCCCCCCAAAGGTAGGTAGCTGGGTATGTACCTCAGGGAGGTTACAGGGGCACTCACAAGTAAGTCTACTCTTAACCTATACATTTTGCAGTACATTACCTAATGGGGAAAAAAAATTGCAATACATATCACATTGTAGGTACCCTCACTCACAACAATAGGACTGCATGTTACAGAGGTAAGGCTTCTTAAATGGGTAGGGTATGTAACTTTAAAATATAATTTATATTTTAAAATGTTCCTTGTTAATAGAAAGTGTTTTAGACAGGCCACCTCACCAACATTTAGAGCATAATGCTGGAGAACTGTTTGTTGCATTTTGTCTTCATTTTTTTTTTCCGCTCTTTGGACAGCAAAAAGCGAATTGATAAGAAACTGACACAGCCAATTTTTTTATCCAAATATCCTTATGATTTTGAATTATCCATACACTTTTTGACTGTTACATGACAACTCCCAAACTGCTTGCAGTCCTCAACTTTTTATATTTTTGTATCTATAGTGACCTGGTATTAAATCCATAGCTTTTTTTTTGCTTTTTTTTGGATTATGTCTTGCTTTGCATAGCAGTTCCATAGCACAGTAGTTAGTAATACAGATGACTATTCCACATTCCTAGGGCAAGTTTCCCTAGCTTTATGAACATGGAGCTGGGCTTGCCCTTTTACAATGGATGTGTTCCAACATTATACAATTTTATTGGATTTAAAATGTAAAATCTGGTTTATAACTTTTTTTGCAAGTATGCTTTAGATTAGCTAAAACAACTCCTTAGGAGCAAATAAATCTTCATATATGCAAAAAAGAATTAAAGTGTATCCAAAAATGTTATGTTTTGTTTTGGCTAGAGTAGGGAATGGATAGTTTTTTTTTTTTTTTTTGCTGCATATTACCTTTGGGTTTATTTCCCCTTATATCCTGTTCCAAAGACAAAACAGGAGACAGTGACAGCTGTCACCAGAACAAGTATCCAATTTGAAAGATTTCTCCTCTATCTTTGTTCTATTGACAACCATAGCAATTCATATTGTCCATCACTTTCTGGCTCCCCACCGGCAGACCCAGACATCCTACCTCCACCGCAGCCGCCGAAGAGAAGACCCGGTGTAGCATGAAGATGTGTCCCCTTGAAAGCCGGTATCCCTGCCGCAAGTGTGCGTGTGCTGGTCTCCATGTAAAAAACCCGGAAGTGATGTCATGACATCACTTCCGGGTGCTCGGCGCCGAATTAAAAAACTGACCGCATTAAAAACAGCCAAACTTGGGGTTTTGAATGCTTTTCAGTGCCGAGGAGGGGTTTGGGGACTTTTAGACCCCCAGATCCCTCCACAAGGAGTACCTTTAGAAAAAGAAAAAACATTTTTTACATGTCCGAAAATATAGTCCGATACCGATATCTGATGACCAAAATATCAGTATCAGCATTAAAAAAACGATATCAGTCGATCACTAGTTCTAACCCATTGCTTTTCTACCCAAAAGTAAAAACGGCCAGAGATACACTTTATTTACAGCTCAACTCAAAAGAGTGGCATCCGTTTGAAGTAGAGCTATCATTTTGTACAATGGTCTGGACAAAAATTTCAACACTATTTCCACTAACTTTATCACCATCTAGCCATGAAGCTGTTAAAGAGAATATTGTTTAAATTGGGGAGAGTAAAATCAGACCTAATTCTCCATCTTGATGAGTTTCGAAATTCCAACTTTTCAATACTTAGTGTATCCAGAGTTATATTTCCAAAGAAAACTGGGAACTCTTTCAAATTCAATTCATTACTGAGCTGGAAAAACAGTGCCCTCCACCTTGGATCCCGGACAGGCATAAGTGATTAGTGAACTATTTTTCTTTTTTTTTCTCTGGGATATTAGGTCCAGAGGCTAGGATCAGAAAGCAGTTAGCAAGCCAAGGGCTCTGTTTTGGAGAATCTGAGCACCTGAAATTCATGTTCACTGACAAGGTCTATAATTGACTTCATAATTATGCATTTTATCAAACTGCGAATAATAAGTTACATAAGTTTTAAGATAACACAATACCTTTTAAAAAAAAAACACTATATCTTCTCATAAATGTAGATAACTAATACATATATTTAAATTAGCATAGAGCCTACAGTTTAGGCTACCATATTAGAGGATCTTTATATAGGTCTTAAGATCCAAAATCTTCACCTCCGTACTTCTCTCCATACTCCGTACTTCTCTTGACAGGAGGCCTGTGACTCTCTACCGACCTGGAGTGAAGAAGGGAGGTTCCCACAGGACACATTACATATTGCTACAAATCTGCATATCAGCTGACTAAAACACATTCTATACACTCCCTGCTAACCCCATTCTGGAGCTGTATTTATGCTGTGGGCCATTCCCTAGGGCAGTGGTCCTCGGCTCCGGTCCTCGGGGCCCACTAACAGGCCAGGTTTGCAAGATAACTAAATTACATCACAGGTGATCTCATTTGCTGCTCAGTGATTGCAGTATTCTAATCTGCATCTCCCCAAGGTAATACTAAAAAACTGGCCTGTTAGTGGGCCCCGAGGACCGGAGTTGAGGACCACTGCCCTAGGGAAACAAGGTTAGAAGGTGCAGTGCCAAGCTTTAAAATATATGAACTGTGATCAGTTTTTTTCTTTTGTGGCCAAATTCGGCATGGCAATTATAGGCAAAAGAGGGTGCAGGGGATGCTGGGAGTAGTCAGAAGACTCTTTATGGTTTCAGAAACCTTAAAATCATATCTCCTTGCTCATTTGTTGGTCTGTAAAGTTAAAATGTACTTACGAATGTATAGCAGACATGCAGACATTACATTGCTAACTGCACATTTTTGCAGTAATTTTTACACAAACAATCATATGGCAAAAGGGGTGGAACTTGCAAAAAAAAAAAAAAAAGCACAATGTCTTATATGTGCCTAGGGCAGCTACATGTCCAAATTCAGTCCAGGCATCGCAAGATGCAGTAGTGCCTTCACGGTAACTGCAGTGGAAATCTCTAGACTTAAGGTGAATATTGCAACAAAGGCCAGTTTTGCTAGTTTATCTTTTAATATTTATTTTTTATTTTTTAGCTAGGTACTTTCTATTTTAAGTTTATACATTTTAAATTGCACAAATACAAGACAACTTCATAATACCCAACAAGCGGGAGCGTAGGGAGCTTTTGGTTACAGTGAAATCAATAAAGTTTTACCAGAAACCAATACAGAGAGAACGGAAGCTGCCATTGCTGACCTATGTTTCTGAAAATATAGTTGCTAGCTGTCAGATTTAACACTTTGAGAAGCACTGACCGGGACAAAGTGTGTAGATCATGAGTTCTAACTTTACACTGACATTCTAATCTGCATGCTTGTTCTAAAATAGTGAGTTAGAAAGAGTTGAAGACAGAAAATTCTTAGGTCAGACAAGTTTTATCCTCAGGCTGATGCATCTGTATGTTAGGCTGACCTATAGAGCCCTGACAAAGCTAAGGGATGGCAAGTTACTTCCAAAATCTGTGAGTTTACCAGTTTTCTGATAAATGTAAAACTGTGTTTAGCATTTTACACTGATGTAAATGTAATGAACCCAGAAGGGAACCTTTGCAATACTACCAAGAAACGTCAACTATATCACTAAAATTAACAGTAAGCATATTATATAATACAAATTTTATTATATTTATTCTTCAATGTAATAAATTATTGGAACTACATTTTAGGTATAGATTTGTGTTGTCATTTTTGGCTTTTGTAACAAAATAAAGTCAAGCAGAAGGGGGGTTGGGAGAAATTTTTTACCAAAATTGACTGACGTCTTCACATTTTTGGCACCACACTTGTGATGCTGATGTGAAGAGGGTGAGGAGCAAGGCTGGTGCCGGCTGCATTGCTGGACCCAGGGACAGGTAAGTGTGTGTTTATTAAAAGTCAGCAGCTACACTCTTTGTAGCTGTTGACTTTTAACCACTTTACCGCTGCTCACTAGAGCTCTACTGCGGTAAAGTGGCTCGATAACGTCTGGCGACGTAGACCTATGTCGCCAGACATTTCCCTGTCTCGGTGGCGTGCGCGCGCCGCCGGAGGCTCGCTCCCGCTGTATTCAGTCACAGCGGGAGTCGGGCCAGGGGAGGAGCGGCAGTGATCACCGCTGCTCTTCCCCGATCGTCGGGGAATCGAGTGTGGAGATCCGCCCGCTTGTGTAAACAAAGCGGGCGGATCTCCTAAGTGAAAGGCAGGGTCAGATTGCAGGGTTCAGCACAGCTGAACCTGCAATCTGTCCCTGTGTCACTCAGTCCCCTCCCCCCACACACGTTAGTAAGTACCAGGCATACATTTGTCCGCCGCAATGTCGCAGTCCCGCAAAATAAATCGCAGATTGCCGCCATTACTTGTTAAAAAAAAAAACACCAAAAACGACAGAAATCTTTCCCGTAGTTAGTAAACGCAATAACTTTTGCGCAAACCAATCAAAATACGCTTATTGCCATTTTTTTTACCAAAATATGTAGCAGAAAACAAATTGGCCTAAAATGATAAAAAATTTTGATTTTTAAATTTTTTTTGGGGGGAATTTCATATAAAAAAATGTGAAAAATATTGTTATTTTTTCAAAATTGGCGCTCTTTTTTTGTTTATAGTGTGATTGTTTTATAGGTGATCAAATACCACCAAAAGAAAGCTCTGTTTGTGGAAAAAAAAGAACGTCAATTTCGTTTGGGTACGGCGTTGCATGACTGCGCAATTGTCAGTTAAAGTCGCACAGTGCCGAATCGCAAAAAGTGGCCCAGACGTAAGACAGGAAAATCCTCCGGTGGTAAAATGGTTAATAAACACAAAAACGGGTGGTTTAAGGTAAAAGCCAGGAAAGGGTCTGATGCTTGATTACAGATAGCTGGAATGGGTTATTTTGGTGTTGGGGGAGTGCTGGACTCAAAGGTAAGCATGATCTGGTGTGATCTCTAGTCTTAAGAGGCAGTTCCCTATTATACGGGCTAGCTCTAAGGGTTTATGGCGATATACAGTATAGATTTATTAAGCTTGATAAAAGATCAGTAGGTAAGGATTCTTAAAAAATAAGAAACCAGCACTGCAGTTAATTCCTTATTAAAACAATATAGTGAAAAACTAATATAATATTATATAATTAAAATAGGGTAATAACTGTAGTACTGGTTTTATATTTAGAAACACTAGGGTGTGTTGGGTCACCAGCAGCTGTGTTTCTATGGTATAACTGATTAGTATATATAGGTACAGATTCCTAAATCTATACTGGACCAATCATAGACTTGTGGCAAGCTCATTCTTTGCACTTTCAGTGGCCAAGATTTAACACCCCCAAGCTGCTTAAAATACTGCTTTATGCAAAGGTAGAAAAGTTAAAGTCTGTGCTATGACATATTTACAATAAGCCAACAGCAGAGTTGAGCTGGATCTGCTGAAGATAGATAGATAGATAGATAGATAGATAGATAGATAGATAGATAGATAGATAGATAGATAGATAGATAGATAGATAGATAGATAGATAGATAGATAGATAGATAGATAGATAGATAGATAGATAGATAGATAGATAGATAGATAGATAGATAGATAGATAGATAGTTTTGCAGTTTTTTTTTTAGATCCTTGGCTGCTAAACTATCTGGCTTCTATGGTAAAAAAAAATGTTACAAAGAAAAACAAACTTATCCAAATCTTTCCCAGAAGCAGTTGACTTTTAAAATAGTAATGATTAAATCAATGTCAACACAGCACAATGGAGAAAATACTTTAGTTTCTCTCATTCATGCAAGTCAAGCAAAGTTTTGGGTAACATACTTTTTTAATTAAAAAAAAAAAAAGTTTGAAGCATTTAAAGGGAACCTGCACTTTGTCTATGCAGGGCAGTGCAATAGGTTTACTTTAATAGTGTCTCCATTAGCTTCACATATTAACCTTTCCTTTGTTCCTCCTTCAGTCTGTTTGGATTAATGGGCACAGATAAACTGATAAAATAGACTTGCAAGTATTGGGAATCATGTAATTAATTTCCCACCACAGGACACTGCCCGGCTGCTAATCAAGTTGTAGACAAGTGGAGGTCCTCATAAGAGTTGCTCCTGCTGCTGGTGGAGTGTTCACGTTGGTGTCCCTTTATAAGGTGGGTGGAGCTTGGGCTAAGAGCTCTTCTAGCCAGTGAGACCGAGAGAAAATGAAGGCTTGCTGAGGGTGTTTTTGCTTTCCCCCTTGCACAAAGTTCCCATCTATAGAGCTTGCAATAGGAGTATGAGGATGTTAAGACAGAGATTCTGGGGCAGAGGCCTGCAAGAGAAGGAGAACTTTGTGTGTCCCCTTTGTTCTTTTCTCCAGAATAACTGGTCGATTTATGTGAGGAGTTACAACAAGGGATTGTGTGAGCAGGGTCTACTGAACCCATGGAAATGGGGGCATACTTCGCCTGAAGGCGTGCTCACCAATGTTTGCGACCAGGCGGAGGCATGCTTTGTTCTTTCCTCCAGAATAACTGGTCAATTTGTGTGAGGAGCTACAACAAGGGACTGTGTTAGTAGGGTCTACTGAATCCGTGGACTTGGGGGCATACTTCGCCTGAAGGCGTGCTCACCAATGTTTGCGACCAGGCGGAGGCATGCTTTGTTCTTTCCTCCAGAATAACTGGTCAATTTATGTGAGGAGTTACAACAAGGGATTGTGTGAGCAGGGTCTACTGAACCCGTGGACTTGGGGGCATACTTCGCCTAAAGGCGTGCTCACTAATGTTTGCGACCAGGCGGAGGCATGCTTTGTTCTTTCCTCCAGAATAACTGGTCAATTTATGTGAGGAGTTACAACAAGGGACTGTGTGAGTAGGGTCTACTGTACCCGTGGACTTGGGGGTATACTTCGCCTGAAGGCATGCTCACCAATGTTTGCGACCAGGAGGAATGTGCTGAGCTTGCGCCCACTCAACCAGTGCAGCCCCCTCCGTAATCTCAGTCCCAGTAACAGCATGGAGTTCTGCCAAGAAAGTAGCAGGATCCATGCATGCTTATTAACTCTTTCCTTCCCGTACCACCAGACTTAGATCTCTGTTATGTTAGTCTGCTATCAATGACCAGAGGAGACGAACTGCTACGGAGGGAGCCAGCGCACCGACCCCCTTGCTACCGAAAGGCCTATCACCTAGCTAGGTATCGCACCAAACGACTGGTTTCTTGTTGCGTGTTCTCCCCTTAACTTGGTTACCCTTGGCAACTACCTCCTCTTCGTTGTCTTGCCAAGTAGTAGTAGTAGTGTAGTGTAGTGATGTTACTCATACCCCATAGTGCTTCACAGACCCAGGTACTTCAGGATACACCAGGACCCAACATGAACCCCTTGGAATAACTTCAGACCAGGCTAAAAGTGGTTGAAAAAACTTTACTGCAAACTTGACACAACAGTTGCAACAGAGTAAAACGTCTTTTCCCTAACCAACACTAGTTGTGGCTGCCCCAGCGTACCTACACAGGTAGATTCCTTTATGGTAAAGTCCACAGAGGTAGAGTCCAGAACGGCAGTGTTCATAATGATGGAGACTGGACAAGTTGGTGTTTCATGAAGCAGACAACAGATTCCAGCAACCTTTTTTTCTTTGATAGTTCTGCTCCAGGGCTGGCCTAAGACATTGTGCTGCCTGGGTCCAAGAATAAAATGCTGCCCCCCCCCCAAAAAAAATCACGCCCAACAAAAGGCCCCCACATCCATTATTTTATATTAATATAACCTTTAGAAAATATTATATATACTGTTATCTTCTTCCATAACTCACTACTGGACCAGTCCACCAAGCACCCACTGTCTGTCCTCAGTCCTCCTGTCACTCCTGTGTCTGCAGTGCCCACCGCCCTAGAAGATCCAGCCTTCCCTGTGTGAGATGGAGTGCGCTGATGTCTGATGTCATTGGGCACACCACAATCATGTGAGGGAAGTTCCCCGGAGGATACAATCCGCCTCCTCATACTCATCAGTTTGCACTACGGGCGATAGTATGAGATGGGGAAAGGCCACCTGTAACACCGTGAAATGATGACACACAAAACTGCTGTAAAAAAAAAAATCTTGGAGGTCAATTTGCTGCCCCTCTTCAAGTGCTGCCTGGGTCCAATGGACTCAGTGGGACCCATGGAAGGGCCAGCCCAGGCTCTTGG
The DNA here is from genome assembly GCF_965119305.1 of Pelophylax lessonae. Lineage (NCBI taxonomy): Eukaryota > Metazoa > Chordata > Amphibia > Anura > Ranidae > Pelophylax > Pelophylax lessonae. The sequence goes on from NC_138771.1 coordinate 446,935,389, forward strand.
GGACCCGGACCCCTTTCCTTTAATAATACACAGGAGGCCAGACCTCAAAAAAAACATGCAAAAATGTCCAAAGAAGGTAGTTAAACATTAACAGCTTCTCCCTGACTTGGGCAGCCAAACTAGTTAACCCACAGTAGACAACCTGCCTACAACTGTGTGAAGGTGCAGAAATCTCTTGCTGAAAGCTCCGAGCTACCTAAATGCCTATAGGCCTTAATCTTAAAACAATATTTGGAGAATACTAACGCTAATATTTGGACTGTTCTGTTATAATTGCTGAAGAAGTTTCAATGCAGCTACAAGTCTCTGTGTGAATATCTAAAGAAAAAGAATGTCTATTACTGGGGAATGGAGTGACTTTTGTGTTTTACTAGTGCAAACCTGGTTGGCTCAGGAGTTGGTGGCAAAGGGGAAAAATGAGTCACCCACCTGACGTTAAGAGAGAACCAGAGGGTGCAGCATTCATCAGGTGGCCCGGGCCCCCATATTGCTTGGGCCCTGGGTGGTTGGCTGAATTACTAAAGCCTCCCTGTGAACCATGTATAAAACATGGGCCCATGTGTGTGAGTACTCCAGGTGCTCTGGGTGGGAAGGGGTAACTGTGAGAACTGTTAGGTGATGAGGAGGATGGGAAGAAGAAGCCTAAGGCCACCCTCCTTGCAAATTACAGTACCTTTATGTTTTAGTGGTGACCCAGCAGCCAAGTGAAAAGCAGCCGAGTACCTCCCACTCAGTAATGTTATGACTTGATTGATTTATTACCTTTCCCTCGTTCCTGGCTGCCGACTGACGAGGTTGGAGCAGAATGATGGTAAGGTAAGTTCTGTAGCTGTGGTACCTTGAGGTAGCAAGCCTTCAGAATGTACAGTATATAGTACATCCTAAAATAGTTTGACAGATTAAAGTATATCTAAAACCAAAACCTTTTTTTTTTCATTTTGGATAGAATTGAAAGGGGATTAAAATCATTTTTTTCTTTGTACCTTATTAATGAATTTTCCCTTTGCTTCTTGCCCTATAGATTCAACAGGAAGGGAGAGGATATTTTTTTCAGTGCAAGGGAAATCCACAGAGGAATAGGAACAATTGGCCACCATGGACGTTTTTCCCCTCTTAACTCAAACTTTTAGATCTACCTTCATTTTCATTCGCATTGACTTTGGTGGTCAGGGCAATTAGAGAGAGTGAATCCCCCTAATGACAAAGCAGACAGCAACAAAGACCTTCAAAAAACAAATCAGCATCACCAAGGGGAACACTTCTTGGTCACTTATTTTTGGATGAAATGGTTTTCACTCCCACTCCAGTGGGGCCCTATATTGTAAAAAAGTTCCACCATGTTGCCCCCCCTTGCACTTTGCTCTCCATGAAGTGACTGCTGCTGCAATACATGATGAGCTCCCTGCAACTAATTCCCATATTATACTTTATGTTTCAAAACCAATCTAGGATTCACCAATATTTCTGCTTTTTGTGGGATTAGTATTTTTGGGTTTTCATGTAATTTTTGTTTGCCTTTTGGATATTAGATTGTTTGCATATATGCTTCTTTCAGATTTTTGCACAGCAGTTAATTATGGTTAGTTTATTGTGGGTGGCTTAGTTATTTTGTTTTCTTATATTTTGTACTTGCAATATTCACTTCTATATTTTAGGTTTTATATATTTATGTAGTGAATTACAATACCCACGATATGTATATGGTTTACTGACCCGGGTGTCGTCCAGGGCTCTATTTGAGTTCCATGATCGATGATAACATTTTTTAGAGACTGGCGTATTGCTCCCTTTTTTTTTTTTTTGAGCGGGGATGTTGTAGGTTTTTAATCAACCACTTGCCGACTGCCGCACGACTATTTACGTCGGCAGTCAACCCGTCACAGGCAGAGTGACGTAGGGATACGTCGCTAGCCTGTGTGGGTCTAGGGAGCGAGCGTGCTCCCGCGCGGTCACGGACCTCCCCGCGCGTGTGACCGGCGGACCCGATGTCCGCCGGTCACTCGCGATCGTCGGGTGGAGAGGGAGAAAGGCAGGCGGCTGATGTAAACAAGCCGCCTGTCATTCTCCCCTGTGTATGAATGGTGATCATACGGTTCTACTATGTAGGACCGTTGATCACTGTTCATACACCTCAAGCCACAGCCAATCACAGTTAGAATCACGCCCCTAGGGACACACATAACCCCTCCCTCTCAAAAAAGTTAACCCCTTCACTACCAGTGTCATTTTACAGTAACAGTGCATATGTATAGCACTGATTACTGCAGTAATGTCACTGGTACCCCCAAAAGTGTCAAAAATGTCAGTCAAGGGTCCGATCTGTCTGCCACAATGTCGCAGTACCGCAAAAAAAAAAGCGCAGATCGCCGCCATTACGCGTAAAAAAAAAAACAACAAAAATGACAAAAATCTTTCCCTTAGTTAGTAAACGCAATAACTTTTGCGCAAACCAATCAAAATACGCTTTTTGCGATTTTTTTTCCAAACATATGTAGCAGAAAACAAATTGGCCTAAAATGTTAAAAAATTTTGATTTTCACATTTCTTTTGAGAATTTCATATAAAAAATGTGAAAAATATTGTTATTTTTGCAAAATTGATGCTTGATTTTTGTTTATAGCGCAAAAAGTAAAAATCGCACAGGTGATCAAATACCACCAAAAGAAAGCTCTGTTTGTGGGAAAAAAAGAACGTCAAATTTGTTTAGGTACAGCGTCGCACGACCGCGTAATTGTCCGTTAAAGTCACGCAGTGCCGAATCGCAAAATAGGCCCTGGTCAGGAAGGGGGTAAAATCTTCTGGGGCTTAAGTGGTTAATAGGTTATATTTGTAGGGTATTGAAAATTTATATAGTGTCATTTATTTATAATAATGTTATTTTTGTTCTATTTTTCATGCAATCTTTGTCATGCTTTAGGGCAGTGGTCCTAAACCCTGGTCCTCGGGGGCCCACTTACAGATCAGGTTTGCAAGATAACTAAATTACATCACAGGTGATTTAATTTGCTGCTCAGTGATTGCAGTATTCTAGTCTGCATCTCCCCAAGGTAATACTTAAAATCTGGTCTGTTATGGCACTTTTCCACTGCAAGTACCGGCTAGTACCGGCTCGGCTCTACTCGGCCCTGCTTGGCCCGGTTTGCTTTTCCACTGCTGGTACCGCACGGTATAGTGTCGGAACGGTTCGGTACGGTACGGTATAGGTTTGCTTTTCCACTAAAGTAGTACTAAAGTTAAGTGGGTGGGAAAACAACGGGGTGGGTGGGATTCTCTGACCAATCAGTGGCTAGTAGTGACTGCATGCAAAGGATTGTGGGATATGGTACCAGTTTGGTACCTGTTGGAACCACAATCGAGTAGGTACTGTTTTTTCAGAGCCGTACCGTACCGTACCGTTCGGTTCCATGCAGTGGAAAAGCAAACCTATACCGTACCGTACCGAACCGTTCCAACCCTATACCATGCGGTACCAGCAGTGGAAAAGCACAAAAGCGTGCCGAACCGGTACGGTTCCATGCAGTGCAAAAGCGCCATTAGTGGGCCCTGAGGACCAGAGTTGAGGAACACTGCTTTAGGGGGTAGCTTTTCTAGTGGGTTTAGCTCTAACAGTAGCTCTAATCCCTCACCAGTCTATCTATATAAAATAAAATTTTGCCTTTAGTTATACTTTAACTCCCAGTCTATTTAGATTGCTGAAGCACTTTGTATCATAAATGTTGCCATATTAACGCCGTGCCATTTTTTCCTTTTTTTATCCTTTCATGCATCTCAGTGCTGTGGATTTCCTCCAGCCTTTTTCATCTAATTCCTGTCTTTAAGCACTCTGCCTTGTGTTGACTCATCACTATTTCTCTGTATCAACTTACTGATATAACAATGGTGGACCATAACTGGGCATTTTGACATCCTGTGACAGGATGACAGTGCAGGAAAGCTATTGGGAGACAGTTATCACCCTAGTGCCTGAACCTTCATGGTAGGATTGCCAAGTATTCCTTTAAGGATGCTGCAGATTTAAAAAGACTGAAACCAACTTTTGGCATTTTAGTGAGTGTGTTTAATTGCATTCCTCCCCTTATTTATTTATTTATTTTTTTGTTGTTGTGGAACACTATTTTTATGGTTATGTTCTTTTATAGTTGGTAAAAAATAGCACAATAACATGTTTTCATTAGTTTCATTTGTGAATAACTTCCCAGTGCTTTGTGCCAGAGATTTAATTTTAGTGTTGTAATAAACTGGAAAGAATGGAACTAGAAAAACATTGCAGAACTTTATGTATTTTAGATATATGCCTTATCGGCCTGTCAAAAGGCTCATAGTTAAGCCCCGTACACACGTACCGATCGTCGGCTGAACGATCGGCAGTCTTTTGTCCAGGGCTGTCGTGTCTGTTGAAAACTGCAAAAGACTGCACACGAATTTTGTCGGCCAACAACAGCCGACTGCAGAAGTGATGTCATGTGATGGTTAACTTTGCTTGTGTTTTTTCTTTTCTGAGCATGTCCAGTCTTGCAAATCTGCTGTCTGTCGGCCGAATTCTGTACTGACTGGCGAACAATCGGCCGTTCTGGTGACGGCCAACAAAAATTTTAATGCCTGCACGACAGATTCTGTTCGGCCGAAAATGCGCTGTCGGCTGTCGGAAGCATCATACTAACAAGCCTACAATCGGCCGATCGTTTGGCGGCCGAATATTTACGGCCGACAATCGCTACGTGTGTACGGGGCTTTAAGTTCTGAAATTGCCCAGGTCTGAAAAAAAAAAAAAAAAGAGTAAAAAACGACTGGTACAAAATTGGTTAAAGGATACTTAAACAAAATAACATAAATTACATTTATTGCAGCATACCAGTCCTTAGATGTGGCTGCATTCATTTTCAATTTTTGGAAGAACATTTTCAGCAGGTACAGAAAATACCTGTTGATCTGGCCAAAAATGCACTGTCCCCATCACTTCGGTGAGCTGAACTGGATGCATTAATCGCTTCCCTACTGGGCACTTCCACCCACTTCCTGCCCAGGCCAATTTTCATCTTTCATCGCTGTCTCACTTTGAATGACAATTGCCCGGTCAAGCAACACTGTACCCAAAATAATATTTTCATAATTTTTTGGGTTTTTTATATTTTGCTGAACAAATAATAAAAAAAAAAAACATTTTTCATAGCTTGTTTTATAATTTTGCAAACAGGTAATTTTTCTACCTAACTGAAGTGACCTGATGAACCTGCACTGATTGGCACTGATAGGCTGAACTGATGGGCACTGATGAGACAGCACTTATGGGCACTGATTGGTGGCACTGATGGATACTGCTGAGGTGGCATTGGTAGGTAGCACTGATTGGCACTGATAGGAGGCACTAATGGGCACTGATAGGTGGCACTGATGGATACTGCTGAGGTGGCATTGGTAGGTAGCACTGATTGGCACTGATAGGAGGCACTGATAGGTGGAACTGATTGGCACTAATAGGAGGCACTAATGGGCACTGATAGGTGGAACTGATTGGCAGTTATAGGAGGCACTAATGGGCACTGAACTTATAGGCACTGATAGGCGGCACTGATAGGAATTGATGAGGTGGCACTGATGAGGAGGCACTAATGGGCTCTAATAGGTAGCCCTGATGGAGACACTGGTAGGCAGCACTGATGGGTACTGAGAGGCAGCACTGATAGGTGACATTAGTGGGCACTGATTGGCAGAACTAATGAGCACTGATTGGCAGCTTGGTGGGCACTTATTGGCAGCACTGCTGGGTACTGGTGAGACTGCAATGATAATCACTGACAATCATTCAGCTCTCTTTTTTACTCTCCTCACCCTGTCAGCGTGAGGAAAGAAAAGTCGATAACCGGCTTGTGTTGACATCTGTGATCAGCGGTCATTGGACACAGCTGATCACATGGTAAAGGGTCGATGTGATTGGCCCTTTACCCTGCTCTGTGTTCAGCTGAGTCTGAAGGACTCGGCAATCACAGAGCGCCCCCTGCGGCATGCAGGATACGTGATCATGGAAGGCTGTCAATAGACTCTCTCCCGGTAAAGTAAGCCTGCTGTAGCCATCATTCATTCTGTAAACTATTAATCTCCCAACCCCCATGTAATCGTGATGAAGAAAGGCAGAAATGCATGAACCCCAGCCTTGGTGACAACCATGGCTCCCTCCATTGATACAGTGGAGTAATGAGCGTATCCACCCAGGGACAGGAATTGTGTAATTCTCAGGGTTACCAAGTGAAAAGAATGGAAACAAAACTAAACAAGAAAATGAATGCATTTAATGACTAATAAGCTGGAAAATATTAAATTTTTTTTTTGGGTTTAGATACACATACTGGCAAGCTGTGGAGTGTGGTAGTAAGATATAACCATAGTAACCAATCAAAATGGGATTGCTCTGACTTCTCTCGAAAGGCTAAATGCTGGTTTCTGTTTGGTTGATATGAGTTACAAAGTGTCATTGCACTTTGTAGTGATAAGGTCTAAAACGACACAACACATTAGCAGATGATCGTATTTCATGTAAGGCACTTGCTAAATGATTTCACATATCCCCACAATCACATGTTGAGGCATTTGTTTATAGATAGATGTAAAAGTAGTACTTGACCTGCCAGTAATATCACTTTAGGGGCTTTTAGAAATCTTTGCCAGGTGTTGAGTTGAAGGAAAAAATGTATCAAAAATATCCATTATGCTCAAAATGTTTCGTTTTTTTTGTTAGATTTGGAACAAGTTAAGGGAGGGAGAGAAGTGGAGGCAACCTTCAGAATGTCCCAACCGTTGTTCTCCTAGTTTGTAATACCCAGGTATTGTTGGGCAGCAGGTACTTCATTCACTGACTGGCTCTGGGTCATACAGATGACACATTCATTTTTTTCTTGATGCCACCTGGGCATGAAATGAAGGGGTGTCTACATTTTTACCCAGAGTGTTACTAAACCTACAACAGTAAAATCAGTCTCTATATGCCAGAAAGCCATAGGCGTGCGCACAGGGAGTGCCAGGTATGCCTGGGCACACCCTAATCACCCCGTTTGGTGCAGATTCCCCCTGTGTAGACCCCTAATATTTCACCAAAGCTCCTTAAAAAAAAAAAAAAAACAAAGAAAGTTGTAGGAAAATATAATAAAAAAAAATTGTAAGAATAATAATAAATAATATTAAAAACTACTGACACCATCCATGGCCTACTGACACCAATATATGCCCTATAAACACTGTCCACTGATCTACTGACACTGTCAATATATATATATATATATATATATATATATACAAAAAAATATATATATATATATTTACATATATATATATGTACACATACACACACATATTTGAGCTTTGGGGTGTACACCCTAATGCCATAGGCTGTGCACACCTATGTGTAAAGCATGTTTGTCATACTAACTGTGGAACCTAAGTAGTCAATCCTCTGCATTGTGTAAATAGGCTGTTTGATCCTGTCTTCTCTGATGCTCCCCTTCTTTTACTGTCCCCAATCTATCTGCTGATAGTACAGAGCCTTGGAGGCACTCTGTACATGCTCAGTTCATCAGCCAAATCAGCATTGTCCAGACAGAAAGGCAGGGGTCAAAGTTCAAGGCATCAAAAAAAGTATTCTTTTCACCTCTACATGTATGCCTGTCTGTCTATCTATCTATCTATCTATCTATCTATCTATCTATCTATCTATCTATCTATCTATCTATCTATCTATCTATCTATCTATCTATCTATCTATCTCTCTATCTATCTATCTATCTATCTATCTATCTATCTATCTATCTATCTATCTATCTATCTATCTATCTATCTATCTATCCACAGATTAGCAACACAATTAAAGTGTTACTAAACCCAAAATATGCAATCACTATATCTGGTCTCCCACAGAACATAGAAATGCAATTATTTTAGTTAATTCTAAACTGCTAAATACCTTTTCTCATCAGCAGTATATGGCAGCCTTGTGACTTGTATAATTTTCTAGTAAAGCTTGTAGGAGGAGTTTTCATTCTCTCCTGACCCTCTGTCTGGACAGTTCTGATTGGCCCTGTGCTGATCACATGCACTCTCCCAAAAAAACTCTCTAGCATAGCACACCAAACTAAGCATGTGCAGCCTGTCACCTGGCTCTGTAAATATCAATTTAATTTTTGGAGACAGTGGAAGAAGGGGAGGATCAATGAGACAGGATCAAACAGCCTTTATACACAATGCGGAGGATTAACCCCTTAGGTTCCACAGTAAGTATAACAAGCATGCATATTCAGACTGATTTTACTGTTGTGGGTTTAGTAACACTTTAAAGGCAATTATGGTTGCCGCTCTGCTTCTCTGAACTCTGCCACAGGTTTACAGTGTATTTGCGACCCCCTAAGCCTGTAAACTTGGGAAGCTAACTGTAAAAGATTTGCAAAGGTCTGAGAAAGCATTATCACTGTACATGAAACAGACGAGGCAGAGCTGTGCCAAATTTGGGAAGGATCCCGACAATATTTTAGGATCCACCTGATTGACAGCTGGCTCCACCTTTCAGCCTGGAGCTGGAGCTAGCTAAGCCCACATCCCCAGCCTGGGGGAGCAGAACAGAGAGCACTGACTGACAGTCATTGATCATCACTTAATGAAGACAAGGAACTGGCTGACTAGTAGTCTCATGGCTGTTCAGCTGTGAGTCCTGGGTGTGGGACAGCGGTAGTGTCACACAGATGCTGCAGCATGTATGTATGCATGTGTTTTTTTATTTTATTTTATTTTGTAATCCCAAACTTCTCCATTAAAAAGTAATCAGAATTAGGTTTCATTCTGCCCTACTGCTATTTTAGAGTACTGGAGGGAGAAATTTAGAACTCAAGCTGTAATAGGAATAAAAGTTAATAGGAATAAAAGTGTAAAGAATAAAAGTGATCAAAAAAATATATAAAAAAAAAAAAACCAGTGTAAAAATAAAAAATAAAAGATAAAATAAATAGGAAAAAAAAATTAAAGCACCCTGTCCCTATTAGCTTGTGCGCAGAAGCGAATGCATTTACATATGTAAATGGTGTTCAAACCACACATGTGAGGTATCGCTGCGATCGTTAGAGCGAGAGTAATAATTTGAGCTCTAGACCTTCTCTGGTAACCTGCAGAAATTTTTGTGTTGCCTATGGGGATTTTTAAGTACCAATGTTTATAAATTAAATAAATAGTGCTGTGCAAATGAATGATAACTAACAAGCAGTGAATGAATAATGATAAAAGACCAAAAGAGATATATATAAATACGTAAATGAATAAAGTGAAAACATGCAATAAATACAAATGAATGCAAAAGTGCAAACTGATTCAATGTGCAAAATATAAAAAAAGTCCAATATATAATAGTCCCCGTGAATCTTGGTGAAAAAACAAAAATCCTGTGCAGGTGATGAGGCCACCTGAAAGTGGCTGGTGCTTCCCAATAGTGAGTGACAAGGATGTCACAGCTAAACGGCAACCGTGCACCCCCGCCGCCCCTCCTATCCAGGTGTACAGGGGAGCGTGGGGCCCGGTTGCAATTGCAACCCCTGCAACCCCTGTAGTTACGCCCCTGGCCATCACTATCCATTTTAAATTCCACAAGCATACTGTCTTACCTGCAGGTGATACTTAATGTGTCATTCACGTTGATCACAAGTTCGTCAGTTACGATGTCAAGAACAGGCGGGGTCAAAAAATATCCGCTTACCAGATCTGAGAAGAAGCATAAAAAGAAAACATAATAGTCAAACAAACATGTCTCTGAAATGAAGCTTTCACGGTTAAAATTATATCTGCTAATTGAGCAGCTACGTCCTCACCAGTATAACTGCTCGCCAACTCCCATCTGTGTCAACATCTTTAAGAAAGTTAAACAAAGTTATATTCTTATTTAGGCCGCAATCCTGGGGAATGTTTCACATCAAAAATACCACCGTGGCGCAGGCTCTGAACGTTGCCATTAATGTAGTCTGATGCTAATGAATCTTGTTGGAAAGCCTAATAGACATTGTATGTTGGACGGAGGAGTGAAATTATTCCAACCATTACATGTGATTGCTCTGTAGAAGAGTCATTTTCTTGTCTACCAAATCAAGGCACCCAGGCTGTGTTTTTATTTCTTTTCCCAGGCTCGTCTGAATATGTGTCATTTTGTGTGATTTTGGCTAAATGAACCAGAAAGAAACTTTCAACACCAACGCCAATTGTATCCAGTGATGGAAAACAGAGGTGTAAAGTAGATTAATGGCATACTTGCAGTCCAATGCAATAGACCTGCTGTATTAACCAGTTCAGCTCCGGAAGGTTTACCCCCCCTTAATGACCAGGCTATTTTTTGCGATATGGCACTGGGTTATATTAATGGACAATAGCGCGGATGTGCGACGCTGTACCCAAATAAAATTGATGTCCTTTTTACCCCACACAGAGAGCTTTATTTTGGTGGTATTTGATCACCTCTGTGGTTTTTATATTTATTTATAAACAAAAAAGCCAGACAATTTTGAAAAAAAAAAAAAAAAAACAATATTTTTTCCTTTCAGCTATAAAACACATCCAATAAAAAAAAAAAAAAAGTAAAACAATCAAATTTCTTCATCAATTCAGGCCAATTTGTAATCTGCTACATATTTTTGGTAAAAAAAAATCCCAATAAGCGTATATTGATTGGTTTGCGCAAAAGTTATAGCATCTATAAACTATGGGAAAGATTTGTAGAATTTTTAATTTTTAAAATTTATTTTACTAGTAATCAGCGATTTATAGCGGGTATGCGACATTGCGTCTGACATGTGATCAGTGCTACAATTATGCACTGTCACTGTACTAATGACACTGGCAAGGAAGGGGTTAACATCATGGGCGATCAAAGGGTTAACTGTGCTCCTAGGGATTGCTTGCTAACTGTGTGGGGGGTGCTTTTACTGTGAGAAAGCAGAGATCCATGTTCCTGCTTTGTAGGAACACAGTATCACAGACTTCCCTTGTCAGAGAACAGGGATGTGCTATACGACTGTCAAAAATCGTAAGCAAAATTATACATCCCGATCAATCTGGATTCATTCCAAACTGTTCTACAGCAAATAATATTCATAGAATGTATCTTAATTTACAAATACCTGTTACCAATCAGGGACATAGAGCTGTTTTATCTTTAGACGCCGCTAAGGCATTTGACAGCGTGGAATGGCATTATTTATGATCGGTATTGGAGAAATTTTAATTAGGGGATTCATTTATATTATGGATTAAATTATTATATAGAGCCCCTGAAGCTCGTATCAGGGTAAATAATACACTTTCTTCCTCATTTTCACTTTATTGGGGGACAAGACAGGGATGCCCTTTATCCCCATTACTATTTGCCCTTGTGGTGGAGCCACTAGCAGCAGCCATTAGGGCACATCCCCATATTACTGTTTTCCGTAGAGGGGATTTAGAAGAAAAAATAGCATTATATGCAGATGATGCTCTTATATTCTTGGGAGATACAAATAGGTCTTTGACATCACTGATGACACTTATACAAACTTTTGGATCATAGAGTTGATTTGCTGCAGGCAGTTCTGCAAGTGGTTAAGCTGACTATGGATGGTGCCAAGTCAGCATATTAATATACTGTCGGGATAGACTTGGGTCTGTAGATTTATAGATTTATATCAATGCATAAAATAATATTTGAAATAAAACACTCTCAGTTTTTCATTATGTTTTACTACATAGCTCAGTCTCCCCCTGTCAGCAGTGACTTTGCAGCCTCATATCCTTCTAAACCTCAATACAAATAAAGAGCAGACATACAGAAAGAGAGGAGAAAGAAAAGTGTTGAGACCAGACGTGAAGCTGTGAACTTGGAGAATGAATTGCTCCAGAGTACGCAAGATTGCATAGGTCAGTAAGGGCATGTTATAAAGCCTATTTACTGCTTGTTGAGTGTATGTAAATCTTTTTCCATAGCCTGGCCACGGTACTAGTAGTGACCCTGTCAGGGTTATCAACAAAATTTACGAAAGCCTTGACCTATAAGAAAACAGCCTTTTAAATACCTGTCTGTGGCCTGTTTGCTAAAACACCCCAGAGTCAACCTGATTCCACACTGCCATGTGGTTAGGGCAGTGATGGCGAACCTTGTCATCCCAGATGTTTGGAACTACATTTCCCATGATGAGCAACTACACTGCAGAATGCATGAGCATCATGGGAAATGTAGTTCCAAAACATCTGGGGTGCCAATGTTCGCCATCACTGCCCCAGGGTTTCCATCATGACTGGAGAATGAATTGATTATATTGATTCCAAATTATTGATTACATTTTTTAGTATTCGAAAAGATAGTGTTTTGGTACCTCCCCCTACTGCTAAGACATTGTCCCCAAGGACACCCCATGTTTACAGAAGTGAAGGACCACCTCCTGCCATTATAAAAAAGGCCATCCCCAGGAAGACGTAATCTGTGGCGAAACGCGTAGGGTCCGGCGCGCTGACGTCACCACGCAACCTGGAAGGACGGGTTGTACTATGAACCAGCTGGCTGTATTTGTTTTATGCCGTATATTCTCTTTCTGAATGTGAATTAATTTTTATTTATTTATATTAAAGTGTTTTACAATATTACACTATGGAGCCAATTTTATTTTTTGAATGGTGATTCCGGAGACATTACTATTGATCAGTGCTTTGGAATACTGCTGTCCCTGTGCTCTGTGGCATTTGTGTTTCCATTGGATATGCCTGGAAAACTTGATCGCTCATCTATTTCTGCCCTCTGGTAAGCTCATACGCAATGCTTTGGTGATTGGAGCACAGTAGTGGAAGATAATATCACACCTTATTCATTTATTTATTCTTAATCGTCATTCTTCACATTTTGGGAGCTCTAATACGCATATGAGGAATTTCATCTTTTATATTAATTGTTTACAGTATCTTGTTCACATTTTTGTGCACTCACCCATGAGGATTTATATATTCTGAGTCACTTCAGTTTTTTATTTATCACATTATCTGAGATTTTTATTATGCCTATGATGAATTTCACCTGTTAATAATTTGTTTACAGCAATTTTTTGTGTATTCATTTATAAGGATTTATTTTGAGTCACTTAATTTGTTTCTCTTTCACATTAGCACAGCTTTCTTCCTTTATAAAAAAGGAAAGGTTGGGACTTTAAATGAGGTTACAACTGAAATTGTACCTCCATCCCTAAATCGGAAGCAAAGGAAAGGGGGGTTTTGGGACTTTAAATGAGGCATGTGACCAGACCTGGTTATAAAACTCAAGAGTAAGAAATAACATATGCAATCACAGACAAAAAAGTGTTGCATGTAAATACAAATGAATAAAAAAGGGTGTCAATTTATTGAATACAACAGATGGTAACAATTTAGAATCATGTTGGGACAAAAAGATAGCATACATGGATGGTCCAATGTGGCCGAGACATGAAGAAGGTATACAGTATGACAATCGTCTGGGTAAGAGTTCCAAGATAAAATCGGAAAATTTGAAGAGAGACACATGCAAAATCATGTAACAGATTACTTATAAGATTGCATCCTTGTGTGCTCTACGCGTTTCGTGTTTCTACACTTCTTCACTTCTTCAGGAGCAGATAGAATCGGTTATAAATTAGTTCAAAGTGTTGCCACATGGGGCTGCTGAATGGGGGTCCCCTGAAACCGTCTAGCCCGGGAACTGAGGGAGCAGTGCCATGTGCTTGTAGGGTAAAAAAGGTGGAAAGTATAAAACAGATGCCATCTCCATGGAGGGATACCCATGGCCTCAATTAACCACCCAAAGTGGATTCTTAAGTGGGCAGGTGATACCATATGGGTGATCGAAGAGCAAGTGTTCATCAAAAGAGTGTAAAAACCTCCTGCCATTACAAGCCTGTTTTTACCCACTTTTGGGAGTTATTTTAATCTACATTTATTAAAGTAGTTTTTACTGCTACACTTAGTAGGCACTTGTGGTTTTCTCCTCTCTTAAAAACGACAAATGAAATTTAAAATTATATAATAACATGTCAAAGATTGTACAGGGTTTTTTTTTTCTTTTCTGAGTTTACATATACTTTAACAAAATTAATTAAGTAATGCTTATTGTATAAAGTCCCGGTTAAATCAAAATTGTCAGGAAAGGTAATGAAAAACTTTAACCGCCTCCCCAGTAAAAATAATTGCATGACAAAATCTAGCTTGCCAGTACTTCAGATTTATGACTAGCGAATGCTGAAATGGATAGGAAAAAATCCACTATGCTTAGATAGATTTACAATCTAGTTGCCAACAGGGCGGCGATAAAAGCCAAAAAGCCTCTCACCTGTGAAATATGTGGCATTAACATGAGTCAGGCAATAGACTAGAAGGATGGATGTTTTCCAGTCTTACTCAGAGTGCCAACCAATACAAAGCAGATTTATGAAGTCAAGCTTGGGAATACGTGGTTTGGCAGGTATGGTTTCATGAAAAGGCTCTATTTAGTAGCTCTGCCACACACCGCTTCAGAAATGAGTTAGGCAAAATATCTATTAAAGCCAGCTGCTCACTAGGCTGCCTGTTGCCAATCTCGATGCACATAATGTAAGTCTTGCCTTATATACATTTTTAGAATGTTCAATATACCTCATTCCTGTTAGAAGAATTCTGACACTTGTGAAATTAAAGAACTTGTCACTGACTGGTTAATGGTGGCTTGGAATAGTAGAGCCAAGAATGACGACATCTTGTTATAGCCGTATATAAAAAAAAAATCTCCTAATTGCTAGTTCAGATTACATGCAAATTGCCTGGTAATGACAGCTAGCAAGCTAATGGAGATTAATGAGGTTTCACGTACTGGTCCATCCACCATCACAAGGCCTTATGTGATTTCAACACAAAGATCCATAATGAGAATTGGAAGGTACCCATAGGCATGAAATAATTAGCGCTCGATCTGACCTGTATTGAGCATCTTGGTGCCTAATCTTAAATCCTAAAACCAAAAATGTAATATTTTGCAGTTTACCGAACATTAGATGTGGTGGTTGCAGGACCACTGATAGGGGAGGACCACCAGTCCTCCTGTAAGGGGGCCCTGGTACACAGGGGGGCCCAAACAGTACAGGGAATCGGTGCGGTCGGGCGGAGGGGCAATTGCAGAAGGAAGCCCTGTGTGGGTCATCGTTCCTGTAATTGCATGACTGACACCATTCCCCCTCTGTTCTGCCTGCTTCTAAACCCCCCCTCCCTATGTGCCCCCACTTCACTGTTCCGCCTCCCCCCCCCCTCCCGCAGCACTGCAGGCTTCCCTGTTCTGTAAAAAAAAAAAAATAAGTGATACTTAAGCATTGTAATAAATATTTTTTAAAATTCTGAAAAATAGTTGTAAACATTTTTAACATTTAAATAAAAATGATATATATATATTTTTTCAAATGTGAAAAACAAAAAAAATAAAGGGCTAAGAGCCGGTTCACACTGAGGCGATCCGACTTCGGGGGGCGACCTGTGAAGTCGCGTGCACCGCGACTTTGGCGCGACTTGCATGGACTTCACATAATGGAAGTCTATGCAAGTCGCTCCCAGGTCGCCCCAAAGTAGTACAGGACCCTTTTTCTAAGTCGGAGCGACTTGTGTCGCTCCTATTAGAACGGGTCCTGTGCTAATCAATGGACTGCGACATACCGCGACTTGTCAGGCTGACAAGTCGCCTGACAAGTCGCGCTAGTCTGAATGGGCTCTTATTCACACAGGTTCTCTGTTATGAATGTGTCTGCTAATAATAATTTTAGTGTATTTTTAGTAACAATATTGTCTTGATATTTTCATAGGGGGGGCCTGTGAGGTAGGCTGTACAGGGCCCCGTGATTTCTAACAGCAGCCCTGGGTGGCTGCATTTGGTTTTTTTATTTTTTTTTTTACGCTTTTTTCCCTCTGCTTTTACCTGGTAATGACACACCTCCTGTATTTGAGAACCCCAACTCTGGATGAAGGAACACAGGGGGCACAGCAAACAGCAGCATTGTTGGGGGGAAGGTATTGTAGATGTACTAGCAGATTTAAATACACTAACAAATTGAAGCCAAACTGTATACTTCACACTTTAGGCCCCATGCACACAGGGTATTTGAAAAAACAAGCTGCAAAGCCAGTTCTGACACCAGGAAAAAGTAGCTGTAAAAACGCTCTTTTAGAAGCGATTTGTATTGGCGTTAATGCACATTTTAGCCACGTTTAGCAGCGTTAGCATTTAGCAACCTTTCTCTGCCCTCTTCTTTTTTCCAACCTCAAATCCAAACATTACAGCTTAAAAACGTCTGATGTGGCCGAACGCTGTATGCATCATTAAGCAGCCTCTACCAGCGTCAGGCGTTTTTACAGCTTAACGCTGCTGCTCCAGAACACGCTGGCCCTAGGTTTTCCTATGCCAATTACAGCTCCTAAAAGCCTGTGTGTGCATGAGGCCATAGAATAACATAGAGGGGTGTTTTTAAACTGCAAAAACAAAAGTCTGACGCTCCCTACAGCAGCTGTAAAAATGCCCTGTGTGCATGAGTTACAGCAAACAGTCTTTTTCCTTTATACAAGTTTTACATAAATAAATAATAACGTATCATTGTAAACACCCTTGCCATTGTTAAATGGTTTGTCCCATCCTTGTAAACTGATACAATCTGCAGGAGAACAGACTTACTGGCTGGATCACCAGCTGAAAATAGAAGAAAGAAAGCCTGAAAAAAAAAATGAATGCAGCCATCACATCTAAGAATTGGCTGCGATATAATAAATGTATGCTTTTGGTTTTAAATCTTATTTAATTTTTGCGGGCACCATCAGGCTTAAAGGCACATCAACGGTTTACAGATCTTAGCAGAAATAGTAATTGCTTATGCTGAAAACTTTTGACCAATTAAGCCAAATAGTAAATTCTGCACCACAGAAAAAATCCTGTATGTGTGTAAGACTAAAAAATATTAATTATTAAATCCACTGCCGCCACCTTAGAAACTCAAAACAAATTCCCATATACCAAATTAGAATATACATCCCATGTGATGTGATGTGCTCAAATAATTAAGTCATCTAGCATTAACCACTTGCCGCCCGCCCGCCGACAAATGACGGAGAGGTGCGACTCTTGTTCTAGGACGACGTCATATGACGTCCTTTGTTTGTGGGACACGGCACGAACCGGATCTCGGTAAAGAGCCGTGGCGGCGGCTCTTTACCTATGTGATTGGCTGTGTCCAATCACGGCCAATCACAATTAAACAAGGAATTGCCATTTATCGGCTTTTCCTCTCTCACACTGACTGAGTGTGAGATGAGGAGAGCTGATAAGCAGCATCTCCTCACAGGGAATATGTGTAAAGGTAATCAGGGCACTGATCCTCAGTGCCCTAATTACCCATCAGAGCACATCAGTGCCACCTATCAGTGTCACCTATCATTGCCCATAAGTTCTGCCTATCAGTGTCCATCAGTGCCACCTGTTAGTGCCCATCAGTGCTGCCTATCAGTGCTCATCAGTGCTGCATATCAGTGCCATCTATCAGGGCCCATCAGTGCTGCATGTAAGTGCCTCCTCATCAGTGCCACCCCATCAGTGCCCTTCAGTGCCGCCTCATCAGTGCCCATCAGTGCAGCCTATAAGTGCCCATCAGTGTAGCCTTATCAGCGCACATCACTGAAGGAGAAAAACACTTATTTACAAAACGTTCTGACTGAAACTAAGAAAAACTTTTTTTTTTTTCAAAATCTTTGGTACTTTTTCATTTAAAAAAAAAAAAAAATGAAAAAACCCAGCAGTGATCAAATACCACCAAAAGAAAGGTCTATTTGTGTAAAGTAAATGATTAAAAAATGAATTTGAGTACAGTGTTGCCTGACAGCGCAATTCAAAGTGCGACAGCACTGAAAGCTGAAAATTGGCCTGGGCAGGAAGGGGGTGAAATTGCCCAGTATTGAAGTAGGTAATCACTATAAATAAAATAATAAAAGTAATAATAATAAAAAACACCCTGTGTCATCACACGTGAACTGGTGACAAAATTACACAAAAATTGTCCTCAAACAAATGTCTACAATATTCACTTTTTCTTCTCAATATCCACTAAGTGTGTCCTCCAAGCAGCACGTGACTGTAGTGAACACACCACTCCCTTCTAGTTAAGCACTCACCAACCCAACATGCCTCTCATGTTATTGATCACCACCCATCGCTTAATTGTGGGATGCCCCACCACTATTCAGGTTCATAGGCTGCCAATTTTTCACCTCACATTGCTCCACAGACATATGGTAAAAGAAGGAACTTCCTTAGCATAATACTGTATAAACATTTAAAAAAACTTTTTTTTTTTTTTACTTTTATAAAAATGATAAAACCGACTCGCAAGCATCAATAAAACAACGCTCATCGAACAACTCTTGCTTCAATACCCTAAAGTGCCACCAGCGTAGCTGAATAACAATGTACAGGCTGAGCAAATGGCGCTTCACCTGGTCCTCTAACACATCACATCTAATTGCCATGTAGCCACATTCCGACGCATTTCGTCATTATTATTTTTAATATTTGTATTTATATTTGTATTTATAGTGCTTAATGCTGGATAGTTTTTGGCCAGTTACCACTGTTTTCCCATGAAAGGTTAGTGCGAGGTCTGTCTGGCTATGGTCCTTATTCCCTTCTTCATTCACATAAACATGTAGGCTTAGCCGTTGGCTTAAAAAAAAAAAAACTAACAGGTTCCTCCATCCAAACAAATTGGGTTTTTACGTAAACATATTAAACATTGCTTTTGAAATTATATTAAAATGTTAAAGCTTATATGAGATTTCAATGATTAGAGGTACAAATACAGTACTGAAAGTAAAGTAAAGTGTTTTCTGATCGAATCAGGGATTATTGCAATGCTCCCAATACTTTTACCACAGACATTCTCGCTGTCATCATGAAAATACTTCACATTCTTTTGAAAACCACTTTTAGCATAAACCATATATTGTTACATTTGAAAGCCATTCCTGTGGCCACCTGGTCTGGTTACATTTCAAATGACCATTTAAATCCTCTTTTTGAAACATCACCTAATTTTTCTTAATAGATAAAGTATATAGAAATACATGAACAAATATATAAATTGTGTAAATCAATTCCATTATAGCTAAATAAACATGCTGTTAGGTGATGTTTGAAGTGCAGGATACTGTAGATTTTGTCATAGAAGTAAGGCAACTTAAACAAAAAGTATAATTTATTTTAAGTGAGCACATATTTGAGTTATTACATTGTTTACCTAAAAATTATTTTAGATCTGACTTTTATATTTTTGCATGCTTGCTTTCACTATTTTTCCTAAATGTAATTAAATGAAATGTATAGAGTTGTGGATTACTCACTAGATACAAAGTGGATTACCTCAGTGCCGAAACTGCCAAGGTTGCAAAGGTCGCACTTGTAACCGGGACCTAGCGTTCCGCCACTGTTAGGGGGCCCCAGCGAGGTTGCAGGCTGCAGGGCTCTGAGCTGAAAGCATCTCTCTCATACATTATACTAACGGTTCCCCCACCCTTGCACGGATTGGAGAGGAGAGAGCCGGTCTGCTCCTTCTCCTCCTGCCCCTCTCCTCCTGTGTCCACCACGGGAAGTGTGAAGCTAAGCATATAAATGTGATCATTCAGCTACTGGGCTTCACACTTCCCGTGGTGCACACACAGGAGGAGAGGGACGGGAGGAGAAGGGACGGATTGGCTCTCCCATCACAACAGTCACCGAGCACACTGGAGGGCCCAGGGTGCACGCGGGAGGCAGAGTCTTGGGAGGGTGTCCATGAAAGCTCTACCAGGGCGCGGATGGAAGGAGGGGGGTCTTCATGGTTTCTTGCACCAGGGCCCTGAAGGTTCTAGTTATGTCTCTGGATTACCTACTGCAACTACACTGTCTAACTGCTTAAAAGGAAATTTATAGTTACAGCATACTCTACCTTCATAACATCAGCATTGTAATAATAATACAAAATATAGTTATATTTGGCAATCCAATATTTGCTTATTTGAAAAGAATTCTCCGTTCATGTTGTGAGTTCTGCCTGTCTGCTGGTCATCTCTTTCCACAACATTCTAGATTCCTTACATGCTTTGCAGCTTATTCTCTGCTGTTTACTTTTAAGGTCTAAGGACTACATATCCCATGGTACTTTGCTGCCTCCAAGCAGTGATTCCGGCACTGACTTCGCCTTCTGAAACTCCTCCTCTCAGCACCTCTGTTGTTCAGTAGGCAGGCTCTGTAAAATGTGTGACACAGTAGTGACTACATACAGGGCATAGTAAGTACACTATATTACCTATAGCTATACCTATACCTATATATATATATTAACTATATTACCAGAAGTATTGGAACACCTGCCTTTACATGCACATGACCTTTAATGGCATCCAAGTCTTAATCCGTAGGGTTCAATATTGAGTTGGTCCACCCTCTGCAGATATAACAGCTTCAACTTTTCTGGGAAGGCTGTACACAAGGTTTAGGAGTGTGTCTATGGGAATGTTTGACCATTCTTCCAGAAGCACATTTGTGATGTCAGGTACTGATGTGGATGAGAAGGCCTGACTCAAAGCCTGCGCTATAATTTATCCCAAAGGTGTTCTATCGGGTTGAGGTCAGGCCAGTCAAGTGCTTCCACCCCAAACTCGCTCATCCATGTCTTTATGGACCTTGCTATGTGCACTGGTGGAGGGGGGATTATGGTTTGTGGCTATTTTTCAGGGGTTGGGTTGGCCCCTTAGTTCCAGTAAAGGGAACTCTTAAGGCATCAGCATACCAAGACATTCTGGACAAGGTCATGCTCCCAGCTTTGTGGGAACAGTTTGGGGATGGCCTCTTCCTGTTCCAACATGACTGCACACCAGTGCACAAAGCAAGGTTCATAAAGACATGGATGAGCGGGTTTAGGGTGGAGGAACCTGACTGGCCTGCACAGAGTCCTGTCCTCAACCCGATAGAACACATTTGGGGTGATTTAGAGTGCAGATTGCGAACCAGGCCTTCTTGTCCAACATCAATGTGTCTAACCTCACAAATGCGCTTCTGGAAGAATGGTCAAACATTCCCATAGACACACTCCTAAACCTTGTGGACAGCCTTCCCAGAAGAATTGAAGCTGTTATAGCTGCAAAGGGTGGGCCAAATCAATATTGAGCCCTACGGACTAAGACTGGGATACCATTAAAGTTCATGTGCGTGTAAAGCCAGGCATCTCAATACTTTTAGTAATATTCAGTGTATGTGTCACCGAATTCAAGTAAGTAAAGTAAATGTGTGTAAAAGTTTACAAACTTCAAGATTGTTCAGATTAATTGGAGTAGGCTAGAAATATTGTAAATACAATGTAAAAATAAGTATTTGATTTTTTTACCATAGATATGCTTTAAAGTAGACTTTCAAGCAAGGTCTGCTTACTTAGTGTGACCCCCCTCCCTCTTGCTAAAATGCTTTATTAAACTGCAAGCAAAAAAAAAAAAAAAAACACCTTTGGGCGGAAAAAGTTAGCTAATACACTTACCCTTCTCCCGCCTTTGGTACTGCAGGCGGTGACAACACCATCTTGCTAGCGGGATTCTGGAGAACAGAAAGTAGCCTAAGGCTAGGTTCACATCTGTGTCGGTGATTCCCACCGTGGATCCGCATCTGTTCCTGCAGCCGCAACCACCAGGGTTGCCAACTATCTCCAAATTCAAGGACAGGTTGTAAAATCCACGATTTTTACATCTGTCTATGAATGTCCATTATGGACATGTAGTCTGCATTTCCGCCATTACCTAATGGCATTCATGGACAGATGTAAAAATCACGGATTTTACAAAATGTCCATGAATTTACTGATAGTTGGCAACCAAAAAGCTAATGCAATTGTACGCTACCCTTACTATAAAACCCCAAACGTGATAAACTAATAAAGCTGCTGCTACCACCTAAATGTGTTCCCACATCTGCAAGATATAAATTGGTAAACCTATTAGGGATGATCGAACTTTTGAAAAGTTCGGTTCGACCAGAACACCCGAACTTCCCGAAAGTTCGGCCCGGATTTCAGAACCCCATTGAAATCAATGGGACCCGAACTTCGGTAATCAAAAAACACCATTTTGAAGCCCTAAAACCCAATCAATGCCCCTAAAAAGTGCCTAGGGTTCTGGGTCATGCCCCAGAGACTATTAATCACACAAAAAAAAGTTATTAAAAATTGTCATTTTTGATAGAGAGACAATTATTAAAAAAATTATTGAAAAAAGAAAGATTTCTTTGGATTTAGTGTCTGGGGGGTCTAAAAAGTGTACCTGTGAAGTTTCAGCTCTGTAGCATGTCCAGAACCAGAAAAAAAAAAGTTTGTTTGTATTAGAATTAAAGCGGAGTTCCACCCTGGATTTTTTTTTTTTTTTTTTTTTTAATACCCCCGGGACAGTCAGGGCTAGTGCATTCCACAATGGCTAGCCTCTGATCTGTCCCGGGTTGCACTTACCTGTTAGGACAAATACTTACCTTGCAAACGTCTTGTCCAGCGCTGCCATCTCAGATGTGGGCAGCTTGAAGCCAGCGCGTCCTCTTCGGCGTCTTCTTCCGCCTTCTTTGGTCCCACGATGCTCTGCGCCGGCCCCGACGTCACTTCCGGGTCGCGCGCGTCATCCCTCCACAGCTTCTGGGCATGCCCAGAAGCTGTTTAGAAGGGGATGACGCGCGCGACCCGGAACTGACGTCGGGGCCGGTGCAGGCGCAATGATTCCTGGGAGCTATGACGTCCAGCTCCCAGGAATCATTGCAGAGCCAGGAAGTGACGACGGGCCGCGGCCGAGGAAGGAGGAAGAAGGAAGTAAGGTAAGTATATTTTCTTCGCTACGAGGTAAGTAAAAAAAAAAATATGCGATTATCCATTTCTTTTTCAGGTGACCCGGAGCGAGAAGATGGAGGTAAGTATAAAAATAGGGTGGAACTCCACTTTAATATAGAACAGGATAGTGGCTCCGCTACTTTTACACCCGGCTTTTTGTTGCAGGCGTTTTATTGCCCTTTTTTGAGGACATGTTTGGAGTCAGGCATGACATCAGAACTTATGTGTAGGGGTATATATACACACACACACATGTATGTATATATACACATACACATATATAGGTGTGAAAATAGCAGAACCCTATGCTTGCGCTTATGAAATAATTAACAGGCATATGTCTCCGCTCCTATCACACCTATATATGTGTATGTGTATAATTACATATAAGTGTGTGTGTATATATACCCCTATACAGAAGTTCAGATGTTATGCCTGCCTCCGAAGACCCCCAAAAAATGCCCAAAAAAACGCCTGCAACAATACACCTGGGCATTTTTTTTTGGCGCAGGCGTTTTTTTGGGCATTTTTTGGGGGAGAGGGTCCAGACTCATTTTTTTGCAAGGTCTGCTTTAAAATTGGCTAAGATAACAGGTCTGCATTTCTAGTGTGCTAGATTAGTAGGGATCAAGGACACATACATTAAAATATAATGCTAATAAAAAAATTGGGATTTGCCAAGAGATCTAATAATCTGTGTTATGGCTATGCATTATACATTGGTTGTACCACAATCCTATTAGGGTCCACAATTCTGCATTATACTAAGGAGAACTGAGAGATTCGGCTGTTGTAAATAGACTTTCTTCGTAACATATCACAAAAGGAGACCCATTTTTTTACAAATTTGGATAGAGTGGAGGGGGATTAGAGCCCCTATTTGGTTTTTACTGTTGTTTGTGAAAATCCCCCCCGTTACGGAGATTCACCCACTCTATTCGCCCTTTTTGCAGTTTGCTAGATTGGCTTTAGAAGGGAAATCTTCCAATAGGGACACTATTTTGAATTTAAAAATGCAGCAATTTAGAAATTGGATAAAAGGTTTAGCACTCGAAAACACTTTTTGAAAGATAAAAAGTGTATTTTATACAACTTTGAAATCAGGGACAGTTGGGAGCTATGTATTTGTGGTGCATATGCCAAATCTGATACGGCCTTACGTGATCTTGCACGGCTTTTAATTCTGCAGTAAGCCTCCCTGATCCCTTACAGAGCATACGTGAGATCGAGCAAGGTTTTCCTGGAGGGCAGTGATGACTTAGCCCCCCCACCTAGGGTGCACCTGTGGGGGACATGGCCACATCACTACTACCTCTGGGAAACCTGAAGCAGAAGAAAAAAAAAAATGTTTTAATCTAAAAAAAGCCTTATGTGATGCTTATTAATGGGCATGCAGTGATGCATGCACCATACATTTTTCTGTTTATAGGGGGGTTTAGGGTTTCTTTAACCACTTCTGGACCAGAAGATTTTACCCCCTTAATGTCCTAGGTAATTTTTTGCGATACGGCACTGCAACTCTTTAACTGACAACTGCGCGGTCGTGCAATGCTGTACCCAAAATAAAGTTGATGTTCTTATTTCCCACAAATAGAGCTTTCGTTTGGTGGTATTTGCTCCCCTTTGTGTTTTTTTTTTGCGCTATCCACAAAAAAAGAGCGACAATTTTGAAAAAAAAAGCTAGTATACTTAAAAAAAAAAAAAAAAAAACAATAATTTTTTTATGGGCTGTGTTCTATAACATAGCCCATAAAATTTTTAAAAAAAATCTAATTTCTTCATCAGTTTAGGTCAATATGTTTTCTGCTACATATTTTTGATAAAAAAAAAATCCCAATAAGTGTATATTGATTGGTTTGCGCAAAAGTTTTCGTGTCTATGAACAAGGGCATAGTCTTATGCCATTTTTATTTATTTATTTCTTTACTAGTACTGACGGCGATCAACAATTTTTAGCTGGACTGCGACACTGCGGCGGACAGATCGGACACCTAACTGACACTTTTGAGGGGACCAGTGACATTACTACAGTAATCAGTGCTAAAAATATGCACGATTACTGGACTAATGACACTGGCAGGGAAGGGGTTAACACCAGGGGTGATCAAAGGGTTAAGTGTGTCCCTAGGGAGTGCATTCTAACTGTGTGGGGGATGGACTCACTGGATGAACACAGAGACCTGTGTTCCTAAACAGCAGGAACACAAGATCATCTGTGACAGACTGGTGGTCTGCCTTGTGTACATAGGCAGAAGGCTGTTCTGTCTCTATGGGGATCGATCGTGGTTGGCTGGAGGACATCGCGTCTATCAGACCCGCTGATCTGCTCCCCCTCTTGTCAATCAGCATGCGCGCGCCCCCGCACCCCCATACATGTACGTCGTTTCGCGCCAATAGAGACGACTTGCCGCAGTAAAACTACAGCGGCTGGTCAGCAAGTGGTTAAAATGAAAAAAAAAAAAGTTTTGTCTTTGTTTCTACTTTAGATACAATGTAACGTTTGTTAAAACTTTTAATATGTACCACATATGATTAGTTTCAGTGAGCTCCCCCAGATCCATACATTATTTACAGTCTAATTACAATGCACAGTATACAGAAGTAGGCATTTCTTTCACTCACTTTATTAACCTTTGCTTATTTTCCTGATTAATACTGATGGAGTTATTGTAAGCAGTTTAAGCGAGCATGTAATTTCTGGGCTTTCCAGCCAAATGTGTTGAAAACAAACATGACTAATTTATACGTAGCCAAATTAACCATAAATAATTTTTCTTATGCATCAATAGTTTCCTACTTAATATAATTATTACATATGTACTTTTAAGAATCAATTCATGGACTCTTTCCTGCAATGTAGAGTGCCATTTATTAGAGATATAAGATCTGCTTATTTTACACAGGCAGATTTTGGCTTTGGGTTACCAGACCTATAAAAAGAATTTCTCCGCTGAAGTATATAGAAATTTGTATCATAAAAAAATTAATAGGTGGAATATTTTTCAGGTTTCCATATTTATTGTTACTTGTAATCATGATATCTTGTATTTCTATTCATCTGATGAGATGTGTATACTATACTGAAAATGATATACTATACTAATACATTATTACTGGAATATTGATAATGAGTAGGCAAAAAGGATATTTTTTTTTTTGTGTGCATACACCTAAATTAAATGAGGACTTTAGGCAAAAAGCATCCTGTCTTTAATGTTTTATAACTTTTCGAGTTTCACGGTGGAAGCAGCACATCATGTGAGTTGCCTGAGCTAACTGCATTCAGTGTACAGTATGGGTCCCAGCATTTGTAAGGTGCTGGATAGAGAATTTCCTGATGCCAGGGTGAAGTAAGTAGGCAATGTGAGGTCATCAGTAGATGGTCCCGCAATACTTGGCCTGGAAGAGTATAACATTATATAATACATGGTAGTGGCATGCAAAATTGAAGGATTAAAAATGTTACAGAAATTCGTAAGGACCTATTCATAAGCCTATCCTGAAGTTAACAAAACGAGAACCTATCTTGGCAACACACATTTTTATGGCTACTAAACAAACCATTGCGAAGGCATGGAACACTCCTCTCCTCTCCTTTGAGGAGGTGAAGCAACGGGTGCATGGTACATTGATGAATGAGAAACTTACGGCGATACTCGTGGGCACTAAGGTCAAATTTCTAAAAAATTGGCAGCCTTGGTTGGATCAGTTTCCAGCATTGAGCCTGCCTTCCTGGTTTCTGGACCTATAGTAAATTCTGTTGAGCCTACTGGTGGTGGCCTTTGATTCCCTGGGACGGGACTTACATTTTCCTACTTTTTTTCTCTGTAATTCCTTCTACTTCAGCTTCTTTTTACCCTACCTCGTGTCCTTTCTGTTTTCATTCCCTTTCTTTTTCTTTTTTGATTATTTACCACCAGATACCAGTTTGCTCAGTCTGTAAACTGCTCTCTGGCCATACTTTCAAAGTCAAATGTTTTAATTCCTTTTTTGATGGTATAGCTTATTAGCCTTTTGGTGGGGGGTAAAGCCCTTTTGTACATTAGGAGACCTAAAAGATAATCCCCCCCCCCATTTTTTATTATTATTATTTTTTTGGGTCCCTGAGAGGTTCTCTGACTTTATCCCCATAATTGAACATAGGTCAATCTCAGGTACTGCATAGTATTTTTACAGGATGATTCCTGAAATACTGTTTGCTTAGCACATTTTTTAGGCTTTAACTAATGAGTGCTGCATGATTCGCTATGTCCCTATTAGATTATAATATTATTGAGGCACCCTCTCCTTATTATTTTTTTGTCTCTTTTTGTTGTTACTGCTTATACCATGTAAGAGGCATATTCGTTTGTGGTATACATGTTGTCATTCTTATACCACTCTCAGTCATTGGCCTTGGCGATTGTGAGTTTGTTAATTAAACAAAAATATTGTGAAAGAGATTGTTAGTGAGATTAACTTTAATATTTTTTATGTTTTAAATTGCCTAAATGTAGTCCTGGTTTAACAAGGAAGCTGTGCTGCGTTACATGAGCCACTGGTCCACCATCACGCAGGAAATGTGTAAAGGTTAAGAGGAGAATCGGTTACAGAGAGTGATATCATGAAAATCTGGTTTAAAATGTGGCAATTCTCCACTATATAAATGTCAAGAGTTTCAGAGGGGATTGAAGAATGTTTTAAATGTGTTTTTTAATATATGTACACAGATCAAGGTAAATAGACCCTGTCAGTTCCCTACAAATGAAAATGGCAAACCCATGCAAGAGAAGATGGAGTATACTCAAGTTAGTCATGGCCCAGGTCTCCTACCTTCCCTCTGTGTCCAGTGCTGTACCCTAAATAAGCCTCTTCGACATTCAACATGTGTGTTGGATATCTCCCCCACTCTGCGCTGAGGTTCACTCCTCTAACTGTCACTGCAGAACACAGCAGTTAGATGGGGTAAAAGAATGGAATCACAACATACAGAGGGGATCACTGACACCCCTGACCAAAGATGTCCTATTAAGGCTGCGGCACTGGAAAGGAGGAAAGTTGGAAGACATAGACCTCCAGAAAGGTGAATTTACTACTTCTTGAATTGCAATGATTTGCATTCGCTTCAGGACCTGACAAGGTATACATACGCTTGTGTGATTTCTTTTAAACTAGTGTCTATATAAGGACATCATTACTTTAAGAAATGAAGGTCAGTCAGTCCGAAAAATTGGGAAAACTTTGAAAGTGTCCCCAAGTGCAGTCACAAAAACCATCAAGTGCTACAAAGAAACTGGCTCACATGCGGGCCGCCCCAGGAAAGGAAGACCAAGAGTCACCTCTGCTGCGGAGGATAAGTTCATCCGAGTCACCAGCTTCAGAAATCGCAGGTTAACAGCAGCTCAGATTAGAGACCAGGTCAATGGCACACGGAGTTCTAGCAGTAGACACATCTCTAGAACAACTGTTAAGAGGAGACTGTGTGAATCAGGCCTTCATGGTAGCATATCTGCTAGGAAACCACTGCTAAAGAAAGGCAACAAGCAGAAGTGACTTGTTTGGGCTAAAGAACACAAGGAATGGACATTAGACCAGTGGAAATCTGTGCTTTGGTCTGATGAGTCCAAATTTGAGATCTTTGATTCCAACCACCGTGTCTTTGTGCGACGCAGAAAAGGTGAACAGATGGACTCTACATGCCTGGTTCCCACCGTGAAGCATGGAGGAGGAGGTGTGATGGTGTGGGGGTGCTTTGCTGGTGACATTGTTGGGGTTTTATTCAAAATTGAAGGCATACTGAACCAACATGGCTACCACAGCATCTTGCAGCGGCATGCTATTCCATCTGGTTTGCGTTTAGTTGGACCATCATTTATTTTTCAACAAGACAATGACCCCAAACACACCTCCAGGCTGTGTAAGGGCTATTTGACCAAGAAGGAGAGTGATGGGGTGCTGCGCCAGATGACTTGGCCTCCACAGTCACCGGACCTGAACCCAATCGAGTTGGTTTGGGGTGAGCTGGACCGCAGAGTGAAGGCAAAACGGCCAACAAGTGCTAAGCATCTCTGGGAACTCTTTCAAGACTGTTGGAAGACCATTTCAGGTGACTACCTCTTGAAGCTCATCAAGAGAATGCCAAGAGTGTGCAAAGCAGTAATCAAAGCAAAAGAAGAACCTAGAATATGACATATTTTCAGTTGTTTCACACTTTTTTGTTATGTATATAATTCCACATGTGTTAATTCATAGTTTTAATGCCTTCAGTGTGAATCTACAATTTTCCTAGTCATGAAAATAAAGAAAATTCTTTGAATGAGAAGGTGTGTCCAAACTTTTGGTCTGTACTATATATATATATATATATATATATATATATATATATATATATATATATATATATATATATATATATATAGATATATACAGATATATATATATAGATATATATATCTATATATATATATAAACATATGCAGACCCTGCTTCTAGATGTCTCCTTTTATCGTGCAAATTGGGTCTGTAAGATTGCTATCAATAGACTCTAAAAAAATTGGTGATGCTGAATCGTGCCCCATGAATTCTTTATCCACTTGCCGACCGCCGCACGACTATCTACGGCGGCGGTCAGCCCCTCACAGGCAAAGTGACGTAGGTCTACGTCGCTCGCCTGTGAGGGTTTAGGGAGCGAGCGCGCGCCGCCGGAGGCGCGCTCCCGCGTGGTCACGGACCCCCCCGCGCGTGTGACCGGCGGACCCGATCGCCGCCGGCCACTCTGCGATCGGCGGGGGAGAGGGAGAAAGTCAGGCAGCTTGTGTAAACAAGCTGCCTGTCATTCTCCTCTCTGTATGAGAGATGATCACATGGATCTACTATGTAGATCCATTGATCACTCTGCATACAGTTGAAGCCACAGCCAATCACAGTTAGAATCACGCCCCTAGGGACACACACAGCCCCTCCCTCTCAAATAAAGTTAACCCCTTCACTACCAGTGTATTTTTACAGTAACAGTGCATATGTATAGCACTGATTACTGTAGAAATGTCACTGGTAACCCCAAAAGTGTCAAAAATGTCAGTCAAGGGTCCGATCTGTCCGCCGCAATGTCGCAGTACCGCAAAAAAAATCGCAGATCGCCGCCATTACGCGTTAAAAAAAAAAACAACAAAAATGACAAAAATCTTTCCCTTTGTTAGTAAACGCAATAACTTTTGCGCAAACCAATCAAAATACGCTTTTTGCGATTTTTTTTACCAAACATAGGTAGCATAAAACAAATTGGCCGAAAATATTAAAAAATTTTGATTTTTACATTTTTTTTTGGGGGAATTTCATATAAAAAAAAGGGAAAAATATTGCTATTTTTGCAAAATTGACGCTCTTTTTTTGTTTATAGCGCGTGATCAAAAAATCGCACAGGTGATCAAATACCGCCAAAAGAAAGCTCTGTTTGTGGGAAAAAAAGGACGCCAAATTCGTTTAGGTACAGCGTCGCACGACCGCGCAATTGTCCGTTAAAGTCACGCAGTGCCGAATCGCAAAATAGCCTCTGGTCGTTTAGCAGCCAAATCCTCCGGGGCTTAAGTGGTTAAAGTGTAAATTTTAATGATAGGTTCAATTTAGAGCCAATGACTATAGCGATTTTCAGTTTTTCTTTCAACGTTTTTTTTACTGAGAATTTTAAATAAAAAATGAATTGGAAAATCCAAATATAAGAAGATGATAATGGAAGAACACACAGTCAGCATTGTTAAAACTAGTATCCACTGATATCCCAGCATTGATAATAGATACAACTCATAGACTACATACACCAGCATAACCACAGAGTCTCAGCTTCGATTCGAAGTACACTACAATTAATAGAAAGCATCTATCTGCAGTGGGCAACAATGCCACAATTAGCACGTCATACAAATTCCAAGACAATAGATCAAAGAAAAAAGTAGTAAAGGAATTTGTGAGCTATGAAGGAGTCTTGAAAACTAGGAAAGAAAGGGAAAAGAGAAAGGAGGTAAGGGACTAGGAGAATTACAGACGACAGCCAAATTGGAAGACCGAGAAAGTTTAAGATCAACATGGATGTAGTGAGCCTAAAATGTTTGTTTGTATCATTACCTATGCTAGCAAGTCTTTCTTTAAGCATAAACCAAGAGACCTTTTGCTTCAGCAAAGCAATGGGTACAGAAGTCTTTTTCCTTGATCTGGCTATGGTGAACTTAGGAAACCTTTTCAAGCAGCTTGTTCAAAAGAGCGTTACATGGTGACTGTGGGACTGGGCATCCTGTGACCTTTCTTAGCAAGGCAAAGACTCTGTTCCAGAATCTTTATAGTCATAGCGCATTTCCACCATGTGTGATACATGGTACCACAGAACTGGCATCCCCTGAAGCATAGTGGTGAGGAAGTCAGGTAAATGTTTGAAAGATTGTAGGGAACCAGATACTATCTAATCAGAACTTTTACATTTGCTTCCATCAAAGATACATTTAGAATGCAGTGATTTTCAATTTTATATCAAACTTTGGCAGTGTAAAATAGGAATTGCAATCACCAAGAGCTAGAGCATGGTAACCGTTTTCCCTTTTGATTTTAGAGTTTATTATTAAATGTCAGCCTTACCTCCCTACAATGGATGATAGGGTTATAATACATCAGTTCTGGCTCATGAGACTGTACAGAATTCAATACCAGGAGGTTAAGTGGTACTTCTTAAAATTCAGCATTGGGGCTCTGTAATATCTGGTTACTGTAGGTCACTGACCTAGCATATACTATATGTTCCTATGCTCTTTAGTATGTTGTCCTTTTTCTACTAAAAAAGACAACTGAAAACAATTATTAAGTCTGCCAAACCAAGAAAAGAGCGGATAATTCATATGGAACTGCAGACATTAGGACACAATATGAAAGGGAAGCCAGTAATCTCAGGCTTTAGAGACACAAATAAGAAGCTTCTGCGTTCTTGTCCATGTTCCATAGACATTAGGAAATCCTCCAAGACCTGTATTATCCCAGCACAAGCACGATGCTAACGACTATTTGTAAAAGGTGACCTTGGAGGACAAGCAGTAAAGCAGAAATATGTGCCCTGTGGATACAAAACCAAATGAAAGCATTTTCAGTGAAATCTCTCCCCAATGCAATAACATTTAATAAAGCAAAATATTTGTAGATCCTCGGGTGCAACTTGGTCAGGAGAAAAATATTCAGCATTTGATGGCTCATTGTCTAGGAGGGATGCTGCAAAGCGGAGGGTTATCCAAAGGTAATTTATGCAAAGGAATATATATATCTAAACGTGGTTAGTATAAGAATGGGTGTCACAACACTTCTTCAAACTCATTCTATCAAAACCAACCTCATGATATTTCCTTCCCCAGGTGCCCCTTCCCCTGACTTCTCTGCCGAGAAATAGTCAGTCAGTGCCATGCTACTAGGTGTAATCCTGGACTCTGAACTCTCCTTTCGGCCGCACATACAATCACTGTCCAAATCTTGCCACCTCAACCTCCGCAACATCTCCAGAAATATGCCCCGTCTTAAATTACGTCATCACAAAGCTTCTAAATCACTCCCTGGTTATCTCCCACCTCGACGATTGCAACTCCTTCATCATTGGCTTATCTTTACAAAGGCTATCCCCCCCTTCAGTCCATCATCAATGCTGCTGTCAAGCTCATCCACATTACCAACAGTTCAGTGTCTGCTACTCCTCTCTGCCAAATCCTCCATTGGCTTCCAATTCAAAATATTACAACTCTGCCACCGTTCTCTTAACTCCTCCCAAGGACCTCATTCTCCCTAGTTCCCTCCTAACTTCCTCAGAGTACTTGCCCCAAAGCCCTCCTTATCCTCTGCAACTCCTTACCCCAATCTGTCTCACTCTCCTGCTCTATCACCCTTTAGGCGATCTCTGAAAACCCAACTTTTTAGAGAAGCCTATACTGCCTCCACCTAACTAAATGTTTATTTTTTCTATCAGCTTTTCCCCCTAAATTATTACCTTTTTTATCACCTGACCCTCCCTTATAGATTGTAAGCTGTAATGAGCAGGGCTCTCTAATTCCTCTTGTATTGAATTGCATTGTAACTGTACAGTCTACCTTCTTTTTGTAAAGTGCTGCACAAACTGTTGGCACCATATAAATCCTCTAAAACAATAACAATATGGTGATATATTTGTACATTACCACTTAAGGACCGCCTACTGCAGATAAACGGCGGCAGAGTGGCCCCCGCTTCCCCACATGTATATCACCCGTGTCTTCTATCTGCTGCAGCACAAGCTGGTCAGCAGGTCCCAGCCGATGATTTATGGCCAGCACCCACTGATCGGCTGGGCAAATCAAGGAGAGAGCTCTGTGATAGTAAACAACACAGGGCTCTCTACAGACAGCGTCTATGTTCCGTTTGGCCCTTCCCCCTCTCTCTTCTGATTGGCTAACCAACTTTGATTGACAGCAGTGAAAGCCAATGGGGCTGCTGTGTCTCAGCCAATCCTTAGGGAGAGTCCCCGACAGTTGAGGCACTTGTGCATGTCGCTGGAAAGAGATGGGGCTCAGGTAAGTATTAGAGGGGCTAGGGGAGCTATGGTACACTGAAGGCTTTTTTTAATCTTAATGCATATGTTATAAAGTCATATAGGGAACTGGGGTCTTCCTAAGTTCCTCTAAAGAGCAAAAGGCCCTCATTCTTTGTAGATGGGTTCCCATTATCTTCATTGACATGCCCATGTGTTGACTTGAATTATGTTGGCACAGCCAAAACTTTTTTTTTTTTTAAGGTTTGGAATGAGTAGGGGAAGTTTAGAACCCCTGTTATACCAATATCGCTGTCAGTGTCCCCGTCATGTATATTTCTCTTCTCTGTGGGGTTGATATACTAATGGCAAATAGACTGTGCACTTTGAAAAGTGCAGTTGCACTCTGTAAGAGCAGCTGCTTCATAGCTTGGTAAATGAGCAGAAGCTCTGCTGACTTCCATCATCCAATCATGTTCAAACAAAAATGCAGTTTTTTTTTTTTATTCACAAAGTGAAGATTTACCTCATTTACCAAGCTCTGGAGCAACTGCGCCTTGCAAAGGCAAATTTTTTTGCCTTTAGTAAATCAATCCATGTGTGTCTGATTACCATTAGCACTGGAACAGAAAGTGAGGAGAAATCCAACATTTTTGAGTTTTCACCAGAAAAAGATGACATTTTTTAATAGGGACTCCTGTTCAGTTACAACTGTTTAAGGGCTTGTTCACATGGGTGTGCTTCAAAACCTGGTATGCATTATATATATATATATATATATATATATATATATATATATATATATATATATATATATATATATATATATATATATATACACAAGGTATATGTCTAGGAGATAGAGCTACAGTGTACAGCCACCATAGTAATAGGTATAGTAGTAAGGACACAGACAGCAATAAAAACCCAATACAGGTTCTAAACCTTGCACACTTTAAATACATTGGGGTTTATTTACTAAAACTGGAGCATTCAGAATCTGGTGCAGTTGTGCATGGTAGCCAAACAGCTTCTAACTTCAGGTTGTTCAATTAGGTTTTGACTATAAAACCAATTGGTTTCTATGCAGAGCTGCACCATATTTTGCACTCTCCAGTTTTAATAAATCAACCCCAATGTGTTTATTGCTAGCTCTAGTCTCTTAACTTCCTATTTGCTCTGACACCTATGGAAATTAGAATAAATCTCCCAAAGATGGACATAGGTAGTAAAAAATGTTGACAGAGGTTGAAATCCTTCCCTATACCCCATACCATAACTAAAAAAAAAAAGTGCTTAGGAGTCAGGTTTTAAAGGATTTCTCTTTGGAAAAAATATATAATAATATTAAATCGAAACTCCAACTAAAAATAATGAGATAACAATGTTTAAAGAGGAAGTAAACCCTCCTCGGACACTTTTACCTATAGGTAAGCCTATGATAAGGCTTACCTATAGGTACTGTAAATATCTCCTAAACATGTACCGTTTAGGAGATATTTACCTTACATGCAGCCAGTGACGTCACTGGCGCATGCGCTCTGAAGGAACGGCCGCTGGTGCCGTTTCTTCAGAGACCTGTGCCGTGACTGTTGGCTCCCGCGCGGGAGTGACGTCACCGTGGCTCCGGCCAATCAGATGGCCGGATGCCGCGATCCCGGAAGACAGGCGACTGGACATGTCGCCCGTCATAGAGGTGAGCGGGCAGCACGGCGGGGGCTCGTTCTAAGGTAAGTATTTCATAATGAGCTAGTATGCGATGCATACTAGCTCATTATGTGTTTCTCTTTCAGCTTGTAAAAAAAAAAAAAAAATTGAAATGAGTTTACAACCTCTTTAAACTCATCAAAATATAAAATACCCAAACTAGCTTTTGCTGCAATATTCAACTTCAATCTGGAGTTATCCCTGCAGTACTTTTTTACTGTTGCTAGATGTCCTCAGTCTGAATGGCAGCATCATTCAACCCACTTCTTCTGAGCCCAGGTTGTCTTGGATCAGCCCTCCGCCTGTGACTGGACAATGAAAGGAGAAGCAGCACAGTGATGATTTCACCTCTCTGTCACTGCTCTCTCTTCCTATCAGCATGATTCTTTTAAGCACATATACTGATTGATTCCCTGTGCTTCTACTTACCCTCAAATGCCATCTCTGCTGTATAGGGACTGCTATAGGCAGATACTAGGTCAGGTTCAGGGATATACACTTCTTGTATTTAAAAATACCTTTAGTGATGTAGTAATGATCACAGAGCTGCATTCATTTTTATATCACCTTTAAGAATAAACACTTGTTTCTCAGTACAACAGTGCTCTTCCATGATTAATATAACGATATTTGTCAGCCTTAGCCGTAGGTAAAAATAAAGACACATTGCTGCATCAGAAACCGCAGGACCCCAGCAATCCTAGGAATGTTTTCTTTATAAAAGCTATTTGGAAAGAACTCCTGGAATATTAAACTTTAGATAATGTAACGCTGGTACCAAAGGAAGCATGATAAAATCTACAACCTGCGTGCTTGGAGGGCTGGACCCCAGTGACGTCATAATGTCAAACACACTATTGTAACCTCTCTATCCTGCACTTTGTAGATTATGGACGAGGCAGGGAATGGATGTTTGACAGCAAACCCGCAGAGGCCATTAAAACATTCTAGATGAAAGATCATTAGCATGATCAAAGATTACGTACACATCCAGAACAATGGAGGCTTTATCCAGTTGATGTTGACTTACTATGAAATTCCGATTCATTAATTCCCAACGCTAGAAGAGAATTTCAAGCGTGTGGCTAACACCTCTCCCTGCCTTTAGAAAGGCATATTTTATAATGATGAAGGCGCTGTTGATTTGCGTGTCAGTCCAAAGGGCAGTATGAGGTAATGAGGTTCTTCATGGCAAGTTATTAGATATGCATACCGGTCACGCAAAATTTAGTAGATCAGTTGGTGATGAATCTAGGTGAAATACCCATCAAAATTAGTTTTAAGGAAGGCAAAAGCTGGTTTTGTAGAGGCCGCAGGTCTACAGGTTTTCTGATTCATCTCCAAGGTGTTCCTCTTCTTTAAGCAAGGAGTTGCTTAAAGAAATATTATCATGAAGAGGAAAAACATTTCTGACACCCTATACCAGTGAAGGCGAACCTTGGCACTCTAGATGTTTTGGAACTACATTTCCCATGATGCTCAACTACACTGCAAAGTGCATGAGGATCATGGAAACTATAGTTCCAAAACATCTGGGGTGCCGAGGTTTGCCATCACTGCCCTATACTGTCAGCCTGGCCCCCCACTGCTCATTACTAATTCTTTCTGCCTATTTTAGTGATGGCGAACCTAGGCACCCCAGATGTTTTGGAACTACATTTCCCATGATGCTCAACTACACTGCAGAGTGCATAAGGATCATGGAAACTATAGTTCCAAAACATCTGGGGTGCCGAGGTTTTCCATCACTGCCCTATACTGTCAGCCTGGCCCCCCACTGCTCATTACTAATTCTTTCTGCCTATTTCAGTGATGGCGAACCTAGGCACCCCAGATGTTTTGGAACTACATTTCCCATGATGCTTAACTACACTGCAGAGTGCATGAGGATCATGGAAATTGTTGTTCCAAAACATCTGGGGTGCCGAGGTTTGCCATCACTGCCCTATACTGTCAGCCTGGCCCCCCACTGCTCATTACTAATTCTTTCTGCCTATTCCAGTGATGGCAAACCTAGGCACCCCAGATGTTTTGGAACTACATTTCCCATGATGCTCAGCTACACTGCAGAGTGCATTAGCATCATGGCAAATGTAGTACCAAAACATCTGGGGTGCCAAGATTTGCCATCACTGGCCTTTTCCCTACACTGATCAATTTGAAACGGAACTCTAGGTAGACATAAAAGACACACATTAGGTCCCAGCAGCTGGAAAGGTCTGCCTGATCACGTGACCACTGTGATTGGCTAAAAATTCTGGATGAACCCTCTGTGCAGAGGGATCATCTAGAATTTTTGTGTTGTAACATGTGGTCACACCCCATTAGCACCTGATGGGTTATGAACGTGTAGAAGCTATTGAGATTTTTGCACAGGTACAGTATATCTTACTTCTATTGCATTGCAGGTCAGTGGCTAGACCTGAACCTGGAAGCTCTCCTACAAATTGTGTCCATCTGCCTCATATTAGGACTATATCCGCTGTGGTATGTGCATTTTGCAGAGCA
This sequence comes from Pelophylax lessonae, assembly GCF_965119305.1. NCBI lineage: Eukaryota > Metazoa > Chordata > Amphibia > Anura > Ranidae > Pelophylax > Pelophylax lessonae. The sequence goes on from NC_138771.1 coordinate 446,973,003, forward strand.
GAATAGAAACTGGCCAGAGAGGGATTACTTTGATGCAGTTGGCCAGCTTAAACATGTATTGAAATGTATGTGAACTAAAAATCCCTTTTCCCATTTTTTTTATTGCAATGTTTGCTAGAAATAGGTTTATTGCTGTGTGCAGAGGGTTCATCCAAAAATGTTTAGTGTTAACATGTGGTTACACCCCTTTAGCACCTGATGGATTATATACTGCTTATGTAGAAGCTATTTGAGCACATGTATATTTTACTTTCTTTCAATGGGATTGACTGTCACAGTGGTCACTTGATCAGTGGCTGGTTCTCCACCAGCTCCCTATTATTACTAAAGACCGAAAGCTGTCTTTGATGGTGCAGTCAGTTTGCTGAGCGTGCGCAGTGAGCATGCAATCAGCACAGAAACCTCTGCCGCTCATGGGCACATACGTTCAGCATTTAGTAGAGTGGGATTACAACACCTGTCAGATTTTTATTGATTTCGGTGTCCCTGTTAAAGAGATTCACCCTCTCTATTTGTCCTGTTTACCATTATCATTGAAAGTCAAAGTAAAAGAAAATCACAAATTTTGGGTTGTCCCCAGAAAAGTAAAAAAGAGGGGAAATCTTTCAATGGGAGCACTAGTTCCGGGGACCTGGGGGTTTCACTTTCACTTCCTGTTTGGCTACGGGACAGGAAGTGAAGGTATATCTCCCCAACAGACAAAGAGGGCATAAATAAAATTTACAGGGGTTATAACCTTCCTTTGCTCTATCCAAGATATAAAAAAAAATTGCCTATAGTTCTACTTATAATATATATTTTTTATGCAAGCAGTGTGATTACATAAATCTGACTTGGTATCAGCCTCTTGAAGCCAATCATTTCATGTGATGACAAACCGCATGCTGATAGGACAAAAAGCAGAGAGGCAGTTAGATGAGCTCATCACTGTGCTGCTTGTCCTTAAAGTGTTTGTTACCCCCAACTTTTTATATTCCTGATATACTGCATATCTGTTGCACAATGTACTAGTGTTAAGAAGTAACCTGTCCTCTGTTTTGTGTGAAATACCTGGAGCTCCTGGCAGTCCCCCTGCTTTCCTATGTCAAACTGACCACACTAGGCATATAAACACTTCCATCCTAGCGTGATGAGTTTTCTGGCTGTGCTAGGATCACAGCCTGCCTGTCTTCTAATGGCCAAGCCTTGTGCTGATACCAACCCTGCACAGCTCTTCACTGGGAAGATCAATGTAATGCTGATCAGCCATACTGTAAATGGAGAGCATTACTTTCACTATGGCCTCTTTCACACGGAGCGGACCGTATTGCGATCCGCTCAGGCACTTTTTATTTTTTACGGACACGGATGACACTTGTGTCACCTGGTCCGTATGTCCGCATATCATCCCATCCGTTTGCGGATGATATACGGAGATAATGTATGTATATGTGATTTTGGATGTCAGCGGATGACACCTCTGACATCCGATTTTGCGTCTTTTACGTTTTTTAAACGGAAGAAAAAAAGGGTTCTGTTCCGTTCCAAAAAATGGAACAGAACTGAAAGAACGCAAATTGGATGTCAGCGGATGGTCATCCACTGACATCTGAAAATCCCATTGACATGCATTATGTCCGTATATCATCCGGCTGAATCGAGATTGCAATTTTTTAACGATTAATCGTGCAGCTCTAGTGGGCCTATTAAAATCAAAATTGAATGCAAAAAAAAAAAGAGGTTAAAGCAAGTCATCTGGTTTTGTGCATTTTAAATGCACTTGTGTCCTAAATAAACCCACAATTTGAAATCCTTCTTTCTATTTTTGCATAATACAAATTTACATACCCATGGTTCTGAAATGTGGTGTCAAACAAACTCATATAAATGTCACAAACACATAATTATAGATTGTACATAAACCAAGATTTTTAAACCATTAACATACACTGATGAGCGTATTTACATCAAGCTATCTTTTTTACATATCCAATATGTATATTGCATATTGGCATATTGATTAAATAAGGCTAAGTTCACACTACTACTACTGCAACTGTGATTTGATCCGATTATGTAGTGCAACTTGTTTGCATTTTATTGCCATTTTGATACATTTTTGATGTGATTTTCATGCCTCTACGTTTTTGGTTTTGGCCAATGATAAGTAAATCTGTTGTGAAATAAATAGGCGTCCTTGTCCTATTTACTTCACTGTTTGTCTGGGTTGTGTGGGGGATAAGCAGTCATGTCCTTTCTTTAGTTAGTCATGGTAGCAGTCATTGCAGTAACTGCCACAGTGTTGATTGAAGAGGAGGAGGAGGAGCAGAGGAAGAGGAAGCTCAGATACTGAATCCATCCAGTCATTGCACATATGAAAGACAGAGGGCAGTTCTGGCTCATGCATTATGACCTCCGTGACCTAGAGGAAACGTTCTTCAATTACAAACCAATGTCAGTAAAAAGGTGAGAACATATGCTTATCCTCATTAGATTTGTTTGAGGACGGATGTGCCTGGAAGGAGGAGAGTAGTTGGGGTTAAAAGCATTAAAATTGCATAGAAAATGCTTAAAAAACACATCAAATCGCATATAGATGATTTTTTTGGTGCATTTCCATGAAAATCTATGGGGTTAAAATCACTCTGGAATATTACTATAGTACAGTATCCTTTTCCAAAATTGCATCACGCTGTGCTACATTGATGTGAACAAGCACCTTTAAAAAACAATGGGACTTCCATTTTCATACGATTCTGTGCGACTCATGTCGCATCTGAAATCACACTAGTGTGAAGTTTGTGAACCAGGCCCTTATTAGGGTCTGTCACAAGTGGCACTATTTGGTTATCCTGCACAGTTGCCAAGATACGAGAAAACAATTCTGTAATATAGCCCATTTACACCATTGAGGCTGCATTCACAGCATCATGTTTTTAGCATTTTTTTCTAGGGTTTCATTAAGCGTTTGTATGCGTTCTTAAGCATTCCTGTACATATTTTTTAAAGCATTTTTTTTATTAGTAAATAGAGAAAAATATAATAAATTTCATCATTTGTTGCTGTTTTTCAGCCTTGTTGTCCAGTTTTATTTATTTATCTATTTTTTAAATTTTTTTTTGTCAGGGGGTTAGGAGTTAGGGTAAGGGGTCAGAGTTCGGGGATCCAGGTTTGGGGTTATGGTTATGGTTTTCTTTTATTTATTTAAGGTCCATAAAGACATGGATGAGTGATTTTGGGGTGGAGGTGGTCCTCCACAGAGTCCTGACCTCAACCTAATAGAATACCTTTGGGATGAATTAGATTGGAGACTGCGAGCCAGGCCTTCTTTCCAACATCCATGCTGACAGGGTTGCCAACTGTCAGTAAATTCTCAGACAGTTTGTAAAATCCGTGATTTTTACAACTTTCCGTAAAAATCCATTACAGACATTCAGAATGCATGTCCGTAATAAACATTCATGAACAAATGTAAAAACCATGGATTTTCCCAAACTACTGTATGTGTACATTTACTGACAGTTGGCAACCCTGGTGCCTAACCTCATGAATGCGCTTTTGGAAGAATGGTCAAACATTCCCATAGACACACTCCTAAACCTTGTGGACTACCTTCCCAGAAGAGTTGAAGCTGTTATAACTGCAAAGGGTGGGCCAACCCAATCTTGAACCCTACGGACTAAGACTGGGATACCATTAAAATTCATGTGCGTATAAAGTCAGGCATCCCAATACTTTTGGTAATATATTACCAAAGCTACTCACTAGGGGGGAAACCTCTGGGTGAGTCTAGGATGGAAAAGGACTTGGGGGTACTGGTAGACAACAGGCTTGGCAGTGGCATGCAATGCCAAGCCGCCGCAAGCAAAGCCAACAGAATACTGGGTTGTATAAAAAAGGGGATTCACTCCAGAAATAAAGAGATTATTCTCCCACTCTACAAGACTCTGGTCCGGCCACATCTGGAGTATGCTGTCCAGTTCTGGGCACCGGTCCTCAGGAAGGATGTGCTAGAACTGGAGAAAGTCCAGAAAAGGGCAACAAAAATAATTAGGGGAATGGAGGACATCAGCTATGAGGAAAGACTACAAGCACTGAACTTATTCTCTCTGGAGAAGAGACGATTGAGGGGGGATATGATATCAATGTACAAATACTGTACTGGCGACCCTAGCATAAGGAACAAACTATTCAGAGAAAGGAGATACAATAAGACACGTGGCCACTCACTAAAACTAGAGGAAAGGCGGTTTAACCTTAAAGTGCGTAAGGGGTTCTTCACTGTAAGAGCGGTAAGGATGTGGAATTCTCTTCCACAAGCAGTCGTATCAGCAGGGAGCATTGATAGTTTCAAAAAACTATTAGATGGGCACCTTAGAGACCACAACATACAGGGGTATACGATGTACGGTTAACAGCAAACACACACACACATCAAAGGTTGAACTGGATGGACTGATGTCTTTTTTCAACCTCACTAACTATGTAACTATGTAACTATGTAACTATAGTGTATAATAATAGCTTTCAATTGGATATTTACCAAACCAAATGGCAGTAAAGAAGGGAAGTTCCTTGGTAGGGTTTACAAACCGCAAAATACTTCCTTGTTCTAGGTCAGTCACTCACACATGTTATAATCTGTTTATACAATCTCCTTTAGCTCTATAAATTAAATTGATTTTTTTTAGGCAGGGTATCGCATTTCATAGTTTTGGTAAATCTAAAGAAGATTGTACAGATATAGTATAATTGGATTGCAACATGCATCATATTATACAAACACCCAAAGTCTAGCATTTTCAGAAAGTGCTTAGCAATAAATACCTACATATTTCTTTGACAATGTGCTTCTTTTATATCCCTTTAATGTTAAAATGCTACTGTTTGCAGTTTATATATTTCGATTTATGGACATATATGGATTATACGGTAATTAATGGTGTCTTAGCAGCCCCCATTAGTTTTGTGTTTTTATAAGCATGCTCTGTTGTAAGAGTTGACATTTATTTCCCAGTATACTTTTTCAAAAATCTTTTTATTAGATTTTTTAGGAGCAGATGGCAGTTTATAAAGCTCCGAGGTAAAAGGAACTGGAAGGGTGAGGATGACAGGTTGACCTAAAAATTGATTTGGACAGAAAGATTCCTGCAGGTGTGTCCTGTTCCCGCTCAATGGGTGAAAAGGGCAGGAAAAAGCAACTCAATAATCCACTAATAGTCACGGCAAATTAAAATGGTTTTTTAACTGTGTTGCAAGCCATAAATAACTATCTGTTGTAGAAAAAAGTTTTGTGCAAGTTCCTCACTCTGGGTTAACTTTAAACTGAATTCTAGGTATGTTTTTTTTTTCTTTCTTTTTTTGCATAGTTACCTTGGCCAAGCAATCTAGTTTTGTATGCATACCTGTGAGATCCGTGTGAAAGCTGCCACTATTACAGAGGTCTTTACTATCTTCCAGATCCCGTGCCCATGCCCATGCCCTGCTGCAAAATAACCAAAGGGGGTTGCTCGCTTGACATGGGCACCATTCAGAGAATGCTTTGCATTTTCTCAATGAATTTCTCTGATTGGACAAGGTGGAGAGGCAGGGCGGTGACATCACAATCTCCATCTCAACCAATCACAGAAAGCCTTGTATTCATTGAATAAAAATGCAAGTCATTCTTGGAACGGGGCCCCGTGTGGTTACTATGAAGCAGGGCAGCCACTCATTATGGGATCTTGAATACAGCAAGGGTCACTGTAGCAGTGGTGGCAATGTACAGTGTATCTTTGCTTTTACAGAGTTTGGTCAGGTATGGAATCTGCATACTTACATTGGTTCAAGCTAGATTCATGTAACTATGCAAAAGATCAGCTTTAAACCAAGCTTCCATGCCCAGCAGCGGGGTGGGTGGGCAGGATGGTGTTTTATTGTTAAAAAAACACCCAAGGTTCCAGTTAGATATATGATAGTTTACACATTTATGAAGACCAATACATGAAGCACCCCTAGTTTTCAATTAGATGTATTACAGTTTACTCATCCATAAAGAACACTAGATAGATCATAGGGGACAGTGCCAGGCTTCAAACACTTGTATCTGGATAAACTGATAAACCTGATCATAAAAGGTCCTTTTTTAAGAACTTGCATTAGGTTCTTAGTATTTATAAATCCAATCCTGGCTTTTACAAAATATCTGTTCAACTATATGGCCATATGCTTACAACTGACAATTACATCTATATGAGGCTGGTTGGACATTCCATTCTAAAACCATGTGTTGTATTATGGATTTACCCCACCCCTATCCTTGCAGCTAAAACAGCATCTCCCTTCTGGAAAGGCTTTCCAGAAGATGTTGGAGTGTCTCTGTCGGAATTTATGCCCATTCAACCTAAAGAGCATTTGCGGAGTCAGGTACCGATGTTGGACAAGGAGACCACATTTGCAATAATGTTTCATCCTCAAGATGTACACCCTATTAAACTGCCACTGTTTTGTCAATATAGAGATTGCATTGTTATGTGCTTGATTATATGCACCTGTTAACAATGGTTGTGTCTAAAACACCTGATCTCAGTAATTTGGAGGTGGTTGCAAATACTTTTGACCATGTAGTCTAGATATACATACAACAAAATGTAACATTACAGGCATACCCCACTTTTAAGTACACAATGGGACCGGAGCATGTATGTAAAACGAAAATGTACTTAAAGTGAAGCAATACCTTTTTTTGACTTCTCAATGCATGTACTGCATTCCAGTAGTCAATTTACATGCACAACTGATATAAATAATGCATTGATAACTAAAATAAACATAGTATAAATATAGTGGTAAATATATCCTCTGGCTATAGGTACAAAGGTATTCCTCCAATATCTATAGAATGTGCAACACAATGCTGATAGAAATGAATAAATGCATTAGCAACTTAACACGTCAAAGTGAAATAATAGTCCTTAACATTTCAACTGGAAAGCCGTGTTGAAGGATTAGTTCATAGAAAAGTGTTGGTGCTGTATTCCAAACAATAGTGAACCCACTCACCAGAACAAATAGAGATATGGGCATCTAATGATATCTGAGCATATAAGGAGGTGATGGATATTCCTGCCGAGTACAGTATGCATGTAGTTTAAAAAGAAATCTCCATAGTGTAGTTAAGCAGGGGGATATTCACATCTTTAGACTTCACTAGCGGCCTTACAACTCTGGGCGGCAGCTCCGCCTCTTCCAGGCTATACTGCGGCTGCTCGGTGCGGAAATGTCCGTACTTGCGAGGCACTTTACGTACACTCTAGGGTATGTCCGTACTCGCGATTGTACGTAAAGTGAGTGTATGTAAAATGGGGTATGCCTGTATAGAGCCATAGTGTGATTTAAGAAAGTATATTACTGGCTGATTTGAATTGGGAGCTTTCTTTGGTATACCTTTGTGTGCAAGGATCTCCACATCTGAAAACTTGAAGGTATCTTTGCCAGGAAATAGCAAGTAAAGTGAACTTGCAGAACCATTGATGCTTCCAGTAGTGTAGGTTGCTCAGGCTAGCAGTAGCAAAATAAAGGTGACTGGTTAAAGTAAGTTACAAGTCTTGTTTACTTGGTTATGAGCTAGAGGCGAGGAAGGCCATAGTACTTAGAACACAAAAATTATTTGAAATTTGTGGAATATTCATTTTAATCTATTTTAAAAATCAGTATGCCTGTTATAGGGGGGCTTCTTTATCCCTGTCACATCATGGCAAAAAAATGCTGTATTCATATTATTATGCACGGAATACACAACAGTAACTCTAGAGAGTCCTCTAAGAAGGCAAGAACTGGGCCACCATGAAGTTTCAAATCTGTTTATAGAGTGCAGGCTTCCACAAACTGAATTATGTGTCCCCAGGGTTATTTCTGTTCTCCTCCTACTAAAGGGGAAACATGGTTGTGGCTAGATGACACAGCTCTCTATGGAATGGGTTATGTGACTCATAAGCTGGATACACACTATCCAACTTTTGTGGTTAGGTTTCCTTCAGATTTACCTTTTCTATGTAGTACAAGGGCCTGCCAGACTGCATACAAATTGAAAGTGTTTAGGTTCGACCTCATATTATATGGTTTTGGTAAGTCTCAAGGAAAAAGTCTTCAGAAAATCTTATAGTGTGTATGGCCTATTAGTGTTCAAAAGTCTTCTGACAGAAATCTGTTTAGGGATCTAGATTTGTAGAAGCTGCCAGTTATGTATGAATCTGCTAAAACAAGGGTGGGCATTATGGTTGGCACTTGGGCTTATCATATTACTGCACATGCAGTGCATACTTTATGTACATCATGATTACCCACATGTAATATTTACAATGGTCTCTATCTTTAAGCACTCTCTATCTCTATAAGAACTGTAAAAAGTCCAGCAATGTCCATTCATACAGGGGAGTCTATCTGTCTTCTGAACTTCTGTACTTCATAAAGACCAACAAAAATATTCAGCAGGTTCCACATGCAAAAAAGACAAATCCACACACTGTTCAGTTTCTTTCCCCAAAAACAGTCCTTTCATTGGCTAAGGCACATGCCTTCATCCAATGATCATAATCCTTAGTAGCCCATCATGTCCTAATAACCACATTACAGACAACCTTCTACCTCAACAACAACAACTTTCTACCTAAACAGTCATTGAATCAGTCCTGCTGTCCTCACAACTGTTCTTCATTTTGTCAATCTTCTTCTTTCGTAACTTATAATAAAACCACCCTTATACACATCCACCTTCCAGAACCCTCAGGGTCACTCTGTTCTATTTTTTTTTTTTTTTTACATTTTAGTATGTATTGATACTTCTGTTTCCCTTTAGTTGGTCAACCTTAGGCCAGAAGCCTGCATGCTGTGAAATGAGCAATTGGATTAACTTATGAGTCTATTAAGAAGGGTCTGGGCACATGAAGGAAGACATGCCACATAAAAAAATAGTGCTTATGGTAGGTTTTTAATGTGTCCAAGCAATTTCGCTCTTTGTTGACCCTGGTCTGTATGCAGATGGCTTTATACATGAAATTGCCATCCAATCTGGCCATTTTTTGATCATCTCATCCCTAAGGGCACCTTATGTTTCTTGATTGTATCTGTCCATCTGACCTTAACCAGTCACACTGTCAGTAAACGTCTTTACTGGGTAGTTGCAATGCAGAGCTCTATATCTTTACTGAGAAACCCCGCTGCTTTTAACCACTATTGTCAAAGCAAAATTATGCAGTGTTGTGGTTCCCCCAGGGAGCAAGTACAGTATAATGTGCTTATCACAGATGCAGATTGGCACTTGCTAAATTCATATTAGGTAGAAGGCAACAAATCAATGGAACACTCCCAAAGAAAGCTTATAGAAAAATATAGAAAATGTCAGTGTGAGTCAAGGCCAAGATCCTATAATACAGTACTAGTCAGGGTGCCAACATGCATGCCTTTAGCTTTTAATAAAGGAATGTCAGATACTGTAGTATGAAGAAACATGCTATAGTATAAATATGTACAGCAGTTCCCTGTTGACCTCCTTTCTAAGACAGCATTTCTAAAAAATGAAAATATTCAGATTGATTGTTTATCTAAGACCTATTAATCTCAGTTTTGATTTGTTCCCCTTTCAATTCAATGGGGTTCAGTGAAGTCTGATGAGAAACTTGAGTAGATCCTTGGAAGTTGTTTTAGGTAAGGCAGAACAAAAGAATCTACATTAGGTAAACTGTAGTTTACAGGCCCCAATCAACTCTCTGGTACATACTGGAGAGTTTACAATCCTGAACCACCATTAACCAAGAGCCTATAGACTTTCTGTATTGAAGCAAAAGGATAAAAATGACACCAAAGAAATTAATAATTTAAGGAAGCAACAATAGCCCTGATGTATCAAGTTCCTTAAGGCATGCTAAAGTGACTTCTCAATCAATGTTATATGTCATTTTAACATGCCTTCAAATGGAACTCCAAATTCCCCACTATCACCACCCCTTTCATGAAGCCCCTTTAGGATCTATTAAAAAAAAATCTATTTTCCTGTCATCAGGCCAGTCTAGTGACATCAAGAGTCTTTCCTCTTCCTCTGTGGCGGCGGAGGGTGGGCCTACCTCGTGGGCATTGTAATGTTCATGTAATGTTGGCCACTTTGTCCAGAAGAAATGTGAGCACAGGCTGCGTGGGGACCAACTCCCAGAGTCACAGAAATTAGGCTGGATGATAGTGGGGTTCACCCAATTCAGAAAACAACATTTGTTGAAAGTCAAAACAGTACAGCACTGGGGACAAGGTGAGTATTGCAGCAAAAACTGCTTTCTTGTTTTCTAAGGTACAATATAGCACATTAAAACAAACTGAGTTGTTTTACTATTTAGAACTTTTTACGCAAAACTGAATCTTGATAAACAGAACAAAAATAGTTTGGTCATTGCAGACCGAGCAGGTCCCCTGAACTTCAATGCAAACCCCCCCAACTGCCAGTCCCCCAAAAGACCCTCCCCTGATAGACACCCCATCTACAGTACTACCCTTACCCTGACCCCAAGTTCCGATCCCCCAACCCCCAAATACTACCTCCACCCTCCACCCTCCACCCTCCACCCTCCACCCTCCACTGACAGATCCCCAACCCCCCCTCACCCAGCTACAGCTGCTGTGAAATCCTGTATCCCCACTATCAAGGTGCTCAAGCTTGTGTCATGCGTGTGTCTCCGCCGACCATTCGGCATGTAAGGAGTTAACAGAGTTCAGTTACCTTTTTTGGGTGCAGCTCGGTGCTCGGCTTGTTTTGCCTGAATCTGGCGCATGCACAAATGCTGCGGAGAATACAGATCTTCACGCTATAGCAGGAGAGGAGACACAGGCATGGGCGCACAGAGGGAGGTAAGTGGTGACCGCAGCCTGCGTCAGCCCCGTCTGGACCGCAGCCGCCCCCCACCTCCTGCCGCACGGGCCAGTTACCAACAGCCACTCCTGCCTGAACTTGCGTGCCTGGTGTGCCCTATGGCCAGCCGGGGCCTGTTGATGAATCAGGACCGGTTTGTTTCTAATAATTGAAAACAAGCAAGTTACAATGGTGATGCAAAGTTATTGAGCGGTGAACTGAACCCATTGGGACAAGGAAAGGGACATGCATGTGAACACAGTTCAATCAGTCAAAAACAATAACAGCAGAAAAAGAAACAAATAAAATCACATCCTTTGTGCACTTCCACAATGCTAAAACAACTTGTTTGTTTGAAAAATTTCACAAGAAAACACAGGCATAACAGCCAATAATTTTAGTCACTGTTGTTCAGCAGAAATGCATTATAAATAATAGGAAATGCTGTATGTCGGGAGGCTTTCCTGTCCGTTATTACTATCAAAAAGTTTGGCAGGTGGGGAAAATGAAAATCATTTGATGGGTTTATCCAAAGTTCCCATGTTCTAATAAAAGTGCCCCCCTCCCCCTTTCCACACTTAACTCATAACTGTAATTGTTAGGCAGTTTGATTTAAGTGTTCAGAAAATTCTCGAACATTTTCCCTATTCAGACATTAGCCTTAAAGCCTGGGGAAAAGGAGGGCTGCCCTCTTGTAATGGGGCTGTCCCAGCGGTTAAATGCTAATTTAGGTTTAAGAGTCCTTTCACATGGGCCTGGTGGACTCCGTTCTGCTCAGCGGGGATCGATCCGTTGATCCCGCTGAGCAGGCGGATGACAGGTCCGTCTCCGCTTACTTTGCAGAGATGGACCTGTCAGATCCCCGCTCTCCTCTATGGGAGATCGGATGAAAATGGACCGCCTGTCCATTTCCATCCGATCCGATCCTCCAGACAGATGGAAAATAGGGTTTCCATCCAGCTAGATTTCACGGACAGGATCTGATTGGATAGCAGCGGGTGTCAGCAGGCATGTCACCGCTGACATCCGCTGCTCCATAGGGGTGCATGGAGCATCCGATCAGGTCCGCCTGAAAACTGACAGCCGGACCTGATCAGAAAGCCTGTGTGAAAGGGACCTAAGGGGCCACAAAAACACTTTTACACACCTGATCCCCTGCTCCTCTGGAATCTGGCTCTCTCCTCTTTCCCCCCTATGCTTTGGCAGTGGACTGTTCCTCGGTGTCCAATTGTCCAATGAGCTCTGCATTGGTCCTGATGACATAAGAGGACCTGCAACCACTGAGCATAGAGGAGAAGAGGCTTCAGGGACCATGGTTACAGCCTGGAAGAAGCCTTGCTTTTCCTTCCAGCTTTAAAGTATGATCTTTACTTGTTAAAACACTGTGTGTCAATAGCAATTTACATAATTTCAAATAAAACGCGTGGCCTCATCTTTTTTTCATTCTTTGTTGCATTTCATTGCTATTCATCTTTCACAACCTCTATGCAGCCACTTTCTGTCTAAATGCGCTACAGTGATAGCTAGATCTTCTTTCTCCATAATTGGTAACAGCCATGGACCATGCCTGTGTAATGTGTATAGGAACATCCACTTCCATTCTCCATCTGAAGCCTATGTGATAGGGAGATAATGCAGAAGCACAAGTGGCATCCAGGGACAAAACATTATCCTATAACAGGTGCCAGAAGATTGACTTTTCCTGGAGGATCGCCAGGGATTATATGGATTATATTAATACAAGCTGCACATTTAAAAATGAAACATTTAATGTTTACAAGCTGAAAAAACAATTCACCAAATCACTTTGAGGAGAAGAGATCATGAGCAGAAAAAAAAACGTAGAACGCACTGAAATGCATGCAAATGTTAGAATAATGCATTACAATGGCTAGAATAAATTCTTATTCTGGCCAACAGAATACTTTAATGCTCAAATACTAGATGCGCCTAACTACGGCTAAACGTGTGTGCAATAAATGGCTTTAAGCAGCATTTTCCTGCTAGGAGTTCTGGTATTCAGAGGTGCTTTTATAGACGCTCCATGCCCATGAAGTCTTATAATGGAAAACAACCAAGGTCCTATTGTGATTAAAAGAATATAAACTCTACTTTACTGAGGTCCAGACAATGATTACACGAATATATGTAATTCTTACATACATAGATCATAGCATACATAAAGTGTTTAATTATCAGTTAAAAACAGGTACAGTCAGGTCCATAAATATTGGGACATTGACACAATTCTAATCTTTTTGGCTCTATACACCACCACAATGGATTTGAAATAAAACAAACAAGATGTGCGTTAACTGCAGACTTCCAGCTTTAATTTGAGCGTATTTACATCCAAATCAGGTGAACGGTGAAGGAATTACAACAGTTTGTATATGTGCCTCCCACTTTTTAAGGGACCAAAAGTAATGGGACAGATTAACAATCATAAATCAGACTTTCACTTTTTAATACTTGGTTGCAAATCCTTTGCAGTCAATTACAGCCTGAAGTCTGGAACGCATAGACACCACCAGACGCTGGGTTTCATCCCTGGTGATGCTCTGCCAGGCCTCTACTGCAACTGTCTTCAGTTCCTGCTTGTTCTTGGGGCATTTTCCCTTCAGTTTTGTCTTCAGCAAGTGAAATGCATGCTCAATCGGATTCAGGTCAGGTGATTGACTTGGCCATTGCATAACATTCCACTTCTTTCCCTTAAAAACTCTTTGGTTGCTTTCGCAGTATGCTTCGGGTCATTGTCCATCTGCACTGTGAAGCACCGTCCAATGAGTTCTGAAGCATTTGGCTGAATATGAGCAGATAATATTGCCCAAAACACTTCAGAATTCGTCCTGCTGCTTTTGTCAGCAGTCACATCACCAATAAATACAAGAGAACCAGTTCCATTGGCAGCCATACATGCCCACGCCATGACACTACCACCACCATGCTTCACTAATGAGGTGTTATGCTTTGGATCATCATGAGCAGTTCCTTTCCTTCTCCATACTCTTCTCTTCCCATCACTCTGGTGCAAGTTGATCTTGGTCTCATCTGTCCATAGAATGTTTTTCCAGAACTGTGAAGGCTTTTTTAGATGTTGTTTGGCAAACTCTAATCTGGCCTTCCTGTTTTTGAGGCTCACCAATGGTTTACATCTTGTGGTGAACCCTTTGAATTCACTCTGGTGAAGTCTTCTCTTGATTGTTGACTTTGACACACATACACCTACCTCCTGGAGAGTGTTCTTGATCTGGCCAACTGTTGTGAAGGGTGTTTTCTTCACCAGGGAAAGAATTCTTCAGTCATCCACCACAGTTGTTTTCCGTGGTCTTCCAGGTCTTTTGGTGTGGCTGAGCTCACCGGTGCGTTCTTTCTTTTTAAGGATGTTCCAAACAGTTGATCTGGCCACACCTAATGTTTTTGCTATCTCTCTGATGGGTTTGTTTTGTTTTTTCAGCCTAATGATGGCTTGCTTCACTGATAGTGACAGCTCTTTGAATCTCATATTGAGAATTGACAGCAACAGATTCCAAATGCAAATAGCACACTTGAATTGAACTCTGGACCTTTTATCTGCTCCTTGTAAATGGGATAATGAGGGAATAACACACACCTGGCCATGGAACAGCTGAGCAGCCAATTGTTCCATTACTTTTGGTCCCTTAAAAAGTGGGTGGCACATATACAAACTGGTGTAATTCCTACACTTTACCTGATTTGGATGTAAATACCCTCACATTAAAGCTGGAAGTCTGCAGTTAAAGCACATCTTGTTTGTTTAATTTCAAATCCAGTGGTGTATAGAGCCAAAAAGATTAGAATTGTGTCGATGTCCCAATATTTATGGACATATCTCTGAACCGAGAGATCAACAACCAATAGAAAAGAAATACATGTTTTTATTAATATAGTGGTACTTCAGGCCATCATCCATGTTATGTATATTTAGAAAAAGAATCTGACTGTACAGGCCATACAAGTGGCACAAAACTATATATAAAATCACAAAAGTTTTTTATGTAACAGAATTATAAAATCAATCCATGAAAAAAGGATTGTGCTGTTGCTGTTTGCTATTAAGGTATGCCCCACAACATATATGTATATACACACCTATATAACATACCATGAGAGATACTGTTCAAATGTTGTTATTTTTTTTAAATAAATGCACATGATTTAGATTCTTACAAAATCACCATAAAAAGTAATAGAATAAAAATATAATAAAAATATAATAAGTAATAAAAATGTGTGTGTCTTTGATCAAAGTCATTTTAAATCAACAATGTATAAAACTACCCCCCAAAAAACAAAGTCCATGTTTAAAAAAACAAAAAACAAAACAAAAAAAAAACAAAATGCAATATAAAGATTGATCCACCGCAGTGTTCTTCAATCACAAAACCACTTGCCGACTGCCGCACGACTATATACTGCGGCAGTCAGCCCCCTACAGGCAAAGTGACGTACCGGTACATCACTTGCTCACGAGCCTCTAGGGGGCGAGCATGCCCCGCGGCCGGCGAGCTCCCGCCCCCGCTTGTTCCCTGCCTAGTCAGCGCGTGTGACCAGCGGCTCCGATGTCCACCGGCCACTCGCGATCTTCCACATGAGAGGGAGAAAGGCAGACGGCTGATGTAAACACAGCTGTCTGTCATTCTCCCTGAAGTAATGACAGGCTATGCGATCCTGCTATGTAGGATCGTATGTCTCTGTTATTACTTCACTAGCCACGCCCTCTAACAGTTAGAATCACGCCCCTAGGAACACACTTAACTCCTTGATCACCAATAAAGTTAACCCCTTCCCTGCCAATGTAATTTTTACAGTAACAGTGCATATTTATAGCACTGATTACTGTAGTAATGTCACTAGTACCCCCCAAAAGTGTCAAAAATGTCAGTCAGCGGTCCGATCTGTCCGCTGCAATGTCACAGTCCCACAAAACAAATCGCAGATCGCCGCCATTACTAGTTTAAAAAAAAAACAATAAAAATGACATAAATCTTTCCCGTAGTTAGTAAACGCAATAACTTTTACGCAAACCAATCAAAATACGCTTATTGTGATCTTTTTTTTTTACCAAAAATATGTAGCAGAAAACAAATTGGCCTAAAATGTTAAAAAAATTTGATTTTTACATTTTTTTTGAGAATTTCATATAAAAAAAGTGAAAAATAATGTTATTTTTTCAAAATTGTCGCTCTTTTTTTTGTTTATAGAGCAAAAAATAAAAATCGCACAGGTGATCAAATACCACCAAAAGAAAGCTCTGTTTGTGGGGAAAAAGGATGTAAATTTCATTTGGGTACAGCGTTGCACGACCGTGCAATTGTCCGTTAAATTCACGCAGTGCCGAATCGTAAATAGGGCCTGGTCTTTGAGCAGCCAAATCCTCCGGGGCTTAAGTGGTTAAAGATACCAAAAGGTGCACACCACCAATGGCTGGAAAACCTGCTCACCTTACAGATGAGATCAATCAGCTTTATATGACACTCCTGCTACGGTCTCCTCTCCTGGCATCCGGCTTTGCAAGCTCCTCTTACTGCTCTGCGAACCTCATGCAAGTACAAAGGCATACTACATAGTGTTCTCCATTTGAACAAAGTTTATTAAAAAGCCCCCATATAAAAAACACTTACAAAATGTAAAATCAAAAGCGCTTGTCATCACATTCACATTTGTCTGCTCACCACTCCGCACAGATATCAGTGGCTGCATGACATCACAGGCTCGCCCCTCCCTCCTGCATGACATCACGAGTGACGCCCACTCATTGGGCTTCTTCAGTAGGTGTAAACATATGGCACAGTAAATCTATGTTACTGGCTAATGGATTGTTTTCATATATATGTTACATAATAAACTTTTGTGATTTTATATATAGTTTTGTGCCCTTTATATGGCCTTTACAGTCCATTTTTTTTTTTTTTTTTTTTTTTTTTAAGAAATACATTTGGATCTCCTGCACATAAATATGTGTATGCACCACCTCAGCTGCTGAACACAAACATCTTTCTGGATATTAAATGTATATATTCAAACTGTGCAACGCTATCCAAAAAGTGATTTTTTACAAATAAAATGAACATAAACTTAAATATATTACTGTGCTGCAAGAAACACAAATGCAAACATATTTGCAGTGCTCTTAAAATATGCAACCTAAATATACATAAAGTGATATAGTGTTTCCTATAATCCGTAAACTGTGTTCTAAGCAAAAAGTCCCTTTTTTCCCATCCACTATGCCATAATTCACTGTAAATCAATGTTCCACAACAATTTTAGTGATAAATAATTCCTTCTTTCCCACTTTATCATACATTCACCAGATTTGCAGATCTCTTAACTTAATAGCAGGTCTATGTTTTACATACATATATACTGTATACTAAATATACACTGTGTGTGTGTGTGTATATATATATATATATGTGTACTGAACAAAATTATAAATGCAACACTTTTGTTTTTGCCCCATTTTTCATGAGCTGAACTCAAAGATCTAAGTCTTTTTCTATGTACACAAAAGGCCTATTTCTCTCTAATATTGTTCACAAATCTGTCTAAATCCGTGTTAGTGAGCACTTCTCCTTTGCCGAGATAATCCATCCACCTCACAGGTGTGGCATATCAAGATGCTGATTAGACAGCATGATTATTTCACAGGTGTGCCTTATGCCTCGTACACACGCAACGATTATCGGCTGACCGATCGTCCGACTTTTGTCCAGAGTGGTGTTTTGTTGGTTGGAATGTGCCTAGACTGCACACAAATTTTCTCGGCCAACAAAAATCTACTTCAGAAGTGATGTCATGTGCTGGTTTACTTTCCGTGTGTTTTTTCTTCTCTGAGCATGCCCAGTCTTGCTCATCAGATTTTTTTCTGCCGAAAACTGTACTGACTGACGGAAAATCGGCTGTTGTGTTGACGGCCAACAAAAATTTTATAGCCTGCACACCAGATTTTTTTTCGGCCGAAAAGTCAGAGTCGGTTGTCGGAAGCATCATACTAACAAGCCGAAAATCGGCCGATCGGACGTTGGCCGAAAATTCCCGGCCAATAATCGATGCGTGTGTACGAGGCATTAGGCTGGCCACAATAAAAAGCCACTCTAAAATGTACAGTTTTATCACACAGCACAATGCCACAGTAGTCACAAGTTTTGAGGGAGCTGACTGCAGGAATGTCCACCAGAGCTGTTGCCTGTGAATTGAATGTTCATTTCTCTACCATAAGCCATCTCCATGGCCACATTTGTGTACATAAAAAAAGTTTTAGATCTTTGAGTTCAGCTGATGAAAAATGGGAGCAAAAACAAAAGTGTTATATCTGGAGTTAGGTCCACTTCAAAGGAAGGGTTCCGTTGATGTTCTAAGACAACAATAGGTTCACATATGAAAAAAAAATGATATACATCCTCACCAATTCAACTCCTATTAGGACATACAGTATCTTGATGGATCATCCATTATGGCAGACATGCTGTACAATCCCTTTTTTCTATCACTGACACAGCCCTGATTTAGGTAACACTATCAAATTGTAACTGACTTACTTTTCATATGGTCTGCCCATTTTCACGCAAAATCACAAAGGCCTATGAATCAAACTTTGTTTTATCACTAGCTATGATGGATCAGGCTTGGTAGACCAAATGCACGTTTTTCCTTATATATGTCACTTTTAAAGTGCAGGGGATTAGAAGCAGGGACATTCAGATCTCCCAGTCTACTCTCCCACTTACATCTACTGTATTTTGCTGCCATTCAGGCAATGATCCCATTAGCCCCTCAAACCAGTCTAAAATTAGTATAAGACCACATATTTCACATGGTGGTATGTATTTATCTTCTACTAAAAGTAAGATAAAAGTATAATAAATATACCAATTAATTGCATTCCTTGGCTCTGTTCCCCTCTGCAGCAAGATGGAAGACAGAGCTGGATGGCTGACAGGTTGAAAATAAGGATGTGTGATTGGATAGATGAAAAGATTTGCACTCACTTAAGCAGGAAACAGGCACACGAGTTCAGTTTATGCACTTCAATAAACATAGACGTTAATACAGATAACTGTCATGTTAAAGGGGAGATTTAAAAAAAAAAAAAAAGTTTTACAGCCCATACATACGCAGGCAAAATAAACCGCAACATTCCAAAGCTAAATAAACTAACAATAAATGTAAGTATTCTAACTGGAAAACTCTGCAGTTATTTCTCGAAACTAATGCCCACCATGGGAGCAGGTCATTATCAATGATCATTGATGCCTTAGTGCTCAGTATGCGCTAGTTACGTCAGTTACCTTGATAATAAATCTTTGACTAATGCATTCCCAAGCAATTTTTGTCCCTTTTTTAAAGAACATAAAAGATTTGTTATTTGATATGCTGTTTAACTGCTCTGTTTTTATTATAGGCCAGCAAAGTAAGATCAAATGTAATTTTTTAATAATTTTTAAATTATTTATTATTTTTCATAATGGAACTGTATTTGGCAATAACCCCATTAAATAGATGACACCGCAAATGAACACTGTAGCCTGATGGTGGCAGCGTTCATAGGCAGGTTAAAGGCTCTAATTTTGTTTTCTGAAACCTACCGATTCTATTTTATAGTTGACATCCAGATCAAATGAATGGAAACCATGCCTCACTGTGGACCTGTTCTGAAGTGGCAGAATGGATTGAGGGCCAGCAGCTGCACTAAGTGTCAGCTGTTGGGTCTCAAATAGGAGCATATTTATTAATATATCATCAACATCAGCTTGGAGAAAATTAATAAACAGATTGTAGAAAGGAAGGGCTAAAAAAAAAAAAAAAAAACCCATATCTGTACCTTTTGTGTAAAAAAAAAACCCCTTCCCTGTAATCCTTTACAAAAATGCAGCTGCTGAAAAATGCATGCATAGATGTGAACATTTCCCATAGGAAGCCATGTTAAGTGGACTGTTGTGCGTTTTTGCAAAACACAAAACGCACTAAAAAAAAAAGCATAGGTGTGAACCAGGCCTTTGCTCTTACTCAAAACCAGGTGCAGTGTGATCTTCTTTTACACTACCTTGCACAGCTTAAAGATGTTTTTGGCCCCCTATTCACCACTATGGAACTTGCAGCAGTACCTGCACACTGTACCACAAGCATTGGGAGGAAAATCAACTGTAAACACTGTCCAGTACAGCAATAAGCTTGACAGCTTAAATAGAGACAGCACTATAAATGAGGACTGATTTTTGATATAATACCAAAGGGGAGTGGGGGGAACCCATATAGGGTGTTTATACAGAGGTGCAGCTGTACTTTGTTTACTCCAAATTAATTGTATATTCAGTTTGCAGATGCCATTTCAAAGTATACCATCCTTGCTTGGGGTCAATTATATTGGCTTGTGTATCTGGGTCCACTGCCGGCTGTGTGTGTGCCGCTTTTTTTTCACATCCCTCTACCCCTGTGTAGCCAGTTGGAGAAACAAGCTGTGCTCTTCTGTGCCCACTCTACTCCTTCCTTCTCTGTTCCCACTGCCATTTTACTCCTGGAGCAGCGGTGTTAGCTGCTGACTGTCTTTTTCCCCATCCTCCGCGCCTGCTGCACTACACTGAGACAGAGCATCTCTGCATGGATTTTGCACTCATCCTCTCCCTCTTGGCAGCTGCAGACCTGAGACAATCAGTGGCAGGGATCAGAGCCGGGGAGACCCATTGCCATGAGTGGTGAGAGGAACTACCAAGCATAATCCCTAACTGCCCACAGTTAATGCCTAAAGAGACTGCTCCTCACTTTGCCTCCCATCTGTCATCCATTGTACATTCTTAAAGGGACAGCTTCATGTGCACCACCTTACAGACAGGCCCCAACAATAGCTGGCTAATGCTGACAATTAGGTGCCAGGTACTTTGTAGCCACCTCCAGGGGTATCCCTTGTCAGGGATGTTTATGCCCACAAACTAAAGAGTGTATGCGTACAATGCATTTAAGAACACCTTTTTGGGTTAGTTAATGCCGTTAGTTTATACCAGTTATAACTGGGTAACCTTGTTGCAGTACAGTTAATTGCCATATTACAGGCTAGTGTTCACCTTGATTAGTTCAGCATCTTTGAACGTGATCAGTTGCCTACCTACTGATTTATGCATTGTGTTTGACTTGCCTTATTACAATAAAAAATACTTACTTTATCTAACATCTAGATGCTTGTGGCCAATTTTCTGTGTATTATTATAAAGTGGTAATATACTAACACTTATGTCTCACAGGTGTGGCATCCTTCCATCTATAACCTGGTGTGTCAGTGGGGATAAAGCAGTCATGGTAGAACAGTGGACCAATTATATCAAGCGGCTGCTGCGGTGGTAAGCGATACACTTGTTCTGCATGTTTTTAGACTGATGATTTACCTTGCTAGTATAATACATTTGTGTTTCTAGTTAATATTTGAAAAAGAGTACACCTATGGCACAGGATTCACCTGACCCCCAACCAGGCTTGAACCTGGGCCTGAACCAGGGCATGCAGCCGCTCAGGCCTGAACACATGCAGTGACAAAAATTAAGCAGCATATTGCATTTGGCAGGTTTTACTACTGCCATAGGTGACCAATTCAAGTTTATGGAACCTCAACGCAACCACCCCACAACCATGTACAATGAACTTGATTGTGGCACAGCATTGTACTATTTATAAGCTTAAATCAGGCAGTGATAGTATCCAATGTTCCCTCTAATTTTTTACTGTGCTGAGCAAATAAAAAAATTTCTGAGCGCAAACCTTTAGATTGAGCAATGGGGGGGGGGGGGGGGACGTCAATGCAGAGTGACCAGCTTGCCCCAATCAACTGCAGAGTGCCACAGCAATGCCCCCAATAAACTGCAGAGTGCCACAGCAATGCCCCCAATAAATTGCAGAGTGTCACAGCAATGCCCCCAATAAATTGCAGAGTGTCACAGCAATGCCCCCAATAAATTGCAGAGTGTCACAGCAATGCCCCCAATAAATTGCAGAGTGTCACAGCAATGCCCCCAATAAACTGCAGAGTGCCACAGCAATGCCCCCAATACATTGCAGAGTGCCACAGCAATGCCCCCAATACATTGCAGAGTGCCACAGCAATGCCCCCAATAAACTGCAGAGTGCCACAGCAATGCCCCCAATAAATTGCAGAGTGTCACAGCAATGCCCCCAATAAACTGCAGAGTGCCACAGCAATGCCCCCAATAAACTGCAGAGTGCCACAGCAATGCCCCCAATAAATTGCAGAGTGTCACAGCAATGCCCCCAATAAAATGCAGAGTGCCACAGCAATGCCCCCAATAAACTGCAGAGTGCCACAGCAATGCCCCCAATAAATTGCAGAGTGCCACAGCAATGCCCCCAATAAAATGCAGAGTGCCACAGCAATGCCCCCAATAAATTGCAGAGTGCCACAGCAATGCCCCCAATAAATTGCAGAGTGCCACAGCATTGCCCCCAATAAATTGCAGAGTGCCACAGCAATGCCCCCAATAAAATGCAGAGTGCCACAGCATTGCCCCCAATAAAATGCAGAGTGCCACAGCATTGCCCCCAATAAACTGCAGAGTGCCACAGCAATGCCCCCAATAAATTGCAGAGTGCCACAGCAATGCCCCCAATAAACTGCAGAGTGCCACAGCATTGCCCCCAATAAACTGCAGAGTGCCACAGCAATGCCCCCAATAAATTGCAGAGTGCCACAGCATTGCCCCCAATACATTGCAGAGTGCCACAGCAATGCCCCCAATAAACTGCAGAGTGCCACAGCAATGCCCCCAATAAATTGCAGAGTGCCACAGCAATGCCCCCAATAAACTGCAGAGTGCCACAGCAATGCCCCCAATAAACTGCAGAGTGCCACAGCAATGCCCCCAATACATTGCAGAGTGCCACAGCAATGCCCCCAATAAAATGCAGAGTGCCACAGCATTGCCCCCAATACATTGCAGAGTGCCACAGCAATGCCCCCAATAAATTGCAGAGTGCCACAGCAATGCCCCCCCGCGACCCCGTGCACTTACCTCACGGACGGTCACGGCACTCTGTCTTCAGTCCCCGGCTTCCAGCTTCCCGCGTCTCCATCCTCCCGAGTCCCGGCGCCTCCTCCTCGGCCAATGGCATGAAGTTGGCCTTTCGGCCAATCAGGAAGCGGGAGGACCCGCTCCCTGATTGGCCAGGAGGAGGACCCGTATGACAATAGCGAATTTTCATTCGCTATTGTCACACGATGGGCGTGCTCTCGGGGTGCACGCTCTGCTCCCTGGCCGCTCCGTCTGCGGCTGCGCCGTCTAACTAGGTGCTTGCGCGGGACGTAATTTCCACTGCGCGTCCGCGCACGCGCGCACCTTAAAGGGAACACTGGTGATAACCTAATTTAACCACCAGGGGGATATTTAAAAAAAATAGCCTGAAATTGGACTTTAAATTGCTCACCAGCTTCTAAAAAATACTCAAACCAAGCAACTATATTTTTTTTAAAGAAGGTTAGTGATGGCAAACCACTATACTACTCTTACGACAGGTGTACTTTCACACGGCTTTCCGATCAGGTCCGCCTGTCAGTTTTTCAGGCGGACCTGATCAGATGCTCAATGCACCCCTATGGAGCAGTGGATGACATGTCCGCTAACACCTGCTGCTCTCTGATCCGATCCTGTCCGTGAAATCCAGAGGGATGGAAACCCTATTTTCCATCCGTCCGGTGGATAGGATTGGATGAAAATGGACAGGCGGTCTGTTTTCACCCGATCTCCCATAGAGGAGAGCGGGGCTCTGACAGATCCGTCTCTGCACAGTGAGCGGAGATGGACCTGTCATCTGCCTGCTCAGTGGGGATCGGTGAATTGATCCCCGTTGAGCAAAACGGAGCCTGCCGGGCAGAAAGCCCGTGTGAAAGGATCCAAAGACACATCAACCAAACACTACAAAATTGCATTAATAAATTGCAGTTTTTCTTCTGCCCTGGAAGTATTATACAATATGTAACTGAAATAATCACACATTTTATGTGTCAGGAAGATATGGATATTTTCTTCAATTTTCACTAGTATATACTGTATGTATTGCCAAATACTTGAGCTAGCTTTGGAAAAATGTAGTCTTTTGGTCTCTAACATGTACAGACCTCATGCCGCTAATAAAAATGTGAGTGTGTGTGCGAGGTACAACGTGTGCTACACAAGTGTTGGCTATGTGTCTGACAAGCATCTTAGCGTTCAGTTTCAAAACATGAAAAATGGTAAAGATCTTTTTGGCCAGCAAGAAAGTGAGACATAATCGGTGAGGGAAAACAGCTGTGTGCGTAGTACATAGATACAATAGAAAATTATTTTTTTTGTTCATAATATATTAGAGTAAACCTGTCACAAACCTGGGCCATTCAAACTGAGCAGATGATAAAAGTGCATAGGCAGTGGTTATCTTCTGTAAGCCCAGTAGATCCAGAAATGTACGTAGCCGAAAATAAAAGCAAATCTCAACCTTTACTGTAAAGGCAGAGCTTAACCAGTGCTCCCAAATCTCCTTATTGGTTCATTAATGCAAGGGGAAGCCTAACTAACTAATAAGGAGACTTAGGAGACAAATAATCTTGAATTTTAGGGCCCAATCACACAGTTGCGCTTTGTCAATGTGTTAGGCTGGGTTCACACCAGTGTGAATTGGATGTGGGTTTCACCGCATCCAATTCGCATGACAGGAGAGTGTGTCCGGCTCTCAATGGAGCCAGTTCACATATATCCGTG
Organism: Pelophylax lessonae; assembly: GCF_965119305.1. Lineage (NCBI taxonomy): Eukaryota > Metazoa > Chordata > Amphibia > Anura > Ranidae > Pelophylax > Pelophylax lessonae. The sequence continues at coordinate 446,997,615 of NC_138771.1, forward strand.
GCGGCTGTGGAGTGGATTGCACAGGAGTCCTGTGCATCTTTGGCCCTGTTTCAGGTCCGAATACAGGCAAAAATTTGGGCCTGATTTATCCCTGAAACGGAGAACAGGGACACACCCGGACCCCTGCTGTGAGCCGCATCTGTATTAAATGTGTACCCAGCCTCAGTGTGCGCTGTAACTATCAGTACAACTTTTTACATTGTTTTGCCACCTCTATGGGTTAAAGTACCCCCTACCCTCCCTGCGTAGCAAATCCACGCATCCAAATCCAAAAGTTTGGAAGGAAATATGTTCAACGAACATGCAGCTGCAGCAAGAACAATGCATAGACAGGAGACTGACACACACCCTACTCCCTTTGCATTCCCCTTGTCTCGGGAAAGTGTTCAGAGCCGAGAAAAGCTGCAGTTATGATGTACCTGTCTCCATCTATGTTGTTGTGAGGTTTGCCATACAGGGAGAGGAGGGGGGCAAGTCGGACTTCATAACTAGACATAGGAAGCACCTAGCGGCATGGAACTAAGCACTATATACAGTGCCTTGCGAAAGTATTCGGCCCCCTTGAACTTTGCGACCTTTTGCTACATTTCAGGCTTCAAACATAAAGATATAAAACTGTAATTTTTTGTGAAGAATCAACAACAAGTGGGACATAATCATGAAGTGGAACGAAATTTATTGGATATTTCAAACTTTTCTAACAAATAAAAAACTGAAAAATTGGGCGTGCAAAATTATTCAGCCCCCTTAAGGTAATACTTTGTAGCGCCACCTTTTGCTGCGATTACAGCTGTAAGTCGCTTGGGGTATGTCTCTATCAGTTTTGCACATCGAGAGACTGACATTTTTGCCCATTCCTCCTTGAAAAACAGCTCGAGCTCAGTGAGGTTGGATGGAGAACGTTTGTGAACAGCAGTTTTCAGTTCTTTCCACAGATTCTCGATTGGATTCAGGTCTGGACATTGACTTGGCCATTCTAACACCTGGATATGTTTATTTGTGAACCATTCCATTGTAGATTTTACTTTATGTTTTGGATCATTGTCTTGTTGGAAGACAAATCTCCGTCCCAGTCTCAGGTCTTTTGCAGACTACATCAGGTTTTTTTCTCCTGTATTTGGCTCCATCCATCTTCCCATCAATTTTAACCATCTTCCCTGTCCCTGCTGAAGAAAAGCAGGCCCAAACCATGATGCTGCCACCACCATGTTTGACAGTGGGGATGGTGTGTTCAGGGTGATGCTTTTACGCCAAACATAACGTTTTACATTGTTGCCAAAAAGTTCGATTTTGGTTTCATCTGACCAGAGCACCTTCTTCCACATGTTTGGTGTGTCTCCCAGGTGGCTTGTGGCAAACTTTAAACGACACTTTTTATGGATATCTTTAAGAAATGGCTTTCTTCTTGCCACTCTTCCATAAAGGCCAGATTTGTGCAGTATACGACTGATTGTTGTCCTATGGACAGAGTCTCCCACCTCAGCTGTAGATCTCTGCAGTTCATCCAGAGTGATCATGGGCCTCTTGGCTGCATCTCTGATCAGTCTTCTCCTTGTATGAGCTGAAAGTTTAGAGGGACGGCCAGGTTTTCGTAGATTTGCAGTGGTCTGATACTCCATCCATTTCAATATTATCGCTTGCACAGTGCTCCTTGGGATGTTTAAAGCTTGGGAAATCTTTTTGTATCCAAATCCGGCTTTAAAATTCTCCACAACAGTATCTCGGACCTACCTGGTGTGTTCCTTGTTCTTCATGATGCTCTCTGCGCTTTAAACGGACCTCTGAGACTATCACAGTGCAGGTGCATTTATACAGAGACTTGATTACACACAGGTGGATTCTTTTTATCATCATTAGTCATTTAGTTCAACATTGGATCATTCAGAGATCCTCCCTGAACTTCTGGAGAGAGTTTGCTGCACTGAAAGTAAAGGGGCTGAATAATTTTGCACGCCCAATTTTTTAGTTTTTTATTTGTTAACAAAGTTTGAAATATCCAATAAATTTTGTTCCACTTCATGATTGTGTCCCACTTGTTGTTGATTCTTCACAAAAAATTACAGTTTTATATCTTTATGTTTGAAGCCTGAAATGTGGCAAAGGGTCGCAAAGTTCAAGGGGGGCCAAATACTTTCACTAGGCACTGTATATATACTTTGTCCCATGGGGGCAGAACAATGTCAAAAAATTGACATGATAGTTCTCCTTTAAGGCAGCCTGTTCTTTTAAGTAGGCTGCCTACTGCACTAAAACACATTCAAAAAAGGTAAAAAATGTAGCCTACCAGCATACTGCACCAAAATGCATTTCCAGTGTCTGGGTGTGTTGGGGTCTCATTCAAAATGAATGGCACCAAATTGCACCAATGCATGTAATGTGGGTTATGGTAAAATGTACGTTGCTGCAAAACAATAGTGTGAATGGGCCCTGAGAGACAAAGTTGGGGTTTACAAAATCAACAAATCAACTGCCTGGATCTCTACCTGAATCTCTAAATATACTCAATCTTTTGACTTGTGGCTCTTACTGGAGGTATCCTAGTTCTTTTCATCATATCATTAATCTGAACTTCAGTTTATGATGTAGAGACCTTGTTTCTTACTGGAAGAACTTCAAAAACCAGAGTCACTCCTTGTGTGTGAATAGAAGTGCTTTTAGTAGTGTTAGGCACGTGCCTTGTCATTGTCGTCAGCGAGCATTTCCTTTGTGTATTGACATATTGGCACAAAAATTCTTTGATGTGCGTTTTTTTTTTAATTCAAAGTGGAGCTTTAGTCAGTAAATAAGTCCTGCTAGATGACTTTAGGTTGGCCCCTTGTACAACATTAAAAATAAGTGCCTATATTGTATAAAATCCAGTAATACACTGTCTTACCCTGCTCTGCACATGCTCAGTTGCTCCCAATTTTCGGCGTTTTTAGGCACAACTGAGTAAGTAGAGGCCGATCTGCTGACAGCCTTAAAGCAGAATTACACCCTCCTATCCTTTACAGCCAAGGTAACTGCTTCTCTTTGATCTGCAACTTTCATGGTGCTACACATGTGATCAGTTATGACACCATCCATTTGAAGGTTTGACAGTTTGGTTGAGGACACAAGCGATGTGACAGTTAGCAATCCCGGGAATGTAACTGTTTTTTTTTTAAACTGTTAAATTGATGCGTTTAGTTGCACTTTATGATTTAGGCCCCTTTCACACGGGCTTTCCGATCAGGTCTGCCTGTCAGTTTTTTCAGGCGGACCTGATCGGATGCTCCATGCACCTCAACGGAGCAGCGGATGTCAGCGGTGACCCGCTGCTATCCGATCCTGTCCGTGAAATCCAGGCGGATGGAAAACCTGCTTTCCATCCGTCTGGAGGAACGGATCGGATAGGGTCAGATGAAAACGGACAGGCGATTCGTTTTCATCCAATCTCCTATAGAGGAGAGCGGGGATCTGACAGCTCCAACTCTGCAAAGCAAGCGGAGACGGAACTGTCATCTGTCTGCTCAGCGGGGATCGGTGGATCGATCCCCGCTGAGGAAAACGGAGCATGTGTGAAAGGACCCTTACTGCTGTTCAGGGGCTCTGGGCTTCAGCAAAATGGCAGCCTTCGGCATGAAGAAACAGGAGCAATGCTGGAGGCAATTTATAGCACACACTAATTTTGGTAGCGTAATTATTAATGTGGAATGTGTGTTTCTTGCTAAAGAACATTATTTTTTATTAAGTTGTTATGGGTAAAGTTCCACTTTAAGAATTGGAGTGGACAGTTAACCACTGACCAAGGCTTGTTAATATATGTTACCAGAGGATTAAACCGCATGTCATTTGTCTTTTGTCCTTTGATCAGTGGTGGCTGGTGCATTTGGGGCGCAGGGCGCCACCCCCCATCCATGCGTCCGGCCCCCTAATCTACATGCAGGGCGCTGGACGCATGGATTCCAATTATTATTATTTTTTTTTTTTTGAAGCACGTGATTAGAGCCAGAGGCTCTAATAGACTTAAAAAAAAGGGTGGGCTCGGGGTGCAGAACCCTGCGCCCTGAGCCCACCCAGTTGTGTGACAATAGCGAATGAATATTCGTTATTATCACGCGGATCCTCCTCCCAGCCAATCAGGAAGTGGGTCCTGAGACCCATTTCCCAATTGGCCGAAAGGAGAGGCCATGCTATTGGCCGAGGAGTAGGAGGAGGGAGGAGACGCAGGGGAAGTCGCCGCCGCCTGCTCTCCACTTCAGTCCAGGGTGAGTGAGCGACGGGGGCGACAGGGGGGAGGGGATGGTATGGTGTGCGAGCGAGCTGGTGTGGTCGGGGGGGTATGTTGTGGTCCATCTGCCCCCCCCGGCCCATGGAGCACCAGCCGCCACTGCTTTTGATGTGCTCCCATTGACTTTTTTGGTCCTCCGAACACACTAATACAGCGCTGCAATGTATTTAAGGACAGCGAGGGCCTACCCACAATCTGAAGCATCAGGGGGAAGAGGATGACACCAAAGCCTGTCCCCCACCTGCAGTGAAGGGGGGCCCCAATATTTCCCAGAGCTGGGCTTTAAGGCAGTCTATTCATTTCAATGGGCTGCCACCACACTACAACAGACCATAAAAAGTAAAGGTACTACTTGAAGTAATGCAGTGTACTAAGATAATGTGTTGCCATGCATTACAGTGCACGACATCACATGTTCATTCCCTTGGGGAAGTTAATGGCACCACAACACACTTATGAATGTGTGGTGCATTAACAAGCGCTACAGTAAAGCATGCATTACTACAAAGGTTAATTTGGACATGTATTTCCTAATCTAGCTGACCTTCACAGGCCAAATGGTGAGAAACCTTTTGTGCTGTTTGGTAAAACTTTTCATAGTTTTCATATTTCTAAGTAAGTTTGTTTGTTTTGTATGTGGTCACATTTGCTATGAGTAAGAACCCTGTGTGTTTGAAAAATGGTTTCTGTGTTTTGTGGGTTAATCAACAGAGCAAGAGGCTTAAATTGGAACCTTCCTGCCAACGAGCTGATCTGTCTAAATCTGGATAAACATCTGTCTATTCTAGGTTATTTACATTTACTGCAGCAGAGACCCCCTTGGTTTCCACTTTCCCTGAACAGGAAGTGCCAGATACTCGCTGTGTCCTCTCCTCAGGCAGTTTCCTGTTTTTTCTGCAGTCGGTTTTCGCTCTTCTTCTGTACCCTCCCTGCACACTGTCCTCCTCTTGTTGCAAGGTCCCTCGCCTTTGCTACAACTGCCAGGCGGACATTTTTATGTTTAGGTCTCCATGTCCTTCCTTCCTTCCCCTAAATCTGCTCTGCTTCCCCTCCCCTCTGGCCTTCTCTCTTTGCATCCTCACCACATGAAGAGCGGAGCCATTGCATGCCAGAGGTAGACAGCCTGTATCAGGGGTGTGGACTGGAGGGGTCACCGGGGCCGCTCTGCAGACCTCCTCTCAGAGACCGCTGTCAGCACCATCTGCTAGATCCCTTGGATGGAGTTATTAGCTAATGATGCTCCCCTCTGTCCATGTCCCAAAGGCCTTTTCACTTTCCTTCCACAGAGCTGAGCCAAACCTCAGCAATGCCAATTAAAATCCATTGAAGATAACACTATTTGAAGGCCACATTTAAAAGAATCTAAACTATCATTTAGGCGGTAACTATGCTGTCTTTGGAGTCTTTTTAAAAAGAGAAATTTTAGAGCAGATTTTCAGGTAGACCACAAAATTCAGTAGCAAGCCATAAAAATTGCTTCCTAAAGGGATTGTAAAGGCAAATGTTTTTTTTTTTTTTTTTAAACTTAATGCATTCTATGCATTAGGATATAAAAAAAAAAAAAAAAAACCTTTGGTGTGTTGCAGCCCCCTTCAGCCCACCTAATAGTTAACTGAGCCCATCTTTATCCAGCAATGTTGCAGGAGTTTCTCAGCTGCCCAGGACTCCCCTCCACATTGGCTAATTCTAATTTCATTGTCTCCCTCGGTTGTCAATCAAAGCCAGTCAGCCAATCGGGTCACGGCTCTGTGTCTTAATGAACACAAGAGAGCTGTGACTTGGCTCGGGTGCCCCCATAGCAAGCTGCTTGCTGTGGGGGCACTCAACAGGAGGGAGGGGCCAGGAGCACAGAAGTGGAGGTTTCGGGCCACTCAGTGCAAAACCACGTTACAGAGCAGGTAAGTATAATGTTTGTTATTTATTTTTTATTTTTTTTAAACAAGTCTTTACAATAATTTTAAGACTTGATTCACACTAACGCGACTTGTCAGGCGACTTGTCAGCCTGACAAGTCGCACTCCCTCGCGGTCCATTGACTGCTACAGGACCCGTTCTAATAGGAGCGACACAAGTCGCTCCGACTTAGAAAAAGGGTCCTGTACTACTTTGGGGCGACCTCGGAGCGACTTGCATAGACTTCCATTATGTGAAGTCCATGCAAGTCGCTCCGAAGTCATGGTGCATGGTCGTCCCCGAAGTAGTACAGAGTCATGCCGCCTCAGTGTGAACCGACTCTTACTGTGTCTGCAAGCAGTTGGCCAAAATGCTAAGGATCTATAAGACAACACTGGTGTGCTGCTAGTGTAATCCCTAAAGTGGGCCTGTCAATAACTTTACAAGTCTACAAGAATTAATTCCTGACATATCTCAATAGGCAGTGGCATCGTTATGGGGGTTTGAACCGTACCTGGGTGACACCTGCCAGAGGGGTGAGACCCACTGGCGTAGCTACAAGGATCGTAATTGTGACTCTGCCCTGCTACAGGGGCGCTTGTCACATTATTCCCTGTCACACTGTATCACTGGGGAAATGTAAACTCAGAGGGCCTGGGTCAGCCAGGAGTTGTAGTCTTTTCCTGCAGACAAGATGGGACGGTGTGGCGAGGGATGGACTACAATTCCCATGATGGTTGTGTTGGTGTACAGTCATGGGATGCAGTGCAGGGCTCCAGGCCAGCCTAAGCCCTCTGTGTTTACTTTTTCTCATTGAAACAGTGTGACAGGGCAGGTTGAGTGGAGAGCAACATCCAGAGTTCAGGAAGTGGGCACAGATATGGGCAGCAGAGAGGGAGACTTCTATAGCATTCAGGGGAGCTGAGAGTCTGCATAAGGTGAGCTACCTGAAGACTGCAGAGGAAATGCATGGCGATTATTCAGCGACTGCCCAACAATGTTTTTTATGTGTGTGTTGCACGGTGCTGTAACTGCCTGTTGTATGTGCACTACAGCACTACTTCTGGCTGCCTCACAGAGCCCTCAGAGCAGATGGAGACTCATTCTGGAGGTCTGTACAGTTCTATGCTAGAGAAGAGGGGCTGGAAAGAAGTTGAGTCTGTACTAAGGCAGGAGGTGACACCGTGATTTACCACACCAGGTGACACCACCCCTACGGACGCCACTGAGCAACAATATCATTTTTCAGAAAGCTCCACCTTCTATAATTAATCCCTTAAGAATAACACTAAACAATATTCTTATTCTCCAAATATAATCCATACACATCCACTACTTAATGGCCTGATATTTTTATGAAATCATTTCTTGTGTGTTGTGAAATATCCTATGTGGGGACATGAACCTCTCCTCTTTCCTCTCACTTCCTTTTGTTTGGAATGAGCCGTATGCACTGCTTTATGCACACTACACATCTCATGGTCTATAGCAGTGATGGCGAACCTTGGCACCCCAGATGTTTTGGAACGACATTTCCCATGATGCTCAATTACACTGTAGTGTGCATGAGCATCATGAGAAATGTAGTTCCAAAACATCCGGGGGGGCCAAGGTTCACCATCACTGGTCTATAGTCTCTTATCCATCTCAGGGGCAAGCAAAAGAGGACAGCTACATTTCTACATACAAAAGGACCATGGGCAACGGACCATGGAGAATGAACATAGCCCCCTCTAACAAGAATTCAGATCACAGAAAAAAAAAAGGAATTTGCAGGAGGCTGAGAGCAATAGCAGGTACATTTTTAGAAAACACATACTAGGAATACAGAATATATTTTTTAAACCAGAATTTAGTTTCACTTTAATGACCGAACGTAACAAACCGTAAGGCCTAAACCCAGTTTTTCCAACTTTTACCTATGTTGATAAAACTGTACTCTTTTTACTTAGTTTATCCAGGTGAATAAAGTGGGGTACACACTATAAGAAAATCATGCAAAGGATTGTCCGATTTTTATCATTGCTTCAAAGAAAATCGAAACCGATGAATGAAAATTCGTACGAACATTCTCGTACGGCAAAGGCTTTTTTTTTTTTTTTTTTTTTGTTTATTGTTTCTGATCATGCGCAGTCTTTCTTTTCTGATTTTTCTTGTAAAAAAATCCTACGAAAATGATACCTATTAAACAAAAATCATTTGTTTTTTCCCGTATGAGAAAAAGTTTGGAGTTTGTCCCTTTGAGAATTTCCGTACACAAATTCGGAATCGGCTGACGAAAGTTGTGTACACATTATACAAAAATCATACTACATTTATTTATTTATTTATTTTTTTTCGATTTTCTTATAGTGTGTATGAGCCTTTATACACTGTATTGTTGAGCAAATTGAGCTTTCATTTAGCGGTAAATGTTTAACCAACTTCTTCCCAAGCCTATTCTGACACTTCACTCCTACATGTAATAATCTACTTTTTTTTGCTAGAAAATTACTTAGAACCCACAAACATTATATATATTTTTTTGGAGAGACCCTATAGAACAAAATGGTGTGTGTTGCAATTTTTTATGCCACACGGTATTTGCGCAGTGGTTTTTTTGAACGTCATTTTTTGGAAAAAAAAAACCACATTCATGAATAAAAAACAAAACAGTAAAGTTAGCCCAATTATTTTGTATAATGTGAAAGATGATGTTACGTCAAGTAAATAGATACCTAACATGTCACACTTTAAAATTGCAATTGCTTGTGGAATAGCGACAAACTACAGTGCTTAAAATTCTCCATAGGCGACACTTTAAACGCCTTTACGGGTTGGAACTAGGGTCGTTTTCGAGGAAAGAGTTGCAGTCCTTGATCGGGTCATTGAACTTTGCCATGCGCATCATCCCCCAGGGCAGGTCCTTCATCTCCCGGTTGCTGCGGCTGTTGCCAGGTCTTCCGGAGGGCGTCATTTCCCACCTGGATCCTCCTGCCAGGGCGGACCTGGGTATGTGGGTTGAGTTCCTGGAAAGCTGGAACGGCATCTCCATGTTCATCCCGCCCATCTCCTCCCAGTCCCCCGTGTTTTGGACGGATGCGGCTGCCAATTCCGGGTTCGCGGCCATCTTTGGGGACTCATGGTTCAGGGCTAGTTGGCCGGCTGAATCACTTGCCTTACCAGCTTTCCAGGAAACCTCAGCTTTGTTTGAGTTATACCCTATTGTGGCGGCTGCTGTCACCTGGGGTAGGTGCTGGTCAGGGATGGCAGTCAAATGTTTTAGTGACAACATGGCGGCCTGTGACATTGTCAATAGGGGCCGGTCATCATCCCTGACCATCATGAGGCTGGTTCGCAGGCTGACCTTGATTGCTGCCACTCATCAGTTTTTTCTGTACTGTGAGCATATCCCGGGCCACTCTAACTCAGCCGCTGATGCGCTTTCCCGGTCCAAATTGCAGGTGTTTTTCGCCCTTCACCCGACGGCCGACAGATGCCCCACGCGGACCCCAGAGTTCGAGGAACTGGTCCTGGACTAGCCCGGATCGTGGCGCATGGACGGGAGCTGGCCCGCATGGCTCTGTCAGCCAACACCAGGAAGGCCTACGACCGGGCCTGGTCAATCTTCCAAAGGTTCTTAGGGGAATTCGGGTTGGACGACCATTCGGTACAGACGATGGTCGCCTTTGCTGCCTTTTGCCACCTCCAGCTCAAATTGTCCGCCAGTACTGTCAAACTGTATCTGGCGGGTGTCCAACACTTTGTCCTAACGCACCAGCCAAACTCCTTACCTTTTCTCAGGGCATATCCCCTAAAGAGCCTCCTGAAGGGTATTGGCAAGGTGGATCGCCATACCTCGGTCAGGCGGTTGCCGATTGATGGGGAGAAATTCCGGGCTCTCTCCAACTTGCTGGACTCGGCCCCTTTTGAGCCACTTACTAATACGGTTGTGAAAGCTGCCATGTACCTAGCCTTCTACGGCTTTCTCAGGCCCGGGGAGTTTACGGTTACTTCCTCAGCAGAGGGGCGCTCTTGTCTCCACAAACGAGATCTGGTCAAGCGGGGGGATCATTATGTTTTGACGCTCCAGTGTACCAAGACCAGGCAGGTGGGCTGCCCCGTTACCATCCCGCTTTACCCATCAGGGAATCTTTGGTGTCCGGTCAAAGTGTTGGATGAATTCATGGCCCAGTCCCGGCGCTCTCCCAGCCATGCTCCACTTTTTACGTTACTGGGCGTTCCCCTCACCACGTCCAAGTTCATTTTCTACATCCGAACTCTTTGTATCAGACTGGGTTGGGACCCTGCAGCGCACTCTGGTCACTCCTTCCGGATAGGTGCGGCTTCGGCTGCCTCCGGGAATAACACGCCAGGCCATATCATTAAAAGGCTTGGTCGGTGGGAGTCAGACGCCTTCCAGGTCTATATTCCTCACCCAGAGAAGGAGTTGAGACTGGCATTTCATAGGCTTGTGACTTAAGTTGTATTGAATAAAGTGTGTTGTTTCGCTTCCACTTTTGCCCTCTTTATTTACAGGCTACCCCCCTTACGTCGGTTCAGGCACACCACACCGACTTTCCACACTAGGGACTCGACTTTAAGTGTTGACCACAAGTGTTCGGCCGCAGGCCGGTATTTGTGGGAGGAGCTAGCGGGCTATATAGCGCCGCCCCTCTGCTATGCCGGCCTGCTGCTGCGCTGTACGTCATCCCACCCTCCTTCACCCCTTTTTTTCTCAACCTCTTACCTTTGGGGTGCCCTCTTTATTTACAGGCTACCCCCCTTACGTCGGTTCAGGCACACCACACCGACTTTCCACACTAGGGACTCGACTTTAAGTGTTGACCACAATACCTGTGTGGTGCGATCACCATTTACATATGCGTGCGGGAGTAACGTATGTGTTCGCATTTGCGCGTAAGCACAGTGGGATGGTGCTGCTTTACAATTTTTTTTTTAAATTTATTTTAAACAAAATTTTTTTTACACTTTTTTATAAAAAAATTTTTTTGTACAAACTTTATTGCTATCACATGGAATGAACAACATCCCTTGTGATAGCATGTACCGTGACAGGTCCTCCTTATGGAGAGATTTGGGGTCTATTAGACCCCAAATCTCTCCTCTGGCCCCCCATGCAGCCGATCGGACCGACCTGGTGGCCGACGTAGGGCTACATCGTAATCCTCAGCCGAGCCAGCCTGCCGCAGAAAATCAGCGGTCGGCAAGTGGTTAAACCAGCCCTAAAACACACTGACCCCAAAGGCCTGTATGCACAGGCCAAATATCGGGCGACATCGGTGTGTATAGCAGCCGATGTGTATTTGGCCAGCTTCTGTTAGATGAGCATGCTAGAAAACCAACAGCTGACCAGCTCCCGATCGGCTTGCTATGGGGGTACTCAGCAGGGGGGGGAGCTAGGAACGCCAGTGGGGGACCCCAGAAGAAGAGGATTGATGCTGCTAAGCAGGTAAGTATTGATGCTGCACAGCAGGTAAGTATAACATGTTTGTTGTTTTAAGAACAAAAAACCCAAGGCTTTACAATTGTATTAAGCCAGATGGACATAAAACAAAATCAACAAAATCATTATCAACTGTGCCATACTAGAAACAAGATATTAAATTCCGGTAGCATAAATCCATCAGCATGATCATTTTATTTCCAAAATCTCATTTTAAATAATACAGGCGCACAAGTTATGTGTTTCAAATTAAGATGTAAATCGACCCTAGTCATAAACTGTGACTAAATTACCCATTAATTTCCAGCTGTCTCGGCAGCTTAATTCAGTGTCAGATCCCACACTATTGCAAGCCAATAAAACATATCTGTGAGACTGTGATGCCTTTGGGCATCTGCTGTAAAGACTTGGATCACAACTTCATCCAATTGTGATTTTACTTTATCTCTATTTAATAGATTTGTTCAAGTGTTTTTTATTATTTTTGTTGCTTTGAAGATCCTAAAAACACAATGATAAGCCACTGGTAAGTCTGGATGAATATTGTTTTGAGTATGCTGTGCATTTTCACATCCTGCCAGTCCTACTTTGCTTAAGAATAGTGTGATTGGTTATGACCCCATTTTCAGTAGGTATTTTAAAGCTGAACTTTAGGCAGATCTAAGACTTGAGACGTGATCACTGTAAGGACCAGAGCCTTCCAGTCCTCCATTGCTTGCAAATTCAGCGATTCGTGAGTCTCTGCTGTCATTTGCTTGGCTACATTTTCAGTGGTTATTATGAAACTGATCTTAAGGCACATATAAAAGACACAGATGAATGCAGTGTTGTATTAATATGTCATTCAATTTTTTTTGGTAAATACAAGTAGCGTAAGTACCTGGATTTGACCTGGCATTAGCCTCTCGCAGTTCTTGTACAGCAGAGCTGGAGTGTTGGAGAAAGAAACAGCACAAGGAGCCAATCAGCTTTTAAGCCGACAAGAAACATGATGATAGGAGGAGAAAGCAGAGTGATGGAGAGATGAGCTCACCCGTTCTGCTTCTCCCACTGATATCCAGTCACAGGCTTGGGCTGGTCAATGACAGCCTGGGCTCAGAGAAAGTGGGTTGAATGATGATATAATACGACATCTATTGGTGGAAATGAATCACTGCGTGGACAACTCTGACTAAAGAAAATATTCCAGAAAAGCTTACTTTTTATTTTATCTTTTAACGGCCTAATAATCTGTATCTGGTTATTTTGGTTTAAATTCTGCAATCAAAGATGACTCAGAACAAACATTCAGTAATAGAAGTGCAAAAGCTCCAAAAGCCTTTCAATGACAACAGGTTTACTATTCAACCTGAGGACACGACCAGGCATTCAACCAGTTCTGGACCTGAAGGATTTACCCCCTTAATGACTAGGCCATTTTTTGCGATTTGGCACTGTGTTACTCTAATGGAAAATTGCACGGTTGTGCAACACTGTACTGAAAGAAAATTGATGTCCTTTTTTTCTCCACAAATGGAGCTTTCCTTTGGTGGTATCTGATCACTTGTGCGATTTTTATTTTTTGCACTATAAACAAAAATAGAGTGGCAATTCTGAAAAAAAAACAATATTTTTCACATTCTTCCTTTACCAAAAAAAAAATTAAAAATCAAAAATTTTCATCCTTTTAGGCCAATTTGTATTCTGCTACATATTGTTGGTAACAAAAAATTTCAATAAGCATATTTTGATTGGTTTGCGCAAAAGGTATCGCCTCTACAAACTAGGGGAAAGATTTATGTAATTTGTATTTTTTTTTTTTTTTTTTTACTAGTAATGGTGGCGATCTGCAATTTTTAGCAGGACTGCAACATTGCGGCGGACAGATCGAACCCCTAGCTGACATTTTTGACACTTTTGGGGGGATCAGTGACATTTACTACAGTAATCAGTGCTAAAAATATACACTGTTACTGTAATAATGACACTGGCAGGGAAGGGGTTAACCTATGGGTGATCAAAGGGTTAATTGTGAGCATAGGGGAGTGTTTTCTAACTGTGGGGGGGATGGGATTGTGAAATGATCAGAGACCTTAAATAGAAGGATCACAGGCGCTCTGTGATCATTTCAGAGGGAAGAACGGTCAGCTGTAGTTACAACAGCTAACCAGCCTTCTCTCTCAGCGTGGAGCGATCGCGGGTGCCGGTCCTGTGGATTGGCATCACTGCTGCCTAGTGAGGGCCCCCCAGCACCACTCTCACGAACCGACGTACTCCTACGTCGATTTGTGCAGCCGAGCCAGCCTGCTGCAGTAATACTGCGGCGGGCGGTTGGCAAGTGGTTAAATCAATGCAATTCAGTGCAGCAGAGACTGTGCACATACCGTATTCACAGATGCTGATTTCCTGAAAATATGCTTGCTAAACTGGGAATGAGAAGCAAGGTCTGGTGGGTGACAAGGGGGCACGGCAGAAGGGCTGGGCTGCTTAGGACTTCTTTTTTTTTAAGAAGCAGTGGGCTGTGGTCAGGTTATCTGTACCTGAGCAGTGATCAGAATGGAGTGTATTTTCTTTGCCACTTGCTGTTTGAGCATGTTCCAGCAGGTTGTGCTAGAGAGGTGACATTCTGTGTTATGAATATTTAATGAACTAGCCTATCAGTTAGCCTTGAGGGGGGCCTGGTGATGCACACTTCCTTCCTCTGGATCAACTGCTGGTATAGGATTGTGTATATGGGATTGTATGGTTGGGTTTTCTTTACTGTTTTTTGTTTTTTATTGGTTGAGCCAGATGGACTTGTCTCTTTTTTTTCAACCTAACTAACTATGTAACAATGTAACTATGTAACACTGGTGGAGCTGTTATATATTTAGGATGCCTACTGTTTGTGTACTCATAGTTCTTGTTTTGAGCTTAATAAAGTGGCTGATGCCCATCCTTTTTCACCTTGAGAAAAGAACTACATCTAAGACTGAGAGTACCTTAGTATCCTCTTATTCATGGGCGTCCGCAGAACTTTTTTCGGGGGGGGGGGGGGCATAATTTTAAGGTCACCCATGCCCCTCCCCTTTTCAACAATGTCCTGAGGGGAGGGGCTTAGTCATTATACTTATTTTGAGTATTTATTTTTAAAGGGCAAACGGCAGCATTCATTTTTAAAGCATTTGGTAACCTAAAAAAAAAACCTGGTCCTGTTCCATTAAAGCATGTTATACAGCACAGTGCTTGTGCTGTGTAATTTGGCCTTCTATCACCTAAAATACGTGGCTGATCCTGCCTGGCTATGTCCACCCCTCTGTAAACTGACCATGATATACATGGCTGCTGAGCCCTGACACGGTGGTCAGTCTATGTACCCCTGTCATTCACAGCCCTCCTGTCCTCCTCTGTCCTCTCTCCCCCTCCCTCCCTCCCTGCCTGTTTGCTCCTGTGTCAGTGCCCACCCCCTCCCCTCCTGCTGCTGTAGTTTCATTTAAAGTTTCATATCCTGTCTACAGTCTGTTTAATAATCCTGTGTGCCCTTGTGTCTGTGTTTTATAAAAAGTTTTCAGAGCGCCAATCCCCTCTCACGTGACCCGCCCCATCCGCGGGCAGGTAGCTGTCAGACGGGGAAAGGAGAGAGCCGACGGGTCACATGAGCAGTGCTCGGCGCTATAAAAATTGGTAAAGAAAAGATTATTTTTTTAAAACACAGACACATGGGCACACATGATTATTAAACAGACCAGACAGAATGGTATAAAGTGGTTTAACAGCCACTTTGAAAGGGAAGTTGAGATTCCGGGGGGGCATTTGCTCCCCCTTGCCCCAGCCTGCAGACGCCCATGCTCTTATTACCATGTTAGATTACTTAGGACATTAGTAATGCAGCAGTTGGTCATCCGTAATCCAATATATATTGAAGATCAGCACCAATAGCACTATAGACCCATTGTATGATAAGTAAAACATAACTTTAAGCCCCCGTTCACATAGGGGCAACGCTACTTCGCACCGCAACCTCCGAGGTCGCGGTGCGAGCAGCGCGCCGCTACCTCGGAGCGGCCGCCACGGACTTCATAACATTGAAGTCTATGGCGGTCGCCTCCGGGTCGCCCCAAAGAAGCTCCGGACCCTTTTTCTAGGTCGGAGCGACTTGTGTCGCTCCTATTAGAACGGGTCCGCAGCTTCCCTATGGGAGGCGACCTGCGGCGACCTGTAAGGCGACCAGGTCGCCTCACAGGTCGCCCTAGTGTGAACCGGCACTTCTGGGCAAAGAAAGAAGGTAACCAAAGTCAATTATTTTTCCTCATAAACATAAAAATGCTGCATATTGTAAATTATAAATTCACATTTAAAAGAGAACCTTGGTCTAGATCAGGAGCAGTGTTCCCTTTAAGGTGCGCGCGTGCGCGGTCGCGCAGTGGAAATTACGTCCCGCGCAAGCACCTAGTTAGACGGCGCAGCCGCAGACGGAGCGGCCAGGGAGCAGAGCGTGCACCCCGAGAGCACGCCCATCGTGTGACAATAGCGAATGAAAATTCGCTATTGTCATACGGATCCTCCTCCTGGCCAATCAGGGAGCGGGTCCTCCCGCTTCCTGATTGGCCGAAAGGCCAACTTCATGCCATTGGCCGAGGAGGAGGCGCCGGGACTCGGGAGGATGGAGACGCGGGAAGCTGGAAGCCGGGGACTGAAGACAGAGTGCCGTGACCGTCCGTGAGGTAAGTGCACGGGGTCGCGGGGGGGCATTGCTGTGGCACTCTGCAGTTTATTGGGGGCATTGCTGTGGCACTCTGCATTTTATTGGGGGCATTGCTGTGGCACTCTGCATTTTATTGGGGGCATTGCTGTGGCACTCTGCATTTTATTGGGGGCATTGCTGTGGCACTCTGCATTTTATTGGGGGCATTGCTGTGGCACTCTGCATTTTATTGGGGGCATTGCTGTGGCACTCTGCATTTTATTGGGGGCATTGCTGTGGCACTCTGCATTTTATTGGGGGCATTGCTGTGGCACTCTGCATTTTATTGGGGGCATTGCTGTGGCACTCTGCATTTTATTGGGGGCATTGCTGTGGCACTCTGCATTTTATTGGGGGCATTGCTGTGGCACTCTGCATTTTATTGGGGGCAATGCTGTGGCACTCTGCATTTTATTGGGGGCAATGCTGTGGCACTCTGCATTTTATTGGGGGCAATGCTGTGGCACTCTGCATTTTATTGGGGGCAATGCTGTGGCACTCTGCAGTTTATTGGGGGCAATGCTGTGGCACTCTGCAGTTTATTGGGGGCAATGCTGTGGCACTCTGCAGTTTATTGGGGGCAATGCTGTGGCACTCTGCAGTTTATTGGGGGCAATGCTGTGGCACTCTGCAGTTTATTGGGGGCATTGCTGTGGCACTCTGCAATTTATTGGGGGCATTGCTGTGGCACTCTGCAATTTATTGGGGGCAATGCTGTGGCACTCTGCAATTTATTGGGGGCAATGCTGTGGCACTCTGCAATTTATTGGGGGCATTGCTGTGGCACTCTGCATTTTATTGGGGGCATTGCTGTGGCACTCTGCATTTTATTGGGGGCATTGCTGTGGCACTCTGCATTTTATTGGGGGCAATGCTGTGGCACTCTGCAGTTTATTGGGGGCAATGCTGTGGCACTCTGCAGTTTATTGGGGGCAATGCTGTGGCACTCTGCAGTTTATTGGGGGCAATGCTGTGGCACTCTGCAGTTTATTGGGGGCAATGCTGTGGCACTCTGCAGTTTATTGGGGGCAATGCTGTGGCACTCTGCAGTTTATTGGGGGCAATGCTGTGGCACTCTGCAGTTTATTGGGGGCAATGCTGTGGCACTCTGCAGTTTATTGGGGGCAATGCTGTGGCACTCTGCAGTTTATTGGGGGCAATGCTGTGGCACTCTGCAGTTTATTGGGGGCATTGCTGTGGCACTCTGCAGTTTATTGGGGGCAATGCTGTGGCACTCTGCAATGTATTGGGGGCATTGCTGTGGCACTCTGCAATGTATTGGGGGCATTGCTGTGGCACTCTGCAATGTATTGGGGGCATTGCTGTGGCACTCTGCAATGTATTGGGGGCATTGCTGTGGCACTCTGCAGTTTATTGGGGGCATTGCTGTGGCACTCTGCAATGTATTGGGGGCATTGCTGTGGCACTCTGCAATGTATTGGGGGCATTGCTGTGACACTCTGCAATGTATTGGGGGCATTGCTGTGACACTCTGCAATGTATTGGGGGCATTGCTGTGACACTCTGCAATTTATTGGGGGCATTGCTGTGGCACTCTGCAGTTTATTGGGGGCATTGCTGTGGCACTCTGCAGTTTATTGGGGGCATTGCTGTGGCACTCTGCAGTTGATTGGGGCAAGCTGGTCACTCTGCATTGACGTCCCCCCCCCCCCCCCCCCATTGCTCAATCTAAAGGTTTGCGCTCAGAAATTTTTTTATTTGCTCAGCTCAGTAAAAAATTAGAGGGAACATTGATCAGGAGTCTCCAAAATATGGCCCTCCAGTTGTTCAGGCACTACAATTCCCATCATGTCTAATCATGTCTGTGAATGTCAGTGTTTTGCTATGCCTCATGGAACATGTAGTTCTGCAACACCTGGAGGATCGTAGTTTGAAGATCTAACATTTTTCAGCAGGCCAAAGGTTTCAGTATTTTATATTTTTGTATTTGTTTCTGAATATGAGAAAACTGCTAATACACAAACAATCCCATAAAAGTATTTTTTGTTGTTGTGTTGGACTTGCTTTAGGAACAGTCATTAGTAGTCTTGTGATGCTGGAGGCTGCCCACACCATGGATAGCATATGGTGTCTTGGCAGCTTCTTTTTTTCCCACATTTGTATGACAAGATTACACATACTAGATTTTTTTTCCCATCGAAGAGCTGACATTACATTTTTTACATCGTTGAGATATTGTGTGGCCAGTTTGATACATTTGTTATTGTTGCTAGTTAGTGGTTTACTGCAGTTCCCCTAATACTTAAAAAGCTAGCTGCTGCACTAAAGCCCTTCCTAACACTTAACTTTTCCATAGGCCCTATACATAACTACACTCTAGCAATGCCTTAACTGCATCCCTTTAAAAGGTTTTGAATGCCCAGGGGTCCGGGAAGGATGGGCAATCATGTGATCATTGTGATTGGCAGACACAATGAGGTTATGTTTAATCTTGTAGTTGAGGGATGCCCAGCTTTTTATTGGATTAAAGTAACTTAAAGTGGAGTTCCACCCATTTTAGTAACTATAGATGTATGCAATCCCCTTTAAAACTACTTTTACCAATGGAAACTTTTTTTTTTTTTGCTAGGAAATACCTTATTTTCTTCTTTATTCATCCTCTCCTCACTTCCGGGTCCGGCCGCCGATCGGCGATTACATCATTTAGCGATTCGCAAGGGCAGCTGGGATGTATCTCATGGGATGAAATCTCGCATTATTACACAGGTGTCCTGAGCTGTACTGTATGTATTGGATTGAGTCCATGCTCTGCCCCGCCTCCGCCCCGCCTCCTCTCAGTGAGCTCTACGGGATATAATGCGTTCAGTCCTCGCTCACTGAGAGGAGGCGGGGCGGAGGCGGAGTGGAGCACGGACTCAATCCAATACATCCAAGTACAGCTCACTGAGAGGAGGCGGGGCGGAGGCGGGACGGACGCGGGGGCGAAGCACGGCCTCAATCCAATACATACGAGTACAGTGCAGGACTCCTGTGTAATAATGCGAGATTTCATCCCATGAGATACATCCCAGAAGCCCTTGCGAATCGCCGAATGACGTAATCGCCGATCTGCGGCCGGACCCGGAAGTGAGGAGAGGATGAATAAAGAAGAAAATAAGGTATTTCCTAACAAAAAAAAAAAAAAAAGTTTCCATTGGTAAAAGTAGTTTTAAAGGGGATTACATACATCTATGTAATCCAAGTTATTAAAATGGGGGGAACTACACTTTAAAGAGGACCTTCATGCCTAAAGAACACTTTGCATATTTGGAACCACCTCCTTTCACAATCTATTCACCTCCATTAATTTATTTACCTTTTTAATTTACTATTTCTTGCTTCAACCTGCCCCTTGCCTCCATTCTTGGCTAGGCGAGAATTACATTTACTCTGCTTCCAAGGAAAGCCAGAAATCCCAGGAGTCCTCAGTAGGGATGATCGAATGGTTCGGGTCGACCATCGGTTCGACCCGAACATTGGCTGTTCGAGGTTCGGCCGAATTCCGAACTTTTTGCTGAAAAAGTTCGGAATTCGGCAACCAGAACCGACCAAAATGCAATGGTACAGGAAATGGGCTTTAAAAGCCCGTGATTGGACCAAAACCATCAGTAAAAGCCAATTGAGGGGGCAGAAGAATGCTAGGAATGTGATTGGAGTGACTAGGGGGTCCATAGGCCAATCATTAGTGAATACCCCAAAAAAATGCCCAAAAAAAACGCCAGCTGCAAAAACACACCTGGGCGTTTTTGTAGCTGGCATTTTTTTGGGCATTTTTTTGGGGTCTTTGGAGGCAGGCAAAACATCTGAACTTCTGTATAGGGTTATATATACACACACACTTATATGTATTTTTACACATACACATATATAGGTGTGATAGGAGCGGAGACATTGGTGTTCATTATTTCATTAGCGCAAGCATAGTGTTCTGCTACTTTCACACCAATATATGTGTGTGTGTATATATACAGACATGGGTGTATGTATATATACCCCCTACACAGAAGTTCAGATGTTTTGCCTGCCTCCAAAGTGCCCCAAAAAATGCCCAAAAAAACGCTTGCTACAAAACCGGCAAGATGTGAAAATAGCGGAGCCATATCCCTGTTCTATATTGATTCTAATACAAACAATCTTTTTTTCTGGTTCTGGACATGCTACAGAGCTGAAACTTCACAGGTACACTTTTTAGACCCCCCCAGACACTAAATCCCAAATTTTTTATTTTTTTATTTATTTATTTATTTATTTATTTATTTATTTATTTTTTTCAATAATTGGCTCTCTATCAAAAATGACAATTTTTAAGAACTTTTTTTGTGTGATTAATAGTCCCTGGGGCATGACCCAGAACCCTAGGCACTTTTTAGGGGCATTTATCGGGTTTTAGGGCTTCAAAATGGTGTTTTTTGATTACCGAAGTTCGGGTCCTACTGATTTCAATGGGGTTCTGAAATCTGGGCCGAACTTTCGGGAAGTTCGGATGTTCTGGCCGAACCGAACTTTTGAAAAGTTCGATCA
The DNA here is from genome assembly GCF_965119305.1 of Pelophylax lessonae. Taxonomy (NCBI): domain Eukaryota; kingdom Metazoa; phylum Chordata; class Amphibia; order Anura; family Ranidae; genus Pelophylax; species Pelophylax lessonae. The sequence continues at coordinate 447,018,429 of NC_138771.1, forward strand.
TTCCTAGTCCTCAGTTTACAGAGTGCAGCTGAAGGAGGATGGGCCCAGAAACATGTCACTAGGGGGCTAGTTTAAAAAAACCTGGAGGAGACAGTCAGCTCCAAATGACATAAGGAAAGAAGATGGTGATGTGGGTGATGGAGCGACAGATATCAGCAGGACATTTGCTGGGTGTGTGGGTTTGTTACTTAACCAAGCAAAAAGGCAAAAGGGCTTTAAATGCAAAATTAAACTCGGGTAAAGCTCCCTTTTAAGAACATTGATGGGAAATTCAAAATGTATGAGTTGTCACAGGAAAAGTAGTTGAGGGGAAATCTTCCAAAAGAGAAACCTGTTATGGTGATGACTGTCTAAAAGCAGATATCTCCTCTCTCTACAAAGGTCTCCTTTTATTTCCGGCTTTATCTCTGGGACAAGAAATTAGGGAAAATCTACCTGGATGGACACAAACAGCAAATAAAAATTCTGTTCTCAAGAAAAAGGAAACAATTGCAGTTTGTAAAAGCAAAAAAAAAAAAAAAAAAAAAGGTTAAAATGGTAAAAAAAATAAAATGAATAAACAAACATGAAACTCAGCAGGACCCCATAGCTTCTGGAATTCAGTTTCTCCTTGAGCTTGTAATATATTATGCTGACTCATATCACCCTGACTCCACAAGGATGCCTGACACGTCCTTACACCCTTTACTGTAAAAGCAGCATGGTGAACTTGATGGGCTTTCCAGAGGAAGGGAAAATACAGACACAGCTTCCCTCATTGTGATCCATGCGTGTCTCTGGCAAAGGGCTCTTTGACCACCAGCGGCAGAGCGGAAGCAATCCTAAGCTTGTTAGTCTCTGCGAGGAAGTAGAGAGCACAGATGGCTGAGCCATCCTCTATCTCAAGAGCAGGAAATAGAGGAGATCAGCAAGCCAACACAGCTAAATAAGCCAGGGGTGTGGGTGTAGGATGTTGCTGGACTGTGTATTCAGGACACAAGGCCTCATGTGTTCCAAAAAGGACACTGCATGAGTACTGGGCAACTGGCACATAAAACAGTAAACAAATTCATCCATATCAGAAAATTGCCTATCTCTAAATATGCTTAGCAAACTATGGCATTACAATATGCATATAACAGAGATATAATCGCTGCTCCCACTCTTGCATAAAGATTTCAACTTGCTTGTTTATTAAAACTAATTTTTTTTAAGTAAATGGAGTTTATGTATGTGCATAATTTAACTTTCCTAACATTTTGAATTTGAGGGATTTATAATTAAAAAGATAACAGTTGAAGCAAAGGAAAATAGGGCTGAAAGTAATTCTATGGCTTGTACCAAAAGATAGAAATTGAAAGTTGTTGATTGGTATCAGAGATGTATAATAACCAGACTTGTATAAAGTACTCGAAATTTCTACTTGAGTAAAAGTACAAGTGCTCGATCAAAAAATTACTTGAGTAGAAGTGGAAGTGCTCGCAGAAAAAGTTACTTAAGTAGAAGTACTAAAGTATTCAACATTTTTTTTACTTAAGTATTGCAAGTAGTTTTTTCAAAAAATTTGCTACTTAAGTACTAAAAGTAAAAAGTACCAGTAGTTTTGAAAAAAAATTTCTACTCAAGTACTGAAAGTAGAAGTACAAGTACTGTGTTATGTAGTTATTAAAGAAAGAAGTCAAAAGTATGAACATCATATTGTTTTTATTATTTCAAATGATTTATTCAAATGATTAACCGGTGTTTGTTAGTAGTTTCTTGATGCACTTTAAGCGCTGTAGCACCATTTATATGTTTGTTTCATATTTTCTTTTTATTGGAAAGATTTGGTATAGCAGCTTTTATTATACACAGCCTTTATTTTCGTATGCGCTGATTTTTACAAATGACATTATACACATTTTTGTGAGCTTTATGCAACCTGCCATCTACTGTTCTGGCAGTGGTAATTTTTTTAAAAGTAACGAGTAACTATGCAGCACAAAAAAAAAATACTTGAGTAGAAGTATCGAAATCATCGAAAAAATGTAGTGAAGTAAAAGTAGAAGTAGGAGAAAAAAATTCTACTCTAGGAAAGTACAGATACCGCATTTCGGTACTTAAGTAGAGTACTTAAGTAGTTCTACTTTGTTACTATACATCTCTGATAATAACTAAGTAGAACTACTTCACTACTGTACTTAACCACTTAAGCCCCGGAAGATTTTACCCCCTTCCTGACCAGGGGGTATTTTGCGATTCGGCACTGCGTGACTTTAACGGACAATTGCGCGGTCGTGCGACGCTGTACCTAAACAAATTTGGCGTCCTTTTTTTCCCACAAACAGAGCTTTCTTTTGGTGGTATTTGATCACCTGTGTGATTTTTTGATCACGCGCTATAAACAAAAAAAGAGCGTCAATTTTGCAAAAATAGCAATATTTTTCAAATTTTTTTATATAAGAAATTTCCCCCCAAAAAAAATGTAAAAATCAAAATTTTTTAACATTTTCGGCCAATTTGTTTTATGCTACCTATGTTTGGTAAAAAAAATCGCAAAAAGCGTATTTTGATTGGTTTGCGCAAAAGTTATCGCGTTTACTAACAAAGGGAAAGATTTCTGTCATTTTTGTTGTTTTTTTTTTAACGCGTAATGGCGGCGATCTGCGATTTTTTTTGCGGTACTGCGACATTGGGGCGGACAGATCGGACCCTTGACTGACATTTGTGACACTTTTGGGGTTACCAGTGACATTTCTACAGTAATCAGTGCTATATATATGCACTGTTACTGTAAAAATACACTGGTAGTGAAGGGGTTAACTTTATTTGGGAGGGAGGGGCTGTGTGTATCCCTAGGGGCGTGCTTTCTACTGTGATTGGCTGTGGCTTGAGCTGTAAGGACACTGATCAACGGATCTACATACTAGATCCGTGTGATCAGTGTCTTTACAGCGAGGAGAATGACAGGTGGCTTGTTTACACAAGCTGCCTGACATTCTCCCTCTCCCCCGCCGATCGCTGAGTGACCGGCGGACATCGGGTCCGCTGGTCACACGCGCGGGGGGGTCCGTGACCACGCGGGAGCGCGCCTCCGGCGGCGCGCGCTCGCTCCCTAGACCCTCACAAGCTAGTGACGTAGCCCTACGTCACTTTGCCTGTGAGAGGCTGACTGCCGGCGTAGATCGGCGTTAGGCAGTCGGCAAGTGGTTAAGTACCAAAAGGCGGTATCTGTACTTTCCTAGAGTAGAATTTTTTTTCTCCTACTTCCACTTTTACTTCACTACATTTTTTCAATGATTTCAATACTTCTACTCCGATATATTTTTTTTTGTGCTGCATAGTTACTCGTTACTATTATAAAAATTACCACTGCCAGAACAGTAGATGGCAGGTTTCATGAAGCTCAAAACGTGTATTATCAGTGCATATGAAAATAAAAGCTACTGTATGTATAAATAACAGCTGCATTTGAAATAATAAAAAACAATATGATGTTCAAACTTTTGACTTCTTTCTTTAATAACTACATAACACAATACTTGTACTTTTACTTTCAGTACTTGAGTAGCAATTTTTTTCAAAACTACTGGTACTTTTACTTTTAGTACTTGAGGAGCAAAATCTTTAAAAAAAACTACTTGCAATACTTAAGTACAAAAAATGTTAAATACTTTAGTACTTCTACTCAAGTTATTTTTTGATCGAACACTTCCACTTCTACTCAAGTCACTTTTTGATCGAGCACTTCCACTTCTACTCAAGTCACTTTTTGATCGAGCACTTGTACTTTTACTCAAGTATGGTTTTCGAGTACTTTATACAACTCTGATTGGTATTGGCAAAAACACATCTTTGCCAAGTTATACACTGGATTATTAATTGGCAACTGTACAATGGGCATAGTTATATATTATATAAGCAGTTAATGAATATTTACAGTATAATTCCTAGTAGACAATTTTTAAATAGCTACAGTATATCATCTTATTTTATATAATTTTATTTATAATATAGAAGGACCTCTTCCAGCTATATTTATCTTTGATATACACAGTTGAATGAACACAGTGAATACCTACAGAAAACCACAGACTGCAAAAGATTTCCTAGCATAATGTATGTGGTATCATTAGTATTAGTATTATACCGTGCCTTGTTTAATTTATAAGATCAGAAACTACCGGTAATTGTTTAATTAACCAGTTGCCGACCACACGCTATGTATTTACTGCGGCAGTGTGGCTCTCCCAGGCAAACCGATGTAGGGCTACGTCGGTCACGCGCCTGCAGCGCGCTCCCGACCCCGCTCATCAGCGGGGAAGCCGATGCATGGGTCAGGTGGCTCCAATTGCCACCTGACACCCGCGATCGCTCCCCGATGAGAGAGGACGGTCCGCTGTTGTAAACACAGCTGAACGTTCTTCTCCCTGAAATGATCATAGAGCACCTGTGATCCTTCTATATAGGATCACATGTCTCTATAGTCATTCCACAAGCCACGCCCCTCCACAGTTATAAACACGCCCCTAGGTACACATTTAACCCCTCGACTACCCACACTGTTAACCCCTTCCCTGCCAGTGTCACCCCTTTCCTGTCAGTGTCATTATTACAGTAACAGTGCATATTTCTAGTACTGATTACTGTAGTAATGTCACTGGTCCCCTCAAAAGTGTCAAAAATGTCAGTCAGGGGTGCAATCCGTCCGCCGCTATGTCGCAGCCCCACAAAAAAAACGCAGATCGCCGCCATTACTAGTAAAAAAAAAAAAAAAAACAATAAAAATGACATGAATCTTTCCCCTAGTTTGTAGACGCAATGACTTTTGTGCAAACCAATCAAAATACGCTTATTGTGATTTTTTATTTACCAAAAATATGTAGCAGAAAATAAATTGGCCTAAAATGTTAAAAAATGTTGATTTCAACATTTTTTTTTTTGGGAATGTTTTATATAGCAGAATGTGAAAAATATTGTTTTTTTTTCAGAATTGCCGCTCTTTTTTGTTTATAGCGCAAAAAAAAAAAATCGCACAGGTGATCAAATACCACCAAAAGTAAGCTCTATTTGTGGGAAAAAAAGGACATCAATTTTATTTAGGTACAGTGTCGCACAACCGCACAATTGTCTGTTAAAGTAACGCAGTGCCGAATCGCAAGATGTGGCCTGGTCATTAAGGGGGAAAACCTTTTGGTCCAGAAGTGGTTGAAGTAGAACAAAAGGCAAAACTTTTTTTCACAATTTTGGATAGAGTAAAAGAGGGTTATAACCCTTGTCAGGTTTTTTTTTTTCCCATCTGTAGCTCATAGGATAGATTTCCCTTCACCTCCTGTCCCAAAGCCAAAACAGGAATTGATGGAATCTCTGGTTGTCCCCAAGGTTACAAACTAGTGTCCCCATTGGAACATTTCCTCTCTATTACTGGATTTTTCTTTTACTTTCAGTCTTGTTGATAATGATAAAAAAGACAAATCAAGAGGGTAAATCTCCACAATGGGGGCAGACAGCAATAAAAACCTGACAGACGTTCTCATTCCTCTACACGCTATCCAAAACTTTTAAAAAATAAATAAAAATGTTGCTTTTAGTTATACTTTATCTAAAGACATCAATGGTACATTTACCTAAAAGGTTATTTAAATGTTTTTTCTTAGGTGGTCTGTAGCTAAAAGTTAATTTACATTATTTTATCATTAAGTTATCTCTCCTAAAAATACTGGTAGCTTCAGAATGGTGACTCCATAGATAGCTGAAGTTCTGGCCTATTCCCGCTAAATCAGTCAAAATTAGAGCTGTGGGCATCCTATCAGATTCAGTCACTTTTTGAGTACAATAAAGATTCCTCCACATCGCTATTTAGGGTAGATGGGGGAGTAAAGTGAATTTCTCTCTGTCTCCTATAGGCTGAACAGACAAAATCTGAGCATCTATGCCCACTCTTTGTTCAGCCCGTCTGCTCCTACCTACCTGAACTCACAAACAATAAGTCAATTCCTGCTTTAGAGGAACACTGACAACTAGACATGTAGCTAAAGGACCTGAAAGAATTGCATGCAAATTAAAAAGGTTTCTATATGTAGGCTCTCCCTGTGCTGTACACCATTGGTTCTGGAAGTACTGTTGGCCACTAGGTTATGGAAAGATTTTCATGTATGCTCACTGTGCCTAAAACAAGAACTAAGTCTTGTTTTTGGATTCAAGCATCAAAAAGATGACATACCAGCCATGGATAAATACTAACTAAATATAAAAAATACAAGCTTTTGGACCTCTAAAGCGCCTTCTTCAGTAAGTTAATACATTTGTTATTTATGTATTTTGCCATTTCTATGTGTCTTAATACTGGAAGAAGAAGAAGCCTTGGAGTGCCGAAAGCTTGTATTTAATATTTTAGTTGGCCACTTAAAGGTTTTTTATTTTAATTATTTATTTTTAGTTTTTCAAGGATACTGTCAAGCAGACATGAACAATGACAACATATTTACTGACATATTCGCATGATATATAATAGTCAATCACAACTGAGCGCTCGATTCGGGCAGCACTGCAGTATTAGGTATTTCTGCAAATACTGTACTGTCAAATTTTACCGCGTGAAACAACAGACTAGATAGGCAACCTGCCCAAAATATTCCTGATCCTACAGTGGACTAAAACGATTCAGTCTAAAAAATTAAAAATCTGGATATCTGCATAGGGGACTGGAATAACAAATAATTAATAAAAAATAAGTTGGGTGAGGGCATATAATTTAGAGGATAGGGGAGGAAAGAGAGCTGAAGGTGAGAGCCTCTGGGAGTGCTGAACCGGTTCAGTAAGAAGGCCCAGTTGTGAATAGCTCCTGTTAAGTTTCATGCATTAGGGAGCAATACTTCACAGTTGTCCAATCTCACCAAGTTTTGTGAACTTGTTCCTCTCTAAAATTAGCTGCCGCCAGCATTTTCTCCATAGTTTAGAGTTCATAAAAGTTGAACGGCCATAAGCTCAGTAGTGGAGGTTTGATTTGTTTCCAATAAAATTGGAATACAAGATTTAGCTGCATTCAGCAAATGTATTAGGAGGGATCCTTTATATTGTTTCACTGACTTTCGGGTCAGATGAAAGAGAAACACTGCCGGATCGTCCGCCATTTGGTCATCAGTCAGCCTGAGAATGACCTGCATAACCTGTTTCCAAGGTATTTTTGACAGTACATTTTATGCCTTCTCTACCTCTGCATTGGATTTATTTATGGAATTCATGCCACATAAATGCCTTCTGATTAGTTGCCTCCAGCTATACTAAATAAGTATTGTGCATGCCAGGTGAAAAGGACAGTCAAAACCTGCCATTTGCCCTTGGCCACTATAGTGGATCTGACATGGTTTATTATTTGTATATTTCTAGTTCACACTCCCTGGTGTTAGATGGTATATCCACAGACAAATCTGATAATAAACTGTGACATGCTGACATTGCTCACAGGTCAAGGCGCAGATAGCGGTTAATTGACAACATCATCCATAACACAGCACCAGGGAATAGACATTATCTCTCTTAAGGTTACTAGGAAATATTGAACTATTAACTTTCATCCCATGTCCGCCTTTCACTTCCCAGCATTCTTCTGTCTGTCTATGAATCTATCCATCTTGTGTCCCTCCTGCCCTTCTAACGAGGAACTGAAAAGAATTTCGTAATTAATTTTCTGCCCAGGGTACAGGTCACAGCTACCTCACCTCTTTCCCCTCAAGTATTATGGATGAATTCCTTTATGTGTTTGTGTATTTATTTATTTTCCCTGCAATTGTATGTTTAAGTATTTCGTTTAATGAAGGTCAGGAGAAGTTCAGCCGTTGAGGGGATCTCCTGTCTGAAGTCATTGATTGTGTGTCTGGATTTGACGTCTTGCCGGTGAGCACTCATTATGTGGCATGCTAGGGGGGAAATACTGTTCATAGCTTCCTTAGTCCACAGTGGCCAACATTGTCAGATCGTTTCCAGGGTCAACTACAATTTTACTTGTCGCAAATAAATGTCTTTGAAGACTATATACTTTATAACTTCAAGTTTAGCTTTTGGAAATAAATATATAGATATATCTAATCCAATTACACAGGTCTTTGTCCATTTATTGTATTTTAAAAGTAAAAGCGCTTTCACTTTAGTGCATAAAAGCTACTGTACAAAACAATAAACCAACATTCCAAGACAGGTCTAGAAGCTCCTAGTTTAATGAAGAGTTAGAGCTAGAATTTCTGGGAATGGTTTGAAATGTTGGAAAGGGAAAAAGCTAAAAAAAAATTTAACATACAAAGACTTGAGTGTTAATCTATAATGTCACCACTTGTTCCTCCAGTTTGTCGTAGGAGATCTCATCCTGGCACCAGGCAGTGGATAAAGTGTGCGTTCTTGGACTAAAAGTCTCTATATAGATATATTCAAGACACAGGTGTCAGACCAGGTAAGCAATGGAAGGAAAAAAGTCACTATCACTGTCTCTGTAAATCCAAAATACACATGGCTTATTTATATCACATCACATGGGTCAAATACAGTCAACATTTCTGGACCTTGCAGGGTCCCTTCCACAAGGTGAAGCAGCGACGACAATTAAACGTGTAGCGCTACCCCTGCAGGAGCCGTGGTATATTTGCCCAGGTCTTCCCACTTTTTAATATGCAGACAGTCACAGGTTATTTCCCACACAGCCAGATACGCGCACACTTTTCTGCTCGTTGTCCCCAATGGCCAGTCTAGAGGTTTTGTTTTTGTTGTTTTATTTGGAGAACTTAGATAGGGAAGGGATATAGTAGGATACTCCAAAATGAACTATTCATGCGTGAGGACAGCTTTCTCAGTAGAACTGTGCAGCAGACTGTACAGAATAGAGCAAAGTCACTTTTTAGTAAAAGGAGTTTAGTGGACCCTGCTTCTTCAAGACACCAGCCAGTGTCCCCTTTAACCTACACCCAGCAGATAACTTCTAGCACCAGGATTTAACAGCACCAGTCTCTAGGATGTCTTTAGGGGTTCTGTACTCTCAAGGCCCTGGTCACAGGTCACCTTCCTCCGTGATACCAGACATGATCCACGTGCATCCTCCCTCAGTCAGCTCTCAGGAGAACCCTGGGTTTCAGCATTGTACTTGCAGCGCTGCTGCTGTGGCCTCAAACATTGTCTGTCTCCCACAGACTTTGCTCACCCAACAGGGCGCACAAGGATAGCAGCCTTGTGCTGCTTTAACTCCCACGTGGAGCCCTCCTGACTCCTGGGCCAGACCTTCTGTCTGCCAGGGTGGAGCCCAGAACCATGGTCAGGTTACTACTAAAAGCCCAGTACACACCTGCCCAATTATTATGTTGGCTGTCCTGAATATCTGGACCCAGGAGTGGAGATTTCATCCCACCTGGATCACTTAGAAATCTCCTGGTTCCAGGTCCCAAACTGGACTTTTTAAAACACAGAGGAAACTGAAAAGCCAGTTTCCTCTTCATGTTACAAGCTCCCTGGAGCCCCTCAACTTGCCTGGTTGAGAATTCTGGGTCACGATCGCTTTCTAGACACTGCCAGCGAAATGCTGTGCCACAGCACACATTAGCATGGGAGAAGAAAGGGCCAACGCAAGGTGTCCATTACGCTCTGCTGTATGTACAGTACATACGATAACAAGGGGCATGCTGGCAAGAGGAGGAAGGAGACTAAGCAGAACTGATGACTTGTGTTGCTCCTTTTTCTGTTTAATCACAGCAGGCTTTGGTGACAGATGTCACCACTGCATTCCTTAAAGGCGAGCTCAAGGCAGATATAAACGTCAATTATTAATGCTGCTCTGTAATCAATAAAAACACGTGGGCCGTGTAATTACCTAAATCTGACCTAGTATTAGCCTTTTGCAGTTCTTGTATATCAGAGTTGGAGTGTTAGAGGAAGAAGCAGCACAAGGAACCAATAAGTTTCTGTGTTGACAAAAATCATGCTAATAGGAGGAAAAATAAAGCTCATCAATGTGCTGCTTCTCATTTTATTGTCCAGTCACAGGCTAGGGCAGGTACATGATGACCTGGGCTCAGTGGAAGTGGGTCAAATAATGCTGGCCTTCAGACTGCGGATATCTAGTGGCAGAAAAATAGGACTGAGTTAGAGTAGTTAAGTAGACTATTGAAGCTGGTTTTGTGATTTTATTTTTTATGCCCTGGTCACACTGTTGCACGTTGGTAATGGGCATTACTTGAATTGGTGTGGGGTATTGCTGTGAGCTCCAAAATGCTTCATGCACCTTTTTCTAAAATGAATTATCTACGTTAACACAATGCATGCAAAGCAACACTGTGAATGGAGCCTTATTGAACTAGTGATTTTTTTTTTGATTTTTAGATCTAAAACATTTAATATGTTGCAGAGCACCAGTCCATAGATGAGATAGAGATGATTGCATTAGTGTTCCTTTATCATGTTTTTTTTCCCTTTATTTCGCCTGGTGATCCTGCCAGTAAGACACATCTCCTTGTGACAATGTTCACCCACACTGCAGACTAAGGTCCCCAGAAAGGACTTGAGGTGCATGAACCCACCAGGAGAAGAAGCTGCCAAGAGAAGAGCCAGGCAGATTTGAAGGAACAAAAGGCAAGTAAAAATAAAAAAAAAAACGGAAAAGTGTATATATCAATATAGGGGCTTTCAAATTCCTTAAAATATGGGGTGTGTGGCTGGATACCCCGGGTTTGGCACTGACAGACATGGTACTGGAGCGCCTGCTGGTTTAGACCCTTAGGGATGGCGGGTTGCACCAAGGTTCTGTATGACAATGTTGGTCCTGGTCTATTTTCATACATAGATGCCCGGTTGGGCTCTGGTTTACCTGGTACTGTTTTAATTTTCTTGTTGATTGTGACTACAATGTGTGTAAGCCCGCATTCACACTACCGCAGCATGACTCTGTACTACTTCGGGGGTGACTTGTGAAGTCCCGTGCACCGCGACTTCGGCGCTACTTGCACGGACTTTATATAATGAATGTCTATGCAAGTCGCCCTGAGGTCGCCCCGAAGTAGTACAGGACCCTTTTTCTAAGTCGGAGCGACTTGTGTCGCTCCGACTTAGAACGGGTCCTGTAGCAGTCAATGGATCGCGACTTGTCAGGCTGACAAGTCACCTGACAAGTCTCCTTAGTGTTAATGGACTCTAATCGTGCGTAACTTCTCAATAAAACTTTCTTTTGATTAAAAAAAAAAATAATAATAATAATAAAAAAACGATATTTTAAAATATTATAAGCAATATTACTATTTTAATAATTTTAAAGCCTAGGACAGACAGTTTTGCCTAAAGTTTAGTGATTCTTTAATTCTAACAAAGAAAGCGGTGTCAGTCTCCTGGCTGTGCAGTCTGGCAGAGGTGCAAGAATCGCAAGGATGGCTAAACGGTATTAAAAATCATTTGGTAAATGCAAATGTTTATGTTAGATCCTACCTGGCATTCAGTTTTAAAAAACGAAATGTTGTTATGTATGTGATGCTGAAATATATACCCTTTTTTTTTTTTTTTTTTTGGCTTAGAACATTCCTTAAGAAAAAGCTTGTCAAATAAGTGTACATTTGTGTGAATGTCTTTTTTAGAACACCTGGCGTACTCAGACAAAACAAAGCAGTGAGACCTTTCCCAGTCTTTATGCAATTACCTCTGTAATACATATAGATTTCACATCACGCAGCATATAAGATCAATCACGTAAGCAAGGGCTCTGAAACGTTCTGCAACAATTAGCATGATTTGGTCCTAAGAGGCATCTTAGATTCAAGGGAGATTAGTCAAGAGTCACGTTACCATTACAACATCTTATGCATATAACTGTGTCACCAAGTCTTGCAGAAATGCAATGGATGACCTGTATGGATGAAGCCAACATTAGTTTATTTTTCTGACGCAGAGTAAGCACAAATGCCCCGGTGGACCATGAGCTCTTTACGTGCCGATGTCAAGGGAAAAGCTCAACTTAAAACGGACTTAAAGAATTATTATTTTACAAAATCCATGAGGAGTGATGTCATTGTACATTGCAATTTTAAATCATAGATCGAAATATAGATAGAATTAACCCTGGAAAATAGTTTTATTAAACAAGATACCGCTAGAATTAAATTTTAATGGTAACATACCAAGGGATTCTATTAGCCTTACCCAACAAAGAGTCCTACTTTGCAATTGCAATAACACATAGAAACCAATCAGAATCTATTTCACGTTTTTCTGGCTAAAGTATAGTCAGTGCTGATTGGGTGATACAGTTTGTTGAACCTAGAGCTAGCACTTATAAAAAATGACTTTTTATTAAGGCTGCATTTCCTCTAACTGTGCCTGGAACTTGGTATATGTAATCTAAGTATACTTGTATAGCATGTCCAAGGAATTCAGTTTATGTCAGCATACACATACCATGATTCAGGGCCGGGACAAGGGGGGGATTTTGGGGGGCAGCATGGGGGAAGTATTGTTCTAGGAAGGGAAATTTGGGGGGGTGCTAAGAGTGCTAAATTATTAGAGGTATTCGTGTTGGGAGAGGGGTTGGTGGCAAAGATTTGGTGTTGGGAGAGCATTTAAACTGGGGGATGAGGGTACCAAAGATTTGTTCCGGGAAGGGGGATTTGAGAATTGGGGCAGATTTGTACTTTGGAGGAGGGGAAATTTATGCTTAGGGGTAAGCATGCAGATTATTGCTCAGTATTTTTGTGGGGGGGATTTTTACTGACACATAACGTTCATACATCTGGGGGGTGGGGGGGCACAGTTGGCATGTTTGCACTGGGATCTAGGTGACCTTGTCCCAGCACTGCCATGATTGCCTAAAGTTAATGATAGTCTCTAATATCTTCTTCAGATTTATTACGTAGCAGAGGACCTACTTGTCTGCATACTATCCATTATATAGTGATTGCATTGTTTGGATGAAGTTCTACTCTAACCTAAAATACATTTTACACAAAATATATAATTAGATTGGAACATGTATGGACAGATCTAGGAATTTTTGCACAGCTTTCAACAATTTTCTTTTTTTAATATTTTTATTTAATGTGGTTGCTCAGAGTAAGGCCGGCAATAGACGGAACGAAATTCAGCAGGGACTGGCTGAACTTCAATCCATCTATTGGCATGCTGGTTGTACTGAAGACGATCTATCTATAGACTTCAGTACAATAAGCCTTTCAGGTTTTTCTCATGTTATCACTGCCAGCAGCTATAGCCGGCAGAAGTGATCATTGATTATTGTGGGCAGTTTAGAAGCACCTCAGTGTGAAAGGAAAACTAAAATGAAGTTTGGTCAAATCATTTGTACCTAAAAGCATTATGGTAACCCAGTGTAGGTCTAGAATAAACTTCCTTTAATAACTTTGCGATAAACACCTGAACTTTTCTGGCAAAAAATATCATCTCATTCTGCTAAAAAAAAAAAAAAAAATATTTCTCTGACCAAAAATATTTTGATAGATAAAATAAAGTGTCATTTTGCAGTCTTATAGAACATCAAAGTCTTTCTGAGGACCTATAATTAGGCTACTTAAGTGGGTGAAATTCCTGTGCGTGTTATATTGCAGGTCAATGGACACATAAATAACACAGGCAGTGCGGATTTGTCACTCTACAGGCTGCCCAAATTTAGCCTAAAATTTCTCAATTTTGTATTTGTCAAAGAGAAAAAAAAAAAATCAGTAGTATTGTCTAGACATCTGGAAGTCTATGATAAGAAGATCCACATGTTCCGCTTAACCACCATAAATATATCTCAATCTCCACACTCTCAGGCGTACCATGGTCTCCCCAATGCCACATTAGTTGGTGAGATGTCACAATGAATTGCCATTTCTCCAGTAAACGTGATAAAGCAGACACAGCCTGTGGCCAGACCATGAACAACGAACAAAGAAATGGATTGGAAGAGTCATTTCTCCAAATGGTGGAAATCTGAGACATTGTAAATGATGTCAGTGATATCCTTCAACCACATTTATTACACAAATTGCTTCTTTTTTTTGGGGTGGGGGGATTTACGCTTTCTTATGGCAATATTGTTTTGCAAAGATAATTTTGCTTTTTGTGGAATTTTTACACAAACTAAAGTAAAGTACAAACTAAAATATTTTTGCAAAATAATATTGCCATAAGAAAGCTTAACCCCCCCCCCCCCCAAAAAAAAAAAAAAAAAAGTCAATGTGTACATTATTATTATCGTTATTATTATACAGGATTTATATAGCGCCAACAGTTTGCGCAGCGCTTTACAATATTAATTATTTTGTTTTCTTATGTAATGACAAATGTATGGCCAACTAATCAGACTCATCGTTTAAATATAAAAATTGCTTTGGTCCATAAGGGGTATACAGGTGTGAGAGCTTTAATGGTTAAAGGATATCACTGACATAATGATTAGAAAATGTGTTGCTTTAGGCTTGATTGGTGTTTAAAAAAATTACTATGCGCAGGACGGATGTGCTCAAGTTTCAGAGCCAAATCCTCTCATTTATCTGGGGGAATAAGAGACCTAGGGTGAATAAGAAAACGCTATATACCCCCGAAACCAGGGGAGGTCTTGGGGTACCGGACCTGATGAAATATTATCACGCAGCCCAAATGGCCCAATTAATACAGTACCACTCCCATCAGTCCCCTACGGCCTGGATGAGCATGGAAGCAAGTTGTATACCGGATGGGGTGGTCTCCCATGTTATGTGGTTGCCACCTAGAGATCGCCCCCCCATTCTATGTCCAGCTTTATCCCACTCTTTAGCCATCTGGGATCGTTTGTCTAGAACACATGCCTTTCGATCCCCCCACACCCCCATGGTCCCCATTCTCAATAATAGCGGGTTCCCCCCGGGTCTCTCCCCCAGGTCCTTTCAATGGTGGACGAATAAGGGTCTCATCCGCATAGCAGATCTATGCGACCATAGAGGTTTCCTTAAACGACAGCAGCTGGTTGACAAATACGCTTTGCCTCGGTCCGAATATTTTAGGTACACTCAGATTGACCACTATGTACGTACACTGTCTCGCCTCTCAGATCTGACCACAATGACGCCTGTAGAGTATTTATGCCGCAACTTTGATAAATTACGGGGCTACATTTCCATGGTTTATAACGTGTTAACTGACTCACCTATAAAACTTCCTTATATGCTCCGTTGGGAAACCGACATCCAGGACACCCTTGAGCTGGCGGACTGGCATGTTATGGCTCAGGAGGCCTCCAGGTCACTGATCAACACCTCCATCGTAGAAGCAAATTATAAAGTGTTGCTCCGCTGGTACATGGTGCCGGCCAGAATAGCAACTTTTGTCCAGGGCGCATCTTCTCTGTGCTTTCGGGGTTGCGGCCAGGAGGGTACCATGTTTCACGTTTGGTGGCAGTGCCCCAAAGTGCGGCGTTTTTGGATCAGGGTGTACAATTTTATTTACACCTTGACCCAGGTTAACCTAATCAAATCTCCACAGCAGGCCCTGTTGGGTCAGAAGGTGGGTGCGGCCACGAGAGCGCAGAGGCGGCTTATCACTTTTATCTTTACAGCAGCTAAAATTACCATAGCCAGGTCCTGGAGGTCTCCTGTTATACCATTTGAGCAGTTGAGGCACAAGCTGTCCTGGATTATGCTGAATGAGCGGCTGTCGGCACAATTGGACGACAAGCTGCGCGGATTTGATAAAGTGTGGGAGCCCTGGCTCAGTTATCTGACGGGGCCGGCTTGAGGGAGGTCCAGGGGGCAGGGGGCGGGGCGCGGAGTTGGGTCCATTCTTTTTCTAATCTTCCTTTATTCTATCGCTTCTTCTTCCCTTTCTTTTCTCGCGTTTCTTTTTTTCTTTACCTTCCTTCTTTGCCTTTTCAGTACTTTTCGCTTAGCATGGGGCTGCCTTGAGAGGGCACGTAGCTATGTACCCTAGCACTTTTTACCTACTCAGGGGAATACGCTTTTGTAGTCTATCTCAAAGGCCTCTGTTGGATTGTTATGCGGGGTAAATACTGTGGGTTTACTGTTTGCCTCTGGGCTTGTTACAGTTTGTTGCAGCACGGGCCTTGCCCCTAAATGATACCAAATGTCGTTGTTCTGATGTATATGTTAAAATTCTCAATAAAAATTATTAAAAAGAAAAAAATTACTATGAATAAAAAGTACTCACTTTCTTTCTTATGCCCCGTACACACGTGCAGATTATCTGAAGACTTTTGTCTTCAGATTTACCTTTTCTATGTAGTGCAAGGGCCTGCCGGATTGCATACAAATTGAAAGTGTTTAGGTTTGACCTCATATTATATGGTTTTGGTAAGTCTAAAGGAATAAGTCTTCAGATAATCTGCACGTGTGTACGGGGCATAAATTTGTCCTGTTTCAAATTACACTAAAATGATGTTTCTGGAACAAAGCTTGGCAAAAGCTACTTAAATTAAAATTTGCATATTTATTATAGTAAAAAAAAAAATAGATATAAAAAAAAAATCAGCGAAAAATATTGGCTAAGTAGAAAAGGGGAGGAGGAAGTTAATTAGGGCTGGTTAAGGTTAACTAAGAGGTATTAAGGTGTTATACTGTATATCAATATATTTTATTTGAGAAAAAAATGCATGTATGGTTCTTTAAAGCAGTATTAAGCCTACAATCAAACATTTTATTATATTGCAGCTTACCAATTTTTAAATGTGGTGGCTGCATTAGTATTCTTTTTTTAGGCTGTTATTTTTGCCTTTTAATCCTTCTAGTAAGTCTGTTGTTGTTCAACAGAACAAGCTTTTCTGCAAATATGTTAGTTACAGCGTGAAGACAAACCATTTACCACTGACCGGGGTGCTTACAATGATCAGCTTTTATTGATTCATGTAAAACCTTTATCCCAGAAGGAAAACAAACTGCTGTAACTTTTAATAAACTGTTAGCTTAAGTTTGGCTTCAATTTGTTAGTGTATCTAAATCTGCTAGTACATCAAACACTCCTATTGCCCCAGACTGACAATGCTGCTGCCTAAAGGCTGCTCATGTGCTCCTTCATCCAGAGTGGAGGCACTCTAATAGGTGAAACAAAAGAGAAAACTTCTAAAAAAAAAAAGAAAACGAATGCAGCCACCACATCTAATGATTGGTAAGCGGCAATATATTATATTTTATTTATATATATATATATATATATATATATATATATATATATATATATATATATATATTTTATCTCTTTAAATGATGACATATGCACTGTATGTCCTCTCCTACTAGCATTAGACAGGGGCTGGACCAAGCACCAGCATTGGTACATTAGTGAAAGAGGAGTGATTCATAAACTCTTCCTTATCTGAAAGTACCAGGTAATTACTTTGCTCTCAGCAGCTTTACAGATAATGACGGAAGTGAGGGAAAAGTGAGTATATTTATGCTCCTGGTGAAAGGGACATTAGAGCAAATGTATTGGTTTGCCCTGAACTGGCAAAATTAGATAAATTAGATTATTATTTTTAATTATTTATTAATAATGAGTAAATACAATTAACATTGTTTTAAAAAAAAAAAACAAACAAAATAAAGGCAAGAAAGATATTATGTAAAGCTGTATCCAAAATACAGATTTTAATGCAAATCAAACATAGCACAAATAGACTGTAAATCCCCTACAATATGATTGATTTTGGTTTATTTTTGATATGTTTGATGTGTAATAAAATCAGGATTTCGCATATGGATTTTTCTTTAGACCTTTCTTGCCCTATTTTTTGTTTGATTCATGTGTGGTTTTGATTTTTTTGTATGCTTCTAATTATTTAATCATGCTTTTTGAGTGACGACTAGGTATGAGGATTTATTTTAATATTATTGCAGTTTTAAAAAAAAAAAAACTTTGTTTGTGTGTGTAGAATAAATTATGGTTTTTATGCAAGCATGGTGTTCTTGAAACTGCTTTACACCAGAAGAAAAAATAAATCATAAATGCATTCCACTCATATTCCTAAATGCATTTGCACTGATACATTTAACTTACACGTATTTAATTTATGTCAACGTTCCTTATATTCTGCATCTAGAATTTGTGGGTGAAGATTACATGCTTACTTACATAGAATACTTTTCACCTGAGGCTGATATGAAGTGCATTGTGCATAATTGTCAGGTACAGTGTGACTTCAGAAATCATCCCTGTGTGTACACATCACCTTTGGAACATGCGTCAAACTCAAGGCTCATGGGCCGAATTCGGCCTGCCAGGCCATTTCATGTGGCCCTTGCACCTCTCCTGCAGCTGCCCCCCTCATCTTCACCCTCCCGATGTCTCAGCAGTCAGTAGCAGTAAGAAGGACAGAACTCCTCTGCCATATCCTGCCCTCCTCAGTGCAGCCACTGAGAGACTCATCTCTGCCCCTACCTTGTCTCAGCAGTTGGCAGCAGAGAGGAGGACAGAACTCCTCCTACAGATCCTGTGCCTCTCTGTGCAGGCGCAGCATCCTCTCGTCTCAGCCTCCCCTGGTCTTAGCATCCAGCAGACAGCGGTAGCTGACTCCAGCCCTCCTCTGGTCCTCCTCCAGACCCTGCACTTTCTGCTTCTGAGCTCCTCCCCCAGCTTCTTCCTGGCAGCAGCACAAGGTAAAGGGGGTGCACTGTGATTTAAAGGAGGGTGGGGGAGTCTTGACTTCTGATGGTGGTGGTGGGGGGGGTGCTCTTGACTTCTGATGGTGGGGGGGTGCTGTTGATTTCTGATGGTGGGCGGGGGGGGGGGGTGCTCTTGACATCTAGTCTTACAGATACAACCAGGGCTGAGCTGCTGTTAGAAATCACGGGGCCCCGTACAGCCTACCAGGGGCCCCATATCAGACACAAACATAACAGAGAACCTGTGTGAAATAGAAATAGCCATTTTTAATTGTTTTTTAATTTAAAAAAATTATAATTTTTTTTAAATGTTTACAATTATTTTTATTTACAATTTTTTTAATGATTTATTACAAAGTTTAATTATTATTATTTTTTTCAAATGTGTTATTTTTTTTTTACAGGACAGGGAAGCCTGCAGCGCTCTGGGAGGTGGCACAGTGAAATGGGGGCACTTGGGGACAGGGGAGGGGGATCAGAAGCAGGCCGAACAGGGAGGGGGATCGGTGTTGGAGAAGTAATTACAGGAACGATGCCCTGTGTCTGTGTCTCTCCCTGCAGCAGCTGAAAGCTGGCAGGAGGGGGAGAAACTGTCTTTCAGCTGCTGCAGAGAGCTGCACAGGGCTTCATTCTGTAATTATGGGATATTATTTATTATTTAAGTCTAACCACTTAAATTGAAGGCAGCTCTACTTAGGGTATCTAACACCAAGAAGGGAGAGGTGCCATATTCTTTATTTTAAATAACTTCCTTCTGTAATTGCCCCCCTGCCCAACTGCACAGGTTCCCCATGCTGTTGGGGCCCCCCTGTGTGCCCGGCCCCCTACAGGACGACTGGTGGTCCCCCCCTATCAACGGCCCTGGATACAACCATAATGCTGATGCATGTGCCGGAGTCCAGACCATGACCAGAAGAGCAATTTTAAAATAGTTAAGACCACTTGTATGCACCTTGATCCACCAGCCCAAACCAGCTTAGTTCTGGCTGATGGCAAACTAAAAACTCTTCTGCTTTGATGCATAGTATGAGCTCAGAGCAGTACTGATTTATGAAGATTTATCCCGGTCTCCAAAAATTACCTTTGATAGGGGGCTAATCAAGACTTTAACTCACTGAAGCTTCTTCCTGAGGCCTTTGGGCCTCAATTTCTTCAATCTTCAAAACCTATTCTCACTCCCAGTGTTTTTCACCATCACTGGGGTAGATATTTGCTCTAGCAGTATGAGCAGTGCCCTTTTTTTTCATTATAGCCACCTTTTACCAGGAATTAGGGATACACATCTCTTTGGGAGCCCATATTTTGGTTTTCCCTAAGTTGGGTCCTACATATTCCCTCATCTGCTCTTCCATATGAGGATGCTACTTTGGACAATCCGAGAGAGTTCCTTTTAATAATATGAAGTTTAAGATGATGCCCCTAGCACAGTGCCTAAACCTTCAACCACTTCTGGACCACCCACGGTACGGCCCGGCTGCGCAAAACGACATACCTGTACATCGCATCTTCTTACTGGTCTAGGCAACCCACTGGCGAACTGCTCCCGCTGGGATTGGACACAGTGGGTCCGGCGGATGCAATGTTCGCCGGGACCCACTGATCGTTCCCGAGAGAGGCAGAACAGCGGTCTGCCTATGCAAACAAAGCAGATCGCCGTTCCGCCAGGGGAGAAGATGGAGATCTTTTGTTCCTACTAAACAGGAACATGGATCTCTGTCTTTCCCAGTCAGGCCATCCCCCGCACAGTTAGCAAGCACCCCGTAGGGACACGTTTACCCTCTGATCGGCCCTGATGTTAACTCTTTCCCTGCCAGTGTCATTAGTACAGTAACAGTGCATATTTTTAGCACTGATCACTGTAATAATGCCACTGATCCCCACAAAAGTATCAAAAGTGTCAGTTAAGTATCTTATTTGTCCGCCGCAATGTTACAGTCCTGCTAAAAACCTCTGATTGCTGCCATTACTAGTAAAAAAATAAATAAATAAATAAAAAATGCCATAAACAGTTTGTAGACGCAATAACGTTTGCGCAAACCAATCAATATACACTTATTGGGATTTTTATTTACCAAAAATATGTAGCAGAATACATATTGGCCAAAACTGAAGAAGAAATTAGATTTTTTTTACATTTTGTTTTTTATTTGATGTGTTTCATAGCAGAAAGTAAAAATTGTTTTATTTTCAAAATTGTCGCTCTTTTTTTTGTTTATAGAATAAAAATGGCAGAGGTAATCAAATACGACCAAAAGAAAGCTCTATTTGTGGGTAAAAAAAGGGACTTCAATTTAATTTGGGTACAGCGTAATTGCAGTTAAAATAATGCAGTGCTGTATCGCAAAATATGGCCTGGTCATTAAGGGGGTGAAACCTTCCAGGGTTGAAGTGGCTAAAAAAGTAGAGCTTTAGTTCCAATGCAGAATGTCTGAACTTTTTAAACACTGTATTTATAACAAATATAAACATTTGAGTCTCATATGTTTGTGGCATTAGTGAATTATCATGCAATCCTTAACATATTTATTTTATGCTGAATTTTTTTTTTTTTTTTAGCATCTCTCACAGTGAAGTCCAAGTTAGAAGAGGGTACACAGGTGAACAGCTGAAGGGATCTCTGAGATGGTACCACAGGTGGGCGACAGGAGACACAAGACCACCCCACTTGAAAACCAGTACTCTAATAGCAATTGGCACAGTACTCTCTGCAGTGCTGGGTATTCTGCAGAAGCTGCACTCAATTGGGCTCCTGTCTAGTTGCCTGTACACTGGGACTAATAGTGGAGAACCATATAATGGCTGCAGACCACATGCCCAGCCACCTCTGCCTCATCAGCTATGGTCTCTCTGAGCAGATGAGTGGAAAAAACAGGGAAACTTCTGTTCGATGGGTGTGTCCAGGAGTCCAGATGATTGTGGGAACCCAGAGGATTGCAGGGAAAGGAGTTAAAGGAACCCACACCTGCAGTTGAGCATGGCAAGTAAAGGGGCATTATGCTACAATGTTAAGTGGCCGTACACAGCACATTTGTGTAATTTCACTTGGCTCAGCATGCTTGGTGATCCTTGTCAATATAAGGGACCTTTCACACGAGCGGTGCGCACGACAGACTCCGTTTTGCTCAGCGGGGATCGTTCAGCCAATCCCCACTGAGCAGGCACATGACAGCTCCGTCTCCTCTTACTTTGCAGAGATGGAGCTGTCAGAGCCTCACTCTTCTGTATGGGAGATCGGATAAAAACGGACCGCCTGTGCGTTTTTATCTGATCTTATCCGATCCGATCCTCCAGATGGATGGAAAATAGGATTTCCACCTTTCCGAATTTCATGGACAGGATCGGATCGGATAGCAGCGGGTGCCAGCGGACATGTCTCCGCTGACATCCGCTGCTACATAGAGCCGCATGGAGCGTCCGATCAGGTCCGCCTGAAAAACTGACAAGCGGACCTGATCGGAAAGCCCGTGTGAAAGGGGCCTAAGAGTTGTTCAAACAAGGACTTGTACCCTTTGCATATATTTTAAGTGAGACAATGGCTATTGCACAGGAAACATTTACCAGATAAAAAAATGTGGAAACTGTAACTTTTGCTTTAACGTTTTATCTTAAAACCTAAAGCTTCAGGTTCCTGGCCTCACATTTCAGCATTTTCTGTGCTTGAAGCACAGTATATTTTCAATGCAATGAGGTAACGGATGGCAAGCTCGACTCTCACTACATATCACTCTGTTTCCCTTAATTATTATCATATTCTGGTCTTTATCTATGATGTAAAAAGCATGGTCATAACAGATGTTTCTTGGTCAACAAGATAGAGCTGGGATTTGCACTACATAGATTATACACATGTGTATCTACAGCGGTAATGCAAAAAAGTATACACATTGTACCTCCCAAGACTGAAATAAAGAGCAGTTTTTGCCAGCCAATTTCAGGAGAAAATAGTCAACTTGCCAACATTACATAGGACAAACAAATTTAAACCATTAAGAGAAGCCAACTTTTGCCAAACATTTCCAAGAAACAAACAAACCATGATGCCATTCTACTAAACTCAAGAATGTTCAGTTATCAATTAAAAGCAGCCAACGTTTATTTAATATTTGCTCTTTAGTCTGTTAAATATTCAATTGAACGTTTTTTTTTGTTATATTCGTTCCAAAAAAAAAAACAGTTGATCTTGTCAGAAATTTAGAATTGTGCCGTTCACTCTACCTGTGTTATTTCACGTTTAATTCGCTCTACTCCACACTACAAACCCCACACCCTCCTTCCCATGATATAGAGATGAAAAAAGGAAGGAATTATGCTTTTGTAGTTTAGCAATAGACAACTGGGCAGAGATCACACCATTTCTTGCAATTTTAATCTAGAAAAGGAAACAAGATGCTGAGTGAATATCTGGAGGACAATAGGTGTTTTCTGTATTTAAAAGGATAAAACATGGTGAAACTTGCATGTACTGCAGAGTTGCAGTGTGTAGATTTTATTTTGCCTTGACATATATTTTTTAACCTATGAAGACTGGGGCAGTACCAGGAAATCTAAGAGTGTTGGATCGCAATGACCACATATTTGCTGTGCTGGGTGTGTGAAAACCAGACAAACAATGGATGGGTAGGAGGCCAGGGGAGGGCTGGCAGCCTTAAGCCTGGGGGGCAAGTTCGGTCAAGTGGCCCGCTGAACTACCGAATCAACTCACCATCCATGCCCAGCTTTTTAGTGGGACTGCGACATTGCGACGGACAAATCTGACACATAGTGACACTTTTTGGGGACCAGTGACACTAATACAGTGATCAGTGCTAAAAAATGCACTGCTACTGTATAAATGACGATGGCAGGAAAGGGGTTAACACTAGGGGTGATCAAGGGGTTAAGTTTGCTCCTAGGGAATGCTTTCTTACTGTGTGGGGGATGGATGTACTAGAGAAAATAAAAAGATCTGTGTTTCAGCTCAGCTGAAACACAGATCTCCATCTTCCCGTGACAGAACAGCCGTCTGCCTTGTTTACAAAGGCAGACCGCCGTTCTGTCATTCTCCTGCATGATCGCAGGTGACCTGCTGATTGGCTCCCGCTGTGTCGCGTCCCCTAGAACCCGTGCACAAAATCACGCATCGGTATGTGATTTTGCACAACCAGGCCGCCCTGCCACACTATATATGCGGTGGGCGGTCTGGAAGTGGTTAAGCTGGATGAATGGGTCCTGTAGTCCTGCACTAGTTGGGGGATCGGGGGTGGGTGACACATGCTGAGCTCTGAGGGGCTTATGCTGGGACCTGTAGTCCTTCACTTTTGGGGGGATTACATCCCCAAAAGCAAAGGACTGCAAGTCCCAGCATAAACCATGGCTGAGATCTACACATGTGACCTCCTCCTTTGCGGCCAGCTTACGCTCCCATGACACAAGGGGGAGCCCTAGGGGACCTCAGGGACCCAATACCTTTAAAGAGGTTGTAAACCCATGAAACTATTTTTTTTTTTTTTTGCTGCAACCTGAAAGAGAAACCCATAATGAGCTAGTATGCATCGCATACTAGCTCATTATGAAATACTTACCTTAGAACGAGCCCCCGCTTACCTGTATGACGGGCGACATGTCCAGTCACCCGTCTTCCGGGATTGCGGCATCCGGCCATCTGATTGGCCAGAGCCGCGGGTGCCAACAGTCACGGCACCGGACTCTGAAGGAACGGCACCAGCGGCCGTTCCTTCAGAGCGCATGCGCCAATGACGTCACTGGCTGCATGTCAGGTAAATATCTCTTTAAAGAGGAAGTAAACCCTCCTCTGACACTTTTACCTATAGGTAAGCCTTTATTAAGGCTTACCTATAGGTAGTGTAAATATTTCCTAAACATGCACCGTTTAGGAGATATTTACCTTACATGCAGCCAGTGACGTTACTGGCGCATGCGCTCTGAAGGACCGGCCGCTGGTGCCATTTCTTCAGAGTCCGGTGCCGTGACCGTCGGCTCCCGCGCTTGTGCACGGGAGTGACGTCACCGCGGCTCCGGCCAATCAGATGGCCGGATGCCGCGATCCTGGAAGACAGGCGACTGGACATGTCGCCCGTCATCCAGCTAAACGGGCGGCACGGCGGGGGCTCATTCTAAGGTAAGTATTTCATAATGAGCTAGTATGCGATGCATACTAGCTCATTATGTCTCTCTTGCAGGGTCAAAAAGAAAAAAAGAAAGGGTTTACAACCTCTTTAACTGGACTGTATACAGCATGTATATTGATGTATAGCTGCTCCTGGCTCTAAATACTTGTCTCATACCTGTATAATACAGGTATGAGACAGGTATATAGTGCCAGGAACAGCTATACATCAATATACAGGCTGTATACAGTGCCAGGGGGAAAGTACAGGGAAAAAATGTCCACATCATGTCACTTTTTTTTTTTGTCACTCACTGGCTGCTCTTCTCCGAGTGACAGTGCCAGGGGGAAAGTACAGGGAATTAAAAATGTCCACATGTCACTTTTTTTTTTTTTGTCACTCACTGGCTGCCGCTGCTCTTCTCCGAGTCCCGACCACCTCACAGACACTGTCCACCGCACCGCAGCAGGTAACTTCACTAGAATCAATCTGGATTGCCGCTGACCCGCCGCTGTTGCCCGTTGCAGACTTGCAGTTTACTAGGCCAGGCCAGCCACCTCTTCTGCATCGGCCCCATGTTGATGGGATGGAGGGAGGAGCCGGAGGTGGGAGGGGCCGGGCGGCTGGGGCCAGTGATCGGCGCGGAGGGCCGACGGTGCTTTGGATGATGGGTCTCCTCTCCTCTCTGCTCTGGAGGCCGCTACATCACTGGTTGCTAGACGCTAAGCGTCCGGTGATCTAGCAACCAGGTCTCCAGGGCAGGGCCAGGGCAGGAAGTGACAGCGTGTCTGTTACTGTGACTCACTGACTAGCGACATACCATACCGACGGACGGCGGGACTGACCCCAAACTGAGCGGCCTTTTCTGAGGGGGATTAGACCGACCGGCCCGGGGGGAAATTGCCACCTTGCCCCCCGGGCCAGCCCGCCTCTGTAGGAGGCCCTCAAATATTTGAGGATAACTTCAACTTGATGCTGATAACCAAATACATTAACAGCAAGTGTACACAGGCATTTGTGTTTTACTTCTGATCAAGCTTGTATGTAAGAACAGTTTTCACTTAAACTGACCGCAACATGATGTCACCCTGTTCACACCCATGTCTCAATAAATCTTAACTCACCCTCTCCTATGGCATCACTTTCTGACTGCCTGAACCCAGATGTCATTACATTTCTGCCTCCTCACTAGTGACCGCAATTCTGCAGAGGTTCTGCCAGGAAAGTGCAAAAAAGATTCTGTTGCTTTTTTTTTTTTTTTTTTAGAAATCTTGAAATAACTGCAAAATGAAAGCTGGTTAGAGGTGTGAAGGATTTCTGCAAAAAAACTGAAAACTTGTAGCAATTATTTACATTTTTTTTTGCGTTTTCAGACCTACTAAATGCATAAAGAGAATAATGATGGAATACTACTGCTCTCTTAGTCCCATCTGCCCTCTGATTGTTGTAGTGACAATGGCCCAGGCAAGGCAGGCCAAGTCAGATATCCTTTTGTCTTACCATATTCTCTTTATCGGTGATCTCAGATTTCTTAGGGCTACTCCTGGCCTTAGAGTAAGATATATTCAGAACAGCTTTGTTGTAACCTTGTGGGAAGATCTGTAGATGGTCAAATCACTTTAGCTGAGAATGCCACAATTAGGTACCAGTGCCGGCTGGTGCTCAAAATTTTTTTTTTTGGGGGGGGGGGGGGCGCAAACAGAAAAATGTAATAGGCATTGCTTTGCGGCAAAAAACGATGTAAAAAATTGCGTGATTTTGAGGTCACAAAAGTGTGAAAGGGGCCTTCAGTAATCAAGGTATAGTGTGTGCCCCCTTCAATGCAGAGTGACCAACGTGCCCCCTTTCAACGCAGAGAGACCAGCGTGCTCCCATTCAATGCAGGATGACCAGCGTGCCCCCTTTCAATGCAGAATGACCAGCGTGCCCCCCTTTCAATGCAGAATGACCAGCAAGCCCCCTTTCAATGCAGAAGGACCAGCGTGACCCCATTCAATGCAAAGAGATCAGCGTGCCCCCTTTCAATGCATAGAGACCAGCGTGACCCCTTTCAATGCGAAATGACCAGCGTGCCCCCTTTCAATGCAGAATGACCAGCATGCCCCCATTCAATGCAGAGAGATCAGTGTGCCCCATTTCAATGCAGAGAGATCAGCATGCCCCCTTTCAATGCAGAGAGACCAGTGTGCCCCCTTCAATGCAGAAAGATCAGTGTGCCCCCATTTAATGCAGAGAGATCAGTGTGCCCCCTTCAATGCAGAGAGATCAGTGTGCCCCCATTCAATGCAGAGAGATCAGTGTGCCCCCTTCAATGCAGAGAGATCAGTGTGCCCCCTTTCAATGCAGAGAGATCAGTGTGCCCCCTTCAATGCAGAGAGATCAGTGTGCCCCCTTCAATTCAGAGAGATCAGTGTGCCCCCTTCAATGCAGAGATCAGTGTGCACCCATTCAATGCAGAGAGATCAGTGTGCCCCCTTTCAATGCAGAGAGATCATCGTGCCCCCATTTAATGCAGAGTGACCAGCATAGCGTGCCGTGCCCCCCCCCCCGAGACCAGTGCACTTACCTGCAGCTTCTCCTCAGTCCCCCAGCGTCTCCTTGAGTCCTCCCACCTCCTCCTCGGCCAATGGCATGGTTTTGCCTTTCGGCCAATCAGGAAGCGGGTCCTGATTGGCCAGGAGGAGGATCCGTGTGACAATAGCGATTTTTCGTTCGCTATTGTCACTTTCTTCACAATGGGTGGGCTCGGGGCGCACTGCTCTGCGCCCCGGGTCCACCCTTTTCTGAAGCCTGTTAGAGCCTCTGGCTCTAATCAGGTGACTCAGAAAAATAAAAACCCCATTGAGCTGAAATCCACATGCAGATTAGGGGGCCGGACGCATGGATAGGGGGGGGGGGCGGTGCCGCCACTGTTAGGTACACTCCAGTCATGAAGGAAAATAAAACCTTAAAAGTACTCAATAATTGCCCCCACCCCAGTACAGACCACCCAGGCTAATACTGCAAGCTGTGGCCCTGTTTATTCCTAAAGGTAAGCCATATTTCAAGGAACCACTGGAGGCTGCCATAAATATGACTTACCTATAGGAATGAATAAGGCTACAACATGCATGAACAACATAAAGAAGAGCTGTGCAGGACCATGTTGGACAAAGGATCGCTGTATTGGGGAGAAAGGTAATAATTTGTATTATAACAGGTGGGCTACTATCTGATGCATAATTCAGTTTTCCATCTAGGCCACAGGTGTCAAACACAAGGCCCACGGCTAGGCCATTTCATGTGACCCTCACACCCAGGGCTTTTTTTCAGCTGAAACGTGGTGGAACGCCGTTCCGCCACCCCCGGCTCTTGCAGATCCCTGTCTACCCTGCGTACACTCACAGCCAGGCAGATGAAATGTGAGGAAGTTTTCTAAGGGGGGGCACTCTGCACACTCCTGAACTCTGCACACCACAAACTTCTTATCTCTGCACTCTGTACATAGCGCACCCATAAACCCTGCACTCTGTATGTCATGCAATCCTCAACCCTGCAGTCTGTACATAGAGCACCCCTGAACTCTGCACTCTGTATATAGTGCACTCATGAACTCTACACTCTGTACACTGCATACTTCTAAGTATCTAAATAGATGCATAGTCTTACAGATACAACCGGCCCTTTGAGGACAGCCTGATGTTGCCCACAATGAAATTGAGTTTGACACCCCTGATCTAGGCATTCGGATTGTGTGTAAAATATATCTATTTGCGATGCTATATCACCCTTCTTCTTAATCCCTCACATTCTCAATTTTAATTTTAAACAAGGCTAGTACTAAAACTTATTTTTTTTTACAGTTAACAATCGTATTTAAGCCTGACTTGGAAGTCTGATTATGACTGGGGATTCAGGAAGCAGAGAGAGAGGATATCACAAAGCACAGGCTTCGGGAAATACATTCCTACTGGCCTCCTACATATATAGAGTTGTGTGCTTATTCCGTAGTGGACTACACAGAATTCTGTAAATTGTATTACCTTTCTACCTGTTCAATGATTATTATATACCTTCCATTTCTATGAATAGCCTACAGATTGTGATGGGACAAACAGGAAGGCAAGAAAAGCAGAAACATTGCTCAAGACGTGATCGGGTCTACTACTCCTCTAAAGCAGATTACAATGTTACATATTCTTTAGAGAAGAACTAACTGTGCATGCAGGCTTTGGAAGATGGTTTTCTGTAACCCAAATGTTTTACTACTATGTCCACTGAAATAAAAATGATATAAAAATCATGTAAAGTATGTTCCTTGCAGAGTAATTTGTAATATGCAACATTTTACTTATTTCCTTTTTTCAAACCATACAAACAATGTGCTTTAAAATATGCGTATTACAGATTTCTAATTTATTACAAACACTTTTTATCTTCATAAAAATATGGACAACTGAGGTTTGGCTCCTAAACACGAATGTTCTCGTAAGAAAATCTGGCTGTCATCTCCCTAAGAAATATAGGTTTTACTTTCAACAGCGGTTCTGAATAGAGTGTTAGTGAAAAACACAAGGGCGGCAACCTGCCATGCAGTTCATCTGAGACTCTGTTGGCTGTAAAAAAAGGAGACCTGAAACAAGAAAATCTCTGACAAATATTCAAAAATGTCATACACGGTGCGAACTCTGTGAAATCAAAGACAGGCAATTGGCCATTGGGGAAGCAGTTAGAATGCAGAGGCTTTAGCAAATTGGACAAGTAATTAATTCCCTGAGCTTGGCCAAGCAATGGCTGTGTATTTTGTGGAAACTGGGCTTGTACTGTCCGTTCCAATTTCTGGTCCAGGTTTGCTACATCCCAGCTCTCCACTGGGCTGAATGTCAGCAGGAAAATATCTAAGCTGCTCTCAGCATGGGGTTAATGACAGCTGATGTGACCAGGCAGAATTACAGTCTGGGGAAGCCTCAGGCTTGGGGACCTGCCAAGACAAATGGTAATCCAAAGAAACAAGACCAAGACCCATCCTAGAGGTGTCATCCTGCCTTTGTCTAAACAGTTGTACAGCAGTAAATATTGTGAAATGCCTTTGTCTGACTTGTTGTTCTGACATTGAACCTAGGATCAGTCTGCAGGCTTCTCCATCTAACTGAACTGTCATATTTTACATTTTGCATTTTAAACTAAATTCCTGGGAGGCAATTCCATAAATACTGTTCTACATTTGCTAAGATAGTTTAAAATCTGTGTTCCAAAGGAAACACCTGATTCCGTAGCAGCATGTATGACAGTTTATATATTTCGACATTACATATTTATTATTTTTTCTTTGGTTGTGCATGTTTATTTAAACAACTGGCACAAGAATGTGCAAGCTGTTGGCCTTGAAAGCAGTGGTGGGATTGACCTAATAAAAATACAACAGAAAAATGATTTGCTTAATGCAAAGCAACCTTTTCTTTGTTTCCAAAAAGTCATAATTCCACCACTTGGACTAGTAAATAACTATATAAATAAAGGATTTCCTTCATGCCAAAACTTAAAGAAGACCTGTGCTGAGTGAACCTTGGTTGCTGCCATTACTGACCTCTTTGCTAGTTGCCTGGCATTAACTCAGTCTGATCCTCTGTCTTCAACACAATTTAAGCCACTGACTTAGAACAAGCATACAGCAAGCGAAATTGGATGCCCGGTCCTGGTCCATTTCTCAGTTCAGACTAACAATATTTGGACAGCCAAGCTTTGAGCATTTTCAGGAGGAGAGGTAAACAATAGAGGGCTCCAGGCTTCTAACAGGTTTCCCACAGGAGTTTCTCCTAAAGACTAAACAATCATTTTTCCTCTGCCATTTACCTTCATTTTCCAAGGACTACATAACCCATGATACCATCCTGCCTGCAAACTGTGATTTCTGTAATGACTCTGCCTATTGAAACTCCTCTTTGCATTTTTGTAGTCCAGAAGGCAGGTTCTGTGAATTCTGTGACATGCAGAAACTCCCAAGATCATTCAGATCAGAAGTAGGCTAGAAATATATTAAATTCAAAATGGAAATGTATAGGTTTTTTTTTTTTTTTTTTTTGTTTACCATAGATACACTTTAATGTAGTATTTATTTATATTACATCAGAGTCCTTTTTTAATGTTTTAAAATCACTTACTTTAAATTTGCCTTTAAAGACATGTGAAATTCAGCGGAAGTCAGTCAATCAGAAACACAGCTCTAGATACTGACAACACAACACATCTGAATTAGGTCTTTAAAGTCAGAGAAGGACTTTCCTGCAATTTAGGAATTTTGAGACACCCATCTCATTGTTTGTAATATCGTGCCCCTATATCAGCCAATGAGATACACCAATGGACAGTTGGAGTTTGCATACAAGTTCCATCCGTAAGCTCTGCAATGCACACCCACACAGCCCCTTCAACTCTGCTAAGGATTTTATATGCATGTTTAACTGCTATTGTAGGGGAGGAGATAGTATTAATAAAAAATCTCTTCTTGTAAGGCCATCTGCCCAAATTGCCTTCCATGCAATCAGCCTTCAAGTGCCATTATGGAAAATAGAGCTTTGAAGCTACTGGGGCACCTAGTGACAACTGTTATAGATCCAAATAGGACTTAGATGCACTGTAATTTCAAGGTTGTTTTTTTATTCCAAAAATGATAGTACCTACTGTGTTTGAGGAGTACATGCACTCCCTTCATCATCGGTGTTAAAAAAAACCATATCAATACTATAAATGCAGCCCTAATAATATAGTAAGGAAATGTCAAATTAATAGTTATAAACACAAAAAAGATACAAAAAATACTGTAGTTAAAAATATAAATATACAAAGGATTAACAAGGAATTTACAAGGTCAATTTAGGAGAACATAATCCTAGTGGATACTGCACCTATGTGTAAAACAAATAGTCTGCAGAAAAAGAAACCTTCCTTGTTCTAGCCAAGAAATTGTGTATTGGCTGGGGTATTTACTGAGTAAAATAGAATAAGAGATGTGCTAAAAATGCTCATGAATTGTTTGTTTTCGAGCAGATAGAGCTCTTCTGTCCACAAGAAAATACATTTAATTGTTGTAGTTACAACAAAACCTCACATAACGCATTTTTTAGCATACAGTACATTCTACATATAAGAAAGGGTTTTTGTAAGTGAAGGGATTTAATACAGAAAAATTATAAGAACAGACAAAAAATATGAGTATATTGGTTAGTAAAATCATTGTAACGCTGAGCGCTCCGGGCCCTGCTTCTGGACTGGAGCGCTCGCGGCGTTCCTTCCAGATCCACTCACCTGTGCCCGCTCAGGCTCCTTCCTCCGCTCCCCGCTCACGTGGTTCCCGGCGCGTGCGCCCCTGCACCATAGGGCACGCGCGCGCCGGTTGTTTGAAATTTAAGGGGCCTGTGCACCAGTAATTGGTGCCTGGTCCAAACCTCCCTTCCTGTTTCCTGTTTCCTGTGACCTGTTTCCTGTGACCTATTTCCTGTTTCCTGTTTCCTGTGACCTGTTTCCTGTGACCTGTTTCCTGTTTCTTATATAAACCCACTCCCCCTTCCTGTCCTTGCTGGATCTTGTTGCCTTAGTGCCTTGAGAAAGCGATTTGTGTTTGCCTTGCCTGTGTATCTGACCTTCTGCCGTTGACCTCTGACTTCGAACCTTTGCCACCTGCCCTGACCTTCTGCTACGTCTGACCTTGCCTTGTCCTATTGTACCACGCCTGTATCAGCTGCCAGTGAGGTTGAGCCGTTACCGGAGGACACGACCTGGTTGCTACCGCCGCAGCAAGTCCATCCCGCCTTGCAGCGGGCTCTGGTTAAAACCGGTAGTAACTTAGAACCGGTCCTCTAGTACGGTCCATGCCAATCCCTCACTGACACAGAGGATCCACCTCTAGTGCAGTCATCTGCCGCCATTCCGGACCCTGACAATCATTCAATTTACAGCTAGATAATGCACATAGTAATGGTGGTAATCATGATTTTAAATCATGATACCTTGCCAAACATACGTTGGCCAAGTTATGTCTTATTGCTGATGACACAAAGGTGTGTAATAGGGTTGATATCCCTGGAGGTGTCTGTAACATGGAACATGGTTTAGCATTGCTGGAAGATTGGTCAAAGCAGTGGAGACTGAAGTTCAATGTAAAATAATGACCTGGGGAAAAATAATCCTTTGAGAGAGTACAAAATTTGGGGTACGCTGTTGGCCAGCACTACAGAAAAAAGAGATTTGGGGGTACTTTCATTCAGATGATTGCAAAATGAGCAAACTGTTTGACCAGGCTGTGGGGAAAGCGAATAGAATTCTAGGATGACTAGAGGGATCACCAGCAGGAGGAAGGAGGTCCTGATTACACTATATAGATCTTTAATGAGACCTCGTTTAGAATACTGTGTCCAGTAATGGAGACATCACTTACTTACATAAAGATATTGATAAATAGAACAAGTCCAGAGATGGGTAACAAAAATGGTGAAAGGTTTGCGGTTTGAATCAAGAGCAACTTCAGGAACTTAATATAAACAGTCTAGAGGAAAGAAGGGAAAGGAAAGAATTGATTGAAACCTTTAAATACATCAAGGGGATGAATAAGGTTCAGGAGGGAAGTTTTTTCAATATGAAACCAAAATCAAGAACACGGGTACATGGTCTCAAACTAACTGGAAGAAAGTTCAAAACTAACCTTTATAAAGTATTTTTCTGAAAGGGTAGTTGATGCTTGGAATAAACTTCCAGGAGAGGTAGAGACAGGCTTCAAACATGCTTGGGATAAACATAGATCTATACTCAGACAATAAAAGTAATGAAAAAAAAAAAGAAAAAAGAAAAAGAAAACAAAAAAAAAAAAAAACATAAAAAAATAAATAAATAAAAAAGAAAAATGGGCTACTCAGTCTTTTTTTTTTTGCTGTTACTTTTCTATGTTTCTAGGATAATAATATTAATTATTATGATAAATAAACGATAGCTAGAAGTTGATATAGAAAAATGGCGGATATAGACACATAATAGTAAGGTACATTGAATTCATAAGTACATGAAGAGTCTTTAGATTATAAACTCAATAAATCCCAAGGAAAATGACAGAAAAATTAGTTTAGATTATCTACCTAAAGTGGAAAGGTATGGACCTTTAAATGTAAAAGATAGATTGGATTCATAAACTCAGAAAGAAATGTTAGGTAAAAAACTCTAAGTCTCAGAGAAATTACATTGGGGAATCTGTTCAAAGTAAGGCCCAATCCACACCTAAGCATTTTGTAGCTTGAAGGTCTAAAACGCTAAACATCCAAAATCCCATGGTTTTCAATTATGCCTGTTCACACCTTGAAGCTTGTAGCTCAAAAAAGCACATGAACTTCTTTTTAGCTATAAACGTGAAGCATTTTCCTCTAGTAACTAGCGATCCATTGGTTAAAAAAAAAAAGTTTAAGCAAAAACATTTGCAAAAATATTACACGACATGGGCTCCCTGGATACCCTCCACAACTCTTCCTGGCTTTCAGATAATGACCACTGTCTCCTAGATGCTGGCTATGGCTTGCCGGACGCGGGGCGCCTCGGACATCAGTTGAGTCCCTCTCCCCGACACCATGGGCCTCACGCCCCTATTTTGAGCCTCCCTTCCCTCGTCCTTCCTTCTCTCTATCTTTCTCTCTAACAGCCTTTCCTCTTGTTCTTTCCCTCAGCCTCCCTCCCCCCTCTTTCCTTTCCCACCCCTCCCCCCCACCCTGATGCTCCCTTCTCCTTCCCAAGCCACAGACCCGACCCCCCCCCCCCCTGGGCTGGAGCACTTACCTCCATTGCTCCCCTCTGTGGGTTTCTTCGGAATTGCCCACCCCAAGACGGCCTACACACATTTGATGGTTGCCCCCTTTGCCCAGATACAGTGTGTCCGGACACGGGGGGTGCCACCACTGCCCTTGAAGCTGCCTTATCCGTTACACACCCCACCACAGTAGAAGTCAAAACGGTTTTTGACTATATGTTCTCCCTACAGCCCTATACCAGAGTATGGGAATCAGGACTGTCCTCACCCTACTAAACGGTTTATACTACCTGATTTGTGATGATCTTGTATACTCCTGTACTCCACTGTATGACTATGTCGTGGTTTGTTCATCCACCCATATATTGGGTTCGTACTGTTACTATTTTTTTGTTCTTGCTACGCTTTGTACCACCCAAAGTGATGTTCACTTGTTCTATCATTCTATTTTATCTCAATAAAATGTTTGGGAAAAAAAAAAAAATATTTGAAAAAAGCTTTAAAACAATTACCAAAGACACCCAGCTCAAGTGTCAATGCAGCCCGACACAAGGCGGATAGGACGTTAGGCAAATTTCTTAGATTAGGATCATATCGGTTGCAATATCACATCGTATTGGCAATAGAGATGATGTCCGTTATCAATATCTCACCTATGTGTCTGAGTAAACCAAAAATCAAATCTAGTAACACTAACCCTAGAAGTATGAACCAATTCTTACCGGGAAAAAAACTACAGTTAAAAAAAGAAAAATTCTTTAGGGGATTATAGAACATGAATTGTCAATTCCTATAAATAGACCGGGCTTTTAATTACATTTGTTTATAGAATTCCTTGGCTTAAAATACAGCAGGTCTGTTATGCATAAAGGCAAACTAAAGATACAAAACAGGATCAGAAGGACAGCATTGTTTGATGGTAGCCTATATCCCACTGAGTTCTATTTATGTGTCAGCTAAAAGTCAGAAGCATGGGGTGCGGTGCGGGGAGCACCTGATGTTTGACTTGTTTTCTAGAACAGAGAAAGTCAAACGGAAGCCATCGCCAAACATTGCTGTACATCCAAGCTAACCCTGACGTGGTCCCATACCAAGATCCAGTGTTTGCAGGGGTGTGTCAAGTATAAGGTAGGTCCTTTAGACAGCTGAATTCAAGGGGCGGAAAATTGCTCAGTGGTAATAATGTATTTGTCCTGCCAAAACAGCAGAGATATTCATTATATGGAGACAATTTCTTTTGTCGTAATTAAAGTGAGATTGTAAAAATACTGTGGTTTTCAGAAAGACATCTTTAAGTCATAAACTGAGCCAAATTAGCAATTGAAAAAGTTTGCAGTGAATTTGATTCTTAAAGTGATTGTAAAATCTTAAATGAAAAATAAGAAACATGTTATACTTACCTGCCCTGTGCAGTTGGTTTTGCACAGGGCATCCCCGATCCTCCTCTTCTTGGGTCCCTCTTCGGCTCTCCTAGCCCCTTTCTCCCTTTGAGTGCCCCCACAGCAAGCAGCTTGCTATGGGGGGCACCCAAGCCAAGTCACTTGGACTTGTGCCCGTTTACACCCGCTGAAATCCAATCTGATCTGCTGAAAAAATATGAATGGGGATCCATCCCCCATCTGTCTAGTGGATCAGATGGCAGTCGGGTGTAAATGGACAGCCGGTCCGTTTATATTCAACCGCTCATAGAGGGGAGCGGACTGTGTCTGTGTCCGCTCTGCATAAGCGATGCAGATACAGACCAGCCATCCACCTGCTCAATGTGAATCAGCGGACAGATCCCTGCTGAGCAAGTAAATTGCAGTCGGAATCCGCCTCATGTGCAAGGGACCAAAAGGGAAACCTGGGACCGAGGGAGCATAAACAGAGAAACTGTGCCTCTAAAAGACAGATATTTTGGAATTACTGTATAAATATTACATATTAAAGCTGAACTCCAGGAAAACAGATGGAATATATACTGCATATGCAAGCCATTTTATCTGCCAAAGGATCGGTATTGCTGTACATCCCTTTCTAGAATTTACACAGCTCTGCCACACAGCACACCTTTGTCTGGCAGGTCTGGACCTAATGTTCCTCTGTTCTAAATAAGTAACACTTACAGGTCTTTCTCTCCCCCAACCTGTGATTGGACAGTAAATGGAGTTGCAGTAGCCCCTCTGTCACTGTGCTCCCTCCTCTTATCAGCATGGTCCTTGTTAGCACATGAATACTGCAGCACAACTGATTGACTCCTTGTGCTGCTTCTCTTTCTCCCAGCATGGGCTCTGCTGTACAAGTGAATTGGTACAGGTTGATACCAGGTTAAATTCAGGAACTTACTCAATTTGTATCAAAATAATAAAAACAAAATGACTTGAGTCTTTTATAGGCCCGTACACACGATCCGAAAATCGGACAACAGATCGTCCATTTTTTTTGCATGCTAGTCGCATATCGAAAATGGAAAAGTTACTAAAAATATAAAATTTCTGGTAGGACAGGAAAAAAATTCAGAAGTGATATAATGTGTAGTAGTATATTTGTATTGTATTTTTGGACGACAACTCTACTGATTAAACGAAAATCGTACAATCTGATATCGTACGAGAAACATTTTAGTGTTTGTCCTATCTGATAATATCAGATGAACTGTCATGATCGGCTCTCGAAAGCTCTGTACTAATGATCCAGTTATCGTACTGTCGCTTCGAAAGCTGTATTTTTTGTGTCCGATTTTTGGATAGTGTGCGCGGGCCATAGCTCTACTTGGAGTTTAGCTTCAGGCCATAGACAAAACATTGGTTCTATTTCATTTTTTTATTTTTCTCTTAATAATGCAAAACTGATGTTTTACAGAGATCGTAGAAGAAGACAGTAAAATTTGTCACATCCCACTCTCCAATAAATAGGAGGGTGTGGAGTAAGAATCACAGGAAGGTGAATCCTTAAACTGATTGCCTTCTACAAAAGCTTTCTGATTTTGATCTTCTTCTCATTACTGTCCCTGATTAGCTATGTAATTAGACGCTTCCCCCTCACTTTTAGAGCTGATATTGTAAACAGTCTTTGCGGTGTAGTTGGCTCACCTATCAATCTGCAATCATGCACAAAGCTAACGTTTGCCTGTTTTGATTCTTTTGACAATGGGAGT
Organism: Pelophylax lessonae; assembly: GCF_965119305.1. Lineage (NCBI taxonomy): Eukaryota > Metazoa > Chordata > Amphibia > Anura > Ranidae > Pelophylax > Pelophylax lessonae. Next base: position 447,055,995 of record NC_138771.1, read on the forward strand.
AGTGCGCTGTAAACAACCTTTCCCCTTTGCACTCTCTTTGACATACAACAAAGAAGACAGGGGAAATTATACTCTTGTTTGATGTCTTTTTTACTTTATTTTATTTATAAATGTAATTAAAACAAAATCAACTATCCAGACACAAAAACTAAATCACTGTACATTTCTGGCACATAGCTGAGCATTTTTCATAATAAGGGAACTTCCAAAGTTTTGCCTCTGTTGAGCTGTTCCTATAAAAAATACAAAAATAAGTGGGCGTTCCTCAAGCCTAGTACACACAGGCCAAATGTCAGCTGGCATCGGCCGGCTCAATAGAAACTGGCCCCTGTGTATGGCAGCCGGTCTTACAGAAGTTCGGCCAGCTTCTGTTGAAGGCTCATGACCGAAAAAGATTTGCCGACAGGCTCCCGATCAGCGCTCTCAGCCAATGGAACTTCCAAAGTTTTGCCTCTTTTTAGCTGTTCTTACAGTATCAGGAACTGCTGCTTCCAAAAATAAGTGGGCGTTCCTCAAGCCTAGTACACACAAGCAAAATGTCAGCTGGCATTGGCCAGTTCAATAGAAACTGGCCCCCGTGTACGGCAGCTGGTCCAACAGAAGTTTGGCCAGCTTCTGTTGATGGCCCATGACCGAAAAAAGATCTGCTGACAGGCTCCCGATCAGTGCTCTCAGCCAATGGCTCAGCCATGCTATATGGCACATAAGAACGAAACCTTGCCAGCTATCGGCATCAGTGGCTGTCAGAAAACCCAACAATGGATGCATCTGATTGAAAGGTTATATACTAGCTGGCTGAATCTGAATAGAAAAAAAAGTGCGATGATCTCCCCCGCTTTGCTATTGTAGTCTGATGAGGGACTACCCCCCGCCAGAACACACTGATCAGTGCTTGTACAGTCATTGGCTGCCAGTGCTGATCAGATGCTGGTTTCCCAACATGCCCATTCGATAGAAGCTGGTCGTGAGACAGGCTTCTGTAGAACAGACGGCTGTGCACACACACAAACTAAAAGTTTGCCATTTCCTGCCGAACCGCCCGTTTTCAGACGATGTTCGGTCTGTGTGTACTCAGCTTAACTCCTTCAATTTTTCAGTTGAAGGTTGTGGGGTAGGAGGGTGCGGACAGAGCCACCCACAAAGCGAATTTCAGCTGGTTGATCCAACCAATTGAAGTTCCTTTAGTGTATACCCAACTTTACTTATCTTTACTGTCCCGAGCTAAAGTAACCCTCTCTCTCCCACTCCAGATGTGTGCTTACCTGAATCCTACAGCCATGGCCTACCGCAAATCTACCTCGAAGAGACAGTGGGGATTGACTGGTGCATCCAACAGAGAGCAGCTTCTCACGTGGAGAAGACTGCAGCAGAAAAGCATTTGTAAAGTCAGCAACCAATGCAATGTTGGACAAGCAGACCTAACTAACAATCAGTGTTCTAATTTACCCCCAAGGGGCTCTGTGCAGGCCACTCCAGTTTCTCCACATCAAACTATAACTTAATGGATCTGCCTATCAGCACAACTATGCTGGTAAAGTCAATGGTCTTCCCCAAACTAAACTGAAAAGGTGGATGGTTGTCTGCAAACCTGTATATTCTTAAATTCCCCAATTTTTGCTGTTTTAGTTGAGACATTCTAAAAAAAAAAAAACTTGCCTGTTATGCTCCGACTAGTTGTTGCTTCCCCAATGCTGCTACCAAAACATGATGTTTCTAAAAATCCATCAAAGTCCATAAAGCTCCATAAATGGAGAATTGAGCAAAGTATGGTAACAGTACATTTCTAAAAGTTCTCTCATCTCTAGGGGATGCATGGGTATCAGAGGTCTACCATCTAACCTCAATAATATGTATTATGACAGTGACTTACAGTATATTTAGAACATGAAATCAAAGAAAGCAGGTTGAGTGTATTGCGCTGATTGTTTAGACTGGTATGCGTTATACATCTGGGTAACAATGTTAAAACCACAGTATTCCTTATGGAATAGCAGATATGTATATATTGTATTTCAAAGTATAGCTTTAAAGTGCTGCTTGTTTTAAGAAATGGTATGATGAAAGCCTATTCCATTTATAAGAATGAACATTTACAAGTTTTATTTTATTACTCTCAAAAGCAACATAAAGAGACCATTAACAAGGTTTTAAATGGGTTTGGTGAATGTGCCCTTTTTGATGGAATTTGATAAAATATACCTTCCTGAGAATATTTATTCAACTTTGTCACTCACAACCTTCCATAAATTCATCTAAGGCTGTCTGATTTTTAACAATGTGGAGCTGCCTGGCACACATTGGAAAACACTTTTCTTTTCCTAGCTGCTATTTTGAATCTAGCAAAGCTTTTGCCAAGCATGTTATTTTATGATAAAAAGATAAAACTCAGGAACATAAATGTAATCTCTTTCAGCTCACCAGTCCTGAGCTGTGGTGGATGCATTGCTTCTCCTCTTTCAGGGTAAAGTGAACCAATATTTAATTTTAAACTTGTATCTTTAAAGGGTAACTCCCCACTCCATCCATGGGGGGAAAAAAAATAACAAATAAAGAAAAAATAATATAGCATATACATTTGTGACCCAAGTCATATTGTAATTAAAAGTTAGTAAAAATGACCTATCGCAATATGGCCTAATGCAATATGGCTACCTGGAGTTGTTCTGTATACAGAATGTGTACTGACCACACCCCAGAAACATAATTTCCTGCTTGTGTGATTGGCTTACCAATTTTCCCAGAAATCTGCCTAAGATACAAGTCAGATTTCAGACATCTCCTGCAACAAAAATAAAATTTTTGGTCAGATACTCCCAATAGGAAATAGCTTCTAATAGGATGCAGACCCAGCAGATTTCCTCATTAGTGCCTGCAGGTGCACAGCTGATTGATAATTAACCTTCCCCATCCGCGCTACAGCCTATACACGGCTGCAGCGCAGACTCGAATTTTCGGGAGGCCGTTTTTAAACGGCCTCCCAGTGACACGCCCCCCGCGCGCTCCCGCGAGCGCGCTGCCGGGGAAATCTGTGTCGGCCGTGTCCCAATCACAGCGGCCATTCACCACGTGATCAGGGCCGTCCAATGAGTGATGATCTCATATGTAAACATATGAGATTATCTCTCATCGCCGGCGCTCCTTCCTCACACGGAGCCTGCAGTGTAAGGAAGGAGGGGGAGCCTCACAGCGCCGGGGACACAGAAGAATGTAATCAGGGCACTGATCACCAGTGCCCTGATTACTAAAGGTAAAAACACACACACAGTGCCCCCCCATCAGTGCCCACAGTGCCCGCCATCAGTGCCCCCCATCAATGCCCACAATCAGTGCCCATAGTGCTGCTAGTCAGTGCCCATCAGTGCCTGCTCATCTAAGCACTGATGAGCACTGACTGGCAGCACTATGGGCACTGAGTGTGGGCACTGATGGTGCTGCCCATCAGTGCCGCTCATCAGTGCCACCCGTCAGTGTCCAGTGCCATCCGCCAGTGCCCATCAGTGCCGCCTATCTGTGCCCATCAGTGCCGCCCGTCAGTGCCGCCTCTCAGTGCCGCCTCTCAGTGCCCAGCAGTGCCACCTCTCAGTCCCCAGCAGTGCCGCCTATCAGTGCTCATCAGTGCCGCCTATCAGTGCTCATCAGTGCCGCCTCTCAGTGCCGCCTCTCAGTGCCGCCTCTCAGTGCCGCCTATCAATGCCGCCTATCAGTGCTCATCAGTGCGGCATATTAGTACCTCCTCATCAGTGCCCATAAGTGCCACCTCATCAGTGCCCATAAGTGCCACCTCATCAGTGCCCATAAGTGCCACCTCATCAGTGCCCATCAGTGCAGCCTATCAGTGCCCATCAGTGCCGCCTCATCAGCGCACATCAGTGAAGGAGAAAAATTTATTTTCAAAATTTACTCGCAGAAAATATGAAAAACTTTTTTTTTTTCAAAATTTTCTGTCTTTTTTCTTTTTTTTTTGTAAAAAATAAAAAACCCAGAGGTGATTAAATACCACCAAAAGAAAGCTCTATTTGTGTGAAAAAAAATGATAAAAATTTCATATGGGTACAGTGTAGCATGACCGCGCAATTGTCATTCAAAGTGTGACAGCGCTGAAAGCTGAAAATTGGCCTGGATGGGAAGGGCGTTTAAGTGCACAGAAGGCAAGTGGTTAATAAACCACTCCCATTAGACTCACTTTCCCACGTGAGCACAAAGAAACACACAGGGATTTCTTCAGAATAACAAAAGGTAGAAATTTGCAACAAAGGTTGTTATAAACCTTGTAATGTACATAGATCACCCAGAGGGGAATGTTTTTTTCTCAACAAAATTACTCTTAAAGTTTTTAACAAACATTACATATCACAAGATATAGGCTGCTACCTTTATTAGCCAGAAAAGTGACTTTTGGGTCCCTCCCTGATTTAGTTTTCACATACAGTAGTTAATAGGGCTTGACTTTCCTAGACTGGCTACCTAACTGGCAAAGCCTTGTCGGCTACCATTCAACTGTCCAGTGAGTTGGCTTCATAGGGCAGTAAGTGCACTCCCTGGACAAAGGGATGGCAGTTGTTGGAGCTTAGCCATTAAATCAGGAATAGTCAGGCAGCAGTGAAAATGTGTGATGAAGAGGCTTTTCTACCAAATCAAACTAAATGTGGACATGATGTTGAAGAATTCACCAGAGGGGTTTTTACAGAGTCCTGAAGACTTTCCCCGGCAAAGTCATCATGTCTCAACACAAGGGAAGGCAATAAGGCCAGTTTATGGGTCTGGGTGGCTGTGGCACTGTAGTAAATGCAAGCTAGATACAATCAGTTGTATTTTTTTCTTTGTGGGTATGGTGGGAGGTATTGGGAGATGAGCTTTAAAATGCAGTACAGGTTTAGCTTGAAAAAAAAAAAAACTGTATGGTACTTATATATAAGAAAAAAAAAAACTCTTGATGAATAATTTGAAAGTTAAGCAGGTAAGTCCTCTGGCTTGTTGCTGTCAGTTGCACCTTTAGACACCCCTTAGAGATGACAGCTACTTGCAGATAAACATATCACTCTCACCTACATTACAACCAATCATCAAAATGGAAAAGGAGTATAAGATGCCAAATGAGAGCTGAATTCTTTCCCTAACCATATGCTAGGAACTTGGATTTTTTTTTTTTTTTTTAAATTTAGCAGAGGATGTGTTCTATGCAATTGTTAGAATGTTTGAGGCAGCCCAGGGATGTCCTCAAGTTAGTAAAAATAAGTATAGTGTTTGCTGGCTCACAACCGTAACTAAGACTGTGAAACATAATAGAATAATTACACTCTGCAAAATGATGATTTCATCACATTGTATGTGTTAGGCATCTTGCGACTTATTGGGTTTAAGCTTTGACTCCTGCCAATTTACTTCACTCTAAAAACATTTATGGGACCGTGTATGAAAAGAAAAAGACAGTATTGCTACTGACAATTCACGCAACATATACTGTATGTGTCATAGAAACTATACAGTTCATTTCTTTCTTTCAAGCTTCAGGTGTTAACATGGACCCTTAATTAATTTTATGTACAATGCACAGCAACAGTTTTATTTTTAAAAACATGATGTACATTTTTAGCATAAAAGCAGTCCCTGAGCTTCAGAAAAATGACCTTGCCTAGGTTGAGATTATGGCCTCTTTCACATGGGCGCTCCGTATGTCCGTATATCACCTCATTCATTTGCGGGTGATATACGGACATAATGCATGTCAATGGGATTGCAGATGTCAGCGGATAACCATCCGCTGACATCCGATTTGCGTCCTTTCAGTTCTGTTCCGTTTTTTGGAACAGAACAGAACCCTATTTTTCTTCCACTTAAAAAACGGAAAGGACGCAAAATCGGATGTCATCCGCAATCCCATAGACATACATTATGTCCGTATATCAGCCGCAAATGGATGGGATGATATGCGGACATACGGAGCGGATGACACAAGTGTCACCCGTGTCCGTAAAAAAAAAAAAAAAAAGTGCCGCAGCGGATCGCAATACGGTCCGCTCCGTGTGAAAGAGGCCTATGTCATTAATCTGCTGCAGGCAGGAAAAATAATTTTCTCATCTTCCCCATGATTAGACAATATTGTAATTTTGTAGCACAAGTGAGATGCAGAAGCACGGGCTGCTCTGTTCCAGTTATTTGTGAACACAGCCAAGCTCTGCACAGGCACCAAAACTGTATCTTTTCCCGCCTGTCATCTAATGCCTAATACACACGATGACATTATCGGACGAAACATGCTACTCTCACATCAAAAATGAAGCGTTTACTAAAGTTACGAAAGACAGAATAAAAAATCAGAAGTGATGTAATGTGTTGTAGTGTATTTGTATGGCATCTTCAAATGACAACTGTACTGATTAAAATCGTGCCATCTGGTATCGTACAAAAAATGTTTTCGTGCATGCCCGATCGGATAATATCGGATGAACTGTCATGATCGGCTTTCGAAAAGCTGTGTTCTAACGATCAGATTATCGTACAATCGCTTCGAAAGCAGTATTTTTCATACAATTTTCTGATCGTGTGTACATGGCTTAAGTCCAGAAAGTAGATGCTGATTTTAGATAATGCCAGAACAAAGGTGGCTCCATGGTTTTGGAGAAAAAAACAAAATGAAGCTATGGTCAGAGGGAGTACTGGAGGACCTGTAACACACATTACTTAGCATGTTTTCCCCCATACCCTTCCTGGCTTTATAAAAAATAAAAAAAAATATTCCTTCATACTTCTCCCCAAAGGTTTTGTGGTTGATCTGATGATGTCATGGATTTTTCCTCTTCAGCAAAGGCTGTAGACCTTTTTTACTCAGGATGATGTTCACATAAATTGTTCAGTGCAGTTCTTCTGTACCCAGACAACTTGATGACGCCTCACTAGAGGGTGGGTGTATGACGGCCTGGGCACTGAGAAAAGTGGGTTGATTGAGATTGGCAGTCCTTCCACCTGGAAGACTGAGGACATCAAGTGGTGAAGCGAGAGCTCCATGGGGGACTGCTCTCAGTTAAAGTGATTGTAAATTATCACCCTGTAAAGCAACCCATTCTGTTTAAAATAAAAATGAAAGGCAAAATATTTTTCTATAGATATATAAAAAAATAAAAACATTATAAATATATTTGTTCCCTTTTTTATAAGTGATCACATTCCCTCTGTTCTTACGTGCATAAGAGCTAGGGGGAGAAGAAGCAGCAGCACACTGAGCTTTCCAATGAATGGCTGTGCAGCAGGGACTTGTCAGGACAAGTCAGATTATTGGAGGAGAGTATGCTGAGCCCCCGGGATAGCGAGAGAACTGACCATGGTGTGCTCTCCTGCTTAATGTGGTCTGTTTTAATAGGAAAACAGAGGTACTGGCAGTAACACCAGGGATTTCACACAAATGAAGCAATACAAAGAGAACAGGATAATTTCTCATACATGTACATGGTACAGCAGGCACATATCAGTTGGGGTAACAAACGCTTTAAAGATGAGTATTGCAGCAAAAGCAGTTTTTTGTCCAGCTTATCTTTTAATGGACTACTGACTATTTTAATTAAAATTCATCTTTAGAATAAAAAAAATGATATGTGATGTTAGGTCCACTCTAACAATTAACCACTTACCAACCACCCACGTAGACCTACGCCGGCTGATTTTAAGTGGTTGTACCGGGGTGATGCCTCTAGCTATGTACTGTTTTTTTAGAGCCGGTGGTCGGCTTTCTGGTGGTAAAGACCGATGCGGCTCAGGAGCCGCTTGATCGTTACCCCAGCGAGTGGGAGGGATTCCATCTTCCGCGGCTCTGCCCGGGTTATCCCGTCCCACCGGGAGACCTGAGCAACCAGCTGGCGCATCCCCCGGCTGGATGGAGTCCTGATCAAAGCCGGATGCGGCTTCAATCGGGTCTCCAATGCTGTATTTAAAAAGTGAATATATTAAAAAATGCTGTTTTCAGCGTTTTGAATACATGGAAGTGTAGTGAAGGGGGCTAGGGTCTTTTAGACCCCTGATTACTCCATAAAGAGTACCTGTCACTGCATATTGCTGTCACAAGGGATGTTTACATTGCTTGTGACAGCAATAAAAGTGATCAGATTTTTTTTTTTTTTAAACCTGTGCTACAATGAAAAAAAATAAAATAAATAGCTTGTGCACGAAACAAAACGTATTCGGAAGTCGCGCCAAAAAATGAAATCTCTGTTCAAACCACACGTGGGAGGTATTGCCACTATCGCCAGAGAGAGAGCAATAATTAAAAAAAAAAGAGCTACACTCTAACTCTAACCTGGTAACCGTTAAAAATGTTTAAAGCGTCGCCTATGGAGATTTTTATTGACAGTAGTTTGTCGCCATTCCGCGGGTGTGCGCAATTTTAAACCGTAACATGTTGGGTATCTATTTACTCGGCGTGACATCATCTTTCACAATATACAAAAAAATGGCCTAACTTTACTGTTTCGTTTTTTTTAAATGCAATGAAATGTAGTTTTTCGTAATTTTTCCCCCAAAAAAATGGCGTTTGAAAGACCGCTGTGCAAATACTACGTGACAAAAAATATTGCAATGACCGCCATTTTCTTCTCCAGAGTCTTTGCTAAAAAATATATATATATAATGTTTAGTGGTTCTAAGTAGTTTTCTAGCAAAAAATACTGATTTTAACTTGTGAACAAAATGTGTCAAAAATGGGCTCGGCTCTTAAGTGGTTAAAATCCCACGTTGGAATACAGGTAAGCATCAATTCAGAGGACAAATTCAAATTATTTACACTTATTTACAATCTTTATGAAGACACAATCTAGATTATAGGAAAGCTAGGAATGCTGTTGTGTTCACACAAATCTCAGAATTGATATTCTATTTAGGACTTTACAACTAGAAGCCTATAAAATTGGATTTTTCTTTAGTTTAAAGATACTGTGAAGGATAATGGAATAGTAAATCTTTCCCAAAAATAAAACACCACCTGTGATCTTGGCTAGACTGAAATGTCCTGACAGTACGACCTCCATCTTGTTTAATACCCTAGCTGTGTGCAGCTGCTGAGGCCTCAAATTCACATTCAGTCCACATTGTCTACAGTGAGATCTAATTTCACATTCTGCAATCTAAGCCTACTGATGAAATCCCTCTGTGCCAGCCAATCTGCCCAGGGAGCGACTGCAAGCCAAATTCTCCTCTTTAATAAAGATCCGTTACATGTTGGAGATTGGTGTTATCCTCTACAGGAAGCTGAGAGCAGTCAAGCCTTGCCATCCACCACAGAAGGAGGCTGGAAGTCTTTTCACTGTACTACTTTCTGAGTGCCAGACATACAGCAAGACCATCCCGCTGTATAAAATGTGACAGACACCTCTACGCAAAGCATTTTTTTGCAACAGAAAAAAACTTTAAAGTAAGCATGTACATAATAAGTATCAAAATTGACTGCAGGGTTACCCATAGATATATTGAATCACTATAAATGAAAGGGGAACATACACTGAACAAAAGTATAAACACAACACTTTTGTTTTTGCCCCCATTTTTCATGAGCTGAACTCAAAGTTCTAAGACTTTTTTCTATATACACAAAAGGCCTTTTTCTCTCAAATATTGTTCACAAATCTGTCTAAATCTGTGTTAGTGAGCACTTCTCCTTTGCTGAGATAATTCATCCACCTCACAGGTGTGGCATATCAAGATGCTGATTATTGCACGGGTGTGCCTTGGGCTGGCCACAATAAAAGGCAACTCTAAAATGTGCAGTTTTATCACACAGCACAATGCCACCGATGTCTCAAGTTTTGAGGGAGTGCAATTGTCATGCTGACTGCAGGAATGTCCACCAGAGCTGTTGCCCATGAATTGAATGTTCATTTCTCTACCATAAGCCATCTCAAAAGGCGTTTCAGAAAATTTGGCAGTACATCCAACTGGTCTCATAATCGCAGACCACGTGTAACCACACCGACCCAGGACCTCCACATCCAGCATCTTCACCTCCAAGATTGTGTGAGACCAGCCACCTGACAGCTGCTACAAAAATTGGTTTGCATAACCAAAGAACTTATGCACAAACTGTCAGATGACTGCAGTTCATCATCATAACCGACTTGAGTGGGCAAATGCTCACATTCAATTGCGTCTGGCACTTTGGAGAGGTGATCTCTTCACGGATGAATCCCGGTTTTCACTGTACAGGGCAGATGGCAGACAGCGTGTATGGCGTTGTGTGGTTATGTGCTGATGTCAATGTTAGGAATCGAGTGGCCCATGGTGGCGGTGGGGTTATGGTATGGGCAGGCGCATGTTATGGACATTGAACACAGGCGCATTTTATTGATTGATTTTGAACGCACAGAGATACCATGACGAGATCCTGAAGCCCATTGTTGTGCCATTCATCCATGACCATCACCTCATGTTGCAGAATGATACTTCACGGCCCCATGTTGCAAGGATCTGTACACAATTCCTGGAAGCTGAAAACATCCCAGTTCTTGCATGGCCAGCAGACTCACCAGACATGTCAACCATTGAACATGTATGGGATGCTCTGGATCCACGTATACGACAGCGTGTTCCAGGTCCTGCCAATATCCAGCAACTTCACACAGCTATTGAAGAGGAGTGGACCAACATTCTACAGGCCACAATCAACAACTTGATCAACTCTATGTGAAGGAGATGTGTTGCACTGTGTGAGGCAAATGGTGGTCATACCAGATACTGACTGTTTTTCGGACCCCCTCCCCGGAATCCCCCCCCCCCCAATACAGTAAAACTGCACATTTTAAAGTGGCCTTTATTGTGGCCAGCCTAAGGCACACCTGTGCAATAATCATGCAGTCTAATCAGCATCTTGGTATGCCATACCTGTGAGGTGAATGGATTATCCCGGCAAAGGAGAACTGCTCACTAACACAGATTTAGCTAGATTTTTTAACAATATTTGAGAGAAATAGGCCTTTTGTGACCATAGAAAAGGTCTTAGATCTTTGGGTTCAGCTCATGAAAAATGGGGGCAAAAACAAAAGTGTTGCTTTTATAATTTTGTTCAGTGTACATACCATAAGAACCTTTGCCTCAACACTTTCTTAAGCTATAGGAGAGAATCTGTGAAGGGTAAAGTGTATGTAAACTCTAGCAGTGATCTTTTCTTCTTTGCTCACTTTTGTTCTGTTAAATAGACCATTGAAAGTTTGTCAGCGGGGAGCATCAATAGCTTCAAAAAAACTATTAGATGGGCACCTTAACGACCACAACATACAGGGGTTTACAATGTACTATTGACATGAACACTTATTATACACACACTCATCATCAGCACCGCGTTGCTCTCTCTCGGAAGTTCACCCCCCTCCTTCTTCCTCCGCCGCTGGGCCAATTAGAAAGCGCAGCGCGCTTCGCACATGCGCAGTAGGGAACCAGCTGTGAAGTCAAAAGGCTTAACTGCTGGGTTCCCATACCCTGAATGGCGGCGGCAGCAGCACCTGAAAACCGATATGAAAATCGGCTTCGGGTGCCGACATCGCGGGAACCTTTGACAGGTAAGGTCTAATATTTAAAAGTCAGCAGCTACAGTATTTGTAGCTGCTGACTTTTAATTTTTTTCCTGGGAGGACAGAACTCCTCTTTAAAGTAGACGTTCACCCAAAACCTAACTAACTCTAAACCTACTCACAGCCATATCCTTAACTAATCTATCCAGCCCTGTAAAGAATAAATCACTATACATACCTTTTCTGAAGCTAATCAGGTCCAGTCTCCAACTGCAGGAGCTGTATGCAGGAGAGAACCGACAATGGCTGGGAAATGATTGGGAAGTGACTTCACCCATAGACTTACTATGGGGTTTCCATTGTTGGCTGCCTCTCCTGCACTCACCTCCACAGAGAAGCCGCCGCTGACAGCTCAGCGTGGGACCAGACCAGATCGCCTGCAGAAAAGGTATGTGTAGCAAATACTTCTTTGCAGGGCTAGATAGATTTGTTTTAGAAAGTTGCTGCGAGTAGGTTTAGCGTAAGTTAGGTTTTGGGTGAACTTCTACTTTGAAGGTTTTTAGCAAATAATACTTCTCTGGTGTCAGTAAACATAACCCAGCCAAACTCTGTCACTTCTAAACCTATAAAAGCAGGTCTGTATAAATGTGTGTGAACACCGCTCTAGGTCAGTCTCCCATCTCCACCTCCACTAACACACAGACCAGGTGCTGGCCCTGTCCATCACTATTTCCAATGAGCAAAAAGAATTCTGGTTGGCCAAACGTCCAGTAAAATCACTTTTATTTTAGCAAGTTCATAAAAACAAATTCAAAAACACAAATAGAGGGGAACATCATCACCAGATAATACATTTCACACTTCCTTAGCGCTTAGTATTTTTGCTCACAGGTCTGAATAATTCTATGAATATAATGTCTGTGAAGGTTCTCATTTATCCAAGTCATGGTATAGCTACTAATGGTTAGTCACATTTCACTAGACTTTTGTGTAGTGCTGAAGATGTTTCATAGAAACATAGAAACATAGAATGTGTCGGCAGATAAGAACCATTTGGCCCATCTAGTCTGCCCAATATATCTGAATCCTATGAATAGTCCTTGGCCCTATCTTATATGAAGGATAGCCTTATGCCTATCCCATGCATGCTTAAACTCCTTCACTGTATTTGCAGCTACCACTTCTGCAGGAAGGTTATTCCATGCATCCACTACTCTCTCAGTAAAGTAATACTTCCTCATATTACTTTTAAACCTTTGCCCCTCTAGTTTAAAACGGTGTCCTCTTGTGGTAGTATTTCTTCTTTTAAATATGCTCTCCTCCTTTACCGAGTTGATTCCCTTTATGTATTTAAAGGTTTCTATCATATCCCCTCTGTCTCTTCTTTCTTCCAAGCTATACATGTTAAGGTCCTTTAACCTTTCCTGGTAAGTTTTTTCCTGTAATCCATGTACTAGTTTAGTAGCTCTTCTCTGAACTCTCTCTAGAGTATCTATATCCTTCTGGAGATATGGCCTCCAGTACTGCGCACAATACTCCAAGTGAGGTCTCACCAGTGTTCTGTACAGCGGCATAAGCACTTCCCTCTTTCTACTGCTTATACCTCTCCCTATACATCCAAGCATTCTGCTGGCATTTCGTGCTGCTCTATTACATTGTCCTCCCACCTTTAAATCTTCTGAAATAATTACTCCTAAATCCCTTTCCTCAGATACTGAGGTCAGGACTGTGTCAAATATTCTATATTCTGCCCTTGGGTTTTTACGCCCCAGGTGCATTATCTTGCACTTATCCACATTAAATTTCAGTTGCCAGAGTTCTGACCATTCTTCTAGTTTTCCTAAATCCTTTTCCATTTGGCATTTCCCTCCAGGAACATCAACCCTGTTACATATCTTTGTGTCATCAGCAAAAAGACAAACCTTACCATCGAGGCCTTTTGCAATATCACTTATGAAGATATTAAACAAAATTGGTCCCAGTACAGATCCCTGAGGTACCCCACTGGTAACATGACCTTGTTCTGAATAGCTTACCCAAGCCACTTCCTCACTTAGTAAGTGAAGAAAAACTAAAGAAGTGGGTTGGAAAAGCTATGACACATCTTCAACATTATGGAACAAGTTCAAATGAGTGTAAATCAAAACATAATGGCAGCCTCAGTATCATTAAATAAATAACTTCTCTGTCTGAAGAAAGGGTACCAGGCTCTTGAATTCTTAAATAGATATTTCAAGCCTCTGGTGTTTGAATTAATATGTATGCTTTTGGTGCTTTTACAAAGCTATTACTCACAATGTCAAGATGTGGTCTCCTATTCCACCTGAGCCCACAGGGTAATCAATAACACCATTGTTCTGACACTCCTTTGCTTGCCCTTTTTTTTAATTCCAGCAGCTTCTATAGTCTCCAAATGATCAAACATTCCAAGTTTCATCAATAGAAAAAAAAACAATATGATTTTAAATGCATATTTAACTGGAGCGACATGGTGAGATACTCCAATATAGTTTTCCTATACAATGTGGGGTGACTAGGACACATTTAGGATGGTAATACACTGATAGAGTTTAAAATGTGGAGAGGAATTCCTTTGGAATATAAAAAGAGCCATGACACCATTTAAATATTTTTGACCGTTTATATGAGATTCATTGATGATTTATTTTTTACATGATTAGTAAATAAAAGGCTAATTCTCCTTTTTTCTGCCATATAAACTTTTTTGTATAGTTTATCACACAGGTTAGGTAAATCATTGAACTGAATTCATTAAACTCAGACACGAAGTTGGAAGAACCCAGCTTGCTATTTATAAAAGATTCATAGAGTCCATTTTGAGCCAACTTGGCTTAGCAAATATGTCTCTTGTGAAGAAAAGGGCTGTCAGTGTAAACTGTGATTAGAACAGGTACAATGATTATAGAATCTTACTATCCACGGGAGACACATAGATTAAGGAAATCCACCCTGCATCTGTATGCTAGCCTTCTGAAAATTGTCAGCAGTCATTGATAGTTTGCAGTATTTTATAGAAAGCAGCTGCATATTTGTAAAGTCAAAGGAGATTACCATAAAGGTGTAAGGGATTACTTGATAAGATATTGCCAAGAACAGTGATCTCTAGTTCCCTATAGAATCCAATCAAGAACATGTTTTAACAGTTTAGTGAGGTCAGAACAATACAGCATGATTCCTAATTGGTTGCTATGGGTCAATGAACTTTACATATGACTATTAGGCCAACGAGTCATAGCAAAAGGTTATAAGTCTAAAATTAGGTTTTAGTCTATATATATATTCTTCCTATCCTTCCTTCTAAGTGTTAAGATATCTATCCTTCCTGCCTGTTGCTTTTTAACCAGTGATATTTCAGGAATTATTCTAGAATTTCTCAGCTGCTCCACTGCTACCGAGGCAGGATTTCATCAGGTATTATATTTAAACATTTGTCTGTATATGTATTTATGCATGGGAGTTTGTGATAGGTCGGCATTTTAGAAAACGTACCATCATTTTTTTCAAAATGAGTGTTCAAGTAGAATTGCCTTCAGTTGTAATAAAATTTCAGCCACTACTAATGTTCTTTGCAAAAACAAAAGTATTGCGTCATAAGAGATAATTGTATTAAAACACAGGGCTAAAAAAAATTATTTACATAAATTAGTCCTTTACTATAATTGATAGTTGTATTTTCAAATAAAGTACCATTGTTCCTTGCTTCCCATCCCCTGATCTAAACTGATCTGAATTGGACAACCATAGGTCCCAGGAAACTTCAACCCTGTGGGTGAAATCTTCTTTCCCTCTGAAATATCTAAGTGGTAGAATCTATGGGGCTACTATATTGGGAGATTCCCTCTATAGAAGTCTATAGAGTCCTATTATACTGGAGAGGAAGGCATCGGCCAGAGCCGCTAAAACTTTCAGCAGTTGGTGATTGTTTGATCCAAATAACAGTGCATCTGGGTTTATTAAAAGTTCTGAGGTTAGGTTAAAGTGGTTGTAAAGCCAGAGTATGATTACTGCTAGCCCCTCTGTCATACCAAGGTATACTACACAGTGCAAATGTTTGTTTAAAATTATGCCGATAGATACCTAATTTCACATCGCCTCTCTGTGGTCATGTGACCTCTCACCGCTCTCCTCCCCCAATCTAAGGGTTACAGCAGGAGGGGCTAAGATTCTCTCTGACATCAGCTTAGAGTTCACGTGACCACTGTGCTGTCTGCTCAGCCCCTCCCACTGTAGCCCTTACATCGGGAGAGGAAAGCGGTGGGAGATTAAGTGACCGCACAGAGAAGATCTGAAAGAAGATATTTATTGACATAATTAAAAAAAAAAATTGCACTGTGTTGTTCACTTTGGTATAACAAAGGGGCTGACAGTAATCCTACTCTGATTTTACTGCCAGCTACTAATAGTAGCAGGAGGGGAATGGTGGGGAGGAGATCGCTAACACACAGGAGCTACAGGCAGGGAGGGAGGGGGAGAGGAGGGAGGGAGGAGAGACTGCAGGATGACCAAGGCACATAAATTGACCACAGTATCATGGATCAACAGCCATGATTGTCGTGGTAAGTTTACATAGGAAGGCACAGGAACAGGCAGGATCCACCAGGTTTTTTACAGCATAGAAAAGGACAGATTAAACAGCACAAGCACTATGCTGTTCAACCTTCTTTCAAGGAGTGGGATCTCTTTTTTTGGGGGGGGGGGGTTACAACCTCTTTAAGGTCAGGGAGCAAAAGGATATTTTCTTTTTTATTACAGGATGGTTAAATATAAATCTATCAAACATTCAGATTTCAGTTTAAATAGGTTAGTCAGATTCATTAAAATTTTCTTCTGATTGAATGCAGTTAATTGCCATAATTATTATTACATTTAAGCGAAAGTCAGCAGAATGCCATCCTCCTAATGACATTTACTAAAAGGAAACCACTACAGAGAGAAATATGTGGGCTGCCATTGCTGAATTGTTTCTGACAATGCTAGTTGTCTGGTAGTTATACAAGTCACAAGGCTGCCATATACTGCTGATGAGAAAAGGTATTTAGCACTTGGACACCTTCAACCTAGAGCTGTTATACATTTGACTTACATATCATGGGCACAATCATTCTGGTGTCTGTTCCAAGAGAGCCCCATTTCTAATAATTTACCCCTCCCCCCAAATCCCATTCCATTCCCAACCTACCCATCACTCCCACCCTTTTATCCCCAGTATTTTGATGTACTGGACCCCCTCACCTCTACTGCAGATAAGAGTATAACTTCAAGGTGAATATATTGAATATACTCACATTTTGTTTGTTTTGATTGCATAAGAAAACTATGAGGATGTTGCAAAGGACTAAAACATGGCACGTATATCCCTTTGGACAATGTTGAAATAATTCTTGGGATACCATGTTATGACTCTTTACATGCCTTTAGGCAAAATGTTTCACTTGTGGTGGAAAACTTGCATAATGCCTTTTTCTGAATGAGAAAGCAAAAGTAGTAGCTAAACAACTCATTGAAGAAAATGTTTCATTGGGTGGTGCTCACTTTAAAAGGTCTGAATGGTGCATAAAACCCAACTCCAACCCAAGGTTCTTTTCAGTTTTGTCTGTGTTGAAGGAATGGAACATCTCTTGAGTTTTTTCTTTCTTATTTGTCCCACTTGGGGAGATTTACCATTGTCTCCATCAGAAGAAAATGTGATAGGAAATCTCTCCAGTGGGAACAAAGATGTCAACAAAACACCTTTCTTCAGTAAAATTTGTAAGGATTAGAACCTCTATTAGTTTATTTTTGTTTTACTCCCCTCATTTCATGTCCTACTGTCACATAGACAGGAAGCAATGTGAAAATTTTCCAACTTGATCATAGGCAGCAATGAAAAATTAGTAGAAGTTTTTATTTACCAATTCTTAATTTAGAAATGAAGCATCCAACAAACTATATTTGAAAAGGGACAAACAGTAAAATACCATAAATTACACCACATAAATAACATATGCAAAAGACAGTTCCAAAAAAATACTGTAAGCGAGTAGAGTGGTACAATTCATCAAGGATGGTGAGCATCAGGGCAGTATACAAGCTGCTGTCAAGAGCGACTCAACCTGCTATCTAAGAATGAAGCTGAACAACTAAGTAATAGCACAGGCTAGATTATAGATCGCCTATACAGCCAGACTGCCAAATTGCTGAACCTTGAATCACACATGGGTAGGACATCACTTTTTTCTTTTAAAAGTAGCGGATTGGTAGCAGCAAAAGAGTGAAAGAAGAAAGAAAAGAAAAAAGGAAAAGAAAAGAGAAAAAAAGGTGGAGGGGGGAGAGAGGTAGGAGATGAAAAAGTTAGGGGAGGGAAAAGGGTCAAAACAGTGCAATGCTGGTATTAGATAGATGGGGAAAATGTTGGTGAATAAATCAGTCCCCAGCACAGGTCTCAAAAAGAGCCTTGCCCTCGTCTGAATAATCCAACATATTGCAGTGGACCCATATCTTAGGGCAGTGGTGGCGAACCTTGGCACCCCAGATGTTTTGGAACTATATTTCCCATGATGCTCAACTACACTGCTGATTGCACAAGCATCATGGGAAATGTAGTTGCAAAACATCTGGGGTGCCAAGGTTCGCCATCACTGTCTTAGGGTATAGCTCTCATCTGTTCTGGGCAGAAAGCACCAGTTCTTCCAATGTGTTTCTGTCATCTACCTTGTTGAGCCACAATGAGATAGAAAGGGCTATGGGTCTTTCCTTCTCAATGAAATGCAAGATTTTGCTGTGTTAGCAAGATGGCATAGGACCAATTTCTTGTAAGTCCTAAAAGGGATGTCAGAGAGGTGTAGAAAAAAAAAGCAGGATCATCTGGGACTGGATAGAGTTAGGCTTTAACTGTTGTTCTTTTGTTTTGGACTATGATCCACAATTTTCACTTTCAACCCTAGGTTGTTGTCATAAAATGTGATGGAATAACAGACCCTACTTTTTGAGGGCTTATACCTATACTTAAGGGTTGGGTTCTGCTGTGTAGGTATACAGTAACATTAGGTACTCATGAGCTGTGCTCTGTTGTGTAAGTAGACAATAACAGCTGAAATTCCTGTTGATTTGGTTGGAAATAAACCTTGTTAGTAACCAATACAACAGACTCTCCCCTGTAATTGGATTTATTATATTTGGAATTAATTGTGGTTTATGTTGCCAGGAATATCCCTTTAGTATCCACACCCTCACCTTGATTCCTCCTTTCCACTTTTTCCCCTCTGGATTAATGCTTTCCAAGTATGTATAAAGAGTGACACATATACAGTAAATTGCTGATGAAAGGCCAAATATTTTAGCTATGGCAGTGAGCAAAATCTAGAAGGAACCACAATTATGAGGCCAAGTCTAAAAGCTTTTTGGGGTCATATACCTGTAGCTGTGTAGCCTCATCGACAGCGAGTCTAAGCCTTTTCCTTATCAGGGGCCAAAAAGGAACAGTCTTGATTAGATGGATCATTTTTAAGCTGTAAATTGTGTGTTAACACATAACAGCTCTTCTATTTTATTTTCAAGCTGAGAGTCAAGTTGTGACAGCATTTATTCTGAAAATAAACGTATTGCTCTGTCTTCCTGATTTCCACTCTAACCCCCTGTGTTACCCTTTAAAAATTAAAAAAAATAAAATAAAATTTAAATAAAAATAAAATGTCACCAAAACAGCCTGACTGATTTATTGTTGGATGAGGGATTATTTCAGGATCAGCATTGAGTTTTGATGTACTGTATTTTCTGGCGTATAAGACTACTTTTGAACCTCAAAAAAATCCCCCAAAAATGGGGGGTCGTCTTATACACCGAGTATAATATCTCCAAGGTAACCTAAGTATAAGTATTACTGGTAGATGTAGTCTCACAAGACGCTGGCTGTGTGGAAATCCTATACCGGTATACCGTATGTACCATAGCTTCGGCTACATACAGTGTACCGCGCTGAGCCAATCAGGGAGAGCGATGTATTCTATTATTGAATGCAAAGCCTGCTCGGATTGGCGGACTAACATCGGCCCGCCTCTCTGACTCTGCCAATCCAAGCAGGATTTGCATTCAATAATAGAATACATCGCTCACTGTGATTGGCTCAGCGCAGTATACTGTATGTAGCAGAAGCTACGGTACATACGGTATACCGGTACAGGATTCCCACACAGCCAGCGTCTTGAGATTACATCTACTGGTAATACTTAGGGTACCTTGGAGATATTATGAGAGATTACATGTATTACAGTACTTGGGGTACCTTTGAGATCTATGAGAAATCTGATGTTTTTCAATGGTGTTGCCTTGCTTCGGAAGGGGGGTAGTCTTATACGGCGAGTGTAGCCCAAAACCTATGTTTTAGCTTGAAAATTAGGGGGGTCGTCTTATACGCCCAATCGTCTTATACGCCAGAAAATACGGTATTTTTTTTCTCTTTATTCTAAGACTCTGTCTTTTCTTATCCTACTGCTCTTCACTTCTTTAAAGGGAACCTGCCAGATTAAAAAAAGTATGCAGGCTGTTGATGATGATGACTTGTTCTTAAAGATGCAAGTATGGCGGCTGGCAGCCTTATCCTTCCTTTGCTACTTGATGACAGGGCCGTCTTAATACCATCATGGGCCCCTACCAACCTACCCCAGCCAGCCTATCATACACTGGGGCCCCACCAGCCTGCCTCAATTTACGCACCTACTCTGTAAAAATAATTGTGTAGCACCCTCCTAGATAGGTGATAGGTAGGGAGAGTAGTTTTGGCTCTGCCTGCCTATCAGGAGAGCAGCAGGCAAAATATAGCTGCACTCTGCTTATCAGGGGAGCCTAATCACTAGTAAGGCCTATTCAGTGTGTCTGATGTGTCATTCATCTGGGCTAAGGGAGTGTCCCAACTGTGTCCAATAGGGGACCTGTTGGACAATAGAAGAAACCCAGCCAGTGACACAAAGGCTTTTGTGGCTGTCTCAGTGGGTTGGCACAGACAAGTGGTGCATCCTGGGATATGCTATAAAAGCTAAGGACATATCTGGCAAGGTGTCTTTGGGCGGGAAGCCAAGTCCCAGAAGGAGGGTGAAGGCTGTCTCCTCTTCTGAAGCTGTGGAAGGTGGTCACAGGCAATCGGCCTAGTGAACCAGAAAGTGTGGCTGAACCCTGAGGTCCAGTGGAAGCTGACTAGTGGAGTTGGAGGCAACAGTGGTTCTGGAAAAACAGTGTCTGTGAGTACAGAACAACTTTCCCAGGGGTCTGCCAGGAAGGGGACCACTCCACAGGCTAGAGTCAGCGGACGGGTGTCAGCATACAGGCAGTGAGAGTAAGGGGGGTGCCAAGTTAGAACCCTGAAGAGAATAACTAAGCAGGAACCTTTAAGTATCTTCACTTCAGTGGCAAGGTGAAGCAGCAGCCTTGCCGCATTCTACAGTTAGCTGTCCTCAAGACTGTGACTAGGCTCCGCTAAATAAAAACAAAAAAACAACATCCCCTGGATTGATTATTGACTGAGCCAAGGACTTTCATTGCTGTTTATCTGCTATCAGTTTCTACGGGTAACCCAGGGGAATCCAGAAAGTGTAATTCTCAGCAGCCCTCTAGGGGGTAGTGCTACAGTTAATAGAACTAAAAATATATTGATTAGTACTTTCAATAAAATCTATTTTAAACAATGAGAAAACATGTCATAAATCAAAGACTAATCAACACAAAGGACACAGTACAGGGAGAGGCAGAAAGATGCAGTACAGGGGAGGTCAAGAGGGCACAGTACTGGTTCCGGGACACTGCCCGGGACACGGCCATCCTGGGAAAGCTTAGTAAAAAGCATGACTGTGACTGTACCAGAAAATCTGGGACAGTTGGCAAATATGATATTAGGCCATAGGCATACGCACAGGGTGTGCTGCGGGGATGTTTTAGGATGAGTGGGGGAAGGAACCTTTAAATATGTAATTTACTGGCCCCTTCCCTTTCTGAATGAAGATTATGAGTGATAAGTTGTGTGTGTTTGAGCTTTGAAGTGCACACCCTAATGCAATAGGCTGCTCACACCTATGTGTAATGTAAGATACATGTACATGTACTGTGACATACTGAAGCAGAGCATGATCCCCTCCCTTCGGAAACTGGGCCGCAGGGTCGTATTCTAACATGATAATGACCCCAAACACACCTCCAAGTCGACCACTGCCTTGCTGAAGAAGCTGAGGGTAAAGGTGATGGACTGGCCAAACATTTCCCAAGACCTAAACCCTATTGAGCATCTGTGGGGCATCTTCAAACGCAAGGCGGAGGACTGCAAGGTCTCTAACATCCACCAGCTCTGTGATGTCGACATGGAGGAGTGGAAGAGGACTCCAGTGGCAACCTGTGAAGCTCTGGTGAACTCCATGCCCAAGAGGGTTAAGGCAGCAATGGGAAATAATGGTGGCCACACAAAATATTGACACTTTGGGCTCAAATTGGACATTTTCAGGGGACAGCAAATTTATACTGTTATACAAGCTGTACACTCACTACTTTACATTGTAGCAAAGTGTCATTTTTTCAGCGTTGTCATATGAAAATATGTAATATAAAATGTTTACTAAAATGTGAGGGGTGTACTCACTTTTGTGAGATACTGTACAAGTAATGCCTGGGAGGACTGTCAGAAACTACAGATCTAATAGAGGAAATAAGGTTTAGAGAGTGTAAAAGTGTAGACAGGCTACATTTTTGACTGGGATATCCTGCAGATGACAACTAAAAACCGAGAACTAGCTAGTAGAGATCAATGCTATTACACTAATCAATGTTCGATCTACAGACTGGTGAGGTCCAAATGCCACACATCGAGGACCAAAGGACCACAGGTTAATCAACAGGGGTATAAGTGTTAGGAGGGGAGAAAAGCAGTTTTATGATTAGATAGGTTTATCCAAAAATACTGCTTTAGGGTCAGTGACTCACTAAATAGTAAAATGAGAATAAGGAGTACAGTCCTGAAGCTTAGAGAAATACTAAAGATAAAAAAAAAATACAAACAATTTTTACTTGCCTGCTTTGTGTAATGATTTTGCACAAAGCAGCCCTGATCCTCCTCTTTTCAGGTCCCGCCAGCACTTTGAGCTCCTCCCCCCTGCTAACTAACCCCATAGAAAGCTGTTTGCTATGGGGGCATTTGTGTGTGCTCGCTTCTGAATTTCCATAAGACATACAGAAGTGATGAATTCCAGATGTTTTACACAGCTCGAAAAGGTAAGACCTACAACCAGCCTATAGAAGCAAATAACCTCATCAATCAGTTTGGGAAGACAATAAAACAACCATAGAAGCCATGATTACCCCCACTTGGAGAAGCAGTATAAAGCCATTAGATCATGAATATTGTCTCAAGCAAAGTAAAACTCAATGATCAAGAATAAAGGAAAAACTGGACTCTGGGCTCGCAGCCAATCAACCACTATCAGGACTGGTCTTGCAGTAAACAGGACCAACTGATTTTACGTTTTAAATAGTTATGAATAAGGCACTCTTGGCAGGTGAACCCTCTAATGATCATGAAGTTCAAAATATTAATCAGGGTATGGGCGAGGAGTCAAATAGGATGGTATCTTGGCATGCATTTCAGCAGCACTCCATGGGAGAGAAGCAGACTCTGATAGAGATATGAAACACAAAAGAAGGCACTTCTAAGTGCTGTGTGTGAAGATTTTAATATGCCAAAGAACGGTTAAAAACGCTTAGAAGAGATGAGAGGTTAAACAAGCTCATCAATATGCAAAGAGGACGTCCAACAAGAAAATCTCCTATAGCAATCCTAGTGTCATGTCTCACCACCAACCAATGGTGTAGAGCGGCATGCCAGGAATGCAGGAAAAACCGCCAGCATGGAACGCAAGCACCTGGAAGTGATATCAAGGGGGTGACGACATTTGGTTACGAAGAAGGAGCTAGTGCGTATGCTCTGAAATGCATTACTGCCCCCCTTGACATCACTTCTGGGTCCAAACTAAAGAACAAGATACTGCTCAGGTGTGGTATGTAAAGGATTACTCACAGGTGCTGACCCCGGCTTGCTACCACAGTACATGCAAATGAGAAGAAAAACTGGTTGCACACCACAATTGTATTACAATAAAACGTCCTTTATTCTTCAAGGTCTTCAATGGCGCAGGATAGGTTACAGTTTACATGTTTCACACATAGGAGTGCTTAGTCATAACCATAGTCATAAGATTATGACTAAGCACTTTTATGGGTGAAACATGTCAACTGTAACCTATCCTGCGCTATTGTCCCATGCTTGAAGAATAAAGGACATTTTAATGGATTACGATTGTGGTGTGTGTCCAGTCATTTGCATCACTTCTGGGTGCTTGCATTCCACATTGGCTCCAGCAGTGTGGTGGCTCTTCTTGCATTCATGACATGCCGCTCTACACTGCTGGTCAGTGGTAAGTCATGACGCTAGAATTGGTAAAGGAGATCTTCTTGCTGGACGTCCCCTTTGCATACTAATGAGCTTGTTTAACCTCTAACCTTTTGTAAGTGTTTTTAACCCTTTTTTGGCATAATAAAATCTTGCCTTACTGCACTTAGAAGCGCCTTCTTTTGTGTTTTGAGTTTAAGCTATAGATATGACTTTCAGCTGTCTAAATCCGTATCTAACAGCCATGGACATCAAGCTGGAGATTTGCTAAAACTAGTGCACACAGAATCTGGTGCAACTGTGCATAGTAACCAATCAGCTTCTAACTTCAGCTTGTTCAATTAACCTTTGACAAAAAAATCCTAGAAGATAAATGGTTACTATGCACAGCTGCACCAGATTCTGTGTGCATCAGTTTTAGTAAATCTCTGCCCATGTGTCAAAGGATAGTTGTCCTCTCATGCAGCTGGACTGTCAATTCCTACCTAGACATGATATGACATAACTCCTTAGCATGAAAAAGTGTTTAGCTGTAAAATAAATAATAAACCTAAAAGTGAAAATAAGACCTCCATCATGTTGAAAACTCACGATGTTAGTTTTCCCATGGTGTCAGGTATAGTCATTCTAAAGCTACCCATAGATGGATGAAATTTGAGCGTTAGGTGGCTCTGTAAGGGCCACCCGACTCAACAAAAGTTGATTTAACAGGGAAAAATTGATGAATGTGTATGAAAAGAAAGTGCGCTGGTCTATGATAAGCTGCTCCCAGATGAAAAATAAATGTATGATGTGAAATAAGTGGTGTGCTTTATCCAAGTGATTATATACAATTCAATGTGCATAAATCTCAAATGTGCATAATCAAATTACACAAATTAATAGAGAAACGAAGTATAATGAAAACAAAGTCCCAAACACAACGTATCTAAACTTCTTAAATGATAATCCAGTGATCAAAAGTGTTGTCAGAAGGTGATGGAATCAAACGGTGACTTTACAATTCCCTCCACCTGTTAGAATTCCTCCTTACCGGACGGATTAAAAGTAAGTGCTCCTCATTGCAATAACCAGCAATCAATCCTTGTGCCCAAACCAAAGAAAATCGTGCTCTCCACCGTGCATGCAAAGTAGCCTGCTTGGCCTCTTACCAGATAGGTATGAATAAAGCACTCTGCCAGAAAACTCTTGGAAGTGAATGACTCTCTGTCCAGATGATTTTGAGCAGCCGATTGGTAAGACTCAGCAGAAGGATCGTATCACTCCAGCATACCATGTAAAGGAATGACCACTAATAGTGCATTACCCTTAATACATCGTTTATTAAAAGTTAAATATGCACTTACATGTATGTTGACAGAAATTGCGGATGAGATATAAAGCAGTGAGGGATTCCTATGATGCCCGGGTCCGGCTGCAGCCCAGATCCCGAGCGATGTGGTGACGGCACGCCTCCTGTCTGACGCGATTCCACCGATTGGTTATCTTCAGAGATAGGAGGTTATCTGAAGATAACCAATCGGTGGAAACGCGTCAGACAGGAGGCGTGCTGTCACCACGTCGCTCGGGATCTGGGCTGCAGCCGGACCCGGGCATCATAGGAATCCCTCACTGCTTTATATCTCATCCGCAATTTCTGTCAACATACATGTAAGTGCATATTTAACTTTTAATAAACGATGTATTAAGGGTAATGCACTATTAGTGGTCATTCCTTTACATGGTATGCTGGAGTGATACGATCCTTCTGCTGAGTCTTACCAATCGGCTGCTCAAAATCATCTGGACAGAGAGTCATTCACTTCCAAGAGTTTTCTGGCAGAGTGCTTTATTCATACCTATCTGGTAAGAGGCCAAGCAGGCTACTTTGCATGCACGGTGGAGAGCACGATTTTCTTTGGTTTGGGCACAAGGATTGATTGCTGGTTATTGCAATGAGGAGCACTTACTTTTAATCCGTCCGGTAAGGAGGAATTCTAACAGGTGGAGGGAATTGTAAAGTCACCGTTTGATTCCATCACCTTCTGACAACACTTTTGATCACTGGATTATCATTTAAGAAGTTTAGATACGTTGTGTTTGGGACTTTGTTTTCATTATACTTCGTTTCTCTATTAATTTGTGTAATTTGATTATGCACATTTGAGATTTATGCACATTGAATTGTATATAATCACTTGGATAAAGCGCACCACTTATTTCACATCAAAAATTGATGAATGGCTGCAAAGTTCGGAAGGATGTCATATAAATCTTTATTGTAGCGGTCAACAAATGATAAAGATTTTGGCACCCTTCCGTAGTGTGCAGCCGTTTATTCATTTTTCCCTCTTGATCTCAGAGGCCAGCCGGGCGGGCACCTCTTCTTTGGAAGCATCATTAGACTTGCAGCACTCACACCTTGAGCGGTGTTTCCTCATCATTGGAAAAGTTGATTTAAAAATTGCCTGAGACGGGTGGAAAATTATCAGCCGAACATTGCGTGCATCAGATGCAGTCAATAGTTACAATACAATACAATACAATAGTTGGCAGTAGAGATCTCTCCATCCACACTGCTTATTGTGGACAGATGAATTGACAGAAACTTCAGTTAACGGGCTGAACAAGAAAAATAAAGCTTTCTATAACCACTCTAAGGCTTCATTCACACCTGAGCGTATAGTTTTCAGGCGTTTTTTTTTTGGCGTTTTTTAGACGTTTTTTCGGGCATTTTTCCAGGCATTTTGTGCAAGTGTTTGGAGGCAGGCATTGACGTCTAACAAAAATGCTTGTAATCTGTCAAAAAAGAAGCTCATGTACTTTTTTGAGCTTCAGGTGTTTCGCTTTAGGCGGCAAAACTCTCAGATATGAACAGGGGCCATTGAAATGAATACAATTGCTTGCTGGGCGTTTTGAGACTTCAGAGATAAGCGTTTTACGAGCTGAAAAACGCTCAGTCGTGAACAGGACCTAAGATATCTGAAGCGTGTAATCCAACCCAGCAGCATCTACCTAGAAATACAATGTCAGTTTAGGTGGACTGACCCTTTAACTGAGTTTGTTGTTTACAAATGGATGCAAACAAGTGCTGAAGTCTATGCAAACTATAAAAAGAGCTAACAAACTGAAATCTTATGTGTCCCTCTGTCCTGCCTGTCAGAGAAGGGTCCCTGATCTGTTATCAGGCAGTGACAGATTCCGCTGTCTGATTCCTCCTGTCCATTAGGAGGGCTAAATAAAGCACGGGGATAGAGGGGTGGCAGGAAGAAAGGGGGAGGGGGGGGGGGTCAGGACATCCGCTCCAGCTGCCAATTATTCTTTTCCCATGCACCAGGCATGACCTCCACCAATAAAAATCAGGGATGGTCAGCCTGGCACGGGACCCCCCCACCACCACATTACCTAATGCATCACAATTAACCCTTTGCACGATAGGTAAACATTATATAATGCTGTGTGCAGCCCGCCAATGTTATGACTGCAGCACATATCAGAAACAAACAATACAAGCAGGTCACAGAGCAGAGGATATGAAGAGGAATGGAACCAGTTACAATGACTTGTTCCATTAACTCATTCACTGTGTAGAGCAAAGGATGTATAAAGTATAACGCTTCTGGAGCGAGATCTATTACAGCACACATTACGTGCATATGGACATCAAGTGGATCTAGTATGGGATATATGATTATGGTAAAGCGGTAGTAAAGTCCGCTTTGTGATTTTTATCTACAGGTAAGCCTGTAATAAAGCGTACCTGTAGGTAAAATGAGTATCTCCTTAACATGCACCATTTAGGAGATATTTAGGCTAATATTAAAGGTCCGCTTTGAAGAGCTTCGTGCAGGAGCCGAGTGATGTCATCATGGCTCTGGCCACTCATACAGCCGGAGTCAGTGCCGGGACAAGGTCATCCGGTGCCCAGGGCAAGGAAGCCTAACTGCGCCTCCCCCTTCCCTTAGGGTTAGGGTCAAGGCGCCCCTCCCATCCCTGCAATAAACCATTGCGCCCAGGGCAACCGACCCTCCTGCCAACCGCTTGTCCCGGCCCTGGCCAGCATTGGCGAACCCAGAAGACAGACTGAGGGAAGATGGAAGCCCTGTAAGCGGTGACAGAGCGCCGCTGGAGGGCTTCATTCTAAGGTAAGTAATCCACAATGTGCTAGTATGTGATGCATAGCACATTATCCAGTTACCTAACAGGTGATTTTTTTTTTTGAACTGTCACGGTTTACTACCGCTTTAACTGCACGCATGCTAGGTAATGTGTAAATGTAACACTTTCAGGTTTTTTTTTTTACCTCCTACAGAGATAAGAGTACCCTCCCCTGACAGTGCCTTCATCTGCTTTTCTCTTCAGAAGGGCAGCACCATCATTGTTGAGGATGCTACCTGATTTATGTGACTCTGTTAGGCTTCTTTCACACAGGCAGTCTAGGGCTCAGGGTTAAGTTGTCAAACTCCACAAACAAAAATCCCCCCTCCTCCCAGTGCAAATCCCATACCCCCGCCTGTTGAAATTCCCCTCTCAACACAAAACTTTGTCCCCCTATTCCTCCTCCAACCTAAAAACCTTTCTCTTCCCAAATCTCCCCTTCTAGCACAAATCCCCACCCTTCTCAAATCACCCGTCCTTGCACTAAAATCCTTTACATCCCAAAATGCAATTTCTCCTCCTAGCACATATCCCCCCCAATCATCTGTATTAGTACAAGTCCTCATCCCAAATCCCCATTTCTTAACACAAATCCCCCCAAAAAATGTCCCCTCCTAGCACAACCCCCCCCCCCCCACACACACACACAAATCACCCCTTCTAGCACATACCACCAAAACCCCCTTCTTGCACAAATGCTCTTTCACCCCATTCCCCATCCCAGAACAAATCCCACAAATGCTGACAGGGGTATGGGATAGTGGCATTGGGGACACCACTGGCTGTCAGACCAGGACTTTAAAGGGTTTGCTTACCCGCGTAGCACATATCACCCCAATCATCTCTACTAGTACAAGTCCTCATTCCAAATCCCCCCCAAAAAAATTTCTCCTCTTAGCACAGCCCCCCCTCACAAAGCACCCCTTCTAGCACATACCCCCAAATCCCCCCTTCTTGCACAAATGCTCTTTCACCGCATTCCCCAACCCACAACAAATCCCACAAATGCTGACTGCTGCAGGGGTATGGGATTGTGGTGTTGGGGACACCACTGGCTGTCAGACCAGGACTTTATAGGGTTTGCTTACCTGGCTCCTTCCCAATTCTTTGTTAGGAGGAGACAGGTGGCAGATAAGCAAACCCTATAAAGTCTCAATCTAACAGTTCCAATTCAGGAGCACTGACGTGCCAGGAAGGAAGGAGCTGAAAGGGAGAGAGAGCACAGCCCGCACCTCCTCCCAGCTCTCTCCTCTACTCCTGATATGGCTTGTCTCTACCAGTGCTAATCTGACAGAAGTAGTGATGCTACTGTACCTTCTCCTCTCAGTTTGTAGCAGCAGGAACTTTCCTTGCGGCACCCCCTACCTCACATGATACCATCGCACCCAGAGCATGATTGGCTGTCACAGTGCTCACATGATCAGGAGCACATCTCGACAGCTTCCAGTCATAACTAGAGACCCTAAGCTTTTTGGTGACTGTGCATTTTAGCATGTGGGCTGGCCCTGAATGAGCCCTAAAAGTAATCTGCCAGTAAATGTGGTTGGCCTGAAGAGCAACCTCAGGAAATATAAAAAAGAAAGAAGTGGATTAGTCCATTTTGCAATTCAGTTAATGTAAACGCCTGAAACCTGTTTTGCACTGGGATGTCACATGTCAGATGAAAGTTGAAATCATGTATGCAGCAGAGTATCTACTCTGTGGCCAGAACCCAGAGATACTGTATGCTTGTAAGCAAGATGCAGCGTAGTTTGGCAGGCAGTAAACACACAGTTAGGCAATAGCAATAAATTGTAGGAATGTCTGACACAATACAACTAGGCCCTGTGGGAAGGTACGACTGTCCGGAGCCACTTATGAACTGTAACAGTGGTCTGCAGGCTTGAAAGATGCCAACAGAGTCTGCGATGAGGAGCAGAATCAAGCCTAGCCGGTCCACACCCAGAGGGGAGGCTTCCTGAAGCGAGGTAAACATTGTCCCAGCACTGTCTCTACTTCTCCAGAATCTTTCTCTACTTCTAAACACTGTACCTACCAGAAGGGTAACCTGTCCCTACACTGCCACTCACATAAAGAGTGTCAAACCCAGGAACAAGAGTCTTAAATAGACTTTGCCTGACCCAAGATCTCCTTGTGACCGCAGGAAGTCATAGAGGAACCAAGTTCTCCACAACTTCCTTCCCCTTCTGCATTGCCACTTCGGTTCAGCGCCACCTGCAGTGAGGAGTACAGACTGCACTTACCTACATGCTGAGTGAGCTGTTGGATGAGAAGGGAGAGGGCAAAAAAGAAGGTTATTTTAACCAGCATTATACTCACTAGTAGTCTAAAGCAGCGCTTCTCAACCTTTTTTTAGTCGCAGTAACCTTTAAAATTATGCAAAATCTCAAGGCTACCCCAGACTAAAATGTAGAAAAAAGGAAATGTGACTTATCAAAGAAAAACCTAGGCCTGGGACAATGCACACAATGCCCTTGATGACATTAACCTCATATTAAAGCCTCTCATTACATAGCCAGATTCCCCCCCATCACACAGTCCTCTCATCCATCTATAATCTAGGGCAAACTGGATCTCATGCTTGATGCTCCCTGGGGGAACCTAAATTAAATAAAAAGCATGCAAATTTTTTTTTTTGCCCGTAACACAATTTTCCTATATGCATTCTTAAAGTGTGTTTAGCTATTTTTGCTTGGGTTTAAGAAGGCAATAGAGGTATGCTGTAACACAATGCACTTATACTGCCGAAAACAATGAGAAATAACTAAGCTAAGAGAACAAAGGGCACAAAATCATGGATGCGTGTAAACAGGAATAACGTAATACTCGGCACACGATTTGTACATTTCATGTACAAGGTAATATAAGAGATAACAGGAAGCACACACCCTAAATAGTACTGAAGCAAGGTCTGTGAGGAAATAATAGGCTAGTAAATCAGCATTGTGGCAGCAACTTGTGAAGCAAATAATTTTTTATGGAATATGTGGGGGAGATAATCAGCTTCTTGGAAGCAAAATATTATAATATTAGTTAAAGTGAGATGGGTCCCAGCATCCTGGCACTGCTTTGCTTAGGCACAGCACCTGCAAACATAGGCTCAAACAATAAACACCAGCACAAGGAAAAGGGTCTATAAACTGGAACCAGCAACCTGTACCTTTTCAGAGGTAGTAGCAGTCTCCAGTAGCAACCAAATCTTCTCTTCAGGAGAGTCAACTTGCACCAACTGGGACTCCATCCTATGCCAATCTTCTTCAGGACTCTCAATCAGCACCAACTAGGACCCCATCTTGCATCCAGACTGGGACAGCTCCAAACACTGTCGCATACAGGCATCTTCAGGCAGGCAGGCCTGCACAAGCAGCTCACTTCACATGCACCCCCCCCCCCCCCCAGGCCACAGCACGGGTGGAAAAGAGAGCTCACACGGTCCTCCCCAAATATTTATACTCCCCTGGCAGCAATAAACCTCCTAAAAGAAGCAAAAATATTCATAACTCAGATTTACTGTAGCTTCTCACACTTCTACCAGAGGTACCAGTTACGCCTACTGGCAGCAGAAAGAAACCACAGCTCCACTAAGTTTAGGGAAACCCCAAATGAGTATGTAGACTATAAATAAGCCTGGGCTGACTACCACCTAGATTGACAAAATCTAAATTACAGCACCTATTTAAGAGGCTACCATTATACTGCACTCTAGCTTCAAGTATGTATTAGAAAAAAACATTAAGGCTGGGTTCACACTAGTGCGAATCGGATGCGGTTTTTCCCGGATCTAATTTGCATGACAGGAGATCGTGACAGTTGGGATGGTTCACACATCTCATGGAGGCTGCGGAGCGCATTGCACAGGGGTTCTGTGTGTCTTTGGCTCCATTTCAGGGTCGATTTTAGGTAAAATTCAGGCCTGATTCAACCCCGAAACGGAGAACAGGGCCGTACTGGACCTCTGCTGTGAGCTGCATCTGCATAAGTTGTGATACATGAGTACTGTGATTTTATCAAATATCCACTGTATAGAACATCTGATCATCCTTTGACCTGTAGCACCCTCCTAGTCAGGTGCTAGGTAGAGAGTGTAGTTTTGGCTCTCTCTGCTTACCAGAAGAGCAGCAGGCAAAATCTTTATGCACTCTGCTTATCAGGGAGCAGGATTTGTAGTTAGGTCTACTCAGTGTGCCCAGTGTGTGATTCATCTGGTCTCAGGGAGTGTCCGCAGCTGATCCAATGGGGAGGCACATCGGATGCTGGAGGAAACCTGACCAATGACACACAGGCTTTTGGTACTGTTCCAGGGGTTGGCACAGAGAGTGGTGCATTATGGGACAGGGTATAAAAAGCCACGGGCACATGAGGTAGAGGTCTTTGGCGGGAAGCCAATCCCAGAAAAAAGGGTGGTGGCTGCCTCCTCTACTGCAGCAGTTGGTGGTGGTCACAGGCGGTCGGCCTGGTGTACCAGTGGTGTGAGGCTGAACCCAGAGGTCCAGGAGAGCTGACTACAGGAGTTGGGGCATTGGAGAATCTGGAAAAACAGTGTCATGAGGAACTTGCCCATTGGTCTGCCCAGGAAGGGGACCACTCCAGAGTGTAGAGTCAGTGGACGGGTGTCGGCTAACCCAGAGAGAAAGGGGGTACTAGAGGAGTACCCTGAAGAGAAATACTATAGGAACACTTACCTCATCTTCATTCAAGTGGCAGGATTAAATTAGAAGTCCTCAGCATTGTGAATAGTTAACAGTTGGAGTATCCCACTCATTTCTTCTCCCATCCCAATTTAAATAAAACCACAAAAACAACAACCCCTAGACTGATCTTTGACTGAGCCAAAAACGTAAAGTGTTAGGTTTCGGCAAACAGTTGCTACGGGTAACCCAGGGGAATATCCAGCAGCCCTCTAGGGGGCAGTGCTACAGACCCAATACTCAGAGTTGTCATGAAGATTGATCACCTTTATCAAGCATTGCACTGTCATGGGGACAGAAGAGTGTATTTAGTCTTGCACAAGGTAGACTAGGGGCTGAGTTTAGTTACAGCAGTGTTTTACCATACTGCATTCAGAATATCCCATTTGCCTTATTTAATAAGCTTGAGGGATTTTGATTGCTATGCTGTATAAACCAAAATGCATGTGTTATTTTCTTAAAAATAATGCACACTGACACAGGCAATATAAGCAAATAATATAATGACGTCCAAGAGATCTCTTATAAAGATATACAATGACTTTTTGATTATAATTAGGTCTAAATTGTATATAGATGCAGCATAATCTGACCACATATTAGAGAAGAAACATATTTGTAAATGTTAAACAAATGTTTTCTGTATTCCTTGAACAGTTAGATAATTAAAAGGTACATTCTTGAGTCTCTTTTTTACTATGTAGTTTTTAGAGTTTCAAGCAGCTGCTCAATATGGAAATGATCCTAATTAATATCAGAAGCAAATTTTGGCTGCCAGCATAGCTTTGTGAGACTTGAATGGAGCCTGAACCTAATCCTATGATGTCAGTTCTATAAGTCTTATGATGTCAGTCCTCTTTCTCCTATAATGTCAGTCCTATGACATCAGTTCTATACATCATATTATGTTAGTCTTACAAGTCCTTTGATATCAATGCTATATGTCTTATGATGTCAGTCCTATAAATCTTATGATGTCAGTCCTATAAGTCTTATCATGTCGGTCGCAAACGCATTCTGATTACAGAACTAAAAGTCATATAATTTCAGTCCTATACATCTTATTTTGTTATTCTTATAAATCATTTGATATCAGTCCTAAAAGTCTTATTGATGTAATTCCTATAAATCCCACCATGTCAGTCCTGTACATCTTATGATGTCAGTCCTAAACATCTTCTGATTTCAGTACTATGTCCTATTATATCAGTCCTGTACATCTTATTATGTTAGTCCTATAGGTCCTTGATGCCATTGCTATATGTCTTAGGATGCCAGTTCTATAACTTGTCATAGATGGATTAGAATTTATCAGGGACCGAATTACAAACCATGTGTGGTGGACATGCCTGTTTGACAGAAGTCGATCATTAGAGACCACTGTATAATAACTGCAAGTGGTGTCATCCACTTGGCTGGGCTGTGTAAATCTTCAGACTGGTTGTACAGAAATGCAAATTCTTTGGCAGGTAAAACAGCTTCCATTTCCCACGAGGCGGATCCATTTTGATGAACTCCACTTGTTCAGTGGGGATTGATCCGTTGATCCCCTCTGAGCAGGCGAAAGACAGGTTCATCTCCACTCACTGTGCAGAGATGGACCTGTCAGAGTCCCGCTCTCCTCCATTGGGAGATGGATTGAAAACGGACAGCATGTCCACTTTCATCCATTCCGACCCACTGGATGGATGGCGGATCTTGTGAGATCGGATGCCAGGCAGGTGCCAGTGGACACATGTCCGCTGAGAACGGCCTCCTCATAGAGGACAATGGGTGGCCCAATTAGATCCGCCTGAAAAACGGACAGGCGGACCCGACTGGTCCGATCGTGTGAAAGGGGCCTAAAAGTATAGCTAAAGACAAAATGTTCTCTTTAGTTTTGGATAGAGTGGAAAGGGATTCCAACCCCTTTTTAATTGCTTTCTGTGTCACCCTCATGGTGACAATGAGGGATTCCCTCTCTTTGGAGGTATTTCCTCTCACTTGACTATGGAACAGGAAGTGAAGGGAAATATTGTCAATGGGACACAGATGGCAAAAAAATACCTTATAGAGGTTATAAGTTATAACCCACCCCTTAAAGCAGAGTTCCACCCACATTTGGCACCTTTCAGGGGGGAATGGGTACCTGTTTTTGACAAGTACCCTTCCCCACTCCTGGGAGAAAGCACCACAACGCCGTCCCTTGGTAGTTTCAGCCCCCCTCCTCCTACCCCCGCCGTCGGGCGTATTAGAAAGTGCAGAGCACTTCATGGATGCGCAGTAGGGAACCGGCTGCGAAGCCGAAAGGC
Organism: Pelophylax lessonae; assembly: GCF_965119305.1. Classification (NCBI taxonomy): domain Eukaryota; kingdom Metazoa; phylum Chordata; class Amphibia; order Anura; family Ranidae; genus Pelophylax; species Pelophylax lessonae. The sequence goes on from NC_138771.1 coordinate 447,091,018, forward strand.
TTCACTGCCGGTTTCCCTTAGAACGAATGGCAGAACCCGGCAGCCGATCCGAAATTCAGATGGTGTGCTGACATTACGGGCTCCCTGGACAGGTAAATGTCTATATATTAAAAGTCAGCAGCTACAGTATTTATAGCTGCTGACTTTTGAATTTGTTTTCCCCAGCTGGAACACCTCTTTAAGCCTCATACACACGATAAGAATATTGGACACATGATCGTCTGTTTTTTTTTTACATGCTAGTCTCATTTTGAAAATGAAGGGGTTTCCTAACTTATAAAAATTCTCCTACAACAGAATACAACTTTGGAAGTGATGTAATGTGTTATATTTTATTGTTATGTATTGTTTTGTTTGCGAGCATGCGTGGTCTTGGTCTTCCAATTTTATTTGGATGAATACTGTACTGACTGAATAAATATCGTTACTCCAAAATGAAAAAAAAAAGTTTTGTCTTTAGTTCAACTTTAACAATCTTTTATAAATAGTCTAAGGGAGATCACCCATTATACACTTAAAGAGAATGCACATGTATCATGAAAAAGGAATTTCTCCAAAAGTTTTTTCCAAATAGTTCCATCTGGAGGTTTTAGAATGACTGTGCACAAATCAATTACTCAGATAGCAAAGATAACTTGCCACAAAATTGTGGCAGTGTTGAATTGTGAATCTGTTACCTTGCTGCACATTTCACTGGCAAGTTGTACACTAGCAGAGCACTTGAAGCACAAGTTCTAGTTGGCACTTTTCCAATTTGTAGCAAATTAGCGTGGCAAGTTTCTAGCAAGAGCAAAGTTGCAGTGATGAGTCTACAGCAAGAGCTCTGCAAGTAACAGTGACCCCGGTGGTGGGATGACTATTGAACAACATAGCTGAACCAGAACTTGTAGTAGACTTGCAGAATGTTTGCAAATAAAATTGATCTGAAGTCATGCAATGCGGATTTGCTGCAATTGTGCAACAAACTTGTGCAGCCTGGCAAGTCTAGCAATAGCTTAGCAAGTCATTTTCAAGCTTGAAACACAATTGCGTGCTATCTAGGTACCTGGCAGACCTGGGTGATGCCCATAGTTTCAGCACTAATGACTGACTGAATTAAGCTGTATGTGCAGACAAAACTTTTTTTTCAATTTCGGATTAAGCTACTGTAGCTATACAAGATTCCCTCATTCTGAACTGCCTGAATCAGTGACTACATCTGATGGGATGCAGTGAATGTTTAGCAGATCATTTTCCACCTGTTGAGTCAGGAATTGGGCATAAATTGAGCCACGTATTTAATCTTAGGTAAAGATAAAACCCTTATAAATGTATTTTTGTTCTGCATCCCATTGGGACTAAAAGCCCTCGAAAAGTTGCATTTTATGTAACTTTGCATTGTTTGTTTGCAACGTTAGCCTCTGTTTTTGCTGTAGCACCTATAGAGTTTGGAGCTACAAGATTTTTCCATTGGGGAAATTTCCCCTGACTTTATAGGAGTATAGATATGCCTTAAGCCGCACATCAAAGCAAGCCCGCTTGTGATGGTGTGTGGCAATTTAAGCTTGGGCTTCTGCCCGGCCACACTCCCAGGTAGATTTCCCTTCACTTCTCATCTCAGAGATACAACAGAAAGTATACATACGATAAATTCCCACAAAGTTAGGGGAGTACGCCACTTAGTTATCACCAGAATAGGCATTCCCATTGACAGATTTACCCGCGCTTCTTATTTTGTTGGTAGTTTTGAATTTCCCATTACTCTCTGTTTCAGTGACAGTGTCCAGTTGCCAGGAAAGCAGAGGGATCCCCTACCCTGCAGTAGCACACATAGCAAGTAAAAGCTGACAGGGAGTCTACTCCTTCTCTACTCTATTCAAAAACAAAAAAGTTTTGGAGATACATAAAAAGAAAAATGATTCATAAATAACCACATGTGTGACCTGTGCCAATGGGCTTGTGTTGACCTTAAGGGAGTTTTGCTTTCCTATACATGTCTATGGGCATACAAAACCCATTTGAAGCAGGTGAAATGCAGGTCCCATACCCAGGGGATTTTTTTTTAGCTTTTTCTATATTAGGGATGGGCAACATTTCTGAGGTCTGTTATTGACTGGTTCCCCATTACTGATACCAAATGGATGCCATCGACACAAGCCCAAAACTTATCAACATGGACAAAAGCCTTCTGTAAAATGCAAAATCTTCTTCCTATCAATCAAAGTTAATCATTTAATGATCTGACTTTACCAAACACATATTTGGTTGCTCTGGGATATATACATGCCATCTTTTTTGCCAATGCTAAATAACCCTGAAAAAATGGTCCCATTACTATTTAGAAAATATGCACTAAATCAACATACAGCAAAGACTGAGTAGAACTGAATAAACAAAATATAATCAAGAATGATTTTGAACATAAGACTTTTCATAAACCAATTTCAATATAAAATGCAGGCACCCCAATTAGACAATATTCTGTGGTTTGGTTTTTATTGTATGACCTAGGAAAATATGGCATCCAATATTACTCATGACATTACACTATATAATTCCAAACCAGAAAGGCATTCATGGACAAAGAGAACTTTTGTAATCCATATGGCCGGGAATGACTCAGAATGCATTGCAGCCTAGGGTGTATATATATCAAGACATGAGGAACAAGATGGGATTCAATGACTCACAAAATTCTGCAATATAATACTCGCCAGGCAGCATAGGGATATTATGGAGTGCACTGCTCAAACTCAAATGTAATATTAATGCACAGGCACAGTCTGTACATGCTGGAATAAAAGGGAAAAGGGAAAACTACTTTGCTAGGAGCACTTGAAAATGTTTTTTTACGCTATTGCCTCCATTGTCACAAAGTACATTTATTATGCTCCCCATGTGGCATTGCAGAGCTGTGATATCTGAAATGAGATGCACACTTCATCTCATGGGGACATCTCACATGACCTCCATGTCCTTCTTGGGTACACAACAGAAACCCATTCATAAACAAAATATATAAGTTGAAAAAAAAAAAAAAAGACTAGGAATAGTCTTTTAAAGCCTAATTGTATTTTTTTTTTTTTTTACTCCTGGCTGTGTCCTAGTTGAGTCATCTGCAGATGGTGGGAAGGAACTATGTTCTGAGTTTGAATCCCACCTGGAACACTATAGGCATAGAGCTTGTATACTATCCCTGTGTTGTTTTGTGGGTTTCTCCCCACAGTCCAGAAAGCATAATGATGGGTTAGTTGGCTAACTCCCAAAATTTACGCTAGAGTGTGGTAAGGTAAAGTTTGGAATGAGACCCTTCATTTCAGCACATTTTTTTTTGGAGTGAGTTAATGTGGAAGGAGAAATGATGGTTGTTTTTAAGACTGCAATGGGTTTTTAATGGTTTCTGAGGGTTATGAAAAAAATCCACGCGGCTCAAAAAGGACTTCTCCTTTGCCTCAATTTGATTTTTTGCACTGAAAGCAAAACAAAAGACAATTACAAAGGAAAATAAAAAATACTTGGAGCACCAATAGGAATAAAGAAAACTGATGAAAGCCCAAACCCCAACCCTTATCCTACACTACCCCCACCCCACCCCACCCCACCCACCTCTTGTTCTCCTTTTTAAAAACCTCTATAACTCCCAACTCTTTCTTATTCTTAAACTTTGACATACCAATAATTTCAACTGAGGAGTGGTAGAAATCTAGGTGATCTCTCCCACCCTCCTCCTTTTGACTCCACCAGGAAGCACTGAACTATGAACTGATATTTAAAACCCTGGAGACATATCCATACAAGGTTGATTATTAGCCTTAATTTTTTTTTTTTAGGGCAATTTAGTAAAAATTTGGAAATAATTCCCAACAAGAAACAATGTACCATCGTCTCGTACCACTTTGTCTCGCTATATGTTTAAAATCTTAAAAAAAAAACATAATAAAATAGGCAAAACTACCCTAAATGCACCACCTTCCAAAAATAAATCATATGCAGTAGTATGGTTAAAATAACCCACCCTGCACATTATGTAAAGGATAGTGATGTACTTTGCACATCTTTCTTTGTACGTTGTGCATTGTTCTTCACTGGCTTCAAAAGTCTAAAGCAGGTAGAGGGCCATAGTTATGAATGAAAGGTGTAAAAAAAGGAAAGAAAATGAGACGAGTCTTGTCACGTGACCTGACAAAGTAGTAGGACCATATCTCCTCTGTTCATGGAGTTCTCTCTGCTGCATTAGACAGAGACAACTCCATTGGATACCCTAGGCTGCATACTGCGGCCTGATTTTATGCAATAACAGAGAGCAAACTGCAATATCCCTTTTCTATTGTAAATGAGGCCCTACATGTATAACTATAACAGCTGTCTAAGAAAGTTACTGAAAGGGCCTGTTTACAGAGCAGAAGCAGGTAAGAATAAAAATGTACTAAAATCATTGCAGTGTTTTTGACTAGACTGGAGGGAATATTTCTATCAACAAAAGGGGAGAAGCCAGAGTATTAAACAGCTGACTGGCCTAATATTTCTCGCTACATTTCCAATGGGAATATCTCCACATGCTGGTTTTGTTGAATAATAATACACCCCCACCTTTTCCTGCCCAGAACACCCTTAGTTCTGGCCCAGACAAGAAGATATAGGTGTGGTCATAATCCAGTTTTATTCTTTGCATAGTACATTAGCGAATGGAGAGGGATTTTGGGGTATAGAATTCCTTTAATATAGGGAAACCATATCCAAAAAATGTTTATACTACTGCTAGCAATTATTGAAAAAAAAAAAAAGCTAATCTCTTGTGAACTAGCCTTTGTTTATCCTTTTTAGATATTAGATTTTGGGTTTTGAATCATTGCGATTCTGCAGCCGTCATGCAACAACAGAGAACATATACAGAATATGTCAGTGTGCCTATAAGTTTCAGCTTTGAATGCAAAAGATTCTAAATATATGAGCATTTGTTATGGGGCACTACAAAGTGTAGAGAAAATCTAAACAGCTGGAAGTATTTTGATAAATTAGTAATCATTAACCTGGACCCAAACACATCACATTTTTTTCAGACTTCACTCGTTGCATGCTTGTACTAGATCTGTGTCTCTCTTGCTATTAAGGACAGGATCATGATAGCAAACCATCCATGCTTTTAAAAATCAAGTAAGTAATGACAATTTACATATTTCCGATTATATACTTTAGCCTCAACCTAGGCCAAAAATCGATTAAATCTCCCTAAACTCATGGCGTTGGTCGCACGCAAATATGCAACCTCTCGGGGGGCTGGGCACCGAACGGTCACATATTTGCATGCATTATTGCAAACACAGCTGTGCCGAGAGTGTGCTCTCTGCTCACTCCCGATGGCCAATGGAAAGCTCCCGATTGCTACTTGCAATCGGGAGCTTTCTGATCATGTGACCCTCACATAATCATAAACCCCGCCCCACCTCATAGCATTCTAAACCCTTTAATGGGCTGGGAGGCGCTGGCTTCAATGGGTTAAACCTGAATTTCAGGCAAACAGATAATTTAATAGATAGAATATATACAGTAAATATAAATATATATATATATATATATATATACTGTTTAGAGCTAATCCACATGGGTGCAGAGGGTACACCATCCACAAGTGTATACTTGTGTGCCCAAGAGCACAGGGGTTTTCATACAGTCCAGGTAGGCTGCAGGTGTATGCTGCCAATCACACATCCAAGCATTTACATGCATGATCATGCTGATAGAAGAAAAGAACAGGAGAGGGTCAAGTTCTTTGATGAATCATTCACATAGGTGCAGGAGGCAGTACAGCATGAAGAGCCATTTTATTTATCATCTGGAGCAGGGCTGCTGTTAGAAATCATGAAATCCCATACAGCCTAGCTGATAGGAACAATGAACCAAGCCTAAAAGACAGCTCCGGCCGCATGGGCAAACCACTCATTTATGCAACCAAAATGCCTGTGAGAATGAGCCCATATTCATGTTTTTTCTTTTTCTGCAGAGTAAATGAACAGGAAGTGCTCTGTACAGAGACTCCCTGTTCATTCACAAACTGAAGCATTGTTAACACAGGAAGGGCCACAGAGGGATTGCATACCTTCCAACGTTTTGAGATGGGGACAAGGGACACCAATTAGTAAAAGTATCTAGGCATAGGGTACACCCCCTACCACGCTCCCTGAAAGGAGAAATATTCACAAAAAAAAAAAAAGAGGTTAGTTAAACCTACAAGTTTAAGTTTTTACCACTACTATTCCTTTTTCTGACTTTTGAAATGTACAAATGCAGCAATTTAGAAAGTGGATGACAGTTTAAAGCGGAGTTCCGGGCACAGAGGTCATTTTTTACTAAACATACCCCCGGGACAGTCAGGGCTAGCACATTCCACAATGGCTAGCCTCTGATCTGTCCCGGTTCGCACTTACCTTTTAGAAGAAATACTTACTTATAAAATTTCTTCCACAGCGTTTCCATCTCTCTTGTGGGCAGCTGAAGCCGGCGCGGTCCTCTTCTGTGTCTTCTTGCGCGTCTTCTTGTCCCAGAATGCGCCTGCACCGGCCCCTCTCGTCACTTCCGGTGCGGCGCTGCATTCCTCCACAGCTTCTGGGCATGCCCAGAAGCTGTTTAGCAGGGGAATGCGGCGGCGTCCGGAAATGACGAGCGGGGCCGGTGCCGTCGCATTGATTCCTGGGAGCTATGACGTTCAGCTCCCAGGAATCATAGCGAGACAGGAAGTGACGGGGTGAGCCGCGGCTCCGAGGGAGGAAGTACTCTGAGGTGAGTATCTTCGATCTTCATTTACCAGGTAAGTAAACAAAAAAAAAAAAATAACTATCCAATTCCTTTTCAGGTGAGGTCTACCTAGCGGAGGGGCACAAAAAAAAATATAGTTTTTGTGCCCGGAACTCCGCTTTAAGGACTGGTAAACACTATTTGGAAGATAAATAGGGCATTTTATGTACAGCTATAAAGATCAGACAAAAATGAGGGACAAATAAGGAGGAAAGAGGGACTGAGGGACTGTGTTCCAAATCAGGGACCGTCCCTAAAAATCAGGGACAGTTGGGATCTATGGGATTGGTTGCAGTAATTGTGCCCACTCCTGCTGCTCTGAGCCTCCCTGTTAAATGTATGTGGCCTGGGCCCCATACAAGAGGGAAGATGCTACCCCCCATATCAGCGGCCCTGGCCTGGAGATGCATGCAGCCAGCCTATGTAGTCAATGGAGAAGCAGCAGCTGTAAGGGGTTCTGCACATCTGAGGTTGACAATGACAAACATGCAAGGAGGGGTGCACAGCACTGGACACTTTTCCTATCAGCATGTTCCTTGTTGTGTTATTTGAAAGCAGCTCATTAGACTGGCCCCAAGTTCCTTTCCAGTCTGAGTTCTACTGTACACAGAATTGCAAGAGGTGGAAATCAAATTCAGGTACTCACACTAGTTGTATTCCAAAATACATGTAATGATTTTAATTGGATACACAGCTGCATTAATTGGTGTTTTGTATATCTACCTGGAGTAAAAAAAAAGAACAATGGCTGAAGTTAGGCTTTAAGAGCAAAAATACAGCCATGCTTTAGCATTTAAAATTAAAATAACAATCTAAGTAACAGGAACGGAACATAAAAATACACAATAATACAAATTGTACTAAACAAGGACCTATTTGTAGCTTGGGTATTCAACACAATCAATTATTTTGGAAAAACTCTTATATTTACAGCCTGAAATGCATGAATGCTGCACTTGTCGCCCACCAGTGGTCAAGATCAAGTACTACTTTGCATCTTCACTAGGCACCTTACAGCCAAGACTTGAAATCACACGGTAGAGCACATATTTAGACAGTGCTGCGAACCCACAGTGAAACTCATGATATAACACAGGCTATCCACAATATAACATAAGCTACAGTCCCTTGGGAGTGTTGTGTGAACATCTGGTAAGTGATAAGTTCTGTTTGATGCTCTAATGCAATTTCTTTTTTTAACTTATTAGCGGTGGTATTTTTCATATATCCTGAGAGTAAAGTCTGTGTGAAATGTCATCCAGATGCTCAGTATTAAGGAGATTTTAGTTCTGTAGAGCTAATAAGCTGAAAATAAATTGCAGATATTGGTTCCTCTGTTTGTTCTTAGTCCCTTGCCCAAATGCATTAAGAGAGTTGTAGTTAATCTCTTGTAGGGGGGCAGAAACTGGTTGATCTTGCTCAGTGACAATATTGGACTAATATTGAGTGTCTAAACATAAGGGACGATTTGCCATCATAAGATGGACAGATCCAAATGTCTGCAAATGTGCTTGGGGATAAAGATAAAACAGTAGGGGCATTCAGTGTATATGATAAAATGTCAGTTTGCATAGATTCCCTTTTAAAGCTAATCTTTAACTTTTAAAAATAAATAAATAAATTAAATTCATTTGACTTGTTGGTGCTAAAACAAAATCACGAACCCTTCCTCTGTGGGTACATCTTCAAACCACACTGGGCTCACAGAAGAGTTTTGCTGGCAATAGCATTATAATCTCTGCAGCATTTAGGATTTGCCCGTCACAGAAGGAAGAAAAGGACATGTGACCAAAGACCCCTGTAAGCAAGTTATGTTCATAAAAAAATAAAGGGCTCTGGTTACCGACCCAAACCCCCTTCTCACTGTAACAGAAGCTACCTCTATGCGATTTCTCCTACCAAAAAATAACCCAATTGCCCTTCCTCGAGAACCTAACTCCTGGGAAATAGAGTTTACCTTTTATTCTCACCCCCATAATATTTTGGATGTACAGACCAGTTCTTCACAATACTACAAGTTATCCAGGGCCGATCCTAGGGTCACAGGCGCCTGGGTGCAGAAATTTTTCTGGTGCCCCCATAAGGGTGTGGTCATTTTACTAACTCCTCCCCTTTACAAATGTTTCTATGGCAACGACTCAAACACAGAGATGCTCCCCTCAGAAGTCTTCCCCACCAAGGAACCCTCCCACGATCTCTTAACAATAAACAAATTACAGTAAGAGAAGCAGAGTACTCTAATGGGAACTGGAGGGGGGTCTCTCTAATGGACACAGAGAGGGCATCTGTTAGAGAGTCTGTTAGACAGAGCCCCCAGACAGGAGATGGTAAGAGACTGCAGACTTGATACAAGAGATGGTCAGAGACTGCGGATATGATACAAGAGATCAATGCATTGATGCAGCCTCATCAGTGCCCACCAAATGCAGCCTCATCAGTGCCCACAAAATGCAGCCTCATCAGTGCCCACCAAATGCAGTCTACCAGAGCCCACCAAATGCAGCTTACCAGGGCCCCCCAAATGCAGCCTTATCAGTGTCCACCAAATGCAGCCTCATCAGTGCTACCAAATGCAGCCTCATCAGTGCCCACCAAATGCAGTCTACCAGAGCCCACCAAATGCAGCTTACCAGTGCCCACCAAATGCAGCTTACCAGTGCCCACCAAATGCAGCTTACCAGGGCCCCCCAAATGCAGCCTACCAGAGCCCACCAAATGCAGCTTACCAGGGCCCCTCAAATGCAGCCTTATCAGTGTCCACCAAATGCAGCCTCATCAGTGCCCACCAAATGCGGTCTACCAGAGCCCACCAAATGCAGCTTACCAGTGCCCACCAAATGCAGTCTACCAGAGCCCACCAAACGCAGCTTACCAGGGCCCCCCAAATGCAGCCTTATCAGTGTCCACCAAATGCAGCCTCATCAGTGCCCACCAAATGCAGTCTACCAGAGCCCACCAAATGCAGCTTACCAGTGCCCACCAAATGCAGTCTACCAGAGCCCACCAAATGCAGCTTACCAGGGCCCCCCAAATGCAGCCTTATCAGTGTCCACCAAATGCAGCCTCATCAGTGCCTACCAAATGCAGCCTCATCAGTGCCCACCAAATGCAGCCTCATCAGTGCCCACCAAATGCAGTCTACCAGAGCCCACCAAATGCAGCTTACCAGTGCCCACCAAATGCAGCCTTATCAGTGTCCACCAAATGCAGCCTTCCAGAGCCCACCAAATGCAGCTTACCAGTGCCAACCAAATGCAGCCTACCAGTGCCCACCAAATGCAGCCTACCAGTGCCCACCAAATGCAGCTTACCAGTGCCCACCAAATGCAGCCTACCAGTGCCCACCAAATGCAGCCTTATCAGTGTCCACCAAATGCAGCTTACCAGTGCCTACCAAATGCAGCCTACCAGTGCCCACCAAATGCAGCCTACCAGTGCCCACCAAATGCAGGCTACCAGTCCCCACAAAATGCAGCCTACCAAAGCCCACCAAATGCAGCTTACGAGTGACCACCAAATGGAGCCTTAACAGTGCCCACCAAATGCAGCCTACCCCCCACCCTGATCACGCGCTCAGATACCCCCTACTCTGATCACACCCCCCAGATACCCCTCCACACACACTTCCACACTTCCAGATACCCCTCCATCCTGATCACACACCTCCCAGATACCCTCCCCCACTATTATCATACCCCCTACTCTGATCACACCCCCCAGATACTCCTCCATCCTGATCACAAACACCTCCATTTACCCCCATCCTGATCACACCCTCAGATACCCACCCACCCTGATCACACGCCCAGATACCCTCACTCTGAACACGCCCCCCAGCTACCCCCACTCTGATCATACCCCCTACTCTGATCACGCCCCCCCCCCAGATACTCCACCATCCTTATCACACACCTCCAGATATCCCCACTCTGATCACATGCCCAGATACCCTCCCCCACTCTGATCACACCCCCCAGATACTCCTCCATCCTTATCACACACCTCCAGATACCCCCACCCTGATAACATGCCCAGATACCCCCTACTCTGAAAACACCCCTCATATACCAGCCCCCACTCTGATCACACCCCCAAAATACCCCCCCCACTCTGATCACAGCCTCCAGATACCCCCCATACTCTGAAAATACCACTCATATCCACCCCCACTTTGATCACACCCCCTTAAATACCCCCTCACTCTGACCACCCCCCTCCAGATACCCCCCACACTCTAAACACACCACCTAGATACCCCCCCACTCTGATCACACCCCCCTAAATACCCCCCAGTCTGCTCACACACTACAGTCTTTCTTTACATTACAGTATCTCCCCTGTTTGGGGACACTTACTTTCGTCAGGCTCCAGAATGAGGACACATCAGGGAACAGCTTCAGACATCAGGCTCACTACAGGCTCCAGGGGGAGGAGCCGAGTGCAGAGGGGTGGATAGTGGATTAGTGCTGTGCCTCCTGTGTGACTTGGTGTCAGCAGGCTCCAGAGAGGGAATACGACGGGGGACAGTTCAAGACACCGGACACACTATAGGTTCGTGAGGGAGGGGAGGAGCTGAGTGCAGAGGGGTGGATCGCTGTCCAGTGTCCATAGTGCTGCATGTGGATCTTCTGATTGGCCCTCCGCTGTGGCCAATGGAGAGGGAATAGCAGGTGTATGCCGGCCGCTCTCTCTTCTCCCGCACTGATAACGGGGGGGGGGCACTCTGACAGCCCGCAGCTCGCCTCTCCCCTGTTCTCCCGCACTGATAATGGGTGGGGCGGGGCGGGGCAGGGGCACTCTGACAGCCCGCAGCTCACCTCTCCCCTGGGTACGCCGCTGCCGCTGGAGGAGGAGAGGACTCAGTGCCACTGGAGCTTCGGCGCCCCTCCTCCGCCTCAGCTCGCGGCGCCTGGGTGCGGTGCACCCCAGGCACCCGCCCAGAATCGGCCCTGAAGTTATCCCATCCTTTGAGAAATCCACCATTCTCACCACAGGCTGGTCTGCTAAATCCTCCGTCATATTAAAATGCACCAAACTGCCTTAGAAATGCAAGATCTTCCATTTCCAAAACAATTCTGCAACCACCAACTCCCCTATTATCCTCAGGGTAGATCATAAAGAAACCTTGAGAGGAGCCAACATCGCCATAGCTGTGCTAATAAAAAATAAAGGGCATCCAAGATCAAACTTCTCCCAAAACACTTAGCAGACCAAGAGAAATAATTTTAACTTTCACCATCTACAAACCTCAAAAGCACCCCAAGCTACTCAGACTGAATTTCATTTCTTTGAAATGATAAAAAAAAAAGTGAAAAAGAACTCCGCTCCTGAAAACAGTTCTACTTTTCAGCCACAAAACCAGGATCTCTCCCAGCACGGCACCTCAAAATACTCCCTATTCCCCACCCTAATAAAATTAGAAGCCTTAACAACATACTTACAGTCAATCCTTCTTCCATCTTTTTATTCTGACATTAAGCTGTTTGCAAAAATCCTTGCCCATAGAACCGATGAATTTCTGGGATCCCTCATACACGGAGACAAAGCAGGTTTTATTCCCTCCTGCCAGGCTTGAGATAACGTACTTAAAATCACTTAACTTATCCATTTTGTGCACCAAAGACCAGGGCATTCTTCTTTTACCAGACATACAATATTTTCATACCATATCATGTGATTACCTTCACGTTTAAGGAAATTAAGAATATAATTTCTTCACTTGAGTCTCAGCCTTTTATACCTTTCCTACTGCCAAAGTATCATATGCAGGAGCATCCAAAGCTTTCCCCCTTCCCTGATAAATAGGCACCAGGCAGGATTACCCTTTTCCCCCGATTTTATTAGTGCCCCTAAACCACTAGCTAAGTTAATGTATGAAACCCCAAATATCAAGCTCAAGTAGCTAGTATACATGATAAAATTAGTATCTTTGTGTATAATATTTTATAATATTTTATTTCAATAAATCAATCACTAAACTGCACTAAAACATAAAACACAGCTAGCAAAAAGGAGCGATATATACAGTTCTTTATATGAAACGTAAATTCCAGCTCTAAAAAACTCAGTAGAATATGTACTCTAATATACTTCATAAAATGTCCAATCCACCATTCAGAGAAACTGCCAGTGCTAACAGATCTCAGACATGTATTACCACTGACCTCAACCTAACCATCACCAAAGTGCTCACTCACCAGATAGTAAGAGCTCACATCCACATATATATATATATATATATATATATATATATATATAAACAAGCCGACTATGCACTTACAGTAAACCCTACCAGCGAGCTTCCGACAGAGTTTGACATCAGTCTGTTTAGCTCCGCCCAACACATTTTGTCTTTTGGGACATCATCCAATGTTTTACTTACCTCTCCCAAAGAAAACTACATTCTCATTTATTTTCCAAACTAAAGATAACCTTTATTTTATCTTTGGCCTTCAACTGAACCAATTCAAGTCACAAGCCCTGAATTTTACCCTTCTTGTACAAATATTTAACCAAAATTTTTATCCTCGTTTTCGTTGAATTTGTCAAATCCTAAATACTTTGGAATCCCATAAAACCTCATGTTTGGCCCCATTTATGCTATTAAAATGGCTATCTTCCCCAAACTAATATATCACTTTCATACACTCCTAATATCTGTGTCCACTTTACCGCCTAATTATTACAAAGCTATATTTTATCCTACATTTGGCATTAAAGTCACTCTAGAATTCCTAGGCAAACAATGTTTAAGAATATGAACAGAGGTGGTTTGGCTGTCACAAATATATAAAACTATTTTTAAGCAACCCACATTATGTGTCAAAACCTCCTCTTTGGATAAACTACACAACTTTCTATGCATCACCCATAGCACTTGCCTCTATTACCTGGATCCCTCTATGAAATCTATACCTCCAATCCTGTCTTTAAAGTGGTAGTAAACCCAAAAGCAAATATCTATTATATAGCAGCTTACCAATTCTTATTCCCTTATAGTCACTTAATGATCTGGCCAATAAGTCTGTTGTTTTTCCACAGATTAAGCTCTTTTGTAGACATAGCAGATACTAGAATCAGACAAACCATTTACCACTGACAAGGGTGCCAAAGTGCCGGTTCACACTAGGGCGACCTGTGAGGCGACCTGGTCGCCTCACAGGTCGCCGCAGGTCGCCTCCCATAGGGAAGCTGCGGACCCATTCTAATAGGAGTGACACAAGTCGCTCCGACCTAGAAAAAGGGTCCGGAGCTTCTTTGGGGCGACCCGGAGGCGACCCAATGTTATGAAGTCCGTGGCGGTCGCTCCGAGGTAGCGGCGCGCTGCTCGCACCGCGATCTAGGAGGTCGCCCCGGGAAGTAGCGTCGCTGCAGTGTGAACCGGCGCTAAAATGGTCAGCTTTTATTTATTTATTTATGTAAAAACTTTATCTCTAAACACAAAAACAATGTTGCTGTAACTGCTTAAGGTGCAGTAAAGCGTGATTGGCTTCAATTTGCTAGTGTATCTAAATCTACTAGGCCATCGAACACCCCCTCCCCCCAGTTTAACAATACTGCTGTCCAAATGTACACCTGTTCTCCTTCATCCAGAGTGGGGGCACTCTAATTCAGGAGGTGTGTTGCTGGCCAGATCACCAGGTGGAAACAGGAGGGAAAATCGCCTGGAAAAGAAAACAAATGCAGTCACCACATCTGATGATTGGTAAGCTACAATATATTACATTTTTGGGGTTTGGGTTTAATACTGCTTTAAATGGTGGCTATCACATAACATTTACACAGCTCAACACCTTCTCCGCTTCCACAAGCCCAACACCTGGGAAACTATTACAGACCAAGCACACAGTTCTCTCAGAGAATTCTTGAGATGTATACAGATTTGCCACTGGCTTTCCTCTCTTGTGGGTTGCAGGGATTCCGTTAACCATTTTTTGAATGTGTTGGCCTAGAAGATTCCTTTGCACTTCCCTATTTTAATATCCTTACTTTATTCACAGTTGATCTCCCCATCCTATCTCTCAAACCATTCTTTGGTCCTGATATGGCACACAGATTTTGGGGCAAAAAACTCATGGAAGACTGGGTATCGATATAGGTTTTAATTTCTAAGTGCTCTTTCGTATCACTACTATAGGATTTGCCTATAAAATTATGTAGAGATGGTATTATGTGAATGCACAATGTATATGTAAAGCGCTGCGTAAATTGACAGCACTATAAAAGTACCTGAAATAAATAAAAATAAATTATTATGTCCCCATCAGAATCGCCCACTTCCATATTTCCATCCCTATTTCTCTAAAACATATTTTAGTGGCTTTGATTCTGATGGTAAAATGAAGCATACCCATGGTCTTGCCCAATAGCAACCAGATTCTGGACTAAAGTGTTTCGCCTTCTTACCTACTATTCTGATTTCCTATAATGCTTGAGGTCATTGTAGCCGTATTAGTGCACTTGCGACAGAGACAATTGAGTACTGTCCGTGATACTTTTTTTATTTGCAACATAAAAATTTTCAGGACAAGCTTTCGGGGTATGTCCCCTTCTTCAAGATCCAAGCAGTACTGATTGTTTGGTTTTCTATTTTTTTCCTTTGGCTTAGAGATTTTGTGCACACAAAAAATAACGGCTTAAATTTAGATATGGGTTTCCTTACTCATTATCCCACAGTTTTACGACCCCCTCTGTGACTATCCCCGCCCACCTTCCCCCCTGTCTTCATCTCTCCCCCTGTCTTATCTCACTAACTATGCTAGTTGTATTACCATTCCCAGTTAAATTTGTTTATGTTTGTTTGGTTTTCTCTTTTTTTCCTTTGGCTTAGAGATTTTGTGTTTTTTTTTACCATTCTGCTAAACATTTTGTCAATCAGTACTGCTTGGATCTTGAAGAAGGGGACATACCCCGAAAGCTTGTCCTGAAAAATTGTATGTTAGTGCAAATAAAAAAAATATCATGGACAGTACTCAATTGTCTCTGATTTCCTATAAAAAAGAGATCCTTAGACAGCCCCACTCCATACTAAAATGTATATGCTTTCCAACCATCAGCAAAAAAATGGCAATTTTTTTGCTTGTAGCAGCCAAACTCTAGCAGCAGCCTGGATAAACCAATCCTAATCCTTTACTAAAGTTAAAAGCCAAATACACGACTTTATGTAATCAAAAATTTGCCAGTATCCTAAGGCCTCATGCACACAGGGCGTTTGAAGAAACGAGCTGCAAAGCCAGTTCTGACGCCAGGAAAAAGCAACTATAAAAATGCACTTTTAGAAGCGTTTTGCATTGGCGTTAATGTGCTTTTAGCCACGTTTAGCAGCGTTAGCGTTTAGCAGCCTTTCTCTGCCCCCTTTTATTTTCCACTCCCAAATCCAACTACTACAGCTTCAAAATGCTTGACGTGGCTTAAGGCTGTATACAGGGTTAACACATGTTTAGCCGCGTTTAGGCACGTCAGGCGTTTTTACAGCCTAACGCTGCTGCTCCAGAACGCGCTGGCCCTGGGTTTTTTTTACAGCTTGAAAACGCCTATGCCAGCTCCTAAAAGCCTGTGTGTGCACAGGCCATAGAATCACATGGAGGGGCATTTTTAAGCTACTGAAAAAAAAAGGGGGAGCTCCTAAAAGCAGCTATAAAAATGCCCTGTGTGCATGAGGCCTTTTTGATTCCCATAAATAATTCCTTAAAGCCTAACTCTAATAATAAATATAGTCTTGCAGTTTCCCTCTTCCCCCACTGCTAAGGGTTAACTATTCATTCAGTCTAGGGTTGCAGGAATGTAACGTAATGCTTTATTCCAGTGGTGTGATCAATCCTGTGAAGCCTCTTCTCTAAGGCACTCCTGGCCTCTGTCACACTTCTGCCTTCTCCACTTACAATGCAGGGTTAATAGCCCTGTGTTGTACGTGAAGATGCTGAAAAACCACCCACAGTTGGCAAAGTTGGAGGGAGAAGAGGGGTGTGTTGGAGCTGGTTGGAGCGGGAGTAACTTAGGTACTACAGCCTTTTCATCTCTCCTAGACTTAACAAGCAAAAGGAGCTTTAAAGGATACGCAGTTAAGGTGAGAGAAGATTGATGTGCCAGTCACACCCTGGAGACCATATTTAAAACTCCAGGAGTTAGGCAACTATGCATAGGGGGGCATATTAAGGATAGAGTTGCCTAATTCCTGGAGTTTTAAATATGGTCTCCAGGGTGTGACTGGCACATCAATCTTCTCTCACCTTAACTGCGTAACCTTCAAAGCTCCTTTTTCGACACCTTTGGGTATATAGAGGAAAGGGGGCAATGTTAGCAGATGCTGCTCTGCTACTTAGCTCAAGAAAAAAAGAGATTGGGGCAGGTTTTCTAATCCACCTGATTGGTGTTTCTGCTGAGATTTGTCATCTGCATGTCACCATATACGTGTGACTTTAGGGTTCATTTAACAAGCTTAAAAAAAAACAACTACCACACATTTATAAAGCACAGCAGTGTGGCAGAGCACAATAAAAAAGAATAGAAGGGGCAAAAAAGCAACTTCTGGGAGGAGAGTGCAGTCTTGTGATTTGCCAAGGAGGCATTAAAAGCTCTCCTTAATTTGCTGAGCTCTCCCTGCTGCAAATGTCAGAGAGACCTCTGGGGCACCACAGGCTCCACACCATAGCCTGCATTTTATGAATGGGTCACAAAATGCAGGCCTAAATGTGTGTAGCCTAGCAGAGTATGGCTAGCAGAAAGCTGATAGTGATATTTTCCTTTATAAATCTGCCCCTTAGTCTTAATCTTCCTATTAAACACCTGGATCAGGAGATTGCTGTCTTAATTTTATGCTCTTTTTTACTGAACTCAAGTACTAGATACAATTTTAAGGTAAAAAAGAAATGAATTGGGATTCTAAGGAACTAATGGAGGGCAAGGTCACAGTCAGAATATACTGGCTTTAAATATGTATTCACCGTTGGAGGCAGGGAGTAACTATAATTTGAAGGAGCTCTAATGCAAACCGAGAACCACCTACCAGGAAATTATAGAGCACTTCATGCTTTACTCTGCTGACCAGCTTTCTGGAGATGCTGACTTAATTTTCCAGCCAGACTTGGCACCTGCCCACACTGCTAAAAGTACCAATACCTGGTTTAATGATCATGGTACCACTGTGCTTGATTGGACAGCAAACTCTCCTGACCTAAACCCCATAGAGAATCTGTGGGGTACTGTCAAGAGGAAGATGAGAAACACCAGACCCAACAATGCATACGAGCTAAAAGCCACTATTAAAGAAACCTGGGCTTCTCTAACACCTCAACAGTGCCACAGGCTGATAGCATCCATGCCACACCGCATTGATACAGTAATTCATGCAAAAGGAGCCCTGACCAAGTATTGAGTGCATACTATACTGTACATGCACATACTTTTCAGAAAGCCAACATTTCTGTATTAAAAATCCTTTGATTTATTGGTTTTATGTAATATTCTAATTTTCTGAGATACTGAATTTTTGTTTTTTACTAGCTGTAAGCCATAATCATCAAAATAAAAATAAAAGGAAATGCTTGAAATATATCACTCTGTGTGTAACACATCTATATAAAATATATGAGTTTTACTTTTTGAATTGAATTACTGAAAGAAATCACATTTTTGATAATATTTTAATTTTTTGGGATGCACCTGTATATTAAAATTCAACAACACTGGGTTCCAATGTAGTCACGTACTGTAATCTGGTGTCACTATGTGGATAAGCATCCTAGATGCTGACAGAACATCATTAAAGAAAGTATGTGAAAGGTGAAGGCAGTTTATGTTTAGCAAATTAGATTTTTTGCGAATGTTCTGCAAATGAGACATAAGCGCACAAGTTATAAATAAAGGAGGTAATAGTTGTGTTTTGGTCTACTACTTAATTGGCTTAATTATTTACTGTATGTATGTATAATACATACATACACTATCTCACAAAAGTGAGTACACCCCTCACATTTTTGTAAATATTTTATTATAACTTTTCATGTGACAACACTGAAGAAATGACACTTTGCTACAATGTAAAGTAGTGAGTGTACAGCTTGTATGACAGTGTAAATTTGCTGTTGCCCAATTAGACATTTTCCCTTGCCGGTATCATGTGACTCGTTAGTGTTACAAGGTCTCAGGTGTAAATGGGGAGCAGGTGTGTTAAATTTGGTTTTATCGCTTTCACTCTCTCATACTGGTCACTAGAAGTTTAACATGGCACCTCATGGCAAAGAACTCTCTGAGGATCTAAAAAAAAAAGAATTGTTGCTCTACATAAAGATGGCCTAGGCTATAAGAAGATTTCCAGAACCCTGAAACTGAGCTGCAGCACAGTGGCCAAGACCATACAGCGGTTAAACAGGACAGGTTCCACTGAGAACAGGCCTCGCCATGTTCAACCAAAGAAGTTGAGTGCACATGCTCAGCATCATATCCAGAGCTTGTCTTTGGGAAATAGATGTATGAAAGCTGTCAGCATTGCTGCAGAGGTTCAAGGGGGTCAGTGCTCAGACCATACGCCGCACACTGCATCAAATTGGTCTGCATGGCTGTTGTCCCAGAAGGAAGCCTCTTCTAAAGATAATGCACCAGAAAGCCCACAAACAGTTTGCTGAAGACAAGCAGACTAAGGACATGTATTACTGGAACCATGTCCTGTAGTCTGATGAGACCAAGATAAACTTATTTGGTTCAGATGGTGTAAAGCATGTGTGGTGGCAACCAGGTGAGGAGTACAAAGACAAGTGTGTCTTGCCTACAGTCAAGCATGGTGGTGGGAGTTTCATGGTCTGGGGCTGCCTGAGTGCTTCCAGCACTGGGGAGCTAAAGTTCATTGAGGGAACCATTAATGCCAACATGTGCTGTGACATACTGAAGAAGAGCATGATACCCCCCCTTCGGAGACTGGGCCACAGGGCAGTATTCAAACATGATAACAACCCCAAACACACCTCCAAGATGACCACTGCCTTGCTAAAGAATCTTAGGGTAAAGGTGATGGACTGGCCAAGCATGTCTCCATATCTAAACCCTATTGAGCATCCTCAAACAGAAGGTGGAGGAGCGCAAGGTCTCTAACATCCACAAGCTCTGTGATGTCACCATGGAGGAGTGGAAGAGGACTCCAGTGGCAACCTGTAAAGCTCTGGTGAACTCCATGCCCAAGAGGGTTAAGGCAGTGCTGGAAAATAATGGTGGCCACACAACATATTGACACTTTGGGCCCAATTTGGACATTTTCACTTAAGGGTGTACTCACTTTTGTTGCCAGCAGTTTAGACAAATAATGGCTGTGTGTTGAGTTATTTTGAGGGGGCAGCAAGTGTACACTGTTATACAAGCTGTACACTCACTACTTTACATTGTAGCAAAGTGTAATTTCTTCAGTGTTGTCACATGAAAAGATATAATAACATATTTACAAAAATGTGAGGGATGTACTCACTTTTGTAAGATACTGTACACTCTCTGCTAGTAACAACATACCGTAGCTTGTAAGTTCCTTTGTAGGGCAGAGAGTCCATGGAGATAAGATTGATAATATGACTTGAGATTGGGTAGAATAGGTAGAAGAGATAGCACTGGTGGTTTGACATGGCCTGAATAGAAGTCATTTGTGTAGTACACAGTGTACTTAAGATTTCATTACTTAAGAGTAGTGCATATAGTAGTAGAAATAATGGTTGGCCTGTGTGTGTCAGAATGGATGGCTTGTAGAAACAATGCAAAGTGAAATAGTAATGTAGCAACAAATCAGATTATACTGATGTCAAGCTTGTGAAAGATTAATACTGATCAGTTGTTACTTTATTCCTTGCCATATTTCCATTTTTTAAGCATCTTTCCCGTTTGCCTTATTATGCCCAGTAGATGGATTTATCCATATAGCTGCCAGGTTGGAGTTCAAACACAAATTAAATGGTAGTTCATTGTTTAAAAATATGGGGAACAAATTTGTAAGATTTATAACACATTTTCTAGCAGATTGACAGAATTGTTGAGGTCTGGTAAAGAGAAATAGGGGTATAGTAAATAAGTGCGGTGATCAACTATATAAAAATATTTTCATGTAAAGATAGCCAAGATTCAGAATGGTCATTGTTGAGATCGAAATGTATTAGCCCATTTAATCTGAATTATTAAAAATGAATTCCATTGTAAACCTGATAGATAGATAGATAGATAGATAGATAGATAGATAGATAGATAGATAGATAGATAGATAGATAGATAGATAGATAGATAGATAGATAGATAGATAGATAGATAGATAGATAGATAGATAGATAGATAGATAGATAGATAGATAGATAGATAGATAGATAGATAGATATCACAAATTTGATATTTATGAAGCTTCAAAAAGAAAGAAGATAGAAATTGAAAATTGTGCTTTTAGCAAACATTTCAGGAATTTGTACTCAAAGACATTGTCAGTTCTTGTAGCTGTCACAATATCTAATGGATTTCCATATGTGATATGGGTAAAATTAAACAGAAATTTATCTTTTAAAGGGACAGAAGTATGAAAGATTTCACTTCAAATTGATTTTAGAGCAGCTCTCATCTTCATCCTTACTTCTCCACCTAGTTAGCCACTAGTGTGGAAATTGCAGGTAGCAAACTCAAGATCCTCACATTGGTTCTTTGTTGTTTGTAGTATGAATGAGAATGACAGCCCTCTAGTTTGCACCTTTCAAAATGCATTGGAATCTCCCATATATGTATCATAACAGTTTCCTTTAGTGTTGTTATGGTACATAACAGGAAGATGTAGCACAATAATGAAATAAAAAAAAAGACTTTGCATTACTTTTGTCATTGGAAAACGCTTTAGACTTAACCACTTTACCGCTGCTCACTAGAGCTCTACTGCGGCAAAGTGGCTCGATGACATCTGGCGACTTAGACCTACGTCGCCAGACATTCCCCTCTCTCGGCGGCGTGCGCACGCCACCGGAGGCTCGCTCCTGCTGTATTCAGTCACAGCGGGAGTCGGGCCAGGGGAGGAGCGGCGGCGATCGCTGCTGCTCTTCCCCTTGTGTAAACAGAGCGGGCGGATCTCCTAAGTGACAGGCAGGGTCAGATTGCAGGGTTCAGCTTAGCTGAACCTGCGATCTGTCCCTGTGTCACTCAGTCACCTCCCCCCACACACGTCAGTAAGCACCAGGCATACATTAACCCCTCCCTCTCCAATAAAATTAACCCCTTCCCTGCCAGTGTCATTTTTACAGTAACAGTGCATATTTATAGCACTGAACCTGCGATCTGTCCCTGTGTCACTCAGTCACCTCCCCCCACACACGTCAGTAAGCACCAGGCATACATTAACCCCTCCCTCTCCAATAAAATTACCCCCTTCCCTGCCAGTGTCATTTTTACAGTAACAATGCATATGTATAGCACTGATTACTGTAGTAATGTCACTGGTACCCCCAAAAGTGTCAAAAATGTCAGTCAAGGGTCCGATCTGTCCGCCGAAATGTCACAGTCCCGCAAAAAAAAATTGCAGATCGCCGCCATTACTCGTTAAAAAAAAAACACCAAAAACGACAGAAATCTTTCCTTTAGTTAGTAAACGCAATAACTTTTGCACAAACCAATCAAAATACGCTTATTGCGATTTTTTTTTACCAAAAATATGTAGTAGAAAACAAATTGGCCTAAAATGATAAAAAAATTAGATTTTTACATTTTTTGGGGGGGGGGGGGATTTCATATAAAAAAATGTGAAAAATATTGTTATTTTTTTCAAAATTGTCGCTCTTTTTTTGTTTATAGCGCAAAAAGTAAAAATCGCACAGGTGATCATATACCACCAAAAGAAAGCTCTATTTGTGGGGAAAAAAGGACGTAAATTTTGTTTGGGTACCGCATTGTATAACCACGCAATTGTCAGTTAAAGTTGCACAGTGCCAAATCGCAAAAAGTGGCCCAGACGTAAGACAGCAAAATCCTCCGGTGGTAAAGTGGTTAATTCAAAAGTAAAAAGTAAAGGGCAGCAGCTCATAAAAGCCAATTACAGCCAATCATGAGTCATCCATCATGACAGTTTTTTTTTATAAGATTGGCTACTATGGGTTACAGCATTTTACTCATTGTCATTGCTTTTTTGCTCTGCCTTATTAAATAATTCCGTGTCCCAGACATGGACAACTCAGTTGTACTCGACATGTGTGTTAGGGATAGACATCATTTTATGTTTCCCTGGAAGCCTTTGAAAGAGACCAAAAATCTACGACAGCTGAGCTGGCATTTTGCCATAGAAGTACAAATACGTATTCATCACTTCTAGTATATGTTATTAAAGATATGCCTACAGATCTAGAGACAACAGATGTCCACCAAGTTTAGCTTGCTTGATATATTAGGGGTTAAGCAGTTAGCGCGGCAGTGTTTAATTAAGAATTTGAGGTTGTGGTGTAGCACTTATAAAAGTTCAAATAGTTCCCGGTGATTAGCTGTGATGTGCATTTTACAGTCTAAATCCTATGTAAGCCATTCTCTGACAATAACAGATGTTGCATGATGTTTATGGGCGTTTTGGAAACAGGGGT
Source organism: Pelophylax lessonae (assembly GCF_965119305.1). Classification (NCBI taxonomy): domain Eukaryota; kingdom Metazoa; phylum Chordata; class Amphibia; order Anura; family Ranidae; genus Pelophylax; species Pelophylax lessonae. The sequence continues at coordinate 447,114,354 of NC_138771.1, forward strand.
CTACTGCGGTCAAGATTTTGCCTTGTTTACATTTTGGGTGTAACAGGCCAACATATGGTTTACTTGTGCGGTGTGTTAATAATTTGGGATTTTATTTCAGAACTGAGATGGACATGTTGCACTCTTAGGCTAGTCATACATCATAAAGCTGTATTATCGGAACCAGTAGGGCTGCTGCCAATAGCAAGTAACCAGGTTCTAGCTTTAATTCTCTGATCCGCAATGACAGCATGAAACAATGCTTCTGATTGGTTGCAGTTGGGTACAGCTCTTTTTGGCTTAAGTGCTTGTAAATCACTTTAGCATTATAAAGCAGGTACTGAATACTGTAAACTGTTCCACCATTAAATTCTGGTAACATGACCACCATAATACATTAAAATATGATAACTGTAAAAACCATAATAATAGTACAAAGCTTGTAGGCATAGGTGATTGATAAGAAACATCCATATTGTTACCACTGCCTCCCTTCCTAAATAAAAGGAATTTTAAAGTGAAAATGATCTATGATCAGATTTAGGCAAAAAAAGTTGAAATGACAAAACCTTCTAAATTATAGTCAGGTGTCAATTCTGCTTTACCTGCCTGCTATACCCCAATAGGGCTTATACACATAAAAGCTTTAATAACTTAGGAACATGAAATTATATACTTTTTAATAACCTTTATTTGCAGCTTTTTGCTTGATTGTAAGCTCCTGTGAACAGAGCCCTTCCAATATTTGTTTCACTGTTTGTTAAATAATATTACCCCCCTGCATGCTAATGTCTTGTAAAATGCTGCAATAAAATCTTCACTCCATAACAAATATTAAGGATAATAATACAAATAATAAGCAGATAATAAGCAGCACCTCACGTGTATTTGAGTTTTAGTCCCAGTTTAGGACTACAGTGAAATGATTATTAAGTTTCCACTGAGAAAAGGGAACAATCTTGGGGTTCAATTACAAACATTTTCATCTCTTAAAAGCATCAAATTAATTCCTTGTTTGCTGTTTTAATTTCAACACAAGGGGTTAATTTTAACTTACTAAGCAAATAACGATCTCCCGCAGAAGCGAGCCCTCGAATGAAACTCATTGATTTTCAGGCGCTGAAGATCGCTTACGACTGATGCAGTTTTGTCGCAACAAGTGCTGGTGCCCCGTTTGACCCTTACACTACCCTATTACTGGAAGCATTACTTGAATCCTTGAAGATCATTCATTTGTACAATGCAGCAATCATATATGCTCTCATTTATAAGGCAAAGCAGATTCACATTTAAAGAGATCAAAAACTCTTACCTGTCCTGTCAACAGTAGCCAGCCATATGCCGAAAAGCACGCAGAGGACTCTCTTCATTTCCAGTGTTCCCCTCCGCAGAGATTTCCGTATCACCACCAGAAAATCAAAAAAACTCAATCTGACAATTTTATTCCCAGGAAAAAAAAGTGAAAAAAAAAAAAATGAGCCCCCAAAAAGATACCGGCGTCAGAAGCAGGGCCACCAATGTACAAAAAAAGTGTCACTCTTTGTTTTCTGTCACCAGCAGTGACCGCATCACTTTAGCTAGAAATACTGGACACAGGTGAGAGAGAACGCTGAAGAATACGTCAAATTTTTTACTCCCTAAATGCTTCTGCCTGAGGATGTGCTGAATGAGAATTAAAGAATCCCTTGGAGTTCAGAGGAAAACTTTTGTGTGTGTGACTGTGTGTGCACAGGGATGAGGATGCATTATACAACAGTTTCCTTTTCCTATGTGTGTTATTAGACGGAGCTCTCTCTGTATTTCCACCAAGCTGCCAGGAAAAAAAAAAAAAAAAACTTTTAAAGTACAGCACTTTTGAAAAGGAGGGATAAGGGGGGGTGGGGAGGATAGGAGTTCCTGTGTGAATGTATTTATTATTGTTTTAATCTGCTGCTTGCTGCAGACTAGTTTACGAACACCCCAGCCTTTCTGATGTGTGGTTGTTCAGATAAAGGTATAATTGCTGACATTTAAGTATAGTTTGCTGCTGGGTATGTACTGCTAAGGTTTGCCACAGATGAGCAGATCTCTAACCACTGGTGATGAGGTGTGAACAGATGTCTACCTGTGCTAGGACCTCATCCGCTGCCGTGCTTCTCCGTGCCACCTGACGCATTGATGTGATGCATGGCGTTGATTGGTCACAGAGATTTTCAAAATCTTGGACTTAACTGTAAACCCAATTGCTAAAATCTCTTACAGTATCTCACAAAAGTGAGTACACCCCTCACATTTTTGTAAATTTGTGATGTGATGCATGGAGTTGATTGGTCACAGAGATTTTCAAAATCTTGGACTTAACTGTAAACCCAATTGCTAAAATCTCTTACAGTATCTCACAAAAGTGAGTACACTCCTCAGATTTTTGTACATTTTTTATTATATCTTTTCATGTGACAACACTGAAGAAATGACACCTTGCTACAATGTAATAGTGAGTGTACAGCTTGTATAACAGTGTAAATTTGCTGTCCCCTCAAAATAACTCAACACGCAGCCATTAATGTCTAAACCACTGGCAACAAAAGCGAGTACACTACTAAGTGAAATGTCCAAATTGGGCCCAAAGTGTCAATATTTTGTGTGGACACCATTATTTTCCAGCATTGCCTTAACCTTCTTGGGCATGGAGTTTATCAGAGCTTCACAGGTTGCCACTGGAGTCCTCTTCCGCTCCTCCATGATGACATCACGGAGCTGGTGGATGTTAGAGCCCTTGCACTCCTCTAGCTTCTGTTTGAGGATGCCCCACAGATGCTCAATAGGGTTTAGGCCTGGAGACATGCTTGGCCAGTCCACCACCTTTACCCTCAGCTTCTTTAGCAAGGCAGTGGTCATCTTGTTTGGGGATGTTATCATGTTGGAATACTGCCCTGCAGTCCAGTCTCTGAAGGGAGGGGATCATGCTCTGCTTCAGTATGTTGGCATTCATGGATCCCTCAATGAACTGTAGCTCCCCAGTGCCAGCAGCACTCATGCAACCCCAGACGATGACACTCCCACCACCATGCTTGACTGTAGGCAGGATACACTTGTCTTTGTACTCCTCACCTGGATGCCGCCACACACGCTTGACACCATCTGAACCAAATAAGTTTATCTTGGTCTCATCAGACCACAGGACATGGTTCCATTAATCCATGTCCTTAGTCTGCTTTTCTTCAGCAAACTGTTTGCAGGCTTTCTTGTTCATCATCTTTAGAAGAGGCTTTTTTTCAGATCCTTAATTCTTAGTACAATCCTTAGTAGAGTTCTTTGCCATGAGGTGCCATGTTGAACTTGCAGTGACAAGTATGAGAGAGTGAGAGTGATAACACCAAATTTAACACACCTGTTCCCCATTCACACATAAGACCTTGTAGCACTAATGAGTCATATGACACCGGGGAGGGAAAATGGCTAATTGGGCCCAATTTGGACATTTTCACTTAGGGGTGTACTCCCTTTTGTTGCCAGCAGTTTAGACATTACTGGCTGTGTGTTGAGTTATTTTGAGGAGACAGTAAATTTACACTGTTATACAAGCTGTACACTCACTACTTTACATTGTAGCAAAGTGTCATTTCTTCAGTGTTGTCACATAAAAAGATATAATAAAATATTCACAAAAATTTGAGAGGTGTACTCACTTTTGTGAGATACTGTATATGCTTAAAGTAGAGTTCCACCCAAAAGCAGAAGCTCCGCTTATCTGCTCCCCCCCCCCCCCTCCGGCGCCACATTTGGTCCCTTTCAGGGGGGAGGGGGAAGCAGATACCTGTCAAAAACAGGTACCCGCTCCCAGTTCTGTGTGAGGGTGCCGCGGCAACCTATGTCATTTGCAGCCCTTCCTCCTTCCCCCCACTGCCTTCTGGGAGACACACACAGGTCCCAGAAGACAGTGGGACTTTTCAGTAAGAGCAGCGCTGCTCGCACATGTGCAGTAGAAGTGGAAGTGAAAACTATAAATAACTGTAGTTTTCACTTCCAAAAAAGTTGACATTGCTTTTCCACCAGCTCGATATTTTAGTTATAGGTGGAGCCTGGCAGTCTGACTTTTCTCTTGGTTTCATAAATGTCTTGGATACTCCAAAGGTAGGACCTCTCTTTCTATGACCTGTTTCCATGTTTACTCCTACCTTTGCCTGTTTAAGCACTTTTTATTACAGTGCCAATAATTAAATAAATAAATCAATCAACAGGGATGTTGGAACCTCTCATAATGGTCAGATCAAGCGTGTAGACAAAAAAAAAAAAAAAAAAAAGAATACTCACCAAAAGACTCACTGAGAGACATACTGTAAGAAAACCCAGGTGGATTAGTTCTTCAGCATCTAACAAATTAACCAGCTTGGGTGGAATTACACTTTAAAGTAGATGCAAAATAAATCAAATACGTCCACTCTGATCCTGTGTTTACCCAGCTACCTTAAACTCATAAAAGGGCACAGAAACCCTAAAATACCTACATTTGTACCACACTGTAGAAAATACTATCCATAAATACTGTCCTGGTGGCTAGTCACATGACCAAATGCCCAAACAATTGCCCTGAGGCATAGATACAGAGAAGGTCATAAGGGGGCTCAAAGATTTCTCCCTCCACAGCATCAATGCCAGCCACCTGGGGCACTGCTGACCACCATGTTTACTTTGCTGCCACGGAGAGGTTGTTGTGGATTTACTTAGCAGCTCTCAATGCTCTGTTCCAGGCGGGCAGGCAGCAGTTGCATATGCACAAAGGATAAATCCCGCCACGGCTATGCACCGTGAGTGGTAAAAGAGGCAGATGTGGTGTAGAAGTGAGCTGTGGACATGGGGAGCAGAGGCGAGCTGTGGACTGGGGTGCAAAGATGAGCTGTGGATGTGGGGTGCAGAGGTGGAATAAAGGGGGAAGGTAGAAGTGATCTATGGATTTGTGTAGAGAAAATGGTGTAATGAAAGAGCCTTATTGTATACAAATTAATGTGATGAATTGTGTATGTGTCTGTGAGACTCTTGCTCATGGCACAGTGAATAAAGTATATTTTGTGGGTACAAGGACTATGGCATAGGTTACCATGTACATAGTGGAAAGGCTCAAGTTTTAATCCCCTGCCACTGTTAATTCAATTTTACAACACCCGCAATTTGCCATGCTGCCTCATCTGTCTCCTCTGGGTATCCGGGGGTAGCCCAAGTCTTTCAAAGTCTGAGCAATACCAAATGATCTCATAATTTGAAAGAGCTGGTCATCACCCCCCTCACCCTTACCCAGGAAAAAAGTTTTATATGTCCCTGGGTCACATGACTGGAGTTTGATGATAAAAAAAATCAGCAGAAAAGGAATTGCATGAAGCACCTGCTGTAGGCTGTATACATTTTGGTTTTGGCTCTACTGTACCAAGCTGAGCAGCAATTTATTTTCTAGGTCTGGTCAGGTCCCCCTAATCTTGTTGGTTGATTGCTCCTGCCTACCTCTGGAAGAAGCTTTTAGAAATAGAGTAGAAGGATTAGCCACTGGATTAAGAATATGTATTTGACCTTAGCCAATCCCTGGGAGGGGGTGCCCAGAAGGTGTGGCTGGGAAGAAAATAAATATTTAGTAGGATCTGTTCATCATAACTCTTTTTTCTGAGGCCCGTCCCCCTAGGAGGCAGCCTGTATGTTACAGAAGAGCTGTTAGGCCTCAGCATGTGCTTGGCTGAGGCCCTTGCAGGAATTTGGACTTAAAGATACTTGCTTGAAAATACTGCCTGTGAAGCTCAGCTAAAAAAGAGAACTGAACAGTGTCACGGGGAAGCTGGTTGGGAGCTATCTCTAGACATAGTGAGTAGGACCTTATCTAGAGCTCCAGGGGTGCATGTGCTTTGAGGGTTAGAAGACAGAGGTTGCTACATGGACTGTAACTGTTCTTACAGAGACTGTCCCCTCTACTTCCAGCAGTACTTAAAGTGATATTAAAGCCTTGTTTTTGTTTAAAACAACAAACATGGTATACTTACCCCTCTCTGTGCAGTGGTTTTGCAAAGAGCAGCCTGGATCCTTCTCTTCTCGGGTCGCACAGCATTGCTCCTGGCTCCTACCTCCTGCCGGGTGCCCCCAGAGCAAGAAGCTTGCTCTGGGGGGCACCCAAGCAGGTGCACTCCTGACCCGTGGCTCTGTGTGTCCATTCACACACAGAGCCGTAGCTCTGCCCCTTTCCCTCTGTCTCCTGATTGGTTCACTTGCTGGAAGCCAATCAGGAGTGAAAGTCCCTCGAGAGGCAAGGCTCTCGTGGACATTGCTGTAGCGAGAGGGGGCTCAGATAAGTATTAGGGGGGCTGCTGCACACAGAAGATTTTTTACTTTCATACATAGAGTGCATGAGCGTAAAAAACGTTGTGACTTTACAACCACATTAATGCTTTGCTTGAGAATTTGTCCTCCTATTCCTAAGTTTGTTTTGGAGTATCCTTCACCCTCATCCCTCTACACCCCTGTGTTCAAGTACTGCAACAGATCTTAAAAAAAGATACCACTAGACTGAGCGTTACATTTTGTAGTGTAGTCTTCACCTGGTACCTGAGCTGGCAGTCCCTGAAGAGGTCAAGGAAGACCTGTGTCATTTCCAGCAGCTCCTTCGGGGGGTGAGCGCTACACAAAGATTAGACTGAAGATGATCCTCTCCTTCAACAGACATAACGTACAGTAACTAAATGCCTAAACATTTTCTCACTTGTCACTGTCCACCCTGTAAAGGATTATGCTGCTGCGTTTCAAACACTAGACTTGTCCACAACCGGGGTGTTGATACTGTGCTGAGCAGCCTTGCAAGACAATGCATTTTTCCATATGAGGCCACTTCACACCATTGCCATGTGGGGTGTGCTCTGAAAATGAAGAACTGAATGCAATCCATTGCCTTGCACTGACACTTGAGACAGTTTCAATATAGTTCCAAATGTTCAAACTACTGGTGTGAACAATTTAGATGAAAACCAGTAATTCTTCATTTTCAGCCTGCTTCAAAAATATGTTATGTACTTTTCTTGAATAAAGAATTTCTCAATCTTCGCCTCAGAATATGGCACTCATTACAGGATCAATCCATGCGGCTCCTCTCTGCTCATGTTACTTTCAACCACCAGACAGGTTAGAGCCCCACCGTCCTCATACGAATCTCACACTTTTACACATTTTTGAACTATGCCTACCCTAAAGTATTACTAAACCCAGGACCCTGCATTCACTATATCTGGTCTCCCACAGTACATAGAACACAGAAATTCAATTATTTGATTATTATTTTGACCTAATAGGGGTCTGGAGACCTCTATCAGTGTCCAGACAGGCACTGGTTAAGGCTTGTAGGAGGAGTTTTCTGACTGTTCTATGAGACTGCAGATCCCTGACACTCTGTCTGGACAGTGCTGATTGGCCCTTTGCTGATCACATGCACTCTCTCAAGAAAAAAAAAAAAAAACCTCTCTAGCAATACACATCAAACTGACCATGTGCAGCCTGACTCTGTGTTATTAGGATATGGATCGGGGATAGTGAAAGGAGGGGAAGAGCTGTGCATACAGGATCAAACAGCCTTTCTACACAATGCAGATGATTACCCTCTTAGGTTCCACAGTAAGTATAACAAGCATGCTTTACTGCATATACAGTCTGATTTTACTGTTGTGGGTTTAGTAATACTTTAAGCAAGCCATACAAATTTTAATTCCGTTTAAATGTTTGTATGAAAATTCTGAAAATGTGTTCATCAGAGAATTTGATTTTAACATTATTAAATCAATGGACTTCATTGAAAAAATCCCTAACATTTTTTCCAGACCTGCTACTTGAATGGGATTCCAGAGGTATTTTGTGCCTAGAAAATGCATATTACTGTATGTACAAATTTTCCTGAATAAAAACATTTACAATGAGAATTTCATATATCTTAGAAAATGTTTCCATCCTGCTCCTTAGAATTTTCTCATCACTGTGACCAAAAATAATTGTCCATTTGACTCTATAGTAAAGTGGGGTACACACTATAAAAAATCAGGCTAACGATCTTCCGATTTGCCTCACTTCACAGCAAATCGGAACTGATGAACGAAAATTTGTAAGAAAATTCTCGTATGACAAAGACTTTTTTTTGTTGTTTATTGTTTGTGATCATGCGCAGTCTTTCTTTGGTCATTTTTCTTGTACAAAAATCGTACGAAAACAGTACACATTAAACGAAAATCATTTGTTTTTTCCATACAAGAAAAATTGTGGAGTTTGTCCCTTCTAAAAGTTTCGTACGCAAATTCAGAATTGGCTGTAGAAAGTTGTGTACACACTATACGAAAATCGTACGAAAACTCTTTGGATGACAATGTTCGCCCGATTTTCTTATAGGGTGTACGAGCCTTTAGAAAAAGCAAACAAACGTTCAGAAAACAACAATATTTTACATATATTCTACTAGCGTATGGCATGCAGACTGGGGTTGCCACCTCATTCCTTTAAAACTGAACACATATTAATTACACAGGTTCTGGGGCTAATTTAATGCAGATAAGGCTCTATGTGAATTTAATTACCACCTTAATCAGCCCCAGAAACTGTGTAATTAATGTGTGTTTGTTTTTTAATGGATGAGGTGTCAACCCTAATGCAGACCCCTCTCTATTGTTTTTTTTCAGGTCTTACTTTCTGTATGGATGGTGACCACTACACAACACATTTGTAAATAAATGAAAAATAGTTTATTAGGGTAGTCATGATAGTTGCCTAATTTGGTTGTTTTTTTGCAGGATCTATCAACAGCCCTGTGTCTATGAAGAGCCCCTGACCCCACCCTATCCCTGAATTCTATCCGATATGTTTGCTATTTGAAATTCTTTATATTAACAAACCCTAAGCTACACTTCAAAATATTAAAGAGAAACTAATAAAACTAAACATTAACTGACAGATATATATACAGCAAATAGGAACCATTTGGCCCTCCCAGTTTGCTGCTGCCCCTTCCTATAGAAAAAATACACATTTGTCACAAGTATATTTTTCTATAAATATTCAGAAAAACATACTGAAATTCATTTCTTTTGTAATATATATGCACGTCTATCACCATAGAGCAAGTTTAACCTCAGCGATGAGTAATGCCGTGCACTGTGCCTTAAATCTTCAGCTTATAGAATGTTACTAAAACAGAACTTAATAGCAGAACATGCACTTAGTGCTGTACTGCTTGTCTTCCCTGTTAGCATTAAGATACTTGAAAGTATAGTTAGCATGACTAAAGGATACATCAACTTCAGAACCCATAAAACCTTTTTAAATAAAAACACGGACTTCGTGACATGGGTTTAAACGGCCACAGCAGCCATTTTATTAACAAATTATAAAATAACATCAACTACAACAATTTCAATAGTGCAGATTTAACAATGCAACCAGGAGGAGGTCTTTGGGTGTCCTTAAGACACACTTTGGGCAACCATAATTACCCATGTCCTCAGCTGCACCCCAATCGGCTTGAAGACGATTACGGACTCAATATTCTTACATTTTCCTCCAGGAGACCAAGCTCCTGGTAGAACCACCAATAACCAATTGGATGCGCCATACTCCAGATGGGCCCCCACTTTTTGTAACAATATAATTAACCACTTTACCACCGGAGGATTTTGCTGTCTTCCGTCCAGGCCACTTTTTGCGATTCGGCGCTGTGCGACTTTAACTGACAATTGCGCGGTCGTGCGACGCCGTACCCAAACGAAATTTACGTCCTTTTTTTCCCACAAACAGAGCTTTCTTTTGGTGGTATTTGATCACCTGTGCGATTTCTACTTTTTGCGCTATAAACAAAAAAATAGCGTTTATTTTGAAAAAATAACAATATTTTTCACATTTTTTATATGAAATTCCCCCCCAAAAAAATGTAAAAATCTAATTTTTTTTAAATTTTTGGCCAATTTGTTTTATGCTACCTATGTTTAGTAAAAAAAATCACAATAAGCGTATTTTGATTGGTTTGTGCAAAAGTTATTGCGTTTACTAACTAAGGGAAAGATTTCTGTCATTTTTGGTGTTTTTTTTTTTAACGCGTAATGGCGGTGATCTGGGATTTTTTTTGCGGGACTGCGACATTGCGGCGGACAGATCGGACCCTTGACTGACATTTTTGACACTTTTGGGGGTACCAGTGACATTTCTACAGTAATCAGTGCTATATATATGCACTGTTACTGTAAAAATGACACTGGCAGGGAAGGGGTTAATTTTATTGGAGAGGGAGGGGTTAATGTATGCCTGGTGCTTACTGACGTGTGGGGGGGGAGGTGACTGTGTGACAGAAGGACAGATCGGATTTCCAGCTATGCTGAACACTCCGATCTGTCAGTCCCTGTCACTATGGAGATCCGCCCAGTGTGTTTACACACAGCGGGCGGATCTCCAGACTCGATCCCCGACGATCGGGGCAGAGCAGCGGCAATCGCCGCTGCTCCTCCGCTGGCCCGACTCCCGCTGTGAGTGAACACAGTGGGAGCGAGCCTCCGGCGGCGCGCGAGCGCCGCCCACAAGGGGCGGAGTCCAGCGACGTAGGTCTACGTCGCTGGACGGGATCGCGGCACTTTGCCGCAGTAGCCTCAATGTAAGCGGGGCTAAAGTGGTTAAACACTGACCCCCAAAGACCCTCAGACCCGCCATGCTGCTGTGAAAACTGGTAAATTATTATTGTTTTTTAAAATGTATTATTATTATCATTAATTAAATACAAATGTGTAACCTTAAAAACATTTCCCCACAATCTCAAGCGCCCCAGGAACCCAAAACTTAGGACGGGAGGGAGGGGAAGTTTCCTCTTCATCAGAACTTTCTGGAATGAATCCCAGCATTCTTTGCAAGCACCACCCTTGCGGCTCAATCTTGCCCATCTGAACTTCGGCCTCCAATCAGGTAAGAACAACGCCCCCACCCCACTATCATCCTAGTTGACCCTTCTCTGACCTGTTCCTCCCTATAGTCATACCCAATGTTCCCTCTAATTTTTTACTGGGCTGAGCAAATAAAAAAATTTCTGAGCGCAGTGCTCCCCAACCTTTTTATCGCCGCGGACCGGTCAACGTTTGATCATTTTTCTGTGGCCCCCAATCAATGCAGAGTGCCCACAGCATTGCCCCCAATCAATGCAGAGTGCCCACAGCATTGCCCCCAATCAATGCAGAGTGCCATAGCATTGCCCCCAATCAATGCAGAGTACTACAGCATTGCCCCCAATCAATGTAGAGATGCCAGCGTGCCCCTTTTCAATGTAGAGGTGCCAGTGTGCCCCCTTTCAATGTAGAGATGCCAGTGTGCCACCTTTCAATGTAGAGATGCCAGTGTGCCACCTTTCAATGTAGAGATGCCAGTGTGCCCCCTTTCAATGTAGAGATGCCAGCGTGCCACCTTTCAATGTAGAGATGCCAGCGTGCCACCTTTCAATGTAGAGATGCCAGCGTGCCCCCTTTCAATGTAGAGATGCCAGTGTGCCCCCTTTCAATGTAGAGATGCCAGTGTGCCCCCTTTCAATGTAGAGATGCCAGTGTGCCACCTTTCAATGTAGAGATGCCAGTGTGCCCCCTTTCAATGTAGAGATGCCAGTGTGCCCCCTTTCAATGTAGAGACTCTTCAGTCCCGAGTCTAGTAATGGTTCTGCCATTTTTTCAGTTTTTAATTAATGCAGAGTGCCCACAGCATTGTCCCCAAATCAATGTAGAGATGCCAGTGTTCCCCCCCCCCCGTGCACTTACCTCATGGTCACGGGCGGCAGCTTCTCTTCAGTTCATTCCCCGGCTTCCTGCCTCTCCTCAGTCCTCCTGACTCCCCGAGTCCCGGCGCCTCTTCCTCGGCCAATGGCATGAAGTTGGCCTTTCGGCCAATCAGGAAGCGGGAGGACCCGCTCCCTGATTGGCCAGGAGGAGGATCCGTGTGACAATAGCGAATTTTCATTCGCTATTGTCACACAATGGGCGTGCTCTCGCGGCGCACGCTCTGCTACACGGCCGCCACGTCTGCGGCTGCGCGGTTTGAATAGGTGCTTGCGCGGGACCTTCATTCACACTGCGCGCCCGCGCATGCGCGCAGGCTAAAGGGAACACTGGTCATACCCTCCATCCATTTTCTCTTCTCCAGGTGGCACTGTATACCTCAAACCTATGCATTGCGAAAATGTGTGTTTCACTAAAAGAGTAACGATAGCATAATTTACAGTGCAGTGCATTGTAAAGTGCTGCTTTAGAAAAGGGATCTGTGCTTGTTGTGCACTGACACGTGCCTCCGTGCTCAACCCCCCCCCCCCCCCATACCAACTTGTACTTCTTTGCTCTCTGCCACTGCAATGACACACTCGTCCATATTCAGCCCGTTCAACGAAGGTACCCCTTTGTTTGACTGCCAAAGGCCTGAGCAAACTGAAATCTTTTGTCCGTAACCTGGCTATTTGACCTTTATGTCAACAATCTTAATAATCTTGGTACATTCTGTGATAGATTTTTCAGCAGGCTTAAAAAAATATAGAGTATAAATCAAGACAATTGTTTTTTTATTAAACTTTGGATAGGGTGAGGAAGGGTTAGAGCCTCCGCCTTTTTTTTTATTGCTGTCCCCGTAGGTGAGTTTCCCCTTGCTTTCTGTCTCGTGGAAACAGAATTACTAGGATATTACATAATAGGAAGTCTCTGTAACAGGGACCCAGAGGCAATAAAACACTTTTTAGTAGAAAGAATCCAAAACCTACATCAATTTTGTTTTGCTGTCTCTACTACTTTATCATGATTAGGGTATGACCGATGCCCACTCCTGATCTTAGCATAAACCACCCCTTTCTAATCCTTCTAAACAAATGATACTGACAACGACTTTGGATAAAATTGTGGCCTGTTAGGCCATTTTATTAACAACCAATTTAAAACATTGTAAACAGTAAACCATAAATACTCCAATACACATAAGAGAATCAGGGGTTGTTGGTCTTGGGAGGCACCAAAATCCAATTCAAAAAATGGTATCAGTATCCAAAAACCCAACGGTCCCCAGCCGCGAGACACCAGCTCAGGAACAAACACATTTTCCACTGATACCCTTTGTTAACACATCCCGGTTAAACCCCTCTTAACCGGGATACACTATAGGGCTCCATACCGTAGATGGGTCACCCTATGCACTGACCAAAAAACCTGTTACCGCCTCCAAAGACCCCCAACCGCCACAGACAACAACAGTACCCCAATAACCCCAACTCCAAATCCGAATCGACATCCACCACGTTCACATTCCGAAATCCCAAACTCAAAGGGCGGGAGGGCGGGGATTCCTCCTTCTTCCTCTGCTGATCCTCACGATTCTGCTTGACCGGAAAGAGCCCCACCCAGTGCAGTCACACTGAGCCCCCACCCCTACCTGGCCTAATCCAATCCTCTTCCTGCACCACCAGCCACAGCCCACCATTTAACCCTATCCCACCTCCTTTTTCCTGTGTCCCCTATCAACCCTATCATGAGGCCCTGCGCCTATTTTTTTTTTTTTTTGCTCCGGGCCTATCTTGATTAGGGTATGACCGATGCCCACTCCTGATCTTAGCATAAACCACCCCTTTCTAATCCTTCTAAACAAATGATACTGACAACGACTTTGGATAAAATTGTGGCCTGTTAGGCCATTTTATTAACAACCAATTTAAAACATTGTAAACAGTAAACCATAAATACTCCAGTACACATAAGAGAATCAGGGGTTGTTGGTCTTGGGAGGCACCAAAATCCAATTCAAAAAATGGTATCAGTATCCAAAAACCCAACGGTCCCCAGCCGCGAGACACCAGCTCAGGAACAAACACATTTTCCACTGATACCCTTTGTTAACACATCCCGGTTAAACCCCTCTTAACCGGGATACACTATAGGGCTCCATACCGTAGATGGGTCACCCTATGCACTGACCAAAAAACCTGTTACCGCCTCCAAAGACCCCCAACCGCCACAGCTCACAGGTGTGACACCTTACACCTGTGAGCCCCGCCACACTCGCAGAGCCCGTTGAACTCCATCCTGAATCCCAAGAGTCCACAAGTCGGTACCTACAGCATTCAGGTGCACACCGTCACTCCGCAGGTAACGCCACGTGTCCACTTCCAGCTCCCCATGCCTGACCACCACTCCCCCATTACGGCAAACAAAACGGCCAACAGCCTTGTTCACCTTAATACGGGCCTTGTTCAGACTCGCAGCGGACCTGGCAAAACGCCAAGAGGACCGCCCCACAATGTCCGACCAAACTATAACCAAGTCGGGAAAGGAGGTGCGCAGCCTGAGAAAATCAAACTTGATATCTCGTATGAGCAGGCGCATGGAACGGACCCCCAGATCGTTGCCCCCCGCGTGCAGTACCAGGACGCCCGGGGCTCGGTCCAGCCGCGCAAAACGATGCACTTCCGGAAGGACCTTGCACCAGAGCAAACCCGGCACGCCAATCCAGCGGACAACAGCCTCCTCCCGAGAAAAACCCAATTGGCGCCCGTTGGGCCGCACCTCAGCCCTCCTGGCCCCCCAGAACACATAAGAATGCCCCACGATCCAGATCAGGCATGCAGCTCCCTCTGTAATGAAACAGCAAGAAAACATGACAAAACCAGACACACAACAGAGCCCCCCGACGTACCACAAATCACAACAAATGAGGACGAACGAACAACTTGAAACGGTTAGACTCCCATCTACCAATACGCCTCAACACTGAATCATCCACACCCCACCTGGCCAGGTGTACTAGGAAAGACCCCCCAACCGGGGGGCGTGCCCCCAGAAACTCCCGAACCACCGCCACCGGGCAGAGGGGAGAACCCCCCACCCTGTACAAACGAACATACGTACCTCTGCCTGCCTGGTCGGTCTTGGACCTCCGAAGAAAAATCACCACCGCATCAGCGGAGCAACTCACCTCTCCCACCAAAAGGCCCCCAGGAGACTTCCTATTAGCACTCACCAGTTCCCCAATGCGGAACGCTCCAAAAAAGGCCAGAACGAAGGCCGTCTTGAACAACAACGCCTCGTACGGAGAGGAGCAGGAGCAGCCCACCTGCCGCACCAACTCCCCCAGCATCCCGAACGATATCGGGCGACGGCCATCCGGCCGACGCGAACCCCGCCTATAACCCCTCAAAGCCTGGCGGACCACAAAGTCTTTCGTAACATCCGGAAGGCCCCAAACCTTAAACAGGAAGGCCAAACCCGCCAGCTTACGGCCGATGGCCGACGCCGACACCCCCCGCTCGAAATTCAAGCACAGAAAGTACAGCACAAGAGACGGAGAAGACATACTCACCGCATCCGCCCCGACCCAATCCAGCAGGACCGACCACTCCCTCCATACCTTGGAATACGCAACCCACGTGACATCACTCAGCGACCTCCGGAGCAAACCAGCGGCGATCCCGACACAATGTGCCACAGCTCCGGCGGGCAAGGCTCCCCCTGGCGGTCCGCCTCCGGTGCCAACTCCCGAAAACGGACCTGCTGAAACCGAGACAAAGCATCAGCCACCGAATTCTCCACCCCGGGCAAGTGAACAGCATAAAAGAAAACATTAAACTGCAGACAACGCAAGACCAAGTGGCGCAACAACCTGATTACCGGCGCAGACGAACCGGAAAGCCGATTGATAACCTGCACCACGCCCATGTTATCACAATGCAGCCGGACCTTCTTGTCCCTGAACTTCGCCCCCCATAGCTCCACCGCCACCACCACCGGAAAAAGTTCCAACAGAACCAAATTCCGCAACAATCCAGCCTCGCTCCACGCCGCCGGCCACCGCTCCGCACACCACCGACCACCGAGGAAGGCGCCAAAACCCGTAGAGCCAGCCGCATCCGTATACAACTCAAGATCGCAGCTGCTGACCGGGCCTTGTTGCCAAAGTGACCGCCCGTTGAATGACGTCAGGAAGACATGCCAAACTCGCAGATCATCCACATGATCCGCAGACAACATCACAAAGTGATGCGGCGACCGCACTCCCGCCGTGGCCGCCGACAGACGTCGGCTGAAAACCCGGCCCATCGGCATAATCCTACACGCGAAGGCCAGCTTCCCAAGGAGAGACTGCAGCCGCCTAAGCTGCACCTTCCGCTTCCCCACCAGCAAGCAAATTTCCGACTTAAGATCCAGCAGCTTGTCCTCGGGCAAGCGACATTCCATGTTCTCGGAATCAATCACGATCCCCAAAAAACTAATCACCGTCTTAGGGCCCTCCGTCTTATCAGCCGCCAGCGGAATGCCAAAGCGCACCGCCACGTGTTGCACTGTGGCCAGCAGAACCCCGCACAACGTAGACGAAGGAGGGCCCACACACAGGAAGTCATCCAGATAGTGGATGACAGAATTTACCCCCGCCACTTCACGCACAACCCATTCCACAAACGAGCTGAACTGTTCAAAGAAAGCGCACGATATCGAACAGCCCATGGGCAAGCACAAGTCCACGTAGAAGGAACCCAGCCACTGGCAGCCCAACAGACGAAAGCTTTGGGGGTGGACGGGAAGCAGCCGAAAAGCGGCCTCGATGTCCGTCTTTGCCATCAGCGCACCCTGCCCATACTGACGCACCCAAAATATGGCCGCATCGAAAGAAGTGTAGGACACCGCACAGGCCTCAGGATCAATGCCGTCATTAACCGACCCCCCTTTGGGAAAGGACAGGTGATGAATCAAGCGGAACTTGCCAGGTTCCTTCTTGGGCACCAACCCCAAAGGGGAGACCACCAAATCGGCCAAAGGGGGCCGAGGAAAAGGCCCCGCCATGCGGCCCAACGCAACCTCCCTAGCCAGTTTGTCCGACCGCGGGGGTCGACCGCAAATTGTCCGCCACCGGGGGAACGGCGGACATGGCGCAAGGAATAACAAAACCCCCCGAAAACCCAGCCTCCAGCAAGCAGCCGCCCGATCCGGATACCTACCTAGAAAAGGACGCATCCTTTCCACCATCACCGGCGTCATCCCTCTTCTGCTGAGCATCTCCGGAGCGTGACTTGCCCTGCTTAAAACAACGAGAGAGGGGGTGCGCGCCCCCGCAGCCGGAGCACTCGTGCTTAAAGCGGCACGAGGGCCCGAACTTGCAAGTCCCCTCGTTAAATTGCCAACAAAACCCTCGACGTTTTGCGGCCGGCTGTCCCGGGGCACTCTGACTTCCGGCCGTCCCTGTAAAAAAGGAAGACGACGCCCGCGCTGACGTCATGAGGCGCATCCACAGGCTAATGTCCTTATGGTCCCAACGCAGAGCAGGGCGGACCGCCTTGCGCTGGCGGAATCGCTCGTCATACCGAAGCCAAGCAACCCCGCCATAAACCCGGTACGCCTCGCCAATGGCGTCCAAATAACAGAACAAGGCGGAGCAATGCTCCGGCCTCTTCTCCCCCACCACACTCGCAAAGATGGCGAAAGCCTGCAGCCAATTGCTAAACGTGCGCGGAATCAACCTGTAGCGCCGCCGCTCCTCATCCTCCTTCTTGGATTCCTCCGGCTTCACCCGATCCAGGTTGAACTTCTCCAACGGAAGCAGCGTGAAGATCTCCACGTATTCGTCCTTCCAAATCTTCTCCCTGACCTCGGGCTTGAGGTGCGCCCCCAAGGGCCCCTCAAAGCAGACATAAACCTCACACTTCGCCGCATCCGCGAGCCGAACCGCATCCGCATCCTTACCTGTGGACTTGGGATCTGCAGCCTTGTCCCCCACCACCTGCGCGGGCGGCGCCACGACCGGCACCGAGACAGGCACCTCCGGGGCGGCAGCCTCAGCTGCCGCCCCCAGCTCACCTGCGCCCGCCGGCGCCGAGCGAGGGGCCGTCCCCCGACCCCAAGCCGCGGTCGGAGAACCGCCGGCCGACACCCCGTCAAAGCGCTGCACCAGAGACCGCAGCCCCGCCAGCAATCCCTCCAGCCCGACCACGGCGCCCGCTACAGCGGGCGCGCCCCCCGGGGCAGATGGGACCCCCGGCCCCAGAGGCGTCCCCCCGACCCCCCCCGGCCAGGCCCAGTCCCCAACCCCCCAGACAAAGCCTGCAACACAGACAACAAGGAAGACTGAACATTAAAGGACTCACCAGGCCGGGCAGGGCTAGGCCCCGCCGCCGTAGATCCGGCATCCCCCGCTGGTACAGGAACCGGCACCTCCCCGACATCAGAGCCCGACAGCTCCCCTTCCGATCGCTCCTCCCGATCGTCCCGATCCTCCACCGGTGCAGGAGCAGCCAGCACAGAGGGGCCAGGCCGACCGCCAGTCCCCCCCAGCCGCAGACCTGACGACCGTCCAGCCTCGTCGCGCCTGGGCCTCTTCCCGCTTGGCCCCGATCCTCCGCCATCCACGTCCGACTCTCCCGCCTCCACCCCCGACCGGGGTGATTGCAGACTTGAGCCACCAGCCGCTCGGCCCGACTGGCTGATGGCCGCCGACGTCCGTCTCCCACGCTGAGCCGCCCCCACCGATCGGTCCTCACCAGTCGGGGCGGCCGCCGATCCAGCTGCATTCCGGCGAACGGGCGGGGCCGGCGAGGAAGAACGGGCAGGGCCCCGCCCGGACGTGCTCCGCCGACGAGGGGGATTCCTCCCAGCCGCTCCGCCGGTCCTGGTAGGAGAGCGCCGGGCCGGCGGGCCTGGAGGGTCCACAGGGGGGCTCCCGAAATGGCGCTCAGCACGTGGGGACACTGGCGGGCTGTAACGCTCCAGAGGCCGTGACCTCCGAGCGCGGGAACGCCCATCCCCGGCCGCCGCAGGCTCCCCGCCAAGCATAGAGGAGACCTGCGCCTGCAGCCAGGAGGAGCCGCGCGAAGCGGCAGCCTCCCTCAGCCTCCCGAGCAAAGAGTCCAAGTCCGCCATCTTAAAAGTGAACTCAGGGGCAGCACAGCAGATTCCTCCTTCTTCCTCTGCTGATCCTCACGATTCTGCTTGACTGGAAAGAGCCCCACCCAGTGCAGCCACACTGAGCCCCCACCCCTACCTGGCCTAATCCAATCCTCTTCCTGCACCACCAGCCACAGCCCACCATTTAACCCTATCCCACCTCCTTTTTCCTGTGTCCCCTATCAACCCTATCATGAGGCCCTGCGCCTATTTTTTTTTTTTTTTGCTCCGGGCCTATCTTTACTGCTTGTTTTTGGTGTCACACACTTAGCATGAAGAACATATGTACATCCTGCAACACCCCAAAATGTCCCTATGTTACAATGGGCCCCTAACAATAAAACACCCCTAATATTTAACCCTTGCTTTTTCTGAACTTCCAGCACTTACTAAAACTCTTAGGGCCTGTTCACATCAAAACGCGGTGCAAGAAACCCACATTCGAAATGCACTGGGTGTGCAATCTGCTACAGGTGTCAATGTATTCCTAACAAAACCCCCAAATGCAGATCCCAAACAAAGTGCATTGAACTGCACTGGATCGCTTGGTACCACAGCACCATGCGATCCAGCTGCAGTGCATTTTTAAAACTGGTAGTAGTACTTTTGATGTGATCCAGTGCAGTTTCAGCCCATTCAAATGAATGGGCTCAAAATTGCACAACACTGAATGGCACAGGAACACAGACCTTTCTGTGTGAATAAGGTGTGAACCAGCCCTTAGAGTCTACAAACACTTACTAATTTACTCATAATACTTACCTAACCAAAGTAAAACATACCTTAACAATGACAAAATAAACCCGCTAATCAACTATGCTAACTATAACCTAACATAATCCCATTAAACAAGCCCTATTACAAATCTAAGGCCTCATGCACACAGGCAAAATTAAATTGTTACTAAAGGCAGAACACCTCATTCACTATGTTGTCCATTTATGAAACTGTGAATTTTTTTCACCGTTCACTTCTCGGCAGTTCTCCGGGGAAAATTATCACCTCTGGCACCCTTTTTATGAAGCGGTGAACTTCAGTTCTCACAGGGTGATCAGAGGAGAAGTTTTTCCTCGGAGAATGGCCATGATATGTATACAAGTGAATGGGGCCGCCTGTAATCTCGTGAGACAAAGCGAGATTACAGTACGAGAAACCATTTAAAAAGCAGTGATAGATTATCACTGCTGAGTACATGTGCGTTCGACCCCCACTAATGTTAATAAAATAATTAGTCACCCTACATAAATATACATATATACTGCATACACACACACACACACATACATTTTATATATATATATATATATATATATATACACACACATGAAATATATATATATATATATACACACGTATGTGTATATATATATATATATATATATACATAAATTTTGGGGGGTCTGAACGAGGAAGAAGGAAGTCGATAATCTTCCTTTTTGCCCCTCAGTTCTCCCCCGATTCTGTCTTCTCTCCCCGATTCACCACCTCCAGGCTGGTGAATCTATGAGTGTGAATTCTGACCCAGATGAACAGTGAAGTGCAGAGATCGCAGCTTCATAACCTGGCCATTTCTGTGTCTGTCAATGAGTGTAGAGATGATCAGCAGAGAACATGTTTGTTTCATAAACCAATAAAGATCGGAAATGAGCTGCGATCAGCAGGATCACTGCTCATCTCAGTTTCATAAAATGACACCTATATCTGATCTCCCACGGTACACAGAACATGGAAATGCAATTATTTTAGTAAATATAAACTGCTAAATACTTTTTCTCATCAGCAGTATATAGCAGTCTTGTGACTTCTATCAGTGTCTGGTTAAAGCTTGTAGGAGGAGTTTTAATTCTACTCTGACTATCCTATGAGGCTGCGG
Source organism: Pelophylax lessonae (assembly GCF_965119305.1). NCBI lineage: Eukaryota > Metazoa > Chordata > Amphibia > Anura > Ranidae > Pelophylax > Pelophylax lessonae. Next base: position 447,135,111 of record NC_138771.1, read on the forward strand.
AACCTCTGACTCTCTGTCTGGACAGTGCTGATTGGCCCTGTTCTGAACATGTGCACCCTCCCAAGAAAAAAAAAAAACTCTCTAGCAATATACACCAAACTGAGCCTGTGCAGAATGACTCCAAAGACTCTGTTTTTTCAGGAGATGGATTGGGAACAGAGCAAGAGAAGACAGGAGCAAACAGCCTTTTTACACAGTGAGGACGATAAACCTCTTAGGTTCCACAGTGAGTATAGAGAGTATAGAAAGCATGCTTTACTACATATACAGACTGATTTTACTGTTATGGGTTTAGTAACACTTTAAGTTGCATTTCCCAGCCCAGTAGCCACAGCTGCTGTGCATAGTTGTCCATAGAAATCAATTAAAGGATGTGGATGTATGTGGCATCACGTAATTCATTTTTATTTGCCAGTCACGTCAAGCTCTGTTAAAGTTAAATATTGATGTCAAGCTGTGAGCATCAATAACCACTGATTGGCTCTTCTTCCATTCAAAAATTCACCTAATGTTCTACCTAGTGAGAACATTGCTACTTAACCACTTGCCGTCTGCTCACTAGAGCACTACTGCGGCAAAGTGGCTCGATAACGCCTGGTGACGTAGTACTACGTCACCAGACACTCCCCTTTCTCAGCGGCGCGTGCTTCCGCTGTATTCTTTCACAGCGGGAGTCGGGCCAGGGGAGGAGCGGCGGTGATCGCCGCTGCTCTTCCCCGATCGTCGGGGAATCGAGTGTGGAGATCCGCCCGCTTGTGTAAACAGAGCGGACGGATCTCCTAAGTGAAAGGCAGGGTCAGATTGCAGGGTTCAGCATAGCTGAACCTGCGATCTGTCCCTGTGTCACTCAGTCACCTCCCCCCACACATGTTAGTAAGCACCAGGCATACATTAACCCCTCCCTCTCCAATAAAATTAACCCCTTCCCTGCCAGTGTCATTTTTACAGTAACAGTACATATATATATAGCACCGATTACTGCAGTAATGTCACTGGTACCCCCAAAAGTGTCAAAAATGTCAGTCAAGGGTCCGATCTGTCTGCCGCAATGTTGCAGTCCCGCAAAAAAAAATTGCAGATCGCCGCCATTACTCGTTAAAAAAAACCACCAAAAATGACAGAAATCTTTCCCTTAGTAAACGCAATAACCTTTGCGCAAACCAATCAAAATACGCTTATTGTGATTTTTTTTTACCAAACATATGTAGCAGAAAACAAATTGGCCAAAATTTTTAAGAAAATTAGATTGGGGGGGGGGGGGGAATTTCATATAAAAAAATGTGAAAATGTTGTTATTTTTTCAAAATTTACACTCTTTTTTTGTTTATAGCGCAAAAAGTAAAAATCGCACAGGTGATCAAATACCACCAAAAGAAAGCTCTGTTTGTGGGAAAAAAGGACGTAAATTTCGTTTGGGTACGACGTCACAGGACCGCGCAATTGTCAGTTAAAGTCGCACAGTGCCGAATTGCAAAAAGTGGCCTAGACGTAAGACAGCAAAATCCTCCTGTGGTAAAGTGATTAAGCCAGCCATACATGAGTAATTTTTTTTCATTCAACCAGCAGGTTGAACAAAAGCAAAGGACTTTAAGTGACAAAAATGACACTGCTGCTGTGTGTCAGCCAATCAGGAGGGATTCATTCCCCTATCCACACACTCAATGATAGGGGAATCACTCCTGCTGTGCTACAGTATTCTGACAGCGGGGAGACTTCCTCGCTGTCAGAATACACCAATCAGCACCCCACAGCTATAGCCTGTGGTACTGACCAAGAGAAAATGTTTCAGTAGGCTGGTTCTACACAAGTCCATTGATAGATTGCCTTGTATAAAACCAACCTGCTAAAACATGGATCCAAATTCGGCCAGTCTTTGCTAAACTGGCTGACTTTTGGTCACTGTATGGCCAGCTTTAGAAAGGAAGTAAGATAAAATCTCCCCAGCAGGAGCATAGAGCAATAAAGACTCTAATTCTAATTTGAAGTTCTAATTATTCCATACTCTTCCAGAAACTAAAATAATTACTGCGGATTTTAGTTGCTTGTAGTCTTCTAATGTTTATAGCCTGCACAACTACTGCTTATTGCAAGGGAAGTTCAAATCTTTTCCTGTATAGGCTGAACTACTATCTTTTTTATGGTCTGTCAGCAGATAACCTATTTATACAAATATACTGAAAGGGGTAAATCACACTAAGCTGAAGAGAAAAAAAAAAAAGCTTTAGTCTTCAAATTTGCTTCCTGTTTAACCATTTTCCATTGAACAGGAAGTGATGTCATCTGCAGTGATACTGCATATGGCAGACACAGGAAAACAAGGATTATTTTTCCTCTTGTCCTGAGTTCCTGCATCTTGACATTTACAGGCGTTGTTGTAAACGAATATATGCTTTCAATGTGGCTTTACATTAAAACATTCGAGTGACTTTCCTTCCCTTGGGGAATGATACTGCAGTGTGTTGCAGGGTGAATGGGTGTTTAACGCTGTCAACTGGACAAATAACATGTGCGGTGACATCACGGGCAAGACAGTCATGTGACAAAGTGGCCTCCGTAACAGGAAACCGTCGCAGGGCTGGACCCTCTTTTCAAAGAGACAGACAAAAACAAAACATTCTACAGAATTGAGGGTACAGAACATAGACATGTCACATTGTATCTCTCTACAGCAGCTACACCATAAAACAAAGGGTTAGTGACTCATTCTGCGTGCCGGACAAACTGTGAAAGGACTTCATTTTCCTTGTGTTCTCGGTGGTAAAAGAAATAACACTGAAATTGTGGGCACAGACTAGCATAAACTGTGCAGTAATAACATTGACAACTAAAAATAGTTTGAGAAGATAAATAAAATAAGAAAAAAAAAATTTAATTATACAGAGAAAATAACCATTTCAAATAATTTTCCTGAGGGCACAAATGAATGAGTCTATCTAAGCTTGACCAGACTATAGCAACACAGCACTGTTTAACAAATCATATTTTTTTGACTGCAATAAATGTCTTTTTGCATTGTCGTTTCAAAGGAGAGCATTTAAACCCAGCCCCCCAATTTACTTCCCAGCCACTCAATTGCTCTACTGAAAATGCTGCGAAAGAGCCGATGCATCTGGGTATGAGCGAGCGTATGACCTTCTTCCATATTACACCATCATGTGTAATTGCCAGGCCCAAACATTGTCACATGAGGAGGACATATCATCAACCTTTTGAAAGTTCCACTAGTGAGCTAAGAGCTTACAAAGTGGAACCGTGTGGGGGGTCTGTGGAGAAGGTTTGTTTGAGTGGGTTGGGAGGCAGGTTTAAAAAGCAGACCTTCAGCATTTCCAGAATAAGCTCTCACCAACCTTCTCCCTTCACCCTCTTACATAACTGCAGAATTTTTTATTTTATTTTAAACTGTTTAATACTTTTATTTTTCAGTTTTGCTTCCCTAAACCACACCTAGCCAACGATGATGTATAGGGGCACCATTGCCTCTTTGGATGTCCAAGGCATGCATGCCAGGAGGCTGTGATCTAGATTCTTCTAATGCTAGCAGTAACCTGGCAGAGCCCCGTAGCATGTCCACTCATGCACAGAGGATCTGGCGCAAATGCAGAAACGCTGTCCCTGTGGGCTCTGCCCAGTCTTTGGGACCTAGCAGAGACAAGTGGAGTGTCTCCACATGTGCCAGATCTCCTTCCAAGATGGCAGGACTGGAAGCAATGCAGGGCAAGAGGAACTTCACATGCAAGAAGACAATGCTGGACTCAGTCTACTAGTAAGTATGGCTTTTTTTATTTCATACAGGGTCAATGTATAGACATATCCAATTCATTTCTGATATCTAAGGTGAACTTTCTCTTTGGGAGACTCTGGCCCTTTACCCTATATATCGAAATGGTGACAACGTTTCTTTAACCACCCCCTGCTGCCGTATTGTAAAAAAATAGCAGGTACATGGCTGTCTGTTTCTGAAATGCCATCAAAAATAGCCATCAGGCATCCAGTGGATCGCTAATCACAGGCACAGTGTACAGAGCAGCTCCAAGCACATCTGTACCATGTGATCACTATGATTACCAATCACAATGAACACATAATGTAAACAGTACAACTGTACTGGAAGAACCCTCTCCTTCATTTTACTATGGAGGAAAGGGGATGATGAGGACCTGATGAAAGACCATCTATAAGCTCTAGAACAAGAGAATCAGCAGATTTGATTGTGGGATTGTTGTGTTTTTTAATTTCTTCATCTCCCCCTGCACCCTTGTACATCTGATCTCCAATACAGGTGTGACCTGTATAATAACCTCTTATCTCCCATATTCTGAACATCTAAACATTAAGACTAAGAGAGACGTTAAAAATGACCCTCAAATGCCTGTGCACATGATACAATGGTCAGCACATAGTGCTGTTCACACTATCAAAACATGAAGCATTAGCATTGTGTCACGTCACTTCAAAATTGAAGCTTTGTGTTGAGTCAGGAGGCATTTGAAGCCTTTCAATGCCTCCCATTCAAGTCTATGGTAATGCTTCGCAAACACTCTGGCAGGCAGTTTTGGTGTGGTTGAGGGGCGTTAGGGTTAGCTTATTAAATGTAATGGAATAGGAGTTTACGGAGCAGTTTTACTGCACGTTTTTAATGCTTCAGAACTGCCCATAGGGTGTTTAGGGAGCATTTTTAACTCGTCATTAACGCTTGTAAAACGGCAATGCCCATACTAACGCTATAGGTGTGTAGCACCCTCCAAGGTAGGTGCTAAGTCAATTATAAGGGAGGCCTTGCCTGCTTATCAGCAGGGCCATATTATTCAGCTAGGCTGCCATGTGTTCCCGGGTGTGTCTGTTGTGTTGGGGAGTCTCCCCACTGCATCTAATGAGGGCTCTCATTGGACAGTGGAGGAAACCGGACCAATAGCACACCAGGGTTTGTATCTATCCCAGTGAGGGCAGATTATGCTGCAATGCATCCTGGGAGATGGTATAAGTCTGTGGGGAGCACATGACGGGTAGCAGAGTCCCAGGAGGTGGCGGATGTCTCTCCCCCTGTCAGAGAAAAACAGGTGTCCCGGGCAACTTGCTTGAGGGGACACGGGGCTGAGCTGAGCTGCAGAGAAGGATCCAGTGTGCTGAGGACCAAGCGGAGCTGTTGGGGACGGAGTTTCAGGAAAGAATTCTAAGTAGTGAGTACTGCAAACTATTGCTGGGGTCTGCCTAGGAGAGGGGACCACTCCAGAGAGGTCAGAGGGATCCAGGAGCTAGCTAGCCAGTGCAGAAGTGTAGCAAAGGGGGTGCCAGTGTTAACCCTGAAGAGTAAAAGGGGGTGCCAGCGGTTGGGCCCTGAAGTGTTAAGTGTTACAGCAGTAATCGCAAGTGGCTACCTAAGTCAGTGAAGACTAAAGGGAGCTGTACAAAGGACTTTTGAGCTACTGGGAAGTGTCAAAAGTCAGTTCAAGTTCATAGACAGCAAGTCAGTACTAGCAAGCGCCAACGAGTGTTGACCGGCATTCTTGCCAGTGTCAAGGCAGCGCAAAGAGGCATTTTTCTTCAAGTGTCCCATTTCAAGTACATAGTTGAGCCAGAGGAGTATCCCACTCATTCCCTTCTCCCATCCAAGTTCCTAAAATAAACATAAAAACCAAAGATGCCGGACTGTTCATTGTCTTAGTATTCACACTTGGGCAACAAGCTTAAATGTGCTGTTGGTGTTAGCGGTAACCCTGGCAGACCCATATCCAGTAACATGGCTGGGAATCCTGCTTCAGGGGCATTTGTTAAGTGTTAGACATTTAGTGTGAACAAGCCCTATGTCTTTCATCTTCATCCTCCCACTGTATGTGATCAGTACAATAATCCCTTCTTATTCTCCTCCCTCTGTATATGACCTATGATGCTGCTGTATCTAATGCACCATTACCAAGTTGCATGTTTTAACTGCCTCAGTACCAGCATATTTCTTAATTTCCAAAAAACAAGATCACATTGGGGTGTCTACTTTCCAAAAAGGGGTCATGTCTGGGGTGTTCAATTCTGTCCTGGTCGTTTATTTATGCTATTTTTTTAACAGAAAGAAAGTAATTAAGTGGTTAATGCTGCCTTCTGTATCCCGTATCTAACTATTTTTTATGAGGATAAACAAAACAATGAGGACCCAAGAAAAAAGTGTCAGGGCAATGTTTTCAAAATGAAGCTCCCTGGCTCTTTGGCACCCCTGAGGTACTTTGGAAGAAAAGTGAATGACTGTGGTCAGACTCTTTATAAGTCTAAGGCTGGGTTCACAGTAAATTTGGTGCGGCTCTCAGCAGGGGGTCCAGTGCGTCCCTGTGCACCGTTTCAGGTCCGAATAAGGTCCGAATTTTTGAATGCATTTGGACCAGAAACGGACCACAAGATGCACAGGACTTTTTTGCAAGCCGTTCTGCAGCCGACACGGAGCTGTGTGAACCGGCTCCATTAGGAGCACGTGAATTGGTTGCAAGGAAACCTGCATCCAATTGGCAACAGTGTAAACCCAGTCTAAAGCCTGGTACACACTATGAGTTTTTTCCATTCAACCCAGCGCGTTGAATGAAAAAACACGTTCAGAGCCGCTGTACTAATGATCTGACATTAGTACAGTGATCTCCCCGACTGAGCTGTTGTGTTCTGACAGGGGGATGCCCCACCCTTCAAGAACAATATGGTCAGAACTCTAAGCCATTGGCTAAAAGCACAGTTCGGGAGGCGGTGTTTTTTTTTAGTATACACGTCCTACAGAAGTTGGCCAAACAGCTGGCTTTTGTTGGACCGGCTGCCATACACACGGTCCGAATGTCAGCCATTTTTTATTGAACTGGCCGATGTCGCCCGAGATTTGGCCTGTGTTTGGGGCTTAGCTAAGCTACCTTCACAGTTCAAGCGCAGATTGCTAATCACACTGCCTAAAATATAGCACACCTATGGAAGGCGCATTAACCAATATGTTTGTATGCTTTAACACTAAAGAAATGCAAATCCGGACACTTAATAGCAACTCAAAATTTGTTCTCAATGAAAATATATTTTTTTCTATAACACTAGTGAAAGTTATGTAAAGTGTATGTCAAGCCAAAAATGTTTTCTAGTTTTGGACAGAGTAACAGTTTCAGCAGACAGAAAGAAGGAATAAATATGTAACAGGGACAAAGACATAATATAAACTCTGACAGAGGTTTTAGCTTCTCTACTAAGGAAAATATGTTTTATTTCTGTCTGTGTTGCGGTTGTAAATTTCCTTCACTTCCTGATTGGTCAAACATTATCAGTAGGAAAGGAAGTGAGGGTAAATCTCTTGAATAAAGCCAAAGATAGCTGTAAAAACTTGGTAGAAAAAAGTTTTGGCTGGATATACACAATACATTTTTCTATTGTTAAAGCATGGGGCCCAAACCATGAGAACAACGGCTTCTCCCATACAGATCTTGGTACATGAACCCAGGATTGCTGTTCTTCACTATGGTTTTGCTCCCAGGCAAAGGCTTTGAAGTGCACCAAAGGTATCTGAAGTCCATTTGTCCAGTCTGACTTTGATATAGAGAGTGTTGGAGGTATGCCTCCTCAATCAGCAAATTGGCGGCCTAGCCACCTGATAAGCAGATCTAGTTTCTCTGGTTGTGACATTTAGCTGTGGCTTTGAAGGTAGATTTCCAGCCTCTGTAGTTTTCAGGTTTGTCATTGAACTCAGCGAGACCTGTCCTGGTGACCTCTTTGCCGAGCATGTATTTAGCAAACTGTGCCATATTTGAGTTTTCAGACTTTGGATGCACAGTTGCATGCAGGACAAAGTCAGTTACATTCGCAGGTGTGCTGAGATTGAGCAAGTTTGGGATGTATGGTGGTGCAAAGGCATTCATAGCTGACACTGGCTTAGAGTTGATTACTAGGGATGATCGAACTTTTCAAAAGTTCGGTTCGACCAGAACACCCGAACTTCCCGAAAGTTCGGCCCGGATTTCAGAACCCCATTGAAATCAATGGGGCCCGAACTTCGGTAATCAAAAAACACAATTTTGAAGCCCTAAAACCCAATAATTGAACCTAAAAAGTGCCTAGGGTTCTGGGTCATGCCCCAGGGACTATTAATCACACAAAAAAAAGTTCTTAAAAATTGTCATTTTTGATAGAGAGCCAATTATTGAAAAAATTATTGAGAAAAAAAAAAGAGATTTCTTTGGATTTAGTGTCTGGGGGATCTAAAAAGTGTACCTGTGAAGTTTCAGCTCTGTAGCATGTCCAGAACCAGAAAAAAAAAAAGATTGTTTCTCTTAGAATTAATATAGAACAGGGATATGGCTCCGCTATTTTCACACCTGGGCGTTTTTGTAGCTGGGGTTTTTTTGGGCATTTTTTGGGTGTCTTTGGAGGCAGGCATAACATCTGAACTTCTGTGTAGGGGTATATATACACACACACTTATATGTATTTATACACATACACACATATAGGTGTTATAGCAGAGAAGCCATATGGGTGTTAATTATTTCATTAGCGCAAGCATAGGTTTCTGCTACTTTCACACCTATATATGTGTATGTGTATATATACATACATGTGTGTGTGTATATATACCCCTACACAGAAGTTCTGATGTTATGCCTGCCTCCAAAGACGCCCAAAAAATGCCCAAAAAAACACCAGCTACAAAAACGCCCAGGTGTGTTTTTGCAGCAGGCGTTTTTTTGGGGTCTTTGGAGGCAGGCAAAACATCTGAACTTCTGTATAGGGGTATATATACACACAGACTTATATGTATTTATACACATACACACATATAGGTGTTATAGCAGAGAAGCCATATGGGTGTTAATTATTTAATTAGCACAAGCATAGATTTCTGCTACTTTCACACCTATATGTGTGTATGTGTATATATACATACATGTGTGTGTGTGTGTAAATATACCCCTACACAGAAGTTCTGATGTTATGCCTGCCTCCAAAGAAGCCCAAAAAATGCCCAAAAAAACGCCAGCTACAAAAACGCCCCAGGTGTGTTTTTGCAGCAGGCGTTTTTTGGGCATTTTTTTGGGGTCTTTGGAGGCAGGCAAAACATCTGAACTTCTGTATAGGGGTATATATACACACACACTTATATGTATTTATACACATACACACATATAGGTGTTATAGCAGAGAAGCCATATGGGTGTTAATTATTTCATTAGCGCAAGCATAGGTTTCTGCTACTTTCACACCTATATATGTGTATGTGTATATATACATACGTGTGTGTGTATATATACCCCTACACAGAAGTTCAGATGTCATGCCTGACTCCAAACATGTCCTCAAAAAAGCCCTATAAACGCCTGCAGCAAAAAGCAGGGTGACAGGGGCGAAGCCATATCCCTGTTCTGTAAGTGTTCTAAGAGAAACAATATTTTCTCTATAGCGGTCACCCTGACATGGAAGGGTTTTGTCACCCTGCTATAGCAGTCAGAGTCAGTTAACCCTACACTACACTACGGTCCCCTTACACTTAACACTTTCCCTACAGAAACTAGATGATTAAATCGAACTATAGTTGAAAATAGTACCCTAACTGCACTAGATATCCATTTCCTCACACTAATAATTGCTAAATGACACTTTGAAGCAGAAGTAACAGAACTGCTTCCACTCTCTTCCACGTCCCTGTATTACAATGCTAGGAATTTGGGGGGGGGGGGCTATCTTGTATACTGGGGGGCGTATTCACTAATGATTGGCCTCTGGACCCCCTAGTCACTCCAATCACATTCCTAGCATTCTCCTGCCCCCTCAATTGGCTTTTACTGATGGTTCTGGTCCAATCACGGGCTTTTAAAGCCCATTTCCTGTCCCATTGCATTTTGGTCAGTTCTGGTTGCCGAATTCCGAGCTTTTTCAGCAAAAAGTTCGGAATTCAGCCGAACCTCGAACAGCCAATGTTCGGGTCGAACCGATGATCGACCCGAACCGTTCGATCATCCCTATTGATTACATCTGTGGGGCAGTGTACTTGGTAGGAGGTAATTAACTAGCTTCATGGTAAGATGTTTTGTCTGTTTTCTGCATACCGGTTTCTTCATTTTGCTGCAGTGCAAAAGCCTGGTGTACTGAGGGATGAGTCAGCAGATTGTCTTGAGAGGTGGTAGGTGCAGTGTCCTGATCTTAGTTGAAGGATACAGCTGCTGTGGCTGGGAGCTGAAGTTTTTGGGAGAGAGTTTGAGGAACATCATGCATACAAGGCATCCAATACAATGATGCAATTGAGTACCTACTGCTGTTGGATCCTTCACTTTCACTAGCAGCTTGTTCGAAAACCATTAACCTTGCTGTGGTGATGCATGATCACATTGTTTCTGTTTTTACTAGGGTTGCCACTTTTTCTTCAAGCCAAACCCAAACACTTTAGTTGCACACAGCACATTTTTTTTTTGTTTGGTATACACTTTAGGATAACAGACCTGGGACACCTTTGGGCGCTCCAAAGAGAATAGTGATGCAGCGCGCATAGTGCCCCCCTCCACACTTCTGTCAGGCCCTGTTCCAAGCTACATTCATATCGAAATATTGTGTTGGGGTTTCAGGAGGACTGAAATCCGAAAAAAATTATTCAAAACCCAGACTGTCCGGGTGAATCACGTAGAGGTGGCAACCCTTGTTTTTACCTCTGCGTTCTTCTGTGCTTTCTTATGTGCAGTCTATGTTTTCATTTCTGCTTTCTTTTGGGTCAAAGTTGCCCCAATTTTAGAAGCTTTAGTGCCAACACTGGGATTAATAAATTGTGGGCTGAGAGTGGAAGTTCTTGATTGTAGAGACTTGGCAAGATTTATGGCAGTGTCCTGTACATAAAGAGGGATGAGATTTAAGCCCCGTACACACATTTAGAAATTTGTACAAAAAATAAATAAAATGCTTTTGAAGCGATCGGACGATAATCTGATCATTTGTACACAGCTTTCGTCCAAAATTATCAGAAGAAACAAACAAAAAAAAGTTTCTCATACGATACCAGATCATACGATTTTCATTCAATCAGTACAGTTTTCATCCAAAAATGAAGTACATTACAATACTTTCTGAATTTTTATTATATTGTATGATAATTTTCGTACTTCAGTGAACTCTTAATTTTCGATATGGAGCCTAGGATGCAAAAAGAAACAGGCAATCATTTGTCCGATAATCTCATTGTGTGTACTAGGTTTTAGATTCATGAAGTTATGTGATTATCACCTCTGCCTTTGTTTTTGTTTGTAGTATTAAACCGCCTCTGTCTAGACTAAGCTCATTAAATCCTTTTCCTGTGACTCTTCAGTGTTGTAGCACTTTAAACGTTTGATATACTTCAGGCATCATGCACACTTTTGGCTTTTGTAAATGCTTTTCTCCTAGCAGGAGAAAGGCAGTTTAACCTTCCTATCGATTTTCCCGAGTGTGGCTCGGGGTTAAATTTCAGTGCCAAAAGCTGTAACCCCGAGCCACACTCAGGGTACTGCAAGGAAGATCGCTGGATCCTGGAAGAGAGGGTACTCACCTTGTCCCCGGGATCCAGCAATGTATCCCGGTGGTGTGCGGCGGCGGATCTTCCTCCCGATGCTCTGTGCCCCGGTTTCCGTCTCCTGCGACGTGACGCGCGCAGGGGGGTGGAACCGGCGGCAAATTCAAATAATAAAACACACAAACACACTGATACATTGCAAAATAAAATAAATTCACATTAGTTTGCCCGCCAGTGCCCTTTCCTGCAGTTTTACTGTACTTTTTATGTATATATATATATATATATATATATATATATATATATATATACACATATACATATATTATATATACTTAACATTTTAGGCCAATTTGTTTTCTGCTACATATTTTTGTTAAAAAAAAATCGCAATAAGCGTATTTTGATTGGTTTGCGCAAAAGTTATTGCGTCTAACTACGGGAAAGATTTATGTCATTTTTATTGTTTTTTCTTTACTAGTAATGGCAGAGATCTGCAATTTTTAGCAGGACTGCGACATTGCGGCAGACAGGTCAGACCCCTAACTGACATTTTTGACACTTTTGGGGGTACCAGTGACATAACTACAGTAATTAGTGCTAAAAATATGCACTGTTACTGTAATAATGCCATTGGCAGGGAAGGGGTTAATACTATTAGTGATCAAGGAGTTAAATGTAAGCCTAGGGGAGTGATTCTAACTGTGGGGGGGTTGGGCTTGTGAGATCATCACAGAGACATGTGATCCTATATAGCAGGATCACATAGCCTCTGTGATCACTTCAGGGAGAATGACAGACGGCTGTGTTTACATCAGCCATCCGTCCTTCTTTGTCAGCGGGGGGGATCGCCAGTGGCTGGCAGCCATCGGAGCCGCCTGTCACACGCACTGGCTCCCCGTCTGACGAGCAGGGGCTGTAGCGCACCGCCGGTGGCGTGTGCTCGCCCCCTAGAGTCTCCTGAGACGACAACGTAGTACTACGTCAGCTTGCCCAGGAGTGGCCATCTGCCGCAGTAAATCTGCGGCGGGCGGTCGCCAAGTGGTTAAAAACTACGCCTAAGCCGCCTTTTTGCAAATGTTTTTAGGTGTGTCAAGCGCTTGAGCTTAATTTCATTGGCTAAATTATTAATTTATTCTGGCTATTGAAATTAAAAAAACGCTCAAGTGCTACATGAATCTAGTACTTAGGCATGTTTAGACACGTTTAAACGTGTTGAGCATTTTTGCTGCCCAAAAACTGCTCTGCTGAATGCAATTTTGGTGCGTTCAGATTGCTGTCCCTGCCCCTAAACACCTATGTGTGCATGGGCACATAGGCCAACATGGAGGGGTTTTTATTGGCAGGGTAAAGCAGTGGGCATGAGGCCTCAGGCAGTCTTTGATAACTCTCATAGGTAGCAATGAATTGTTTAAGTGTGCCCTCCAGTTGCAGTACCTCATGAAAAGGTTGAGCAAGGGATGATGTGCAATCAACAGTTTTAGACTATAACTAATTGGCTGATTGTGGTTCTGAGATGGATCCTGGTTGCTGACAAGGTAATTTGCTGTGTAGGCTTAGTGCAGAGCTGTGCTTAAGATATGTCTACCCTGCATGCTTAGTAAAGGAAAGGTGATTTTCTTTGTATACCTAGTAAGGAGCTATGCTAAAACTGTGTTTGCAGAGGGACACTTTTGGATATGACAGATGTACAGTATCTCACAAAAGTGAGTACACCCCTCACATTTTTGTAAATATTTTATTATATCTTTTCATGTGACAACACTGAAGAAATTACACTTTTCTACAATGTAAAGAAATGAGTGTACAGCTTGTATAACAGTGTAAATTTGCTGTCCCCTCAAAATAACTCAACATACAGCCATTATTGTCTAAACCACTGGCAACAAAAGTGAGTACACCCCTAAGTAAAAATGTCCAAATTGGGCACAATTCTCAGTTTTCCCTTCCTGGTGTCATGTGACTCGTTAGTGTTACAAGGTCTCAGGTATAAATGGGGAGCAGGTGTGTTAAATTTGGTGTTAATCACTCTCACTCTCTCATACTGGTCACTGGAAGTTCAACATGGCACCTCATGGCAAAGAACTCTCTGAGGATCTAAAAAAAAAAATTTGCTGTCCCCTCAAAATAACTCAAAACACAGTCATTAATGCCTAAACCGCTGGCAACAAAAGTGAGTACACCCCTAAATCAAAATGTAAAAATAGGGCCCAAAGTGTCAATATTTTGTGTGGAAACCATTATTTTCCAGCACTGCCTTAACCCTCTTGGGCATGGAGTTCACCAGAGCTTCACAGGTTGCCACTGGAGTTCTCTTCCACTCCTCCATCATGACATCACAGTGCTGGTGGATGTTAGAGACCTTGCACTCCTCCACCTTCCATTTGAGGATGCCCCACACATGCTCAATAGGGTTTAGGTCTGGAGACATGCTTGGCCAGTCCATCGCCTTTACCCTCAGATTCTTTAGCAAGGTCATCTTGGACGTGTGTTTTGGGTCGTTATGTTGGAATACTGCCCTGTGGCCCAGTCTCCGAAGAGAGGGGATCATGCTCTGCTTCACTATGTCACAGTACATGTTGGCATTAATAGTTTCCTCAATGAACTGTAGCTCCCCTGTGCCGGAAACACTCATGCATCCCCAGACCATGACACTCCCACCACTATGCTTGACTGTAGGCAAGACACACTTGTCTCTGTACTCCTCACCTGGTTGCCGCAATACATGCTTGACACCATCTGAACCAAATACATTTATCTTGGTCTCATCAGACCACAGGACATGGTTCCAATGTAATTCATGTCCTTAGTCTGCTTGTCTTCTGCAAACTGTTTGTGGGCTTTCTTGTGCATCATCTTTAGAAGAGGCTTCCAAGGGATGACAGCCATGCAGACCAATTTGATGCAGTTTACAGCATATGGTATGAGCACTGAGAGGCTGACCCCCCTCACACCTTCAACCTCTGCAGCAATGCTGACAGCACTCATACGTCTATTTCCCAAAGACAACCTCTGGATATGATGCTGAGCACGTGCACTCAACATCTTTGGTCGACCATGGCGAGGCCTGTTCCGAGTGGAACCTGTCCTGTTAAACTGCTGTATGGTCTTGGCCACCATAGTGCAGCTCAGTTTCAGGGTCTTGGGAATATTCTTATAGCTTAGGCCATCTTTATGTAAAGCAACAATGTTTTTTTTCAGATCCCCAGATAATTATTTGCCATGAGGTGCCATGTTGAACTTCCAGTGACCAGTATGAGAGAATGAGAGCAATAACACCAAATTTAACATGTGCCTTCTATCCAGCGTTGGCTACACAATGTGGAGTATATTTATCATATGGAAGACCTTACTCTTTCCTGCCACGGTCAGTCGACCTTATCAAACAGGGTGTGGGCCTGCTGGATCGCTTTCATATACTCTCCGGCATATGCACAATTAGTGCATCCTACTGTCCTCCCTTGAGATTATTATGCATATTTTTGACTATCCACCCACAGCCAGGGTGTTCCCCTCCCTCCCTCCCCCCCCCCTTCTCCCCATCTTTTCTGCTTTTCTTCCTTTCTACCTCTCTT
The DNA here is from genome assembly GCF_965119305.1 of Pelophylax lessonae. Taxonomy (NCBI): domain Eukaryota; kingdom Metazoa; phylum Chordata; class Amphibia; order Anura; family Ranidae; genus Pelophylax; species Pelophylax lessonae. Next base: position 447,150,162 of record NC_138771.1, read on the forward strand.
CTCTACTGTTCTACTCGTGCCTACATGATCTTGCTTGCTTCTGGTCACATTTCATTGTTGCCCATTGTTGTTTGAAATGGCTCATCATGCCTCACGTTGGTAAGATGATTGTGATTTTTGTTTAGCATACTGACTTTGCATTGTAGGTCCTTTTCTCATGTTGTAATGTTCACAACTTGTAATTTGTTTCTTTGTTCTTTCAATAAAAATGTATTAAACAAAAAAAAAACACCAAATTTAACACACCTGCTCCCCATTTACACCTGAGACCTTGTAATACTAAGGAGTCACATGACACTGCAGAGGGAAAATGGCTAATTGGGCCCAATTTGGACATTTTGACTTAGGGGTGTACTCACTTTTGTTGCCAGTGGTTAAGACATTAATGGCTGTGTGTTGAGTTATTTTGAGGGGACAGCCAATTTACACTGTTATATGTTTAGGATGGTTGGCTGACATCCAGGGCAGCACTACTGCCTCTGCTGAGAAACACTCGCCCTGCTGTGATGCGTCCCCTTTTTATAACAGTGGACAGATAACTTCTTACAATTTTGTGGCTTATTGGTAGTACCCACACTAAATTAATAGATTTGATAATTGGATAACTAAAGTTACATTCTCATTGGTGGATCTCCTGTCAGGATACTTTCCTTTTTTGGATATTTGTTTGTGGATTAAGCTTGATGGTATCTTTTGGTGTTCCTCATTTATATAAGTGAGTTAATTAACTTTTTATGGCCCATGAAGGCAAGCTCTCTATATACTGTCTGCATACATTAACATGATAAACAGCTTTTACTATTCTATTCTTAGGCATCAGCAACATACCAATTGAACTGTATATGTTACCCTCCCAATATCCTCTTTTACTCTGACACAATGGTCTCAGACTACATTACCTAAAGGGGTGAGTAAATTCACACGGATTGTGATTAAAATGCTATATATGCAACACTTTACTATGTACATAATACAGGTTGCTTACTGTGTCTATTTCTTGGCCAGGCCTTTCTTTTGTTACCTTTGCAGTCAAGATGACAAGGTCTTGATGAAGCCATGAGTGAAACGCGTTGGCCTCTTATTTCACGCATTCAAAGTATACTGATGGTGTTTCACCAATGTGCTTTTTTGGCTGGTATAGTTACGTATATGGCCAATGGCACAGGATACTGTTACTTCTGTTTTTGTCTATTGTTCTTTTATAAATGTTTGTAATAAAGTATATCTTTTTATACATATACATATGTGCAATTGTTTCTTTCTGGTACCAGTAAAGTCTCATCTGGTTAGGTTTTTCTTTTTGCACATAACTGATTGATCTTCCTTGTCAGCCTCATACAGTGAGGGAAAAAAAGTATTTAATCCCCTGCTGATTTTGTACATTTGCCCTCTGACAAAGAAATGTTCAGTCTATAATTTTAATGGTAGGTTTATTTTAACAGTGAGAGGCAGATTAACAACAAAAATGTCCAGAAAAACTCATTTAAAAAAGGTTTTAAATGTATTTGCATTTTAATGAGTGAAATAGGTATTTGATCCCCTTTCAATCAGCAAGACTTCTGGCTCCCAGGTGTCTTCTATACAGGTAATGAGCTTAGATCTCTCCACCATGGCCAAGACAAAAGAGCTGTTCAAGGATGTCAGGGACAAGATTGTAGATCTACACAAGGCTGGAATGGTCTACAAGACAAGCAGCTTGGTGAGAGAGTGAGAACAGTTGGGGTGATTATTCGCAAATGGAAGAAACACAAAATAACTGTTAATCTCCCTCAGTCTGGGACTCCATGCAAGAGCTCATCTTGTGGAGTTTCAATAATCATGAGAATAGTGAGGAACCTGCCCACAACTACACGGGAGAATCTTGCTAATGATCTCAAGGCAGCTGGGACCATAGTCACCAAGAAAACAATTAGTAACACACTATGTCGTGAAGAACTGAAATCCTGCAGTGCCCGCAAGGTCCCCCTGCTCAAGAAAGCTCATGTACAGGCCCGTCTTAATTTTGCTAATGAACATCTGAATAATTAAGAGGAGAACTGGTTGAAAGTGTTGTGGGCAGATGAGACCAAAATCAAGCTCTTTGGCATCAACTCAACTTGCTGTGCTTGGAGGAGGGGAAATGCTGCCAATGACCCCAAGAACACCATCCCTACCATCAAACATGGAGGTGGAAACATTTGGGGATGTTTATCTGCTAAAGGGACAAGACAACTTCACTGAATCAAAGAGGCGATGGACAGGGCCATGTACCGTCAAATCTTGGTTGAGAACCTCCTTCCCTCAGCCAGGGAATTGAAAATGGGTCGTGGATGGGTATTCCAGCATGGCAATGACCCAAAACACGTGACCAAGGCAACAAACGAGTGGCTCAAGAAGAAGCACATTAAGGTTCTGGAGTGACCTAGCCAGGCTGCAGACCCTAACCCTATAGAAAATATGTGGAGGGAGCTGAAGGTTTGAGTTACCAAACGTCGGCCTGAAAACCTTGACGACTTGGAGAAGATCTGCAAAGAGGAGTGGGACAAAGTCCCTCCTGAGATGTGTGCAAACCTGGTAGCCAACTACAAGAAATGACTGACCTCTGTGATTGCCAAAAAGGGTTTTGCCACCAAGTACTAAGTCATGTTTTGCGAAGGGGTCAAATACATATTTCACTCATTAAAATGCAATGTTTTTGAAATGTGTTTTTCTTGATATTTTTGTTGTTATTCTGTCTCCTACTGTTAAAATAAATCTACCATTAAATATATAGATTGATCCTTTCTTTTTCAGTGGGCAAACATACAAAATCATCAGGGGATCAAATACGTTTTTTCCCTCACTGTAATTCTGTTGAACCTTCCAAGCTGGCTTAACCAAGAGTTTACCTTGCCTTCTTCTAGAAAGAATTCTGGTTCTTGCTGTGTTTCAGCCTCCACAGAAAATGTAATGTTTTGCTGTGATATTTTTCCAACAATGAAAGAGTTAACTGGCAGTGTCTGACAAATGTATGGGGTGGCTTAGCTCTGTCTGTCTGTTTAGCACAGACTACTTTCTGTCTTACTTGTTTGGGAAGGTATTACAAGCAGAAATCAGAATGGTATGTAGTAATTCAGGCAGCTTCCACTGTATGTATAATGCACGGTTGATTTGTATAACACTCATATTAGGCAATTGCTGTGGTATTGATATTATAGGCTGTAGGATTTGGTGCAGTGATTAGCTTATCGGCATGTATAGGCTTGCATGACAATGAGTGAGATTTACTAAAATCGGAGAGTGCAAAATCTAGTGGAGCTCTGCATAGTAACCAATCAGTTTCTAACTTCAGCTTGTTCAACTAGACTGGAAGCTGATTGGTTTCTATGCTGAGCTGCTCCAGATTTTGCACTCTACAGTCTTAATAAATCAACATGAATGGCTGCACTGTCACAAACTGCTGCATACCCAGTGTCCATATCACATCTCACAGTATATTCCAGAGTTGTAGATTATTTTTTTTGATAGGAGCTAAATGATTTGACTGGATCTAAAAGATTGTTTGACTGTTCTGCCTCTCCAATCTAAGCTCTGCAAGTTTGACCTCTAAAACTAATCAATTTGTGGCAAGAGAGCTATAACTTACAGTCTCAGTAGACTTATCAGACAATATAGAAACTTAGAAAAGTGACAACAAGCGGTCCATTGAGTCTGCCTATTTTTTTTTGTTTTTTATACATATTTTTTTTTTTATTATTAACTTTTTTGTCTGAGTATAGACCGATGTTTGTCCCAAGCAGGTTTGAAACCACTTATTGTTGACTGACTCACTACCTCTGCTGGAAGTTTATTCTAAGCATCAACTACCCTTTTAGTAAAACAATACTTTCTTGTTCAATTTTTTTTATTGAAAGTTAACAAAGGAAATAAAACAGCGGTACAGAATTTGGTACAAAATGTAATTTGAAGCAGTGGGTACCATAGGCATGGGATATACAACATTGTACAGCATGAGCAAGGAGAGATTTAAAAATGTAACAAATAACAAAATATAACTGGGGTAAAGAGTAACAAACATGGATTAGAGTGTAACTCATAGTGGAGATGGGAGCGTTGCTGTCATCTCCCACTCACAACATAAAGTACAAGTGCTGTGGCTGTTTGGCACCCCAACGGTGGACAATACCAAAGAGCGAGAGAAGTCTGGGAGACCGTGATGTGTGGGAGATAGGGAGGCGTATGGAGGGTAGCCGGGAAGGGAAGAAGGGGAAAAGGAAAAAAAAGGGGAAAATGGGGGGAGTCAGATAAGATAGTAGGGGAAGCTGGAGCTCAATAGGAGCTGAAGACGGGGGAGGGGGTTGTGTGAGTCCCCCCCTTGGGAGGGGCTGACATAATGACTGGCACAGTAGGAAAACAGCAGTCAAAGGGTCGGTTATGGGTGCAGCAAGGTGATATCCAGGCCAGGGGGTAGGAGATGGGTTATCCAAGGGACCCATAGTTTCTCGAATATGGGAACCGTATCCTGGAGGACAGCCTCTAGTTTGGCGTGGACCATAGCTTGAGAGGTCCTGTGTTTAGTTGAGAGTGTGCACCGAGAGGGAGTTTTTCAGGCCTTGGCAATGGTTTGTTTGGCTGATGTGGTGACTTGGAGAAGAAGTTTCAATTGGCGGTGCGTCAGGGAGTTGGGTTTACGATTTAAGAGGGCTATAGTGGGGTCAGGGGGCGTCAAATAATTTTGAGAGGATCCAAAAAATTTTTGACCAGAAAGATTTCACTTTGGGGCAGTCCCACCAAATGTGTAGGTGTGTACCCGCATCATTGCAGCCTCAGAAGCACTGTGGTGGATAATGTGGGAGAAACTTGTGTATTCTGGAGGGGACCAGGTACCATCTAGTGAGCACTTTATAACTAGTTTCCAGAGCTGCGATGTTAGGCGTGGAGGATTTAGTCGCTTGCCAGATGTGTTCCCAGTCCGCATTGTCGAGTGAGAGGTCACTTTCCCACTTGGCGGCATACGAGGGGAGAGTAGATGAGAATATAGGTCTGAGATTAGGCCACGTTTATGTGGGTCTGATTTACAGGTACGCTCGAAAAAGGAACAATTGTGGGTCGATGGATCGGAGGGGGTGTACTGAGTGAGAAAATGTTTTAGTTGTAGGTATCGGAAAAGTTCAGAGGGAGGGAGGTTATGTGCTTCACAAAGTGTTTGGAAGGGTTTGAAGGCTGTGGAAGAGAAGAATTGGTATGCCCAGAGTAAGCCAGCCCTAGACCAGGTAGCGAATGCTGAAGGGGAGGACCAGGCTGGAGTAAAGGATGGATTATGAAGAAAAGAAAGCAAAGGGTTGTGTGGAGATTGGAGGGAGTATCGAGTTTTGAGTCTATCCCAGAGGAGCAGGCTGTGCCGTGTGAATGGGTTAGCTATAGGACGGCGCTGGGAGGATGTCAGCCAAAAAAGGTTGGCCATAGAGAGAGGATCGCAGTCCATGGATTCAATAGAGACCCAGAGGGGAACTGTAAAATAATACTTTCTAAGATTAGTTTTGAATTTAGGGTGGCACAGTGCTGTAGTGGTTTGCACTTTTGCCTAGCAGCAAAAGGGTCACTGGTTCAAATCCCAACCATGACACTACCTGCCTGGAGTTTACATGTCCTCCCTGTGCCTGCGTGGGTTTCCTCCCACACTCCAAACACATGCTGATAAGTTATTTGGATCCTGTCTAAATTGACCCTAGTATGAGTATGTATGAATGTGAGTTAGGGACCTTAGATTGTAAGCTCCTTAAGGGTAGGGACTAATGTGAATGTGCCATGTTTTTTTTTTACTAAAGGCAAACCCACTCTGCATTAGAAGTGCAGTCGCTGTAGATCCGAGGGGGACATGCAAGGAAAATAAAAACAGCATTTTTGCTTGCACATAATTGGATGACAGAAATTAGCAGAGTTTCCCTTCATTTCAGATCTTCTCCTTAGATCTACAGTGACTGCACTTCCAAGTACACTTGCAGTGCACTTGTAGTGCACAGTGGATTTGCCTTTAGTAAATAAGCCCTATTGTATATGTAAAGGGCTGCGTAAATTGACAGTGCTATCTTAGTACCTGCAATAAATAAAAATAAAATAAACTTCCCTCCAGTTAGTTTGAGGTCATGTCCTCATGTTCTTGATTTTGGTTTTATATTGCAAATACTGCCCTCCTGAACCTCATTCACCCCTTGATGTATTTAAAGGTTTAATCATGTCTCCCCTTTAGTTTCTTTCCTCGAGACTGTACAACTTATGTTCCTGAAGTCGCTCTCGATATGTTTTATCCTCAGACCTTTCACCATTCTTGTTACCAATCTCTGGACTTGTCCTATCTTATCAAAATCTTTCTGTAGATGAGGTCTCCAGAACAGGACACATTATTCTAAATGAGGCCTTGCTAAGGATCTATATAGTGGAATCAGGACCTCCTTTCTTCTGCTGGTGATCCCCCTAGCGATGCATCCTAGAATTCTATTTGTTTTTCCCAATGCCTGGTCAAACAGTTTACTCATTTTGCAATCATCTGAAATAAGTACCTCCAAATCTTTTTTTTTTTTTTTACTGTAGTGCTGGCCAACAGTGTTCCCCCAATGTTGTACTCTCTCAGGGGATTCTTTTTCCCTAGGTGCATTACTTTTCATTTAGAAACATTAAACTGCAGTTTAAACTGCTTTGAACAATCTTCCAGCAATGCCAAATCATATTCCATATTACAGACACCTCCAGAGATATCAACCCTATTACACACCTTTGTATCATCAGTAAAAAGACATACCTTGCCCAACAAGCCTTTAGTTATATCACGTACATGTAGATTAAACAGAACAAGACCTAGTAAAGAGCCTTGTGGTACGCCACTAGTGACTGGTCTCTATTCTGAGTGAATCCCATTTACAACCACACTCTGGTACCTATCCTTTAGCCAACTGCATATCCATTACATAGAAACATAGAAACATAGAATGTGTCGGCAGATAAGAACCATTTGGCCCATCTAGTCTGCCCAATATATCTGAATCCTATGAATAGTCCCTGGCCCTATCTTATATGAAGGATAGCCTTATGCCTATCCCATGCATGCTTAAACTCCTTCACTGTATTTGCAGCTACCACTTCTGCAGGAAGGTTATTCCATGCATCCACTACTCTCTCAGTAAAGTAATACTTCCTCATATTACTTTTAAACCTTTGCCCCTCTAATTTAAAACTGTGTCCTCTTGTGGTAGTTTTTCTTCTTTTAAATATGCTCTCCTCCTTTACCGAGTTGATTCCCTTTATGTATTTAAAAGTTTCTATCATATCCCCTCTGTCTCTTCTTTCTTCCAAGCTATACATGTTAAGGTCCTTTAACCTTTCCTGGTAAGTTTTTTTCTGCAATCCATGTACTAGTTTAGTAGCTCTTCTCTGGACTCTCTCTAGAGTATCTATATCCTTCTGGAGATATGGCCTCCAGTACGGCGCACAATACTCCAAGTGAGGTCTCACCAGTGTTCTGTACAGCGGCATAAGCACTTCTCTCTTTCTACTGCTTATACCTCTCCCTATACATCCAAGCATTCTGCTGGCATTTCGTGCTGCTCTATTACATTGTCTTCCCACCTTTACGTCTTCTGAAATAATTACTCCTAAATCCCTTTCCTCAGATACTGAGGTCAGGACTGTGTCAAATATTCTATATTCTGCCCTTGGGTTTTTTACGTCCCAGGTGCATTATCTTGCACTTATCCACATTAAATTTCAGTTGCCAGAGTTCTGACCATTCTTCTAGTTTTCCTAAATCCTTTTCCATTTGGCGTTTCAAACCACGCAAGGGTTAAGTCCTAGCTTATGGAGCTTTTGCATTAGATCATTATGTGGAACTGTATCAAATGCCTTGCTAAAATAAAGATATGCTATGTCCACAGCACGACCCTGGTCCAAAATATTGGTAATATAGTAAAAGCTGTGTACTTTTAAGTGATCAATGATCTTTCTTTTCAGGACTGATTCTATTAACTTGACTACAACTGATGTTAAGCGGAGTTCCGGCCACGAAAATTTGTTTTCAATAAAAATACCCCTGGGACAGTCAGGGCTAGTACATTCCACAATGGATAGCCTCTGAACTATCCCGGGTTGCACTTACCTGCAAGAAAAAATACATACCTTTAAAATTTCTTCTCCAGTGTTGCCATCTCGGATGTGGGCAGCTGAAGCCAGCGCGATCCTCTTCTGCTTCCTCTTCCGTGTCCTCTTCTCCCAGAACGCGCCTGCACTGGCCCCGCTCGTCACTTCTGGTGCGGCGCCGCATTCCTCCACAGCTTCTGGGCATGCCAGAAGTGACGAGCGGGGCCGGTGCCGGTGCATTGATTCCTGGGAGTGATGACGTTCAGCTCCCAGGAATCATTGCAAACCGGAAGTGACGGCGCGGGCCGCGGCCACCGAGGGAGGAAGTGGAAGAAAGGTGAGTATATTTTTCAACAATAACAAGGTAAGTAAAAAAAAATAAAAAATCGTAACTATCCATTTCTTTTTCAGGTGACAAATAGGAAGCAGATGGCCACAAAATCGATTATGTCGATTTTGTGGCCCGAAATCCACTTTAAACTCACTGGCCTGTAATTGCCAGCTTTTACCTTGCTGCCCTTATTGTGGATAGGTACAGTATTAGCTGTCCTTCAGTTATGGGGAACTCCTGCTAGAAGAGATTGAATAAAAGATCCATTAATGGTCCAACAACTATAACCTAAAGTTCTCATTAATAGAACCAATATGATTCCCCAACTTGTTATCGTTAGTGCAATTCATTTCTGTGAAGACTGAACAGAAGTAATTGTTTAAATGGTTTGCTACATCCAGGTCTCTCTCAACATAAGTGTTGGACCCAGCCTAGTGATTGTATTTTTTCCTTCCATTACTTATGTATTTAAAAAAGGTTTATTTCCTTTCTTAATAGATTTAGCAATTTTCACTTCTCTCTGTGCTGTGGCAGCACTGATAATGTGTTAGGCCCCCTTTTGTCTATTTTCATACTCTTCTCTCTCAGCTGTATCTCCTGTTTTCTTGAATCCCATTTATGCTGTTTTTTTCCCTTTGCTTTCATACTTACCTCTTTAGTAAATCATATTGTTTTTTTTTTTTTTTTTTTCTGTTGATGCTTACTAATTTGCCTGACATGTAATCTACTTGCCTCCAGGATGTTAGACTTTAACAGTGCCCGCTGATTACTGACTGAGTTGTTTTTCTCCAACCTTTCAATTAATTTTTTATAAATTAAATTACCCATTCCAGCTCCTGAGCCGATCAGGTTTGCACAAATTTTCACATTTACTCTTCTACCGAGGTATTGGCTGTGCACACTAATACGCACTTCTAATCTCTTTTAGTACATCATAGGAAGGGCTGCTTGTTGAATTTTAATCTTCATAACTTTGAAGTAAAACTAAACATGCCACCACAGGGGCATAACCCGATTTCAGATAATGGATCTTCATTTCTTATAGTCCAGGTAAATGGAATCATTCTAGAGCATGGAAGGAGGTATTGTGGTACTCACAGTTAAATAATAACTTTACTTACCCTGGTGTCCCATTTAAATTTACTGCATGTATTTATGATTATTTGTATTTATTTTTGTATTTAATTTAAATGTATTTATTATTATTTATGATCATTAGTATTGTTGTTATTATTATTATTATTGTGTGGGAGTGAGTGAGTCTGTAAGTGAAAAAGTGCATGAGTATGTAAGTGAGTAAGTGCATGAGTGAGTAAGTCTGTAAGTTAGTATGTGTGGGAGTGAGTCTGTAAGTGAGTATGTGCATGAGTATGTAAGTGAGTAAGTGTGTGAGTGAGGGAGTCTGTAAGTGAGTAAGTGCATGAGTGAGTGAGTCTGTAAGTAAGTGCATGAGTCTGTAAGTGAGTAAGTGCATTAGTCTATAAGTGAGTAAGTGCGTGAGTGAGCCTGTAAATGAGTACGTGCGTGAGTGAGTGAGCCTGTAAGTGAGTACATGTGTGAGTGAGTGAGTGAGTGAGCCTGTAAGTGAGTATGTGCGTGAGTGAGTGAGTGAGTGAGTGAGTGAGTGAGTGAGTGAGCCTGTAAGTGAGTACATGTGTGAGTGAGTGAGTGAGTGAGCCTGTAAGTGAATATGTGCGTGAGTGAGTGAGTGAGTGAGTGAGTGAGTGAGTGAGTGAGTGAGTGAGTGAGCCTGTAAGTGAGTATGTGCGTGAGTGAATGCATGAGTGAGTGAGTCTGTAAGTGAGTAAGTGCATTAGTCTGCAAGTGAGCAAGTGCGTGAGTGAGTCTGTAAGTGAGTAAGTGAGTGAGTATGTAAGTGAGTAAATGCATGAGTATGTAAGTGAGTAAGTGCGTGAGTGAGTGAGTCTGTAAATGAGTAAGTGTGGGAGTGATGATGATTATTATTATTATTTTTAAGGCTTAGGGGTTAAGGTTATCTTTTTATTTATTTATTATTAAATAGTTTTAATTTACTGCATTTATTTAATATTTATGATTATTTGTATTTTTTGTGTATTTGTTTATTTTAAATGCATTTATTATTATTTATTATCATTAGTATTGTTATTATTATTAATATCATTATTGTTATAATTAAGGGCTCTTTCACACGGTCCACCTCCATAGGCGGATCCGTGCTGCTCAGTGGGGATCGGTCCGCCGATCCCCGCTGAGCCGGCGGATGACAGCTCCGTTTCCGCTTGCAGTGCGGAGAGGGAGGTGTCACAGCTCCCGCTGCTCTCTATGGGGGATCGGATGAGAGCGGACCGCCTGTCCGCTCTCATCCGATCCCTGAACGGATGGAAAAATAGGGTTTCCATCCGTACAGATTTCACGGACAGGATCGGATGCGGATGACAGCGGGTGTCAGCGGAGGTGTCTCCGCTGACATCCGCTGCCCCATAGAGCTGCATGGAGGATCCGATCAGATCCGCCTAAAAAACTGACAGGCGGATCTGAGCGGATCGCCCGTGTGAAAGAGCCCTAATAGTATTATTATTAACACCTTCAACCTAACAAAAAAACAAAAAAAATAATAATACATAAATAATAATACAACAATAAATAAAATATTAACCCCTAACCCGTAAAATCCTGACCCTAACCTAGCCTTAACTTGATTTAAAAAAATAATAATGAATAATAATAATAATATCAAAAGATATAAAACCTAATGGAGAAACTAAAAAAGCTGAAAAACCTAGCAACAGATGATAGTTTTCTTTATTGGCTATAAAAAAAATGGCAAAGCTCAAAACCGCTGAAAAAAAACCTGCAAAAGAGCACTAAAATCGCACAAAAAACACTGGAAAAATGTTCAAAGATGCTATGAGTGAGTAATACAGGCCATACATGGATTGAATTTCGACCATATTTTCTTTTGAAAACCAGAAATTTCTTTGCTTTGTGTTCCGATGGTGCCACCATTGATTTTGAAATTCAACCAACCAAGTCTCCAATTTCATGCTACAAAAAGGAATCTTCTTTTCTTCCGGGAATTTTCTTTTCTTTCCATGAATTTTCTTTTCTTGTGCTCGTGAGCATTTCTTTTTTATTGTATTTCCCACACGATTCTCCCATTATTGATTAGAAAATCGCTAGTTTTTCAAAAAACTATTTTAAAGTTCGTCCCATGTATAGCTTGCCTAAGTGAGTGAGTAAATGCATGAGTGAGTGAATAAACGTGTGTGTGTGTGTGTGTGAGTGAGTAATTGAGGCTGTAAATGATTATGATTAGGTAGGTGAGTGACATAGAAGAAAGGAAAACCCCCAAATGGGACTTTAAAGGCAGAAATTGAGTAAGGTAATATATCAATATAGTAAAAAACATGAATTTAATAAACATAGATTAAAAAATAAGTAAACATCACATAGCAAATGTATCAATAAAAAACAGCAAATAGGAGTATCTGTGAGAGTTGGGTCTATCATAGATATATTCAAAGAGAACAGAGGAGTATGCGGACATAGATCCAAACCACTGTGTTCAAACTGATATGTCCAGATCCTTGTCCAACATGTTTCGGTACATCAATAATTCCTTCTTCAGGGAATAAATTTGAACATAATACTTGAATCTATAAAGTACAATTACATAAATAAATTCAGTACAAATATTATAAAGTTGTTATCTCACTTAAATCTATATATTTACATGGCAGGAAAATACTCACATTAATACATGCGTATCCAGAAAGATATAGGGATTGTGGGTCCCATACGCCTGTTATACCGGAGATACAGCATAGGTTGGAGCCCTTGATACAGGGCTAGTAGAAAATGGGCTATACAGATGTAAAAAACGTGTAGATAGATGAAAGGCTCAATGTTGAGCATAGGTAGGTGAGTGAGTGTGTGAATGAGTAATTGAGCCTGTAAATGATTATGATTAGGTAGGTGAGTGAGTGTAAAGGTGTGTTCGAGAGTGAATGTGTGAGTAAGTGAGTGAGTGAGTAAATGCTCAAGTGAGTAAGTGTGTGAGAGAGTGAGGGCCTAATGAATAGGATAGTGAGTGAATGAGTGAGTAAAAAATCCCATAAATTATGCAAATGTCTTTCCTTACTTCATGCAACGCTAATGTGTTCTGCCAGCGGGGAGCCTTCCTTGCCAGCAGAACATAATGATCACTGCTGGCAGCTATAGCCACTGGCATTGATCACAAGAATAAAATCCAACAGGCTGGCTGTACTGAAGTTGATCCATGGACAGTGCCATCTTAAGAGCATTAAAGGGCCCGGGCAATGCAGTGCACTGGGGCCCCGCCTACACAATCACCCATGAGAATAAAAATGCAAATTATTGATAAGGCGATATTTCTTGGTACAGGACTGCCAGGCTAATGACAGTTTCCAAGTTTGGCGGCTGGGTCCGGTGAATACACACACAGACAGGAGTCAGACTGGACAGGCGGACAAGCATTCCTGCAGTTGTGCCCCCCCCCTCCACGGCCCAAGTGGCCTGACAGCAGCACAGGGCCAACAGGCGCTTGCCACCTGCTAAGTTTGGCAGCCGGAAATCGGGAATAATGCTTGGCTGGGTCGCTGGGAAGGTGGGGACCCCCCGGCAAGTGAGGCTCCTGGGCAACTGTCCAGCGTGCCCATTCGGTAAGATGGCCCTGTCCATTGATTGAGTTCAGTACAATCAGCCTGCCCATAGATGGATCAAATCTCAGCAGCTCCCTGCTGAACCGGCTGAGATTTGGGAGAGTGAGTGTGTGTGAATGAATGAGTGGGGAATGGTTGAGGCAGGCTCAGACTTCTGGTATAACCTAGCATGTTTCAAGAAGCAAAAATGAAAGCTGAAATCAAGGCATGTAAAAGGAAAAACATTGTACTTAAATGAATTTGTGAATATAAAGCAGTGTAGGTACTTGAATTTTTTTTAGTATCAGCCTCTCGCTATCTACAATGTAGCATACAGATGGGGAGGCAAAAGCAGCACAAGGAGCCAACCGGCTGTTTTGTAGTACAAAGAGTATGCCAATAGGAAGAGAGAGCAACGTAACAGAGAGCTCTTGTGTGTTGCTTCTCATTTCGCTGTGCAGTCACAGGAATGGAGAAGCAAAAAAACAGGTCCCCAGCCAGGCAGGACTGTGAAAGGACTCCGCATCCTGGTTTGCATGTCTGTACACGTGTATGTTTACGCAAATACGGGCGTTTACCTGCGAACAGCTATTGCTTCTAATAGGCCGCTGTTCAAAGCATCTGTATATCCCGGGTGGGGAAATATGCCCTCATTTTATTGCATATGGCCATGGGCGGCTGTGTGCAGAGCTGCTGTTAGAAATCACGAGGCCCCGTACAGCCTAAAATGACTATAAGTCTACTGGTATAATGAGTATAAATGGGGATTTTTTGGTGGACACGTATGGTGTCCACATAGTAAAAGTGGAGACTTACTTGAATAGCATGCTCAGTAATCCTAAGCCTTAGATCAGCGACCCGAGTGGCCAGAAGCTGCCCATTAATGTGGAGCAAGGCAAATGCTTCTTTATATATATATATATACATCGTAATCAGGCTGTTATCTCTCACCTGTTTTGTGTCCCCATGATATTAAAGTTGGTTCTGTTCTGTCTTCCCATCATTTCTATTGAGCCTATTCCCTGTGTTTTCAGGGAAGAGTTGCCCCATGGAGTGGCTCCAAAAATTACCCCCTGGCTCTCAGTGGCATCCAGCACCACCACGCATGCAGCCCGCGGTTATGTCAGAGAAGCCACCGACACATAACAAGAAGCCGCGCATCGAGCAGAAGGCTTGAACCAACAGGCAGGTGGAACGCAACAATGACGTCAGAGTGATGCCTGTGTCGCGCGAATCCATCCATTGCTGGCCCGCGTGTGATGAAACACAAGCGGGGCCTGTGTGTGCCAGAGAGCGTGCCGCTCCAACACCAAGACTTCTAGTGGTCAAAGAATGTAGTGCCTATAGATGCATAGTATATAGATTGTAGGCGAATCCAAAAATATATGGCTGGAACAGAGAGATGCCAGCAATAGAGAAAGTGGGCTTGTATCCATCCCCTTATGCCCCAGGTACATCCTTAAACCAAAAAAATATACTGCATTGTCAATTCCATGAATAGTAAATACTATAAGTAAACATAAGAAATTGAGGAAAAGACTAATGTGAATATTGGCAGACCAACTCTCCCATATCTTTACAGATATCAGGCAGAAAAAGTACTCACAGGGCAAGGCATGGCATAGAAATAACATGGTATGTGGAACATATACATAAAGGGGAAAAAAATAAATAAAAAAAACGTGACTTTAATATAGCACAATATGTAAAGCATATGCAGATCAATGGGAACTGCATAGAACAGCATACTTCAAATGTACATTTGTGATAAAACAGTTTTGCATCAAATCAGAAAGGAAAGAGGCAGAGGATGGAAGATCCAAGAGAGAGAGAGAAGGAAGCACAGAAGGAAGGCCTGGGGTTGAAGTAGCGTTAAGGTCAGAAATCCATCGCAACTCGTACTGGAGGAGAGCTTTGTTGAAGTCTGAATTCTGAAATGCAAAGTCAGAACTCGGAGTTTCAAATTCAGAATTCTGAGGACCAAGGACCAGTTACAAGGAAAAGAACACACTGGTGGTGGGCATTATAACTTTAAAAATCAGCTTTTCTCCTTTGACCTTTTTTTCTTCCTTCTTTTCGTAGCATTTGATGAAAACCATGCTTTAAATATCGGCATATATCAGCAACATCCAAGCATATTTCATCAGCAATTACAATTAAAAGCAGAAAAATGTTTAAAGGATGGACTTTTTTGAAGGCCTCAATGCTATTTTGACACAATGATCCAGATGTAGGCTGATACTACAACAAGGTGAGGAAGAGGAAGCCTATACAATAGAAAGACAACAGAGGAATAAAGAGGGAGAGGCGGCTGTATGAATGACAGATATATAGAGAGAAAGGGAAGGAGGATGAGACAGCGAGGGACAGAGGAAAGCAGCAGAGGAAGTGTGTGTGAGGGACATATAAATCACACAGCAGATAAACAGGGAGTGTGGGGATGCTGAGAGGGGGATAAATCACAAACTGGTGACGGAAGGGTGCTCTGTGGATGAAATGGGGAGGGGGGTTCAGACACAAGTATGGAGAAGAGATTGATGGCGATAAACATGAGGGATGGCTGAGTGGGAGATGGAAGCGTTTGATTGAGAGAGAGAGAATGGAAAGAAACTAGAAGGAATTTATAAATTAGACAACATCCACTCACTAAATGGTCCTGGGCTTTTAAGCAGTTATAAAAAAAAAAAATTGTAATGAACATAGGAGTTTTGGAAAGGATTCAAAGGCAAGCAAAGAAATTATTAAAAGCAATGGAAAATCTTACCTACGAAAGATTAAAAAATCTGAGTATGTTCAGTTTAGAAAAAAAAAAAAAGATGTCTTAGAGGTGATTTACATTTTTTAATAAATCCAAGTGGAGCGTGGAGATTTAACAAGTTTTCTTTCTATCCAAAGGACTGCGTTAGTACCTATACACAGAAGCGCATTTACCGCATAAAAAACTGGCGTATGTCAGTACCTGGGAGACAGAGGTGGTGAGTACAACCTGCTACCAGCAGCCTTTCAAAATCAATCACAGGTTGAAATACACTTTGGCTGTTGGTATGTGCGAGCGATACTTGCGTGTGGAGCTGTATGTCCTAAACACAGAAAGTCCATTCGACTAGCCATGGACTCAGTGCTGGGTTGTCACTGGATATCTCTTTTATATTCCTTTGGAGGTGGTGGGAGGGGGGTCCACATAATCCTTTTTCTCCAAACCAGCTGCTCATGCATATGACAACTGTTCAGGATGCTGCATAAATATACACTGATCAGCCATAGCCTTATGACAACTGACAGGTAAAGTGAATAACAATAATTATCTCATTACGATGGCACCAGGATGCAGTATGGGAAGAAGGCAAGCCGACGGAGGCAATGTGTTGCTTTGGGCAATGTTCTGCTGCCATTCATGTTGATTTTTACATTGACACATACCGCCTACCTAAACCGTGTTGCTATGCCCCTTTATGGAAATGGTCCTCCCTGATGCATTAGCCTTTTTCAGCAGGATAATACTCCCTGCCACCCTGCAAAAATAGTTTAAGATTGGTTCCAGGATTCAGGAACACAACCAGTTTGAGGCCTCCAAATTCTCCAGATTTTAATCCAGTCGATCACCTGTGGGATTTTCAGGAAGAGTAAATCTGATCCATGGAGGCCCCATCTCGCAACTTACAAGACTAAAAGGATTTTCTACCACTGCTTATCTTCAGAGGTCTAGTGGCATCCATGCCTTGATGGATTAAGGCTGGTTTGGCAGCAAAAAGGGGGACCTACGCCAGAGGCATAACTAGAACCTTCAGTGCAAAAATCCATGAAAGGCCCCCCTGACCCACGGGGGCAACTCAGCCCTATGCCTCACCCCTGTACACCTGGATAGAAGGGGTGGCATATAGAGGAACTGATCCCCCATCTTTTTCTTCCTGCAGCAGAGAGGGTATTGGTTCCTCTATATGCCACCCCACCGCCCCTCCTATCCAGGTGGACGGGGGTTAGGCATGGGCCCCCTGAAGCATGGGGTTGGAATGAGTCACAGCGGTGGTGGTAGTGATGGGGGGATGGAATAGGATGAGTGGTAGCAGTGGTGGGGGGTGGAATCAGTGGCAGCGGTGATGGGATGGAATGAGTGGCAGTGGTGGGGGGGAATGGGATCAGTGGCAGCAGTGGTGGTGGGGTAGATAGGATGTGATGAGTGGGAGTGGAGGTGGTGGTGGTAGGGGGATGGGATGAGTGTCAGTGGTAGTGGTGGCGGGTGGGATGAGTGGCAGCAGTAATGGTGGGATGGAATCAGTGGTGGTGGTGGGATGGGATCAGTGGCAGCGGTGGTGGGATGGGATGAGTGGTGGTGGTAGTGGTTGGGGGATGGGATGAGTGGCAGTGGTGGGTATACGACCAGTGGCAGTGGAGGTAGGATGGGATGAGTGGCAGCGTTGGTTGTGGAATGGCATCAGTGACAGCGGCGATGGTAATGGGATGGGACGAGTGACAGTGGTGGTGGGATGGGATCAGTGGCAGCAGTGGTGGTGGGATGGGATCAGTGGCAGTGGTGGTGGGAATGAATCAGTGGCAGCTGTGGTGGGGGGATGGGATGAGTGGCAGCTGTTTTGGGATGGGATGAGTGGCAGTGGTGGAGGTGAAGGGGGTGAGATGAGTGGCAGCAGTGGTGGTGAAGGGGGTGGGATCAATGGCAGCGATGGTGGTGAAGGGGGTGGGATCAGTGGCAGTGGTGGTGGTGAAGGGGTGGCAGCGGTGGTGTTGAGGTGGGTTGGGATCAGTGGCAGTGGTGGTGAGGGGGGTGGGATTAGTGGCAGCAGTTGTAGTGGTGAAGAGGGTGGGATAAGTGGTAGCGGTGGTGGTGAGGGGGGTATTAGTGGCAGCAGTGATGGTGGTGAGGAGGGTTGGATCAGTGGCAGCGGTGGTGGTGGGGAGGGTGGGATCAGCGGCAGCAGTGGTGGGGAAAGGGGTAGGATCAGTGGCAGTGGTGGTGGTGAAGGGAGTGGGATCAGTGGCAGAGGTGGTGATGAGGGGGGTGGGATCAGCGGCAGCGGTGGTGGTGAAGGGGGTTGGATCAGTGGCAGCGGTTGTGGTGAAGGGGGTGGGATCAGTGGCAGCGGTGGTGGTGAAGGGGGTGAGATTAGTGGCAGCGGTTGTGGTGAGGGAGGGTTGGATTAGTGGCAGCGGTGGTGGTGAGGGGAGTGGAATTAGTAGCAGCTGTGGTGGTTAAGGGGGTGGGATTAGTGACAGTGGTGGTGGTGAGGGTGGTGGGGATTAATGGTGGTGGTGATGGAGGGTGGGATTAGTGGCAGTGGTGGTGGTGGTGAGGGGGTGGGATTAGGGGCAGCGGTGGTGAGGGGGGTGGGATTTGTGGCAGTGGTGGTGATGAGGGGGTGGGATTAGGGGCAGCAGTGGTGAGGGGGTGGGATTAGTGGCAGCAGTAGTGAGGGGGATGGGATTAGTGGCAGCGGTGGTGGTGAGGGCTGTGGGATCAGTGGTGGTGGTGAGGGGGGTGGGGATCAGTGGTGGTGAGGGGGGTTGGGATTAGTGACAGTGGTGGTGGTGAGGGGGGGTGAGATCGGTGGCAGTGGTGATGTTGGGATGGGATCAGTGGCAGCGGTGGTAGTGGGGTGGGATCAGTGGCAGCAGTGGTGGAAATGAATCAGTGGCAGCTGTTTTGGGATGGGATGAGTGGCAGTGGTGGAGGTGAAGGGGGTGGGATGAGTGGTAGCAGTGGTGGTGAAGGGGGTGGGATCAATGGCAGCGGTAGTGGTGAGGTGGGTTGGGATCAGTGGCAGTGGTGGTGAAGGGGGTGGGATTAGTGGCAGCAGTTGTGGTGGTGAGAAGGGTGGGATCAGTGGTAGCGGTGGTGGTGGAGGGGATTAGTGGCAGCAGTGATGGTGGTGAGGAGGGTGGAATCAGTGGCAGCGGTGGTGGTGAGGAGGGTGGGATCAGTGGCAGCGGTGGTGGTGATGGGATCAGTGGCAGCGGTGGTGGTGAAGGGGGTGGGATCAAGGGCAGCGTTGGTGGTGAAGGGGGTGGGATCAGTGGCAGAGGTGGTGGTGAGGGGGGTTGGATCAGTGGAAGCGGTGGTGGTGAAGGGGGTGGGATCAGTGGCAGCGGTGGTGGTGAAGGGGGTAGGATCAGTGGCAGCGGTATTGGTGAAGGGGATGGGATCATTGGCAGCGGTGGTGGTGGTGAGGGGGTGAGATTAGTGGCAGCGGTTGTGGTGAGGGAGGGTTGGATTAGTGGCAGTGGTGGTGGTGAGGGGAGTGGAATTAGTAGCAGCTGTGGTGGTTAAGGGGGTGAGATTAGTGACAGTGGTGGTGGTGAGGGTGGTGGAGATCAGTGGTGGTGGTGATGGAGGGTGGGATTAGTGGCAGTGGTGGTGGTGAGGGGGGGATTAGGGGAAGCAGTGGTGAGGGGGGTGGGATTAGTGGCAGTGGTGGTGGTGAGGGGGTGGGATTAGGGGCAGCAGTGGTGAGGAGGTGGGATTAGTGGCAGCAGTAGTGTTGGGGGGGGCAGGATTAGTGGCAGCAGTGGTGGTGAGGTGGGGTGGGATCAGTGGTGGTGGTGAGGGGGGTGGGGATCAGTGGTGGTGAGGGGGGGGGGGTGGGATTAGTGACAGTGGTGTTGGTGAGGGGGGTGAGATCAGTGGCAGTGGTGATGGTGAGGGGGGTGGGGATCAGTGGTGGTGAGAGGGGTGGCATTAAGGGCAGCGGTGGTGAGGGGGGTGGGGATCAGTGGTGGTGAAGAGGGTGGGATTAGTGGCGGCAGTGGTGGTGAGGGGGGGTGAGATCAGTGGCAGTGGTGGTGGTGAGGGGGGTGGGGATCAGTGGTGGTGAGGGGGGGGTGGGATTAGTTACAGTGGGGTGGGATCAGTGGCAGTGTTGGTGTCATCCTCTCACCCATCCCCACCACCACAGATCTCGATCTTATTCCTATCTGTTGTAGAAGTGATGGGGGGGGGGGATAGGGATGAGATCTGTGACTTCTCTGGAGAGGATAGGTGGGGCTCCTGACTCTGGAGACTCCAGAGCTTAGCCCAGCCTCACCTCGGCAGCCGGCCGCACCCCCCGCACGACGGAACGAACGGACGAGCGGGCGGGTAGCCCCCCACAGTAGCACAGCCAGATGGGCACCCCCCACAGTGGCGGAACTCCAGGGCTCAGTCGCAATGGCCACTGCTGCGACCCTGGTAGTTCCGCCACTGACCTACGCAATATTAGGTGGGCAGTCATAATGTTATGGCTAATTAGTGTAGGTCCATGCTTAATACTAGAAATTCTGACTCGTCTAGAAGAGATGGAGGGGCTGATTGTGTCTCATATTCAGCAGTGTACAAATCTATTCACAGCATGGGCTATTACCAGCAAAGTAGTACACCAGCTTTTGGAAACATTTCCATAACTAGATTATCCCCTCCTGTCTGCTAGTGATAAATAAGACAAATTCATATGGAATATTTCATATATACCTGGCTAAGAAATAAAACATTATTGCACAAATTGCTATTTTGTAGCCCTGAACATAATAAGAGAAAAATCTTACAAAACACTAGATGTTCCCTTCAAAGTGAAATATTTAGCTACATTTATGTAAAAAAAAAAAATATTTTCAATTGATTTACCTGAAGATCCTACCAGCAGCAGCACTAACTGTAAGAGGCTGACATTGCTTAGCCACACATCAGACAGACTGCCTATAGGCCAGAGTGCATGTGGCAGGCTGACAATAGTGCTGCCAAGGATCTACTGGCAGGTCTCCAGGTAAGAAGCTTTGAACACATTTACAAAAAGGATTTGTATATAGTATTATATACACTTGGGCATCTTCCGCATGGGTGGCTAGGGGTGTTACAAACAGGCAGTTAAGTGGTTTTCATCCACCTAAAAGCTACCATACAGCCATAGGGGGTTGTACACATGTCGCAGTCACGATGTGGCAAATTTAACAGGCCTTGTCGAGTAGATAGGTATCACTGCCCGTCAAACTCGCCCAATTCAATATTGCCGTGCAATATTCAGGGTAACATGGCGCCAATAGTTCCTATAAGTTGGCAGGGCAGGGATTTGTCTGACACATGATGGCTTGCCAGAACCTAGGCATGGCATTCTAACATGACTGTCTGCGCCTGAACTATTCTGATGCATATGAGAGCAGGCTCTGCCAGGTAATCATGCATGATAACATAAATTTTCTATTTCTCAGTCTGATTTTTTTTTTTTTTACTTTTTTGATTGCACCCTTAGGTCGCAATAAAGTGTTTTTTTTTTTATTTGAATGTAATATTAGTGCTTCAATTTCCTAAATAATATATGTGCAATATACATACATTTCCTGTAATATTTTGTGATTCTGTGTATCAGCCAGAGTTCATTTTTTTGGATCCATTCATTCAGCACAAATTATCCTTATGAGAACTTTCACTTACTATATTTGAACTATTGTGTAGATTCCCAGAGGTGCCTTGAAAAGTGGATTTCCCTTTCAACCCTGCACACCTCCCCACTCCCACAGTTACACAAGGGAATCTATTCAGGAACAGCTGAGTCAAAAGTCAAAAACGGAGAGGGGGGGGGGGGGGATCTTAAAACCTATTAAGCCTCATTAAATTCAACCTTGTCTTGGAGTTGTACATGTAAAATAGATATGTGCTCCAATATTTTTTTATTTCAGGTTATGGAAGGTTTAAAAATTCAGTGTTTTAAAGCATTCTCTGTCACTTTGGAGAGACTTTAACAAACTTCCTGTGGCACCAGCACCCTTCACTGGTACAGGAAGCGAATTTCCCTAGTGGTAACAGGCAGATAAAACCAAACTAACAAAAGTTCCAACTCTTGACCATTCTACAAACATGTTTGGTTTTTTTTTTTTTTTTTAATTATTTGCTAAATGGGCGTATTTCCCCTCGCTTCATGTCCTAGAAGCACCAGTCACTGGAACAGGAATTGAGGAGAAGCGTAAAAAATAAAGTATTTTATTATATAGCTTATTAACACCAGAGTTCTCCTTTTAGACACATCATTATGTATTGCTTAGCCCAGAAGCTCTTGTCCATAAAAAAGTCTTCTGACAACGTATAGTCTGCTGTTATCAAAAATACTTTTTTTTTTTTTTAGCTGGAACTTGGGATACTCCATACTGCCAACCTCCTGCACTGGCTCCATGCTCATCGCTCACCGAATTGACACTGGTAAACACAGAAGCCAGTAAAGAAACTTCTACATCTCCAGTTCTGCCGGCTTCTGTGTTTCCCAGTGACAGCGCCTCTTAGAGTGTCTTAGACAGATCCCTCCTTGCCCAAAAAGGAGGCCACCAGTCTTCTGACAGTGGTTCCTTCTGCAGACTTCACCTCCATTCTGTACTGAGGACTTTTCCCTCGCAATCCCAGGCAAGTATTAGCTGTATTGTACTAGAACAGGGGTCTTCAAACTATGGCCCTCCAGTTGTTCATATGCATGTAGAAAGAAAGTGGCACTTCCAGTCTCAGGAAAGTAGAAACTTGAGTTTCATTTCTTCAAATCAAAAAGTCCAACATCGACATGTGCAAGACAAACAGGATAGCAGCAACCGCGTTTCACACCATGTGCTTATTCATAGCAATGAATAAGCACATGGTGTGAAACGCGTTTGCTGCTATCCTGTTTGTCTTGCACATGTCGATGTTGGACTTTTTGATTTGAAGAAATAAAACTCAAGTTTCTACTTTCCTGAGACTGGAAGTGCCACTTTCTTTCTACATGCATATGGACTTCTTAGGTTGCGGACCTTGGTGAGCACCCAGTCTTGCAGGACTACTACAGTTTACTTGGGAATCCTACTGGCCCAGCTGTCAGCACTTTGAGCGGTGATTTGTTTCTTTGCTTCTTTGGACCCTCCAGTTGTTCAGGAACTACAATTCCCATCATGCCCAGTCATGGCTGTGAATGTCAGAGTTTTACAATGCCTCATGGGACGTGTAGTTCTGCAACAGCTGGAGGGCCATAGTTTGAGGATCCTTGTACTAGAAGGAATGGTGGAGTGGGGATTTGGGAATGGCGGGAGAGCTCTTTACTGGGATGGGGAGGGTTCGGGTAAAGCTATGCATCGGGGGGTTGGGGGGGGGGATCTGTGTAGTGGGGGAGGGGGCTTGGGGAAAGAAGGCAATTTTAGTTGTACACTGGCCTGCGTTACCCATTCCTGAGCCCTGCATCCTGTGCGATACACATGCCTAAGCACTGCACAATAAGCACTTTTGAGCCCTAGGATCTCTGCAGTACACACTCGTAATTTCTATGTGATTAAACACTCTTGAGCATTGCACCCAGTTTGATACATATTCTTCGGCTCTGCAATCTGTGTAACATGTGCTCCTGAGGCCTTTGCAGTCTCATAACCATGCTGCACCTTCAAAGCCAAGCACAAAGTAGGTGCAGAAGTTGGTGCTGCAGCTGGGGTACTGATCCCCAACAAGTAATACTAGTCCAAGATTGAAAGGCACACTCCTGACATAGGTGCTTACTAAAACATAGCTTTTTTTTTTTTTTTTGCACAACTGGTAGAATTGCAGCAAGAGAAATGTACATGTTAAGGCAAACAGCCTTATTCATAAAATAATGCTATGATTGGTTATGGATTGTCCAAGTTTGACTTTTATTTATAAGTCACATTTCTCACTTGGATCTTCAATTTTATAATTTTTTTGCAGAACCAATATTTTTGTGTGCAAATTTTCAAAAATGAGAGCATTGGCCATTCCCTTAATTCAGTCATCTCTGTTCTTATCTTATTTATCCACACATTTTTAAGTCAAACGTCAAGGAAAAGTCATGTGGAAAGCAGATAAAGCAGATTGTTCCAGAGCTCTTCCCAGGCCATCTGGTTCTCCATAGTTTCTTCTTACTAAATGTAAATTTTCAGCTCCCAACGTCACTTAAAGCATGCACGGGGGCGATTGTTTTGGGTGGAGGAATACTGGGAGGGGCATTTTGTGGTTTCTTTTATCCACTCTAGTCTTGCAACAGAGGTTCTATTCTATGGTAATAGGAAATTCTCCTTCAGTCCAGGGCAAGGGTGCTGGTGTCTGGGCGATGGAGAACATCCTTCTGAGGCAGTTGTGAGAGTACATTATTTCCCTGTGTGCTGGAGACACCAAGGCTTACCATTTGTTTGTTTGAAGGAGTTTCCCTGTCCTGGGGGAATATATTCCACCAGGGATTCCCTATTTCATAGGGATGCTAAAAGGATGCTTGTGGATAATGACTGCTACATAATAACAGAAGCTTCACCAGGGTTGAGTAAAGTTATTACTGTATTAATTCCTGTTATACCTAAACTAAAGATTGAGGAGTTATTATCTACTGCAGCCTTTTAAACCAGGGTGCCTTGAGGTTTCTTCAGGGGTGCTGTGGCAAAATGCCTAAAAATTTCCCCAAAATTGTATACAAGACAGCAGATGAACGAAGCCTGCATTTTAGTTACACAAAGGCACGGGTTTTCATTGTGCATCATTACGACCTTCTAGCTGTTGGCGTCCTAACAACCGTCCTCCACCCACTCTGTCAGCGCTGGAATCACGTTAGCTGAGTGATGGAGAAAAACTGAGGGAGAAGAGAAACATTGGAATACTGGTCAGCACCAGTGTGTAAAAGTGTATTGGATTTGGAAGAATAAATCACCTCTCTACATGTGTGAATATTGATGTATTATGTAAAATGATTACAATAGTTTTTATATTTTAGAATGTGGTGCCTTGAGACTGTCTGTAATTTTAGAGGGTGCCTTGACTGAAAAAAGTTTAAAAAACACTGATCTACTGTATGTTAAGAAGATTAGAGTACACATTTCTGCAGCATGAAGTGAAATTGTCAATCATTGTATACAACAAGGCTATTAAAAATCTGCACTGCAGGAAGGGAAGTACTGGCTGGCAGATGGACATTGGGCAACAAGTATGACTATGGAAGCTAAACAGAATTTGCTCTCTGTTACACAGAGCGGCAGTATACATAGTATAGTTACATAGTAGATTAGGTTGAATAAAGACTATAGTCCATCCAGTTCAACCTGTGTAGGTGTGTGTGGACGCAATCATCTCACATACCCCTGAATGTTATGATCCTTGAGATGTACGTCCAAGAGTCTTTTAAAAGTAGCCATATTCCCTGCAGTTACTACCACTTGTGGTAGAGAATTCTACAATCATGTTGCCCTTACTGTAAAAGACCCCCTGCGCTGCCTAAGGTTAAATCTCTTCTCCTCTAATCGCATTGTATGGCCTCGTGTCCCATGCATTCATTGCGACTGAACTGTTTTTTTTTCTATGCTGAGATTAAAGTTGAGGTACTTGTATATCGCTACCATGTCCCCTCTCAGGCGTCTCCTTTCCAGGGAGAATAAATCAAGCGCTTGTAAGCGCTCTTCATAATTAAGATCCTCCAATCCCCTAATCAATTTAATTGCTCTCCTCTGGACTCTCTCCAGCTCCAACACATCCCTTCTGAGGACTGGCGACCAGAACTGGACAGAATACTCCAGATGCGGTCGGACCGGTGTTTTATAAAGTGGTAGGATTATAGTTTTATCTCTGGAATACATCCTCTTCCTTATGCAAGCTAATATTCTGCCGGCTTTGGCAGATTCAGCTTGACATTGCATGATATTACTAAGTCTATCTTCTACTAAGACTCCCAGATCTTTCTCTATTTTTGATTCCCCCAGGGGTTCCCCCCAAAAGCGTATTGGGCATTTATGTTTTTAGTCCCCAAGTGCAATACCTTACACTTCTCCACATTAAACCTCATTTGCCACGTATTTGCCCACTCTGTTATTTTGTTCAGGTCATTCTGTAATGATTTTACCTTTAGTTCATGTAATGCTGCCAGGCCTGACATGGGTGTCTCCCGCTTTGCAAGAACTGGGCTTTGCATATTGGTTACTTAAGCCAGTAATATGGTTGAAATGCAAGCAGAGATATATGCATTTCTTCTAAAACATCCTAAGAGCTTGCATATAGTGACTTCCAGAATTTCCCTAGTAGGGTATTATACAGGATTTATATAGCACCAACAGTTTGCGCAGCGCTTTACAATGTGAAGGAAGACAATACAGTTACAATACAGTTCAAAACAGGAGGAAGTAGAGGGCTCTGCTCGTTAGAGCTTACAATCTAGAAGGGAGGGTCAAGTGAAACAAAAGGCAATAACTATGGGGGATGGGTTCATGGAGAAAAAGGAGGTACATTTGTTAGGGGTTGGTAGGATAGGCTTCTCTGAAAAGGAGGGTTTTCAGAGATCGCCTAAAAGCTAATAGAGTGGGAGATAATCGGACAGATAAGGGTAAGGAGTTCCATAGGATTGGAGAGGCTCTTGAAAAGTCCTGGAGGCAAGCATGGGAGGAGGTGATGAGTGAGCTAGAGAGCAGGAGGTTTTGAGAGGAACGAAGGATGAGGATGATCGAATGGTTCGGGTCGACCATCGGTTCGACCCGAACATTGGGTGTTCGAAATTCGGCCGAATTGCGAACTTTGTGCAGTAATAGTTCGGAATTCGGCCACCAGAACCGCCCAAAATGCAATGGGACAGGAACTGGGCTTTAAAAGCTTGTGATTGGCCCAGAAACATCAGCAAAAGCCAATGAGGGGGCAGGAGTCTGCTAGGAACGTGATTGAAGTGACTACGGGGACCAGAGGCCAATCAGGAGTGAATACGCCCCACAGTATATAACATAGCCCCGCCTAAAGCATTTCTCTTACTCCTGCTTTGTTACACTAGGAAACATTCAGTTTGCTCGTAAGCATTCAGCTTACAGACAGTCAGTGTAGTTAGAAATACAGTGATTGTGCTATTTGTTTGAGTTAGAAAAAAAAAAAACATTTAAAGGGACAGTGTCAGTTAGAAATTCTGCTGTATGGAGCTGTTCTTTTAGTGTGAGGAAAGGGATATGCAGTGTAGTTAGGGTACTATATACCACTGTAGTTAGATTCAACAATCTAGTTTCTGTAGGGACAGTTCAAATTGTCAGGGTCCGTCTAGTGAGCACGTTGCACTGCTGATATATCTACAGCAGGTATACGTGCTTGCTAGTCAGCAAAATACATTGCCTCAGTGACAACTTAATGCCTGTTCTTGTAAGCGTTAAGTGCACTGTGCAAAAGGCTTTGCTACTGTGCGTGACACGCATCTGCTGTGCTGTATTCAGCGACAACTTTGGGTCGCATAGCAGTTTGCGTTTTTACAGTGGTATGGCTCCGCCAACACCCAAACAACAATTTTTGTGCACCTGTTTCACAGATGCATGTCATTGCAATTTTTTTTTTTTACAAAGGCAATTATTGCCTTCATGACCAGCACTTTCATTGGGTTATGGTGTCAAGTCATCGTCGGCACCACCAAAGGCCCAATTTATAAGCATCCTTTACTTCTATTCGAAGTCAGGAGACAACAGTATTCATCCAAAACATCTCTAATCTTGTTCACTGTGCACTACATTGTGACCCCTACCCCTAACCCTAACCCTCAATGTATCTGTGCATATATGTCTGTTTCTTGTGAGAATTCAAGTTAAAGTGCACCAAACACCATTTTACATGAAATAAAGTGCATCTACATACATCTTTTGACTTCTTGAAAACATTTGGTAATAATAGCCCCATTGTGAAAATACACCGTTAATTATCTCCATATTTAAAGAGACAGCACCTTTTTCCCAAAAAAACTCTAATCTTGTTCCCAGTGCACTGCATTATGTCCCCATCATACACATTGGCTGTGCAGTTGATTAGGAGCAAAAGAAAGGTGCGGTTAAGCAAAAATGTCATTTTTGAAGGTTTGGCATGCTATAATTCTGGTTCTGGACATGCTACAGAGCTGAAACTTCCCAGGTACACTTTTTAGACCCCCCCCCCCCCCAGACACTAAATCCAAAGAAATCTCTTTTTTTTTTAATAATTTTTTCAATAATTGGCTCTCTATCAAAAACAACAATTTTTAAGAACTTTTTTTGTGTGATTAATAGTCCCTTGGGCATGACCCAGAACCCTAGACACTTTTTAGGGGCATTTATTGGGTTTTAGGGCTTCAAAATTGTGTTTTTTGATTCCAGAAGTTCGGGTCCCATTGATTTCAATGGGGTTCAGGAATCCGAACCGAACTTTCGATCATCCCTATTCCCTAGTAGACTGTGAAACTGCCCATCACAATGATGGACTAAAATGAAGAAAAAGGACAGGGACCACATTGTGGTTGAAGTTGCAATTTGCATAACAGAGCTGATTTCTGGAACAATCTAGAAGAAATGAAAGGATGAAGGGTTTGTATGTAATTTATATTAGGTACTGTACTTGCATAGGCGGTTTACAGTAGTCACAGCTTAACGCAAATGCAAAATCTTAAAGCCTAAGCAGAGTGTTCCCTTAATTCATACATCCTCTTTCATCTGTCCAAAATGAAAATGCTGAGAGTCATGAAATATGATGATGCACCGGTTATCCGCCTTAAACAGGAATGATGTTCCTGTGTAAATCCTAGACACTGTCTGTGGGAATCCCAAAGGAAGATCCTCATGTCGGTAATAAAGATGGGAGGGATTTCATGTCCTTAGCACAGAAACAGGTCCAGGAAAATGTGCTTCTGCCTACTGCTTTTGTCCTTTCACAGTGCTGAGCACACTAATTTTAAAGATTGACTTACTAAATGTAAAATAAAACATCAGCAGAACATACAGAGAGCATTTCCACAAATGGAAAGATTTAACTCATGAGTCTCTATGTAGGAGGCAAGCAAATTGCACCTGGTTTTTTGGCTCTAGACGAAGCTCTAGTTTTATACTCTGTTTGATGAGTTTGGCTTCCTTTACCTCCCTGTAAGTTGGGCTATATTTGTAAATGACTGTCCAAGGTACCACTCCAATAGTCATACAATGGTAATTAAGATCGTATCACTTTTATAGAAAAAAAAGCTGTTTCTGTAATGGCTGCTATTCACTCAATAAATGCAATAAATAATCCACATCCTTCTGGCCACAGGACTTCATGCTACCTTGATTGTGATACCCTTTTGTACAGGCTCCACACTTTATGTCATGTTAATATTAATAAAATTAATTAATGTTAATTAATAAAATCTAATGCTAGAATGGAGGGGTTGTAGTGTCCAATGAACAGGGTTGGCCCTACCATGGGTCCCGCTGGGACCATTGGACCCAGGCAGAACTTGGAGAGGGGCAGCAAATTGACTCCCAAGATGTTTTTTTCTGCAGTTTTGTGTGTCATCAGTTTGTAGCGCGTTACAGGCGACATTTCCCCATCGCATACTGTCGCCTGTAACTGATGAGTATGAACGTCTCCTCTAGGGACCGTCCCTCACTTGATCGTGGTGTGCACAATGACATCAGACATCAGCACACTCCATCTCATGCAGGGCAGGCTGGATCTTCTAGGGCGGTGCTTGCGGCAGACACAGGAGTGACAGGAGGACTGAGGACAGACAATGGGTGTTTGGTGGACCGGTCCGGTGGTGAGTTATGGAAGAAGATAACAATATATATAATATTTTCTATATTTTATATTTATATAAAATAATGGATGGGGGGGGGGCTTTTGGTGGGCTTGATTTTTTTTTTTGGAGGGGGCAGCATTTTATTCTTGGACCCAGGCAGTACAATGTCTTTGGCCAGCCATGCCAATGAAGGCCCTCATTAGTTGAAGACCTCAATCATTGTCACTGTCTTTCTGGGCTTTCATTTGCTAGCCAGATAATAAACACCATAGCTTATTGAGGCCTAACACTATTTTTGTTTGTTGTGTATGCAAGGCAAGAACTGTTTTTTTTTTTTTTTTTTTTTCAGGTTTAGTGAGTCGGAAAGCATTAGAATCCTGGTTAGGTTTGTACTGGTCTCCATTAAAAGGTCACTAATATCACTCTACTGTTCCCCTTTTTATGATTGGTGAACATTTTTTCTTTGTAGAAATACCTTTTTTAAACCAAGTCTGCACTTAATGCATTTCTCGTCTAGTTGGGAATGACGTTTCCATGCTGCTCATAGCATCCTACAGAAATAACGTAACACATCCCAGGAGGCTTTGGAGCCATCCAACACACATTGCACAAGTATGGCAATGTGGCTGCGCATTGTCAGGGGACCAGCTGCAAGAACCCTGAGCAGACAATCGACTCTCAATGACATCACAAAGCAAGATGGCAACCTAGGACATGGCCTGCAGTAGCTTAGTGGTGGATTGCACCAAACAATGCTGGATTGGATGAGGTGGAGATTATGACATAGCTGCCCCACCTCACACAACAAGACAATGCTTTGAATTCATTAAGAAAATACAATGTGATCTCTGAATAGAGTTGATGCCTCCTGTAATTACTAAACAGCAGGGCAGATGTTCAGCACGGAACCTGTAAAACAGTGGTGATCACAGTAGTACCCATGCCTACTACAGTGATTTCCAGCTTACACAGGTATTCCAAAGGTATGGAACATGCATACTTATACTGGTACAAGCTGGACTAATGTAACTACACAAATTATCCATGCCCGGAATTCAGCTTCAATAAAGAAGGTGATGATCCACTTTAAGTTGAGGCTTAATCCCAAGGGTTTTGCTTGTAAAAGTATACTGTCTCTGTGTTTTCTTTGTTTTCTTCATGGAAAATGAATATAAAGCTGAATTGGGTTATTTATTTAGTCATTACCTGTAGACTACAGTGAAAAAAATTTTTTTTAGAGAGGTTTCGGCAATTTCAAAAAGAAGGACTGGTGGGGAAAAGACAAAAGAAAAGTAAAGTAGAGATGTGTAATACTACATGGAGTTTACTAAGTTCTGAAAAACAGACAACTGTACTAAATCACAGTCATATGCTGGGGGGAATACATTATGCTTGCTTGAAGTAAAGTTACTTGTATCTCCAGTTACAGCAATCATTGAAATACTTCCTCTTATGTTCCCCAGTGCTCACTCCCCAGGTATACACATCTGGGAACAACCACAGCTAGGAAGACATTCCTCCAATTAACTAATCAATCCAGTTATATAGAGCGGATTGATGCTTCCATATGGCCTGTGATGATGTCATACTGAAAACAGGTAGAACCAGGATGTTTCATACTCTGACACAGGTCTAGAATGGTTAAAATAGTGTAAATTTTCTAAGAGGAAAGTATTCTAACTACCATCTGTTATACAGGTTTTTGTAAATTTTTTCTTTATATTCTTTTTTTTGCGCTAGGTACATTTTAGATCTGTTTGTATTCCCTTTTCAAATCTACTTTATCTTTACCCACACAAGGAAAAGCAACAGGTTTGCTTTAGTGCCTGCCTTCCCCAGCACCACAGACTTACCTTTTCTTCATCTATTTAATAATGCTAAATAAATATAAAATCTGCCGGGCAGGGCTGGTGCAAGGATTTTTTGACACCCTAGACGAAACCTCATTTTGCCGCCTCCTTTGGCTCCGCCCCTTACTCAACCCCTTTGCCCTGCCCATGTTTACCCCACCTTTTTAATGACTGCTACCATTTTGGGGATGGAGTCAGTCACGGCAGCATATGTAAGTGCCCATCAGTGCAGCCTATCAGTGCCACCTCATCAGTGCAGCCTCATTGGTGCCCAACACGTCTTCGGATGTGACGAAACGCGTAAGATTTGGAACGCACAGCGTAAGTGACGTGTGACGCAGGTGGAGCGCAAGCCGGAAGTTCTCCCGCTCGCCACCCTGCATACAGCTTGCACTGATACACACGATCACCAGCGGCCGCTAGTGGCCTTTTTTATTGGAATCGTTTTTGATATTTGGCTATTTACCTTTGTATTATTGCCAGAATGTTTTTTTCCCATGATTTGGGAATAAAATTTGAATAAAAAAAAGAATTTAATTAAATTTAAAAGAATTTAAAAGAATTTTAAAAAATACTAAACTATCCAGAGCATTTTTGTCTTCCTTCCTACTGGCCTTAGGTGAGAGGAGAGAGAGGGGGAGCCCGCTATCCTATCTACCCAAAGTGAGCCACGAGGAGACCCCTATTATAGCCTGGAGGCTATCTATGCCTGGTTGGTCTTGATGCTATAAGGCATACATGACCCACATCATTTGGTAAGTGATTCACTCTTACCATTTATCACGGTGGAAAAGGAACCAGAGCTGCACTGATATCACAGAGTGAACCGGAAAATTTCCACGCTAGGCACCTGCACATTTTTTTGTGAATAAGCATCATTTGCACAAGAGACTCACTATTTAATTGAACTTTTATTTGAATTCTTCACTACAGTCACTTGTTTATGGACTTTACTATATGGATCACAATTTATGCATATCACTATTTCTGTTTTATTAACCACTTAAGCCCCGGAAGATTTTACCCCCTTCCTGACCAGGGTTTTTTTTGCAATTTTTTACTGCGTGATTTTAATGGACAATTGCGCAGTCGTGCGACACTGTACCTAAACGAATTTCACGTCCTTTTTTTCCCCACAAACAGAGCTTTCTTTTGGTGGTATTTGATCACCTGTGCGATTTTTTGATCATGCGCTATAAACAAAAAAAGAGTGTAAATTTTGCAAAAATAACAATATTTTTCACATTTTTTAATATGAAATTCCCCCCCAAAAAAATTTAAAAATCAAAATTTTTTAACATTTTCAGCCAATTTGTTTTATGCTACATATGTTTGGTAAAAAAAATCGCAAAAAGCGTATTTTGATTGGTTTGCGCAAAAGTTATTGCGTTTACTAACAAAGGGAAAGATTTTTGTCATTTTTGGTGTTTTTTTTTAACGAGTAATGGTGGCGATCTGCGATTTTTTTTGCGGGACTGCGACATTGCGGCAGACAGATCAGACCCTTGACTGACATTTTTGACACTTTTGGGGTTACCAGTGACATTACTGCAGTAATCAGTGCTATACATATGCACTGTTACTGTAAAAATGACACTGGCAGGGAAGGGGTTAACTGTATTGGAGAGGGAGGGGTTAAGTGTGTCCTAGGGGCGTGCTTCTAACTGTGATGGGACATGGCTACTACTGTAAAAAGAGAGATCAACGGTCCTACATAGTAGAACCGTCTGATCTCCATTTTTACACAGGGGAGAATGACAGGCGGCTTGTTTACATAAGCCGCCTGCCTTTCTCCCTCTCTACCGACGATCGCAGTGTGACCGGCGGACATCGGGTCCGCCGGTCACAGGCACGGACTCCTCAGTGAATGAGCCGGGGCGCCCGCTATTGGCTCACAAGCCGGTCACAGGCTAGTGACGTATATATATATACGTCACTTTGCCTGGCCGGGGCTGACCGCCGCAGTACTACTTGCGGCGGTCGGCAAGTGGTTAATATTTATTATATCAATAGAGGAGTATTAATTTAATATTGACCTATTTAATTTAATTTATTGCTATTTTCACCAAGATATAGTATCTTAGAGCAAGCGCTATAGGTAGCCTCAAATAGACTACTTTCCTACATCCCTTCTACATTTTCTATAGCAGCTGCTTCAAACGCACATTTATTCATTTATTTATTTATCTATTTATCTTATTTATTTAAACACACCAGGCGTGGGGCATATACTCTAGTATATTTCTTACACAGACATACATGCTGCCTTCTGTGTTTCTTATGCAGTGGTAGGAGCAAGAGACAGCAGGCACCGGAACTCAGCCTGCTCTCCAACACAGCCGTGGGGAGGGACACAGGAGGGGCACAACCTGTGTCACAGATAGCCTGCCCAGATACAACCCACCCTGTCATAGCCCACAGTGTCAAAGCCCATCCAGTTGCAACCCACAATAGCCACTCTGCTCTAGTGCCAGGGTGGATCGCCTCTCCCCTGTGTCAAAGCATCACTGTTTTCTTCTAAAGGACCAAGCAGAGGAAAACAGCCTGCCCGCTGTCACAGCTTTCACGGAGGGTGGCAAGGGTGGTGCCCTGCCCCCCCCCCGATGTGCGCTTTAGGCCGGCGACTACCTTGCCCTATAGCCACAGCAGATGTCAAGATCCAGGAGATCAAGAGCAAAGATCTCACTAATGGAACCACTAGGGCTAGCCGTACACGTTAAGATTTCTCTTGTTCAGTCCTGTGGGTTGAACGAGAGAAACAGATAGATTCCCCCATTAACACTAAAAAGCATGGATGTGGGAATCTACTCTGATGGTTATTGTATTCTGAAAGCCACTGCTTCCACGGCTGTCAGAATACCCTAAAAATGGCTACATCTAATTGGCTGTAATCACTGAGCAGGCGAGAAATCTCTGCCTAGCTCCTTCAAGTTTGACAAGTTGGGTGGTGCCAACAGGGCCTGCCATGGCTTGAAATACGATCCAGCCACCATTAGAGATATAGGAAACTGTCCTATATAAAAGCAGAAGTAAAAAAAACAAAAAAAAAATATGAATACTTGCTAGTCTTTGTTACTTTTTGCATAATGCATGTTTTATATCATTCATATTTAATTTTGCCCCCTTTCTTTTCATTAGAGGTGACGAATAGTGATGGACGAACATCGGGCGGGGCGGTTCGCGAACGCTAGCCGCAAACATTCTCAAATGTCTGCGAACCGCAAGTCTGCAGCGGGCCCCATTGACTTTAACTTTAAAAACCTTTAGGTCATATTTGCAACCACAAAAGACTTACTAGCTGTGCACAAATAGTCCCACCACTCATAATAGAAGTATTGCAATTGGAAATTTTTTTTTTTTTTTTACAGCAAAAAAATATATTTTTTTCCCTAAATCAGCCAGAACTGACAGCAGCCGGTAAATACATGTCAAATACATATAGAGTCCCTTCACACATCTGTAAAATGGGTCCGCATCCATTCCACAATTTGGCGGAAGGTTTACAGACCCATTGATTTTCAATTCCAGTCTGATAAATTAGGCATTCACAGGATAAAGTAAGTGTCGGACATTCCAGGCCCCAAAAATTAGCCCACATGGGTTTACCTGACAGCTAAGAATGTTGTATTCTGTGGCTGAAGGTACATTAGGCATTCACAGGATAAATAAGAAAGTGCTGGCCATTCCAAGCCCCGAAAACTAGCCCACATGGGTTTACCTGACAGCTAAGAACGCTGTATTCTGTGGCTGAAGGTACATTAGGCATTAACAGGATACAGAAGTGTCGGCCATTCCAGGCCCCAAATATTAGCCCACATGGGTTTACCTGACAGCTAAGAATGTTGTATTCTGTGGCTGAAGGTACATTAGGCATTGACAGGATACAGAAGCAAGTGTCGAAGATTCCAGGCCCCAAAAATTAGCCCACATGGGTTTACCTGACAGCTAAAAATGTTGTATTCTGTGGCTGAAGGTACATTAGGCATTGACAGGATACAGAAGTGCCGGCTATTCCAGGCCCCAAAAATTAGTCCACATGGGTTTACATGACAGCTAAGAACGTTGTATTCTGTGGCTGAAGGTACATTAGGCATTGACAGAAAAAATAATTGTCAGTCATGAAAGGCCCCAAAAATTAGGCATTCAATGGACATGAAATGCCTTTTATGCCACTGTATTTACCGAAGACAAGGACCATGAATTGTTGTGGGTGGATGGCAGTCTGGCAGATATTTGTGGCCTGTCATGAGGAATTGTAATCAAACATGGTCTACTTGTCACATGTGTTGAATTCCTCAGAGATCCATGCCTCATTCATTTTTATAAATGTGAGGTAGTCAACACTGTCACGAGCTAGGCGAGTGCGCTTATCGGTCACGATCCCCCCTGCTGCGCTGAATGTCCTTTCTGACAGGACACTGGACGGGGGGCAAGTTAACAGTTCCATTGCAAATTGTGCAAGCTCTGGCCAGAGTGCAAGCCTGCCCACCCAGTAGTCCAGGGGTTCGATGTAGTCGGTCTAGGCATTCCCTTGTGCTGTATCCGGAGTACAGCTGTCGATGAGTCAGCTGAAAGAAGGATCTCATATATCTGAAGTGACCAACACATCTTCAAACCGCCCTCTTCTTGCAGGCGCTGTTGGATTGCTACCTGCAACTGTTTCTCTGTGGGTGGAAATTCCTCTGCCAGTGCACGCAAAAGTAGAATGAAGCATTTCTCGCAGCAAGGCCTGGAAGTGCTGCATTCTGTGATGGTGGTAACATTTCCACCATTTTTTGTTTGTACTGGGGGTCTAAGTATGTTGCCACCCAGTACTGGTCCTTGCCCTTTATGCTTTTTATACGGGGGTCCCCCTTAAAACACTGGAGCATGAACGCCCCCATTCGCACTAAATTGCACGCAGTGTAGTAGCCTGGCTCCAGCTCATCATCCAGGATAATCTCGTCCTTGTTCTTCTCCCCCCATCCACGGACAACACCAGGGATCCCAGACAGGTTTAAAGCATGCTCTTCTTGCTCCTCCTCCTCTGACTCCTCTTCAGACTCCTGTTGTTGACTTGTCTCAGATGGAGTAGCAACCCCTGGGAAATTCATCCAACACTGCGACTTCCTCATCTTCCTGCTCCTGCTCCTCGACGGCTTGATCAATGACACAATACAATGCACACTCCAGAAAGAAGGCGTAAGGTACAATGTCACTGATGGCACCCTGGCCGTGACTGACCAGTTTGGTGATCTCACCAAATGGCCTCAGAAGTCTGCATGCGTCGCGCATGAGCAGCCACTGGCAAGGTGAAAAAAACCCAAGCTCCCCAGAACCTGTCCTGCCACAGAATTCGTACAGGTAGTCGTTAACCGCACGTTTCTGCTGGAGCAGCCTATCAAGCATATGCAACGTGCAGTTCCATCGCGTCGGGCAGTCACAAATAAGAAGCCCGACGGGCAGGTTGTGTCACCGCATAATGTCAGCAAGGCGAGCCATGGCTGTGTAAGATCTTCTGAAATGGCCCGAGATTTTCCTGGCCTGCCGCAAGACATCCTGGACCCCAGGGTATTTGGCAATGAATCGCAGATCTGCCTGTGAACGCAAAGCTGAAAGGAGTGCAGGACCAGTGTGGCTCTTGGCTTCCAGGCACAACAGACGCAGCACAGCATGGCAACGTCTCACCTGACATGTGGAATAGGTTCTGGGGATCTTGGGCGGCACAGCGGAAGAGACGGTAGCAGCTGAAAAGGAGGAGTCAGCCGAGGAGGAGAGGGAGGATGGAGTAGGAGGAGGAGAAGAGGCAGGTCTGCATGCAATCCGTGGTGGTAAAACCAAATCTACACGGGTGCCATGGTTTACATGTTTGACGGCCGTCAGAAGGTTCACCCAGTGGGCAGTAAAAGTTATATACCTTCCCTGCCCGTGTTTGCTAGACTATGTGTCTGTGGTCAGATGTATCTTGGCACCGACACTGTGTGCCAGAGATACATTCACTTGCCACTGAACATGGCCATAGAGCTCTGGAATGCCCTTCTGCGAGAAATATTTCCTGCCTGGGACCTTCCATTGTGGTGTTCCAATGGCCACAAATTTCCGAAAGGCCTCCAAGTCCACCAGTTGATATGGCAGCAGTTGGCGGGTTATCAGTTCCGACAATCCAGCAGTCAAAGTTGGGCAAGAGGGTTATCCGGCGTCATGATTTTTTTTTTACTCTCCAACATTTGGGCCACGGAAGCCTGCCTTTATCCAGAACAATGTGAGGACGGCATGATGAAAGGTGGCGTGGAGGACAATTGTGAGTAGAGAAGAGAAGGAGAAGGAGAAGAGGCTGGATGGTGAGAGCCTGGAGTGTGGCTTTGTGGGTTCTGACGGCATTGCTCCCACTGGGCTCGTGATGGGAGTTCAGGTCCCTTCTTAAGGCGGTCGTCCCTAGGTGAGTGTTGGGCTTACCACGACTTATGCATTGACTGTAAAGGCTGCAGATGGCAACACTGTTGTCAGCAGCGGACACATTAAAAAAAGCCCACACTGCGGAGCCGTGTGTCGGCATCCTGGGAGCGCCAGATGTGACTGTACATGGTTGATGGCTCATTCCTGATACATTTGCAGTCTGCTTTGCCCCTCTTATGCAATGCAAGTTCCACCTGCTTCTCCTCCCTATCTGCTGGTCCGTCTCTCCCTCTAAACTCCCCTCCTCTTCCTCTCTTGTGGCCACCCATGTGACGCCCATAGACATGTTATCATCCACGTCACCTTCCCCACCACTAACATTCGAGATCTCAGAGTAGGCAGCAACAGTGGGGACCAACCTCCTTGGGCTGATCTGGGTACTGCCGTCAGACTGCTGAGTGGCGGCTGTTGCTACCTTCTCTTCCTGATCCGATGCCAACAATGGCTGCACATCGCAAAAGTCTTGTGATGGATCGGAAAATAATTCCAGTAACTCAAGCGGAGGATATATGGTGGTGGGGGTGTTGGTGGTGGTTTCTTTGGGGGTGCACACAGCAGAGAGTGAAGAGGGTGCAGATAGAGAGGATGAGGAGGGTGCAGAAGAGGAAGGCTGAGTGAGCCACTCAACCGAGTCTGGTGCGTCCTTTGACGTAATTGAACGCACCTTCTGAAACGTCCCACTTTGGCTCTGGCCTACTGCTCCTGCCCTACCCCTACCGCCCCTGCGTAAGGGCCTGCCTCTTCCTCTGCCTGTCATTTTTTAAATTACCCTGTGACAAAAGTCTCTAGAGAAGCGCAGTATATGTGGAACAAGGTATTTAACACCCTGCTTCAATCTGTGGTATTGGGGGGCCACTGGTTTATCACACCAGTTCTACAAAAAATTGGCCAGTAACTGTTGTCACTGTGTGTAGCACACTTAACGCAGAAAAAGAGGCCACATTTTTGCAGGACTAAAATACACTGTTATAAAAGTATACTGTTAAATAATACCCCACTTCAATCTGTGGTATTGGGGGGCCACTGGTTTATCACACCAGTTGTACAAAAAATTGGCCAGTGAGTTTGGCACTGTGTGTAGCAGAGTTAACCCAGCAAAAGAGGCAATATTGTTGCAGGACACAAATACACTTAGACAAGTATACTCAGAAAAACACCCCACTTCAATATGTGGTATTGGGGGCCACTGGTTTATCACACTAGTTGTAAAAAAAATTGGCCAGTTAGTTTGGCACTGTATGTAGCAGAGTTAACGCATCAAAAGAGGCAATATTGATGCAGGACACAAATACATTTAGACAAGTCTACTCAGGCAACACCCCCACTTCAATATGTGGTATTGGGGGGCCACTGGTTTATCACACCAGTTGTACAAAAAATTGGCCAGTGAGTTTGGCACTGAGTGTAGCAGAGTTAACGCATCAAAAGAGGCAATATTGTTGCAGGACACAAATACACTTAGACAAGTATACTCAGATAACACCCCACTTCAATATGTGGTATTGGGGGGCCACTGGTTTATCACACCAGTTGTACAAAAAATTGGCCAGTGAGTTTGGCACTGTGTGTAGCGGAGTTAATGCAGCAAAAGAGGCAACATTGTTGCAGGACACAAATACACTTCTGCACCATGCCCGCAGCCCCTGCATCTCCTGCACCATGCCCGCAGCCCCTGCATCTCCTGTACCATGGCCGCAGCCCCTGCATCTTCTGTATCTTGCCCGCAGCCTCTGACACGTCCTCCTGTACCATGTCCGCAGCCTCTGATATCTCCTGTACCATGCCCACACAGCCTATGACCACCTCCTGTACCATGACCGCACTTTTACCACTTTTAACTGGAATTTGCTCTTATATATATAAAAACCCTATATGTTTTCATATCTGTCATATCTATATATAATACACTCTTCAAATGTGCTTTAAAATGCATGGTTTTCTCTTTTATGAACAGGAAAATAATGGCGTTATGCTGTTGGTCTGGTATAATAATGCAATGGGGCTGGTATAAAATTATTTTCAGGGCTTTCCAGACTGAATTTTATTTCCAGTCTGGCCCTGATTGGAAGGGAAGTTACAGCTATTCGAATAATTACAGATTTAATCATTTTGATTAAATTGTACATCAATTGGATAAAAAAGAATAGAGAAGAATATATGGACACCGTTAGATCACACACTGCAGATATACAGCTATGAGGCTGTTGGCACAGAAGTTTCTAGGGAAGGGAAATGCACTGCTATTTTTCAGAAGGAATTCAAGATAAAAGGTAAATTTTTTCAGGGTAATCACATTTTTATTTGCTCTGTAACATAACAATTTTTCACTTTGTGTGCTCATTTACACTTTAACTTTCCAACACCTACCATACACTAAAAAGTAGCATTGGGAAAACTGATAATTTACTGCCATTTAGAACACACATAAAATAGGTCCTTTTCATGTATAGGAATGCTGTAACGCGTTAGTTCCAGATCCACTCACCTGTGCCGGCTCCGGCTCCCTCCTCCGCTCCCCGCTCACGTGGTTCCCGGCGCGTGCGCCCCTGCACCATAGGGCGCGCGCGCGCCGGTTGTTTGAAATTTAAGGGGCCTGTGCACCAGTAATTGGTGCCTGGTCCATACCTCCCTTCCTGTTTCCTGTTTCCTGTGACCTGTTTCCTGTGACCTGTTTCCTGTTTCCTGTGACCTGTTTCCTGTTTCCTGTTTCTTATATAAACCCACTCCCCCTTCCTGT
The DNA here is from genome assembly GCF_965119305.1 of Pelophylax lessonae. Classification (NCBI taxonomy): domain Eukaryota; kingdom Metazoa; phylum Chordata; class Amphibia; order Anura; family Ranidae; genus Pelophylax; species Pelophylax lessonae. Next base: position 447,190,703 of record NC_138771.1, read on the forward strand.
CCTTGCCGGATCTTGTTGCCTTAGTGCCTTGAGAAAGCGATTTGTGTTTGCCTTGCCTGTGTATCTGACCTTCTGCCGTTGACCTCTGACTTCGAACCTTTGCCACCTGCCCTGACCTTCTGCTACGTCTGACCTTGCCTTTGCCTTGTCCTATTGTACCACGCCTGTATCAGCTGCCAGTGAGGTTGAGCCGTTTCCGGGGGACACGACCTGGTTGCAACCGCCGCAGCAAGTCCATCCCGCCTTGCGGCGGGCTCTGGTGAAAACCGGTAGTAACTTAGAACCGGTCCTCTATTACGATCCACGCCAATCCCTCACTGACACAGAGGATCCACCTCTAGTGCAGTCATCTGCCGCCAGTCCGGACCCTGACAAATGCATTTGATTTGACTCCAGTATGGCAAAAAAATATGTATTTGTGCACATTTTTCAATCAGAACTATGGCTTCAATTTCACAAGCTTTCAGGTGTGTCCCCTTCTTCAAGGTCCAAGCAGTACTGCTTGGAACATGAAGAAGACAGCACACCCTGAAAGCTTCTCCTAAAAATTTGCATGTTAGTGCAAATAAAAAAGTATCACGGATAGTACCCAATTGTTCTTTTTGCAAGTACTGTGATTGCCTAAAGTAAAGTGTCCAAAAAAACATTAAACATATTTTCTCCAATGAGTTGGTTTTCAATCTCTTGCTCTATGCCACCCAGGAACAGTGCACTGTCTGTTTTACACCTTTTTACAGCTATCACACTAAATAAAACAGCATTGCTAGACCCTTTTACGATGCCCTCATGTCTGCAGCACATACTAAATCTTCATGACTTTTATTGCATGAGCAAAGCATCACTTAAAACATTCAAAGTTTTACTTACAAGCTTAGAGGGAGTCTTCACTGCTCAAGATAGTCTGTTTTGTGTTGATTTCTGGCTAAAAGAACCTCACATAGCAGGGGTTAAAGTGGACCTTGCTTTAAAAAGGCAAAGTCCACTTGCTGATTAGTTCCCCTGCCCCAAATGTAAAAATGCCTCATGGCACACACAAAAAACCCACACATTAGGAGAATAATTAAAAAATATGCTTACCTTATACTCTGGTTTCTGCCAAGATGAGGCCTTTCATCATGGGCCTCCTGGCAAGATCCTGGGAAAGCTGAGAATCCCAACTCTCCCAAACATACAATGCTCCTGCAATGTATGTTTGTATGTTTTTACATTAGGGGCAGGGGTCTAAAATATAAGGAACTATAAACATTTTGATGTGAGGTTCAATTTAAAGAATTACTTCACCCCAAACCGATACTTCAGTTATATATAGTCTACTGGAAAAAGTTACCCTGCTGGCTTCTAAAATCTCTTGGGAACACATGCAATAGGTTCTCCATGCTAAAGTTCCTGGCTCTGTTCTGGCTTACCTTGAAGTTTTGAGTTACCTTACCCTACCTGTTGCATCCCTCAGAATATAATTACTTTATAAATCCAGGGAACAGTGGATCTTCTAAACTCAAGTATGTACCTCCTTGCCAAAGTCCCTGAAATTATGAGTTATTTACTTCTTCATCCTCTACCAAAAACTAAAATACCACTTAAACTAATACTTACCAATGGGAGCTGCCATCGCTGACCTTTTGAAAATTCCAGTTTATTGGCAGTTAGGTTGACCCTTTGTTTCAATACTTCGAACCATTGACCAAAAGAAGAATGCATATCAGGATAGTCTGCGAAAAGTTGATAAATACTTGTTTCAGATCCGTGATTTATAGTATTGAAGCAAGATGGGCAGGTTGACAGCCGGGGGTTTTGAGAAGGACAGCTTAGCAATGGTAGCCCCATGTTTCTCTCACGGAAAACTATTCTTTTTAAAGCAGCCTTCACAGAGAAAAGTGGTGAAATGCCATCTAAGAATAGTAGCTATGGCTGTCTTTGGCTTGAGTAGCTTCTGAGTCATTGTTCAAGCATTAAAAAGTAGTCAAAACTCCTCATCTTTATACTTGTTTCAGTTTGGTGCTCCAGAAAGCACTGAAACAATAGGATTTACATGACAGCAAGGTCTTGCAGTGCATCACTCAAGGCAACAATCAGACATAACAACAAATACCAGGTTTGTTGGCTGCCACAGTAGGAAATTAAGGCTCCATCCACTTTTTTAATATGTCAAACACGTTTACAGCATGTTTGAAACTGGAGCAAAACATTGAATATTGTTGGAGGGGGGGGGGTGGGGGTGTGAAAAAGCACAGATAATGTTATCTTTCCCCATGCCCCATAATATCTGCAGGCTGCCTCCAAGTAAGCCTACTGCTAATTTATGCATTGCTATGTTCCATATTTGGTAACTTATAAACAATGCCTCGACTGTAAAAAGGTTGAGAAACACTGCCTTAAGGTAAGCCTGCTTTCAGTTCATGCATTGCTCTATACGTCCTAATGTTGGGAACTCCATCGATGCCAACCGTGCTGAATTTTCTAAGTTACTGAGCATGGGCAGTAACACAAAAAAGTGTATTAAATGAGGGGATTGGGGCTAAGAGTGAGTGGTTCCTTATTAATTTGTTGGGGGATCGCCTGGAAAGTAATGTGATCTGGTTGGGACCGCCTGGAATGTGGGAATGATCAAGGGGGCCCTGGAAAGTGGGCTTGTTAAATTGAGGACATGGACAGGGAAAATGATCTTGGCAAGTGTGGAACTCGGATAGTTTAGCGTTAGGGACCACACCTTTCAGAGTACATTGAAGCAGCAATGTAGCTTTACAAGTATTTACAAATGTATGCAACAAAAACCTTTGTTTCTCTTTCGCTCATTGACGGACACAGCTCCTGATCTTCATAACCATTGGGTTATACTTCCCCCTACAGGAGTAGGACACTAGGCAGAAAAATAATCTGGCTACCCCTATGGGCAGTCTCAGGGAGTATATTCCCTCTCCCTGCTATAGGTAATCCGTTTTTTTTCTGCCTAGTCAGGAGTAAGGACCTAGTTCATTGCTGGGATTTCTGGTCCTGGCAAATTTTTTCCTTTTCAATAGAAACTCTTTTTCCTGTTTTTTTTCTGTGAGATATACAATCAACTGCCAGACTTGGCGACAAGCTGGATAATTTAGATCCAGTGGTCATCCCAGTCTGGCCAGCGAGCGCGTGCAGTACTGAGCTCCACGCTAGATCAGCCACGACATAGCCCCACTGGACTGGGACTGGCCTACAAGTTAAACGCCTCATGAGGTCTCGGCCCGAGTCGCAGCGTTCTTCCTAGCCAACAGCCCCCCATTTCGATGGCGAGGGGTTCTGTCTGGAGCGGTGCCCACCTGGTTCCTTGTATGGTGAGTAGCTGTCCCCTCTCTCTCCCTGGAGGGTTTTGGGGTGGACATGGGCCCCTCCTTTGGATGGTCAGACCTCTGGATTCCCCTCCTTCCAATCAGGCACCCACCTTTAACTGTCCCCCATCCTACCCTACACTTATGCTGGAGCTATGTGGGTGGTCTAGTTCAACTCCTGGGGCGCTATGCTGGTGATGGGGGCCGGAGGGGTGCACTGCTGGCCACTGGATGATTGGCTGTGTGGGGGGGTTGTACCTGGTGGGGGCTCCTGCCAGAGACCCCTGTCCTGCCTGGGCTTGTCCTTGAGGCCTAGGGATCCCTCCTGGTGCTGCGTGGGGCCGCCATGTTTCTGTAGCCTGTGTGTTTCTCTGCACAGCGGCCATGTTTGTGTAGTCCGATGGCCATTTTGCAGTGGTTTGCCATTGAAAATAGGGGTGGCCATGACAGTGGAGCCCTGTGGGCGGTGTTTTCGGTGGTGGGAGCCCCTCCTCATCCCCTGGTGCTGACTCCTTGATCTTTTCACTTCCTAATCGCCACACATGGAGTGCAGATTATCCTGGTGGCTGCAGGTGCTTGTTTCTGCTGGGTGGTGAGTCTGGTGGGGTTCTCTCCCTCTCTGCTTAAAGATCGCTTAGTGCTTTGTGCCTGGTAACCGGGTGGTGCTGCCAGCGTGGTGGGGGTTGTCCCTTTGCAGTGTTTTACACTTTTGTGGGTTCCCCCTTGTGACTCGTGGAGTCTTTGGAGCACATCTCCCCACCTGATCCCCTCTCTGAGGCTGCGGAGCCCTCCAGGTCCCAACCATCCATCGATGCACTGACGGCAGTCCTGGAGTCTTTTGTGTCCCGGATGGAGGTGGTTTTCGGGGGACGGGCTAGCAAAAAGCGCCCCCCGCCTTCCCTTGCCTCATCTGTCTCAGCAGATCCTAAACCTAAATCGGCCGCCGGGGACGTGGGTCACCCTGCACGGTCTGAGACCACACACCAGGGTTCCTCAGATAGTGGGGAAGATTCCTCCACATCTGCAACTGTGCATGAAAATGCACCGATGGAAGCATTGATTGTATCTGTGCGTGAGACCTTGAAGATGGAGGACGCAGCTGCAATGGAGGCGCAGGTTCCCTTTGGCACTTACAAGTCATCCAGGGTGGCAAAGGTGTTTCCTTTCCCTGCCTATTTTGACAGAATTGTTGCTAAAGAGTGGGGACGACCAAAGTGTCCCCTTGGGGTCCCTAAGCAATTTACTAGATATTAACCTTATGAGGAGTCCCTTATCTCTGGGCTCAGCCTTAGCCAGAGTGCTCCTTCCTCTGGACAAACTCCAGAAATTGCAGGCTGCAATTCGTCTCCTGCTATCCAGCAGATGGTCATCCCTCCGGACTTGCATGCGGGTGCTGGGCCTGATGGTGTCTACCTTTGAGGCGGTTCCGTTTGTACAGTTCCATACAAGGTCCCCACAAAGTGAGATTCTAGCCAAATGGGACAAGACTCTGCAGTCTCTGGACAATCAGATCTGGCTGAGTCGGGAAACGAAGGAGTCCCTGATATGGTGGCTTCTTTCTCCGGTGCTTCGACTGGGCAAATCCTTCCTCCCCTTGTATTGGACAGTGGTAACAATGGATGCCAGCCTGGGGAGGCATTCTCGTCAAAAATTCTGCTCAGGGGATCTGGACAATGGAAGAGTCCAGACTATCGATCAATGTCTTGGAACTCTGAGCGATCAGACGGTGCCTGGACCATTGGAAGGATCATCTTCAGGGATGTCCAGTGCGCATTCAATCGGACAATGTCATGGCTGTGGCTTATGTCAATCACCAAGGGGGCACGAAAAGTGTCCTGGCGGCTCGGGAGGTAGCTGTCAAGGTCTTACTTTGCCTTCCTGTTGGCAGCCATCTTGGACATGTAAAGACTGCTGTCTCTTATAAACTCTGTTTGCATCATCACTTGCCTGCTGCCTGGGCGTAGCTCAATGATGATGTTGCACACTTGACTATATATATCACCCGAGGGCTTGCAATCCTTGCCCTTGTGTTTGTGCTCCAAGGTGCATCTCTGCTAGCAGTCTTCTTTTCTCTGTGTTCCTCCGTGCATGACCTGGCTTGGCTGATGACTTTCCTGGCTCTCGATTCCGCATCGGCAGAGGACCCCGCATCAGCAGACGATCCGGCATCGGCAGACTACCGGTTAGTGGTCCCTTCATCTGGAGGTGTTTCATCAGTTGTCTCCTGTGGGGCATCCCCGAGGTGGATCAGTTGGCAACTCGGCTTAACAGAAAGGTGCAGAGGTTTGTGGCCCAGTCATGGGATCCTCTGGCGAATGCCACAGACGTGCTGGTGGCCCTGTGGGGTCAGTATCGTCTGATTTACACCTTCCCTCCTCTCAAGCTTCTGCTAAGACTTCAATGCAGGATCGGGGCAGAAGGGATTCCAGTCATCTTAATGGCTCTGGACTGACTTTGCTGGGCTTGGTACGCTGATCTGGTTCGGCTGGTTACCGATGTTCCTTGGAAGCTTCCTCTCAGTAATGAACTGCTGTCCCAATGACCAATCTTCCATCCCGCTTTACAGTCGCTGCCTTTGATGGCTTGGCTGTTGAATGCCAGGTGCTGATGGATAGAGGTTTATCTAAGACAGTGATTCCAACGCTGTTAAAAGCTAGCAAATCTACTTCTGGGAAGATCTACCATCATATGTGAAAGACTTACATTGCGTGGTGGCTCGGATCTTGACCTTCCTACAACCGGGGGTTGAACAGAAATTGGCCTTCAGTACCATCAAGGGCCTTGTGTCTTCTTCCAACAACCCTTGGCCACACACTCCTTGGTGCGTAGCTTTCTTCAGGGTTTTCGGCATTTGGTTCCTCTAGTGCGGTCTCCGTTGCCCCCTTGGGACCTCAATTTGGTGCTTTCAGTCCTCCAGAATCCTACCTTTTAGAATCTTCTGGATATTCCCTTGCTTACGCTGTCTCAGAAGGTGCCCTTTCTGGTGGCTATCACCTCTGCGCGCAGAGTGTCGGAACTGGTGGCGTTATCCTGTCGTTCACCTTACTTCATGATTCACAGAGAAAAGTTGGTTCTTTGCCCCTGTCTGTTGTTCCTCCCAAAGGTTGTCTCTGATTTTCATTTGAATGAAGACATTGTGTTGCCTTCCCTGTGTCCCAGCCCAAAACATCCGAAGGAAATTGCCTTGCATGCCTTGGAAGTAGGGTGTACCTGGCAGCTACAGAGTTTTTAGGAAGTCAGACTCACTATTTGTGTTCACGGATGGGCCTTGGAAAGGGTTGTCCGCTTCCTCTGCGACCATTTCCAGATGAATCAGACAGACAGTGATTCAGGCCTATTCCATCAAGGGTCAGGTTCCTCCTTTCCCTGTCAAGGCACTCACTACTCGGGCGCTCAGTGCCTCCTAGGCCTTCCGTCATCAGGCATCAGTGACGCAGGTTTGCAACGCGGCCACCTGGCTGTCGGTGCACACTTTCACAAAGTTCTATAAAGTGGATGTGTAGCCATCTATGGATGCTTCTTTTGGCCGCAAGGTTTTCCAGGCTGCTGTTTAGAGGACTTGATCCTCTTTGAGGATGTATTGTTTTTTTTAGGTTGGCTCCAGTTATTTTGATTGAGCTCCTGTTTCCTGGTTGGCTACTGTGTAGCCTGGGGAATTTGTTTGCTGTTCCCACGCCTCATGTTTAACACTGCTTTTGGACATTTCAATGGTTATGAAGATCAGGAGCTGTGTCCGCCAATGAATAAAAGAGAAAATGGGATTTTTGATTTACCATAAAATCCTCTTCTGACATGCTTGTAAAAAAAACGTAATACCTATAGCAGGGAGAGGGAGTATTCCCCCTGGGACTGCCCATAGGTGTAGCCAGAATATTTTTCTGCCTAGTGTCCTACTCCTGTGGGGGGCAGTATAACCTAATGGTTATGAAGATCAGGAGCTGTGTCTGTCAATGAACATCAGAGAAATGGATTTTACGGTAAGTCAAAAATCCAATTTTTTTACTGTTACTAGTCGAAACTTGGGAATTTTTGCCCATCATATTTGTCACACTTTCAGTATTTTTTTTTTTTTATTATTTATTACAGAGGTAAGGCTACCCCCACAGGAGCCGCTGGTGAATAGTTTTCCCCACCCTGCACAGCCAGGCACACCAAATTTCCACAGCACACTTGAGTCAGGAAACAGTCCAGCAATTTTGTTTTGTTTATTAGGGGTGTTAAACTTGGATGGGGATATGGGTATTATGGGATGCCCACTTGACTTTTTAGCAAAAGAAACTCTTCAGGGACATAACTATATATAGTCCATATATACACTCCTCTTCTGCCTCCTGCACGTTACTTGTTGCAGAACACGCCGGCCCAGCTGGAACACTGTTTGGGGGATCTGACAAGGCACTGATCTAGTAAAAGCACTTTTCAGGCAGGGACTGTGGACCCCTTTGGTGTGTTGAAAAGTCCCAGTGTCCAACTACACCCCCTGTGGCTACTGATCCCAGCAGCACCTCTTCAGGCACTGCCAGCCCACCTGGCTGCAGCTGCCCCTTTCACTAGCCCTCCTGGCTAATTTTCCACAGTCCTCCCAGACTGACTCTACATCCATCTCAGACTGTCACTCCTCTTCCTCTCAGGCTGTCTCTGAGTCTTCCCTGCCTGGCTAACTCACCAGCCACCTGGCTGTCTTCTCCCTGGAGATCTTCTGGATGCGCTCACTGGCTCCTGCTGTCCTCACACCTGCTCCTGTGCCACTGGACAGGACTCCTCCTTGTGTTGTCAGAAGATCACTCCTGCACCTGAGCTCCAGGCCCAAGGCTACACCCACTCCCTCAGACTAGGGGATTACACTCAAGGGCAGCCTTCTCAGCACTCCATCTCCAGCTTCCTGACAGCCTTCTCAGCCTTCTCAGCACTCCATCTCCAGCTTCCACCCAAACTCCACACTACCCCTGCTGGGCTGACCCTGAGTATATATGAGGTGCCTGGATAGGAGACAATGGTAATGCGCTATTCTCCAATAAAAAAAAAAAAAAAAGTGCACTCCAATCAATAGCTACTAAGTGTTGAAAAAATGGCTAAAATCATTTGAAATGGGCAAGTAACAATGAATAAAGTTAAATATAACCACATATATAAGCAAAGAATCCAAGTGACATAAAATATTAATAATGCAAGCCAGATATATAAAAATGTAAACGTGGTAATGAATACATATGCGACTTATCCACTTTAGCCCCGGAGGTTTTGGCTGCTCAATGACCAGGTCCTATTTTGCATTTCGGCACTGCGTGATTTTAACGGACAATTGCGCGGTTGTGCGACGCTGTACCTAAATGAAATTGACGTCCTTTTTTTCCCACAAACAGAGCTTTCTTTTGGTGGTATTTGATCACCTGTGCGATTTTTATTTTTTGCGCTATAAACAACAAAAGAGCGACAATTTTGAAAAAATAACAATATTTTTCAATTTTTTTTATATGAAATTCTTTAAAAAAAAATTTAAAAATCAAATTTTTTTAACATTTTAGGCCAATTTGTTTTCTGCTACATATTTTTGGCAAAATCGCTATAAGCGCATTTTGATTAGTTTGCGCAAAAGTTATAGCGTTTACTAACTACGGGAAAGATTTATGTAATTTTTATTATTTTTTTTTAACTAGTAATGGCGACGATCTGCGATTTTTTTTGCGGGACTGCGACATTGCGGCGGACAGATCAGACCCCTGACTGACATTTTTGATACTTTTGGGGGGGACAAGTGACATTACTACAGTAATCAGTGCTAAAAATATGCACTGTTACTGTAAAAATGACACTGGTAGGGAAGGGGTTAACTTTACTGGTGATCAAGGGGTTAATTGTGTCCCTAGGGGCGTGATTCTAACTGTCAAGGTGCGTGGCTAGTGAAGTAACCACAGAGACATGCGATCCTATAATAGCATAGCCTCTGTGTTTACTTCAGGGAGAATGACAGATGGCTGTGTTCACATCAGCCGTCTGTCTTTCTCCCTCTGCTGCGGGAGATTGCAAGTGGCCGACGGCCATCGGAGCCGCTGGTCACACGCGCTGACTCCCCAGGGAACGAGTGGGGTCGGGAGCGTGCCGCTGGTGGAGCGCTCTCCCCCCTTACAGTCTCGTGGGCGAGCGATGTAGGGCTACGTCGCTTTGCCTGTAAGCGGCAGAGTGCTGCAGTAAATGTACGGTGGGCAGGGCAGAAGTGGTTAATAAAGAATAAAGTGCTAATATTGTGCTAAAGCAATGTGATAAAAAGTGGTCATCCGTGATGTGTCACACGAGTAATTTGTAAAAAAGTTCATCTGAAAAGGTGCTCGGTGTGCTGGAAATTAAGTGCTAAAGTCACAGGATCCAACGACTGTGCAAATTGCAAGGTAACCTCTTAATGGTTGGTGCTTAGCCTCTTCTCACCCGGTGTGCATCTGTGAGTACAAAGCCAGTAATCCTTCCTGATGAAGTCACGTGTCATGTGACGTAATGCGTAGGAGGAGTCAATCAGTGACGTTTTGATAATTGCAGTGGATGGTATGATCCTCAGATAGAGCTCCAACAACCACTTTCCCTGCCTAAACAGCATTGCGATCAGCTGGCTATTTACTTCATCTGCTACACCTTACTGAAATGTGAGTGTTTTTATTTCTCAGTAAATGTTGTTTTTTACCTATTACACTATGAGTACCTTTTATCTTCCTTTGGAATACCGTGTGATGCCTTGAGATATACTGAATATGAGGACATGATAACCAGATTGAAAGAACAAAGATCCCTGCGAGCATAGAGAGGAAGGATTACTGGCTTGCTTTTTTTGCACATATCAAGTGTGCTTCAGGTGAGCGCGCATTATGCTCACAGATACACACCGGGTGAGAAGAGGCTAAGCACCAACCATTTAGAGGTTACCTTGTAATTTGCACATGGAATTCGTTGGATCCTGTCACTTTTAGCATTTAATTTACAGCACACCGAGCACCTTTTCAGATTAACTTTTTTACAAATTTCTTGTGTGATACATCACGGATTACCCCTTTTTATCACATTGCTTTAGCACAATATTAGCACTTTATTCTTTATTAAGGCACATATGTATTCATTACCACGTTTACATTTTTATATATCTGGCTTGCATTATTAATATTTTATGTCACTTGGATTCTTTGCTTATATATGTGGTTCTATTTAACTTTATTCATTCTTACTTACCCATTTCAAATGATTTTAGCCATTTTTGTAGCACTTACTAGGTATTGATTGGAGTGCACTTTTTTTTTTTTTTTTGGAGAATAGCACATTACCATTGTCTCCTATCCTGTTGCCTTTCAAGTGTTAGAGTAATTGTAATAGCTATATGCAGCAGTTCTCCTAAACCACAATTTTATACTATATTGTTTTAGTTTTATTCAGTGCAGCGCACTCGTTTCCTTTCTACATTTATGAGGTGTGTGTCCCTTTCCAGTCCTTCTGGGGATTGGCTGGGGCCCTCATGAATACTCCAGGCAACTTCCCCAAACTTTCCTCCAGTTCTTCTTAAAACTTCTCCAAAATTCCAGCAGGTAGGGGGAGGTAACAGAGGTGCTGCCTGATGAGTCATTCCAGCCTCCCTGAGTCACTCACCCTGACCCAGCTTCAAAACACAGGCTTGCCAGTCATGTATGTTTTGTCATAGCAGATGTCGTCACTGGGCAACGGAGATAGCAGTATTCACAGGTGTCAGAACTATATCGTTTTGTAGCTGACCATCACTAGGGGGCACTGCCAGCTCCCTAATGGTTCTATATCAGTAAACAACAGTTACCATATTGTCGGAGTCCAAAATGGAGCTTCCACTTTCTAGCTCTAACATTAATTTACACTCAAAAGGACATACCAAAAAGACCTGAATTTAATATTCACAAACAGAAAAACTTATATAAAACCCACAAAGAAAAATGGAAGAGCACAAAATATATAAAGAAAATTTAAAAATACAATACACTACCCTTGAGAAATCTTCTACAAGAGTGTGTATTAAGGAAGTGACAGAGTATTGTATAAATAAATATATACCTTCTTAAATTATGATCCATTCCCAAAATTAATAATCAAAATGCAAGAAATATACTTTTTTAAAAAAAATATAAGATGCATAAAAAATGTGGAATATCCTTATAAATTACAACCTTTGCAAAACTAGCAATAGTATCAATCAAAACCATTACATCTCCCCAGGATCTAACTATTATTGATGAAACAATTGATATCGCATTCAATATTAGGCCCCTGTGGGCAATGGTTTTTGAGTTCACAAATCTAGCGGGTTTTACGCCTGGAAATATGATGAACTGAATTGCTCCCTCTCCAGTGGGATGAAAAACATTCTATACCCACTACCTTTAGATCTGATGGATTTCTACCATGTTATGGGCAAAATGTCTCAAAAGACTATGTTTGCTAAATCTTTTTCTGATGTTAGCAAGATATTCCCAAAACGTACTTGCAAGGCTCTTTTGGTCCTCCCTATGTACTGCAGCTCACAATTACGTTGTAAAAGGTAAAGAAAAAAGTTGTGATAGCGCTGCCTAATTGTGAACAATCAATCAATCAATTGAAAAAACAAAAAATAGTGATAAAGTAGCTGTAAACATTGATACATTGAAAAATACATACTTACATATTAGGTAAATAAATAAAGTCCCAACAGTCCACACATAAAATGCTCTAGTGCATCTTCATATTTCAATATGTGTTCCACCATATAACAAGAGTGCTCTGTCACCAGGTGAAATACTCGCTCACCTCAGGACAAGACTCTCAAAAGGGCCAACACAGCATAATTGATTACCATTATGCTGTGTTGGTCCTTTTGAGAGTCTTGTCCTGGGGTGAGCAAGTATTTCACGTTGTTAAATGGTGGAGTACATCATGAAATATGAAGATGCACTACAGCACTTTATGTGTGGACTGTTGGGACTTTATTTATTTACCTCATATGTGTTTATGTATTTTTAAATGTATGCAGCAATTTTTAAAGCTATTTTATAGCACAGGAGTTTACTGTTACCCAATATTTATTGAAGTCACTTTTTTGTTTTTTTCAATTAATTGAATGATTGATTGATTATTCACTATTGGGCAGAGCTATTGAAAGGTTGTATTAATATGCCTTATGATTTTTTAGATATATTTCGGTTTGTGCCCATTCTGTGATGAAGTGTAGGCCCTTGCATTTACATATTAACGAGCTGGCACTGACAGCCATTCATCCACCTTGGTCATCAGACAGCTATGTTTTGCATTTAGACGACATGTAAACACCTGTTCATTCATTCATTGGGACACTTGACAAAGTTAAGTCTGCGCATGGAAATTAGGGACACCACCTAAACACATTTGACAATTGCTTGCATTAACACTTGACAGCTGAGTAGAGGAGGAACAGCCCTTGTCCACAAACACCATCTCAGACACAAATTATTATACGGGAACACCTCACATTGACACAAATGCAAGGCCCTTTCATGTATTGTTCTGTCTGATATGTAATTCGACTGATGAACTGTAAAACCGGTTTGGAGCAGTCTTTTCCTGCTCAACAAATATGCTTTAAATATGAGCTTCACATTCAATAAAATTAGTTGTGACTGCACGAAGTTTGAGTACGATGTGTCGTCATAACTCCCAGCTGGTTGGAGGGGAAATCCATTATCTATTGGGGGAAGTTAGCAACTGAAGGGCTGTAATATCATCGTGATTGCCTCCTGACGAGAATTGAGCTAACAGCTATCACAACTTTTTTTGTTTACCGATTACACTGTATGTGGGAACACATTTGGTGATAGCAGCAGCCTCACGTTATATATAGGAATAAGTGGCAGTCCACAACATCTTTATTATTTTTTTTACATTGTAAAAGGTAAACCGCATTTTTGGTAGAACAGGTTATGAAACTGTCAATCTCATATGCTCTCCCAGTCACTGTTTACTTAAATGTTGATATATTGTTGCGAAGGATGTCTGGAGATCCATACTAAGGGGTAAGAGCCAGTTCACACTACTCCGACTTGGGACGCGACTTGTGTGCCCTCAAGTCGCCCCAAGTCTCTTGTCATTACCAATTCAATGTAAATGAATGAGAGCCGTCTTAATATGCACTACTGAAGTCGCTCCGACTTCAGAAAAGGTTCCTGTACTACTTCAAGGCGACCTCTATCCGACGTGTGCACATAGACTTCAATGGGAGTCGCCTCTAAGTCGGATCCTTATCTATTTTCAAGCGACTGTGATCAGACTTTCCAGGAAGAAGAAAAAGATTACCCAGGCATTCCCCACAGACAAAGTCGCCTATCATTTAAGTCTCTTCAAAGTCTCTTCAAAGTCTCTTCAAGTCTCTTCAAAGTCACGGTGAACGCGGTGCTAAAAAGTCGCTCCTTCATGGGGCGACTTTGAGTCAGAGTAGTGTGAACCAGCTCTAAAACTGCCATATGATTTGTTTTGATGGGAGCCGTGTTGCTATAATCAAAGTGAGGGGTGTTCTAATTAAGGCAAAGCTAGACCCTGTAATGGGATCACAACATCTGGTAAGAGGCTGATCTTTATGCTTATAAGTGGAGCACAGTTGGATGGTCACTTGGAGCACAACAATATTAGCAAGTGCACGAGTGGCGCACTACTATCTAAAAATTACCATCTTGTTGAGGACTTCTTTTCATTTGTATTTTTATAATATATTTATTGGCATGACAGCACAAACTTTATGAATTGGGATTGTTTATCACATGTATATATATGGTTGGTAATATATGAATTTTAGGCACTTTTATGCACTTTAATTGATAGCACAATGCTTTCCCCTTTTTCCAATTTAGACAGGAGCCAGTTAACCTACCAGCATGTCTTTGGAGTGTGGGAGGAAACCAGAATACCCTGAGGAATCCCATGGGGAGAACATGTAAACTCCAGGGAGCTAGTACCTTAGTTGAGATTCCATGGACAACACAGGTAGTATGGTATAACTTACAATCATGTTTTAGATGGCACAAACTATCCTCCTTCAGGAGTACTGTAGTTGAAACCAACAGTCAAGGCCTCTAGTGCCAGTAGGGTTAATAGAACTGGGGGCTAAGTGGGGCTCTATGTTTCTCCATGCTCCCATGCTCACCTCCATGACTTCTCCAGAACCTCTCCCATCCTCTGGAATTCCCTACCTCAGTATGTCTGCTTAGCTTCTACCCTGTCTGCCTTCCTTGAAAACTAATTTATTCAGGTAAGCTCACCCCACTTCCACCTAAAAGCTAGACCTGGGCTACCTCCATTAGATCATCCCCTGCAGCCATTACCTTTTGTACCACCTCCCCTATTTAGATTGTAAGCTGCATGAGCAGGGCCCTCCTATTCCTTTTGTATTGAATTGTATTGTAACCTTCCTAACTCACTTTATATTGTACAAGGCTGCGCAAACTATTGGCACTATATACGACCTGTATAGTAGTAAACATAACAATACAGAATATTGTTTTCTGGAGGACCAGGTTTAGTATAAAGCCAGAGAATCACAAGGATTATAACCTTCATTTGCAGTTCAGCTACATTTCTCTGTTTCCTTTTACATGGGGAGATCTTTCCATTCCCAACTTGCTTCCTGAGCAAACTCTTCAATGATTTATTAAACCAAAGAGGGTTAATCAGATTAGGGTTTACCAATGCAGCATCATCTCTAATGAAAGGCATGACAAAATGAATGAATCCTAAAACATATATGAAAATCAGTCACAGTCATTGTGGCGACAGCATTTTACTGAACTGCATATGTTAGCGGCCCACAAAATGTTCCTTTTGTTAACATTATGACTCAGGCTAAACCAAGCAAAGAAAAAAAAGGTAATATGATTTCATATTAAAAACAGATGAATAGAAGGAAATGTAAGCCCTCTTAAAAAGTATAATAATTAGAGAGACATATATTTATTTTAAATTCAATTGAATACATAGTGGGTTCATTAAAGGATCAACGAAACGAAAACAGAAGTTAGTCTCTAGAAATTTTAGTAACATTTCCATTAAAAAAAAACAAAAAGGCAACGTGAACCAAAAAAGTGCGTGCCCAAGACTTTTTCATTGAGATCTGCCTTCATCCTGGCATGACGCAGACAGAGGCAGACTGCTGCACCGAAATGAAACAATTTCATCATTTCTACAGTAAAGATTTTTGGATCCTGGAAAATCGATGCTCACCAAGGATGTGTCCCTTTGAAATCATTTTAAAGCTGAACTCAAGGCAAATATAAAGGACGCATTTTTGGTTTTGAAAACAAGGCTTTACTTCTCCTGTAAGAAATAAACCTATGCGCTGCCAAAGGAAAAAAGGAAACAGATCACTTGGAGGAGGAGAAAAATCTGGAATGGAGCACCAGAGACCTACAGCCAATAGTGTAGTGTCACCACATACAATAAAGACAATGATTAAAGTAATAAAATCAGCGCAGGTACTCTATAATTGGTGAACCATCACTATAAGCAACTCGCTAGGAAATACACAATATAAGATAATCAATCTGTGTAAATCATAATGTCAAATTAAACATATGTGAGGAGGTGATCAACGTAAGGATATAAAATTTGTGAACCCAAACTCAATGCAAATGAAGAGTAAGGAAAATAGTGAATTCTTCCAATATTAAGTGCTCATTAATAATCACTAGAAGGACACTAAAAACGGTGTCTACAAAAGTGTAGTGAAAGAGAAAAATAACCAAAATTTGGTAGAAGTGCCCTATGAAGAGTGAGCCACTGTACTTCCTTATAGATGATAAACAGTAAATGCAGTGACACAATGATGAAAAGTGAGGGGTATCAAACAGTGAAAAGACAAAATAATAAAAAATATTATGAAACAAAAATGTCCTCTGAAGAGTGAACCACTGTCAACTCTTCAATTAAATTATTCAAAATATAAAGGTGACGTGGTAAATAATATTATTACAAGGTGATACATGCATTGGAAGTTCAATAAAAAAGTCCAAAATTCCCAAACTGAATAATAATCGGTGTAGAAAAAATGAAAAATATTTCCGGTGATTCCCAGTGCGATTCTTTAGTGAGCTGAGATATCAAAAGGAATGAGTGTAATGACCGCTCACCTCCACTAACACTCAGAGCGTTTCAGGTATGATCTCCACACACCAGAAGGCTGGAGAAGTCGGTGCTGAGGCCGGAAAGGCTACAAACAGGTGAACTGATCTATTACTGTGTGTGAGCAGCACCAAAGAGACACAGCACGCCAGGAGGGAATGAGCGTTCTGCAGAAAGAGCTTGCAAAGGTCCATATTCCGGATTTTTCAGAATCAACACACAGTCCTGTGGGGAAAATCAAGTACAGTTTCTATGGTACTACAAATCAACCCTGGTAGCAATTATTCCCTATCTGAGGTCCATTTGAGGATTGGGACTGCAAGACACCCAGGATCTAGAGGAGATACCCCTAAAAGGTCTGCAGGTTGACAAGCGATACCTGAAACGCTCTGAGTGTTAGTGGAGGTGAGCGGCCATTACACTCATTCCTTTTGATATCTCAGCTCACTAAAGAATCGCACTGGGAATCACCGGAAATAATGTTCATTTTTTCGACACCGATTATTATTCAGTTTGGGAATTTTGGACTTTTTTATTGAACTTCCAATGCATGTTTCACCTTGTGATAATATTATTTACCACGTCACCTTTATATTTTGAATATTTTAATTGAAGAGTTGACAGTGGTTCACTCTTCAGAGGACATTTTTGTTTCATAATATTTTTTATTATTTTGTCTTTTCACTGTTTGATACCCCTCACTTTTCATCATTGTGTCACTGCATTTACTGTTTATCGTCTATAAGGAAGTACAGTGGTTCACTCTTCATAGGGCACTTCTACCAAATTTTGGTTATTTTTCTCTTTCACTACACTTTTGTAGACACCGTTTTTAGTGTCCTTCTAGTGATTATTATTGAGCACTTAATATTGGAAGAATTCACTATTTTCCTTACTCTTCATTTGCATTGAGTTTGGGTTCACGAATTTTATATCCTCACGTTGATCACCTCCTCACATATGTTTAATTTGACATTGATTGAACACATGATTTACACAGATTGATTATCTTATATTGTGTATTTCCTAGCGAGTTGCTTATAGTGATGGTTCACCAACTATAGAGTACCTGCGCTGATGTTATTACTTTAATCATTTACTTTTGCACTTTTTTTTTTCCTCTCAAGGTTTTTATGCTCCTTACACATGCATTACAAACTAATGCATCTCTGTATGTATCAATTAAAAAAAAACAAAAACAAACAAAAAAACGTATATATATGTACTGTATGTGTGTGTGTATGTATATATATATATATATATATATATATATATATATATATATATATATATATACACACAGTATATATACAATATATTTATATATTTACCAGTGTTAATTTTGGCAGCAAATTTCAATTTAGTTTTAGTTTTAGTCTTAGGACTAAAATGGCATTTTAGTTTTAGTCCTATTTTAGTCTTCTGCAAGTGTTTTAGTTTTAGTCGTATTTAGTCGACTAAAACTCCAGTATATTTTAGTCGACTAAAACGCCCTACATTTTAGTTGACTAAAACTAATTTTAGTCATCTATAATCAAATGGGTGTAGTTCATTTGCAATTTGTAATGCATTATTTAAGCATTTCTCTACAATTTCCAAACTCATTATATACTACTGCTGGTCCTGGAGTGAAAAATCTAATATGTTATTATTTATGTTTTGAGCATGCACCAGTGTTAATTTTTGGCAGCAAATTTCGATTTAGTTTTATTTATAGTCTTTTGACTAAAATGCCATTTTAGTTTTAGTCGTATTTTAGTCTTAACACTAAAATGTCATTTTAGTTTTAGTCGTATTTTAGTCATCTGAATTGTGTTAGTCGAGGAAAATGTTTTAGTCGGTTTTAGTCAACGAAATTAACACTGATATTTACTGTATATTATTATAATAATAAATCTGAATATATATACAGTGGGTACGGAAAGTATTCAGACCCCCTTAAATTTTTCACTCTTTGTTATATTGCAGCCATTTGCTAAAATTATTTAAGTTCATTCTTCTTCCTCATGAATGTACACATAGCACCCCATACTGACAGAAAAACACAGAATTGTTGACATTGTTGCAGATTTATTAAAAAAGAAAAACTGAAATATCACATGGTCCTAAGTATTCAGACCCTTTGCTGTGACACTCATATATTTAACTCGGGTGCTTTCCATTTCTTCTGATCATCCTTGAGATGGTTCTACACCTTCATTTGAGTCCAGCTGTGTTTGATTATACTGATTGGACTTTATTAGGAAAGCCACACACCTGTCTATATAAGACCTTCCAGATCACAATGCATGTCAGAGCAAATGAGAATCATGAGGTCAAAGGAACTGCCTGAAGAGCTCAGAGACAGAATTGTGGCAAGGCACAGATCTGGTCAAGGTTACAAAAAGATTTCAGTTGCACTTAAGGTTCCTAAGAGCACAGTGGCCTCCATAATCCTCAAATGAAAGACGTTTGGGACGACCAGAACCCTTCCTAGAGCTGGCCGTCCGGCCAAACTGAGCTATCGGGGGAGAAGAGCCTTGGTGAGAGAGGTAAAGTAGAACCCAAAGATCACTGTGGCTGAGCTCCAGAGATGCAGTCAGGAGATGGGAGAAAGTTGTAGAAAGTCAACCATCACTGCAGCCCTCCACCAGTCGGGGCTTTATGGCAGAGTGGCCCGACGGAAGCCTCTCCTCAGTGTAAGACACATGAAAGCCCGCATGGAGTTTGCTTAAAAACACCTGAAGGACTCCAAGATGGTGAGAAATAAGATTCTCTGGTCTGATGAGACCAAAATAGAACTTTTTGGCCTTAATTCTAAGCAGTATGTGTGGAGAAAACCAGGCACTGCTCATCACCTGTCCAATACAGTCCCAACAGTGAAGCATGGTGGTGGCAGTATCATGCTGTGGGGGTGTTTTTCAGCTGCAGGGACAGGACGACTGGTTGCAATCAAGGGAAAGATGAATGCGGCCAAGTACAGGGATATCCTGGACAAAAACCTTCTCCAGAGTGCTCTGGACCTCAGACTGGGCCGAAGGTTTTCCTTCCAACAAGACAATGACCCTAAGCACACAGCTAAAATAACGAAGGAGTGGCTTCACAACAACTCCGTGACTGTTCTTGAATGGCCCAGCCAGAGCCCTGACTTAAACCCAATTGAGCATCTCTGGAGAGACCTAAAAATGGCTGTCCACCAACGTTTACCATCCAACCTGACAGAACTGGAGAGGATCTGCAAGGAGGAATGGCAGAGGATCCCCAAATCCAGGTGTGAAAGACTTGTTGCATCTTTCCCAAAAAGACTCCTGGCTGTATTAGATCAAAAGGTGGCTTCTACTAAATACTGAGCAAAGGGTCTGAATACTTAGGACCATGTGATATTTCAGTTTTTCTTTTTTAATAAATCTGCAACAATGTCAACAATTCTGTGTTTTTCTGTCAGTATGGGGTGCTATGTGTACATCCATGAGGAAGAAGAATGAACTTAAATGATTTTAGCAAATGGCTGCAATATAACAAAGAGTGAAAAATTTAAGGGGGTCTGAATACTTTCCATACCCACTGTATATATATATATATATATACACAGTATATATATATATATATATATATATATATTGTGAGGGATTAGCTCGGTGGTAGGCGTGGATGACCCCTTTGGGGGTGCGTTTTCACAGAGAGATAGCCCAAAAGTGCTTGCAAACAACAGGTTTATTCTTCAAACAAGTGCATGCAGCAAAACATCCAAAATAAAATAAAACAAAATAAATCCTTGCCTCTGTGGGCGGCTACCTTCTCACAACTGGAACCTACCTAAGAAGTCTTTCCAACCTACTGTTGGGCCGACACTGCTGATCCTACAGCAGACACTCAAATGTCCATTTGTTTTCTTTTCACACAGCACAAACATTGTCCATTGAACATGTCCCTTTGTTTTCTTTCACACAGCACATGTCCATTTATAACAGGATCCTTTACTCTTCACACTCTTCACATGGAACACTTTGTCTTCTCACCTTTGAGACGTCTTCACTCGTGGTTACCCTCCTTAGCTTCACATCGCTGTAGGGGGTCTTCTCCCATGCTCACCAGCTTGTCGGGAGGCACACATCCGACTGTCCCCCTCTCCCAGCCTACACGGCGACAGGCGGCAGCAGTCCTTCTCCCATGCCCACCAGCTTCGGGAGGTACACGTATGTCTGTCCTCCTCTCCCAGCCTACACGGCGACAGGAGGCAGCACTCAATAGATTTTCTCTGGACAAATTATAGAGGCCTTGATCTCCTCATTCTGAACAGCTGAAGGCCTTTCAACTTCCTGCTGGCTAGCTCTGTAGCCAACACCCTAAATTAATTAATGGACTTTCTAAGTCAGCTGGAAATGTATCTCCTTCCTGTGACTACATTCCCAGATTTAGCTGACTTCCTGTTACATACCCCCCCCTCTTGTTTCAACCCTAGGGTTGGGACACAGATTTCCAGGCACGCATGTGTCAAGCACTGCTGACTCACTGATAAGCCTCCTATTATCCTCAAGCTTCCGGATGAAACTGTTTTGTCATCTTCATTGACGGATTTCTCATAAATGCCACACAGTTTGTCTCTCATCTCATATACACATTCTTCAACTGCATTTTTGGCATCATTTTGCTCCTTCTCGTTTCTGTCATCTTCATTGACAGCTTTCTCATAAATGTCAGACAGCTTGTCCCTCATAACCGTCTGTCCAATCCACCATGGAGGACCGTGATCCATAGGCAACTCAATTGGGCTAGTCTTAATGTCTTCAACATTCTTAAGACGCCTCTCTCTGCAATCCATAAATGTTTTCCACAAAACTTTGAGAACCTTTGCTTCACTAAGCTTTGTTCCAAGTAGGGACTCTTGACATCCCTCTGTGACTTGAGTTGCCTCTCCATACATCTGTACACAATCATTGACTTTTTGTTGTAAAAGGGAATGATCTTCCTTCTTGAGCTTTGCTTGCTCTAAGATGCTGTGCAGAGGATTTTCCAATTGAGACAACAGGCTGTCACACATTTCTTCAAAGTGACCCCTGTTCCTTTTCCCAGAGACATCAATATCATTCACCAAACATTTCATATTCATAGGCAGATCTGAAGCATTTGCACTCATCAACTTCTTAAACTTTTCGCCCTCCTGAGCGAGTCGCAGTAAAGGCCTACTATTTGATTTGATATTCAGTTTATATTTCTTGCCAAACTCTTCACAGAAGTAGCCAACCAGAACATCATCAACTTTCCTTCCACCAACATAGGAGTTAAAGGCAACAACACAGTTGAACCCAGCGATCTGGGTGGTATCCATTATAGACCTCCTCTCTGCATCAGTGAAGAAGCATGGAACTGCAACACATTCTTTTACAGGTTTCTTCAATGCACTTTCTGCTGAACTATTTGACCGCTCAAGGTCACCTAGTTCTTTTTCTCTATCTGAATTCCACATGGAATGCATCTCAAGATCACGATCAAACTTCTGCCACCCGTCTTTCACCAGTTTCATTTTAGAAATATTCTCTGAAAGGCACTTGAAATTCATTTGCTTCACGTTTTCACCAACAGCCTTAGTTTTCTCCACTAGGTTTTCAGCCTGAACTGAGAAATCATCACATTTCTTACACAACTCCTTTATTTGCTGAAGTTCTAATGATACATTTTCCAATGCTTGAAGTTTTTGAAGGAACGGTTTATTCCAAAGGGGTGATTCAAGCCACGTGTCATCACATTTCTGAGGCTCACTCAGGACAGACCCCAAAACACTGATCCTTTTAAAAACTGCATCAGGCACACTATCCCCTCTTTGGGACAGATCCTCTGTTGCCTGGAATTCCTCTTCCAGTTCCTGCAACGGAATCTTCATCTCTTCTACTTGCTGTTCTAAGGCTCGTTTAGACTTTTCTAGCTCCTGAACGCTTTTCACAACATCATCCTTGGAGCTGACCAATTCTTCCATTTCTGTACGCAGCTGTTTGTTAACACTTTCTAGTTCAGCCTTACACTCTAGAACTTCCTCCAAAGAGCGAGCCAAGAACAGGGCTTTGCTCTCGTTATCACGCGCCTCCGTTTTTGCACGGTCGCGTTCTTCTGCATATTTTGCAGACACAGTCTTCTCTTCACCAAGCATCTGATCAAACTTCTTTTTCACATCTTCAACACACTGTAATGAACCAACGCTTTCTTCCATGCGTTTTTTCATATCCGCTATCTGAGCTTGCAATGTTGCGACTTGCTCTGATAGGTTTTTCTTTGCTTCCGCCTCCTCTTTTAATTGTTCCAGGAAGCCATTTTTCTCATCTTCCATTTGTTTGAGCTTTGTGCTAAAACTCAGCCTTTGACACCTCTCTTCCTGTAAGAGTTCCTGCGTGTCTTGCAGCTGCGATTCCAAGATAGAAAAATCTTCCGCAATTTCTCTAGATTTGCTGTCTGCTTGAGAAAGCTGATTTGTAACATTGTCCAACTCAACCTGCAGTCGGTTTGCCTTCTCTGACAGCTTAGCACACAATCAGTCACCTTCTGACACCTTGACTTGCGATTCCAGAAGCTGTGCCTCTACTTTTTCCCTCTTATGTTCACAATCTCCTTTTCCCTGCATAAGAGCCTTCACCTCATTGGCTAGCATCTGGGAATAAGAATGTAATTCTGCCACACAGGCTTCTTTCTCCTTTAACTGCTGCTGGAAACGTTGGGCTTCACCTTTCCAACTTTCACAGTCTGCACGTAATTCATCTACCACATTGCTCAAAGTAGTGAGCTCATACACAGTACTCAGTAATTTAGCCTCTCTTTCACTTTTCTCTTTGTCGCTGAGAGACAATGTCGCTTTCAGAGCAACATTCTGTTCCTGCGACTCCTGCAGGTCTATTTTTGTAACTTCCAAACACTGAAGACTTTTTTCCAGCTGATTACGCAACTCCAACATTTCACACATACTTTGCTTCTGCAAAGTCTGAATTTCACTTTCCTTTTCCATGAGGATGGTATCTTTCTCCATTATAGTCTCTCTGCGTTTTTGCAACTCGACCAAAAGAAGAGCAGTGGATTCTTCCCACTGTAACACATGAGACTTGAGTAGTTCATTCATTTCCTGCAAGTTTCTATGCTCCATTTTAAGCAATTCCAAGGCTTGTTCCTTTTCTTCCATTTTCCGTTGCAAGGCATCCAACTCAGCCCTGCACACATACTCGGTTTCCTCCAAACCGATGGCCTCCATTGGCTGCTGGCGTCTCTGTTTCCAGCCTGCCATGCTCTCTTGGTGATCCTTTTGTTGAGCTGCAAAGCTCCGTTGTTTCAGCATCTCCCCCATTTTGGGTTTACTTTTCATCTGAGAACCCTGCGTCTCCAAAGCAGTTTCATTTGCCCCAGTGTTGCTAGGAACAACAACTTTTCTCTTTAGCCGATTCCGTTCAGGCATGGATGGGGCTGGTTCAGACGGCAACATCCCCTCCATCCATAGAATCCGGTCTCTCATTTCATCTATCTTTGCATTTTTCAGGCGTTTGGACCGCCCCATCTTCAATAACTCCACAAACAAATTTTTCACAGTCCAGCAAACAATTTTCAGACCACTGTCTCTTCAACACATGTAGTTTTTCTCTCTCTTGCAGGATCTCTTTTCCTGCGCACACAGTTTGTGCAGTCACTTGCACCAGACACAACAAAGTTCATCAAATAATTTTGAGACCGCTGTCTCTTTAAAACACTTTTTTTTTTTTTTTTCTGTCAGGATCTTCTCTCCTGCACACATAGATTGTGCAATCTCATGCACCAGACAAAGTTCATCAAACATTTGCACTTCCTTGCAGGGATCTCTGCTTATGCCCACTGCATACCTCCACCATATGTGAGGGATTAGCTCGGTGGTAGGCGTGGATGACCCCTTTGGGGGTGCGTTTTCACAGAGAGATAGCCCAAAAGTGCTTGCAAACAACAGGTTTATTCTTCAAACAAGTGCATGCAGCAAAACATCCAAAATAAAATAAAACAAAATAAATCCTTGCCTCTGTGGGCGGCTACCTTCTCACAACTGGAACCTACCTAAGAAGTCTTTCCAACCTACTGTTGGGCCGACACTGCTGATCCTACAGCAGACACTCAAATGTCCATTTGTTTTCTTTTCACACAGCACAAACATTGTCCATTGAACATGTCCCTTTGTTTTCTTTCACACAGCACATGTCCATTTATAACAGGATCCTTTACTCTTCACACTCTTCACATGGAACACTTTGTCTTCTCACCTTTGAGACGTCTTCACTCGTGGTTACCCTCCTTAGCTTCACATCGCTGTAGGGGGTCTTCTCCCATGCTCACCAGCTTGTCGGGAGGCACACATCCGACTGTCCCCCTCTCCCAGCCTACACGGCGACAGGCGGCAGCAGTCCTTCTCCCATGCCCACCAGCTTCGGGAGGTACACGTATGTCTGTCCTCCTCTCCCAGCCTACACGGCGACAGGAGGCAGCACTCAATAGATTTTCTCTGGACAAATTATAGAGGCCTTGATCTCCTCATTCTGAACAGCTGAAGGCCTTTCAACTTCCTGCTGGCTAGCTCTGTAGCCAACACCCTAAATTAATTAATGGACTTTCTAAGTCAGCTGGAAATGTATCTCCTTCCTGTGACTACATTCCCAGATTTAGCTGACTTCCTGTTACAATATATATATATATATATATATATATATAGATATTGTGGCAGAGCGTTGCCCTGCCAGGGTCTAAAAAGTGAACGTGACCCAAAATTCTCAACCAGGCAGGTTGAGGGGCTCCAGGGAGCTTGTGACATGATGAGGAAACGGGCTTTTCAGTTTCCTCAGTGTTTTAAAAAGTCCAGTTTGGGACCTGGAGCCTGGAGATTTCTAAGTGATCCGGGTGGGAGAAAATCTCCAATCCTGGGACCAGATATTCAGAACAGCCAGCATAGTAATTGGTCAGGTGTGTGCTGGACTTTTAGTAGTAACCTGACCATGGTTCTGGGCTCCACCCCGGCAGACAGGAGGTCTGGCCCTGGAGTCAGTGCAGCACAAGGCTGATATCCGTGTGCACCCTGTTGAGTGAAGTCTGTAGGAGACAGACAAGGGCCTGAAGTGTTAAGGCCAGAGTAGCAGTGCTGCAAGTGAGAGCCAAAAGGGCTTTTGTGTTGATGACCATAGAATGCTGAAAATGGCTGCGAGGGAAACACTTGTTTTGTGTACCAAGCTTTCTTTTAATAAACATGGGCAAAGAAAGCCCTTAAAGAGGAAGTAAAGTCGAAAAAAAAAAAACGAGAAAAAAAAAGCCCTGTGAAGAGAAAGGCATAATGAGCTAGTATGCATCGCATACTAGCTCATTATGTAGTACTTACCTTAAAACGAAGCCCCCGCCGTGCGGCCACCTCAGCGACAGGACGGCGACATGTCCTGCCGTCCTGCTTCCGGGTTCGCGTCCTCCGGCCATCTGATAGGCCGGAGGCGCGATTACATCACTCCCGCGCCTGCGCGCGGGAGCCGCCGTTCACGGCACTGAGCTCTGAAGGAACGGCACGGGTGACCGTTCCCTCAGTGCTCCTGCGCCAATGACGTCATCGGCAGTTTGCACTGTAAATATCTCCTAAACGGTGCAAGTTTGGGAGATATTTATAGCACCTATAGGTAAGCCTTAATATAGGCTTACCTATAGGTAAAAGTTATACAAGTGGGTTTACAACCTCTTTAACCACTTTACCACCGGAGGATTTTGCTGTCTTACGTCTGAACCACTTTTTGCGATTCGGCACTGTGCAACTTTAACTGACAATTGCGCGGTCGTGCAACGCCGTACCCAAACTAAATTTATGTCTTTTTTTTCCCCACAAATAGAGCTTTCTTTTGGTGATATTTGATCACCTGTGTGATTTTTACTTTTTGCGCTATAAACAAAAAAATTGCGACAATTTTGAAAAAATAACAATATTTTTCACATTTTTTTATATGAAATCCCCCCCCCCCCCCAAAAATGTAAAAATCAAAAGTTTTATCATTTTAGGCCAATTTGTTTTCTGCTACATATTTTTGGTAACAAACCCGCAATAAGCGTATTTTGATTGGTTTGCGCAAAAGTTATTGCGTTTACTAACTAAGGGAAAGATTTCTGTCGTTTTTTGGTGTTTTTTTTTTTTAAACGAGTAATGGGAGGCACGTGTAGGTCAGACAAATATAACATAACATTTATAATGAAATAACCACAAATGTCTTTTCTGTGCTCACATCATTATCAGTTTTATTCAACCCCCAAGTGACATTCAATCTTAGTACTTAGTACAACATCCTTTTACAGTTATAACAGCTTTTAAACGTGAAGCATAGCTTGACACAAGTGTCTTGCAGCGATCTACGGGTATCTTCGCCCATTCATCATCGGCAAAAGCCTCCAGTTCAGTCACATTCTTAGGCTTGTGCACTGCAACTGCTTTCTTTAAGTCCCACCAGAGGTTCTCAATCGGATTTAAGTCTGGTGACTGTGATGGCCACTCCAAAATGTTCCAGCCTTTAATCTGCAACCATGCTCTAGTGGACTTGGAGGTATGCTTGGGATCATTGTCCTGTTGAAAGGTCCAACGTCTCCCAAGCCTCAGGTTTGTGACGGACTGCATCAAATTGTCATCCAATATCTCCTGGTACTGAAGATAATTCATGGTACCTTGCACACGCTGAAGCTTCCCTGTACCTGCAGAAGCAAAACAGCCCCAAAGCATGATTGACCCCCCGCCATGCTTCACAGTAGGCAAGGTGTTCTTTTCTTCATAGGCCTCCTCCAAACATAGCGTTGATCCATGGGCCCAAACAGTTCTAATTTTGTTTCATCAGTCCACAGAACACTATTCCAAAACTTCTGTGGTTTGTCCACATGACTTTTGGCATACTGCAGTCGACTCTTCTTATTCTTTGGAGACAGCAAGGGGGTGCGCCTGGGAGTTCTGGCATGGAGGCCTTCATTACGCAGTGTGTGCCGTATTGTCTGAGCAGAAACTTCAGTACCCACATCTGACAAATCTTTTCTCAGTTCCTCTGAAGTCACACGGGGACTTTTCTCCCCTCTACGCTTCAGGTAGCGCACAGCAGTTGAAGTCAGCATCTTCTTTCTGCCACGACCAGGTAGCGTTTCAACAGTGCCCTTTGCCTTGAATTTGCGAATGATGCTTCCTATGGTGTCTCTTGGTATGTTTAACATCTTTGCAATCTTCTTATAGCCATTGCCCTTCCTGTGAAGAGTAATCACCTCTTCTCTTGTCTTCCTGGACCATTCTCTTGACTTCACCATGTTTGTAACCACACCATTAAATGTCTAGAAGGAGCTGAGTATCACAGTCATTTTAAAGCTGCCTAATTGGTGCTTATTAGGCTTTATTGCTGCTCCCTGACATCCACAGGTGTTTTCAATACCTGATTGAAAACACTTCAATGAACCTCTGTTCTTCAGAGTGGTAGTCTTTAAGGGGTTGAATAATTGTGTCAATGAAGAATTCACAAAAGAAACATTTACTACTGTATTACAAAACCAATTGATGTCATTTTAGTTGCATATGGTTCTTTAAGAAGTCCTTGTAGGATTTCATTCTGAATACAATTACAAATGTATACTAAATTCCCTAAAACCCTTTACAGCATTGGGGGTTGAATAATTTTGAACACAACTGTATATATATATACAATATGTATATAGCTATATATATAGATATATAGATATATCTATATATCTATATATATGCATATATATATATTTATATATGTATACTGTATATGCTGAATATATATGTATACACACAGTAAAACCTTGGATTGAGAGTAACTTGGTTTGAGAGCGTTTTAAAAGACAAGCAACATTTTTTTTTATAAATTTTGACTTGATAAACAAGCGATGTCTTTATATACAAGTAGGGTCATGTCACAACTGAGTATAAAAGAGAAGAGAGGTGCCACTAAGTGTAGCAATTCAGAGTAAAGCTGTCCACATAGACCATCCTCCGCACTGCCATTGTCGTCATCCCTTCCATGCTGCGCTCAATGAGCGCTTCAAGCCTTGCTTTCAGATCGCTCTACTGCAGGGTAGTCTTCCCGATCATGACTGCAGACTGACAACGGTATGAGCCGGTGGAGGAAAGGATAGTCTATGTGGACAGCTTTACCCCGGATGCCTGCATACTTAGGTGTGCCTCATTTAATCATCAACCATGTGAGTTGTTAAATGTTGTACCTTCATTAAATGTAACCATGTTGCTACAGTTAGAAGTGCCTCTCTTCTCTATTATACTCTGTAGTTCCTGTCAGATTTTGCTTCTAATCCCCCTGTGGAGGCTGCCATTTTTGGAAGGACATTTTATGGATACACAACCTATTACATTGTTATAATCTTTTGATGTGGACTATAAACAGAAGGTCTTCTGAATAAATGGTTGTGAAACAAATCTTCTAAGTTTCCATTATTTCTTATGGGGAAATTTGCTTTGATATAAGAGTGCTTACGATTACAAACATGTTTCCGGAACAAATTATTCCCGCAATCCAAGGTTTTACCATTGCTGCACATAAAATTATTGAAGAAAATCCAAATCAGATAACCATGTCAGGAATATGTCAATAGTATCCCCAATAGTAAGAGTTTCTGGCTTTCATGCTAGAGCCCTTCTTCAAACATGAACACATCGAATGACTATAGCATACATTTCTATTTAAATACAATGTGCAATTTCTTCAGTGTTGTCACATGAAAAGATATAATAAAATATTTACAAAAATGTGAGGGGTGTACTCACTTTTGTGAGATGCACTCTCTCTCTCTCTCACACTCTCTCTCTCTCTCTCTCTCTCTCTCTCTATATATATATATATATATATATATATATATATATATACTGTATACACATGTATTTTTTTTTATTCAATCATAGTAAGTACCGAAAGGTTATCATGTATCAGCCTCCACTGGACATTGATAGCAGAGCAGAGGAGGCGGGTACCCGAATTTGCAGCTTGGGCCTGCTTAACAGTAATAGAAAGAGTCTGCAAAAGTAGTTTCTCATTATTGGAACTTTCCATCTACTATATATCTATTTAAAAAAAAAACATATATATATATATATATATATATATATATATATATATATATATATATATATATATATATATATATATACAGTACTGTGCAAAAGTTTTATACAGGTGTGAAGAAATGCTGTAAAGAAATAATGCTTACAAAAACACATATTTTAATTGTTAATTTTTATCAATTTACAAAAAGCAAAATAAGTAAACAGAAGGAAAATCTAAATCAAATCAATAATTGGTGTGACTACCCTTTGGCTGCAAACCAGCATCAATTCTTCTAGGTGCACAAGGCTTGTGCACACCATTTTTGAAGGAACCTGACAGGCAGGTTGTTCGAAACATCTTGGAGAACTAACCATAGATCTTCTATGGATGTAGTCTTCCTCAAATTCATCTATATCTTCATGTAATCCCATACAGACTTGATGATGTTGAGATCAGGGCTTTGTAGGGGCCAAACTATCACTTCCAGGACTTCTTGTACTTCTTTACACTGACATTGACTGAATGTTTGGGGTCATTGTCCTGCTGCAGAATAAATTTGGGGCCAATAACACAGCTCCCTGATGGTATGGTATGATTGATAATTAGCTGCCTGTATTTCTCAGCATTGAGGTCACCATTGATCGGGCAACGTTAAGGATGTTAGATGCAGTGGTTGGCTAGGGAAACCTAATGCAGCAGATGAAAGACACATCATGGTTGCTTCCTTCGACATCGGAAGATGTCTAACAGAGCCATTAGCACAGAACTGGCGGAAACCAGTGGGACCCAGATATACCCAACGACTGTCCAAAGACGTCTGGCCAGAAGTGGTTTTCATGGAAAAATTACGACCAAAAAGCCATATTTCTGGCAGGGAAACAAGGCTAAGCAACTCAACTATGCACAAAAACATAGGAACTGGGGATGCAAAAAAATGGCAGCAGGTGACCTGGACTGATCAGTCAAACTTTTACATATTTGGCTGTAGCAGGAGGCAGTTTGTTTACCAAAGGGCTTAAGAGCAGTACAATAATGAGCATCTGCAGACAACAATGAAGCATGGTCGAGGTTCCTTGCAAGTTTGGGGCTGCATTTCTGCAAATGGAGTTGGAGATTTGGTCCGGATCAATGCTGTTCTCAATGCTTAGAAATACAGGCAGATATTTATCCATCACGCCATACCATCAGGGAGGCGCGTGATTGGCCCCAAATTTATTCTGCAGCAGGACGATTACCCCAAACATACAGCCAATGTCATTAAGAACTATCTTCAGCGACAAGAACAAAGAGACCTAAAAGTAATGGTTTTACCCACAGAGCCCTGATCTCAGCATCATCAAATCTATCTGTGATTACATAAAGAGACAAACGGATTTGAGGCAGCCTACATCCAAAGATTTGCTGTTAGTTCTCCAGGATGTTTGGGACAACCTACCTGCCGAGTTCCTTCAAAAACTATGTGCAAATGTTGATTTGGATTTCTCCTCTGTTCATTTACTTTCCTTGTTGTTAATTGCTAAAAATAAAACATTAACACTTCTATTTCTGAAAGCATTCTTAATTTACAGCATTTTTTCCCACCTGCCTGAAACTTTTGCACAATACTGTATTTACGTGGTATTTTAGAATCTGGTGGGTAGCAGAAATAGCATCCAGTTTCAGTTTCATGGCTTCTGAGGGTTTAGCTATGATCCAGATTCAGGTTGCTTGCCCCATTCCCTAAATGTAATAGAAGTTGATCATCATGATCATCATCATGATCATCATCATTATGATCATATCACTTTTCTGGTTGCAGCAGGATAATTCCACCCCCGAATTTCATAGGGCTTGTCTGGCCACATCTAAACCTTCTTTCCATTACCATCACCTAGAGCAAGTGTGTGGCTAAATCCCTTCTCTTGGAATAGAGAAGATAAACTCATCAATGTAGAGAGGTTTATAGGAGTTAGATGTTTGGTTACTGGAGGTTATGTGATGGGCATGTCAACTCCAAGGGAGTTATAAGGACTGGTTATGTTATATTTAGTATTAAAACTATTGGATTTAGTTATTGTTAGAAAAGAAGGGGGGCAGTGTGGTGAAATTACTAAGTTCGCCTTAAAGGAAAACTCCAGCTTTTCTATCACTTTAAAGTGGTTGTAAAAGTAAATAAAAAATAAATAAATAAATAAACAAAGCGGCCCCAAACCTACTATTCTTGGGTGTCGCAATGTCGCTCCTGGCTCCTCCCCTCTGTTGAGTGTCCCCATAAAAAGCTGCTTTCTATATGGGCACTCATGTGGGCTTGCTCCCAAGTTGCAGTGTCTACATCTATCGCCACAGACAGTGGGACCAAGCCCCGCCCCCGACTCCCTCATCACTGGCTTTGATTGACAGCAGCGGGAGCCAGTGGCAGCAACTTTTTTTGCTTGCTGTCAGGTGTTTTACAGCCAAAGTGACAGTTTAGAAGAAACAAATGCCAGAAATTCACATTTTCCTGCCATCTCCTTTTTGGGGTAAGAAAAAAAACAGCATAGAGACTCCCCAAAGATCCCCCTCTAATACATACTAGACCTTTAATGATTTGTAGGATGTATGTTTGGGGGCCCTGTGCCATTGTTTACAGAAAAAACAATCTAGCAGAGAAATTTGATTTTCTGTCTATTTAAACAGCATTTTTTTTTCAGTTTTGCTGTAGTACACTGTCTACCTCAGTGTTTTTCAACCTTCTTTCAGTCAAGGCACCTTTTAGAATTGTGCACAATTCTGGGGCATATCAGTTTGAGGGACCATTTACATAAGGAGGTGCATCCGAGCTTGAACGCTTTTCTCAACATTCCTGTGTGTTACCTTTTGTAATGGAAACATGCAAAAAGGTGCTGGCATGATTTTTAAATCTCGCCCCATTGAAATGCATGGTAGAGTGGTACCATGCGTTTTAGTGGGCACAAACGTTTATTCAATTGGTAGATGCGTGGGGGTGCCATTAAAAATTAATGGCACCTGTGTGCATCTGCAAAAGGCAACGCATTTTTGTGCGGTGCGGATAAAAACTTGATTTCACACACGTTACCGCACTGTTAAAAAGCCTAAAAATGTTGTTTGTAAAGCAGAGTTAGGTAGTGTGTAAGTTGTAAATCCCCCCGATCCCCAATCCCCCCTGCCAGCAAAAATCCTCCCTCTGTAGAAGTGTGTGTGTAAGGGGGAGGGGGGTTGTACAGGACTGTGCAGGTTGTGATTACTGCCCTCATCCACAATTTCTGCTGAAATGAGCATGAGCAGCCTAGGGAGGAGATAGAGGGAGGTAATCAACCCTGAACAGTCAGATCATTAAAGGGTTAACTTCTATGTACAGAGATGAGGGAGACCACATTACGCACCTCCTCCCTTCTCTCTTCTCTTTTGTGGCATCCCTGGGGACTCTTTTGTGGCCCCCTAGTTGAAAAACCTTGCTCTACATTATACCACTTCATAGGCAGGTTCAAGGCACCACTTAAGCATATTTTTCAAGGAATTCAGCATTTTAATGCTTCATTTTAAGCATAAATACAATTGCTACTCCCCAGATATAATACTTTTATTGCATTGGTACATGTCCTACAGGGTATTGCCTAGCACCCCATGACATTTGTTGGTGAAAATGGTCAGAATTCATTTGAAAGATTCGACACTCAATGCAAAAGGAGTTTGCATTAACATTAAAAATTGTGAGTTGATGTCCACGAACCAAAACCCAGGTACATTAAGCAAATCCCCAATCGCAACAATATACATTACTGTGCAAATGTTTTAGTCAGGTGTGAGAAAATGTACCGTAAATTAAAAATGCTGTTAGAAATAGAAGTGCTAATATTTTATTTCTATCCAATAACAAAATCAAAAGTAAATGAACAGAAGATAAATCCAAATCAAATCAATATTTGGTGTGAACACCCTTTGCCTTCAAAGCAAAGCAAATGCATCAATTCTTGTAGGTATACTTGCACACAGTGTTTGAAGGAACTCGGCAGGTAGGTTGTTCCAAACATCTTGAACAATTAACCACAGATCTTCTGTGGATGTAGGCTGCCTCAAATCCTTTTTTTACTTGCAACCCCAGGCAGACTCAATGATGTTGAAATCAGGGCTCTGTGGGGGCCAAACAGAGGTGTAGCTACAAAGGTCGCTGGGCACCCCTGTTTTACACCTGGATACAATATATTTTCCTGGGTGGTGACGACCTGAAGAAGGAGCGCATGCTCCGCAACGTGTCACCAATTACATCTTTACATCGTGACCAGAAAGTGACATCACGATCTGATTACCTGCATTCCACGGACCCGGGAAACCACAGACACCACCCAGGAATCCCTCCACCATGAAAGCCAGGGGGGATATCACCACCCAGGACCCCCAGGACTACGATGTTCAGACGCCCCAGTTGATTTGACATGCTTTTATCAAGCTTACACAGCTGTTTCTGTTTCAATTAATGACTGTGTTTAAACCTACATATGAAATTGTTGATCTTTAGCACCTGCTTGATATAATTGGGTATTCATACACCTGACTACAAAATCCCTAATTTTATGCACATGTACAAAGCGTGCTATTGTACGAATTTTTGTTGGTTTGAAGCCAAAGGGTAGTCAAACCAAATGTTGATTTGATTTTGATTTTCTTTCCTGTTCGCTCACTTTGCATTAAATTAATTGATAAACAATTAAAATATATATTGTTGAAAGCATTCTTACTTCACAGCATTTCTTGCCTAAAACCTTTGCACAGTACTTTATTTAAGAGACAAACTGTAGCTTTTTCATAAAAAGCAAATCTAAGTAATTGTATTTAGGCACTTCTAAATAATGTATGAAACAATATCTTTGGCTAGGAAGAATATGCTGACCTCAGTTACAGGATGGAGAAAGATGACATTGGCCTTTCATGAAGCAATAAAGACATTGTCAGGGGAGTACAGTGATTAATGGGCCAACTCACCCAAAACTGATAGTTCTGTTCTTGGTAGATGCTGAAGAATTTAAAGAGTTTAAGAGTTCTAAAGAAGTCTGATGACTGGAGTACAGGCACAATCCCATTTAAAAAGGCACCCAGAAGGAAACAGGGTGAAGGAGACTGGCAGATCACCTGGCGTGTAAATGTATCCTAAAGTGGTATTAAACCGAAAACCAAAAATGTAATATACAGTATAGCAACTTACTAGTAGAGATGGCGCGAACCTAAAATTTGCCGTTCGCGAACGGCGAACGCGAACCTCCGCAAATGTTCGCGAACGGGCGAACCGGGCGAACCGAGCGAACCGCCATAGACTTCAATAGGCAGGCAAATTTTAAAACCCACAGGGACTCTTTCTGGCCACAATAGTGATGGAAAAGTTGTTTCAAGGGGACTAACACCTGGACTGTGGCATGCCGGAGGGGGATCCATGGCAAAACTCCCATAGAAAATTACGTAGTTGACGCAGAGTCTGGTTTTAATCCATAAAGGGCATAAATCACATAACATTCCTAAATTGTTTGGAATAACGTGCTTTAAAACATCTAGTGTGTGTATACGATCAGGTATGATGTTGTATCAATCAGGTAGTGTAAGGGTTACGCCCGCTTCACAGTGACAGACCAAACTCTGACAGACCAAACTCCCCGTTTAACGCAAACAACCGCAAACAGTCCATTTGCAGTGGGTACAGTACAGTCTGTGGACCTGACACTCACTGGCAGGCAACTATAAAAAATATATATTTTTTTTAATTTGCAAGGTGCTGTGCCACCATATATATGAGTGGTGGGCACTGCAGTGGGCACAGTACACTCAGTGGACCTGACACTCACTGGCAGGCCAGGCAACTGCAATTATAAAAAATATATATTTTTTTAATTTGCAAGGTGCTGTGCCACCGTATATATATATGAGTGGTGGGCACTGCAGTGGGCACAGTACACTCTGTGGACCTGACACTCACTGGCAGGCCAGGCAACTGCAATTATAAAAAATATATTTTTTTTAATTTGCAAGGTGCTGTGCCACCGTATATATGAGTGGTGGGCACTGCAGTGGGCACAGTACACTCTGTGGACCTGACACTCACTGGCAGGCCAGGCAACTGCAATTATAAAAAATATATTTTTTTAATTTGCTAGGTGCTGTGCCACCGTATATATGAGTGGTGGGCACTGCAGTGGGCACAGTACACTCTGTGGACCTGACACTCACTGGCAGGCCAGGCAACTGCAATTATAAAAAATATATATTTTTTTTAATTTGCAAGGTGCTGTGCCACCGTATAAATCAGTGGTGGGCACTGCAGTGGGCACAGTACACTCTGTGGACCTGACACTCAATGGCAGCCGGCAGGCAACTGCAATTATGACAGAGGAAAAAAATATTATTTTTTAAACTGCAAGGTACTGTGCCACCCGATATGAGTGCGGTGTGCACACAGTACAGTCTGTGGTGGGTCTGTGGCCTCTCACACACGGCGGGCAGGCAACTGCACAATAGATATATATATATATATATATATATATATATATATATATATATATATATCTATCTATATATATATATATATATATATATATATATAGAAAAAAAATTGACTGAAATACCAGCCCTAAAAAGGGCTTTTTGGGGTGCTGTCAGGATGCTGTCCTTACAGCAGGAGTGGATCGAGAACACTATCTAACAACTGTCCCTATTAACAGCAGCAGCAGCAGCACTTTCCCTGCTCTCACTAACACACTGCTTCAGAATGATCTAAGATGGATGCTGCCCTTGCTTTTTTATAGGAGGTGGGAGGGTGTGGAAGGGAGGGTATGCTGATTGGCTGGAATGTGTCTGCTGGCTGTGAGGTACAGGGTCAAAGTTTGCCTCAATGATGAAGTATAGGGGGCGGACCGAACATCGCATATGTTCACCCGCAGCGGCGGACGCGAACAAGCGATGTTCGCCGGGAACTGTTCGCCGGCGAATAGTTCGGGACATCTCTACTTACTTCTCCTTAGATGTGGTGGCTATATTCGTTTTTTTTTTTGTTTTTTTTAAGTTTTTTTAAGGTTTTTTTTCTCCACTGCTTTCTCCTAGTGATCGGACCAGTAACACACCTCCTATAATTTGCAGACACCACTCTGGATGAATGAGCACATGTCTGAGGGGAGGGAATAGTAAGAAGTACTAGTGGATTTAAATACACTAACAATTTGAAGCTGAACTCCAGCTAATACTTTATAATCAGTTACAGCAAACAAGTTCTTCTTTTTCCATAAATAAAAAAAAGCAGATCATTTTAGGCCCCTTTCACACTAGTGCGACTTGTCCCGCGATTTTGGACCGCAAAATCGCATGACAAGTCGTTTTCCATTATTTTCAATGAGCCCCATTCATATCAGTGCATTTTGAAGTCGCACCGACTTCAAAGTAGTTCCTGCACTACTTTGGCACGATTTTAATGCGTTTTGAGGTATATAGCCCTGAGCCATTGCTCAAAATCGCGGCAAAGTCGCGTCGCAAAATCGCGGCAAAATCACGGTAAAATCATGACGCATAAGTGTGAAAGGGGCCTTAAGCATCCCTGCCAGAGTTAAATGGTCTGTCTCAACCCTTTAACAGCAAGAGAGCTTTTCTGTTGAGAAACAGCAGAATTACTGGTCTGATCACCAGATGATAATACAAGAAAGAAAGCATAAAAAAGAAAATGTTAAGCTACAAAATAATAAATGTTTGCTTTTGGGTTTAATACTGTTTTAATTGTTTATAGAAAAAAAACAGGACTAAGCACATTGCTGAGGACAAAGAAAAACTAATACCCACTGTCTACTGTATGTAAATTGAAGTTCACATATACTTAAGGTTACATGAAAACTTCCCAGGCCTTTATTAGTGAGATGTCTGTGCTTGAATTACTGGGTTTTTTTCAGTAGATGCAGCTCACAATTTCTTGAATGTGGTTGCTGCACAATTTTTCTTTTGTTAGGCCTACTTTCTTTATATTCACCTGGTGATCTTGCTAATAAGTATGTTATTTTTGCCCTGATTTAACAGATCAAACTGTCTAGCAAAAGTGGTAGTTAGAGGGTTGAGACAAACCATTAAATGAGAAGTATGGGATAGTACAAATAAAAAGTATTAACTATCCTCACCACAGAACAGCTTTTCTATCTTTCCTCTGTTGTTCTGTTTTTGCAGTGGCCCTATTCTAAAATCTTAGTTAGGAGTAAGTAACGGTCCTCTTCAGGTTTGAACATTTAGAGGGGGTGGTTACATTTGGAGTGCTCCGCCCCCTCATTCTCTCTTCCTTCAGCTCCCGGCTGTGGCCTCTCTTTCGCCACAGATCCACAATCGGGAATGTGCATGCTTCCCAAGTGCCTGCTTCCTCGGCATTACACTGCCAACAAGAAACAGAGGCACATAACTGTATGCTGAGCTGGGGATGTACAACTCCAGGAGACTTTACTGTACAAGAAAAGAATAATCAAATGTTCTCCAGCTGCTTCCCTGCAGTGAGTACTTTTAAGAAAGATTGGCAGGGGAGAAGTTCTTCTGCTTCTCTGTGGCACTGACATAGTAAGAGCTCAGCCTGGATGGGAGGGGGGAGGAGGGAGAAAGCCGTTGCATCTGTGTGGAAAAACTCAGATTGAGAACAGCCTGGATGGGAGGGGGGAGGAGGGAGAAAGCCGCTGCATCTGTGTGAAAAAACTCAGATTGAGAACAGCCTGGATGGGAGGGGGGAGGAGGGAGAAAGCCGCTGCATCTGTGTGAAAAAACTCAGATTGAGAACAGCCTGGATGGGAGGGGGTGAGGGGAGCTGAAGCACTGAAGAAGTCTCAAGAACACGCAGATTTCCAGGAGCCAATATCAGTCATACAGAGGATAAAGGAGGGGGTGGATCCCAACATTATTATCAGCATGATGCTGGATGAGAGACCTTAGCCCTTCCCATGGGAATTTCCTTTGATTTAAAAAAAAAAAGGTGTACATTTAAGAAGACAGAAAAAATATTTTTCATAGAAGCAGCTCACCTGGATAATGCAGACCTCCCCCTTCCGCCTCGATCCGGAGACGCTGTGCCTTGCCAATACACTTCTTCTCCCAAGGCCTGGACAAGCAGGGTGCAGTGGATAGAGGCAGGGGTTAACTGGGAGCTCCAGTAGCTCCCTTCTTCCTCTTCATGTGAAAGAAGACAAACAAATGCACACAAATAAAATGTTGAATTCAAGTAAATCTTTTCACCTGATAACAGAACTTTCACTGCAAACAGCCTTATTTACTGCTCGGCTGACTGTGTATCTTGATCTCCAATCTATGCTGAAACTTTCAGTGCACACTGACAGGTGGCCCGGCAGTACTGTAAATAAGGCGGAATCCTAGTACACACAATCAAAAAATGGGAGGAAAAATACCGCTTTCGAAGCGATCGTACAATAATCTGATCGTTTGCACACAGCTTTCGAGAGTCAATCATGACAGTTTGTCCAAAATTATCCAAAGGGACAAACATGAACATTGTTTTCATATGATACTAGATCATACGATTTTCGTTTTAATCAGCACAGGTTTCGTCCGATAAAAATCGGAAGAACAAGACTACACATGCTCATGCTCAGAAACAAAAGAATACATTAGTATACAATACCATACATTACATCACTTCCGAAGTTGTATTCTGTCGTATGAGAATTTTCGTAAGTTGAGTAACCTCAGCATTTTTGATATGAGACTAGCAGGCAAAAAAAAAAAAAAACGGACGATCATTCGTCCGATATTCTCATTGTGTGTACGAGGCTTGAGCCGGAATGTGCAGTGATCATTTATCTCTGCTAGCCAAACCTGTCAGCATAGACTGGAGCTTGAGACACACAGTCCGCCTGGCAGTAAATAAGGCTGTGTATAGTGAAAGTTATGTTATCAGCTGTGAAGGTTTACTTTAACTTAATCTTTTACTTCTGTGTGTTTATTTGCTTGGCTACTCTTAGTTTGACCAAACATTAAGCAATTTTCTTTTCTTCAACCACTGGAATCTCTCTTGCTGCGCCGTCAGAATACAATGACTTCTGCTGCCGGCTGTAGCCAGCTGCAGTATTTGTATGTAAAAAACCCGATAGGCTTGTTGTATTGAAGTCAATCGATGGATCGACTTCAGTACAATCAGCCTGCCCATAGATAGGTCAAAATTTGTCCAGTTCAGCAGAAGCCGGCTGAATTTCAATTCATCTAAAGCCAGCTTTAGAAGTGGAGTAAGGGGCCACAGATCAGCCCCTAAGAACGGCTGCAATGAGGGATGCTCAAACCAACTTAGTGTAAATTTCAAAAGACTTTATTGAAGAGCAAAGGACACACTGTCTAAAAATGCCCCTACACAGGGGAACAATTTACAAATAAATCCAAGGTGCAATAGTTAGTGAACCAACAACAAGCATGACAAATAACATAAAACAATGACTCACACACACAAGGCCGGCCTCACATTCATACCAGAAGATTTGACCAACAGACACCTGGGCGAGCTGCATACATTCCTTCAACAGGAATATGTGAATGCTGCTGGCTCATGGGTCCGCTGGTCGGCATGCCACAATATGTTTGATTGATTGTAGATGTGTATGACCAAAAACTTCACCAGCAATTCATCAAGGTTATAGACATCATTATGTATGACCCCATCTAGTCAACCTAATACTTCAGAGCCAATTTCATTCGCAACCAATTGATCAATACTTGAATCTGTATAACAGGAATGCAAGTTTGACGGAAGTATTAGTTCGTAATTCAGACTCAGACCAAGTTATGACATTCCTATTCATAGATGGATAGAGATAATCTTTTCTCTTGGCATCCTAAGCAGTCCCAGTATGGAGGAGTGTAGCTAAAGGATTGTCTGTGTGCCGACAGAGATGGGGTGAATATGGTACCAGTCCTATGAATGGACAGTGACTGACGTCCTGCAATTGGTGAAGTGTGGGCCCCACTTAAGTGTTTCGTTGCAATATCAGGCCGACATTGTCACCCTACAGCAGAGAGTCTCTCCTTAGCGTGTAAATGAGGGAGCGGGAGCTGGGGAGAGACGCAGTATGGCTAAGTAACTGCGCGGGCTCACACCAAAGTAGAGTTGTATTAAATATAGGTAGAGTACTGTTGGCCCACAGATGGCCTTTTACTGTGTTGCAATGGCTTTGCTATGTACTCAATACAGCCGGTGTTCACTGCCTTTTCTCTATCCCCAAATGCTGATTAGCTATTGCTCACCGTTCAAATGCTACTCCTGGTGGAAGGGCTTCTGTTGTCCCTCAGCGGGTGTGGATGAAGTGAGGGCCCGATAGGCAGGTTCGGCTCCGGCGTGCCACGAGGAAGCAGCGTGTACCGTGTATCGCGGTGTCACAACGACATGGGCTGGAGCTGGAACGCATCGGTGGCTCTTCCGGGTGACGTGCGGCCGGCGTGTGACGTCAACGCGTTTCGCGTGCGTGATGCACGCTTCGTCAGGACGTCATTGGATGGTACGGAGGGTCAATATAAAGGGAAGTAGCCTGATTCGCAAGTGCTAACAGGTGACAGCACAACAGACATTCCTCTATTACCGCCTCCTGTGCAGTTTAAAAACCAGATGGTGAAACGCCATCTTGTGGTAAAAAACAGGATGGTTTTCAATTTGGATTGAGTTCTGGAGCCACGCCTTGTATGTCAGTAGGCACGATATATTAAGCATTACCTGTTTTTTACCACAAGATGGCGTTTCGCCATCCTGTTTTTTTTATAACTGCACAGGAGGCGGTAATAGAGGAATGTCTGTTGTGCTGTCACCTGTTAGCACTTGCGAATCAGGCTACTTCCCTTTATATTGACCCTCCGTACCATCCAATGACGTCCTGACGAAGTGTGCGTCACGCACGAGAAACGCGTTGACGTCACACGCCGGCCGCACGTCACCCGGAAGAGCCACCGATGCGTTCCAGCTCCAGCCTATGGCGTTGTGACACCGCGATACACGGTACACGCTGCCTCCTCGTGGCACCCTGGAGCCGAACCTGCCTATCGGGCCCTCACTTCATCCACACCCGCTGAGAGACAACAGAAGCCCTTCCACCAGGAGTAGCATTTGAACGGTGAGCAATAGCTAATCAGCATTTGGGGATAGAGAAAAGGCAGTGAACACCGGCTGTATTGAGTACATAGCAAAGCCATTGCAACACAGTAAAAGGCCATCTGTGGGCCAACAGTACTCTACCTATATTTAATACAGCTCTACTTTGGTGTGAGCCCGCGCAGTTACTTAGCCATACTGCGTCTCTCCCCAGCTCCCGCTCCCTCATTTACACGCTAAGGAGAGACTCTCTGCTGTAGGGTGACAATGTCGGCCTGATATTGCAACGAAACACTTAAGTGGGGCCCACACTTCACCAATTCCAGGATGTCAGTCACTGTCCATTCATAGGACTGGTACCATATTCACCCCATCTCTGTCGGCACACAGACAATCCTTTAGCTACACTCCTCCATACTAGGACTGCTTAGGATGCCAAGAGAAAAGATTATCTCTATCCATCTATGAATAGGAATGTCATAACTTGGTCTGAGTCTGAATTACGAACGAATACTTCCGTCAAACTTGCATTCCTGTTATACAGATTCAAGTATTGATCAATTGGTTGCGAATGAAATTGGCTCTGAAGTATCAGGTTGACTAGATGGGGTCATACATAATGATGTCTATAACCTTGATGAATTGCTGGTGAAGTTTTTGGTCATACACATCTACAATCAATCAAACATATTGTGGCATGCCGACCAGCGGACCCATGAGCCAGCAGCATTCACATATTCCTGTTGAAGGAATGTATGCAGCTCGCCCAGGTGTCTGTTGGTCAAATCTTCTGGTATGAATGTGAGGCCGGCCTTGTGTGTGTGAGTCATTGTTTTATGTTATTTGTCATGCTTGTTGTTGGTTCACTAACTATTGCACCTTGGATTTATTTGTAAATTGTTCCCCTGTGTAGGGGCATTTTTAGACAGTGTGTCCTTTGCTCTTCAATAAAGTCTTTTGAAATTTACACTAAGTTGGTTTGAGCATCCCTCATTGCAGCCGTTCTTAGTGGCTGATCTGTGGCCCCTTACTCCCCTTTTTAATCCATGTTATTTAGGCTGCGGTGGCTCCCTACTTATTATTTAAGACCATCTGGATTTCTAATAGGTCTCTTGACGGTTTGTGCCCAGGTACATCACTGGACACAATAGTCTCTGACTTAGGTGTACCTTCCTTTCAGCTTTAGAAGTGCCCTCTTTCTTTTATCTTGTATTCTTTTTGCCTATAGATTAAGAGGGGCTCTTGGGATCCTGATGTAAGGAGAAAAGGGGGGCTGAAGCAAAGGCAGTAAACCGAGGACCTGATGTAACTAGGGAAACTCTGGAAACTCTCCTTTAAGGGGGAGGGACCTTGAGGTAAGGAGGGGGGGGGGTCTCTAGGGACCCTGATGTTGACTCTAGAAACTCTGATGTTAGGGGGATCCTGATGTCAGGTGGGTGGTTCTGGGAACTCTAATTTAAGAGGGGTGACTCTGGGGGCTCTAATGTAAAAAGGAAGGCTCTGGGAACCCTGAATGAAAGGTGGGTCTCTAAGAACCATGATGTTAGGGGGTGTAACTCTTGGGGCCCTGTTTTTGCAGGAGGACTCTGATGTAGATGTGGGACTCTGGGTGGAAATTCTGATGAGGATTCTTGATGTAACAGGGGAATCTGATGTGAACAGATGGGCTCATCTTGATGCTGCACTCTATATGTTGTTTTAATGTTACTTAGTTTTGACCCCTGCAATCTATACTGTACATTATGTTGTACATTACATAGTCCTGACCAAAATTTTCATTGTCCCAACAGTTGCTGGTTTTCATGAAGTTTTTCTTTAAGATAGGCTCAGACAGACAAAGTGATCACTTTTAGTGTGCATGCAATGCATATGTGATGGAAAGGTTTACATTTTTAAAATAATGCTTTGTTCTGAGGTTTATGTGTATCTGTGAGACTGTGATTAGTGACATAGTAAGTAGTATTTTGTGGGTTTGATGACTATGGTATAAGTGAGCAAAGTATACAGCGACAAGGCACAGATTCTGTTTATTCTTCCCATTTTATACTCCTCCCACTGTTAGGCAAAATCTGTCTTCGGTGTCACTTAGTACTGACCTATGAATTCTGCCTAATCTACTACTGACCTTTGAACTTTGCATCATTTACTGCTGCCCCTTGTCCTCTGCCCTGCTTACCTAAAACTCCAAGGTAAAAGAAGAGTGAGGAATTGTGGAAGTTTGAATGTCCAGAGCATATAAGAAGACAGGAGCTGAATTGATCTTAGTCTACAGGTATAAAAACAAATATATATAAGGGCTTGGAGGAAGTCCTTCCTGAGAGGCAGCAGGAGCAAGGAGGACAGTGTAAGTACTAAAGCATAGTACAAGGACATACACATGTAGCAGCTCTCTCTTGAAAACAGTGGTGTGCTTAGGTCTTCTTTAAACCTTATCCTGGGAGATCCTTAGAGAGGACTGGTTGACTGGTGAAGAGAGTCTGTCAAGTGGACTGGTAAAGAAACAGCCAAGTGGGCTGGTAAAGTGACAGCCAGGTGGGCTAGCATTTCCTGCAGTGGAAGAGCTGGGACCAGTGTCTGCAGGGGAGTTGGAGGTACTCCAGGATGCAATTCACAATACATTGTGCTACTTTCTAAAGAAACTCAGAGTTCCTAGCCTGTAAGGGGCTGTTGCAGAGACTGTTAGCTTGTGCAGAGAAATCAACTGAAGCTGTACAGAAGAATCAATCGGATTTGTATATAGGGAGGATGTTGTCACTGATTTTGTCACTATCAAGTTGGGCATCCCATAATTTATATCCCCATCCAAGTTTTTACTCCCTAATAAAAACACCAAACAAAGTTCTAGGACTGTTCACTGTGTTTGGATAAAAGCTAATAAATGTTATGTGCCTGGCTGTGCAGCAGTGGGGAACCCTGTCACCTGCAACCCCTACGGGGGTAGTGTTACGTCACCTG
Organism: Pelophylax lessonae; assembly: GCF_965119305.1. NCBI lineage: Eukaryota > Metazoa > Chordata > Amphibia > Anura > Ranidae > Pelophylax > Pelophylax lessonae. The sequence continues at coordinate 447,235,174 of NC_138771.1, forward strand.
AAAGTTAGCTTTAGTGGGAAACTTGGCATTCATATCCATACATAATTTTTGTCATGTCTGGAGAGAAATTGGTCACCCCACAAGTCTGACGCAGGAGTCCATCATGAAGACAAAATGTCTGGTACTTCAGGCTGCCTTTCTGGTCTAGTTTCTGGCCTGGCTGTCTGATCGGAGTTCTGCCTGACAGGCTGGTTTGAGTTCTGCCTAGTGTAATTACTATATTAGGCAGTGTACAGAGGTCAGCAGGATGTTGGGCAGTGTACAGGGGTCATTAGTATGCAAGAAAGTGTACAGGGGTCATTGGTATGTAGAGCAGTGTACAAGGGTCAGTAGCAGGGCTCATAAGTATGTAAGGCAGTGTGCAGGGGACAGTAGTTTGTATGGCACTGTACAAGGGTCAATTGTATCTAAAACAGTGTACAGGGGTCAGTAGTTTGTAGGGCAGAGTGCAGGGGTCAGTAGTTTGTGAGGCAGTGTACAGAGACCATTAGTTTGTAAGCAGAGTACAGGGATTAGCAGTTTTTAGGGGAGATTATAGGAGTCAGCAGGGAAGAGGACAGGGGCCAGCAGGGCAGTGTACAGTGGGTCAGCAGGGAAGAGGACAGGGATCATCAGGGTAAAGAACAGAGGTTAGGCAGAGGACAGGGATAAGCAGAACAGAGAGTGGAGAACAGGAATCAGAAGGGTGGAGGACAGGGGTTAGTAGGGCGGAGGACAGGGGTCAACAGGGCAGTGTACATATGTCAGCAGGACAGAGGAACGGGGGTCACAGGGCAGAGATGGAGTCAGTAGGGCAGAGAATAGGGGTCATTTGGATCAGAGATTTCCCCCATATGCAGAGCAGGAAAGTAACAGTAATACATTGCTCTCCTGGTGCACTGATTCCAGCCGGCCCTTCTCTCTCATCCATCCCATATGATCTCACATACAATCGCCTGGGATGGACAGGAGAAGAGGGCCAGCATGGATTGGTGCAGTACAGAGCAGTTGGGGGAGGAGCACTTCAGATGGAGGGTTGAAAAGGTGGGGACGCAATCTACCTGTCAGGTGCCTGCGATTGACAGGTTGCTGACCCCTAGTCTAAAGGATTCAAGCAAAATAAAGCCAGGACACAGGAGACCTTTAGAAATTGTTGTAATTCAAATGCAGTGTATGCCCTAAGGCCTCTTCATCACGTTGTGTTTCTTGTTTTTTCACGTGTTTGTATAAAAGACCAAGGTATGGGCATACTGAACGTCAGTGCCAACTAGTAAAAAGATATGTCGCTCAGTGTGAATAGCAAGGATAGCATGGAGAAGAGGGACAGAGTGGAATAGAGGATGATTGGAAGGGGTTTGCGGAGGGGTAAGTGAAAGGGGAGGGAAAAGAATGGGGATGGAAAGGTGCACCAGGCAGTGAAAATAATTTTGATTGCATATATTACCTTATGGCATACAAAAAAAGGTTTATAAGCTGTATGAAGGCACATTCAAGGAGGAAAGTAGAGATTGCGGTAGAGCTCCAGCCTTTAGTTAGTAAGTAATTGTTTGAACATATCCTTACAGGTGTATTCAGTCCAATAAAACCACATAACAAAAAGATTGTTTTAATGTGCTGGTAAAACTTTCCTTTAATATCTTCACCTCATTTTTTCCATTACTGGATTGTTTGGGTGAGGCAGGTTTCCACAATGCTGGAATATATGAATGGGCAGAGTACTGATTTTTGTTATAGGTTTTATGGGTATGGAGTTGTGGTGTTGGAGAAAGAGCACTGGTGTCCTTGGGATTGTCCTATCTGTGAATATTTTAGTTATCTTGAGTATTTGTGTGCAAAACTTATTCAGTGCAGAACAAGACAAAAAAATGTGCAATCGATCGCCTAGTTCTTGTCCCCATCTCCGGCATGATGCTGGGACGATGGATTAAATGGTATACATCACTGTAGGGGTACAGTACCAGCGGGTGCCTATCTTGTAGCAGATTCCTGGTATCTATTGCTCATGGAAGACTTGTACGACATGGTAACTATTTTTGATTGTCCCTTGGGAGAGTCATCCACCCAGGTCTTTCTCCCAGTGCTCCAGATGGTGCAGTGGGCTTCCAAAAGAATCCGCAGGATGCAATTTGTATTATAAGGAATGTCTGGGTTATTTTAAAGATGTTTTAAAAGCACAATCAATGTCCCAAATGTATGTGATGTATACAAATATGGTATTAGCTTTTTATATATTTAATTTGAAAGGATAACAAAATGTTGCTTTTTCACATTACATCTTAAAAACAACAGAACGATTCATACTTCCATGGTTAGCTCACGTGGCAAATTACGATAATTAAACATTCAACAAGGAATCATTTCCTGTATAGATTCATTGTACACAGAGGTATTAATTACCAGTCCCAGTGTGACTGAGAAATAACTGGCAAATTGTGTCAGTGTATAATTAAGAATCTGAAACAGGTTACGTAATAGTTATATAGCGATTCTTTTGCTTTATCATTTCTCAGAGGTGTTATCTGTGGCTTAGCTGCTGTTATATAATTCCATACAAGCTTGCTGAAGACCATGGGCAAAAAAGACATGGAACCAAATTCCCTGGCCTTGCATGCTCACAACAGAGTATACATTTAAATAGGTAAAGTTTGTAGACAAAGTATATGTGGAAAAATGCATTTACTAACATTTTTGAGAATCTTAGCTCTATGTATAATATTTGGTTCACTACGCTCTTGACCACCACTAGAGGGCACACTTTGGGAAAAAAACACCTGGTGTTGGGCTAAATGTGCAGTTCTCTTGGGAGCACAATGGGAAGTTAAATTTTGAAACAGGGTACTTCAGGCCATACTGTTGCAAAAACAACCCCTAATTGTACCTATTGCTTGGGACTGCATGGACACGTGCAAATGTATAGTTCACATAGAAAAAAACAATTATCAACTTGTCCTGTCCTTAGTTTATAGTATCCAAACTGCTGGTTCAACTATGTATGTAACTACTGTATGTACTATGTAACTGTAATATAACTACGAAAGATGAGATGATATCAAAATAACATCTGAGATAGTATTTTCTGGCCATACTTATAACACCTGACTACCTATTCTACTATATGGCCAAAGTTATGTGGTCACCCCTTACAAATATTGAGCTAAGGAGTTTCTAGAGAATGGAGCAATTAATTCTACATCGATCAAAGACATTTAAAACAATTGCACATTTCCAATCTTGTAGTAACAGTTTGGAGAAGGCCATTTCCTGTCCTAGCATGATCGTAATTCTGTGCACAAAGCCAGGTCCATAAAGACATGGTTTGACGAGTTTGGTGTAGAGGATCTTAGATGACCTGATCAAAGCCCTAACTACACCCTGGACTAATTGAATCACCCTTTGCAAACGAGGTCTTCTCTTCTAATATCAGAACCTCTCCAAACAAATTTTTTTTTTGAGCGAATGGTAATGCTGAAGCAAAACTGAGAACAGATCTTTTATATACACATCTGTTTTATTTTTTCCACATAGTTAAATGTATATGACATGTACATAAAACTGAAATATACTGAGTGTTATATTATGAAGAATATTAAAATTCTCTGATAGATTTAAGAAGGGTACAAAGGTTTCCATATACTGTATGAGAACGTGGTCCAACCCATTCTCAGAATGCTGAAAAAGGTCTCTTTCATAGTACGGTAAAATACAGTGATTCATGGTTAACCTGCTACCTTTTTCAGCTAAGCTCTGCTTTGACAGTATTTTTTGAACTCATAGCTCTTAGTCCTTTTCCTAAATGTTCCATCACTTCCTTCGACCTTTACATGTGCAAGAAACTCTTTGGAAAAGGTCAGATTGGAAGGCAGGCTAATCATATATTACTTACATTTCTAAACTATTAGGAAGGTCAAAGCCCTTAATTGGAAAGTCAGGTTAACAAAACACGGATATCTTAAAGAGGAAAATTTGATTTTTGCAAGGTCTTTGAGAATCCTTAATAATAGGGCAATTCTTATGCAACCTTTGTGACAAAATAATTAGCTTTAAATAATACATTCTCAGGCATTACATATTAAGATTACATTGCTCTTTAAGTCTGAAGTGAAAATAACACAATAACAGAAATCGTGCCATAGAGCAAAAGGGGAAAGTTATTCTCAGGTGGAGTGCTTTAACTTGTTACCTACTGGCTGCACAGGAGGTGAAGCTTTATAGAAGATCCAAAATTCATAACAATCTCATATAAGCCTTAAAGTGTAACTTCCCCATTGGTGCCATTTCACTTATGGGATCCATTGAGATATGGCTGATGAGGCCACACATGGCTTTGTAAGATTTTCACAGTTAGGTATGCACATATGCTACACACTCCCATTTATTCCTATGGAGACCTCTAGAATATGGATTAGGAACTCAGAATAACTGTTTTTTTTTTTTTTTTTCGTTTTTTTTTTGTAGGTTATAAACAAGATTTCTTCATATGTGTAATGTTTTTCAAAGTCTTGGGTACCAACTGTAAGATGTAAACCAACATAATTTACATGTTCTTCAATGTCTTAAGTACCAACTACACTTCTCATCTATAGTATTAATGTATGGCCATAGATTTTGTCCAAAAAAGTATTCATTTAGTCCAGCGTAAAAAAAGCCAATATCCTTTGCGTACTGCCTGAAGCACTAGCATGAGGTGTTATGTCTGTATTTGCGGATCAGTCAATGTCTATTTGAACAAACACAGCAGAGGTGGGATCCCTGTGTAACGTTAAAAAACCCTACCTCGTGAAAATTCCCTACCCTCGTCACTTCCTGTCATATACGTAATGGAACAGCTGAACAGCTTAGCAGTGTGCATGCTCACAGCTCCGGATACGTCATAGAGCAGCTGAGGAGCTTAGCATTGCTCATGCTCGGAGGGTAGGGAATTTTCACGGTAGTGTGTTGTAACGTTACACCGCCTCAGCTGTTGCCGCGGTTACATTAAAACATCTCCGCTGCAACATGAAAGCATCTCCGATCCTACCCCTGTCACTTCCCTGATCTCGGCTACTAAATGTAAAAGCGGCGGGTGTATGAAAATATAAATCACGGAGATCTCTGCTCCGTGATTTGTATTTTCATAGACCCGCCGTTACACACACTACCGTGAAAATTCCCTACCCTCCGAGCATGCGCAATGCTAAGCTCCTCAGCTGTTCAATGACGTGGGTGCACCGGAAGTGACGAGGGTAGGGAATTTTCACGGGTATGCTTTTTTCACGGAACACCTGGCTGAACTTTCTCAGGTGATCCAAGTACAGCTGTTGGTGGCCTTTTGTGCTCTCCTCTCAGGAAAGCAGATTAACTCTTTTGATGTTACCAGGAAGGGAGGTGTGGGTTTTGGGCATGATGCTCTCCATTTATAGCCCTGAGGTTTTCTTGGCTGACACATAGGCAAATGATTGGAGAAAAACACCCAGTGAATTGCCAGAAGCATAACCCTTAAACTTGCTGAGATCTTGGTAGACAATGTTTGGATAGGATCATAACGTAGGATAATGAGAGGGGGTTGGCGTTTAGAATTATCATTACAGAATTAACAACAAGCACACAAACAACAGAATATAGAATACAGACTAAAGTCATAAACTGCACAACCACTACAATTGCAGCCCAAACACCCAAAACCTACAAAAGACGAAGGGAATTTTTTTTGCTAACATACTGCGAAAATATATTTATGGCTTCTGCTACAGTGGTGATAAATTTCAGAGGAGATGATGGATGAACTTGTAGGCAATGAAGATGACCCCTGAGTGCGCTGGCTGCCTCTGGATGGTGAAAAGAACATGGTTGCCCTTTATACAGTATATAAAGTGGTGTCCTGGCCTTTTCGAAAACATACCTTTTCATAAGCCTATGAAAAAAATGTATCATATAAAAAGAGGGAAGCCATGATATCAAAGCACAGTACGTACTATGTTCACTGAACTAATTCCTCCTAGTGTTGCATCAACACATTCAGAAAGTGTATACTCACATGCACATACAATGAAGAACAGAAGAGCAAACTGCAGGAAAAATATGGACAAAGGGAAGGATGTATGTGGAAAGAGGAAATGAATGATGTGCAAAGGTCATTGTGCAACAGAGGATATGTCTATTCCGACAGTGACAAATTTAATAAAGTGTCATCTCAGAGGCTGTTTACTTTTTATTCTCAATGTGATGGACTTGTTCTACTCAGAGTTAGTTGAAATTTTCCAGACTGAGCATATATATTTTTTAGAGATGCAGTACAGATTTTTTATTAAACCTTTCATAATCCATAAAGTCCATTTGCTACTTTCAGGTATCCATTGAACAGAGCATATACACTATATTACCAAAAGTATTGTGGCGCCTGTCTTTACACAAACATGAACTTTAATGGCACCCCAGTCTTAGTCCATAGGGTTCAATATTGAGTTGGCCCACATTTTGCAGATATAACAGCTTCAACCCTTCTGGGAAGGCTGTCCACAAGGTTTAGGAGTGTGTCTGTGGGACTGTTTGACCATTCTTCCAGAAGCGCATTTGAGAGGTCAGGCACTGATGTGGATAAGAAGGTCTGCCTCGCAGTCTGCGCTCTAATTCATCCCAAAAGGTGTTCTATCAGGTTGAGGTCAGGACTCTGTGAAGGCAAGTCAAGTTCCTCCATCCCAAGCTCGCTCATCCATGTCTTTATGGACCTTGCTTTGTGCAGTGGTTGGAACAGAAAGGGCCAAGTGGTTGGAACAGAAAGGGCCAATCCCAAACTCTTTCCACAAAGTTTGGAGCATGATATTGTCCAAAATGTCTTGGTATGCTGGTGCCTTAAGAGTTTCCTTCACTGGAACTAAGGGGGCAAGGCCAACCCCGGAAAAACAACCCCACACCATAATCCTCCCTCCACCAAATGATTTGGACCAGTGCACAAAGCAAGGTCCATAAGGACATGGATGAGTGAGTTTGGGGTCGAGGAATTTGACTGGCCTGCACAGAGTCCTGATCTCAACCCGAGAGAACACCTTTGGGATGAATTAGAGCAGAGACTGTGTGCCAGGCCTTCTCTCCAACATGAGTGCCTGACCTCACAAATGCTCTTCTGGAAGAATGGTCAAACATTCCCATAGAAACACTCCTAAACCTTGTGGACGGCCTTCCCAGAAGAGTTGAAGCGGTTATAGCTGCAAAGGATGGGTTAGCTCAATATTGAACCCTACGGACTAAAACTGGGATGCCATTAAAGTTCATGTGTGTGTAAGGGAAAGCGTCCCAAAACCTTTGGTAATATAGTGTATGTGAGTGCCAATTTGGATGGCTAATTAAATGGCAGGCCCAGATTTTAGTTTTGGGATCATAAAAGTAAAACTTTTCTACTGTTTCTATTGTAACATTTAAAAAATGCTAGTTGGCTGACTATTATACAAACCCACCGATGTTAAAACATCCCTAGTCACTGACCTGGAAAAATTGTATAGATCAGGAAAGTCAAGGAGGGAGTCAGAAGGTAATTTCTATACTTGATATATATGAGTGGTTCCTGCGCTATCTGAGGTGGTGTATATTTTCCTTCTTACTGCAGCCCCACGGTGCTGGTACCAGAAACCAGTTTATACAGGTAAAAATATTGTAAGTTTGTGGCGCGCTTCAGAAGTGAAAATACAAATGCCTTATAAACTGATGTGAATCTGTATATAATCCTTGAATAAAACTGTGTTCTTTCTTAGCTGAAAAATAGTTGGTCACTTAAAATTATACCGTGATTAAATATATTGCAAAATATAAATAAATAATTAAATGGTTCCAATATGCCTCTATATTGTGTTAATTATATATCAAAAAGTGCTGGGTGCTTGTGTTCCAATGAATAAAATAAATAAATATCCAATTGACTCAATATAAATATTTCTTCAAAATCAATCAAAAGTGCTCTGTGCTTTCTTCAATTAAAAATTAATACAGTGCTGTGTTTCATAATGTCCATATACATGAATCCAAACAATAAGGTGCAATTCTATTCAATATCTTCAAAAGTGCTCTCATGCAAAGGAAAAGTGTTGTGACTTTCTGCCTCCACCAGGTGTCACATCTAGGTGCTCTGGACTCTCACCTTAATAAGGTGTATATTGCGCCTATTATATACAACTTAGCCTCCGAATAGATAGTTGAGGGCTTTTTAATCGTTCCGATATCCTGTTATGACCACGGGTGTTTCCTGTCTTGTCCGTATCTGGGGGGTTATACGCTTTCTGGCGTCCTGAACTCCTTATCGTACCTCGGGCTGGTCATAGATGGATCAAAATATAGTCCGTTCAGCAAGGATCAGCAAATGTTGATCATTGTATGGCACTCCGGCAATATCAACTGAGTCGGTGGCTGGCTGTCTTAGTGTCTCATAGGCAAACAGAGGCCATACAGCTCCCCAAGGGCAAAGGAAGGAAAAAGGGGATGGAAAGGCATGCATAAAACCAGTTGAGCATCTACAAATGCTCCGGGTATATCCTGCCCATCTGAGACACCTTTTCTGAGCAGCTTGCGCAGGAAACAAATTTGGTGGGAATTTGGAGCGTATAAATGTCACGATCGTCAAAGGAAGTTCATTCACATCACAGGTGAGTATGAGGAAATGTCCAGATGGGTCAACCGCAATCCACAGATGGCCTGGAGCATGACCAAAAAGAAGAACCACTTTAATTATTTATTTATATTTTGCAATATATTTAATCACGGTATAATTTTAAGTGACCAACTATTTTTCAGCTAAGAAAGAACACAGTTTTATTCAAGGATTATATACAGATTCACATCAGTTTATAAGGCATTTGTATTTTCACTTCTGAAGCGCGCCACAAACTTACAATATTAATTTCTATACTTGGTCTGGATTATTGACTTAGAGTATAGAAGCAAGAGGGTTATCCTTTTAGCATGACTGGTATTTGGAGAATGAAGTTATAAACAGACTTCAGTGGCTGCCACATTCTGTTTTTCTAGAAACTCTAAAACACATACTCGCAAGAACCTACTAACCTCTAGGGTATGCTGGGAGGGAGGCACATGGATTCAGGTGTTGTCATATATACTTAACAGGACACAAAATGGAGAATGCATTCAATATGGATGTCTACCAATGATGAAAGAATGAGAACAGCACAGAGATAAACAAAGAGTGCTGCAGATTCCAGTAGAGACCACAATGATAACTGATATTGGCCAGGTGTCTGACACATAGACAGTATTCGAATGGTGAAGCAATGGTTGCTCACCTTGCAGAGCCAAGCATTTGGCTTCACTGGGGTCATTATTCCTATTTTAGAGGGACACGTCCCTTTTTTCCTTTTATTAAATTAAATAAAAAAATATATTAACATTAACAAGAGACATTAGAGCTGATTATTAAAGCAGGAGTAAAGTAGTGGTCCCTACACCCCTAAGACATTTTTGATTAATGTTTATACCCCCCTACAAACATAATATCCCATTTGAGTAAGAAGAAGTCTACAGTAATTTCTAGTTTTCCAAACTGAACCATATACATAACTGTGGTTAAGCAAATTGAACAAAAAAAAAATAAAAAATAAAAAAGCCTTTAAGCGCATAAAAAATGCAAATATAAATTGAGCAATAAGGTTCTAACTTATTCAGAAAAAAAATGTAGAATATAAAAGCAATCCCAATTGTGAACATAAAATTCAATGATTTCTGTCGGGGTTATTGGGGGTTGATTAAAATAATAATAGGTAAAAAGAAAAATGATTTTAAAAGCCATGTATATTTCATATTATGCATATAAGAGATTCTGAACAGGATGGCGTCCATCTTGTTTTTAAGGTGAAACAAAGTTCATATATACTTGTTAAACAAAATGTCTCTCACAGGCTTACAAAGGGTCTATGGTCTCAACAGAGATCTTTGTATTTCTATGTAATCGTAAATAAGATCCCTTTTGACATCTCGATCAGATAAAACTTAGTCAGTCTGACGCTATGTTAAGGGGGGATATCTCAGTCTGTCTATAAGTACAGGCATACCCCACTTTTAAGTACGCAATGGGACCGGAGCATGTATGTAAAACGAAAATGTACTTAAAGTGAAGCAATACCTTTTTTTCACTTCTCAATGCATGTACTACATTCCAATAGTCATTTAGAGGCATAACTGATATAAATAATGCATTGATAACTAAAATAAACATAATACAGTACAGTATTAAAAAAAAATTGTAAGCTTACCCCATCTTGATTGTTGTCGCAAGGCCAGAGAAGCTGAGAGAGTTTAATGTAGTAGGAATGATGAAGGCATACAGGTATCTTCTGTTTCACAAGCCAAGTCTTCAAAGGCGAGACGCTTTCTTGCTGGTGAATTGGGTCTACAAGTAGAAGTAGCAATCAGAGTAGGAGCAGCTGGAAATGGACTGGAAGGCATACAGGTATCTTCTGTTTCACAAGTCAAGTCTTCAAAGGCGAGACGCTTTCTTGCTGGAGAATTGGGTGTACTACAAATAGCAATCAGTGTAGGAGCAGGACTTGATGATGATGTCGGAGCTGAAAATGGACTGGCAGGCATACAAGAATTTTCTGTTTCACAAGTCAAGTCTTCAAAGGCGAGATACTGTCTTGCTGGCAAAGTGGGTGTATTACAAAGATCAATCAGAGTAGAAGCAGGGCTTGATGGGGATGTCAGAGGTGAAAATGGACTGTCCGTTGATGATGATCTAGGATCAAAATGACTGTCAGTCAATGTGGATGATGTGCGTGCTGATGGACTTTTAGGAAAGTAACTGTCTATGGAGGTTTGAAGTGTTGCTCTCTTCTTTTCCCTGTAGATTTCTTTGTAGCAGGCATAAGCCCCTGAAATGTTAGCATTGACTTTGGAACTTCTTTCAAAATCCCTATCATGCTTTTCAAAAAGAGCCATGGCGCTATCAAGATGACGAAAAGCTTCAAAGAGAATTTTTGTAGTTAAGCCTTCAGGCTGTTCAATGATCTCAACCTCATCCTGCACATCTTCTTCTCTCTCCTCTTCAAGTTCTAGAAGATCTTCATTGCTGAGGGGCTCAGTGTGGGATGCAAGCAGTTCAGCAACATCTTCTGGCTCCACTTCCAGCTCTAACTGCCTTGCCATCTCTACAATATTTTCAGTAACATTAGCTACATGTTCTTCAAAGCCTTCAGAATCATCAACTAACTGTGGGCATAATTTTTTCCAGGCCCTTTTCATTGTGGTTTCCTTTATGTCATTCCAAGCATCTCTTACAGTTTTAATGCAATCCAAGATGTTAAAACTTTTCCAGAATTTGGATAGAACTTCTTTACCATCACCTTCTTCTTTGTCTATTGCTGCAACACACTTGCTGAATGTTCTTTTCAAGTAGTTCAACTTGAAGGCGGCTATGACACATTGATCCATTGGCTGTAGTAGTGAGGTGGTATTTGGTGGTAGGAATTGCACTCGAATGTTAGGGTTCAGCTCATCTAGCGTTCGAGGGTGTCCAGGGGCATTATCAACAAGCAGCAAAATGTGGAAAGGGACACCGTTGTCCTTGCAATAGGCTTTCACCTCTGGAACAAAGCAGGTGTCAAACCAATCTTCAAAAAGGGTTGCAGTTACCCATGCTTTTTTGTTAGCTCTCCAGTGCACTGGAAGTCTAGTTTTAACGTAGTTCTTCAAAGCTCTCGGATTTTCCCATCGGTAAATTAGCAAAGGCTTTAGCTTTAAGGTACCAGAAGCATTGCCACCTAACAGAAGGGTTATTCTATCTTTAGCTGGCTTGTAGCCTGGCATTGATTTTTCCTGTCTTGCGATGAAGGTTCTTGCAGGCATCTTCTTCCAAAATAGCCCAGTCTCATCCACATTAAAAATTTGATCCATGGAGTAGCCTCCGTCTTCAATAATTTTGGCCAATTCTGTTGGATAGCTTTCTGCAGCCTCAGTATCTGCAGCAGCTGCCTCTCCTTGTATTTTAATGTTATGTAGGTTAGACCTTTTCTTGAACCTATCAAACCATCCACGGCTTGCAAAAAATTCTGCATCCTTTGCTGCCTCACCTTTCTTAGCCTTCAAGTCATTGAATAGGCTTAAGGCTTTACTTTGTATAATTGCCTGGTTTACAGGAACATGACGTGTAGTCTGATTTTCTATCCAAAGTGTTAAGAGTCTCTCCATGTCTGCAACAATGCTATCTCTTTTTCGAATTGTTGTTGCGTTAACGGGTGTAGCACTCTTAATTTCTGCAAGAATTTTTTCTCTGTTTTTCATGATGGTGTTAACTGTAGTCCGAGTGAAGCCTAGCCTTCGGCCTATTTCAGCTTGAGGTACACCTTCATCATACAATTTAATAATTTTAGCCTTCATATCCAAGGTAATAGATTGACGTTTTTTTTTTGTATCTGTCATTATTGATGTACAGTGCTGTACACGAAAAGTACCTGTAACAATCAAAAGAACAGTGGATACAGGTGTTACCAAAAAAAAATACACAGTACAGGTAACGTACGAGTACAGTACATTTGCTCTAATGTTTACAGCAGTGCAATTACCTGTATGTTGGCAGGTTTTTGGGTGAACGGTGGGCAGTCGGCAACCGTGGGATGGCTGGCAGGCAACTCTGAGCTGGCTGTGGGCTGGCAACTATGGGCTGGTGGTAACTCTTGGCCTGGCTGGCGGTAACTCTTGGCCTGGCTGGCGGTAACTCTTGGCTTGGCTGGCGGTAACTCTTGGCTTGGCTGGCGGTAACTCTTGGCTTGGCTGGCGGTAACACTTGGCTTGGATGGCAGTAACTCTTGGCCTGGCTGGCGGTAACTGGGGCCTGGCTGGCGGTAACTCTTGGCCTGGCTGGCGGTAACTCTTGGCCTGGCTGGCGGTAACTCTTGGCTTGGCTGGTGGTAACTGGGGCCTGGCTGGCACCAACTGGGGCCTGGCTGGCGGTAACTGGGGCCTGGCTGGCAGTAACTGGGGCCTTGCTGGCACCAATTGGGGCCTGGCTGGCGGTAACTGGGGCCTGGCTGGCGGTAACTGGGGCCTGGCTGGCGGTAACTGGGGCCTGGCTGGCGGTAACTGGGGCCTGGCTGGCGGTAACTGTGGCCTGGCTGGCGGTAACTGTGGCCTGGCTGGCGGTAACTGGGCCCTGGCTGGCGGTAACTGGGGCCTGGCTGGCGGTAACTGGGGCCTGGCTGGCGGTAACTGGGGCCTTGCTGGCACCAACTGGGGCCTGGCTGGCGGTAACTGGGGCCTGGCTGGCGGTAACTGGGGCCTTGCTGGCACCAACTGGGGCCTGGCTGGCGGTAACTGGGGCCTGGCTGGCAGTAACTGGGGCCTTGCTGGCACCAATTGGGGCCTGGCTGGCGGTAACTGGGGCCTGGCTGGCGGTAACTAGGGCCTGGCTGGCGGTAACTGGGGCCTGGCTGGCGGTAACTGGGGCCTGGCTGGCGGTAACTGTGGCCTGGCTGGCGGTAACTGGGCCCTGGCTGGCGGTAACTGGGCCCTGGCTGGCGGTAACTGGGGCCTGGCTGGCGGTAACTGGGGCCTGGCTGGCGGTAACTGGGGCCTGGCTACTCCGGGCAGGAACTTGGCCTCTTCACTCGCAACTCCAGGCTGTGGGATGGCTGGCAGGCAACTCGCGGATGGCTGGGGGTCAACTCCAAGCTGTCTGTGGGCGTATCTCGCAACTCCAGGGTATACTGCGGCTGCGTGGCGAGCTGTCTGTGGGCGTATTCTGGGCAGGAACCTGGCCTCTCGCAACTCCAGGGTATACTGCGGCTGCGCGGCGCGGGAATGTCGGAACGTCCGTACTTGCGAGGCACTTTACGTACACTCTCGGGGCATGTCCGTACTCGCGAGTGTACGTAAAGTGAGTGTACGTAAAACGGGGTATGCCTGTATATAACAATGGACAATACCCCAGTATATTCTAGCAGACATTTAAAGATGAACCATATAAGTTTTTATAGATACATTATCATATGTGAGAAGATATTAGCCATAATTATGTCATTATATTATGTAAGGCATATACATATATATTTAGGAATGTTATATCACATTTTGGGTTTATATTCTCAGTAATAATCTTACTTAGAATTCTTTTTCTAATAAGTGTAAGGACATATGTATCTCGTCACTAGTTGCCTCATTTCAGAGAAGTCTAGTCTAAGTGCTCAAGGTGTTGTAAATCCTACAGGCCAGACATCTTAATTGACAGTGTAAGACATGGTCAAAGAAGTAATGGCTATTCACTAGCCAGAGGTCAGAGAGGTCATCAGATAAGGACATGGTGGTAATTAAGTTGAATACAAAATCTAATGAACGGTACGACACTGCCCTCTGGAGACAAAATACCAGGTGCAGTCTTGAGATAATTTCAGATTTCCATATAAAAATATGATATTGTGTTAAATAGTATAATTATTGGAATGGCATTACTTGCCCAGATGAATGATGGAAATACAGGTGGACATTTATGTATGTACTGATAGTCTGGACAAAGTTTTATGTTGTGTTATATGATTAATCTTACATATAGAGGAATCATCCTTAATTTTATTAGACCAAGTATGGGGTTAATTATTTTAAGGGGTGTGTCTCTGACCTCACCAGTTTAGGTATAGAATATCCCAGCCAATGGAGATAATGTTTCATCCCTCTGGGTTTTACTTATGGTAATTTTTATAGCTCTTTGTTCTTACCATATAAAAGACCAACCCAGATATGAGATAGACACACTTTACACTACTGACAACACACCTCACACTTACACCACACACGCTATTAGATTCCTCAACAGACTCATCCAGACATACTCCATATTTGTCCATCATTCATCTGAAACTTGGAGGAAACTCCTCCCTCACTGGCATCCATCTTAGGACTCTGGTAACACCATCTTAAGTGTGGTAATTATGCCTTGCTATGTTATTTGATTTTATTCAACAATTGTTTATTCTTTCCTTATATATTTTATATTGCATATTTAAGGGTAATGAGATTACAATCCCAGCCGTATAAACCATAGTAGATTTTTCTCTAAAAAGCTGATTTTTGTTTTTATACATTTTTATTAATATCAGATTAAGTGCATTATTTGCAATTTTAAGTCTTCCGTTTTGCATGGCTTGTTCTCATTCCTTCTGCAGTGGAATGACTTTGGGCCCTGTGATTCGCAGACCATTGTAGTCTGTTTATATAGAACATTAATTTATGGCTTATACTATACCTGGGAAGAAATGGTAATCTTGCTTTCATTTTGCTTTCACTTTCATTTTGTTTCAGTTTCACTTTCATTATTGAGCTAAACATCACATTGCATTGATTGTTTGAAGTTAGTATTTTATGTAGAGTTATTTTTATGTGTCATTTCATGTTTGATCATATATTGTGTTTACATGTCTGGCGAATAAATATTTTTATATATATTCCATACTGTAGACTGTACTCACTAAGATTGGTATATGCTTTTAAAAAGAAATTAATCAATTAAAAAGAATTCACGACATTGATTTATGGCAATAGGTGAAGACTCTCCTTTTTTACAGATCTTTGCTTATTAACCATGAATAAATACACTGCTATATTCAGAGCAGTATAAATATTCTGACATAAGTACGAGCGCGAGATATTTATTATTAAATATTCTTACATTTCTTTACTCCTGCTTTTCATTAATGAATTTGTCAAATCGTGGAAATTTCTTACTGACTGTGATCTGCAGGTCTGTCTTTGTATTTAAAAGATTCCTAGATTTGGTATTGTTTCAGAAATGAGAACTGGATCCAGATTCACACAAATATGTTATTTCAAATGGAATAAGTACATGAAGTGCTCTTCCGCCAAGTCTTGCAAATATATCCAGTGCTGCCCATCAAAACTCCTTCAACGTCTTGTTTTCAAATTGCATTTCAAGAACTTGATTTATCTGCAAATCAATAGGATGGATGTTTCTTTAGCTTTTCATCATCTGATATTTTCTCTGAATTGAAGAAATATGGATTTATGTTCCACTCTTCTCTCAATGATTATGTCGAATGTTGCATTATAATTTTAAAAGAAATACACTTGACAATTAGTTTCTTACTTTACTTAAATGTTAATTCTGTTATTCTCTCCTTTTGATTAAATAAACAACAAGACTACTATTCAAGCAATACAACCAACGAGTATCACTGCTCAAGGCCCAATGGCCGCTGGGAGAGTTATGACTGGGCACTAACAAATCAAAAATTTGCGTGTTCTGCATGGCGCAGCTGAATATCAGTCTGTGTTTGACCCTCCCTGTTTGACAGCCAATCTGTCAGGGACCATGAACCAGGCAGAGACAGAAAATGCAGTTAAAATCACACCTTTAATGTAATAGTAGAATTATATAAATCTTGAATGTAGTCAAAAACAGAAGCCAGGGTTAGAAAGCCAAAACGGGTAATCAGACAAGACGGATTTAGGGAGCCAGGAATCAGCATAGTCTGAAGCCAAAGATCAGGATTAGGAACCAGAAGAAATGTCAGCCAGGCAAAGTCAAACAGGAACACAGCAGAGAGACACACAGGATGTGCTGACCAGGCAAAGGCACCGAAGGAATAAGCCAGGCAGTTTAAATAGCCAAAGGGGGGGCTGGCTGTAAGATGGACTAATGAGGCAGGTAATGGTAACCAGGTGAGTCATTGTGTAAACAATGAGTGGCTGGTAGTTATCTGACAGCTGAGAAGCCTGAGCACTGAGAAAAGATCTGCTAAAAGCCCAGCTCTGACACAATCATTAGATCACTTTTGTTGAATGGACAGACTAAATAACTTTTGTTGATCAGCAGCTGCAGGAGCCGCTTTCAGAATACAGTGTACCTTTTTTTTTTTTATTAAGGCCACAGAGAAATAGTTTTGGCTGCTATACTTCCTCTCCATAACTGTCCCCACAGACTCACCTGCTGTAATTGCATGGTGCTGCTGTCAGCAGCATTTCAAATATGCCCACCACCAAAGGACGAAAGGGGTGAAGAGAACATGTGAGGTCACCAGATTCAAAGACATCTAGAAAAATAGTATACATATTTTTTTTTAATGGTGTGGAAATATTCCAAAGAGAGGATCCAAGGCCTTGAGCTGACCTTTACAAATTTGTTACCCAATTGATACCCAATCTTGTGCTAGCAAAAATCCCCTTTTCTTAATTTCCCCTACACACAATTGGGTATTAAATGCAAGGTTGGTTATTAAAAACATGTTCTCCATATTTATCAACATTTCTTTGCTTGGTGAATAGCCTTTAACCCTTTAAATCAATCAACAATTTGGAGTTCATATTTTATATACAGTATATGTAGGAAGCAGAGATGTATAAAGTACTAGAGACCCAGACTTGAGTAAAAGTACAAGTGCTCTATCAAAAAAGTGACTTGAGTAGAAGTTGAAGTGCTCTTTAAGCACCACACTTAAGTAGAAGAACTAAAGTATTCACCATTTTTTGTACTTAAGTATTGCAAGTAGTTTATTTTAAAATTTACTACTCAAGTACTGAAAGTAAAAGTACAAGTATTGTGTTATGTAGTTATTAAAGAAAGTAGTCAAAAGGCCAGGGCCCCCCTCCCATTTTAGATCCCCCTTAGAGCAGGCCAGGGTCTCCCTCCCATTATAGATCCCCCTTAGAGCAGGCCAGGGTCCCCCTCCCATTATAGATTCTCCTTAGAGCAGGCCAGGGTCCCCCTCCCATTATAGAGCCCCCTTAAAGCAGGCCAGGGTCCCCTTCCCATTATAGATTCCCCTTAGAGCAGGCCAGTGTCCCCCTCCCATTATAGATTCCCCTTAGAGCAGGCCAGGGTCCCCCTCCCATTATAGATTCTCCTTAGAGCAGGCCAGGGTCCCCCTACCATTATAGAGCCCCCTTAAAGCAGGCCAGGGTCCCCTTCCCATTATAGATTCCCCTTAGAGCAGGCCAGTGTCCCCCTCCCATTATAGATTCCCCTTAGAGCAGGCCAGGG
The DNA here is from genome assembly GCF_965119305.1 of Pelophylax lessonae. NCBI lineage: Eukaryota > Metazoa > Chordata > Amphibia > Anura > Ranidae > Pelophylax > Pelophylax lessonae. The sequence goes on from NC_138771.1 coordinate 447,253,112, forward strand.
TCCCCCTCCATCCAGTTCTTCCGCGCTGGGCGGCTGCGCTGCACAGTGCCCAGAGACAGTCTAGTAGTCTAGACTCTAGTAATTCACAGTCCCTCCCCCAGCCAGGGCCCAGAGAGATCACTCCGCAGGCAGGTGTCTCTCCTCTTTCGCCACCACCACTTTACTTGTGAGCCGAGCGGGAGGCGGGACTCGGGCTGAGCCGAGGGAGGGCAGAGGCGGCGAGGCTCTGCCCCTGAGCCATCGCATCGGGTCGGGGATTGGTTGTGACTTGTGAGTCTAAGAGACAGTGAGACTCGAGTAGAAAAAGTCAGCGGCGGTGCGGGTTTGGAATGGAATGATTCATAACATTTTTATAATTGTAACGAGTAACGATGCAGGCCATAAAAAAAAATATCGTAAAAGTATTAAACTCATCGAAAATATGTGCTGAAATAAAAGTGGAAGTAAGAGAAAAAAATTATACTCTAGTAAAGTACAGATACCGCCTTTTAGTACTTAAGTACAGTAGTGAAGTAGTTCTATTTCGTTACTATACATCTCTGGTAGGAAGCCATTTTAGTTACACATAGTAAGGTACAAGTAAGAGTTGTAAGGTCTCTTTTGCACACATATTGTATCTGCCCTGTTGTAAATAACTCTCTTTCTGCCATAGTCCCCATGACAGGAGGGCATTAATACCATAATTTTTTAATTTTCAGCTGAGCACTTCATTAAAATCTGCTCCGTGATTGGTTTCCAATCATGATTATCTTGATTAGCCAGTTTTGGTAACTATTTTGAAACAGGGAAGGTTTGCTACTGGAGCAAATATTCCCTGTTTTTTTATCACACTGTGAGAGCCCCGAGGTTCCTGGACTAGGACAGAACTGTGACTTGCAAAATAATGTAAAAGGGTCCTCAGAGGTGCCCCCGCAAAAAGATACAAAAAACTGCCCCAATTAAAGCAGGCAGTTAAAAGAAGCATTCTTCATGGCCGGCTTAAGCCTTGTTTTTACTGCAGTATCAGTCTGGTGTGCAGCATGTAACCTATTCTGTACTTTGCGGGCTGCCTTCCGGCATACTGCCAACCGATGATGTCATCTACACAGCACTCTTCCTTGGTTGCCTTCACTTGCATCCACAGCTGAAAGGTAGGTATAGGTCAGCAGGGGGTTGGGGCTGTCTCTGGCACTTTCTCTCCTCGGAGTATATATGGAGTTCTCCTTCTCCAACCTCTCCCCGGGCAGCCAGAAATGTTGGGCAGAACTGGGGGTGTCGCCACCTCTTTCATGCTGCACATGCGCATGCTGTGGCTGATCCAGCAGCTGAAGATAAAAAATCAGAAAGAGCAGCCCTGCAAGTCTCCCTTCATCTTTAGTATTACGGTAAGTGACAGATGGTGAGAAGCTCCTGCTCACTGACTCACACTACATACTGCTCACTGACTGTCGCTACCATACTGACTACTGACTGTCGCTACCATACTGCTCAGTGACTGACACTACATACTGCCTACTGACTGTCGCTACCATACTGCTCATTGACTGTCACTACCATACTGCTCACTGACTGACACTACATACTGCTCACTGACTGATGCTACCATACTGCTCACTGAGACTACATACTGATCACTGACTGACACTACATACTACTTACTTACTGACTGCCGCTACCATACTGCTCATTGACTGACACTACATACTGCTCACTGATTGATGCAGCCATACTGCTAGCTGACACTACATACTGCTGACTGACTGACACTACATATTGCTCACTGACTGATGCTACCATACTGCTGACTGACTGGCACCACATATTGTACAATGACTGTCCTGCCACTGCATACTGCCCTATCCTGCCAGTACATACTGCTTACTAGGGATGATCGAACTTTTGAAAAGTTCGGTTTGACCAGAACACCCGAACTTCCCGAAAGTTCGGCCCAGATTTCAGAACCCCATTGAAATCAATGGACCCGAACTTCGGTAATCAAAAAATACCATTTTAAAGCCCTAAAACCCAATAAATGCCCCTAAAAAGTGCCTAGGGTTCTGGGTCATGCCCCAGGGACTATTAATCACACAAAAAAAGTTCTTAAAAATTGTCATTTTTGATAAAAAAGCCAATTATTGAAAAAATTAAAAAAAAAAAAAAAAAAAAGACAGTTTTGGTTTTAGTATCTGGGGGGTCTAAAAAGTGTACCAGTGAAGTTTCAGCTCTGTAGCATGTCCAGAACCAGAATATATATATACACCTGCACATATATAGGTGTGAAAGGAGCAGAAAAAACTACTTGCGCTAATGAAATAATTAACACCAATATATTTCTGCTCCTATCACACCTATATATGTCTAGGTGTGTATATACATATAAGTATGTGTGTATATATACCACTATACACAAGTTCAGATGTTTTGCCTGCCTCCAAAGAACCCAAAAAAATGCCCAAAAAAAACGCTAGCGTCAAAAAAAAAAAAAAAAACGCCCAGGTGTGTTGTTGCAGGCATTTTTTGGGTTTTTTTGGAGGCAGGCAAAACATCTGAACTTGTTTATAGTGTACCTGTGAAGTTTCAGCTCTGTAGCATGTCCAGAACCAGAAAAAAAGATCATTTTTCAGTAGAGCAGGGATGGTGGGACCCCCCTTTTACACTTGGGGGTTCTGGACATGCTACAGAGCTGAAACTTCACAGGTACACATTTTAGACCCCCCAGACACAAAATCACACAAAAAAAGTTCTTAAAAATTGTCATTTTTGATAGATTTTTGATAGAGAGCCAATTATTGAAAAAATAAAAAAAAATATCTGGGGGGTCTAAAAAGTGTACCTGTGAAGTTTCAGCTCTGTAGCATGTCCAGAACCATAAAAAAAAGATCGTTTGTATTAGAACACTTTCAGCACAGGATGTTGGCTTCTCGCTTTTCACACCTTGCCGGTTTAATAGCAGGCGTTTTTTTGGGCATTTTTTTGGGTTCTTTGGAGTCAGGAAAAACATCTGAACTTGTGTATAGTGGTACTGTACACAAGTTCAGATGTTTTGCTTGCATCCAAAAACCCCAAAAAAATGCCTGCAACAACACACCTGGGCGTTTTTTTTTTTTGGCGCTAGCGTTTTTTTGGGCATTTTTTTGGGTTCTTTGGAGGCATGCAAAACATCTGAACTTGTGTATATGGGTATATATACACACATACTTATATGTATATACACACATAGACATATATAGGTGTGATAGGAGCAGAAATATATGCTTGCGCTAATGAAATCATTTACACTAATATGGTTATGCTCCTTTAACACCTATATCTGTCTAAGTGTAAAATACATATAAGTATGTGTGTGTACACAAGTTCAGATGCTTTGCCTGCCTCCAAAAACCCCAAAAAAATGCCTGCAACAACACACCTGGGCGTTTTTTTTTTTTGACGCTAGCGTTTTTTTGGGCATTTTTTTGGGTTCTTTGGAGGCAGGCAAAACATCTGAACTTGTGTATAGTGGTATATATACCACTATACACAAGTTCAGATGTTTTTCCTGCCTCAAAAGAACCCCAAAAAATGCCCAAAAAAACGCCTGCTATTAAACCGGCAAGGTGTGAAAAGCGAGAAGCCAACATCCTGTGCTGAAAGTGTTCTAATACAAACGATCTTTTTTTTATGGTTCTGGACATGCTACAGAGCTGAAACTTCACAGGTACACTTTAGACCCCCCAGATACTAAATCCGAAGAAATTATTATATATTTTTTTTTATTTATTTTTATTTTCAATAATTGGCTCTCTATCAAAAATCTATCAAAAATGAAAATTTTTAAGAACTTTTTTTTGTGTGATTTTGTGTCTGGGGGGTCTAAAAGGCGTACCTGTGAAGTTTCAGCTCTGTAGCATGTCCAGAACCATAAAAAAAGATCATATAGGTGTAAAAGGAGGGTCCCACCATCCCTACTCTACTGAAAAATTATCTTTTTTTCTGGTTCTGGACATGCTACAGAGCTGAAACTTCACAGGTACACTATACACAAGTTCAGATGTTTTGCCTGCCTCCAAAAACCCCAAAAAATGCCTGCAACAACACACCTGGGCGGTTTTTTTTTTTGACGCTAGCGTTTTTTTGGGCATTTCTTTGGGTTCTTTGGAGGCAGGCAAAACATCTGAACTTGTGTATAGTGGTGTATATACACACATACTTATATGTATATACACACCTAGACATATATAGGTGTGATAGGAGCAGAAATATATTGGTGTTAATTATTTCATAAGCGCAAGTAGTTTTTTCTGCTCCTTTCACACCTATATATGTGCAGGTGTATATATACAGACATGGGTGTGTATATATATACCCCCTATACACATGTTCAGATGTCATGTCTGACTCCAAACATGTCCTCAAAAAAGCACTAGCAACGCCTGCAGCCAAAAATGCTGGCGGCGGCGAAGCCATATTAGTGCAGCGAAAGTGACTTCAGAGAAACTAGCTTTTCTCTATTGCGGTCACCCTGCTATGGAAGGGTTTGGTCACCCTGCCATAGCAGTCACTGTCAGTTCACCCTACACTACATTACGGTCACCCTGACACTTCACACTTTCCCTACAGAAACTACATTTTTGAAGCTAACTAAAGTGTAAAGGAGTATTCTAACTACACTAGATATCCCTTTCCTGACATTAATAAATGCTAAATGACACTTTTAAAGTAAAATTAGCAGAACTGCTTCCACTCTCTTCCATGTCCCAGTATAACAATGCTAGGAATTTGGCGGGGGCTATCTTATATACTGGGGGGCGTATTCACTAATGATTGGACTATGGACCCCCTAGTCACTCCAATCACATTCCTAGCATTCTTCTGCCCCCTCAATTGGCTTTTGCTAATGGTTCTGGTCCAATCACAGGCTTTTAAAGCCCATTTCCTGAACCATTGCATTTTGGTCGGTTCTGGTTGCCGAATTCCGGACTTTTTGGGCAAAAAGTTCTAAATTCGGCCGAACCTCGAACACCCAATGTTCGGGCCGAACCGATGGCCGACCCGAACCGTTCGATCATCCCTACTGCTTACTGATTTCTACAGGTAAAAGGTAACTCTGCTGTCCCAGTGGTACTTTACTCTGGCCAGAATTGTGAAATGCCTCCCTACTTAACCCTCAACATGCTTTAGTTGATGCTCATATCTAGGAGACATGAAACGTATATGGTGGACATGCCCTAAGGTCTAAAGACTATGGATAAGGGCCTATAACGTGGTCAATTTAGTGTTACATATAAGCACACATGATAAATTCTTATGTATCTGGCAGCCTTGGCTAGATTACTTCCCATCAATGCAACCGCCTAGGCGCTTCCTGGAACTGTAATTTACAAGATGTGTTGATGTACCCATAATGAGCCTCCGGAGCAAAGACAGCCTCCTCTCCCTTCCAAACCCCTCTCTTTTTTTTATTTTCTCTTCCCTCTTTCTTCTTCCCCTCTTCTCACCTTTTATCTTACCTTTCCATCTTTCTCCTCTGAACCTCTTTGCCCAGGTATTGTCTTCATGCCCATGAGTAAAAGCGGTACCCCTTTTTTTTTTGGTCCCACGGATGACTGTAATGTTTCTGCTAGCTCTAGGGCCCCCAGTTGAAAGGCCTTCATTAGCAAAAAAGGGCATCACATTTTCAAGAAGGACTCTGAAAACTGATTACCTAATGATTCAATGTTGTATAGATTAATTATTTTTAATGCCTATGTAGCACCCTCCCAGGTAGATGCTAGGTAACCTATAGGGGAGACCTTGTCTGCCTATCAGAAGGGTCCAATTGTTCAGCTAGGCTGTCATGTGTTCTCAGGCGTGACTGTTGAGTTGGGGAGTCTCCCCACTGTATCCAATGAGGGCTCTCATTGGACAGTGGAGAAAACCTGACCAATAGCACAGCAGGTCTTGTATCCATCCCAGAGGGCAGATTCTGCCGCAATGCTTTCTGGGAGGGGGTATAAGTCTGTGGGGAGCACATGACAGGAGGTCTTTGGCGGGAAGCCGAGTCTCAGGAGGGAGGTGAGGGCTGTCTCTCCTCCTGTCAGCGTGGAACGGGGTGTACTAGGCGGCTGGCATAAGAGGACAGAGGGCTGAGCTGAGCTGCAGAGAGGGATCCAGTGTGCTGAGGACCAAGCAGAGATGGGGGCTGGAGTTTCCAAGAAAGCAGTGTCGTGATGATTGTAAACTGCCCCGGGGGTCTGCCTAGGATAGGGGAACACTCCGGAAGGTCAGAGGGATCCAGGAGCCAGCTAGCCCGTGCAGAAATTATAGAAAGGGGGGGTGCCAGTGTTTGGGCCCTGAAGAGTTAAGAGTTGCAGCAGTGCTTACAAATAGCTACCTCAGCCAGGAAGGCTAAAGGGAGCAGTATAAAGGACATTTGAGTCACAAGGAAGTGTCAGAAGTCAGTTCAAGTTCTCAGACAGCAAGTCAGCGCTAACAAGCGCCAACGGGCGTTGACCGGCATTCAGCCAGCGTCAAGTCAGCGTCAAGAGGCATTTTTGCATCCAGCAAAATGGCTGGGAATCCTGCTATACTTACATCATTAAAGTTCAATATCTGTGGAGGGAAATTTCTCTTGTTCTTGTTTATATTTCTGCATAGTATTTTTGGCTATGTAACTGTCCATTCTTCTTATTATTTCTAAAAAAATTCAAGTGAAAGAAAAGGCAACTCTGTGTTACAACCTACTGTCCTCTGAACTCTGCCTCACATACTAACTTTTAGGTGTTGTTCACACCAGGTGTGGTGCAGGAATGTTTGCGAAATTGTGTATTTTCCGGCACTGCACATTTTTTTTGGCACCCCCACACATCTAGGAAATGCACATGTACATGTCTACTAAAATGCATTGTACCATAGTAACACAGATTTTAAAAAATTGAGCTGTCACCTTTTTTGCTTGTTTCACACACACACACAGGGCAGACCATCGAAAAATGTGATGTGCGGGATCTTGCAAAAAAGGGCGCACTTACTGGTGTGCCCCCAGATTGTGCAGAGCTCTAAAGGGTGCCTTGGCTCAAAAAAGTCTGCTTTACCGAGAACATCTGCGAAAGGGATCTATAACTATCCCCCAATGGCTAGCATATTGCTTGGGCACATTTGTTTTTTTTTCCTTTTTTCTTACACTATACAACTTCTTCACCACCCTGGAGGGTCTACTTTTCTTTTTGGTGTTCTTTATTGGGTGTAAAAATTAAGCCCAGGTTTACCTGACCGTTTTTCTTATCTCTTGCTTCTGAGAGATGATTGTCAACCAGAGAGAGTAGCAGAACTTTTTTTCAGCTGGAACGTGGGGAAACGCAGTTTTGACACCTCAAGCACTAAATGTATGTAATGGCAAGATGTGCTGGGGTGTGCTGGTGATGCTGGTTGCTGTGGGATCTATTGTTACTGGAGGGAATCTGTTCTTGCAGGGGGTCTTTTGTTGCTGGTGGCAGATCTATTGTTGATGGGGGGGGGTCTTATGTTGCTGGGAGGGATCTACTGCTCAGGGAGGGGTATGTTGTTGCTGGGAGGGATCTACTGCTCAGGGAGGGGGTCTGTTGTTGCTGGCTGCTGGAGGGTCTATTGATGTTGGCTGTGGGGAGATTGAATGTTGCAGGAAGGGGTCTATTGTTGCTGATAGGAGGGGTATTTTGTTGTGGCTGGTCCATTGTTGCTGGGGGTATCTTGTTGCTGGCTGCAGGGGATCTATTTTACTTCTTTTCTTGTTATTATTAATGTGTTTCATAGAAAATACAGTACTAAGTCCTACAAATGGTACATGGTTCTGTATTCTCTAAAAGGAATTGTCCTGGGAGGTGGGTAGGGAGTGGAACCAAGGAACAGTGCTCAGAAGTGGGTAGGGGTGGTGACAAGGGGTGACTGGGAAAGGAGGAGTTCCTGCACCCATTCCTTGAGAAGTAAAGCCCTGGATAGTAGTCATAGCATATCTCTTCTTTTTAGTTTCCTTTGGGGCTCCTAGGGGTGTGATATTTCTTGGCACCATCATTGCACTATCACCCAAATCTAATGCAATAAAAAGTCTAAAAATAACATGCGGTTCTTATACAGACTGACAAAGAGTTTAAACAAAAGATAAACCCTTATTGAATGATAATATCCTATATCCTTTTAAAGTCTGTTCAAAAAAAATATGCAGGGTCATGAGAATTTAGACCCACCCGGAGCTCCATTTGCTATTCAGATCCATGAAGCCAAGCATGTACACATTTCAAATGGAACTGTTGACCTGTTCCTGTTCAAAGTTGCCATAAACATTGGAAAGGATACAGGTTTTCTCTGTAGTAGCTAAAGAAATAGTTTGTCAGCTTCCTCCACACAGGAACATGCAAAAGGAAATGACTGAATATCTTTCATGCTTTGAGTAAGCAATATCCATGAGTGCTTGCACTTGGAACAGTTAAAGCTCTTGCACGCATTTTTTCAAAGAACATCTGTCATTGGAACATGGTATAGACATAATTTATGTGTAATGTAGAAGTCAAGGAAGCAGAAAAAGGACATAGTTTAGTAGATGAGCTCCCGATGCATGCATTAAAAACCTTCACTTATAAAAATGATTAGGGTACCCCTAAAATTATCTTCCAAAAACAGGTCACATGATCTGGCTGTCCCTGTTTTTAGAAATATTGCAGTCTAGGGGGAGTTATCATTGCAGAGGTGCAAGCTGGTGACCTGGTGGTCAATGACAATGACAAGAGCTTTCCTCTACAAAACACTTAATATACAGTATATGAGTCAGGGAGATGATATGTTGTCCACCACTCTTTATTCCAACCATAGAAGCACTAGAAGTGTCAGGATCCCTGCCATTTTGTTGTGGTGGCCTCCGTGTAGTCAATAAGAGCTGTTTAAAGTAGATTTAGATCGATTTTAGTAACTGATATATCATGAATTAGCGCTAAGGTAAAGCAAAATTTTTTGGCATAAGGATTGCCACAGATAAAAAATAATTTACTTGAAAACCCATGTAACCACTTGAAGACTACCTATCTGGGAATTTGCGTCATTGTTTTCAAGTGGAATACCAGGGTAATGGCTGCAGCAATATGCCATAACCCCATATTTTTTTTATCCTGCGATTCTCTAACTGCTATAAGTTATCCGAGCAGTTGATTAGCCGCTGGATCACTTTGGGAAGCAGCGAGAAGCAGCGAGAAGGGTTGCCCCCCCCCCCCCCCCACCACCACCACTGCTTTTCAGTGGTTTCCGGGCTTGCCTGGCCCGGGAACCGATCCAGCAATTGCAGCAGCTGACCACAGAGATTAGCCAAGGAAAAATGGCCTCCGTTAATCTCAACAGTCTAGGAGGACAGAAGCGCCGTCATTTCAGTTCAAGCCCGATGGAAACACTGTCATTTTTTTTCTGTTTGGAAAGTATGAGATCAATGCTTTTTTTATCTCATGCTTTCCATTGTAGAGGAGAGATGTGGGGTCTTATAGACATGATTTATTGTTATCGCAAAGGATGTTTACGTTTCTTGCGATAGCAATTATAGTAATAAAACATTTTTATAGGGACAGCGTAAAAAAAAAAATGTAATAATATAAACAATTAAAAATAAAAAATGTTAACGTGCCCCATCCCCCCGTGCTTGCACACAGTGGTGAATGCATACATTGGTCACATCCACATGTGAACGGTGTTCGCACCACACATGTATGTGAGGTATTGCTCGGAATGTCAGAACGAGAGCAATAATTCTAGCCCTAGACCTTCTCTGTAACTGGTAGCCTGTAAAACAATTTAAATGTCACGCAATGTGTGTGCGCAATTTTAAAGCGTGACATGTTAGGTATGTATTTACTTGGTGTAACATCATCTGTGCCCATTATTGCAGTCTATCAGTGCCCATCAGTGCAGCATTTCAGTGCCCATCAGTGCAGCATATCAGTGCAGCCTCATCAGTGCAGCATATCAGTGCCCATCAATGCAGTCTCATCAGTGCCCATCAGTGTAGCCTCATCAATGCAGCATATCAGTACCAATCAGTGCAGCCTCATCAGTGCAGTCTCATTGGTGCAGCCTCATCAGTGCCTATCAGTGCAGCCTACCAGTGCAGCATCATCAGTGCTCATTAGTGCAGCCTCATTAGTGCCCATCAGTGTGGCCTCATCAGTGCCCATCAACACAGCCTCATCAGTGCCCAGCAATGCATTCTTTCAGTGCCCATCAATGCAGCCTCATCAGTGCCCATCAATACAGCCTATCAGTGTCCATCAATGCAGCCTCATCAGTGCTTATCAATGCAGCCTGTTAGTGCCCATCAATGCAGCCTGTCAGTGCCCATCAATGCAGCCTCATGTGAGCCAATTCAGAAGAGGAAGAGGAGAGCCAACTGGATCACACAGAGTGGGGATCTCTGCTGTCAAACAAAGTCCCGCCTTCTGGACCAGCCCCTATCATAGACGTTACACTACTTCAATTTCCCGGCTTTGGATCAGTGTGCTGTAAATCATAAGAGCCAGTCCAGGAGGTGGGACTTTGACAGTGGAGATCCCCTCTCCTCTCTGTGTAATCCGGCTGACTCTCCTCTTCCTCTTCCTCTTCTTCTCCTCTCTCTTCCCCACAGTTTCCTGGTCAATTGCATTGAATTTCCCCTTGCTCCCATTCAACCCTACCTGCTGGCAGTGCCCAACCTCCCTCCCCTCCTCCCTGATACAGCTCCTCACTCGCCCTGAGATAATTTCCACTGGCCAAATGGGAGCAGGCGAGTGGAAATTTTGAGGGCTGATATTATTATAAATATGGAGTTTGTGGACCAATTCACAATAATGGGCAATGTTAAAGCACAACTCCAATCAAATATTTTGTCTAGTTTTGCATGAAGAAGAGTTAGAACCTCTCTCAGGTTTTTTTTTTTTTATTGCGGTTTGTGTCCCCATCAGAGAGATATTCCCCCACGTCTTCTCTTAGTGACACCCATCAACACAGAAAGTGATGAGAAAACAGGGACACACAAACCAATACATTCCCAACAAAGGTTATAACCTTCATGACTCTGCTGCATGTGAAAACTGAAGACACATACTGCAAACATTTCTGCTTGTAGGAGGCAGGTCATAACAGGGGTAATAGTTGTAGCGCTAATAGTAGGCAGTGAGACCCTAACATGAAGCACGCACCAACATTCTTTACTTTAAAACTAAACTCCAGCTAAACATACACATGAAATACATATATGGAGCTAAAAGAGGAATTGTATTTCTGAAATTGAGATTTACACAACAGTACAGCCAGCCTGGAGACCCAACTTTTCTGTACTGCAGTGAAGCAACACAATTAGGTATTCCCTTCTCTTCCATTAGCCAGTGACTGGACAATGAAAAAGGAAACAGCAGACTGATTAGCTAATTTCTCTGTCACATAGCTGCATGAGAAGTTTAGCTTTAATTAAACAGCAGCAAACATGCAATCTATAAATTGACATTCTGCAGGTGGCACTTGACCGATGCACCAATGCAGAAGTGGAAGGAAGTTGTGTGAAACTTGGTTTCCTGTGGTCACAAGGAGACTGCTGTCTGATTGGACGCTGGCGCCCCATGTGACTCCAGCAGTCATCTTGGGTCAGGCAGAGTCTAATTAAGACTCCGGCTTCTGGTTTTGGCGTGCTTTATGCAAGTGACTAGTATAGGGACAGGTTCCTCGGCTAGCAGGGACAGAGCTTAGAGGTAGAAAAAGGATCCATAGGAGTAGGAATAGTGCAGGGGCTACTTCAACCTCTCTTCAGAAAGCCTCCCCTTTCAGTGTGGACTGCCCAAGCCACATTTCACTCCTCGTTGCATGGCATCTTCATGTCTTCAGATCGCTGTCACAGTTCGTAAGTGGCCCAGGACAGGTGGGCCTACCCTCCGGGCCTGAGTAAAATGTGTTTAACCTTTCTACAATATATCTGTTTTGCCTAACTTTGACTCTGTGTTTACTGCCCACCACGCCACGCTGCACCTTACTCAAATACCTTCTCCACTACATCATTCTGACACCATGACTCACAGTATATACAAAGAGGAAACTGGACAACCAGATGATGCAGAAATGTCATAGGGCCCATTCACATGGCCAATTAGAGTCATCCTCCGTGCAGAGCTGCTGGCAGATGCATATGCATCCACTTCGGAGCTACGTGCAGGCAGCCCACAGAAGTGAATGCACATTCAGCAGCTGCACAGGCACAAATGCTTGTCAAAGTTTGATATGCGGGCTAATGCACAGAGCACAGAGGTTCTGCATTTGGATCCATGCATCCTCTGCAACCTACATGTCATACACTGACAAGCGATTGTGTTTGTGCAGCTGCTGCGTGTGCATTTATTTCTTTGGGCTGCCTGCATGCAGCTCGGAAGTGGATGTGCACTCATCTGCCAGTGACTCTGCAGAGAAGACGATATGAAGACCCTCTGAATGTGCCCTTTTACAACATGTTCCACTGCCTAGGCTTCATGCAGTATACATAAATTGTCATCAGGTAAGTAAACCAATTCCAGGCCAATATTTAAGTAACGCATAGCACCTAGGAATAATTGAAGTGTAAAGCTGGTCATATATGGATCGAATTATTCAAGCCATCTCTGGGCAGGCTGCTTGTATTGAAGTCGATCCACTGGTTCTAGCAGTAATCATTGTGTACTGCCAGCAGGGAAGGAACCCCGCCGGCAGAACACAATAGCGCTGCAGGAGGGATTCTCCCATCAACACTGACTGTGTTGATGGGGAAATTGAGCGACTTTCTTTCCTGTGGTTGGAGGAAAGAAAGTTGCGTCATCTCTGGCCTTCTGAAAGAGGAAGTAAACTCTCCCACTCTGATGCTTGTTTTCATCTATTCCATTATATTAAGTTATTATCAAACTATAGCCATTGTAATTCAGCCCCAATCGCAAGTTACTTATTTTTTAAAAAACTTTAAAAACAAATTTTTCCAGGGGTAAGGCAGCGTCATCTTAAGTATTGTTTTCCGAGTCTGCAGTAGAGCGTACTTCTGCCCTTTCATGTAGCCCTTGCTGTACTGTTAACCAAGCCTCATTCTCGATCCAATGTTCCTATGGTAACCGTCCCCCGCTGCTCATAGCCGACTTGTTTTATTCCACATAATTTACATGTGCTGATCTTGTAATGTTTGCCTGTGTCCGCTGTATTCTGCGACTGATCCCCACTGCAGTATGCAGTCTGATGCCCAGGTTTACACCCCATGTGATGTCACATTGTCACATGGGGTGTAGGAGGAAACTTTGAATTACTTTACAGTCTTGTGGGGTTTGAGTGCTGTGACGCAGGGAGTGTATATTACAGTCACGGCATCCTGTCAATGGACAGACGGCACACAGAGCGTGCCGCGAATCACGGAAGAAATGCGCAGGCGCCGGTGATGTCATCATAAAGAACATGACTGATTACAACAAAACTGAGCAAGTAAGGAGACATCTACAAGCAGTGATCATTAGGGTTTTTTTTGCTGATTTAAATGTGATAAAGTTGTGGGGGAGAGTTTACAACCACTTTAAGAATAAAAAGTTCCAAAGCATATCAGTCAATCATGATGTAGCACCCTCCTAGGCAGGTGCTAGTGAGAGAGTATAGTTTTTGGCTCTGTCTGCCTATCAGTGGAGCAGCAGGGAAATCTATATTGCTTTCTGCCTACCGGATAGCAGGATCTGTGAGTTAGGTCTGCTCAGTGTGTGATTCATTGAGTCTAGATAGTGTTTCCACAGTGGTCAATAGGGAGGTATGTTGGACAGTGGGAGGAAACCTGACCAATGAGGACACAGGCCTTGATACAGTCCCAGGGATTGGTAGAGAGTGAAACTGGCTGTCTCAGTGCATTATGGGATACTGTTGAAAAGCCAGGAGCACATGTGCTGTGGGGTCATTGGCTGGTGAGCAGAGTCCCGGAGTCAGGATGGCGGCTGCCTCTTCCTCTGTTGCAGTGGCACGTGGTAACGGGCAGTCGGCCTGGGGACCAGAGGAAAGGAACTGAACCCAGAGGTCCAGGAGAACTGACTGAAGGGTAGAGACACTGGAGACCCTCAAAAAACAGTATCGTGAGTACAGGGGATCGTGTCCAGGAGCCTGACCGGAGGGGGCCCATCCTGGTGTAGGATAGTCAGAGGAACGGTGTCAGTCTGTGGAGTGAAATGAGATACTAGGCAGGTATCCCGAATATAATCTACCTAACTAAGTCATCTGAACAGAGACTTAACCTAAATTCATCTAGTGGCAAGGTGAATCTGCAGCCTGGCTGGCTCTTCAGATAGGAGTCCTCATTCATTGTGAATAGTTCAATTTGGAGTATCCCATCCCTATTTAAAATAAAACACGAAAAACAACTACATACCCCTGGACTGATCAAAGACTGAGCCAAAGAAGTAAAGTGTTAATCTATGAATGCCAATGTTGCTAATGGTAACCCAGGGGGACCCAAAAGTGTGTTATTCAGCAGTCCTCAAGGGGGCATTGCTACATTGATATTGCCAAAACACCAAACTGTGCCGATCCATATGTAAAAACAGATAGCAATAAAACGAATTGCAGCATTGTTGTAATACAGTCATGTAGATAACTTTCCAGTTCTATTTACCTATCTGTGATATTGTTACCACCTCTGAGAATAGAAACCATCAGCTGTAGTGACAAAATGGATAAACGTAAATTTTATTATATATACAGTCTCATAATCTTGCCAAGAGCAGAATTTGGGGTCTGCCATTGCTGACCAACAAAAAAAATCCTAGTTGCTTGGCAGTTATGGTCCTAACACTTTGAGTTATCAACAGAAACATTTATACAGGTTAAGAAATTCAATGACTTACATATTTGTTCTGGATCAGTGACTCAAAGTAATAAATCTAGGTGAGCGGAATGACAGTCAGGTATTTTAAGAAGAGGAGGTCACTAATGGCAATTTATTTTAGGACAGGTTTAATTTATATCAAAAGGGGAAACATTATCCAGCTGCCTAATTCACAGAATCTCCTTCTGTTTTAATAATGATCTCTCCTTTTCTGTGGATGTATATGCATGTAGTAGCCTCCAGCTAATAGACCATTCTGCAAGTTTGACTGAAAGGGGTGATATTTTTAGCTCATACTAAGAAGAAACTGGGGAGCCAATACTGGATAGTGGAAGCCAAATGTATTTGTACTTGATCATACTTGCTCATGCAGTGTGACATAGATTTTCCTTTAATGTCGAGTGTATACAGTGCATCCGGAAAGTATTCAAAGCGCTTCACTTTTTCCATATTGTGGTATGTTACAGCCTTATTCCAAAATGGATTAAATTAATTATTTTCCTCAAAATTCTACAAACACTACCACATCATGACAACCAATTACAACCTCAAGTCTTTTTGAGTATGATGCTACAAGCATGGCACACCTTTTTTGGGCAGTTTCTCTCCCATTCTTCTTTGCAAGACCTCTCAAGCTACATCAGGATGGGGAGCATTGGTGCACAGCCATTTTCAGATTTCTCCAAAGATGTTCAATCGGGTTCAAGTCTGGGCTCTGGCTGGGCCACTCAAGGACATTCACAGAGTTGTCCCGTAGCCATGTTATTTTGGCTGTGTGCTTAGGGTCATTGTCCTGTTGGAAGATGAGCCTTCACCCCAGTCCGAGGTCCAGGTGGAGCAGGTTTTCATCAAGAATGTCTCTGTACATTGCTGCATTCATCTTTCCCTCGATCCTGACTAGTCTCCCAGTTCCCTCCGCTGAAAAACATCCCCAAAACATGATGCTGCCACCACCATGCTTCACTGTAAGGATGGTATCGACCAGGTGATGAATGTTGCCTGGTTTCCTCCAGACATAACACTTGCCATTCAGGCCAAAGAGTTCAATCTTTGTTTCATCAGACCAGAGAATTTTGTTTCTCATGGTCTGAGAGTCCTTCAAGTGCATTTTGGCAAACTCCAGGTGGGCTGTCATGTGCCTTTTACTGAGAAGTGGCTTCTGTCTGGCCACTCAACCATACAGGCCTGATTGGTGGAGTGCTGCAAAGATGGTTGTTCTTCTGGAAGGTTTTCCTTTCTTCAGAGTGGCCATTGGGTTCTTGGTCACCTCCCTGACTAAGGCCCTTCTCCCCCGATCGCTCAGTTTGGCCGAAGGGCCCACTCTAGAGAGAGTCCTGGTGGTTCCAAACTTCCTTTATTTACAGATGATGTAGGTCATTGTGCTCATTGGGACCTACAATGCTGCAGACATTTTTCTGTACCCTTCCCTAGATCTGTGCCTCGATACAATTCTGTCTCTGAGGTCTTCAGACAATTCCTTAAACTTCATGACTTGGTTTATGCTCTGACATACACTGTTAGCTGTGGGACCTTATATAGACAGGTTTGTGCCTTTCCAAATCATGTTAAAGCAATTGAATTTACCACGTGTGGACTCCAATCAAGTTGTAGAAACATCTCAAGGATGATCAGTGGAAACAAGATGCACCTGAGCTAAATTTTTAGTGTCATGGCAAAGGCTGTGAATACTTATTGTCACGTACCTGACTGGAGGCTGAGGTGACGAGAGGGCTCCCCTTGCGGCTTAGTGCAAAGTACCCCTGAAGGTGGTGACAGAGGGTGCTATGCCCAAAGATGCATGGGTTGCCTGCAGGTGAAGCTGCCTGATGAAACCAGATGCGAGGACACCCACGGGTAGAGAAGGTGGTCACAGCCAATAGTTCTCTGGAGGTGCTGGCGGATCTTGACAGAGGAATAAGCAGGAGCAAGGTTAGAAGTCAGGCCGGGGGTCAAACACAGCAAGTCGCATAGTCGAGATCAAGCCAGGGTCAAACACAGGATATCAATCTGGAATAGACAGGAGCAGGTCCCAGAAGGAAGCCGAGTTCGGACCCAGGAGAGAAGCCAGAGCAGGTCAGGGGTAAGCCAGGTTGGTAAGTGGTAAAACAGAAGCAAACAGAAGCACAAGGCACAGGAACACAGGATACAAAGCTGAAGATAATCCAGCAATTTATGATAACTATTGGTGTCCTTATATAGGCCAGTGAACACTTGGCATGCTTTGCGTACGCCAATGCTCCGTCGCGTACGCTAATGCGCCATTGTGTGCCTTTTGCTAATGCGCATGCATGAATTAGCGCGACCCTATTGGTTATTGGCATATTTGCCAGTACTTCTTGGACTTCTTCCCTAAAACTTATGTACAGTACATGTGATTTTTTCCTTTTTTAGTTTTAATAAATTTGCAAACATTTCAAACAAACTTCTTTCATGTTGTCATTATGGGGTATTGTTTGCAGAATTTTAACAAATAATTTAATCCATATTGGAATAAGGTTGTAACATAACAAAATAGGAAAAAAGTGAAGCGCTGTAAATACTTTCCGGATGCTCTGTGTATGGGATATGTAGTAAGATACAATAGAAATGTAAAACTGGGGAAGGTTTTTATGCAAGCTAAATACACTGAACAAAAATTATAAACGCAACACTTTTGTTTTTGCCTCCATTTTTCATGAGCTGATATCAAAGATCTAAGACTTTTTCTATGTACACAAAAGGCCTATTTTCTCTCAAATATTGTTCACAAATCTGTCTAAATCTGTGAGCACTTTTCCATTGCCGAGATATTCCATTCCATCCACCTCACAGGTGTGGCATATAAAGATGCTGATTAGACAACATGATTATTGCACAGGTGTGCCTTAGGCTGGCCACAATAAAAGGCCACTCTAAAATATGCAGTTTTACTGTATTGGGGGGTCCGGGGGGGGGTCCGAAAACCATTCAGTATTTGGTGTGACCACCATTTGCCTCATGCAGTGCAACACATCTTCTTCGTATAGAGTTGATCAGGTTGTTGATTGTGGCCTGTGGAATGTTGGCCCATTCCTCTTCAATGGCTGTGTGAAGTTGCTGGATATTGGCAGGACCTGGAACACGCTGTCGTATGTGCCGATCCAGAGCATCCCAAACATGCTCTATGGATGACATGTCCAGTGAGTATGCTGGTCATGAAAGAACTGGGATGTTTTCAGCTTCCAGGAATTGTGTACAGATCCTTGCAGCATGGGGCCTTGCATTACCATGCTGCAACATGAGGTGATGGCCATGGATGAATAGCACAACAATGGGCCTCAGGATCTCGTCACGGTATCTCTGTGCAATCAAAATGCCATCAATAAAATCACCTGTGTTTGTTGTCTTTAACATATGCCTGCCATACCATAACCCCACCGCCACCGTGGGCCACTCGTTCCACAATGTTGACATCAACAAACCGCTCACCCACCCAACGCCATACACGCTGTCTGCCATCTGCCCTGTACAATGGAAACACTTCATCCATGAAGAGAACACCTCTCCAAAGTGCCAGACACCATCGAATGTGAGCATTTGCCCACTCAAGTTGGTTATGACGATGAGCTGCAGTCAGGTCGAGACCCCAATGAGGAAGACGAGCATGACGATGAGCTTCCCTGAGACGGTTTCTGACAGTTTCTGCAGAAATTCTTTGGTTATGCAAACTGATTGTTGCAGCAGCTGTCCGGGTGGCTGTCCCAGACAATCTTGGAGGCGAAGATGCTATATGTGGAGGTTCTGGGCTGGTGTGGTTACACGTGGTCTGCGGTTGTGAGGCCGTTTGGATGTGCTGCCAAATTCTCTGAAACGCCTTTGGAGACGGCTTATGGTATAGAAATGAACATTCAATTCACGGGCAACAGCTCCGGTGGATATTCCTGCAGTCAGCATGCCAATTGCGCATTCCCTCAAAACTTGCGACATCTGTGTCATTGTGCTGTGTGATAAAACTGCACATTTTAGAGTGGCCTTTTATTGTGGCCAGCCTAAGGCACACCTATGCTGTCTAATCAGTATCTTGATATGCCACACCTGAGAGGTGGATGGATTATCTTGGCATGGGAGGAGTGCTCACTAACACAGATTTAGACAGATTTGTGAACAATATTTGAGAGAAATAGGCCTTTTGTGTACAAATAAAAAGTCTTAGATCTTTGATTTCAACTCATGAAAAATGGGGGCAAAAACAAAAGTGTTGCGATTACAATTTAGTTCAGTGTACAATTATGTTTAAGTACACAGTGCCCTCTGGTGTCCAGTCATTGTCAATGTAGTCATTATAATTAGTGCTCTACAAAGCATAGCAAAGAGGTAAACATCATAATGTTATCTCAGGTGTGAAGACTTGGGTCATGAAAAGGTTTGACCAAACAGTGTACCCATAAGCCTTGACTAGAAATACACATTTACATTTTTGTCTGATGTGTTTTCCATTTAAATCAATTGAAATACTTCAAAAACATGTCAACCCATAGTAAAACACACATCAACGTGCAGCATAACGCATCTATATGCATGTTGAATCTCACAGATGGGATTAAATTAGACTTACTACAGACTTGCTGTTTAACAACTTGCGCTCCGCCCACCGCACATTTACTGCGGCACTCTGCCACTGCTGGGCAAAGCGACGTAGCACTACGTCACTTGCTCAGGCACCTGTGGGGGGGGCGAGCGTGCGCCGCCGGCGCCGCGCGCCCACCCCCGCTCGTCACCTGGGGAGCCAGCGCGTGTGGCCGCCCGCCACTTGCAATCTCCCGCAGCAGAGGGAGAAAGACAGATGGCTGATGTAAACACAGCCGTCTGTCATTCCCCCTGAAGTAAGCACAAAGGCTATGCGATCCTGCTATGTAGGATCGCATGTCTCTGTGGTTACTTCACTAGCCACGCCCCCTGACAGTTAGAATCACGCCCCTAGGGACACATTTAACCCCTTCATCACCAGTAAAGTTGACCCCTTCCCTGCCAGTGTAATTTTTACAGTAACAGTGCATATTTATAGCACTGATTACTGTAGTAATGTCATTGGTACCCCAAAAAGTGTAAAAAATGTCAGTTAGGGGTCCGAGCTGTCCGCCACAATGTCGCAGTCCCACAAAAAAAAAATTGCAGATCGCCGCCATTACTAGTTAAAAAAAACAAACAATGAAAATGACATAAATCTTTGCCGTAGTTAGTAAACGCAATAAATTTTGCGCAATCCAATCAAAATAAGCTTATTGCGATTTTTTTTAACCGAAACTATGTAGCAGAAAACAAATTGGCCTAAAATGTTAAAACATTTTGATTTTGACATTTTTTTTTTTGAGAATTTCATGTAAAAAAAATTGAAAAATATAGCGCAAAAAAAAAAAATATTGCACAGGTGATCAAATACCACCAAAAGAAAGCTCTGTTTGTGGGAAAAAAGGACGTCAATTTCATTTGGGTACAGCGTCGCACAACCACGCAATTGTCCTTTAAAGTCACGCAGTGCCGAATCGCAAAATGGGGCCTGGTCATTGAGCAGCCAAATCCTCCGGGGCTAAAGTGGTTAAAGCAGTAGTAAACCGCATGCAAAAAAAGATAAAAAATTGTTGGAAAAAAAAAAATAAAAAATCAGGCACCTGGCAGTTTGTCATATTGTGCTAGTATGCATTGCATACTAGCACATTATGACAGACTTACCTGAAAATAAAGCCCTCCAGTGTCGCGCTGTCACCGCTGAAGGTACTTCCACCTTTACCTGGTCTTCTTTCCGGTTTTGTGGGCTTCGGCTATTTAAATTGGCAGAGCCAGTTATGATGTCACATTCATACGGGGGAGTCTCTGTTTACAGCACGGCTCTGAAGGAATGACACAAGTATGTCACTGACGGCATCTAAAGTAAATATCTCCTAAATAATACACTTTTAGGAGATATTTACAGAACTTATAGGTAAGCCTTATTTTAGGCTTACTTATAGGTAAAAATCACCCATGAGAGTTTACTCCCACTTTAAGATGGGCCTCCGGATGGTTACAACAGCTGAACTTGCCTAGGAAATGTGTATGGACCACTTGTAGTTACCACTGGAAGTGTAGGATGACGTTACAGAAGAGCGACTGGGAGAAAGGAACATATGCTGTCACTGCATATTAGGAAGTGCCTGAACAAGGAGCTTCATGGTGGGTTTACCGCGTATTATTTTAATAAAAGCTGCAGATTTAAAAAGAATGACTGAAATAACATTGTGTAAACATGTACACAAAAGTATTGGGATGCCTGCCTTTGCACACACATAAACTTTAATGGCATTCCAGTCTTAAGCCTCGTACACACCCACCGATTGTTGGCCGTGAAGTTTTGGCCAACGTCCGATCGGCCGATTTTTGGCTTGTTAGTATGATGCTTCCGACAACCGACTGCGACTTTTCGGCCGAACAAAATCTGGTGTGCATGCTATAAAATTTTTGTGGGCTGTCACCAGAACGGCCGATTGTTCTTCAGTCAGTACAGATTTCGGCAGACAAAAATGTGATGAGCAAGACTGGGCATGCTCAGAGAAACAAAAACACACGAAAAGTAAACCAGAACATGACATCACTTCTGCAGTTGGTTGTTGTTGGCCGACAAAATTCGTGTGCAGTCTAGAGCACATTTCAACCAACACAACAACACTGGACAAAAGACGGCCGTTCGGTCGGCCAACAATCGGTGCGTGTGTACGAGGCTTTAGGTCAGGCATGTCCAACCTGCGGCCCAGGGGCCGCATGTGGCCGAGAACCGCAGGCAATGCGGCCCACTGCCGCCTGACAATTTTTTTTGTTGGGGAGGAAGGAAGTCGATTCGGGGGCACGGCCACATCGGCTTCCAACTAACTGTAGGCAGAGGCTGCCTCAGAGGGGATCATCCACTAGTTGTGTTAAATTAGTGCTGGGGGGTCGCAGCAGCGCGGGAAGGGCGCGGCGGCGTCTTATTACTTATATACCTTCACTATAGTATATATTTTATATGCGGCCCGAGAAAATTTCTCTACACTCAATGTGGCCCAGAGAAGCCAAAAGGTTGGACACCCATGATTTAGGTCATAGGTTTCAATATTGAGTTGGCCCACCTTTTGCAGCCATAACAGCTTCAACTCTTCTGGGAAGGCTGTCCAAACTTGCTCATCCATTTCTTTATGGCCCTTTGTGCATTGGTGCGCATTCAAGTTGGAACAGTAAGGGGCCATCCCCAAACTGTTCCCACAAAGTTGGGAGCGTAAAATTGTCCAAAATGTCTTGGTATCCTGACACCTTAAGAGCTCCCTTCACTGGAATTAAGGGGCAAAGACCAACTCCTGAAAAACAACCCCACACCATAATCCCCCTCCACCAAATGATTTGAACTCAATATTGAACCCTACGGACTAAGACTGGGATGCCATTAAAGTTCATATGCGTGTAAAGGAAGGTGTCCCAGTACTTTTGATAATATAATCTACCGACAACTATTTTGTATGAGGATCTGACTCAATGCATTTAAAGCGATCAGATTATTTAGATAAGAGCTCATACTACATAGCTGTTGGTTGATCTAAGGGAAAATATACAATTATATGATAATGTGTGGCCATCTTTAGAGTAATGTCTGGCTGAATGGAAAAAAAAACTGAGGAGCTTGCTGTACTAACATTGCATCGCATAGTTCTCCCCGATGTTCTATTGTGTTCTTACCGCCAACACACACACTATGCAGCCATTTGCGGCATATGCTGATCGGATGATGATCAGCTGCTGATTTTCCAGAATGATCGTTCGAAAGAAGCCAGTCATGAGATCGGCTTCTGTCAGACAAGGAACTGTACACACAGGCTAAAAGTCGGCCGGTATCTACAGTACGGACTTATTTTAGATGATATTTGGCTCGTGTGTACAGTTGCTTCTCCTCTACATTAGGTACTTCTCTTCAGGGTGTAAGGAGATCTGGCACAAAATAGGGGACTTGCTTGGCCAATCAAAATATAGCAATCACCCCAAAGTCACATCAAGGGGATATTCCAAGGAACCTAATTTAGAGCACTGTTATTCCGCTTTTGCAGTGTTCCGATCTGCCCAGTTCTGCGCACCACATGAACACTCTCCTGACTCACACCAAATGGGTTAAGCACAATAACTTTCCTGCCATGTATGATGCATGACATCATAGTTGTGCGCAAGAGGTGTGCTAGGTGTGCCTAAACACACTCTAATCCTGGGGTTGGCAACCCGTCAATTAAAGGCAGGTGACAGGTAAACCCCGATCCTTCCTTGCTGACCCCCAGAACCCGGACAGGAGGGGCGGTGGGTGTGGAATTTAGTACAACCCATCTGTATTTTCCTTCTGCGGCAGCTGAAAAAAGGCTTCCCCTCCTCTCCCTCTCACCAATATTTAGCTGCCACCGGAGGAAAATATAGGGAATCGGTACCATTATATGCCCCCCGCCCCTGTTTCTCTTCTTTCTGCTCCCCCTCCCCCCATTGTTTCAGGATGGAGAGCGGGGAACAGGCCTGTAAATATGTCACACGCATATGTGTGTAGCACCCTACAGGTAGGTGCTAGGTAAATGTATAGTGGCCTTGTCTGCCTAACAGCAGAGCTGTGATTTATTTAGATATGGGTGTCATGGTTTCCAGATGTGCCTGCTAAGAGGGAAGTCTCCCCACTGGTTCCTGTGAGAGGCTTTTCATAGGGCAGAATGGGAAGCCCAATCAGGGGGCACATCCAAGCTTGTAACTACCCCAGAAGGCAGATTATACTGCAAAGGATTCTGGGAGTGGGTATAAGTTTGGGGGAACTGCATGGCACCGTGTCTTTGGCGGGAGCAGAGTCCCAGGAAGGAGAGTGCGGCTGTCTCTCCTCCAGTCAGAAGAAGGCGGATGTCTCAGGGTGTCGCCTGAGTATCCAGAGAGTGCTGAGTGAGCTGAGGGGATCCGGTGTGCCGAGAGCCTGCGGAGAGCGAGAGGGGTCCAGTGCCAAGAAAGCCTACACAGGTTGTGAGTACTGAGGATTGCCCCTGGGGGGTCTGCATAGAGTCAGAAGCGGACCACTCCGGAAGAGTTTCTGGGATCCAGTGTCAGCAAGCTACAAAGGGGGTACCTAGGTTGAAGACCCTGAATTTGCAGAGGGGGTACATAGTCAGTGGACCCTGAAGAGTTCAAGGTCAAAGGGGACACCTGCATTTGATGCCCTGAATTGTACAGAGTGTGTCAGTTGCAAGTACAGCTAAACAGAGTTCTACCTCATGCTACCTCAAGCTGGGCAAAGCGGAGGACAGTTTTTAGTGACTTATACAGCACAACAGTGTCAGGAGTTCTACAGTTCTCAGTCCTTGATCTTCTGGACTAATAGTCAAGGATTCAGCACTTCTTCTGTTCTACAAAGTGTTCTCAGTGTTAGTGAACGTTGGCTGGCGCCGGCCAGCATCAAGGAAGCGCCAACGGGCATTTTTCAGCAGTAAAGTCCCAAGTATAATTAGTTCAAGCCTCAAGGAGTATCCCACTTATTCCCTATTTCAGTCCATGAAAATAACTAGCAACATTCAGTTTCAAGCTAACCACTCTGGCCTCAGTACCTCAGCAGTCTTTTTTAGAGCTCAGTACCACAGTGTAGATTATAAGCTTTCCCAACTCTTCCACTGCCGCAGGAATCAAGTGTTGAATGAATATTCGATGTGGTAGTGATAACAATGATCATCACTATATATATATATTTTTTTTTTCACAATGAAAAGCTTTTATTGAGAAATAAAGTCACATACATTAAAATTACACTATGTTTTATATTGGATCATTGTCCAATAATTAATAAGACACCATTTTTAATACAGATCTAGATCTATTCTTGCCTAGGCAACTTGGAGAGATCAGCATATTTATTAACCACTTAAGCCCCGGAAGATTTTACCCCCTTCCTGACCAGGGATTATTTTGCGATTCGGCACTGCGTGACTTTAACGGACAATTGCGCGGTCGTGCGATGCTGTACCTAAACGAATTTGACGTCCTTTTTTTCCCACAAACAGAGCTTTCTATTGGTGGTATTTGATCACCTGTGCGATTTTTTGATCATGCGCTATAAACAAAAAAAAAGCGACAATTTTGCAAAAATAACAATATTTTTCACATTTTTTTATATGAAATTCCCCTCAAAAAAATGTAGAAATCAAAATTTTTTAACATTTCAGGCCAATTTTTTTTTTTACCATATGTTTGGTAAAAAAAATTGCAAAAAGCGTATTTTGATTGGTTTGCGCAAAAGTTATTGCGTTTACTAACAAAGGGAAAGATTTTTGTCATTTTTGTTTTTTTTTTAACGCGTAATGGCAGCGATCTGCGATTTACAGATCGGACCCTTGACTGACATTTTTGACACTTTTGGGGTTACCAGTGACATTACTACAGTAATCAGTGCTATACATATGCACTGTTACTGTAAAAAAGATAACTGGCAGTGAAGGGGTTAACTTTATTGGAGAGGGAGGGGTTAAGTGTGTCCCTAGGGCTGTGTTTCTAACTGTGATTGGCTGTGGCTACATGTGTAAGAACAGTGATCAACGGTCCTACATAGTAGAACCGTTTGATCACCATTCTTACACAGGGAAGAATGACAGGCGGCTTTGTTTACATTAGCCGCCTGCCTTTCTTCCGGTGTAACGGAAGATCGCGAGTGCCCGGCGGACATCGGGTCTGCCGGGCACACGCGCGGTGGGGGTCTGTGACCGCGCGGGTGCGGGAGCGCGCCTCCGGCGCGCACTCGCTCCCAAAACCCTTACAGGCTAGCGACGTGGTACTACATCGCTTTGCCTGTGAGGGGCTGACCGCCGCAGTAAATAGTCGTGCGGCGGTCGGCAAGTGGTTAACAGAAGAGCAAGCTCATAGTCAAGCTGGGGAGAACCATGGGTGATGTAAGCACATACTGCTTATCATGTCTACTAATAAGAAAATCTACTGTGTTATCCAGAAGGTACAAGAGCGCATTATCAACAAAGCAAGTATTAACCAGGAACCAGGAAAAACCAAGAGATTTTGTAGTAAGTAGGGAAGGGGTAGGATAAATCACTAGGCCATTTTTTTTTTTAGCATTGTGCTACTTTAACTGGTAACTGAGCAGTCAAGCAACGCTGTACCCAAAGGAAATCTATGTATTTTTTTTTTTTTCACACACACACACACATTTTTTTTTTCCTTTTGATGGTATTTGACCACCACTGGGTTTTTTATTTTTTTATATAAAAGAAAAAAGACCACATTTAAAAACAAAACAAAACAATATTCTTTACTTTCTGCTATAAAACATTACCAATAAAAAGAAAAAAATCGAATTTCTTCATAAATTTTGTCAAAATGTATTCTGCTACATGTCTTTGGTAAAAAGAAAAATCCCAATACGTTGATATTGATTGTGTGATAGTGTCTACAAACTATGGTATATATACTGAATTGTTTCATTTTTTTTTTTTTTTATGGTAGTAATGGCGGTGATCAGCGATTTATAGTGGCTCTGTGATAGTGTTGTGGCCAATCTGGCACTAAATGACACCGGGTGGGAACTGACTAACTGACACTGATATCACCATTGACACTAATACAGTGATCAGTGATAATACTATACACTGTCACTGTACTAATGACACTGGCTGGGAAGGGGTTAACATGTCAGGGTAATCATCATGGGGTTAAGTGTGTGCCTAACAAGTGATAATGTGTATATTATGTGCTGCTTTTTACTAAAAATCTATTTGTTCCTTCTCCCTGTGCGCCCTTTACCTGGAAGAGGGCAGCGATGTACAGGTACGTCGCAGTGCCTATAGTGCCATCCGCAATACAATGCGGGCAGACAGTCCTAAAGTGGTTAAAGAATCAGGGAAGGATTGGTTGGTAGTGGAGGAAGGCTTTGAAGTTAGACCGTTAGACGAAAGAGATGTGTGGGCATATTCCAGCCTTTCTCAACCTTTTCAACACAGAGGAACCCTTGAAATAAATGTCTGGTCTCGGGGAACCCCTGCTAAGAATTAAATATCTACAACTCATGACACATTAGTGTGACAGTCAGTGGGAAGAATGCTCCTTACTCTTGTCATCATTGGGAAGAATTACCCCCTTACAGATAGCTGAAAGGAACAATGGTGTCATTGGCAGGGGAGGGCTGGCAGCCTTAGGCCTGGGGGGCAAGTCCAGTCAAGTGGCCCATTGAACCACCAAATAAACTCACCATCCATGCCCACCTTGTTTTAAAACGGATATTGATGTTATATAGTAAGACAAATTTGATACAATGTGGTATCATAATTTTATTTTAATAGCAACAAAGGAGGTTTAACAAAAAAACTCTCCACCATACCCTCCACACCGATCCATACATCCGTGCACCATACTCTCCACACCTATCCATATATCTGTGCACCATACTCTCCACACCTATCCATATATCTGTGCACCATACTCTCCACCATACCCTCCACACCGATCCATACATCCGTGCACCATACTCTCCACCATACTCTCCATACCGATCCATACATCCGTGCACCATACCCTCCACCATACTCTCCACACCGATCCATACATCCGTGCACCATACTCTCCATCATACCCTCCAAACCGATCCATACATCCGTGCACCATACCCTCCACACCGATCCATACATCCGTGCACCATACTCTCCACCATACTCTCCATACCGATCCATACATCCGTGCACCATACCCTCCACCATACTCTCCACACCGATCCATACATCCGTGCACCATACTCTCCATCATACCCTCCAAACCGATCCATACATCCGTGCACCATACCCTCCACAACGATCCATAAATCCGTGCACCATACTCTCCACACCGATCCATATACCCGTGCACCATACTCTCCACCATACAATCCACACCGATTCATACATCCGTGCACCATACCCTCCACCATACTCTCCACACCGATCCATACATCCGTGCACCATACCCTCCACCATACTCTCCACACCGATCCATACATCCGTGCACCATACCCTCCACCATACTCTCCACACCGATCCATACATCCGTGCACCATACTCTCCACACCGATCCATACATCCATGCACCATACTCTCCACACCGATCCATACACCCGTGCACCATACTCTCCACCATACAATCCACACCGATCCATACATCCATGCACCATACTCTCCACCATACAATCCACACCGATCCATACATCCATGCACCATACTCTCGACACCAATCCATACATCCATGCACCATACTCTCCCCCATACCCTCCACACTGATCCATACATCCGTGCACCATACTCTCCACCATACCGTCCACACTGATCCATACATCCGTGTACCATACTCTCCACCATACCCTCCACACTGATCCATACATCCTTGCACCATACTCTCCACCATACCGTCCACACTGATCCATACATCCGTGCACCATACTCTCCACCATACCCTCCACACTGATCCATACATCCGTGTACCATACTCTCCACTATACCCTCCACATTGATCCATACATCCAATCCATATACCTTCGTGGGGTGCACTGCACAGATGTTCTATGCAGCCCACCAGCTGAAATCAATGACAGGCGGCAGCCTGCATGGAACTCCATACACCTCCCAGAATGTACTGTACATCTGTGACCCCAATGTACGGATCAGAACGCAGACAGACCGGTGATCTCATCTGTGCAATGAACCTCCATAGATGTACATTTCCTTGGAGGTGCTCTGAGATCTGTACACAGAGCTGCCGGTCATTGATTCTCTAGCTTTGGAATGTATGGCCAGCATGTTCACCAAACAAGGAATTTGTC
Source organism: Pelophylax lessonae (assembly GCF_965119305.1). Taxonomy (NCBI): domain Eukaryota; kingdom Metazoa; phylum Chordata; class Amphibia; order Anura; family Ranidae; genus Pelophylax; species Pelophylax lessonae. The sequence goes on from NC_138771.1 coordinate 447,281,704, forward strand.
TTCAGGCAGGCGCGGACTGACAACTCATGGGGCCCCTGGGCAATAGGAGATCATGGGGCCCCCCAGTTTAAAGATGGCTGCTAATATGATGCAACATTAATGCATTAGGCCTACATGGAAGGGCATGAAGCTCATGAACGTGCAGACAGGCAGAAGACTTAAAGCTGGTGACCCAATGAAGAAATGAGGTCAGTGCCACCTTACCAGCATCATGGGCCCCTGGGAAAAGTATTGCCCTGGGACACTTAGCAGGGAGATGGTGACCTGTAGTGTGCATAGTGCATTGCGGCACACAGTGGGTGTGGATAAATTATGCCACATTTTGGATTTTTTTAATTATTTTTTACAATTATTTTTTTCCATTTTTATTTTTTCATTTTAATTTAATGATTTTATACTTTATTTTTCACAACGCTGGTGGGGGCAGGGAGCTTTGGTGAGATAACAGGGGTCTAAACAGATCCCTGAAGTCTCACATTTGATGCAAAGAAAGGGACTAAGGACACATGCTAAGGAGGGTATGCTGGTGGGTATTGTGTGCAGGAGAGGAGCGTGGAGGGTATGACAATGGGCAGTATGTACAGGAGACAAGTGTGGAGGGTATGACAGTAGGTAGCATGTACAGGAGAGGATTGTGGAGGGTATGACATTGGACAGTATGTACAGGAGAGGAGTGTGGAGGGATGACAGTAGGTAGCATGTACAGGAGAGGATTGTGGAGGGTATGACAGTGAGCAGTATGTACAGGAGAGGAGTGTGGAGGGTATGACAGTGAGCAGTATGTACAGGAGAGGAGTGTGGAGCATATGACAGTGGGCGGTATGTACAGGAGAGGAGTGTGGAGGGTATGACAGTGGGCGGTATGTACAGGAGAGAAGTGTGGAGGGTATGACAGTGGGCAGTATGTACAGGAGAGAAGTGTGGAGGGTATGACATTGGACAGTATGTACAGGAGAGGAGTGTGGAGGGATGACAGTAGGTAGCATGTACAGGAGAGGATTGTGGAGGGTATGACAGTGAGCAGTATGTACAGGAGAGGAGTGTGGAGGGTATGACAGTGAGCAGTATGTACAGGAGAGGAGTGTGGAGCATATGACAGTGGGCGGTATGTACAGGAGAGGAGTGTGGAGGGTATGACAGTGGGCGGTATGTACAGGAGAGAAGTGTGGAGGGTATGACAGTGGGCGGTATGTACAGGAGAGGAGTGTGGGGGGTATGACAGTGGGCGGTATGTACAGGAGAGAAGTGTGGAGGGTATGAAAGTGGGCGGTATGTACAGGAGAGAAGTGTGGAGGGTATGACAGTGGGCGGTATGTACAGGAGAGGAGTGTGGAGGGTATGACAGTGAGCGGTATGTACAGGAGAGGAGTGTGGAGGGTATGACAGTGGGCAGTATGTACAGGAGAGAAGTGTGGAGGGTATGACAGTGGGCGGTATGTACAGGAGAGGAGTGTGGAGGGTATGACAGTGGGCGGTATGTACAGGAGAGGAGTGTGGAGGGTATGACAGTGGGCAGTATGTACAGGAGAGGAGTGTGGAGGGTATGACAGTGGGCGGTATGTACAGGAGAGGAGTGTGGGGGGTATGACAGTGGGCGGTATGTACAGGAGAGAAGTGTGGAGGGTATGAAAGTGGGCGGTATGTACAGGAGAGAAGTGTGGAGGGTATGACAGTGGGCGGTATGTACAGGAGAGGAGTGTGGAGGGTATGACAGTGAGCGGTATGTACAGGAGAGGAGTGTGGAGGGTATGACAGTGGGCAGTATGTACAGGAGAGAAGTGTGGAGGGTATGACAGTGGGCGGTATGTACAGGAGAGGAGTGTGGAGGGTATGATAGTGAGCGGTATGTACAGGAGAGAAGTGTGGAGGGTATGACAGTGGGCGGTATGTACAGGAGAGGAGTGTGGAGGGTATGACAGTGAGCGGTATGTACAGGAGAGGAGTGTGGAGGGTATGACAGTGGGCGGTATGTACAGGAGAGAAGTGTGGAGGGTATGACAGTGGGCAGTATGTACAGGAGAGAAGTGTGGAAGGTATGACAGTGGGCGGTATGTACAGGAGAGGAGTGTGGAGGGTATGATAGTGAGCGGTATGTACAGGAGAGAAGTGTGGAGGGTATGACAGTGGGCGGTATGTACAGGAGAGAAGTGTGGAAGGTATGACAGTGGGCGGTATGTACAGGAGAGGAGTGTGGAGGGTATGACAGTGGGCAGTATGTACAGGAGAGGAGTGTGGAGGGTATGACAGTGGGCAGTATGTACAGGAGAGAAGTGTGGAGGGTATGACAGTGGGCGGTATGTACAGGAGAGGAGTGTGGAGGGTATGACAGTGAGCGGTATGTACAGGAGAGAAGTGTGGAGGGTATGACAGTGGGCGGTATGTACAGGAGAGGAGTGTGTAGGGTATGACAGTGGGCGGTATGTACAGGAGAGGAGTGTGGAGGGTATGACAGTGGGCGGTATGTACAGGAGAGAAGTGTGGAGGGTATGACAGTGGGCGGTATGTACAGGAGAGAAGTGTGGAGGGTATGACAGTGGGCGGTATGTACAGGAGAGGAGTGTGGAGGGTATGACAGTGGGCAGTATGTACAGGAGAGAAGTGTGGAGGGTATGACAGTGGGCGGTATGTACAGGAGAGGAGTGTGGAGGGTATGACAGTGGGCGGTATGTACAGGAGAGGAGTGTGGAGGGTATGACAGTGGGCGGTATGTACAGGAGAGAAGTGTGGAGGGTATGACAGTGGGCGGTATGTACAGGAGAGAAGTGTGGAGGGTATGACAGTGGGCGGTATGCACAGGAGAGGAGTGTGGAGGGTATGACAGTGGGCAGTATGTACAGGAGAGAAGTGTGGAGGGTATGACAGTGGGCGGTATGTACAGGAGAGGAGTGTGGAGGGTATGACAGTGGGCGGTATGTACAGGAGAGGAGTGTGGAGGGTATGACAGTAGGGCTTTCCGATCAGGTCCGCCTGTCAGTTTTTCAGGCGGACCTAATCGGACACTCCATGTACCCCTATGGAGCAGTGGATGTCAGTGGTGACATGTCCGCTGACACCCGCTGCTATCCGATCCTGTCCATGAAATCCTATTTTCCATCCGTCTGGAGGATTGGATATGATGAAGATGGACAGGCAGTCCATTATCATCCAATCTCCCATAGAGGATAGCGGGGATCTGACAGGTCCGTCTCTGCACAGTGAGCAGAGACTGACCTGTCATTCGCTTGCTTGGCAGGGATCAACGGATCAATCCCTGCTGAGCAAAACAGAGTCCGCTGGACAAAATGCCCATGTGGAAGGACCTATAGAGTGTTTAGTTAGGTGGTGAGTTATTGATTGTACAGAGTTTGGTTGACACAGGGTTAAAAAGGATGGTCATAAATTAAATTCACATTAAGGGCTCTTTCACACAGTCCGCCTCCTTAGGCGGATCTGTGCTGCTCAGCGGGGATCGATCCGCCGATCTCCGCTGAGCCGGCGGATGACAGCTCCATCCCTGCTTGCAGTGCGGAGATGGAGGTGTCACAGCTCCCGCTGCTCTCTATGGGGGATCGGATGAGAGCGGACCGCCTGTCCGCTCTCATCCGATCCGATCCCTGAACGGATGGAAAAATAGGGTTTCCATCCGTCCAGATTTCACGGACAGGATCGGATACGGATGGCAGCGGGTGTCAGTGGAGGTGTCTCCGCTGACACCCGCTGCCCCATAGAGCTGCATGGAGGATCCAATCAGATCCGCCTAAAAAACTGACAGGCGGATCTGATTGGATCGCCCGTGTGAAAGAGCCCTTACTGGACATAGTAATTGGAGTTTGTTGGTATAGATAGGGCTGTGTGTCAGTTTGGGAAATGTCTATCAGCTTGGGGGGGGGGGGCTGCTATCTTAGACACATACATACACACATAGACACATACTCACACACACACACATACATACATACACACATACATACATACACATACACACATACATACATAGACACATACTCACACACACACATACATACATAGACACATACTCACACACACACATACATACACACATACTCACACACACACATACATACATACACACATACATACATACACATACACACATACATACATACACACATACTCACACACACACATACATACATACACACATACTCACACACACACATACATACATACACACATACTCACACACACACATACATACATACACACATACTCACACACACACATACATACATACACACATACTCACACACACACATACATACATACACACATACATACATACACACATACATACATACATACATACACACATACATACATAGACACATACTCACACATACATACACACACACTCTCTCTTCTACAGTACTTCTTACTTACTTTAGAACAAACTCAGCTCACCTCTCTCCCTTCCTTCAGTGTGCTCCGCCTCCCGATCCTCTTATTGCATGGCACTGATGATCAGAGGGGGGGACAGAGATCAGAGTGCAGGAGGACACTTCGGGGGAAGGGGGACTGGGGGAGAGACAGAAACCAGGAATGGAGCTTCTAACTACATACATCACCGGCCAGTGTATGTAGTTAAAAGCAACGAATGCTGCTGTTCCCACAGTGGCAATGTCAAGTAAGCTAAAGCTCCCATTGTAAGCACGTACCTCTTCTTCTTCTCTTCTGCAGCTGCCCGAGTCCCGACAGTGGAAGATGGAGGGAGGAGCCAGAGGCAGGTGGAGCCAGTAATCGGCGCGGAGGACGATCCGCTTTGTATGATAGGTCCCCTCCACTCTGCCTCGCCTTCCTCCTCTGGAGACCGTTCGTGACGTCACTGGTTGCTAGACGCCAGGCGGCTGGTGATCTAGCAACCGGGTCTCCGGCGGCCATACCAGTCACAATAAATGCACACTGATCCTGAACTTTAAGGAAGAAACTGAGCGGCCTTTTCTGGGGGGGATCAGATCGGCCCAGGGGGAAATTGCCACCTTGCCCCCTGGCCCAGCCCGCCCCTGGTCATTGGAAACTTATCTGAGAGGCAGAAATTGCCCATTGCTCAAGGAACCCCTAGCAACCTCAGGAGGAACCTTGGTTGAGAAACCCTGGCATCTTCAATCCATAAATTCCATGCAGTAACTCATTTTTTTTGTGGGTGTCTGAGTTTGCTAGTGAGTTTTTCATTGATGAAAAAATGATTAATGCGCTCTTCAACTTCTTCAAATTGTACGAATGGCTTCTTCCAAGCTTTGGCAAAAGTTTGTTTAGCTGCCACTAACTCAAAGGTAGCCAGTTTAATTTGGGATCTGGTAAGAAATGGAGGAGTGCAAACCAAAGGTCTCTTGGCTCTTTATTTTTTATTTTTTCAAGTGATTTGTCACTAAGGAAATAATATGTATTTATTTTCTAAGAAATTATTAACTAAAGCTGAATTCACAAGAATTTTTTAGCTCAGTCACTGTAGCTGTAGTCGCTGATTACATTTGTGTTTGTGCAGTGTTTTAAGTCAGTGACTACTGCTCTGAATTCACCTCTATGGCTTAGCTACTGTATAAATTGTTGAAGGAGAGTGATTTGTAGCAGTGAATGCCAACCTAATCGTGTACCACTAATTTAATCGGTAGCAACAGCAAATCGTGAAATCAGTTCTCCAGCAACTATACCGATTAAATTGCTCACTACAAATCACTGTTATTTGTTGACTTTAGCGATTTAAGCGTGAGCCAAGGAATGGCTGCTACAATATTGTCCATCTGACATGGTCCAAAAAGTACATTTCAACCAACAAAACACATTAAAGTGTTACTAAACCCAGGATCCTGCATTCACTACAGAATATCTGGTCTCCCACAGTACACAGAACATGGAAATGCAATTATTTTAGTAAATATAAACTGCTAAATACCAGAGGTGGGGGACTTGAGTCACATGACTTGACTTAGGTCAGACTTAAGTCACCAGTTTGAGGACTTGAGACTTGCTTGACTAAAATTAATAAAAGACTCGACTTGACTTTGACTTGGTATTCATGACTTGAGACTTGACTTTGACTTGAGACATATGACTTGAAATTACTTTACTTTTTAAGTTATTAAATATTTTTATTTTCTCAAGATGTGTAAAGCAATATTAATGTGCCTGTTATGTTTCTGACACCACAGTCACATAAAACACCTCAGTGTGTTCAGATTTTTAGGACATTGGCTGTTTAACAAAGGAAACACTTAATATGTTTTTAGTGACTGTAGTGTTGAAACATGACCGGACAAAGAATTTTGAGCTGTTTGGGCATTCAAAGTGTTTCTTTAATATGCCAAGAAAAAAGCACTAATCAGTTTTGTTAATGTTGAAAATAAAACAAAACCTTTCCTGACCACTGACTTTTAACTGATTTAAAGGTGAAAATTGGGGTAGATCAGTATTTTGACTTGATTTGTGACTTGACCAAAATAAATGACTTGACTTGACTTGCTTGACTTCTAGCAGGGACTCGACTTGACTTGCTTGCTTTTCCCCACAGTAACTTGGGACTAGCTTGAGACTTGAAGGTTAAGACTTGAGACTTGCTTGTGACTTGCACATGTGTGACTTACTCCCATGTCTTCTAAATACCTTTTCTCATCAGTAGCATATAGCAGTCTTTTGACTTCTATCAATATCTTGTTAAAGCTTGTAGAAGGAGTTTTTCTTCTGCACTGACTGTCCTCTCAGGATGCAGAACCCCTCACCCTTTGTCTGGACAGTGCTGATTGGCCCTGTGCTGATCACATGCACTCTCCCAGGAAAAAAAATAAACTCTCTAGCAATACACACCAAACTGAGCATGTGCAGCCTGTCCCCTGGCTCTGTATTTTCAGGAAATATATTAGGGACGGTGGAAGGAGGAGAGGATCAGAGGAGACAGGATCAAACAGCCTTTTTACACTATGCAGAGGATTAACCCTTAGGTTCCACAGTTTAAGTATACCAAGCATGCATATACAGACTGATTTTACTGTTGTTGTTTATTAACACTTAAATATTAAACTATACTTTATACTATATTTACATCTTAGGGCTCATTCACATGGGTGCTATGGCTCATACAGCCTGAGTACCATGTTAATGCAGCTGGAGCCTCCTGAAGCTGTGTGCAGGCAGCCTATGTTTCTCTATGGGGATGCAGCAGCTGTATGAGCACAGCCACTCGTGACAGGTGTGCAGGGGTGGGTGAGCAGTCCTAAATTCATACAGTGTGTACACCTTTCACTTTAGGGCCAACAGCTATGTCCGTACAGCCACGGAATCTCCATAGAGAAACATGGGTTGCACGTAGCTCCAAGTGGCTCCAGCTGCATGAACAAGGCGCGCATTCACTTTATATGGGCCACAGCGCCTTTATGAGTGAACCCTAAAATGCAATAGTTAGCTCATTAGTGCCTGTATAGCTTGAGTAGTACTGAACAAGGTTACAATAAAAAGTCACTAAAATGAAAAAAAAAAAAAGATGCGGTGTTTGTGCTGGCTCAGTGCCACGGTTCTCCCCGGGAAGTTACTAATGAGAAATCTGCTGAACATTTATCTGGAGTACAGCGTTACAATGGAACTAGACACATTTTTTATAAGTGCCATCCATTATATTGGAGTGTCAAAGGTTTGTTTAACATGACACAGTTGTGGGCGACATCATAAGAATGACAAACTGTGTTTTAGAGAGGAAGTGATGACTTTCTATGAGAAAGCTTGGGAACAAAGTAAGGCGAGCTTTACAACATCCACACCCTTCTGAACAGATGGAGGGAAGCAATGGAAATTTTCATTAAAGAAGTAAAGAATTTTGTTGCTGGCCATACACATGAGAGTTTAAACCACTTTGACTAATTGCAAAGCTGGCCATACCCGTGGCAATTGTCGGTCAAATTTACAGGAATCGCACATAGGGTCACAGGTAATTACCAACAACCAAGCAATCTTGCCCCATCAACAGAATGTGGTTTATTTTACAGTTGAAACTGGGCAATATATATTGACAGCTTAAAATCAGTTTACTAAAAAAATTAACTAAAAAAAATGGAGAAAACTATAACAATTTTAAGGGAAAGCAATTTGATTTTCCCATCAGTTCCATCTGGCCAATTTTGATCCCACATCCTTGCAGTTGATTGAAACCACCGTTTTATATCTTTGCTTGCTTTTCAATTTTGCAAAATAGAACAGAAAGTTTGATTGCTCTTTCAAATGCCATGCAAATCTATGCCACTTGCATGGATAGCTTAAGGTACACTATATGGCCAAAACATCTGACCATAACAGAAAATGATTGGTGTTCACCATCAAAATATGGGTGTTAAAGTGACTCTGTTGTCAAAAGCAATGTGGTGTTAAAGGACATTTCTATAAAGTAGAAAGTGAATCCCTCTTCTCCTGCCATCAACGCCACTAAGTGCTCCTCCATTGAAGAATACTCTCAACTAAAGACTTCTAGCAATGTTGTTCTCCTGACCCCCTACATCACTTAATGGTTCCTCTCATCGACCCCAACTTCAGAACACAAGGCTTGGAAGTGGAAAAAGGGCGCAAAAAAGAGGCAGAACATGGGTTTGTTGTCATTACTTTGTGGTTTGCTATATTCAGGCCTGTTGCATCATGGTAGCAAGTTGCAGAACACCCCAGCATACTATGCACCCTGGGCAGTGCCTTCTTCTGTCTTGGCTAGTGTCTTAGGACCTCATTTATATTGGAGAGAAAATAAGACTATCATCTTTCTGTTACACTCTGCATTATTAACCACTTGCTAACCGCTCACATTGAGCGTACTGCGGCAAAGTGGCTTGTTATCCTCCAGCGACGTAGACTTACTTCGCTGGACTCCTCCCCTTGTGGGCGGCGCACGCGCACCACCGGAGGCTTGCTCCCGCTGTATTCAGACACAGCGGGAGTCAGGCCAGGGGAGGAGAGGCTGTGATTACCGCCGCTCTTCCCTGATCATCGGGGATCGAGTGAGGAAATCCGCCCGCTTGTGTAAACAAAGCGGGCGGATCTCCTCTGTGACAGGCAGGGTCAGATTACAGGATTCAGCATAGCTGAACCTGCGATCTGTGCCTGTGTCACTCAATCCTCTCCCCCCCACACACGTCAGTAACCACCAGGCATACATTTAACCCCTTGATCACCAATAAAGTTAACCCCTTCCCTGCCAGTGTCATTATTACAGTAACAGTGCATAGGTATAGCACTGATTACTGTAGTAATGTAACGGGTCCCCCCAAAAGTGTCAAAAATGTCAGTTAGGGGTCCGATCTGTCCGCCGTAATGTCGCACTCCCGCAAAAAAAATCGCAGATCGCCGCCATTACTAGTAAAAAAAAAACAATAAAAATTACATAAATTTCCCATAGTTAGTAGCTGCGATAACTTTTGCGCAAACCAATCAAAATACGCTTATTGCGATTTTTTTTTACCAAACATATGTAGCAGAAAACAAATTGGCCTAAAATGTTAAAAAAATGTAGATTTTTACATTTTTTTGGGGGGAATGTCATATAAAAAAATGTGAAAAATATTGTTATTTTTTCAAAATTGTCGCTCTTTTTTTGTTTATAGCGCAAAAAGTAAAAAGCGGTTAAAAATACGCTCATTGAGAATTTTTTTGTCAAAGACATGTAGCTAAATACATTTTGGCCTAAATATATGACGAAAATTGAATATATTGGGAATTTTATAACTGTCAAAGTAGAAAAATATTGTTATATTTTCAAAATTATCGTTTTTTTTTTATTATCGCAAAAAATGAAAAGCGCAGAGGTGATCAAATACCACCAAAAGAAACTCTGTTTGTGGGAAAAAAAGGACGTAAATTTCGTTTGGATACGGCGTTGCATGACCGCAAAATTGTCAGTTAAAGTCGCACAGTGCCAAGTTGCAAAAAGTGGCCTAGACGTAAAGCAGGAAAATCCTCCGGTGGTAAAGTGGTTAATAATAATGTGACCTGCAATTCTAGTCATAAAATTGCAGGTTCTGGTACTGAGGCTGTGCTATCTCTGGTATTGAGACGTTGGAATGCTCTACTCTTGGCTTTTTCCCTCATCTCCACCAACTCTTGTTTGTTTTAATAGTCCTGTGGTTTATAACTGTGCAATTTGTTTATTTTATTGGAATGGTGTGGTCATGGTAAGTCCATACATCTGCTTCATAAGTCCTGCTCTTAGTGTTTCAATGACAGTCTCTCCCTCTTTTTAAAACAGTCACTGTCTACGTAGAAGGCTTCTACAGTAGTGGCTCTTAAGCCTCGTACAACGAATTTCCGCCGACCGCTCGTCCGTCTTTTGTCCAGAGTGGTGTCTGTTGGTTGGAATGTGCTCTAGACTGCACACGAATTTTTCCGCACGACAGAATTCTACTTCAGAAGTGATGTCATGTGTTGGATTGCTTTGTATGTGTTCTTTCATCTCTGAGCATGCCTACTCTTGCTCATAAGATTTTTCCCCATCGAAATCTGTACTGACTGCACGAAAATCGGACGTGTTTTGAAGGAGGACAAAAATTTTATAGCCTGCACACCAGGATTTTTTCAGCCGAAAAGTCAGAGTCGGTTGTCGAGAGCACCATACTAACAATCCGAAAATCGGCAGATCGGTCGTCGGATGAAAATTCCCGGCCGAATTTCTACTCGTGTGTACGGGCCTTTAACCTTAATGAGACCAGGGCCTGTTAGGTTCTCCTAAAACCTTCTATCCTCCTAACAGTAAACAAAATAATTTTTATATATAGTATATATAAAAAAAGAGGGAATACAAATATGTATTTTGAACCTTGAGTCATTTTTTTGTTACCTGTTCCCTCATAATTGGTATCAACATCAACACCAATTTGGCAACTCTTTAGGAATAAAGATTGTAATCCACATTTCCTGCTTCTTTGCCTTCCTCTTAATTTGGCAAGTGGTTAACCCCCTCCCTACTTTGTATCAGCATAGCTAAATGATCTCTGTGAGCAGTATTAGATTTTAAGGATAGGATATAATCCACCAAAACAACCAAGTAAAATCTGTAACAAGGTCATTCACAAATGTTACACAAGATGGAAAAATGAGAAACTGTTTTTAACAACTTTTTGTAAATCATTTTCACTATTTCTTCAGCACTGGTATCAACATCAAGAAAAAATGATGCAGCAGGCGAGCCCATTTTGCTGAAGTTCTTATTGCAGCAACTCAAAATGTTACTTAGTAGTTTGTATGGCCCTTATGTGTTTGAATACATGCTTTACAACGTTGGGGCATGCTCCTAATGAGACAACGGATTGTGTCCTAGGGTATCTCCTCCCACTTCTGGACCAGGACATCAATGAGCTCCTAAACAGACTAGGGTGCAACCTGGCATCGTCGGATGGACCGAAACATAATGTCCCAGAGTGTTCTATTGGATTTAGGTCAAGAGAGCATGGGGGCCATTCAATGGTATCAATTCCTTCATCCTTCAGGAACTGGCTGAATACTCTCACCACATGAGGCTAGGCATTGATTCCCTCCATCATTAGTCTACTGTTACATCATATCAACCTTTGATGTGTGTGTGTTTGATGTTAACCAGACATTGTATACTCCTTTATGTTGAGATCTTTAAGGTGCCCATCTAATAGTTTTTTGAAGCTATCGATGCTCCCTGCTGATGCTACTGCTTGTGGAAGAGAATTCCACATCCTTACTGCTCTGACAGTAAAGAACCCCTTACGTATTTTAAGGTTAAACTGTTTTTCCTCAAGTTTAGTGAGTGGCCACATGTCTTATTGTATTCCCTTTCTCTGAAAGTTTGTTCCTTATGCTAGGGTCATCACCAGTACAGTATTTGTGCATATACAGTATATCATATCCCCCCTCAAGAGTCTCTCTCCAGAGAGAATTAGTTCAATGCTTGTAGTCTTTCCTCATAGCCGATGCCCTCCATTCCCCTAATTATTTTTGTTGCCCTTCTCTGGACTCTCTCCAGTTCCAGCACATCCTTCCTGAGGACCGATGCCCAGAACTGGACAGCATACTCCAGATGTGGCCGGACCAGAATCTTGTAGAGTGGGAGAATAATCTCTTTATTTCTAGAGTGAATCCCCTTTCTTATACATATATGTCTCTCGTGTTCTATTTTAGCCGCCTTGATTTTGCCTTTACATTCCTTATTACACTCTTTGTAATGCTTGAATGCTGCCAATGACCCCTCAGCCTTGTATTTTTTGAAGGCCTTTTCTTTAGTATTAATATGCATTTTTATGTTGGAGTTTAGCTAGCCAGGGTTTAGTTTTGCTCTTTTAAATTTATTTCCCTGGAATGCACTGGCCAATCCCTTTGTTTAGTATGCTCTTGAAGCACTCCCATTTTTCCTCTGTGTTCTTTGTTCACAGGGTTCTATCTCATTTGATATTTTCTAGCAAAGAGTGCAGTTTTGGGAAATTGGCTCTTTTGAAATTCAATGTCCTTATATTACCCTTGTGTTTCCTGTTACTATGATTAATACTGAAACTTATTGACCTATGGTCACTGTTTCCTAAGTTGCCCCATATTTCTATATCCCTGAGCAGGTCTGTATTGTTGGCAATCAGTAGGTCTAGTACCGCATTGTTTCTTGTAAGTGCGTTTACCATCTGACCCATAAAATTGTCCTGCAAAACATTTAGGAACTGCCGAGCCTTGGATGAATGCGCGGTTCCTTCTGCCCAGTCTATATCTGGATAATGAAATTCCCCCATTATAATGCCACTCCAGTCTGTGAAAAGAGGTCTGCCTCCCCCTCCTCCCTCTGGTTGGGGGGCCTATAGCATATGCCCAATATTACTTTCCCTATTATGCCTTCCCTTTGAAGTTCTACCCATAGGGATTCTACCTCATCCATAGCTCTATTATTAATATCATCCCTCATATTTACCTGTACACTGTTCTTAATATACAGACATACCCTTCCCCCTTTTTATCTTCTCTATCTCTGCGATAAAGGTAATACCCCTGAATGGTCGCCAGCCAATCATGAGAGCTGTCGAACCAAGTCTCTGTAATCCCCACAAAATCTAAGTCCTTCTCATACATAAGCAGCTCCAACTCTCCCATCTTGTTGGCCAGGCTTCTAGCATTAGTATACAAACCTAGTAATTTTTACCAGATGCAAACTATATCCTCGTTTGATGTTGTTTTTAGGCTGCTCTTGTGATCTTTCCCCATACCCACCTTAGATTTAGGAACTCCGAACACCCTACCGCTAATGTCCCCATTTGTGCCCGCTGAACCTTGCTTCCCACTGGCTAATTCTACATCTGTACCCTCCCCCCATCACCTAGTTTAACCACTTAAGCCCCGGAAGATTTTACCCCCTTCCTGACCAGGGTTTTTTTTGCGATTTTTTACTGCGTGACTTTAACGGACAATTGCGCGGTCGTGCGATGCTGTACCTAAACGAATTTGACGTCCTTTTTTCCCACAAACAGAGCTTTCTTTTGGTGGTATTTGATCACCTGTGCGATTTTTTGATTATGCGCTATAAACAAAAAAAGAGCGTCAATTTTGCAAAAATAACAACATTTTTCACATTTTTTTATATGAAATTCCCCAAAAAAATGTAAAAATCAAATTTTTTTAACATTTTCGGCCATTTTTTTATGCCACATATGTTTGGTAAAAAAAAATAGCAAAAAGCGTATTTTGATTGGTTTGCTCAAAAGTTATCGCGTTTACTAACAAAGGGAAAGATTTTTGTCATTTTTGGTGTTTTTTTTTTTAACGAGTAATGGCGGCGATCTGCGATTTTTTTTGCGGGACTGCGACATTGCGGCAGACAGATCGGACCCTTGACTGACATTTTTGACATTTTTGGGGTTACCAGTGACATTACTGCAGTAATCAGTGCTATACATATGCACTGTTACTGTAAAAATGACACTGGCAGGGAAGGGGTTAACTGTATTGGAGAGGGAGGGGTTAAGTGTGCCCTAGGGGCATGTTTCTAACTGTGATTGGACCTGGCTACTAGTGTAAAAATAGAGATCAACGGTCCTACATAGTAGAACCGTCTGATCTCCATTTTTACACAGGGGAGAATGACAGGCGGCTTGTTTACATTAGCCGCCTGCCTTTCTCCCTTCCGGGCGAACGATCGCGAGGGAATGATTTATTCCTTGGGAATTGTTAGGGAATGAGCCGGGGCGGCGCGCTCATAATAATTGAGTCCCCTACCACCACAACCTGTCTTTCCTTTTGCCTTTCTACCGCCCTCACTGGAGGAGTTCTTCCCCTAGCAGCTAGGGGCGTCGCTCTTCTCCAGCAATCCTGGTCCCTGACTGGTTTCCCCAACATCACGCAACAGGGCGAATTTATTGGGGTGCTCCAGCCCAGGACCGGCCTCCTTGCCTTGTTCCCTTCTACCCCTCTTAACTGTCACCCATCTACTCTGCTCTGATGCCTGCACCCTTGTATCTTCGCCCTCCTCTGTGCAGGCCCCTGCCCGCACCTGATGGGTACACTTCCAGCTCTCATTCAGTATGGACATTCTTCTCAGTGTTGCCAGTTCTGTCCTCCAGTTCTCAGTGTTGCCAGTACTGTCCTTCCATAACTTCCACCCCTTCCCTTTTACATTTGAAATATGAATGTCCTCTTCCTCACCTCTTCTCATTGTCCCACTTTGTGTTATTTAAATATTAAATCTGAACATACATAGTTCTAACTTTCATCTCTCTTTAACTAACTTCCATCCCCATCCTCCTCCTACCTCTCCTATTTTGCTATATATTAAAGTGGTTCTAAAGGTTGGAACTTTTTTTGTAATTAACAAACATGTTATACGTACCTGCTCTGTGCAATAATTTTGCACAGAGAGGTCCTGATCCTCTTTTTTTTTGGGTGCTCTGCTGACGGTAGTGGTTCCTCCACCCTATCAATAGCCCCAAATAGCTGCTTGCTATGGGGGCACTAAAGCAGGCTCGCTCCCAAGCTGCACTCCTGTGAATGGACATTATTCATTCACACGCAGAGCACAGTGTGGCCCTGGCCCCTGCTCTCTGCTCATTGGCTCACTGGCTGTGATTGACAGTAGCAGGGGTCAATGGCTCCTGCTGCTGTGTGAACCAGTGGGGAGACAGAGACCTGGGAGCTTGAGATGGGGCTCAAATAAATATAAGGGGGGCTGGGGGACTGCTGCACCAACAGGTTTTTACCTTTACACATAGAATGCATTAAGATAAAAAAATGTTCTGCCTTTAAAACCATTTTAACTATTTAGTGATCCGTGAACATACTTTTATAAAACTGATGCAAGTGGGGAATTGCTTCCACTCTCTCATCTTATTTAAACTTAAAATCAAAAAATATTTTAGTGATTTTATGTGCCACTTGTGTTACAGTATATCTATGTGACTTCTATAGAGAGGATTTTAATGGCAAGTCAGTGGACATTCATCTGTATTATGTTCCTACCCAATCCCCCAGTCTAAGGCGAGGCTAGGGGGCTTCTATTCACCTAACATTGACGTGCGTACAGGGTGTGCTGGGTATGCCTGGGTACACCATAATAACCCTGTGTGGTGTTGATTCCCCTTGCTCCCTGGCATCCCCTGTCTCTCCCCTGCAGTGCTGCCAGCTTCCCTTCTCTCCTCTTCTACTGGCTGCTGCGGGGGATGTTTCAGGATGGATGAATGAATGAATGAACACAGTGAGTAATCTGTACCGATCACTCCTGTGTTCATTCTTAACTGAAGCCTAGTAAACTATAGGGTTGATTCACTAAAACTGGAGAGTGCAAAATCTGGTGCAGCTGTCCATGGTAACCAATCAGCTTCTAACTTCAGTTTGTTCAAGTAAGCTTTGCCAAAAAAAGAAACATGCAAGCTGATTGGTTTCTTTGCAGAGCTGCACCAGGTTTTGTTTTAGTAAATCAAACCCTATGTTTTCTTGGCTTCAGTTTGTGAATGAACAGGAAGCCGCTCGGCAAAGAGCGCTTCCTATTCGTTCACTGTCCAGTGCAGCTAAGGCTGCAAAGAAAGGGACTGGGGAAGAAAAAAAAATAAATATTGTAAAAAATAATAAATAAATAATAGAAATAAAAACTGCTGACACCATCCAATGCCCTACTGACATCAATCTTTGCCCTACTGACACCACCCACTGCGGATATACACACATTTGTGTTTGTGTTCTGGGCTGCAAAGAAAGGGACTGGGGAAGCTCTGTCCTTAGTCCCTTTCTCTCTGTTTAGACCAATGATATTTCACCAAAGCCCCCAAAAAAAGCTCCTAAAAAATTGTAAAAAAACACATTTGTGTTTGTGCTCTGGGGTGCACACCCTAACGCAATAGTGCAATAGGCTGCATAAACCAATGCCACCAAGCGTGGGGGGGGGGGGGGGGGGTTATATCTGAGGCTATAATAGGGGATTGTAAAACTGAACCAAATTTGCCTTCCTAATTCAAAATAGCTTCACTTACTTTAATCCTTTCTACGACGGGTAACCGGCTACAGGGTGGCCACTCTGTGCAGAATCACACATACATATATATATATATATATATATATATATATATATATATATATATATATATATGTGATTCTGCACTTCTGGGTTGGGAATGCTTGCCACTGGCCCGCTGCTTTCACTGAGATTAGTCCCAACAGAAGCTGATCAGTGGGTGCCGGCCAATGGATGACCACCGTCACTCGCTGATCGTCGAGGAGAAACACAGGACGGAGCTCTGCACATGTAAACAATGCAGAGCTCCGTCCTGTCAGCAGGGATGTGCTGGATTTGGTTAGCCTGGGAAGCAGGGAATAAAATCCAGCACATCCCTTAGTAAACGCACCTGAAAGTGAACACAGAAACACTGGTTAGGTACACAGGTAACCCTTTAATCGCCCTAGATGTTTAACCTATTACCAGCCAGTTTCATTATTACAGTGACAGTGCATATTTTTAGCACTGATCATTTTATTAGTGTCACAGATTCCCACAAAGTGTCAGTTACTGTTAGTATAAAAACAAATAAATAAATAAAAATCCCAGTAACATTTGCGCAAACCAACCAATATATGCTTATTGGGATTTCTTTTACCAAAAATATGTGGTAGAAAAAAATATTGGCCTACATTTATGAAAAAATCTGATTTTTAAATGTTTTTATTGGATATGTTTTGTAGCAGAAAGTAAAAAATATATATTTTTTTCAAAATTGTTGGTATATTTTATTTATAGTACAGAAAATAAAAATATCAAATACCACCAAAAGAAAGCTATATTTGTGGGAAAAAAATGAAATAAATTTAATTTATGTACAGCGTTGCATGAATGTGCAATTGTCAGTTAAAGTAATGCAGTGCCGTGTACCAAAAAAATGGCCTGGTCATGAAGGGGGGGGGGGGGGCGGTAAATCCTCCAGAGATCAAGTGGTTACTTCAAAGTTTCGGATCTACTTTCTTTACTCAAATAATTCATAATCCCATATATTCAGGTATCTGCTTAAACCATAACCAATTAGACCAGATTACATTGAATTTCCTATACTTATCCCTATGCGTGTGCATCAATTCCATTACACAGATTCGGTCCCCCTCGAAATCCACTCCTCAATGGTTAGCAACTGCTTTGTCTTCCAATACTCAGGAATCAATGCTTTTCCTGCATTTAACAAGTATGGTATTCTGGTTTTCTTATATTTACAGTAACCTTGGGAAGACTGGTCAAATAAAAAGACACTGCCAAGGATCCTGCCTTATCTTAAACTTGCTGATCTTCTGGTCCAAGGATACAATTTCTTTCCAGTACACCTGTATACTTGGGCAGTGCCACCATATACAGTGAGGGTAAAAAAGTATTTGATCCCCTGCTGATTTTGTACGTTTGCCCACTGACAAATAAATGATCAGTCTATAATTTTAATAGTAGATTTATTTTACTGGGCAGAGGCAGAGACAGAATAACAACAAAAATATCCAGAAAAAAGCATTTTAAAAAAATGATAAATTAATTTGCATTTTTATGAGTGAAATAAGTATTTGACCCCTTCGCAGAACATGAATTAGTACTTGGTGTTAAAACCCTTGTTGGCAATCACAGAGGTCAGACGTTTCTTGTAGTTGGCCACCAGGTTTGCACACAGCCCATGAGGGGGTTTTGTCCCACTCCTTTTTGCAGATCCTCTCCAAGTCATTAAGGCTTCGAGGCTGATGTTTGGTAACTCGAACCTTCAGTGCCCTCCACGTTTTTTCTATGGTATCAAGGTCTGGAGATTGGCTAGAACACTCCAAGACCTTAATGTGCTTCTTCTTGAGCCACTCCTTTGTTGCTTTGGTCGTGTGTTTTGACATAAGCCTTGGCCCCTCCCCTACGCGTGACGGCACCAGGACTGGGTGCCTTCGTCCCTTCCTCTGATACTCACCTGGCTCCTGACCTAGGCTTCCTTCTGACCACGCTCCAGTCTCAGCATTATCCTGCAACACCTGATGGGCGCCACCTGTCTGCTGATTCTATGCCAACACACCAGCTGTACTCTGGAACCCCCCTGCACACAGTCCAGTAGGCAACCCATGCTACTTTGGGCCTAACCTCTCCTGTTTCCACCCTGTTTTCTCCCTCAGGGGGGTCTGGAACTTCTCTGCAAGTGAAGCCCTCCTTCTCCATTGGCCTCCAGCACCAGGTATGTGATAGATATTTGCTTGCTAAAGAGGGACAGTTCTTCTAAATGAGGAAAACAAGGGCGCACCTACCAAGCGCATTATCTCAATAAAATGTATTCCAAGATAAAAAAAACAGCAATAAATGTACTCACAAATGTGAATTATGTAAATGGATTTACATAACTGCCGGAAGAATGGGAGGTGTCCGAAAATGGCTGAGGCGCTTCGAGGGCAAACCCTCTTTATCAGAGCCAGTGTAGTGTAATCACCCAATCAGGAAGTCAATACCACTTGCTATGACCTACGTCTACATAATTTACATCTGTCAGAGCATTTATTGCTGTTTTTATGTTGGAATACATTTTTTCAGGTAATGCGTTAGGTCGGTGCGCCCTTCTCTTTTTATTGTTGTTTTTAAGTCTGAGGATATCCTGTCCTGAGGGCAGCAAGACCATTGGTGCAGGGTTTTTACACTAGGTCAACCACTGGGAGCGCAGGAGAATGATTGTTTGTTAAATATCTTCTAAAGTAGGCTCAATTTGTATAATATACCAGAAGAAAACAGTTTGATTTATTATTGAAATGTATGTCCTTAATTAATTTTAATGTGATTTTCACATTGAATATGATTGTTATGTTTTATTTTTTTATTATTGCGTTAAATATAAAGATTTGTAGATTTGTCTCAGAATGGAGTTGTCAGGCTCAGTAGCATCACACTGCCATTGCCTAAAATGGAAGTTTAATCTGCTTTTATTTTGCCTTCCCTGGTTCCTCCTTCCCCCTCATCAACATACGAAATATTTCCAAAATCTTACCATTTTCATTACATCATTTATTTTAGGCCAAGTGACATCATCACTCGGACTGTGTGCTTCTCTATGCAATGCAGACATATTATGGCTGGTGGGAGGGGAGTGTGTGCCCTTCCTGCTTTAGTTATAGCTTTGAGCTGCAGCAGTACCTGCAATGAAAATTCTTCACAGCTTACTGCTTGGTCTTAATCATAGCAGTTTGGGTCATTGGATGGGGGCACAGGTTTGCTGGCCAATCAAACTGCAAGGTGTGTAATCCCTGAATAGCCTTATTTACTGTAAATGATGACCAACATTTTATGTCTCCTTTTTCCAGGCAATGTATCCAAACACAAAAACAGATGCAGGTAGCATCCCTCTTAGCAGTGAATCTGATGTTCACCCAACATTCCCTACGGGTGAATCTTCCAGGTGTATGCAATTTAAATGACAGTGATTAACTCTCCCCCAGTAAATGTTGGATGAAAGTTTCATTCACTGCCCTATGAATAAATAAGCCCTAAGTGATATGGGTTAGTTTGAGCTTCACTGCCCTTGTCTTACCTTTATATAGCCTGTAGATGGCACTGATGCTAAACTCTAAATACAGTTCAATGTAAAACTGGATGAAATGTAAATTTATTTATATTATAGTATTCTTTGCTTTTTAATCTTCTAAACAGAAGGGATATCTTATTACAGTGCAAGTTCATATAATATATTTACACAAGACAAATGTATAAAGGATCACTTAGTCTAGACAGGCGGAGACATAAGATGAATGGATACAGATAGGGATGCTAAACGAACGCCTGTAATTATTCCTTCAGAGAACAGCAGTCATTATGAACACTGACAGAACCAAGGATGGTTTGCAAAAAAACAAAATTAAAAACACCAGAAAATGCTTTACTTGGAGGTACCGTTACCTAAGGATATTTTTTCTTTTAATTTTCCAGGTGCCATCACAGAAGGTGCATGTATGGATATGATAAACCTATGGAAAGATTTTCATGCCAATGATCAAGAAGTAATACCAATCAGCAGGCTAACTGCAACTGTCACAAAGTGCATTTAGTTTATTTTAAAGGCTAACTAAAGACTATGGGATGGGTTTTACGTGTCCTTTCAGCAAGTACAGAAAGTTTGTGTTGACTTTACCAGAAATGCTGAGTCCTTGTCACTTCCTGTGAGATGAACTAGAAGCAAAAACAATGTTATCTTTCTTCTGCAACATACTAATCTCATCACTCTACATATACATAGTTGCCAACATTCTCAAAAAAATTTTAGGGACACTTTTTTTGTCTGAAGGTGGAGTATTATTTTAATGAGAGGTGGGGCATTTGTTTGTAGGTGTGGTCTAGGTGTGGTCTAGGGTGAGTGGGGAAAATGTGGCATGTGGAAAATTGGGTGTGGCTTTAATTATGCTTAATAAGGGGCGTGGCTTAAAGGGGTGTGGGTAAATAGAGTCTGAGGTGACTTACATTGGAGGGAGGGAGAGAGAAAAAAAGAAGGAAAAAAGGAGAGAGAAGGCAAGAAAAAAAAAGAGGGATGGCAGGAGAAAGGAAAGAAAGAAAAAAAAGAAAGAAAGAAAGAAAGAAAGAAACAGGGATTGAGGTAAAGAGGGACAGAAAAAGAAAGAAAGAGAGAAGGAAAAAATAAACAGGGATGGAGGGAGAGAGAAAGAAGGAAAGAAAGAAGGAAGGAAAGAAAAAAAATAAACAGAGATGGAGGGAGAGAGAAAGAAAGAGAAGGAAGGAAAGACAAAAGAGGATGAAAGGAGAGAGAGAGAGAGAGAGAGAGAGAGAGAGAGAGGAAGAGAGAGAAAGAGAGAGACAGAAAAAGAGGGGGAGAGGCCACCCACTACATACACGTTCACTACACTTTCTTTTTCACAGACAGACATTGCAGTGCTATTCAGACATAAGACATTTCTTCCTCACCTGAACCAGTAACGCAGGTAGACAGCAGTTCCATGCACACGGCCACTAATCTGTGGATTAGTGACCATGTGCATGGAACTGCTATCTACCTGCGTTACTCCCATTGCTCCCATTGGCTGAAATGTGGTGCAGTCTGCCTCCTGCTACTTCCTTGGCCACTAACTACCTGAAGTTGTCCCTTAGATCCCTCCCTCTCCCTCCATTACCAAGTAGCTATAGACCTGTTAGTTTAACTTCTATAGTCAGGACGATACTGCAGAGTTTAATAAAAGACCACATAGATGAGTTCTTGCTGGAAAAAAATATTTTAAGCAACAGACAGCATGGATTCATGAAAGACAGACGTTGTCAAACAAATTTGATTTCTTATTATGAGGAGGTAAGTAAAACCTTGGGCAAAGGGGTGGCTGTGGACGTAGTATATTTAGCATTTCACACAGTTCCCCACTAGAGGTGTACCAAACTGTTCGCCGGCGGACAGTTCCCGGCGAACTTAGCATGTTCGCGTTCGCCGCTGCGGGCGAACATATGCGATGTTCGGTCCGCCCCCTATAATACATCATTGAGGCAAACTTTGACCCTGAACTTCACAGTCAGCAGGCACATTTCCAGCCAATCAGCATACCTCCCTCCCACACCCTCCCACCTCCTATAAATAAGCAAGGGCAGCATCCATCTTAGATCATTCTGAAGCAGTGTGTTAGTGAGAGCAGGGAGAGCTGCTGCTGCTGCTGCTGTTAATAGCTAGGGACAGTTGTTAGTCAGTGTTCCTGGTCAGGGCAGCCATCAGGGGGGGACAGCCCATACAAATGTAAGGGGCCCAGGCGTTCCAAGGGGCCCAGCTGCCCAGGCCCCAACCAAGGAGACCGAGTAGTTGCAGCTGTAGTAACTAGCAATTGCTGAAACATAGCGGCTGTAGAGTAAGCCGAGGCAGCTGAAGGGATGTCTCTTTGCTGGATTGCGCTGTCTCTTTGCTGAAAATAGGAGGCTGTCTCTTTGCTGGATTGGGATATCTCTTAGCTGAACATATGAGGTTGTCTCTTTACAGAATTGGGATGTGCCTTTGCTGAATATATGAGGCCATCTCTTTACTGGATTGGGGTTTTTATTTGCTGAATATATGAGGCCGTCTCTTTGCTGGATTGGGATATCTCTTGGCTGAATTTATGAGGCCATCTCTTTACTTGATTGGGATGTCTCTTCGCTGAATATATGAGGCTGTTTTTTGCTGGATAGGGATATCTCTTTGCTGAATATAGGAGGCCATCTCTTTACTTCATTGGGATGTCTATTTGCTAAATATATGATGCCGTCACTTTTTTGGATCGGGATGTCCCTTTGCTGAATATATGGGGATGTCTCTTTGATGGATTGGATTCATTTGAATTTATTAAGTTATAAGAGTGTTAAAATAGAAGTGGGTGCACTGAAGGACTTGGTGGGATGGCCAGTAGGCGATTCAGTGGGACAGCCAGAGGGCGGGCCCTTTGGAATGTTGTTGGTCAGGCCCAGAGGGGCCCAAGCCTAAAGCTGTGTAAGGGGCCCCAAAAATTCTGATGGCTGCCCTGTTCCTGGTCTTGCTAGTCAGTGTTCTTGGTCCACTACTGCTGTAAGGACAGCATCCTGACAGCACCCCAAAAAGCCCTGGTATTTGTGTAATTTTTTTTTATATACATATATATATATATATATATATATATATATATATATATATATATATAGTGTCCCCAAAAGCCCTTTTAAGGGCTGGTAATTGAGTTTTTTCTTTATATATATATATATATATATATATATATATATATATATATATATATATATATATATATATATCTAGTGTCCCCAAAAGCCCTTTTAAGGGCTGGTAATTGAGTATTTTTTTTATTTATTCATATATATATATATATATATATATAGTGTCCCCAAAAGCCCTTTTTAGGGCTGGTAATTGAGTATTTTTATATATATATATATATATATATATATATATATATATATATATATATATATATATATATATATCTATTGTACACTGCAGTTGCCTGCCCGCTGTGTGTGAGAGGCCACAGACCCACTACAGACTGTACTGTGTGCACACCACACTCATTTCGGGTGGCACAGGCACAGTACCTTGCATTTTAAAAAATATTTTTTTTTCCTCTGTCATAATTGCAGTGAGTGCTGTGTCAGGTCCACAGAGTGCACTGTACCCACTGCAGTGCACTGCCCACCACTGATATATATATATACGGTGGCACAGCATCTTGTTGCAAATTGAAAAAAAAAAAAAATATTTTTTATTATTGCAGTTGCCTGGTCTGCCAGTGACTGTCAGGTCCACAGAGTGTACTGTGCCCACTGTAGTGCCACTGCGTGCCCACCCACCACTGATATATATACGGTGGCACAGCAGCTTGCAAAGTAAAAAAATATATATTTTTTTTATAATTGCAGTTGCCTGGGTGCCAGTGACTGTCAGGTCCACAGAGTGTACTGTGCCCACTGCAGTGCCACTGCGTGCCCACCCACCACTGATATATACGGTGGCACAGCAGCTTGCAAATTAAAAATATATATATTTTTTTATAATTGCAGTTGCCTGGGCTGCCAGTGACTGTCAGGTCCACAGAGAGTGTACTGTGCCACTGCCCACCCACCACTGATATATAAGGTGGCACAGCAGCTTGCAAAGTAAAAAAATATATATTTTTTTTATAATTGCAGTTGCCTGGGTGCCAGTGACTGTCAGGTCCACAGAGTGTACTGTGCCCATTGCAGTGCCACTGCGTGCCCACCCACCACTGATATATACGGTGGCACAGCAGCTTGCAAATTAAAAATATATATATTTTTTTATAATTGCAGTTGCCTGGGCTGCCAGTGACTGTCAGGTCCACAGAGAGTGTACTGTGCCACTGCCCACCCACCACTGATATATACGGTGGCACAGCAGCTTTCAAATTAAAAATATATATATTTTTTTATAATTGCAGTTGCCTGGGCTGCCAGTGACTGTCAGGTCCACAGAGTGTACTGTACCCACTACCCAACACTCTTATAGGGTGGCACAGCACCTTGCACTCATAGTACAACACATAAAAAAAAAAATGACAGGCAGAGGCAGGCCACCCCGCAAGGGCCGTCGTGGTCGTGGTGCTGTGATTTCCTTAGGCCCTAGAATAATGCCCAGTGTTCAGAGGCCACCACAGACCCTGAACTCAAAAAATTCTGAGGACATAGTTGACTGGCTTACACAGGACACCCAATCGTCTACAGCTTCTGCTCGGAACCTTAATGCACCATCCTCCTCCAGCTCAGCTTCGGGCACCTCTCAATTTACCACTCGCCAGCCCGCTGGCACCACCACCAACACTAGCACCACAGCCGCTTCACTTGATCCGTCAGAGGAGTTATTTTCACATCAGTTGGAAGAAATAAGTGATGCGCAACTATTAGTGCCAGAGGATGTAGATAACGGGGATATGTCTCAGTCAGGCAGCATTATACACATGGACGTACATAGTGATGATGATGTTGTACCTGCTGCTGCTGCCTTTGCTGAGTTGTCAAGTGAAGCGGCTGATGATGACGATGTGTCTGTGGATGTCACCTGGGTGCCTGCTCGAAGAGCAGAAGAAGAGGGGGAAAGTTCAGATGGGGAGACAGAGAGGAGGAGGAGACGAGTTGGAAGCAGGGGGAGGAGGTCATCGCAAGGAGCTAGTGGCGCAGTCAGACAGCATGTAGATTCGGCACCCGGGGTCAGCCAGACAGCACGCCAATCAACGCAAGCTGTTGCCACCACCAGAATGCCGTCCTTGCAAAGCTCAGCAGTGTGGCATTTTGTTTGTGTGTCTGCCTCTGATATCAGCGATGCCATTTGTAACCTGTGCCAAAAGAAACTGAGTCGTGGGAAGTCCAACACCCACCTACGTACAACTGCTTTGCGAAGGCACATGATCTCACATCACAAACGCCTATGGGATCAACACATGAGTAAAAGCAGCACACAAACTGAAAGCCACCATCCTCCTCCTGGTCCAGCATCTTCAGCCACGTCAACCACTGCTGTCCTCCATGCCCACAAGGAAATGTTTGAGCGTAAGAAGCCAATCTCACAGAGTCACCCCCTTGCCCGGCGTCTGACAGCTGGCTTGTCGGAACTCTTAGCCCGCCAGCTTTTACCATACAAGCTGGTGGAGTCTGAGGCCTTCAAAAAATTTGTTGCTATTGGGACACCGCAGTGGAAGGTACCCGGCCGAAATTATTTTTCACAAAAGGCAATCCCCAACCTGTACTCTATTGTGGAAAAGGAAATCATGTCACGTCTGGCACACAGTGTTGGGGCAAGGGTCCATCTGACCACTGATAGCTGGTCTGCAAAGCACGGTCAGGGCAGGTATATCACTTACACTGCGCATTGGGTAAACCTGCTGGCGGCTGCCAAGCATGGAAGGCATGGCTCTGCTGCAGAGGAGTTGGTGACACCGCCACGACTTGCAGGCAGGCCTTCTGCCACCTCCTCTACTCCTCCTACTCCATCCTCTTTGCTAACCTCCTCGGCTGAGTCCTCTTCTGCTGTTGCGTCTTGCTCCACACCAACTTCACCCCCCCAGCTCCCCAGGGGCTATTCCACATGCCGGATACGACAGTGTCACGCTGTCTTGGGGTTGACTTGCCTGAAAGCAGAGAGTCACACCGGACCAGCACTACTGTCCGCCCTGAACGCACAGGTGGATCAGTGGCTGACCCCGCACCAACTGGAGATCGGCAAAGTGGTGTGTGACAACGGAAGCAATTTGTTGGCGGCATTGAATTTGGGCAAGTTGACACATGTGCCGTGCATGGCACATGTGTTGAATCTGATTGTACAACGCTTTGTGCAGAAGTACCCAGGCTTACAGGACGTCCTCAAGCAGGCCAGGAAGGTGTGTGGCCATTTCAGGCGTTCCTACACGGCCATGGCGCACTTTGCAGATATTCAGCGGCGAAACAACATGCCAGTGAGGCGCTTGATTTGCGACAGCCCGACACGTTGGAATTCAACACTGCTAATGTTCGACCGCCTGCTCCAACAAGAAAAAGCGGTCAACGAGTATTTGTATGACCGGGGTGCTAGGACAGCCTCTGCGGAGCTGGGTATTTTTTTGCCACGTTACTGGACGCTCATGCGCAATGCCTGTAGGCTTATGCGTCCTTTTGAGGAGGTGACAAACCTAGTCAGTCGCACCGAAGGCACCATCAGCGACATCATCCCATATGTTTTCTTCCTGGAGCGTGCCCTGCGAAGAGGGCTGGATCAGGCCGTAGATGAGCGTGAAGAGGAAGAGGAAGAGTTGTGGTCACCATCACCACCAGAAACAGCCTTACCATCGCTTGCTGGACCTGCGGCAACACTGGAAGAGGAGTCTGAGGAAGAGGAGTCAGAGAAGGAATGTGGCTTTGAGGAGGAGGAACACCAACCACAGCAGGCATCCCAGGGTGCTCGTTGTCACCTATCTGGTACCCGTGGTGTTGTACGTGGCTGGGGGGAAGAACACACCTTCAATGACATCAGTGAGGACGAGGAATTGGACATGAGTAGCTCGGCATCCAACCTTGTGCAAATGGGGTCTTTCATGCTGTCATGCCTGTTGAGGGACCCTCTTATAAAAAGGCTGAAGGAGAACGACCTGTACTGGGTGGCCACGCTACTAGACCCCCGGTATAAGCAGAAAGTCTCTGATATGTTACCCAATTACCGGCAGTCGCAAAGGATGCAGCAGCTACAAAATAAGTTGAAAAGTATGCTTTACACAGCATATAAGGGTGATGTCACAGTCACAGCACAACGGGAATCCAACAGGGGAAGAGGTGAAAGTAATCCTCCTCCTACCACAACCATGCCGGCAAGGACAGGACGCTTTACAGACATCTTGTTGATGGAGGACATGCGCAGCTTTTTTAGTCCTACGCATCGCCACAGCCCTTCGGGGTCCACCCTCAGAGAACGACTCGACCGACAGGTAACAGACTACCTTGCCTTAACTGCAGATATCGACACTCTGAGGAGCGATGAACCCCTTGACTACTGGGTGTGCAGGCTTGACCTGTGGCCTGAGCTATCCCAATTTGCCATTGAACTTCTGGCCTGCCCCGCTTCAAGTGTGCTGTCAGAAAGGACCTTCAGCGCAGAAGGAGGTATTGTCACTGAGAAGAGAAGTCGCCTAGGTCAAAAAAGTCTTGATTTCCTCACGTTTATTAAGATGCATGAGGCATGGATCCCGAAGGGACTGACAGTGGGGGATGCATTTGACTAAAAAAGGCCTGGTGATGACTGAGATGCCTTGGGCTAAAAATGGTCCACACGCTGCTGTATTTAATCATTCTCTGCATGACTTACGTGACGTCTCCGCCACCAACTATGGTTCAAGCCGCAATGTTTTAGTGCACTTTCTGCCTTGAAAACCTCAATTTTTCAGGCCGCTGCAACAATACCTACTTTTTCATGCATGTGTACATGCCTAATTTTTCTGGCCTCTGGTGCTACACTGTGGCTGCAAAAAAACAAAAAACAAAAAAAAAGGCACATACATGTGTCAATTCCCCTTTGTGATCGTTACCTGAAGGTCGTGGTGAAGGGGCTTGCGTATCACAATGAAGCGATCACCTCTAGGAGTGTGTTGGCACACCCCAGATGATAAGGTCGTTGCTTCATTGTGAACAGACCAAAAGCGATCCGCGGGATAATTTTTCTTTTTCAATGATTTTTATTGAAAGTTTTCAGCATACAAACGTGTAGTAAGAAAAAATGCAATAGTTGAAAATGGTACATAACAGTATAACAATCTCAGTGGTCAGATAGTACAGTCCGAAATAGACAATCATAAAGATACAGTAGAAAACTTGTTATTTCCAAGGAGGGAGACCTTGCGAAGTGAGGGCTCAAGGGCTCCCACACAAATGGATATATAGAGACGTCCCTCCGCAATGCGTCAGAACTCTAGTAACAAACAATATCAGCTATCGCTAATTGGCAAACATACCGGTTACTGCTAGATAGCTGGGCTGAAACCGACCTAGAAGAGTAAGCCACAGCTGGTGACCACTGAGAAAACCTCAGCTAAATAAAAAAAAAGTTGCTGAAAAACTAATATAACGGATAGAGAGAATGGAGAAGAAAGAAAGAGATGGAAAGAAGAGGTAAGAGAAAGAAGAAGAAGTGGACCCAACCCCGCTCACCGGACCCCCACCCCCCGACCCAAGCGGACCGCTCACTCGTTCCCAGTAGGATAATTAAGCCAGGGTTCCCACACTTTGTCGAATATGTGCATCTTATCATCTAGTTGAGCCGACAGCCTCTCGTTCAGCATTATCCAGGATAATTTGTGTCTGAGTTGCTCAAACTGCAGGACAGGAGACCTCCAGGATCTAGCAATCGTAATTTTGGCCGCCGTAAAAATAAATGTTATAAGTTTCCTTTGCGCCCTGGTTGCCGTGTCCACCTTTCTGCCCAGTAGGGCCTGCTGCGGTGACTTAGTCAGGTTTATCTGTGTGAGAGAGTTTATACAGTTATACACTCTGATCCAGAAACGCCTCACTTTGGGGCATTTCCACCAAATGTGAAACATAGTACCAACCTGGCCACAGCCTCGGAAACACTGAGGAGACGCCCCGGGCACAAAGGAAGCTATCCTGGCCGGCACCATGTACCAACGCAGTAGTACCTTATAATTAGCTTCTATGATCGAGGTGTTGATTAGAGATCTGGAGGCCTCCTGGGCCATGACATGCCAGTCGGCCAAGTCAATGGTTTCCTGGACATCTGCTTCCCAACGCTCCATGTACGGGAGTTTCAAAGGCGAGTCCGTTAACATATTGTAGATCATAGAAATATAGCCCCGCAATTTGTCGTGTTTGCGGCACAAAAATTCCATAGAAGTCATGGTGGTCAGGTCAGAGAGGTTGGAGAGGGAACGCAGGAAGTGATCTATTTGAGTGAACCTAAAATATTCCGAGGCAGGCAACGTGTAGTTATCAATCAACTGCTGTTTCTTAAGAATACCTCTATGGTCACAAAAGTCTGCAATACGGAGTAGTCCTTTATTAGTCCACCATTGGAATGCTTAGGGTGAGAGACCCGGGGGGAACCCGCTATTGTTGAGAATCGGAGCCAGGGGGGCGTGCGAGGAGCGAAAGCCATGCAATTTAGACATTCGGTCCCAGAGGGCTAGGGAATGAGACAAGGCCGGACAAAGGATAGAGGGGCGATCTCTAGGTGGCAGCCACATAATATTAGAGATCTCTCGGTCCGAGATGGAGCTAGCCTCCATTCTCATCCAGATGGCAGGGGGCTGATGGGTATGGAAGTTCACTAATTGGGCAAGTTGTGCAGCGTAATAATATTTCAGCAAGTCTGGCACTCCCAGACCGCCCCTGATTTTAGGCGTGTAAAGCGTTCGTTTATTCACCCTGGGTCTCTTATTCCCCCAGATAAATGCGAGAACCTGGCTCTGAAATCGAAGCACCTCCGACCTCCTTAGTGCAACTGGTAGCGTGCGAAACAAATACAACACCCTCGGAAGGACGTTCATCTTGACTGAGTGCAGTCGACCAAACCATGAGGGAGGGTGTACTGCCCACCGTTCCATGTCCTCCTTCAAACGGGCAAATAATGATGGATAATTTTTGGAGTATAATGTGTGCAGGGAGGGGGTCAGATTGATACCTAAGTAGGGTAGGGAATCGGAGTGCCAAACAAATTTAAATGTATGCTGAAGCATTGTTATTGTCCGTGCTTCAAGGGAAATGTTCATAGCCTGCGATTTTGCTTGGTTCACATGCAGTCCCGATATGCGCGAGAAGGTTTCTAACAGTGCAAACAAATTGGGCAAGGTAGTGATGGGTGAGGAAACTACAGCCAAAAGGTCGTCCGCAAAAAGGACACATTTATGTTCGATACCTCCGCAGACTACCCCCCGGACATCCGCTGATTCCCTAATTTTGGCTGCCAATGGTTCCAAGGCTAACACGAAGAGGAGAGGAGATAGGGGACAGCCCTGACGGGTGCCTCTACCGATATTGATGGCTTCTGAGGAATAACCCTTCAACCTAAGTATAGCCTTGGGTGTATCATAGAGGGCCCGCAGCAAGGTGAGAAAGGGGAGGCCGAAACCGAACCGATTCAGTACATCGAAGAGGTAGTCCCATGATAAAGAATCAAATGCTTTGTGGATGTCTAATGAAAGGAGCATACCCCTGCACGACCCCCCCCCCCACCCCAGTTCGAGCGGATTGCGGAAATGAGGTTAATAACCCGCCGAGTCTGATCCGAGGTCTGACGACCTGGGACAAAGCCCGCTTGGTCGGGGTGTATATAGGTGGCCAGAAATGAGCCAAGTCTAGTGGCCATGATTTTGGATAGGATCTTCAGATCGGAATTAATCAAGGAAATCGGGCGATAATTTTCGCATGAGCTATGATCCTTGCCCGGTTTAGGAAGGACATGAATGTATGCTACGTTTTCCTGGGGCGGAAGGGACCCCCCGTCGCGAATAGCGTTAAATAAGGCACAAAGATGTGGGGCCAATACGTCCCGGAATTTACGATAGTAAGCCCCAGAAAATCCATCTGGCCCAGGAGCCCTTGATCGCTTGTATCACTTCCGATTCCGTAATCTCGGCGTTCATGGCGTCGGTATGAGCGGTCGACAACCGCGGCAGGTTCAGGTCCGCGAAAAATTTGTCAGCTAGTTCCCGCCCGTAATTCGACGGGGCCCTGTAGAGTTTTGTGTAAAACTGCGTAAATTCTTTAGTCAGTAGATCAGGATTACGGGATAATTCACCCGTCCGCAATCGCAATCTGGGCAAGGCCGAGGTGAAGGGGCGGGGGGTCAACTTCCTGGCCAGTAACGTAGTCGGTTTGTCCCCCATTGCGTAATAACGGTGACGGGACCATCGGAGATATTTCTCCGCTCGGGTCGTAAGGCTCAGGTTCAGTGCCAGTCTGGCAGCGTCTATCTTATGTCTAATATCCACTTGAGGATGTAACTTCTGTTCGCTGAGCAATGTGGTAAGCGTTCGCTCCTGAGATTGTAATATACTCTCCCGAGAACACTTTAGTCTGGCTGCGATCTGAATCAATTTACCTCGGATCGTAGCTTTGTGCACCGCCCAGGTTATGATGGGGGACGTAGCTTCCGGACCATTTTCCCGGAAATACAATTTTATGTCCTGTTCCACCTCCTGCAAGACCCCAGGATCGTTCAAGAGGGACGTGTTGAGCCGCCATGGGGACGGGCCAGGTTTAGACCACAAAGCCGTGAATTGCACCAACACCGGGGAATGGTCAGACCAAGGGGTCGCCAGAATCCGCGCCAAGCACACGTTCGGGGCAAGAGAGGAGCTGGCAAACACATGGTCTATTCTAGAGTATGTTCCGTGCACATGTGAAAAATAGGTATAGTCCAGCTGAGAGGGATTAAGTTCCCTCCAAAGGTCCAACAAGTCCCAGTCATGCAGGAGGCGGGCCAGTTTGTGCCCGTTCTTTGGTAAGTGCTTAAATCTGGGTTTGCCCGGGTCGGATTTATCTAACGTCTGTTCAAGGGGGAGATTGCTATCTCCCCCCAGAATCACCTTGCCCTGCACTTTGGGGAGTAACGTTCGCAGCATGTCATGAAAAAACGCCAGCTGGCCCGAATTAGGGGCGTAGTATGATATGAAAGATACTAGTTGGTCGTTAATGCGACCCAGCACCATAAGGTAGCGACCGTCCCTGTCCCGGACCACCGTCACCGGGGTGAAGAACACCCTGCGAGAGAAGCATATTGCCACTCCCGCTTCTTGTCTAGGCCGGATGAGAGGTAAAACTGGGGGTAGTAGGAGGAGAGGTATCTAGGGGCTGAAGATTTGGAAAAATGTGTTTCCTGTAACATCAGGATATCTACGTGTTGCCGTTTGTAGTGTAAGAAAGCCTTTGTGCGCTTCACCGGGGAGTTAAAACCTTGGACATTGTGTGATATGAGGGAGAATTTAGAAGAGCCCGGAGATGACATCATGGTGTGGTAGAGTGCACTCACCTTGTCGCAGTCTAAGAGGTTTCAATAGGGCCATTGTCACGACCCAGCTGTCCGCGGAGCCAGGGAGTTTCAGACGGGGGCCAGCAGGCAGAGTCATGGTCCAGGAGCAAAGAAGAGAAGAAAAGGAGTTAGTTGGAGCAAAGAAATAGGCCGGGGGACTATCCCCCCAAACCACAGTGACAAGTAGAGAACATATAACGTAAAACATTTGGGAATTGTATTCCCCCAGTTCCCAAATCTGGGGCAAGTTCCGTGAGGTTGCCCCCATCACCGGATAAGGGCAAATTCACTATAGTGGCATGCGGTAACACCATGGTCTACAAACTAAGAAACTGATGGGAGGCGGAGGACCCGGAGGGGCTAACCCCCCGGACCACCCAAGTCCCAGCGACACGTTCACCACCAGGGGACCCGACCACCCCCACTCCGGAGGATCCAGGGTATAGGGGCAAATCCCGGCCCCCCGACAGCGAACAGGCCACCCAAATACATACAACACCTGTGAGGCAAATGTAGAAAAACCCCATTGACCCCGGAGGCCCAAACACCCCCAAACACTTCTTGAGAGAAAAAATAACCAAACAAAATCACAACCAAAAAGCCCCCCCTAGTCATTAGAGTCATATGCATCTGATTCAGATCCGCCAGGGCAGGGTGAAAACAACAGAGGGCAGTCATCTATACCGCCCATCCCTCCCCCACCCAACCAGCGCCCCACGCAAGGCACCGGCCAGGATTGACATGGCCGGGATAAAACAACAGGAAGGTTATGGAACAGGTAGGCAGGATGAAAAAAGGTGAAAAATTTGAAGAAAACCAGTCAGCAGTTCAGGTCTTGCGTCTGCCTTTCTTTCCAGAGGAAGTGCCCTGATGGGACCAGACCGGGGACAGAGGACGATCCGATCTGGCTTCTGGCTGTGTGGTGCGTGGTTCTCTGGACAGGATGCCCAATTCCAGCAGCAAATCTTCGCCATCATGAAAGTTAGTAAATGAATAGTTCTTGCCATTGAACGTAAACGAAAGCCGGAAAGGAAAGGACCAGCGATACTTGATTTGACGGTTCATCAACTGTTGTAAAAGAGGCTTGAGGGTTCGGCGCTTCTGGACCGTGGAGGGGGCCAGGTCTGTGAACAACTGTATAGGAGAGCCCAACAGGGCAAGGTCCCGACGGTTCCTGGCTGCTGACATCAACTGCTCCTTAATTTTGAAGTAATGAGGCTTCAAGATGATGTCTCGAGGGAGACCATCCTGCCGCGGCGCGGTGAGGGCCCTGTGGACCCTGTCTATTTCCAACTTATGCGGGGAGATATCGGGTATCAAGTCCTTCATGAGAGTATGCACCGCCGATTCCAAGTCCTGATGGGTCTCCGGGAGACCTCTTATGCGCACGTAGTAGCGGCGCGACCGATTCTCAAGATCCTCTATTTTGGAATATGCTTCCTCCAATCTCTCGTGCTGCTCAGTTACCAATCTAGTATTTTGGTTGACTCTAGACAGGGAGCCGTCCACTTTACTTTCAATGGTGTCCAATCGTCCCCCGAAACTCTGCAGGTCTTGCTTGATATCAGTTGTGATGATGGAGCACGCCTTGGACAACTCTGTCTGTAGCATGGAAGAAAAGCGCGCCAATAGGACTGCGTCCCCCGAATAATGTGCCTGGGGGGGTGCCAGGTCCACTCCCGTGGGGCTAGGCTGGCTAAATAGGGAGTCTGCCAGGTCGGCCATGTTCCTGTCCATAGATGAGCCCGGAGAGCCCGACAGCTCAGGCCTGCTGTGGAAGGGGGTGGGGGAGGGGGGCTGAGATCCCGCCAAAGCGCCCGGACTCCCCACCGATTCCCCGGAGGCCTGTGAGGCAAATGGGTCCCCCAAGTCTTCCCCGGAGGGGGGGCTGGAGGCTGTGAGGGGAGGTGTAGTGCCCGGAGGCGGCTCGCGGGCCGCGTCCCGGTCGCCCCGAGCGGACTGCTTGCCCGGCGCCATCTTAGGTGAGTGTGAGGAGCCGGCCGGACTAGGCCTCAAAGTGTCCCGCTTGCCGCTTTGTTTGTACGGCCGTTTTCGGGGCAATCCGGTCGCCCCCCGCTTCATGACACTCTCACCGGCAACTCGCTGAGTCTAGGGCCCGATCACTGCTCCTCCGCCGCTTATTTTAGCTGGTTTGCTGCCAAGGTGTGCGGAGCGCGTCTAGGACATGTCCTTGTCCGTGCCCGCGCGCATGCGCACTGCGGGATAATTTTTCATAGAAAAAACATTCATTTTCTTTCATTCTTTCTGCGGAGCTGGGTATTTTTTGGCCGCGTTACTGAATGCTCATGAACAATGGCTGTAGGCTCATGCGTCCTTTTGCGGAGGTGACAAACCTGGTGGTCAGTCGAACCCAAGGCAACATCATCGACCTCATCCCATATGCGTTTTTTCTGGAGCGTGCCCTGCGAAGAGTACTGGATCAGGCTGTAGATGAGCATGAAGAGGAAGAGTTGTGGTCCCCATCACCACCAGAAGCAGCCTTGTCGTTGTCAATTGCTGGACCTGTGGCAACGCAGAGAGAGGAGTCTGAAGAAGAGCAGTCAGAGGAGGAAGGTGGCTTTGAGGAGGTGGAATACCAGCCACAGCAGGCGTCCCAGGGGGCTTGTTGTCACCTTTCGGGGACCCTTGGTGTTGTACGTGGCTGGGTGGAGGAAGAGACCTTCAATGATGTCAGTGAGGACAAGGAACGGGACATGGCTAGCTTGGTATCCAACCTTGTGCAAATGGGGAGTTTGCGGTTGTGCAAATGGACTGACTGACTGACTGTTAAACGGGGAGTTTGGTCTGTCAGAGTTTGGTCTGTCACTGTGAAGCGGGCGTAACCCTTACACTACTTGACCGATACAACATCATACCTGATCGTATTCACACACTGGATGTTTTAAAGCACGTTATTCCAAACAATTTAGGAATGTTGGGTGATTTATGCCCTTTATGGATCAAAACCCGACAAAACCCGTAATTTTCCATGGGAGTTTTGCCATGGATCCCCCTCCGGCATGCCACAGTCCAGGTGTTAGTCCCCTTGAAACAACTTTTCCATCACTATTGTGGCCAGAAAGAGTCCCTGTGTGTTTTAAAATTCGCCTGCCTATTGAAGTCTATGGCGGTTCGCCGGTTCGCGAACATTTGCCGAAGTTTGCGTTCGCCGTTCGCGAACGGCGAATTTTAGGTTCGCGACATCACTGTTCCCCACACATGACTAATGGGTAAGTAAAGTCTACAGGCTTGAAAAGATCAGTTTGTAAATAGAGAGAATACTGGCTAATCTGAGGAATGCCTTCCTCAGGATCAACTGTGGGTAGAGGATTGTGTACATGTGATATTTTTCCCCTTTTATTGGTTGAACTAGATGAATTTGTGTCTTTTTTCAACCTGACTAACTGTGCAACTATGTTATTAATATGTGCTTGTACATATTTTAGAAGGCTTCATGAGCACCTCAAGAGCCTGTATGCTTGGGGCTCTAACAGGCCTGGACTGGGACAAAAAATAGGCCCTGGGCGTTTTAGGTTGAGCAGCCCATGTTTATTTTTTTTTTTTAAAACAAAATTACAAATAATGACAACTACCGGTTTCTCTGTGTTTTTTTAGTTATATTTAGCTCTCACACTCATGCAATCCGATTCTCCAAATCGCGCTGTGTTTTTCAAACCGATTGTGGGGTGTTGTTAACGTACACTCGGTTCGCATGAATAGGTTGCGATTTAGATGCGGTGAATTTGCACCGCATTTAGTATGAACCCAGGCCAAGAGATAACAGTTAATTTTAGGGCACATTAAAAATATATTACCCAATTTTTGGGCAAAATATAAAAGATGAGTGTGTGTCAAGTAAATAAATGCCCAACATGTCAAACCTTAACCACTTAACGCAAACTGACATAGGCCTACGTCGGCTGACTTTAAGTGCTTGTACCGGGATGATGCCTCTAGCTAGAGGCATCATCCCGGTACCATTGTTTAGAGTTGGTGGTTGGCTTTCCGGCAGTAATGACTGATGCGGCTTGGGAACTGCTCGTTCGTTACCCCCCTCTCCCCTCCCGCCACCTTCCGCAGCTCTGCCTGGGTCTCCCATCCCACCGGGAGACCCGAGCAACCAGCCGGCGGTTGGATGGAGTCCTGATCTAAGCCAGATGCGGCTTCGATCAGGTCTCTGATGATGTAACCCGGAGGCGGCGTCCATGACGTCACATCCGAGTTACTCGGCTGCTAAAGGCGGCAGTTTCAAAATGTGAATGTATTAAAAAATGCAGTTTTCAGAGTTTTGAATACATGGAAGTGTAGTGGAGGGGTCTAGGGTCTTTTAGACCCCGATCCCTCCATAAAGAGTACCTGTTAATGCATATTGCTGTCACAAGGGATGTTTACATTACATCAGATTTTTATTTTTTTAAAAACCTGTGTTAAAATTACAAAAAAAATAAAATAAATAGGAAAAAAAAATGAATACATTTTAGCCGCCCCCATTGCCGTGAGCTCGCACATGAAAGAAAACGTATATGGAAGTCGCGCCGCAAATGAAATCGCTGTTCAAACCACACATGTGAGGTATCGCCGCGATCGCCAGAGCGTGAGCAATAATTAAAGAAAAAGAGCTACACTCTAACTCTAAACTGGTAACTATTAAAAAATGTTAAAGCGTTGCCTATGGAGATTTTTATTGACCGTAGTTTGTCGCCATTCTACAGGTGTGCGAAATTTTAAACCGTAACATGTTTGCTATCTATACAAAAAAAAATGGGCTAACTTTACTGTTTCGTTTTTTTTAAATGCAGTGAAATGTGATTTTTCGTAATTTTGACAAGAAAATGGCGTTTATAGGACCGCTGCGCAAATACCACGTGACAAAAAATATTGTAATGACTGCCATTTTATTCTCCAGAGTCTTTGCTAAAAAAATATATATAATGTTTGGGGATTCTAAGTAGTTTTCTAGCAAAAAAAATACTGATTTTAACTTGTAAACAAAAAGTGTAAAAAATAGGCTTGGGGCTTAAGTGGTTAAAACTATGCATGCCTGAAAATAGCAACACCTTTCAGTAGCCTATATTTTCCATAGGCAAAGCTTTAAAAGATCATTCAGGTCATCAGTTGAGAGTTAACCATGAATAAGGATCCTAGAATTATTGCTCTCATTCCAGTGTGCATGGTGATATATTACACATGGTGGTGGTGCGGATAGGGAAGACATCAGTGACGGTGTTGAGTATAGGGATTACATCAGTGGGAATGGTGAGGATAGGGGTGACATCGATGGCAGTGTTGATGGGGACAGGAATAACATCAGTGGCAGTGGTGGTGGGGATAGGGATAACATCAGTGGCTGTGGGGATGGGGATGAAAATGTCCACGGCCACTAATGTGAACCCTATCCCCACCTCTGCCAAAGATGTCCACCCTATCCTCACCACCACTGCCACTGATGTCATCCCTATCCCCAGCACTGCCACTGATGTCATCCCTATCCCCCTATCAGCACTGCCTCATGGGAATGGGATCACAGAGGGATGGCGGTGGGAGGGATGGGATCAGGCAGAGGGATGGCAGTGGGAGGGATGGGATCAGGCAGAGGGATGGCAGTGGGAGGGATGGGATCAGGCAGAGGGATGGCGGTGGAAGGGATGGGATCAGGCAGAGAGATGGTGGTGGGAGGGATGGGATCAGGCAGAGGGATGGCGTTGGGAGGGATGGGATCAGGCAGAGGGATGGTGATGGAGGGATGGGATCAGGCAGAGGGATGGTGTGGGAGGGATGGCATTGGGAGGGATGGGTTCAGGCAAAGGGATGGTGGTGGAGGGATGAGATCAGTGACACTGGCACCTGCTCTCAGTGTCAGTCGATTCCCCCTCCTCCGTGCTCAATGAGTCAATGCTCTCTTCTCCCTTCACTTGCCTCCAGTGATGCCTCTTCTAGCATGGGGTCTCCTTGCAGAATGGTGAGCTCCTTCCCCTCCACTTTTCTGGCGGTGCAGGCACGTCATTCCCTGCTGAACAGCTTCTGGACCTGCCGGGTCATTCTGGGACTCCGACGTCACCAAAGAGGACGCGAAGAGGGACGCTCTGGCTTCAGCTGCCCACACCTGAGATGGCAGCGCTGGACAAGACATTTTCAAAGTAAGTATTTTTTCTTACAGGTAAGTGAAACAGGGGACAGTTCAGAGGCTATCGTTGCTTAAATGCACTAGCCCTAACTGTCCCGGGGGTATTTTTAGCTAAAAAAATGTTTTTCCTGGAACTCTGCTTTAATGGCTGTGTTGAGTTATTTTGAGGGGACAGCAAATTTACACTGTAAATATATATATATATATATATATATATACATATATATTGTGCCAGAGCGTTGCCC
The DNA here is from genome assembly GCF_965119305.1 of Pelophylax lessonae. NCBI lineage: Eukaryota > Metazoa > Chordata > Amphibia > Anura > Ranidae > Pelophylax > Pelophylax lessonae. The sequence goes on from NC_138771.1 coordinate 447,320,463, forward strand.
TGCCAGTGTCTATAAAGTGATTGTGACCCAGAATTCTCAACCAGGCAGGTTGAGGGGCTCCAGGGAGCTTGTGAAGTGAAGAGGAAACTGGCTTTCCAGTTTCCTCTGTGTTTTAACCACTTTACCACCGGAGGATTTAGCTGTCTTACGTCCAGGCCACTTTTTGCGATTCAGCCCTGTGCGACTTTAACTGACAATTGCGCGGTCGTGCAACGCCATACCCAAACAAATTTTATGTCATTTTTTTCCCCACAAACAGAGCTTTCTTTTGGTGGTATTTGATCACCTGTGCGATTTTTACTTTTTGCGCTATAAACAAAAAAATAGCGTTTATTTTGAAAAAATAACAATATTTTTAACATTTTTTTTATATAAAATTCCCCCCCAAAAAAATGTAAAAATTAATTTTTTTTTAAATTTTTGGCCAATTTGTTTTCTGCTACCTATGTTTGGTAAACAAAATCACAATAAGCGTATTTTGATTGGTTTGCGCAAAAGTTATTGCGTTTATTAACTAAGGGAAAGATTTCTGTCATTTTTGGTGGGTTTTTTTAACGAGTAATGGCGGCGATCTGGGATTTTTCTTGCGGGACTACGACATTGCGGCGGACAGATCGGACCCTTGACTGACATTTTTGACACTTTTGGGGTTACCAGTGACATTACTGCAGTAATCAGTGCTATATATATATATATGCACTGTTACTGTAAAAATTACACTGGCAGTGAAGGGGTTAATTTTATTGGAGAGGGAGGGGTTAATGTATGCCTGGTGCTTACTGACATGTGTGGGGGGGAGGTGACTGAGTGAGTCAGGGACAGATCGCATGTTCAGCTATGCTGAACACTGCAATCTGTCACTCCCTGTCACTTGGGAGATCCGCCCGCTCTGTTTACAAAGGCGGGCGGATCTCCAAACTAGATTCCCCGACGATCAGGATAGCCAACATACTAATTGGTCAGGTGTGTGCTGGACTTTTAAAAATGACCTGACAACAATGGTTCTGTGCTCCATCCCGGCAGACAGGAGGTCTGGCCCTGGAGTTAGGAGGGCTCCACATGGGAGTCAGTGCAGCACGAGGCTGCGTCTGTGTGCACCCTGTTGGGTGAGCTAAGTCTATAGGAGACAGACAAGGGTGTGAAGTGTAAGACCAGAGCAGCAGTGCTGCAAGTGAGAACCAAAAGGGTTGAACAGCGTTTGTGTTAATGAGCAGAGAAATGCTGAAAACCCCTGCGAGGGAAACACTTGTTTTGTGTACTGAACTTTACTTTAATAAACATGGGCAAGGAAAGCCCTTAACCACTTAAGCCCCGGAAGATTTTACCCCCTTCCTGACCAGGGCCTATTTTGCGATTCGGCACTGCGTGAATTTAATGGACAATTGCTTGGTCGTGCGACGCTGTACCCAAATGAAATTGACGTCCTTTTTTTCCCACAAACAGAGCTTTCTTTTGGTGGTATTTGATCACCTGTGTGATTTTTTGATCATGCGCTATAAACAAAAAAAGAGTGCCAATTTTGCAAAAATGCCAATATTGTTCACATTTTTTTATATGAAATTCCCCATAAAAATGTTTTTAAAAATCAACATTTTTTAACATTTTAGGCCAATTTGTTTTCTGCTACATATGTTTGGTAAAAAAAAATCGCAAAAAGCGACCGCCCTCCTCAGACTGACACTAGTGATGCAACACCGCTTTTTGTCATGGCAACACCTCTGACCATATTTTCTCCACCACTGTTACCTGCATATTTGTGTTTCGATTTAAACTCTTCAGTTTGCTGTAGTGTAACCCAACAATTGGTACTATTTCAGCACGTACTATAAACATTACATACATTTTTCTATTAGCCCCGCCCCTCCTCCCAGGTAAAATAGGGGGGGGGGGGGGGCGCAGTTTACCATCTTCGCCCTGGGCGCTGGATCACCTTGTCCTGCCACTGAGTGTGGGAAGCCTGGACAAAACACTGAGCCAAGTACGCTGTTTGTGGTACAATGAGTGGGACAAAGTTCCCTTTGTCCCAGACTCCAGTGTAAAGTTACCTAGCAAAGCAACAGTCTGCATCTGTGTTTGGGAAGCCTGCTCTGAGTGCTAGGAGTGAGCAACAGGCTTACCAGAAGTTGGAGAGGAGTGTGATTGCCCATAGCAACACCTGTGATTTCAAGGATGGGGACCGCGTGAGAAAAGGATTGCCTGCAGAGGATTATGGCAAGTTGAAAACAACGATACTTCATGGAGAGAGAAATCATCATGTTTGGGAGAGCCAGCAAAATGCAGCTGAGAGAGCGCTGTCTCCTATCGCAATGAAAGAAAATGTGCCAATCGGAAGAAGGAACTACAGGGAATAGGTGGCCCACAATCCCCATAGAGATGCCAGTGAGTTTTGGCATGTTGGGAGAGTGCCATCTCCCGTAGCAACAGGAGAAAGTCACCAAGTACCATGTCTGTAATGTGGTCAACTTGGGCAAGGCATTTTTTCTTGTCCCACATTCTGGAATGCTGCTGGAAATAATGTTGCTGGGCAAAAGTCGTTGTCTGCAAGCTCAGACTCCTGTTTAAAAATGTTTGCAATCACCCCAAGCAACAGAGGAAATTCCTGTTGTGCCTGCAGGGGGTACTGAACAACTGGAGATGCCTGCTGTAGTTTCATTCTGTGGCCACCAGAGGGAGTTGGCCAGTAGAAGAGCAGCAGAAGAAATTCAACGTACTCAAGTGAACATCGTAAGACTGTTGCTTTTGAAGCCATGGGAAAGACTGACTATATGAGTATTCATACTGAAGTGGACGTGATCCCAACTGGGAGATCCACTGTTGGTGCAGAAAAGGACTTGCCTTGCTGCAGTGCCCTGTCCAGTGGGGAGGCAAGTTTTAAAATTGAATGTGACAATGTGATGCGTAAAACTGCTAATGTGTTAGCTAAAGTTAATTGTCCAGTTGCTAATATGCTACTGCAGCTCTCTTGTGATAAAGACATTGCTACTGTGTCAGCTGAACAAGGTTCTTAATTTAACGAGGTAGGGGTGATTGCTAAGCAGGATTTGCTATTCCCCCCACCCCTAGCAACAGTATATAATGGGCCATACACACTATAAGATTTTTGAAGACTTTTTCCTTTAGATTTACCAAAACCATATAATAAGAGGTCAAACCTAAACACTTTCAATTTGTATGCATTCTGGCAGGCCCTTGCACTACATAGAAAAGGTAAATCTGAAGGAAAAAGTCTTCAGAAAATCTTATAGTGTGTATGGCCCATTAGGCTGCAGAGGTGTCCCTAGGGAGCTCTGTGTGTTGGAGTCAGATGTTGCCCAGGACAACTGTGGTGCCGCTCTGATGGATAAGACGGGACTTGGCCTTGGTGATGAGAATATGTTGAATGGTAAAACTAAAATGTCTGAAATAACTTGTGATGATAATAGGAGTAATGCGGTCTGTCACAGCTGACAAGTGTTCATGAGTAGAGTTGAGCGGACACCTGGATGTCCGCGTTCGGCGGGTTCGGCCGAACTTGAAAAAAATGTCCGGGTCCGTGTCCCGGACTTTTGCCGAACTTTTCCCGGATACCGAAGTCAATGGGGACCCGAACTTTCAGGCACTAAAATGGCTCTAAAACACCAATGGAAAGGGCTAGAGTGCTGCAAATGGCAGCAAAACGTAGTTAAGAGCACGGCAAGTGCTCTGCAAACAAATGTGGATAGGGAAATAACTTAAAACAACAAAAAAAAAAAAACAGAAAAATAAAACAATGTTCTTCATCTGTGAAGGACGAGGCCCATATGGAGTAGGAGGGAGGTTGAGGTGGTGGTGGATGTGGCGGTGTCATAGGCGTGCGCACAGGGTGTGCTGGGTGTACCTGGGCACACCCTAATCACCTAGGGCACATAGCATTATCGCTCTGTTTGCCAGTGAGGAGATGGGAAAGATCTCCCTCGGACCTGCTCTGGTCTATTTCACTTTGCCAGCCGGGAGAGTAATGTATTGGGGCCATGTACATGTAGGCAAACACATGCATGTGTATTTCAACTTTGGGATGCACACCCTAATGCAATAGGCTGCGCACACCTATGGGCGGTGTAGGTGGAAGCGGCGGTGGAGGAGGAGGAGGACGAGGTAGCCAACACTGCTTTTTTTCAGAAATTTTGAATGAGGGTACACCCCAAAAGAGTGAGAAAGAGCAAAAATAGAACAATGGCTGGGTAAGGTCGGTATCCATCGCTATTCTGCACAAGGTACGGAAAAGTCCCGTGGGATCCATGCCTGGTTCATTTTAATGAACGTGAGCTTGTCCACATTGTCTCTGGACAGACGGCTGCGCTTGTCTGTGATAACGCCCCCAGCCGTGCTAAATACCCGTTCAGATAATACACTGGCTGCAGGGCACGCCAGCACCTCCAAGGCATAAAGGGCAAGCTCAGGCCATGTGCCCAATTTGGAGACCCAGAAGTTGAAGGGGGCAGACCCGTCATTCACTACATGTGGGCGTGGGCACACATACTACTCCACCATGTTGGTGAAATGCTGCCTCCTGCTAAGACGTTCCATATGAGCTGCTGGTGCTGCTGTTTGTTGTGGCGTGCTGACAAAGCTTTTCCACATTTCGGCCATGCTAACCCTGCCTTCTGAGGTGCTGGCGGTGCCCTGGTTGCGTTGGCAACCTCTTCCTCCTCTGCCTTGTGCTTCCACTGTGGCCCCGCTGTCAGGTGGGAATGCCAGCAGCATCGCGTCTACCAGCGTGTGCTTGTACTCGCGCATCTTGCGATCGCGCTCCAGTGAGTGAATTAAGGACGGTACGTTGTCCTTGTAACGGGGATCCAGCAGCGTGGCCACCCAGTAATCAGCACAAGTTAGAATGTGGGCAACTCGGCGGTCGTTGTGGAGACACTGCAGCATGTAATCGCTCATGTGTGCCAGGCTGCCAGAGGCAACGAAAGGCTGTCCTCTGTGGGAGGTGTATCGTCTGTGTCCTCTGTATCCCCCCAGCCACGCACCAGTGATGGCCATGAGCTGGCCTGGGTGCCACCCTGCTGTGAACATGGTTCCATCTCCTCCTCCAGCTCCTCCTCCTCATCCTCCTCATCCTCCAGAACTGTGCCCCTGCTGGACAATTGTGTCCCTAGCGTTTGTGTGTGCAGGAACCCACCCTCGGAGCCCCTTGTGAATGACTGCCCTTAAAGCCTTGGAAATGTTACCTCTTCATCCTCCTCCTCATCCTGTGCCACATCCTCTTCCATCATCGCCCGAATTGTTTTTTCAAGGAGGCATAGAAGTGGGATAGTTAAGCTGACAACGGCGTCATCGGCACTGGCCATATTGGTGGAGTACTCAAAACAGCGCAACAAGGCACACAGGTCTCGCATGGAGGCCCAGTTATTGGTGGTGAAGTTGTGCTGTTCCGCAGAGCGACTCACGCGTGCGTGCTGCAGCTGAAACTCTACTATGGCCTGCTGCTGCTCGCACAGTCTTTCCAGCATGTGCAAGGTGGAGTTCCACCTTGTGGGCATGTCACATATGAGGCGGTGAGCGGGAAGGCCGAAGTTACGCTGCAGCCCTGCCAGGCGAGCAGCAGCAGGGTGAGAACGCCGAAAGTGCGCACAGACGGCCCGCACTTTCTGCAGCAGCTCTGACATATCGGGATAATTTTTAAGGAACCTCTGCGCCACCAAATTCAGCACATGCGCCAGGCAAGGGATGTGCGTCAAACCGGCTAGGCCCAGAGCTGCTATTAGATTTCGCCCGTTATCGCACACCACCAGGCCGGGCTTGAGGCTCGCTGGCAGCAACCACTCATTTGTCTGCTGTTCCATGCTCCTCCACAACTCCTGCGCGGTGTGTGGTTTTTCCCCCAAACAGGCAAGTTTTAAAATTGTCGTTTACCCCTGCTGTCGTTTACCCCTGGCTGTGCTGAAGTTGGTGGTGAAGGTGTTACGCTGTCCGGATGAGGAGGCGGTAGAGGATGAGGAAGTGGAGTAGGAGGAGTTAGGAACAGGAGGCAAACTGAAGCGCCCTGCAATCCTCGGTGGTGGAAGGACATGCGCCAAATTGCTATCCGCCTCAGGCCCATCCGCCACTGCATTTACCCAGTGTGCCGTTAGGGAGATATAATGCCCCTGACTGTGCTTACTGGTCCACGTATCGGTAGTTAGGTGGACCTTGCCACAGATGGCGTTGCGCAGTGCACACCTGATTTTTTCCCCCACTTGGTTGTGCAGGGAAGGGATGGCTTGCCTGGAAAAGTAGTGGCGGCTGGGCACGACGTACTGTGGGACAGCCACTGACATAAGGTTTTTAAAACTGTGCGTCTCCACCAGACGGAATGACAGCATTTCAAAGGCCAAGAATTTTGAAATGCTGGCATTTAGGGTCAGGGATCGCGGGTGGGTAGGGGGGTACTTCCTCTTCCTCTCAAGTGTTTGGGAGATGGAAAGCTGAACGCTTCCACGGGACATTGTGGAGATGGTTGGTGACCCAGGTGGTGGTGTTACTGACAGATCGTCTGTTTGCGGGGTGGCAGGTGCCGGTATCACTACAGATGTGGATGGAGCGGCCGAGACTGCAGCAGAAGAGGAAGCAGGATGACCAGAGACGTTTCTTGGTTTTGAAGGTGTCTACTTGTAATGCTCCGGCGTTTATTTGTGTGGTGTGGATTTGCAGCTGCGGAAGTTACACTCAGTAGTCATGAGTGTGGGAAGCCTGGACAAAACACTGAGCCAAGTACGCTGTTTGTGGTACAATGAGTGGGACAAAGTTCCCTTTGTCCCAGACTCCAGTGTAAAGTTACCTAGCAAAGCAACAGTCTGCATCTGTGTTTGGGAAGCCTGCTCTGAGTGCTAGGAGTGAGCAACAGGCTTACCAGAAGTTGGAGAGGAGTGTGATTGCCCATAGCAACACCTGTGATTTCAAGGATGGGGACCGCGTGAGAAAAGGATTGCCTGCAGAGGATTATGGCAAGTTGAAAACAACGATACTTCATGGAGAGAGAAATCATCATGTTTGGGAGAGCCAGCAAAATGCAGCTGAGAGATCGCTGTCTCCTATCGCAATGAAAGAAAATGTGCCAATCGGAAGAAGGAACTACAGGGAATAGGTGGCCCACAATCCCCATAGAGATGCCAGTGAGTTTTGGCATGTTGGGAGAGTGCCATCTCCCGTAGCAACAGGAGAAAGTCACCAAGTACCATGTCTGTAATGTGGTCAACTTGGGCAAGGCATTTTTTCTTGTCCCACATTCTGGAATGCTGCTGGAAATAATGTTGCTGGGCAAAAGTCGTTGTCTGCAAGCTCAGACTCCTGTTTAAAAATGTTTGCAATCACCCCAAGCAACAGAGGAAATTCCTGTTGTGCCTGCAGGGGGTACTGAACAACTGGAGATGCCTGCTGTAGTTTCATCCTGTGGCCACCAGAGGGAGTTGGCCAGTAGAAGAGCAGCAGAAGAAATTCAACGTACTCAAGTGAACATCGTAAGACTGTTGCTTTTGAAGCCATGGGAAAGACTGACTATATGAGTATTCATACTGAAGTGGACGTGATCCCAACTGGGAGATCCACTGTTGGTGCAGAAAAGGACTTGCCTTGCTGCAGTGCCCTGTCCAGTGGGGAGGCAAGTTTTAAAATTGAATGTGACAATGTGATGCGTAAAACTGCTAATGTGTTAGCTAAAGTTAATTGTCCAGTTGCTAATATGCTACTGCAGCTCTCTTGTGATAAAGACATTGCTACTGTGTCAGCTGAACAAGGTTCTTAATTTAACGAGGTAGGGGTGATTGCTAAGCAGGATTTGCTATTCCCCCCACCCCTAGCAACAGTATATAATGGGCCATACACACTATAAGATTTTTGAAGACTTTTTCCTTTAGATTTACCAAAACCATATAAGAGGTCAAACCTAAACACTTTCAATTTGTATGCAATCTGGCAGGCCCTTGCACTACATAGAAAAGGTAAATCTGAAGGAAAAAGTCTTCAGAAAATCTTATAGTGTGTATGGCCCATTAGGCTGCAGAGGTGTCCCTAGGGAGCTCTGTGTGTTGGAGTCAGATGTTGCCCAGGACAACTGTGGTGCCGCTCTGATGGATAAGACGGGACTTGGCCTTGGTGATGAGAATATGTTGAGTGGTAAAACTAAAATGTCTGAAATAACTTGTGATGATAATAGGAGTAATGCGGTCTGTCACAGCTGACAAGTGTTCATGAGTAGAGTTGAGCGGACACCTGGATGTCCGTGTTCGGCGGGTTCGGCCGAACTTGAAAAAAATGTCCAGGTCCGTGTCCCGGACTTTTGCCGAACTTTTCCCGGACACCGAAGTCAATGGGGACCCAAACTTTCAGGCACTAAAATGGCTCTAAAACACCAATGGAAAGGGCTAGAGTGCTGCAAATGGCAGCAAAACATAGTTAAGAGCATGGCAAGTGCTCTGCAAACAAATGTGGATAGGGAAATAACTTAAAACAACAAAAAAAAAAAACAGAAAAATAAAACAATGTTCTTCATCTGTGAAGGACGAGGCCCATATGGAGTAGGAGGGAGGTTGAGGTGGTGGTGGATGTGGCGGTGTCATAGGCGTGCGCACAGGGTGTGCTGGGTGTACCTGGGCACACCCTAATCACCTAGGGCACATAGCATTATCGCTCTGTTTGCCAGTGAGGTGATGGGAAAGATCTCCCTCGGACCTGCTCTGGTCTATTTCACTTTGCCAGCAGGGAGAGTAATGTATCGGGGCCATGTACATGTAGGCAAACACATGCATGTGTATTTCAACTTTGGGATGCACACCCTAATGCAATAGGCTGCGCACACCTATGGGCGGTGTAGGTGGAAGCGGCGGTGGAGGAGGACCAGGGCCGGATTAAGAGCATCATGGGCTTGGTGCTGAGGATTTTGAAGGGCCTTAAGGGCCGTGCCTTGGCATGCACCCAGAGGAGGAAGGGTGCAGCCATGCATGCCTAATTCAACATGGGATGCTGTCTCTGAAGCCCATAAACACATCCATGCATCGGCAACTGTCCCTCCTTGTCCGGCCTTCGTGCTGTGTGGGGAGGTTCTGAGGGAGCTGCCTGGGGAAGCGAGCATAGAAGCCAGACTTCTGTGTTTACAAGTGAAAGAAGAGCGGTAACAGTGAATATGGCCAACCCGGAGCCTATATTAAGGTAGGGGCCTGGAGCTGCAGCTCCAATAGCCCCTATGTTAATCTGGCCCTGAGGAGGACGAGGTAGCCAACACTGCTTTTTTTCAGAAATTTTGAATGAGGGTACACCCCAAAAGAGTGAGAAAGAGCAAAAATAGAACAATGGCTGCGTAAGGTCGGTATCCATCGCTATTCTGCACAAGGTACGGAAAAGTCCCGTGGGATCCATGCCTGGTTCATTTTAATGAACGTGAGCTTGTCCACATTGTCTCTGGACAGACGGCTGCGCTTGTCTGTGATAACGCCCCCAGCCGTGCTAAATACCCGTTCAGATAATACACTGGCTGCAGGGCACGCCAGCACCTCCAAGGCATAAAGGGCAAGCTCAGGCCATGTGCCCAATTTGGAGACCCAGAAGTTGAAGGGGGCAGACCCGTCATTCACTACATGTGGGCGTGGGCACACATACTACTCCACCATGTTGGTGAAATGCTGCCTCCTGCTAAGACGTTCCATATGAGCTGCTGGTGCTGCTGTTTGTTGTGGCGTGCTGACAAAGCTTTTCCACATTTCGGCCATGCTAACCCTGCCTTCTGAGGTGCTGGCGGTGCCCTGGTTGCGTTGGCAACCTCTTCCTCCTCTGCCTTGTGCTTCCACTGTGGCCCCGCTGTCAGGTGGGAATGCCAGCAGCATCGCGTCTACCAGCGTGTGCTTGTACTCGCGCATCTTGCGATCGCGCTCCAGTGAGTGAATTAAGGACGGTACGTTGTCCTTGTAACGGGGATCAAGCAGCGTGGCCACCCAGTAATCAGCACAAGTTAGAATGTGGGCAACTCGGCGGTCGTTGTGGAGACACTGCAGCATGTAATCGCTCATGTGTGCCAGGCTGCCAGAGACAACGAAAGGCTGTCCTCTGTGGGAGGTGTATCGTCTGTGTCCTCTGTATCCCCCCAGCCACGCACCAGTGATGGCCATGAGCTGGCCTGGGTGCCACCCTGCTGTGAACATGGTTCCATCTCCTCCTCCAGCTCCTCCTCCTCATCCTCCTCATCCTCCAGAACTGTGCCCCTGCTGGACAATTGTGTCCCTGGCGTTTGTGTGTGCAGGAACCCACCCTCGGAGCCCCTTGCGAATGACTGCCCTGAAAGCCTTGGAAATGTTACCTCTTCATCCTCCTCCTCCTCCTCATCCTGTGCCACATCCTCTTCCATCATCGCCCGAATTGTTTTTTCAAGGAGGCATAGAAGTGGGATAGTTAAGCTGACAACGGCGTCATCGGCACTGGCCATATTGGTGGAGTACTCAAAACAGCGCAACAAGGCACACAGGTCTCGCATGGAGGCCCAGTTATTGGTGGTGAAGTTGTGCTGTTCCGCAGAGCGACTCACGCGTGCGTGCTGCAGCTGAAACTCCACTATGGCCTGCTGCTGCTCGCACAGTCTTTCCAGCATGTGCAAGGTGGAGTTCCACCTTGTGGGCATGTCACATATGAGGCGGTGAGCGGGAAGGCCGAAGTTACGCTGCAGCACTGACAGGCGAGCAGCAGCAGGGTGAGAACGCCGAAAGTGCGCACAGACGGCCCGCACTTTCTGCAGCAGCTCTGACATATCGGGATAATTTTTAAGGAACCTCTGCACCACCAAATTCAGCACATGCGCCAGGCAAGGGATGTGCGTCAAACCGGCTAGGCCCAGAGCTGCTATGAGATTTTGCCCGTTATCGCACACCACCAGGCCGGGCTTGAGGCTCGCTGGCAGCAACCACTCATTTGTCTGCTGTTCCATGCTCCTCCACAACTCCTGCGCGGTGTGTGGTTTTTCCCCCAAACAGGCAAGTTTTAAAACTGTTGTTTACCCCTGCTGTCGTTTACCCCTGGCTGTGCTGAAGTTGGTGGTGAAGGTGTTACGCTGTCCGGATGAGGAGGCGGTAGAGGATGAGGAAGTGGAGTAGGAGGAGTTAGGAACAGGAGGCAAACTGAAGCGCCCTGCAATCCTCGGTGGTGGAAGGACATGCGCCAAATTGCTATCCGCCTCAGGCGCATCCGCCACTGCAATTACCCAGTGTGCCGTTAGGGAGATATAACGCCCCTGACTGTGCTTACTGGTCCACGTATCGGTAGTTAGGTGGACCTTGCCACAGATGGCGTTGCGCAGTGCACACCTGATTTTTTCCCCCACTTGGTTGTGCAGGGAAGGGATGGCTTGCCTGGAAAAGTAGTGGCGGCTGGCCACGACGTACTGTGGGACAGCCACTGACATAAGGTTTTTAAAACTGTGCGTCTCCACCAGACGGAATGACAGCATTTCAAAGGCCAAGAATTTTGAAATGCTGGCATTTAGGGTCAGGGATCGCGGGTGGGTAGGGGGGTACTTCCTCTTCCTCTCAAGTGTTTGGGAGATGGAAAGCTGAACGCTTCCACGGGACATTGTGGAGATGGTTGGTGACCCAGGTGGTGGTGTTGCTGACAGATCGTCTGTTTGCGGGGTGGCAGGTGCCGGTATCACTACAGATGTGGATGGAGCGGCCGAGACTGCAGCAGAAGAGGAAGCAGGATGACCAGAGACGTTTCTTGGTTTTGAAGGTGTCTACTTGTAACGCTCCGGCGTTTATTTGTGTGGTGTGGATTTGCAGCTGCGGAAGTTACACTCAGTAGTCATGTAGAGATGTGTTGAACTACCATATCCAACTCTCAAGACTCATCATTGTGCATCAGCCTGTCTCAGCAAGCACATACACAAACACAGACACTCATTAAAGATGTTCCTGGAGTGATATGTTTATATGTGAAAGTATAGAGGTGATACTGAGGGGACAGGCGTGGATAGTGATAGCAATGGTAAGAGGTAACAGATGGTGATAGTAAGCACTTAGGATAGCAATCATATACAGGTAACAGGTGGTAGTGAAGAGCAGATGAAGTGTACAGGAGATGCTAGGCTAGTGCAGTGACAAGATGGTAATAGGCTCAAGAGCTTGCAATCTAAGTAGCGGTGCAGATGTTAGATGTAACAGTATAGTTCTTAGAGTAGCAATAGTCTTTAGTAAGCAGAGTAGTAGTGAAAGTAGATTAGGAAGGTATTCCCCTGTGGGGTACTTATCACTGGTAGGTTTGTAAGGAGAGGGTTCCGGCGGTGAGGTAATGATCTTGTAGCGAGATACAAGATGTTGTAGCAAGTCTTCGGTCAATCCAGGTATTAGGGAATAGCTGGAGGATTCGGCAGCGTTAGGTAATGCTGTAGCAAGCGGTTTGCACGAACACATGTGAGTGAATGCCGGCGGTTGAAATAGCCGCTCAGAGCGGCACTCACTGATGAGGTCATGGAATTTAAAGGGACAGGTACTAGATGCGTTCCACCTATCTATATGGTGGAACGTAATGTACAAATAATAGGCTGGAAGGGTACCGCAGGTACCAGGATCTTACAGTACCCCCCCCCCCCTAAGGCCGGCTCCGAAAGGCCTATAACACTGGTCTCTCCGGGTATTTGGAGTGGAACCTTCGTATAAGCCTGGGTGCGTGGACGTCAGAAGCATCCAACCAGGTGTCATCTTGGAGACCATAATTTTTCCATCTTATGAAATATTGGAGCTTTCCTCTGTGGATACGAGAATCCAAAATTTCTTTAATCTCAAATTCTTCTCCACCTTCAACTTGTATTGGAGGTGGAGGCGCGATGGTAGGTCTAATCCCTTGGTTGGGTGTATGTGGCTTCAATAGAGATACATATAACGTGGGGTGTATTTTAAGATCTGCCGGTAAAGTGAGTCGAACTGCAGATTCCCCAATGAGCTTCTCAATTGGGAAAGGTCCCAGGAATAGAGGTCCAAGCTTTTTACTAGGAATTTTCAACCTCAAGTTCCTCGTAGATAGCCAAACAAGATCCCCAATAGCATATTGAGGTGAAGGTCTTCTGCGGAGGTCATAGTACCTCTTTTGTTGGCTATGAGCATGTGAGATGGTGGTGTTAAGTAAGCCCAAAGAGTCTTTTATTTGGGTGAGATAGTCAGAGGCTACTGGGTTACTTGATGGTAGGATGCGTGGTGGAAGAATTGTGGGATGGAACCCATAGTTCAGGTAGAACGGACTTTGCTTAGTAGTACTGTGGGTTGCATTGTTATAAGCAAATTCTGCCAGAGGGAGGAGGTCCACCCAATCATCCTGTAGGTATGAGGTGTAGCAACGCAAATATTGTTCAATACACTGGTTGACTCTTTCAGTTTGTCCGTTGGTCTGCGGGTGATAGGGGGAAGTAAGTTTTCGCTCAATGCGCAGTATGTGACATAGAGCTTGCCAAAACTTAGAGATGAACTGCGAGCCCCGGTCAGATAAAAGAGTCTTTGGAATTCCATGTAGTTTAAACACAGATTTTACTAGCAATTCCGCTGTTTCCTTAGATGAAGGTAGTCTGCGAATGGGAATGAAATGTGCCATTTTTGTCAGATGGTCCACTGACACTAGGATGGTAGTGAATCCCTTGGACGGTGGTAATTCCACTATGAAGTCTAAAGAAACAACTTCCCATGGAACTTTGGGTATTGGTAGACTGCAAAGTAAACCAGAAGGTTTTGTAGTGTCAATTTTGGACCTTGCACAGATGTCACATGAAGAAATGAATTTTTGTACAGACGTCTTCATCCCAGGCCACCAAAATTGCCTAGTGAGCAAATTAAATGTCTTAGTCATACCCATATGTCCTGCCATAGGTACGTCATGGGATAACTCCAAGATTTTGGTACGCATACCGGGAGGTATGTAGAGTTTGTCGTTAAAGTAGCAGAAGCCTTCTGCATCAGTACTTAGTTGAGGTGGTGGTGAATCCAGTCTTAGACTGTGCAGAATCTCTTCCTTTAAGGGACGAACAACACCAATAATACGGTCATGGGGTATTATAGGTAATGAAGGAATTTCGGCACAGTTATCTTCGGTTAACCGTGATAACTCATCTGCCTTCTTGTTTTTGTCTGCAGGTGTATAGGTCACTAAGAAATTGAATCTTAGGAAGAATAGCGACCAACGTACCTGTCGGTGGGAAAGGGTCTTGTTGGTCTGGAGATATTGGAGGTTTTTATGGTCTGTATATATGAGTATTGGCAACCGGGTGCCCTCAAGTAGATGTCGCCAATTCTCCAGTGCCAACTTCATGACAAGTAACTCTTTTTCACCCACTGGGTAGTTCACCTCTGGGTTACTTTGTGATTTAGAGAAGAAGGCAACTGGATGAAGTGGTGAAGTATTCGTAGGTCGTTGGGAAAGAACTGCTCCTACAGCCATATTTGACGCATCTACCTCCAGGATGTATTGGAGGGATGGGTCTGGATGGCGTAGTATGGGAGCAGTAATGAAGCTTGATTTCAACAAGCTGAACGCTTTATTTGCTTCTTCAGACCATTTAAATGTTTGCTTAACACTTGTAAGTTGTGTGAGTGGTCTCACAATAGACGAGAAGTTCTTGATGAACTTCCTATAGAAGTTTGAGAATTCAAGAAATCGTTGTAAGGCCTTACGAGTTGTTGGTACAGGCCAATCCAGAATACAGGATATCTTGCTCATATCCATCTTGATGCTGTTCTTGGATATGATGTATCCTAAGAATAACACCTCTTCCTTATGGAATAGGCATTTCTTCAGTTTTACGTACAAGTTGTGTGCGAGCAATCTGGACAACACAAGTCTTACATGTCTTTTATGTTCAGACAAGGATTGAGAGTAAATGAGTATATCGTCCAGATATACTACGACACAGACATCGAGTAGATCTCGGAAGATGTCGTTTATGAACCGCTGAAATGCTGCGGGAGCATTACACAACCCAAACGGCATCACTAGATATTCGAATAGTCCGTATCTAGTTCTGAATGCCGTCTTTCCACTCATCCCCACTATGAGATTGTAAGCCCCTTTAAGGTCTAACTTTGAGAAGTAAGTGGCTCCACGCACTTGTTCAATCAGTTCCGGGATGAGAGGTAAGGGATAGCGATCCTTTATCGTAATAATATTTAATTGCCTATAGTCAATTATAGGCCGAAGGCTTAAATCCTTATTGCGGACAAAGAAAAGTCCTGCAGCTGTAGAGGAAGTAGAGGGTCTAATGAACCCTTTCGCTAAGTTCTCTTCCAAGTATTCCTTGAGATGAGAAAGTTCATCCTGAGAAAGAGGATAAACATGACCGAAAGGTAACTTACTATTAGGGAGTAGGTCAATAGAACAATCGTAGTCCCTATGGGGAGGCAACACTTGAACATTTTTCTCAAGGAAGACTTCTGATAAATCCTGATAGCATGGTGGTGGTGTAATTTCCTCTGACACCATGGACAGGATTTTCTTTTGAGATTGGAGGTTACACGTGCTCTCGCAATAGTGAGAAGGGAAGGTTAGGGACCGTGTCTTCCAATCAATAGTTGGTTGATGTATATGTAACCAGGGAAGTCCCAAAATAATGGGAAAATGTGGTGAGGGTAACACATCAAACGTGGTGGTCTCAACATGAGACTCGTTAGCAGTAGCAAGGAGTGCTTGTGTCTGAGTGGTAATTGGACCAGAAGATAACGGAATACCGTTAATCAAACTAACAGAGACAGGTTTGGGTTTTGAAATAATAGGTATTTTATTTAAAGCAACAAAACTAGTGTCAATGTAGTTCCCACAAGATCCTGTGTCGATCATGGCCTTGGTGGTGATCCTAATTTGGTCCCACTGTAGGATCAAACGAATAAAGAGATAGGGATTAGTAAAAGAAGTTGTTAATCCCCCCAGCAAGACCTGTGAACACTCACCCTTTTTCTTGTGGACAAGGGGACAAACGCTTATCAAATGTTCGGCGGAGGCGCAGTACATACAGAGATTTTCTGTTCTTCTCCTGGCCTTTTCAGTAGACGATATTGGTGGGCGGATGGTTCCTACCTCCATAGGAGTAGGATCGAAGGACGACTCCCGAGAAGGGTTGGGTAATGGGATTCCCATTTTCTCAGCCTTCCTCTCTCGCAATCGTCTGTCTATTTTGATACTAAGTTGTATCAAGGCATCCAAGGTGCCAGGTAAATCCGCTCGGGCGAGCTCGTCTTTTATGGCTTCAGATAACCCAAGCCTGAACTGGGTTCGCAGAGATGCATCATTCCACCCTGAATCAAGGGTCCATCTCTTGAACTCTGCTACGAAATCTTCAACAGGTCTCCTTCCTTGTTTTAAAGCCCTCAATTGGCTGTCAGCAGTACTCTGCCTATTAGAGTCTTCATATAGGCTAGAGAGCTCTGCTAAAAACGTAGGATAGGAGTTGAGAAGAGGGTCATTTTTCTCAATAAGAGAGTCCGCCCAAGCCCGTGGATCACCTGACATATATGATATAGTGGTGCAGACTTTTAATTGGTCTGTAGTGTAAGTACGAGGTTTTAGATTAAAAAGCAATTGACATGCGTTTTTAAATTCACTGAATTTTTTCCGATCACCCGTAAACACTTGTGGAGGGTTTATTTTGGGCTCACGGGGTTGGGCAGCAGTGAGCTGTGAAACACGGGCTATCTGCTGTCTCAAGGTCTGGTTTTCATTTTTCACTTCAGTAAGTGAAAGAATTAATGAATCTACCTTTTGTGATAGTTGTATCACATGTGTAGCTATTTCCGCTGAATCCATTTTTCTGGTTCGTGCAATCTGTAACGCTCCGGCGTTTATTTGTGTGGTGTGGATTTGCAGCTGCGGAAGTTACACTCAGTAGTCATGTAGAGATGTGTTGAACTACCATATCCAACTCTCAAGACTCATCATTGTGCATCAGCCTGTCTCAGCAAGCACATACACAAACACAGACACTCATTAAAGATGTTCCTGGAGTGATATGTTTATATGTGAAAGTATAGAGGTGATACTGAGGGGACAGGCGTGGATAGTGATAGCAATGGTAAGAGGTAACAGATGGTGATAGTAAGCACTTAGGATAGCAATCATATACAGGTAACAGGTGGTAGTGAAGAGCAGATGAAGTGTACAGGAGATGCTAGGCTAGTGCAGTGACAAGATGGTAATAGGCTCAAGAGCTTGCAATCTAAGTAGCGGTGCAGATGTTAGATGTAACAGTATAGTTCTTAGAGTAGCAATAGTCTTTAGTAAGCAGAGTAGTAGTGAAAGTAGATTAGGAAGGTATTCCCCTGTGGGGTACTTATCACTGGTAGGTTTGTAAGGAGAGGGTTCCGGCGGTGAGGTAATGATCTTGTAGCGAGATACAAGATGTTGTAGCAAGTCTTCGGTCAATCCAGGTATTAGGGAATAGCTGGAGGATTCGGCAGCGTTAGGTAATGCTGTAGCAAGCGGTTTGCACGAACACATGTGAGTGAATGCCGGCGGTTGAAATAGCCGCTCAGAGCGGCACTCACTGATGAGGTCATGGAATTTAAAGGGACAGGTACTAGATGCGTTCCACCTATCTATATGGTGGAACGTAATGTACAAATAATAGGCTGGAAGGGTACCGCAGGTACCAGGATCTTACACTACTCCACTGCAGCTCGTGCTTTGCACTTAGATGCCTGATCATGCAGGTTGTGCTCAGGTTGAGAAGGTTTATGCCTCGCTTCAGGCTCTGATTGCACAGGGTGCAAACCACTCGTGTCCTGTCATCAGCACATTTTCTAAAGAACTTCCACGTTAGAGAACTCCTTTGAGCTGGCTTTGCTGCGCTCGTTCCCTTGCTGCGTTGGGCAGTAGCAGGCGTAGTGTCTAGGGCACGGCCGATCCGCTTCTGCACCCTGCTCCCTCTTCTGCTGTGCTGGTGGCTCTGTGCAACCACCGCCTCTTCCTCCAAACTACTCAGGTCACCTGCATGACCTTCATTCCATGTGGGGTCGAGGACCTCATCGTCCTCCACATCATCTTCCACCCAGTCTTCACCCCGGCCCTCCTTGTCGGTCTCCACAATTCTGAACGCTGCAGCAGTTGGCACCTGCGTTTCGTCATCATCGGAGACGTGCTGCGATGGTCCTTGCATGTACTCATCTTGAGAAATAAGTGGTTGGGCATCGCTGCACTCAATCTCTTCCACTTCTGGGGCAGGGCTAGGTGGATGGCCCTGGGAAACCCTGCTGACAGAGTCATCAAAAAGAAGAAGAGACTGCTGTATGGCTTGGGGCTCAGACTGCTTGCCTGATTTGCAAGGGGGTGAGGTGAAAGACGGTTGGACATCGGCTGCAGGTGCCAACTCTGACCTTTCTGCAGTAGACTGGGTGGGAGACAATGTGAAGGAACTGGAGGCACTGTCAGCAGCAAACCAATCTACTATCGCCTCTACTTCGTCTGGCCTCATCACTTCTAGAGGCGTATGATGCCCTACCAAATACTGATGCAGGTTCTGTCGCCTACTCACACTTGAGGAAGGTGCTTCACTTGTGCGTGTAGCTGGCACAGATCGACCACGTCCTCTCCTTGCAACAGGAGCTCTACCAGCAGCACCACGACCCAGGCCAGGGCCCCTATTTGACGGTCTCCTCATATTTCTGTAATTTATGATCTTGCCCTAGAAAGGTGTTTATTGAATAGCGGAACAAAACAACAACAGTATCGCACGGGTGTATCTCACAGTCAAATATGCAAACTATGCCGCAATTTAATGTTTTTTTACCCCAAAAGGGTGTATATTGAATAGTGGAATAGGAAAAAAGATAAAAAACGGTGTATCTCACACGTACAAACACAGAATAGGCCCCGATTAAAATTTTTTGTACCCTAAAGGGAGGATGAGGAAGAGGAGTAGGAGGAGTTGGGAACAGGAGGCAAACTGAAGCGCCCTGCAATCCTTGGCGGTGGAAGGAGATGCGCCAAACAAATTTAAAAGGTGTATCTCACACGTACCGACACAGACTATCCCGCAATTTAATTTTTTACACTCCAAAAGGGTGTATATTGAATAGCGGAATAGGAAAAATTTTATATTACGGTGTATCTCACACGTACAAACACAGACTAGGCCCCGATTAAAATTTTTTGTACCCTAAAGGGAGGATGAGGAGTAGGAGGAGTTGGGAACAGGAGGCAAACTGAAGCTCCCCTGCAATCCTCTGCGGTAGAAGGAGATGCGCCAAACAAATTTAAAAAGGTGTATCTCACATGTACCGATACAGTCTATCCCGCAATTTAATTTTTTACACTCAAACAGGGTGTATATTGAATAGCGGAATAGGACAAATTTTACAAAACAGTGTATCTCACACGTACAAACACAAACTAGGCCCCGATTACAATTTTTTGTACCCTAAAGGCAGGATGAGGAAGAGGAGTAGGAGGAGTTGGGAACAGGAGGCAAACTGAAGTGCCCTGCAATCCTCGGCGGTAGAAGGAGATGCGCCAAACAAATTTAAAAAGGTGTATCTCACATGTACCAATACAGACTATCCCGCAATTTAATGTTTTACACTCAAACAGGGTGTATATTGAATAGCGGAATTGGACAAATTTTACAAAATGGTGTATCTCACACGTACAAACACAAACTAGGCCCTGATTACTATTTTTTGTACCCTAAAGGCAGGATGAGGAGCAGGAGGAGTTCGGAACAGGCAGGAGGCAGACTGAAGCACCCTCAAATCCTCGGCAGTATGAGATGCACCCCAAAAATTGGAAAGGTGTATCTCACATGTACCAACACAGACTATCCTGCAATTTAATTGTTTATACCCAAAGGTTTTTATTGAATAGCGGAATAGAAAATATTATCAAAAAAAGTGAATGTATCTCACACGTACAGAACCAGACTAGGCCCCAATTACTATTTTTTGTACCCCCAAAGGCAGGATGAGGAGTAGGAGGAGTTCGGAACAGGCAGCACCCTCAAATCTTCAGGAGTATGAGATGCACCCCAAAAATTGGAAAGGTGTATCTCACACGTACCAACACAGACTATCCCGCAATTTAATTGTTTATACCCAAAGGTTTTTATTGAATAGCGGAATAGAAAATATTATCAAAAAAGTGTATGAATCTCACACGTACAGAACCAGGCTAGGCCCCAATTACTATTTTTTGTACCCCCAAAGGCAGGATGAGGAGTAGGAGGAGTTCGGAACAGGCAGCACCCTCAAATCCTCGGAAGTATGAGATGCACCCCAAAAATTGGAAAGGTGTATCTCGCACGTACCAACACAGACTATCCCGCAATTTAATTGTTTATACCCAAAGGTTTTTATTGAATAGCTGAATAGAAAATATTATCAAAAAAAGTGTATGTATCTCACACGTAAAGAACCAGACTAGGCCCCAATTACTATTTTTTGTACCCCCAAAGGCAGGATCAGGAGTAGGAGGAGTTCGGAACAGGCAGCACCCTCAAATCCTTGGAAGTATGAGATGCACCCCAAAAATTGGAAAGGTGTATCTCACACGTACCAACACAGACTATCCCGCAATTTAATTGTTTATACCCAAAGGTTTTTATTGAATAGCGGAATAGAAAATATTATCAAAAAAAGGTGTATGTATCTCACACGTACAGAACCAGACTAGGCCCCAATTACTATTTTTTGTACCCCCAAAGGCAGGATGAGGAGTAGGAGGAGTTCGGAACAGGCAGCACCCTCAAATCCTCAGAAGTATGAGATGCACCCCAAAAATTGGAAAGGTGTATCTCACACGTACCAACACAGACTATCCCGCAATTTAATTGTTTATACCCAAAGGTTTTTATTGAATAGCGGAATAGAAAATATTATCAAAAAAAGTGTATGTATCTCACACGTACAGAACCAGACTAGGCCCCAATTACTATTTTTTGTACCCCCAAAGGCAGGATGAGGAGTAGGAGGAGTTCGGAACAGGCAGCACCCTCAAATCCTCGGAAGTATGAGATGCACCCCAAAAATTGGAAAGGTGTATCTCACACGTACCAACACAGACTATCCCGCAATTTAATTGTTTATACCCAAAGGTTTTTATTGAATAGCGGAATAGAAAATATTATCAAAAAAAGGTGTATGTATCTCACATGTACAGAACCAGACTAGGCCCCAATTACTATTTTTGTACCCCCAAAGGCAGGATGAGGAGTAGGAGGAGTTCGGAACAGGCAGCACCCTCAAATCTTCAGAAGTATGAGATGCACCCCAAAAATTGGAAAGGTGTATCTCACACGTACCAACACAGACTATCCCGCAATTTAATTGTTTATACCCAAAGGTTTTTATTGAATAGCGGAATAGAAAATATGATATAAAATTGGTGTGATTTATCAATAGCACATGTGAACAGCAGTGTCTTATATCATTCAGCTCTGCTGCAGGCTATGGAGGAAAAAAAAAATTCCCCTTTTAAGTTTGTAATTTTTAACTAGATTAGTACAGACTATGCCACAATTTAATTTTTTTAACCCAAGGGTGTATATTGAATAGTGGAATAGAAAAAAGTGTATAATTTTTGAAATCACTCAATAATAGCACATGCGAACACAGCAGTGTATTATCACAGTAAGCACAGCAGCACTGAAGGAAAAACGCTGCACACAGTGACTGATAGAAAAAGACTTTTCTCCCTCCTCCTCAGTGGGCAAAAAAGATTGTTTTCACTGCACCCCACACACAGCAAAATCGATGTGGACCAGCTCTGCTGCAGGCTATGGAGGGAAAAAAAAAATTCCCCTTTTAAGTTTGTAATTTTTAACTAGATTAGTACAGACTATGCCACAATTTAATTTTTTTAACCCAAGGGTGTATATTGAATAGTGGAATAGAAAAAAGTGTATAACTTTTGAAATCTCTCATAGCACATGTGAACACAGCAGTGTATTATCACAGTCATCACAGCACAGCACTGAAGGAAAAACGCTGCACACTGTGACTGATAGAAAAAGACTTTTCTCCCTCCTCCTCAGTGGGCAAAAAAGATTGTGTTCACTGCACCCCAAACACAGCAAAATCGATGTGGACCACTGACACCTGCCTATCTCCAGCCTCTCCCTAAAAGGATTGATAAGATCGGCCACTGCAAAACCCCCCCCCCCCCCACACAGCAAAATCGATTGTAGAACACTGACCCTAAAAATCAGCAGCCTCGCCCTAAAATGCCCTACAACTCGCCCTGCCTAACACACTCCGACCTGTCCCTCAATTCTATCCGGACACAAATGATTTTTGCCTGTCTGTCCCTAATCAGCAGCCAGCACGTATGATGTGTGCTCTGTCCCTGAACTACACAGCATAATGACGCAGCGGCGCTGGCTCGAACTTATAAAGACTTGGTCACATGCTTCAGATGGCCAATCACAGCTACTAATACATTTGTAGGCATGTCTGGGATGGCTTAAGGCACACCAGTTAAACGCTTGTTGATTGGCTGTTGAAAGCCCGCCATGAAAAGCGCGCCAATGCATACAAAACCCGGAAATAAAATGACCGAACACGGATTTTTACCCGAATATACAGTAAAGTTTTCGGGTCCGTGTTCGGGTAACAAAAATCCAATTATTCGGTACGAACACGAATAATACAGTCCATGTTCGCTCAACCCTATTCATGAGTTTTATGACGCGCCACCAGAGCAAAGTGGTAAAGTTATGGTATTGCAGCCTGTTATGTTTAAAAATGTATTGCCACAGTGTAGTTTAAACAAAAGTGATTTGTACAATGTGTCTGCTGTGGAGCCACTCTGTCCTGTGTCTACTTGGGCAGCTGGAGTAGTACTGCACGGTACCCCGGGGGGCAGCACAGAGAAAGTAGACGGGGACAGATAGGCAAAAAGCCTGTTTTCTTTATTGGAAAAGGCCTTCGTTGGTAAACAGTAGAGCGGACATGATTTCTGCAGTACCAGATGAAGGACCTGCAGAGAAACTTATATGCAAAGGTGCCCTTGCTGCTGCAGATGATATCGCTCACAAGATGGAAGTGCCAAGTAAGGGCGAACGCACAGCAGTGGTCGTGTCCAAGGTCCACAAAGGGTCTAATGATATGGTAATGAGTGACATGCTGCCAAACAATCTAGTGTCGGTTGAAGTTCCTGATGGCACAAGTAAAAATCATGGGATTGGGTTTAACAATCCGAATATGGATTTACATAGTGATGGTCAAGTGTCAGGACAGTTGCTGGAAGAGAGTCATGTGCCAGTGGAGTTGGTGGATAGTGATGTCGCTGTGGGAGGCGATCACTCTGCTCTGTGCGATTGCTCTAAAGACACTGCCCTGCCAAACACTGAAGTTAGTTATGGTAAGCCCCCGTTCACACTGGGGCGACCTGTCAGGCGACCTGGTCGCCTGACAGGTCGCTGTAGGTCGCCTGCCATACAGAAGCTATGGACCCATTCTAATAGGAGTGACACAAGTCGCTCCGACTTAGAAAAAGGGTCCGGAGCTTCTTTGGGGCGACCCGGAGCGACCTGCATAGACTTCAATGTTATGAAGACCTGTGAGGTCACCCGGCAAAGTAGCGTCGCCCCAGTGTGAATGGGGCCTAAACGTGTTGATGGTTTTGACAATGAGGAAAAGTGCAACGCACTGGTAAATGTTTTGGTTACCATGGGTGACAACAAAAATACAGGCAGACCTGATGGTCAAGGTGACATGGTTGCTGCTAATCTTAAAAAATGCAGGAGGATGAATAGTGGTATGAAAGACACAGAAGAGGGAATAGGTGCAGTAGACTTGGTCCCCCTACAGGTTCAGGAGGGTAATTCTGCGAAAGATTTCCAGAGGTCCAGGAACCTCCCAAGTTATAAGAGTAAAAGGTCAAAGGACACTGGCCCAAAGCTTAACAAGGTGTCATTAAAAGAGTTTAATTCTAAAATAAGAGCCCACGCATATGACTGGAGTGTTTAAAAGTTTGACCTCTTCAAAATTAAATCAAGCGAAGGGCTGGTCTGGTGGAAATCGAGGGAGTGCTTTGTAAAGGTCAGTAGTCAGCCTAGGGGTAAAAAAAGGTAGCAAGATTAGTAAACTCCCTGATGGTAAAAGGACTAGTGTGACCCCAAGAGGGAAATAGGCAGATGGCGCTTTTGGAAGCGCACTTGTAAAAAGTCACAGGAGTGTCTTTGTAGTACCCAAGCCAGTGTAGCAGGGGGACATAGGAAAAGTCACCCAATAAGACAGGGTGTTAGGATTGAGTTCCCCTGCTGGTGACACTGTGTTGCCCTGGACTGAATGCTGCACTTCCATTGTCCACCAGCAGGTGTCTCCCAGAAGCAAGCAGGCTTCTATGATCACCCAAACTGTGTTCAGCTGCCAGGTGGCTATTTAAGGCTGCTCCTCCCTTTCCCAGGCGCGTCACTATTTTGAATGCCTCCTTGCTGCCTGAACCAGTTGTCTGTGATCCTGATCTATCCTGTACCCCTTGCTCCTGCTCTCTGCCTTGTATCCAGTCATCCAGTCTAGTTTGCCCTCTTCCTTGCTGCCCTGCTCCCCTTGTCCTGTATAGTGTATATATTTGTAGATAGTTGGTTCTTTAGTTATTGTGTCTTTGGGGTTGGTTTTTGTTTACTGGTATTTGCTTTGTTCACTGTTGCTGTGTGTGTTTGTTTTGTGGTTCACTATAATAAATTTTACTTAAAGGCTATCTATATTGTTTTGGTGTGTAGCTACATGTGTCTGGTCTCCCTAGTTGCTGCTGAACCCTTACATAATAGTGACGCCCAATACGACCAGATCAGCTACACTTTGGAGCTGGAAGCCAGTTGCATTTGACTTCATTTTCCTGTTGTCAAGATGCTTAGAGTGCAGGTTATTAGTCGTGTGCATGCAGCAGAAGATAAAGATTTTTGTCGTTCATTGTTGCAGGCGCTGAGTCTCACTGAGGAGGAACTGTTGGAAAACATTCTGACAGCGCATGCCTTAGCTGTTGAGGGCAGATACTCCCATAGACAAGTTCAGCCTTTAATTCAGGTCTGTTCTGAACTAGTATTTCAGTCGATCTCTCAGGGCCATGATGTTTTCACTCCTCCATTTACTATGTTCCAGGCTGGATTTTTGGGATGGTTGCTGAAATATTGTGCAGGTTCTTTCTTCCATCAGTATTCAGCCTATTCACACCAGGTGTTGTTAGATTGCATTGCTGCTGTTCATTCTTTAATGGAGCAAAGGCAACTAGGGAAAGACAAACTGACTTTAGTTTACCCTCTGCTACAAGCTTGGTCAGAGATCCTATCCCCTGTTCTAGAGGAGCCACATAAAGTTATATCTATTGAAATAAATCAAGAATCTATTCCTCTGTTACCCTTAGCAACCACAGCTGCTACTGAGTGTTCTTTACCACCTGTAGATCAGTACCCTGCCACCAGTAACCAGTCTTCCTCAGTATGTAATCCATTGGAGGCTCCCCCTGCAATACTGTTAACCATAGCAACATCTCAGGCCTCTTCCTGTACTTCTGCTGCTCTTCACTCTATTCTTCCCAGTACTGGTACTACATTTCCATCAGCAGTACACTCTGGTCAGCATAATGCAAATGCTCACAGTACTCCAGTATGTAAGCCTAAAGATGAACAGCACTTTTTTCCTGCTCTTACAACTCTGCCACCCTCCATGCTGCTGACTACTGATGAGATCCAGCCATTCTCTATGCTGCTGACTGCTGATGAGATCCAGTCCTCCTCCATGCTGCCACCTGCTGATGAGATCCAGTCGTCCTCCATGCTGCCGCCTGCTGATGGGATCCAGTCCTCCTCCATGCTGCCGCCTGCTGATGGGATCCAGTCCTCCTCCATGCTGCCGCCTGCTGATGGGATCCAGTCCTCCTCCATGCTGCCGCCTGCTGATGGGATCCAGTCCTCCTCCATGCTGCCGCCTGCTGATGGGATCCAGTCCTCCTCCTTGCTGCCGCCTGCTGATGGGATCCAGTCCTCCTCCATGCTGCCGCCTGCTGATGGGATCCAGTCCTCCTCCATGCTGCCGCCTGCTGATGGGATCCAGTCCTCCTCCATGCTGCCGCCTGCTGATGGGATCCAGTCCTCCTCCATGCTGCCGCCTGCTGGTGAGATCCAGTCCTCCTCCATGCTGCCGCCTGCTGACGAGATCCAGCCATCCTCCATGCTGCAGCCTGCCGATGGTGTCCAGACCTCCTCCATGCTGCCGCCTGCCGATAGGGACCTGCCGTTTGTTGCCAAACCTGCCACGGGTGACTTGCCGGCCGCTGTCCCGCCGGACTCTGCTGATACCGGGGCCGCTGTCCCGCCGGACTCTGCTGATACCGGGGCCGCTGTCCCGCCGGACTCTGCTGATACCGGGGCCGCTGTCCCGCCGGACTCTGCTGATACCGGGGCCGCTGTCCCGCCGGACTCTGCTGATACCGGGGCCGCTGTCCCGCCGGACTCTGCTGATACCGGGGCCGCTGCCCAGCCGGACTCTGTCAATTCACCCCTTGCTGTTAAACTGGACTCTGTTGACCGGGTTAAGCTCCCACTTGCTAATATGTCTGAGGCTCCTGAACTTCCAGCGTTATGTGGCCCAAATGGGTTTTCTGTGTGGGTTAAGATCCCTACTGTTGCTCGTTCTGTGTTCTTTTCGCAGCCAGCTGATCCTGTTATGCTAAGGCCAGGATGTCCAGATATCCACTCTGAACATGAGAACTGCATCTGCTGTTACGGCCCCAGTAGTAGAGGTCCTATGGGAAAAGGCAGTGTTCCATATGAACTTTGTCCTGACCCAGGGGTCATCTCTGCAATCCCTGGTGCATCTGGGGACCCGAGTGGGGTAACCTATGCCCTGGGTAGACCTGAGTGGCAGGTAAAATACAGAGCAGTCTCTAACAGTGTGAGAAGAGGTCCAGTTGTGATGGGACACCCTTGTGTCAGGGTACCTGCATGGACCAGGGACTTGGGCATTAAGCATTCGGGTAGCTTTCAGTGTCTCAACATTGGGACACAGGCTGCTTATAAGAATGGTAAGCCTTCGGTGTTGCGACTTCTTAGGGATCTGACCAGCAGGAAACCCAGCCAGTTTTGGGACCCCGGCGGTGTGGTTCTCAGCCAGCCTTCAGACCTTGGCAGTGGGGTACCCAGTCAGCTTGCAGATCCCAGTGGTGGAGCCTTATGGAGCGTCCGGAGGCCGCTCCTTAAGGGGGGGAATATGTTAGGATTGAGTTCCCCTGCTGGTGACACTGTGTTGCCCTGGACTGAATGCTGCACTTCCATTGTCCACCAACAGGTGTCTCCCAGAAGCAAGCAGGCTTCTATGATCACCCAAACTGTGTTCAGCTGCCAGGTGGCTATTTAAGGCTGCTCTTCCCTTTCCCAGGCGCGTCACTATTTTGAATGCCTCCTTGCTGCCTGAACCAGTTGTCTGTGATCCTGATCTATCCTGTACCCCTTGCTCCTGCTCTCTGCCTTGTATCCAGTCATCCAGTCTAGTTTGCCCTCTTCCTTGCTGCCCTGCTCCCCTTGTCCTGTATAGTGTATATATTTGTAGATAGTTGGTTCTTTAGTTATTGTGTCTTTGGGGTTGGTTTTTGTTTACTGGTATTTGCTTTGTTCACTGTTGCTGTGTGTGTTTGTTTTGTGGTTCACTATAATAAATTTTACTTTAAGGCTATCTATATTGTTTTGGTGTGTAGCTACATGTGTCTGGTCTCCCTAGTTGCTGCTGAACCCTTACACAGGGTTTGGCCCTCGTGGGTGATAGCTGGCACAGAGGTGCCAATATGAAGAGATTAGGCTGGTGTGTTATGCCCCCTCCAGGCCGTCGGTACATCAGGTGTGATTAGGTGTGATCAATTTTCAATGATTGGCACCATAGCTTGTAGACTCTATTACTTTCACACAGACTAAATAATAACCACTAATATGGGTTATTTTTACCAAAGATATGTAGTAGTATAAATTTTGGCCCAAATTTATGAAAAAATTACTTATTTGCAACATTTTATATAGAAACTAAAACAAAATGTTTTTTTTTTTCAAAATTTTTGCTCTTTTTTTCACTTTTATATCGCAAAAAAAAAAAAAACCCAGCGGTGATTAAATACTATCAAAAGAAAGCTCTATTTGTGTGAAAAAAAATTATTGACTGAGTTGCATGACTGAATAATTATCATTCAAAATGTGAGAGTGCTGAAAGCTGAAAATTGGTCCGGGCAGGAAGGGGGTGTAACTGCTCTGTATGGAAGTGGTTAAAACACTCTACCTTGATATGGGTCCTCACAAAATATACAGTATGTCACAAAAGTGAGTACACCCCCTTTAATTTTTGTAAATATTTTATTAAATCTTTTCATTGACAACACTGAAGAAATGACACTTTGCTACAATGTAAAGTAGTGAGTGTACAGCTTTATAACAGTATAATAACTCATCACACAGCCATTAATGTCTAAACCGCTGGCTACAAAATTGAGTACATCCCTAAGTGACAATGTCCAAAATTGGGCCCAAAGTATCAATATTTTGTGTGGCCACCATTATTTTCCAGCACTGCCTTAACCCTCTTGGGCATGGAGTTCACCAGAGCTTCACAGGTTGCCACTGGAGTCCTCTTCCACTCCTCCATGATGACATCATGGAGCTTGTGGATGTAAGAGACATCGTGCTCCTCCACCTTCCGTTTGAGGAAGCCCCACAGATGCTTAATAGTGTTTAGATCTGGAGACATGCTAGACCAGTCCATCGCCCTTACCCTCATCTTCTTTAGCAAGGCAGTGATCGACTTAGAGGTGTGTTTGGGCTCATTATCATGTTGGTATACTGCCCTGGGGCCCAGTCTCCGAAGGGGGGGATCATGCTCTGTTGCAGTATGTCAAGTACATGTTGGCATTCATGGTTCCCTCAATGAACTGTAGCTCCCCAGACCATGACACTCCCACCACCATGCATGACTGTACGCAAGACACACTTGACTTTATACTCCTCACCTTGTTGCCGCCACACACGCTTGACACAATCTGAACCACATATTTATCTTGATCTCATCAGACCACAGGACATGGTTCCAGTAATCCATATCCTAAAGCCCCATACACACACGCAGATCGTCGTCATACAAATGTTCGTCTTTTCTCCCCGGGATGTCGGTGTCTGTTGAAAAGTGCAAAGACAGCACAAGGACAGCACAAGAATTTTGTCTGCAGACTTCAGCTGACTGCAGAAGTGATGTCATGTAATGGTTAACTTTCCCTGTGTTTTTTATTTTCTGAGCATGCCCAGTCTTGCAAATCTGCGGTCTGTCGGCCGAATTCTGTACTGACAGGCGAACAATCGTCTGTTCTGGTGTCCGCAGACAAAAATTTTCATGTTTGCAAGAAAGACTTTTGTCCGCGGATTGTGCGCAGACATCTGTCGGAGGCACCATACTAACACGCGTACAATCGGCAGATCTTTCGTCCGCCGACGTTTGTATGACGACGATCGGTACGTGTGTACGGGCCTTTAGTCTGCTTGTCTTCAGAAAACTGTTTGTGGGCTCTCTTGTGCATCATCTTTAGAAGAGGCTTCCTTCTGAGACGACAGCCATGCAGACCAATTTGATGCAGTGTGCGGCGTATGGTCTGAGCACTGACAGGCTGACCCCCTACTCCTTTAACCTCTGCAGCAATGCTGGCAGCACTCATACGCCTATTTCCCAAAGACAACCTCTGGATATGAGGCTGAGCACGTGCCCTCAACTTCTTTGGTCGACCATGGCGAGGCCTGTTCTGAGTGGAACCTGTCCTGTTAATCTGCTGTATGGTTTTGGCCACCATGCTGCAGCTCAGTTTCAGGGTCTTGGCAATCTTCTTATAGCCTAGGCCATCTTTATGTAGAGCAACAATTCTTTTTTTTTTAGATCCTCAGAGAGTTCTTTGCCATGAGGTGCCATGTTGAACTTCCAGTGATCAGTATGAGAGAGTGAGAGTGATTAACACAAAATTTAACACACCTGCTCCCCATTTACACCTGAGACCTTGTAACACTAACGAGTCACTTGACACCAGGGAGGGAAAACTAAGAATTGTGCCCAATTTGGACATTTTTACTTAGGGTTGTACTAACTTTTGTTGCCAGCGGTTTAGACAATAATAGCTGTATGTTGAGTTATTTTGAGGGGACATCAAATTTACACTGTTATACAAGCTGTACACTCACTACTACATTGTAGCTAAGTGTCATTTCTTAAGTGTTGTCACATGAAAAGATATAATATTTACAAAAATGTGAGGGGTGTACTCACTTTTGTGAGATACTGTATATTTTGTGTTACTTGTCTTCAGTTTATCTAACTCTACATCCCTCCAATATTTTTATGTCTACATAACTCTAGTTTAGCCACCTATATTTATTTCCAATCCATCTATCTTTACTTACCTCAAACCTATCTACCTATGTGTACTTCCAGTCCACCTACCTCTGTGTACCTCAAAGCCACGTACCTACCATTAGCCCCAACATACCTCTAACCTGATGTAGCACACTCCTAGTTAGGTGCTAGTCAGGGAGTGTAGTTTTGGCTCTGTCTGCTTATTAGAAGAGCAGCAGGCAAAAGATATGTTATCAGGGAACAGGATTTGTAGTCAGGTCTGCTGAGTGTGCCCAGTGTGTATTAATTTAGTCTCAGGGAGTGTCCCCAGCTGATTTAATGGGGAGGTACGTTGGATGCTTGTCACAAACCGGCAGGACTGGTAGTGGATCCTCTGGACCAGAGAGGCGATGGCACGGGTTGTACTAGAGGACCGGTTCTAAGCAGTTACTGGTCTTCACCAGAGCCCGCCGCAAGGCGGGATGGATTTGCTGCGGCGGTAACTACCAGGTCGTGTCCCCTAGTAACAACTCGACCCCTCTGGCAGCTGATATGGCATGGTACACAGGGAGTAGGCAAGAGCGTAGTCGGACGTAGCAGAGGTCAGGGCAGGCGGCAAAGGTTCAAAGGCGTGTAGTCGGTAGCAACGGGTTCGGCAACAGGCAAAGCAAACAAACACAGCAGGGAACGCTTTCTCAAAGGCACAAGGCACAAAGATCCGGCAGGAAGCTGTGGGAGGAGAAGGTATTTATGGGTAGTGCACAGGTGAAGCCTAATTAAGTCAGCACTACCTCTCACAAACCTTAACCCTTAATAACCACTTTAGGCCAGGCACCAATCACTGGTGCACTGGCCCTTTGAATCTAAGAGTCCCGGCGCGCGCGCGCCCTAGAGAGCAGGGACGCACACGCCGAGACGCTGGAGTGCTGCCTGGAGGCATACGCTGTGAGCGCTCCGAGGCCAGCAGGGGGCCCGGAGCGCTCAGCGTAACAGTACCCCCCCCCCCCCGTTTGGTCTCCCTCTCCTTTTGGTACAGAGGAACTTGAGGATGAGACTGCGGTCCAGGATGTTCTCCTCTGGCTCCCATGACCTCTCCTCAGGACCGCAGCCCTCCCAGTCGACCAAAAAAAATATTTTCCCCCGGGAGATCTTGGTCGCCAAGATCTCCTTGACAGAGAATATATCGGAGGTACCGGCGACAGGGGTGGGGGAAACAAGCTTGGGAGAAAAACGGTTAAAGACAGCAGGTTTAAGAAGGGAAACATGGAAGGAGTTATGGATTCGGAGGGAGGGAGGAAGATGGAGCTGATAAGAAACTTGATTGATACGACTCTTGATTTTATAGGGTCCCAAGAAACGAGGGCCCAACTTGTAACTTGGGACCCTAAATCGGATGTACCTAGAGGAGAGCCACACCTTGTCACCCGGGCAAAATTCCGGAGGAGATCTGCGTTTCTTGTCAGCTTGAACCTTCATACGGGCGGAAGCCTTGAGAAGAGCAGCGTGGGTTTCTCGCCAGATGGAGGAAAAGTCCTGTACAAGACTGTCAACGGCAGGTACAGAAGAAGGAGTGGGAGACTGTGGCAGAGGTGGAAGAGGATGACGGCCAAAAACTACAAAGAAAGGAGACTTGTTAGAAGCAGAAGATTGTTTGTAGTTGTAGGAGAACTCCGCCCAGGGAAGTAGATCAGCCCAGTCGTCATGGCGTGAGGACACAAAGTGACGCAAATAGTCACCCAAAATTTGGTTCACCCGTTCTACTTGGCCGTTAGACTGAGGATGGTACGAAGAAGAGAAGTCCAATTTGATCCCGAGCTGAGCACATAGAGCCCTCCAGAATTTGGAGACGAATTGTACCCCACGATCCGAGACAATATGTTTGGGAAGGCCATGGAGACGGAAGATGTGTTGGAAAAATTGTTTGGCCAACATGGGTGCAGAGGGTAGACCGGGCAGGGGTACAAAGTGAGCCATCTTCGAGAAGCGATCCACCACGACCCAAATAACGGACTTGCCATGGGAGGAGGGAAGATCTGTAATAAAGTCCATAGCGATGTGAGACCAGGGAACTTCAGGAACAGGTAAAGGCAAGAGGAGACCCGTTGGTTTCTGGCGAGGCGATTTATCCCGGGCGCAAATCATACAGGCCTGGACGAAGTCCGAGACATCTTTCTCCAAAGAAGGCCACCGGTACCTTTGGGAGATTAGTTGGAGAGATTTTAGCACCCCTGGATGACCGGCAAAATGGGAGGCGTGGCCCCACTTGAGAATTCGCAACCGCTGACGTGGAGGTACGCAGGATTTGCCAGGAGGAAGAAGGCGCAGGTCCATGGGAGCGACTGTAATAAGGCGTTCTGGAGGGATAATATATTGAGGTGTTAACTCGTCGCCCACCACATCAGAGGAGCGAGACAGAGCATCTGCCCTAATGTTCTTACAAGCCGGACGGAAATGGATCTCAAAATTAAAGCGGGCGAAGAACAGAGACCAACGGGCCTGACGGGGATTTAATCTCTGAGCAGACTGGAGATAAGCCAGGTTCTTGTGGTCCGTGAAGATGTACACAGGATGTGTGGCGCCCTCGAGTAAATGTCTCCATTCCTCCAGTGCCAATTTAATAGCCAGCAGTTCTCTGTCCCCAATGGAGTAATTTCTCTCTGCGGGAGAGAATGTCTTTGAAAAGAAGCCACAAGTTGAAGTCTTGCCCCTGGAGAACTTCTGGGTGAGGACAGCTCCGGCTCCCACCGAGGAGGCATTCACTTCAAGAGAGAAAGGCTTGGTGGAATCTGGTCTAGAGAGAACGGGTGCAGAGGCAAAGGCGGATTTCAGGGACTGGAAGGCTTCCTCGGCTTGGGAAGGCCAGGATTTGGGGTTAGCTCCTTTTCTTGTGAGAGCCACGATAGGAGCTACCAGAGTGGAATAGTGAGGGATGAATTGCCTGTAGTAGTTCGCAAAGCCCAGAAATCTTTGTATGGCTCGGAGACCAGAGGGGCGTGGCCAATCCAGAACCGCAGAGAGCTTGGCTGGGTCCATTTGAAGTCCTTGGGCTGAGATAATGTATCCCAGGAAAGGCAGGGAGATCCGTTCAAAAAGACATTTTTCAAGTTTAGCGTACAGGCGATTCCTCCTAAGACGAGTAAGGACTTGTCGCACATGGGCCCGGTGTTGGTCCAAATTGGAGGAGAAGATGAGGATATCATCCAGGTATACGACCACGCAGGTGTAAAGTAAGTCCCTGAAAATATCATTGACAAATTCCTGGAAGACAGCAGGTGCGTTGCAGAGGCCGAAGGGCATCACCAAATACTCAAAATGGCCGTCCCTTGTGTTAAAGGCGGTCTTCCATTCGTCTCCCTCACGGATACGGATCAGATTATAGGCCCCCCCGAAGGTCCAATTTAGTGAAGATCTTTGCCCCTCGGAGACGATCAAATAACTCAGAGATTAAAGGCAGAGGGTGACGGTTCTTGATGGTAATTTTATTAAAACCTCTGTAGTCAATGCAGGGGCGGAGGGAGCCGTCTTTTTTTGTCACAAAGAAAAAACCGGCCCCAGCAGGAGAAGAAGATTTTCTTATGAATCCTCTCTGTATGTTCTCACGTATATAGTCAGACATGGCAAGAGTCTCAGGAGGTGAGAGAGGATAAATTCTGCCCCGAGGTGGAGTAGAACCGGGTATCAGGTCGATCGGGCAATCATAGGGTCGGTGAGGAGGAAGAACCTCAGCTTGTTTCTTGCAGAAGACATCCGCAAAGGAATGGTATGGCTTGGGCAGCCCAGGAGGCGGAGAAACTCGCGGGTCCTGTTTGACCAGAGCAGGCTTGAGACAGCGGTCAGAACAGGAGGAACCCCAACGCAGGATCTCACCGGTGGACCAATTCAGGACAGGACTATGACGTTGAAGCCACGGCAGACCCAAGAGGAGTTCGGAGGAACAGAAGGGAAGGACAAAGAACTCTAAAGTCTCGGTATGAAATATTCCGATGTCCATCTGCAGAGGCTGGGTACGGAACTGCACGGTGGCAGAGAGTCTCTCACCGTTAACAGTAGAGATGAAAAACAGCTTGGGTAGACGGATTACTGGAATACGGTACTTGTCAACCAAGGAGGCGTGAATGAAGTTGCCAGCTGAACCGGAATCCAAGAAGGCGGTTGCGGAGAAAGAGGACTTGGAAGAGATGATCAACTGCACAGGTATGATGAGACGTGGAGAGGAAGAATCCACACCTAGCAACGCCTCTCCCACGTTTACTAGGTGCGAGCGTTTCCCGAACGCGGTGGATGGAGAGGACAATCTCTAAGGAAGTGCTCGGTACTGGCACAGTACAGACACAGGTTCTCGTCTCTGCGGCGGCTTCGTTCTTGCGGAGTCAGGCGTGACCGATCCACCTGCATGGCCTCCATGGCGGGAGGCCCAGTAGCGGGTTGAGGTGGACGCAGAAAAACGGGAGCCAGACGAGGGTAACGTCTAGGACGAGCTTTTTCCTTTTCAAGGAGGAGTTCCTCTTGTCTTTCGGCGAAACGCTTGTCTATCCTAGTGGCCAGCAAGATGAGGTCACTAAGAGTGAAGCTCACATGCAGCCAGGACGTCCTTTATCTCGCTGTTAAGTCCCTTCTTGAAGGTGGCGCAAAGGGCTTCATTGTTCCAGTTCAGCTCAGAGGCCAGGGTGCGGAACTGAATGGCATAGTCACCCACGGAAGAATCTCCTTGGGTCAAGTTTAGTAAGGCAGTCTCTGCGGAGGTAACCCGGGCAGGCTCCTCAAAAACATTCCGGAACTCTAGGCAGAAGCTCTGGACGGAAGCGGTGGCAGGATCTGCACGGTCCCATAGTGGTGTAGCCCAGGCCAGGGCCTTCCCGGACAGTAAACTGAGAATAAAGGCTACCTTGGCTCGCTCAGAAGGAAACTGGTCGGACAGTAGCTCGAGGTGGAGAGAGCACTGCGACAGGAACCCACGGCACTGCTTTGGATCTCCGTCATATTTGTTTGGTAGGGACAAACGGATTCTGGAACCGGTGGCAACTGCAGGCGGAGGTGCTGGCTGTTGCTGAGAAGGCAGGAGCTGCTGCAACATAGCGGTCAACTGGGCCAACTGTTGACCCTGCTGGGCCACAATGGTGGTGAGGTCCGCTAGGCTTGGCAGGGGAACATCAGCGGGATCCATGGCCGGATCTTACTGTCACGAACCGGCAGGACTGGTAGTGGATCCTCTGGACCAGAGAGGCGATGGCACGGGTTGTACTAGAGGACCGGTTCTAAGCAGTTACTGGTCTTCACCAGAGCCCGCCGCAAGGCGGGATGGATTTGCTGCGGCGGTAACTACCAGGTCGTGTCCCCTAGTAACAACTCGACCCCTCTGGCAGCTGATATGGCGTGGTACACAGGGAGTAGGCAAGAGCGTAGTCGGACGTAGCAGAGGTCAGGGCAGGCAGCAAAGGTTCAAAGGCGTGTAGTCAGTAGCAACGGGTTTGGCAACAGGCAAAGCAAACAAACACAGCAGGGAACGCTTTCTCAAAGGCACAAGGCACAAAGATCCGGCAGGAAGCTGTGGGAGGAGAAGGTATTTATGGGTAGTGCACAGGTGAAGCCTAATTAAGTCAGCACTACCTCTCACAAACCTTAACCCTTAATAACCACTTTAGGCCAGGCACCAATCACTGGTGCACTGCCCCTTTGAATCTAAGAGTCCCGGCGCGCGCGCGCCCTAGAGAGCGGGGACGCACACGCCGAGACGCTGGAGTGCTGCCTGGAGGCATACGCTGTGAGCGCTCCGAGGCCAGCAGGGGGCCCGGAGCGCTCAGCGTAACAATGCTGCAGAAAATCTGACCAATGGTACACATGATTTAAGTACTGTCCCAGAGGGTTGGCACAGACAGTGGTGCATTATGGGACAGGGTATAAAAAGCCAGGGGCACATGAGGTAGAGATCTTTGGCAGGAGTCCCAGAAGGAGGGTGGCTGCCTCCTCTTCTGCAGCAGTTGATGGTGGTTACAGGCAATCGGCCTGGTGTACCGGTGGTGTAAGGCTGAACCCAGAGGTCCAGGAAAGCTGACTGAGGAGTTGGGGCACGGCGAGACTCTGGAAAAAACAGTATCGTGAGTACAGAGGAAGAGAAATACCTTAGAAACCCTTATCTCATCTTCATTCAAGTGGCAGGATGAAGCAGCGGCCTTGCCCCATTCTCAAGCTAAGAGTCCTCAGCATTGTGAATAGTTAACCGTTGGACTATCCCACTCATCCCTTCTTCTATCCCAATTTAAATAAAACCACAAAAACAACATCCCCTGGACTGATCTTTGACTGATCCAAGAACTTAAAGTGTTAAGTTGTCTGCAAGCAGTTGCTACGGGTAACCCAGGGGAATCCTTAAAGTGTAATCTTCAGCAGTCGCCTAGGGGGCAGTGCTACACTACTTACCTGTATGTACTTCAAATCCATCTTTATTATCAAGAACCAACTTCAATACTATATAATATAATCCCGATATTTCCTAGTAAGATTGAATACCTTACTACTTTAATAATTGTGTGTCACCCAGATCTCTCATAAATCTGAATTATAACAATTTCTTTACACAAATGACATTGCCTAACTGGTAATTTCTCATAAATGTATTTTAGCCAAAATGAGTCTGGAATGTGTTCATACTTGTGGGGCAAACCTAATCCTTCTCTAATCACTGAGTTTATTCTCCGGTTTAATAATCCTGTTATGTAGTCTCTAATAACATAAAGATCTATTTCAGATGGTGTGATTTTTAGTATAAAATTCATGTAATGATTTTTGACTAATTACCTAATTGGACTAAATTATATACAGTACATTTCAAGGATTTTAAATATTCTCCTAGTGTTCCTTCTTAACCACTTGCTGACCAGGCCTTTTTAGGAACTTTTTGTTTACAAGTTTAAATTTTTAGTATTTTTTGCTAGAAAATTGCTTAGGTCCCCCAAACATTATATATATATTTTTAGGACAGACCCTAGAGAATAAAATTGCGATTTCTGCAATATTTTATGTCACACTGTATTTGCGTAGCGGTCACTTTAATGAATTTAAAAAAAACAGTGAGGTTAGCCCAATTTATTTGTATAATGTGAAAGATAATGCTACCCTGAGTAAATAGATACTTAACATGTCATGCTTTAGAATTGCGCATGCTCATGGAATGGCGACAAACTACAGTACTTAAAACAGACAACACTTAGACAACACTTTAACATTTTTTACAGGTTACCTGTTTAGAGTTATATAGACAGTCCAGTGCTAGAATTATTGCTCTTGCTCTAATGATCGCGGCAATATCTCATATGGGTGGATTGAACATTGTTTACATATGTAGGTGCGACTTATGTATAAGCTTTACTTTTTTTTTTTTTTACACCGTCACTTTTTTATTTAATTTTTTTAATCACTCTTCTGTGTGAATGTAAACATTCCTTGTAATAGATATAAACATGACAGGTCCTCTTTATTGAGAGATCTGGGGTCAAAAAGAACCCAGATTTCTCAATTACCTTTAAAAAAGCTAAAGAAAAACACATTTCTACACTTTGACTTTAAAAAACAAAAACAAAAAAAAAAAAAACCTCTCTTTTAGCCTGAGAACCTGAAGTGAGGTTGGAGGTTGATTCGGTCCTCCAAGGGCATAGAGCCGAGTAGTAGCCATCTTACCCTAACTTGACTTCCTGAATATCCATCCAACTGATCAGATCGCTTACAGGTTTACCAACGGCTCCAGTAAACCTGGAAATGACCAGAAAGCGGCAGGAGGGGAGGGGTACACCTCTCCCACCACTTCTAAAAGTGATAAGCCTACCTGATCTTTTACTGTCCAGTCACCATGATGAGGATGGAGAGAAGACATTACTGTATTTCTTAAGGTGGTATTACACCCAAAAGCAAGCATTTAATAAATTGCAGTTTACCCGTTCTTATGTTATAGCGGCATTCGTTTTCTTTTTTAGGCTTTCTTTCCCTTTTAGACTTTCTTTCCTTTTTCACATCACCTGGTCAGTAGATCTGCTGTTTTTCAACAGAACAAGCTCCCCTGTAATTGTAAAAGGGGTAAGTAGCCTCGCGCTTATGGTAAATATAAAAATATAAAAGTAACGTGCAATATAGCTGCTGCGGAAAAATAAAGTGTTTAATATTTGGAGCCATAATAAAGTAAGGAGGCATGGGAGGAGCGGCTCTCATGCATAAATGGCTTCGGGCCACCTAATCTGCCAGCTACAGATGACGCCCTGGATAGAGGGAGAAACGCGTCTAGCTATTGGCTGAAGTGTCCCGCATCCCGACGACGTCATATCCGGCCGGTGGAGCGAGAGCAGCTAACCACCGAGCCGTGTCTTGCACAGTTTTATTCTATGTTTTGTAAGTAGGTTTCTGCTTATCTAATAAAGTAATACCATAACGTACTTCACCATGGATGGTTTTTATATTTTTTGAGGACACACTGGATCCATGGATATTGGTACAAAGGATTTCTCTCTATAGCTGTTATTCAAAGGCTGCTCCTAGCAGGATCTGTGGTCATATACTAGGAGATCACATAAAATTCAACGCCTGATTTCCATCTGCCTGTGGTGAGTAGGGAATCATAGGGGGAGCCCCAGCACTTAGTCTCAATCAATTGGAGCACTACAGCACTTGGATACATGCACTTAAGGACTATTAATTAATTTTTGCACCTTTAATGAATTGAAGCACCACAGAACTTGGATATGTGCACATAAGGACTATTGGTTTATGTATTGATTATTTATTTATTTTAAAGCGGAGTTCCGGGCACAAAAACAATATTTTTTTTTTTGTGCCCGTCCGCTAGTTCAGCCTAACCTGAAAAGGAATTGGATAGTTAGATTTTTTTTTTTAAAAAACTCACCTTGTAATTGACGATCGTAAATACTCACCTCAGGGTACTTCCTCCCTCGGAGCCGCGGCTCACCCCGTCACTTCCTGTGCTGCGATGATTCCTGGGAGCTAAACGGCATTGCTCCCAGGAATCAATGCGACGGCACCGGCCCCGCTCGTCACTTCCAGGCAACGCCGCATTCCCCTGCTAAACAGCTTCTGGGCATGCCCAGAAGCTGTTTAGGAATGCGGCGCCGCGCCGGAAGTGACGAAAGGGGCCGGTGCGGCGCATTCTGGGAGAAGAAGACGCGGAAGAAGACACAGAAGAGGACCGCGCCGGCTTCAGCTGCCCACAAGAGAGATGGAAACGCTGTGGAAGAAATTTTATAAGTAAGTATTTCTTCTAAAAGGTAAGTGTCCATTGTGGAATGTGCTAGCCCTGACTGTCCCGGGGGTATGTTCATTAAAAAATGACATCTGTGCCCGGAACTCCGCTTTAAGCATATTTGCATTGCACACAGGTTTTCGCATATAGTACATATATTGATGTGGATTATTGCTATTTTGCACATGTATTTATTATATAGTTTCGTATTTATTTGAGAAATTGTCACAGAAGTAGCAGCGCTGATCACTTCTGTTTTTTTTATCCCCTGTAATTGTAGGGATGAACCTACAATTGTAGGGATGAACCATTGACCACTGACCATGGTGCTTACAATGATCCGCTTTTATTTATGTAAAAACTGATTGTGTAACTGAGTTTGGCTTCAATTTGTTCTTTATCTACATTTTTTGGTCCATCTAACAATGGGTTCGATTTACTAAAACCATAGAGTGCAAAATCTGGTGCAGCTCTGCATAGTAACCAATCAGCCTCCAGTTTTTTATTTTGTCAAAGCTTATTTGAACAAGCTGAAGTTAGAAGCTGATTGGCTACCATGCACAGCTTCACCAGATTTTGCACTCTCCGGTTTTAGTAAATCAACTCTATGGTGTCTAACTTCAGGGGTAATATTAGTAATATAGAACACTACATTTACCCATTTTCAACCAGATTTGATTACAAAAGCAAGGAAACAGAAGGCATTTTATCAATAACAGTGTTTCATGGAAACCATTGATGGTAAGTTGCATTGATATATTTAGTTGTCTCTGAGATGAAAACTGGTGAAAATTGTTTGCAATAGTTTGAAAATTGCCACGTGAATTGCCAGTTTAGTAGGATTGTCTATATTGGCCCCTGAAATACTCTCACCACACTGGACAGTGATAGGTCCTAGCTATAACGTATGGTAAGTCAGGACCTTATGACCAATGTAACACTATGTTTAGAGGGACAGTAATATGTGAGTTTACTGCCTAAAGATGGTATACACTAGTAAATTTCATCCAGCATTTTTCAAGTAAGTATTTTGTGAAAATGTTCATTTGTTTTATTTTATTAGTGGGGTCAAATTGATGTTTGTTTTCAATCAGTCACAAGGAAATTCGAAGTAGCAGGATGGGAAATTTGTCTTGAATGTATAAGTTTCTAACAGTCTATTCTCAGGAGCATGTAGCACTTCTGCTCCATCACAGCTGCTGGTCTCAGTTCAGCATCCTGGTTTTGGTTGTGATATATTCTCCCTGTCTACCCAAAGATAAGCTAAATCAATCACCTTGCAGGTAAAATAGGCAAAGACCAAACCTGGTTTAAGCCAGCCAAAGCTACAGTCTCATGCTTGTGATATTGTGTTTAACACATGCTTCAAGCTCCCAGTTTGTCTGCCCTAACCTGCTGTTTGGAATCCCCGGTTTTGTGATCTTGGATTGGAACATGGACTGTTCTCTGAACTCTGCCGGCCTTTTGAATATGGATTTGACCCTGACTATTCTGACCCTTGCCTGTCGCATGCCTGGACTGTCATGGAACTACTCTGCCTGTCTGCCATCCGCAGGTACCTGTTTGCTGTGCTCAGTTTGCACCTGCCATGGCATGATGGCTAGGCGCTATAGCATTGTGTATACATCCTGGGGGCAATCGAGTACTGGTAGGTCTGCTGGTCTTATGGGAAAGGGGGCTAATATAGGTGACGAACACACAAACTACCTATAGTGCTTGACCACCTGCGTTAGGGGTGAACGTGACATCTATGTGGCTTTCATTTAGTAAAGTCCATTGATTGCAAAATCAAATCTCAAATTTCTTTCGAATGACATTTGAGTGTTCTAAGAATTCCTGCAAAATTTTGTTTGAAATTCTACTAATGTATACCCAGCTTAATACAAGTAAGGAAGGGAATGTGACAAAAAAACGTGGGGGGCAATGAGAGGGAGAAGCAAACAGTAAGTAGAACAGAAAAAGAGCACTGTTTACTGTGGCATTCCGCAAATTGTCATAGGAGGTTGGGTGCCCAGGACCAACAACATACTTAACCGAATTGCTGTTTAACTGCACTTTGCATTTGTATTTATGCTTCTTCGCATCAGAGAATAATTTTAATATGATTTTGTGCAATATTAAGACTTGGATATCATTTTAACAGTTCGTATTAAGTTGTGATATAGATTGGTACCTTAATGGAACAATTTTCTTCTTTACTTTGTACTTAAATTAGGGATGTTGATACTCATCGTAGCCAGATGCTGGGCTACAGCAATATAGAGATGGAGACATTGCCCTTTATCCTTCTCTCCCTCTACAAAGATACTGATGTTATGCTTCACCATCTGCCTCTGCCCAGCTGGGGGAGAGCTAAAATCAAGCAAGCATATACACCACTATGCAGAGTGTTGAGAATGCTAGGAGTTTGTCACGGAACCATGAACCAGACGTACAACAACAGATAAGTGAAAATAAGAAAGCTTTATTGAAAAACAAGCTATAAAGCAAAAGTCCAAACGGATGGCGAAACCGATGCAGAGTCTTTGCGAAGCCAGGGGACAGGAACCAGCAGGGTAGTCAGACGAAGCCAGGATCAGGAACCAGCAGGGTAGTCAGACGAAGCCAGGATCAGGAACCAGCAGGGTAGTCAGACGAAGCCAGGATCAGGAACCAGCAGGGTAGTCAGACGAAGCCAGGAACAGGAACCAGAAGTAGCAGCAGTCTTAGTAGCATGTGAACACAGGGGGACCAAGCAGGGAACTGAAGCCACAGACCTCCTATATATATGAGCTAGGTATCCAGCTCCTCCCAGTGGGAAGGAGGAGCCGCAGGGTGGGAGGCTACAAGAAACCCAGAAACCAAGATGGCCGCCAGCACATGTCAAACGAAGGAGAACAGCAGGAAGGTAAGACCATGACAGTACCTCCCCCTCAAGGGCCCCTCCTCCGCGGAGTAAAGAACGGTTTCTGAGGGAAGCGTGCGTGGAAGGCTCGGAGCAAGGCAGGAGCATGGACATCTGCGGAGGGAACCCAGGAACGCTCCTCTGGACCATAACCACGCCAATGAACCAAAAACTGCACCCGACCGCGGACCAGGCGTGAGTCCAGGATATTGCTCACCTCATACTCCTCACGATTGCCCACTCGGACCGGACGAGGCCGAGGAACCGAGGAAGTGAAACGATTACACACCAGAGGCTTCAACAGGGAGACATGAAACACGTTGGAGATCCGCATGCCAGGAGGAAGCGCAAGGGCATAGGCTACCGGGTTTACCCTGCGAAGCACTCGGAAGGGACCAACAAAGCGAGGCGCCAGCTTGGGAGTGGGCACTCGAAGGTTGAGGTTGCGGGTGGACAACCATACACGGTCTCCGGCCTGGTAGGAAGGAGCAGGCGCTCGTCTGCGATCAGCCTGGAGTCTCTGGCGCTGCGCAGAGACCTCAAGGGACTTCTGGATCTGTACCCAAGAAGCACGTAGGACGGAAAGGTGATCCTCCACAGCTGGAATATCCTGGGGAGAGAATACCTCCGGTAACACGGCAGGTTGGAACCCATAGTTGGCCATGAAGGGAGACGTCCCAGAGGAAGAGTTCACCGCCGTGTTCCTGGCAAACTCAGCCCAAGGCAGGAGGTCAACCCAATTGTCTTGGTGATCGGAGACATAGCAACGAAGGAATTGCTCCAAGGCCTGATTGGAACGTTCTGCGGCCCCATTGGACTGAGGGTGGTAGGCCGAGGAGAAGGAGAGATGAATCCCCAACTGGGAGCAAAAGGCGCGCCAGAACCTGGACACAAACTGACTCCCCCGATCCGACACAATCTCCTTGGGCAAACCGTGCAACCGGAAGACCTCCCTGGCAAAAATCGTGGCCAACTCCTGTGCAGAGGGTAACTTCTTGAGAGGAACACAGTGACACATTTTGGAAAACCGATCCACAATCATGAGAATGACCGTATGGCCTCGGGATGCAGGGAGGTCCACAATGAAATCCATCCCCAGGTGTGACCATGGGCGCTCCCCGGTGGCTAAGGGTTGCAGAAGGCCCAACGGAAGGTGCCGAGGGGACTTACTCTGGGCACAAACGGAGCATGCAGCTACATATGCGGCGATGTCGGAACGTAGGGAAGGCCACCAGAACAGACGTGAAACAGCCCAGGACAGCTGATTCTTTCCAGGATG
Source organism: Pelophylax lessonae (assembly GCF_965119305.1). Taxonomy (NCBI): domain Eukaryota; kingdom Metazoa; phylum Chordata; class Amphibia; order Anura; family Ranidae; genus Pelophylax; species Pelophylax lessonae. The sequence goes on from NC_138771.1 coordinate 447,364,148, forward strand.
CCCCGCGGTCTTGGAGTTATGGTAGGTTCGCAACAACCGAGTGCGCAACTCCTCAGGCACAAAACATCTGCCGTTGGGTCTCCCAGAGGGAGCACCAGATTGAGCCGCCAAAATCTGCTCACCCAGGGGAGAGGTCAGGCTGGTGCGAATGGCAGCCAGGATCTGATTCGGAGGTATGACCGAAGTCGGAATCGACTCCTCCCTGGACAGGTCGGAGTACTGCCGTGATAAGGCATCAGCCCTGATGTTCTTGGAACCGGGTAGGTAGGAGACCACGTAATTAAAACGTGACAAGAACAGAGCCCATCTGGCCTGACGTGGTGTCAATCTCTTGGCCTCAGAGAGGTAGGTCAGATTCTTGTGGTCCGTCAGGATGAGGACCGGAACCACCGAACCCTCGAGCAAGTGCCTCCATTCTTTGAGAGCCTGCACGATGGCCAATAACTCCCTGTCACCAATCTGGTAGTTGCACTCCGCGGAAGACAGTTTCCGGGAGTAAAACCCACAAGGAAGCAGAGGACCCTCTGGTGTTCTACGCTGAGACAGAAGGGCGCCTACTCCCGTCTCAGACGCGTCCACCTCGAGGACAAAGGGCAACCCAGGGTTGGGATGCGACAGAATCGGAGCCGACACAAAGGCGGACTTTAGAGCCTCAAAAGCTCGGATGGCCTCGGGCGGCCAGACCTGGGAATTACTGCCCTTCCTGGTCAGATCCGTGAGAGGCTTGGCTAGCATGGAAAAGTCCCTGATGAACTTCCGATAATAATTGGCGAAGCCCAAAAAGCGCTGCAGGGAGCGAAGACCACTGGGCTGGGGCCACTGTAAGACAGCCGAAACCTTCTCAGGATCCATGGAGAACCCCTCAGCGGAAATGATGTAACCTAAGAAGGTTACCTGGGATCTGTGAAATTCGCATTTCTCAAGCTTACCGAACAGCTTGTTCTCTCGTAACCGTTGCAACACTCGTTTGACATCCAGAATGTGGGTCTCCATGGACTCAGAATATACCAAGATGTCATCCAGGTAGACCACCACACACTGCTGCAACAGGTCACGGAAAACATCGTTGATGAATTCCTGAAAGACTGCGGGCGCATTGCACAGCCCAAAGGGCATAACCAAGGATTCATAATGACCGGTCCTGGTGTTAAACGCGGTCTTCCACTCATCGCCCGCCTTGATCCTTACGAGGTTCTATGCCGCCCTCAGGTCGAGTTTGGTAAAGACCGTGGCCCCTTTAAGGCGATCGAACAGCTCGGAAATCAAGGGTATCGGGTAAGCGTTCTTGATCGTGATGCGATTGAGACCCCTGTAATCGATGCAAGGCCTCAACTCACCGCCCTTCTTTTTCACAAAGAAAAATCCAGCCCCTGCCGGGGACGAGGATTTGCGAATGTGTCCACGTGAAAGCGCCTCCCTCACGTACTCCTCCATGGCCTCATTCTCCGCTACCGACAGTGGATAGACTTTGCCACGAGCTGGAACGGCACCAGATTGTAACTCAATGGCACAATCGTATGGGCGGTGCGGAGGTAGGGCAACCGCGCGCACCTTATCGAATACATCCCGGTACTCCTCGTATTCAGGGGGCAACAGAGAGTCCGAGGAAGTACACAGCAACTTGACAGGCCCATGGATGCAACTAGCCCCACACTGCGGTGACCACGAGAGGATCTCGGCCAATCTCCAATCGAAAATCGGATTATGCTCCTGGAGCCAGGGGTACCCCAAGACCACCGAGTAGTGTGGAGACGAAATAACCTGGAAGCAGACCGACTCTCTGTGGACGGCACCAATGGCTAACCCCACTGGAAGGGTCTCATGAGTCACGTGTGGCGGCAGAAGGGGTCTGCCGTCTATCGCCTCAAGAGCCAGAGGAGAACCTCGAGCCTGCAGAGGAATGGAATTGGCGGCAGCGAACGCACTATCAATGAACAAACCACCAGCACCAGAGTCCACCAACGCCTGGGTCGTCACCGAGCCCCCGACCCAGGAAAGGACAACAGTGATCAGTGGTTTGTCAACACGGGAAACCGGGGACGAGGAGACTCCACCCAAGATCTGCCCCCGACAGGATCTCAGGTGCGAGCGTCTCCCTGGACGGTTCGGACATGCCAACCGAAAATGCCCACCGAGACCACAGTACATGCATCGGCCCTCGCGTCTCCGGAGTACCCTCTCCCCCTCGGACAGGCGAGCAAACCCCAGCTGCATGGGTTCACCCCCAGACAAGTCATCCCCAGGAGGCGTGGGAGGAGAGGGAGGCACGGGTGGGACAACAAAGGTAGGCGCCAATCTGTTAGGAGGCCTCCGCAGACTCTCCTTAAAGGAAGGTCTCTCCCTGAGTCTGGTGTCAATCAAAATCAGGAAAGAAATAAGAGACTCGAGCTCCACTGGTAGGTCCTTAGCTGCAACCTCATCCTTCAAGGCATCCGAGAGACCATGAGAGAAAGCAGCGACCAGAGCCTCATTATTCCAGCCCACCTCTGCTGCCAGGGTACGAAACTCAATGGCGTATTCAGCTACGGATCGTGAACCCTGTCTGATGGACATAAGGAGCTTCGCAGCAGAGGCAGCACGAGCCGGCACATCGAATACCTTCCGAAGAGAAGCAACAAAACCGGAAAACTCGGCAACCACCGGATTGTTGTTCTCCCATAAAGGGCTGGCCCAGGCCAAGGCCTTGTCCGAGAGCAGCGAGATTAAGAAGCCCACCTTTGATCTCTCAGTAGGAAAGGCATGTGGCAGCAACTCGAAATAAATGCCCACCTGGTTAAGGAAACCTCGGCACTGAGTTGGCTCTCCCCCAAAGCGCTGTGGAAGGGGGGCAGAACCGGACATACCCCGAAACACCGCAGGCGCAACAACAGGTGTCGGGGTAGACTCTGGCGCAACAACCGGAGCGGCAGTAGGAGCGGACCCAGGAGCGACAACCGACCCATCGGCAACGGGAGCGAAATGAACCGTGCGTTCAAGCAGGGTTTGCAACGCCACGGCGAACTGACCCAACAGGTGATCCTGCTGATCAAGTCTGGCAACCAGCGTGGGTAGTGAGGATGGCCCTGCACCGTCAGAATTCGTGGCCTGTGGTACCGTGCGTTCAAGCAGGGTTTGCAACGCCACGGCGAACCGACCCAACAGGTGATCCTGCTGATCAAGTCTGGCAACCAGCGTGGGTAGCGAGGATGGCCCTGTACCGTCAGAATTCATGGCTTGGTCCTAATGTCACGGAACCATGAACCAGACGTACAACAACAGATAAGTGAAAATAAGAAAGCTTTATTGAAAAACAAGCTATAAAGCAAAAGTCCAAACGGATGGCGAAACCGATGCAGAGTCTTTGCGAAGCCAGGGGACAGGAACCAGCAGGGTAGTCAGACGAAGCCAGGATCAGGAACCAGCAGGGTAGTCAGACGAAGCCAGGATCAGGAACCAGCAGGGTAGTCAGACGAAGCCAGGATCAGGAACCAGCAGGGTAGTCAGACGAAGCCAGGAGCAGGAACCAGAAGTAGCAGCAGTCTTAGTAGCATGTGAACACAGGGGGACCAAGCAGGGAACTGAAGCCACAGACCTCCTATATATATGAGCTAGGTATCCAGCTCCTCCCAGTGGGAAGGAGGAGCCGCAGGGTGGGAGGCTACAAGAAACCCAGAAACCAAGATGGCCGCCAGCACATGTCAAACGAAGGAGAACAGCAGGAAGGTAAGACCATGACAGAGTTATAGTTTGAGAAGGTAGCCATATAATGGCTACCCTATAATAGCTATACTAGAGATCCCAATATGCACTGTGCAGTAGAAGGAGCGAAGAGAGAATTTTTATTAAACTGCCTGGGAAAGTTCCTCCTTTTGGCACTCAGGGTTAGAGAGCGAGCACCTCTGTCTGAATATTCACCTGCCAGCTGGAGACCATACCAGCAGAGATCTGAGCCTGAGACTTGGAGTAAGGACATCCGGGGACAGCGCAGCACTACACATATTACAGCACCCATACCACAGCCGCAGGGAGGCTGGAGCGTCCACTAACCCACTGCTTCCCTCCACTGATCACCAGAGGCTTTCAGGGAAAGATTGAGAGGGCCCCCTTCTACAGTAAAAGATCACTGCAGCATCTCGGGGACTGGTGGGAGAGCTATTTACCCATTGCTGATACTGCTGGTAGGGATTGAGCCACTCAGAGCAGGACACCAAGGGTACCCATTCAATACTGCACTGTATACCGCACTTATTCCAAACCTAGACTGCACTCTATACCGCATTTTAGTCAACCTTTACCACATCTATCTTGTACCTGTGCCGATACTATACCATATCTATACTGTACTTGTACTGCATGCAGGTTGACTGGGACGATCATTAAATGCACCAGCACTCTTAAAGGGCCCCAACAATATCTGATAGAAAAACATCTCAAAGAACTGCCCCTCCCACAATAAATATTCTGCAAGCCTCCCTTGTCCCCCTGCTTCGTCTGCTACCATCCTCCTTTTCTTTTGCACAGTGCATACCCAATTGGTCTAGGACTTGCATAAATGGCAGTCTAGTCCCAGCACTTGGTAAATTAAACTTTACTACTGCTCACTACTGCACTGCTGCACTTGAAATGGCCTTGGTATTGTTTATGCTGATCTGCGCGCCAACTGTCCTCTTGTGCCTAGTCCTTACTGGTAATCACTTTGTATGCTAAATTGTGTTATTACATTTTATGCTTCCCTAGTTACCAGCCAAACTGCATGACAATATATTAAGTTTGCCTTTACTACCTGGTTTAGTGCTGGTTTATTTGATATAGCACTATTATTGGTTACTTACAGGATTATAGTATTACTGTCCTGTGATATTGTACGTTAGTACACTTTGCATTGTGTGTCAGAGGGGCTGAGGTTCTTAAGAAGGTTGACGCAAAGAACAGAGGACCCATCCAATTCTGCAGCTCCTACAGGGGTAGTGCTACTATTGTATACGCTATCTGTTAGGCCCCTTTCACATGGGCACAACGATCCGCCTGTCAGTTTTTCAGGCAGACCTGATCTGATGCTCAATGCATCCCTATGGGGCAGCGGATGTCAGCGGTGACACCCGCTGCTCTCCGATCCAATCTTGTCCATGAATTCCAGATAGATGGAAACCCTTATTTTACATTCGTCTGGAGGATTGGATCGGATGAGAACGGACAGGCGGTCCATTCTCATCCGATCTCTGCATAGAGGACAGTGGGGATCTGACAGCTCTGTCTCCACACACAGAGCGGAGACGGAGCTGTCATCTGCCTGCTCAGCGGGGATCGGCGGATCGATCCCCTGCTGAGCAGAACGGATTCCGTCGGGCGGTGCGCCCATGTGAAAGAGTCCTTTTACTTACTTAACTGCACTACAACTGTCAAACTCACAAGGCCTCTTTTCACATGTGTGGTCCAGTTGGTATTTCAGATGAACCCAATTGCACTCTTCATTCTCCTCCAATGGGTAGCTGGATGTGAATGGACTTGTGGCTGTATACACCCGGCTACCTCCAATCCGACCTGGAAAAAAAACAAACAGAAGGGAAATCTGTTCCCCTCTGCCTAGCCGGATCCGATGACAGTTGGGCGTAAATTACATACAACTGTCCATAGAGGAGAGCTGGGGATCAGTGGACAGATCCCTTGCTGAGCAAGCAGATCGCAGACGGTGTCCGCCCTGTGTGAAAGGGGCCCAAAATCGTTGATTGTAATTAATATTTTCCAAAGCTTTCTTTTTAAAGCAAGCTAAAATAATAATAATTTATTTCTTGCATTTAGTCAATGAATTGTTTCTTATCCTTTTTTCCAACTACATTTAATTATGTAAAAACTGTGAACCACAGTTTTTACATAATTAACCAAAAAAACCAAAAAAAAAAAACTACATTGCTCTTAGGTTCTCTGCTCAGGTGTCAGACTAATGCTCGCTCTCCCATGACTGATAGTAATTTTAAAATGATAAAAGTCAGAGGATTCCTGTTAAGCGGTAGCAACATCTGATTTTCTCAGCATTGATTAACATCTGTTAATTGTGAGCTGTATCCAATTCTTTTTGACACCCTCCTACAGACCTGTCACAGTGGTGCCAAAGCTGCACACAAAAAGCTCCACAATTCTGTGCATGTATGATGAATAATTTCCACTGCAATTACAGCTCTGTTTGTCTAAATTATCTAGGCTGAAAACTATTAGTATATTGATGAATGACAGGCAACGTGCATTGAACTGCATACATGTTTCGCATTTCTGTTAACATAATGCCTTCGTATTCAACATCTTGGACCCTTCCGTAAGCACCCTCCTAAGGCAGCCCTGAAATTTTCAACAGAATTCTATATACTGAGCACTGTCTTTTGTAATTTTGTTTCTCTTCAAGTTTGGCTGTTTTGAATGCTGTCAGTTTTTTTTATTCGGCACTGAGTACCTGGAAGTGATGTCATGACATCCCTTCCGGGTTTTTTACATGGGGACCCGGGTCTTCTTTTCGGTGGCGGTGGAGGTAGGATGCCCGGGTCTCCGGAGCTGCGGAAGGCGCTCCTTGTAATGACAGCCTAGCGGCTTCTCAGCCACATCAGCTTTCATTACAAGTCAGTCGACCGTCGGTTATGGATATCGGTAACAGGGTGATGCCTCTAGCTGCAGGCATCAACTCGGTACATGCACTTTCCCTAAATATTGGTCAAATCCAAATGCCGATACAGATATATCGGGGAAAGTGCATATCAGCACTTGATATATCGGTGTCGATATACTAGTCCCGACTCCAGACTAAGCTGTCCAAGGCGAGGGAGGCGACCTAAGAAGGCAGAATGACGTCCCAAAAATATCGGCAATATCGGCCATTTCCGGGGCAGATACAGATATATCTGGGAAAGTGTATATCGGCCCTCGATATATCGGCCTTACCGATAATTGGTCCATCCCTAGTTATAACCATTGTCAATTTTTTTTTCCATCTGTCCCATTGGGGAGATTTCCCTTCAATTCCTATCTCATAGCTAAAACAGGAAGTGAGAAGAAATCCCTGAAAATTAAGGGAATCCCTTGGGAGCCCGCAGGTCACCAGAAGGGTATCCCTATTGGAAGATTTCCCCTCTATTACTTTTCTGGGGACAACCCAAAAGTTTGAGATTCTCTTCTTCTTCCACTTTCAATGATAATGATAAACAGGACAAATAGAGAGGATGAATCTCCTTCACGGGGGCACAGACAGCAATAAAAACTGACAGAGGTTCTAATCCCTCTCCACTCATTCCAAAACTGAAAAAAAAAAAGGTTTTGCCTTTAGTTGCACTTTAATAAATCATACTCTGAATAGTCTAAGGGTATCAGTGGTGTACCCCAAGGTTCTGTGTTGGGACCCTTACCTTTTTAATATATTTATAAATGATATAGCGTCTGTGATTAAAGGTATAATTTAAGTCTTTGCAGATTACACAAAGCTATACAGTGGAATAACATCCTTACAGGATGTCTCCAACTTACAAGCCGGCCTCAACGCACTGTTTCATTGGGCAACTGTGGGGCAAATTAAGTTTAATGTTGATCATTACCCAGAATGCACCTGCAATGTTAACCCTTAAAGTATAACTAAAGGCAAAACTTTTTTTTTTTTTCGTTTTTGATGGAGTAGACCTAGATTAGAACACTCGTCAATTTTTATTGCTGTTTGTGCCCCCATTAAAAAGATATTCAACCTCTCCAAATTGTGCTGCTTACCATTATCATTAAAAGTGAAAGTAAAAGAAAATCCCCAAATTTTGGGCTGTCCCCAGTAAAGTAATAGAGGGGAAATCTGTCAATGGGGACACTAGTTCTGATGACCTGGGGGTCCCCAAGGAATTCCCTTAATTTGCAGAAATTTCCTCTCACTTCCTGTTTGGCTACAACCATTTTTAATGCAAATAAAGTATGTTTAAATCCAGCGTGGCCGAAAATCTGAAAAATTACAAATGTCAAAAACCTATATATTTAATAAACAGCAAAAATATATAATATATAGGTCCAGTCTAATAAAGAGAACAAGACAAATAAAACAACTATATAAAAAAATAAAACAATAGACTTTGGAATGGATGAGACACCTAGAGGTTAGTGGAAGCAAAACCAAGAAATAGATAAATAAATGTAAATGGAAATTGGGAAGACAAGCATCACTATGAAAAAAATCACTTTATTCATAGTAATGCGTGACATCCCATTCAAACTATACCATCAGGTATTCCTGTTCGGAGTCTAAAAAAAAAAAAAAAAAAAAAACTTTTTTGCATAGTAGGCTAAAGGCATCTCCTCCCCTCAACAGTGCTTTTACCCTTTCAAAAGCTTGTACTTGGACTAGATCACTTGCATTTGTGAATTAATATGGCAAGCTACATTAGTAGATTGATGGTTTCTAATGTCACTTAAATGTTTGCGAAAGTGATCTCTTTCTACGAATTGTCCATCCCACATATTGTATAGAGCATGCCATACATGTAATTACATAAACAACATGTTTTAGTATTACAATTATAGAAACCATCCATTTTAAAAGAGTTGCCTGTAACTGTACATTCTCTCCTGGCAGCCTGTGTGAACAAGAACAGTCCAAGGGCCACATAATTTTGCCCCTGTACAAATCATTAGTAAGACCTCATCTGGAATATGCAGTTCAGTTTTGGGCACCAGTTCTCAAAAAAGGATATCGGGGAACTGGAGAAAGTGCAGAAACTAGTGTGATGGGAGTCACTTTGGTTGGGGGGCCTGTGGAACCCAGTTTTCCTTAGAGATGTTGGGGCTCCCTAGGCCCCTCTTATGTGTAATAAAAAAAAATTGCCTTTAGCTCTACTTTAAATACTAAAAGTGCATCTGAATGTAACCAAGTGAAAAAAAGATACTTAAAGTGGTTGTAAAGTCAGAAGGTTTTTGATCTTAATGCATTCTAGCTCCCCTAATATTTACTGTGAGGGGGGTCACTTTGGTTGGGGGGCCCGTGGAACCCAGCTTACCCTTTGAGAGCTCTGGAAACCAATTTTTCAGCTCCCCCGGCCCCTCTTATGTGTAAGTCACCCTGTGTCTATAAGTGACACAGGGTGACCAAGGAAATGGTGGACAGGTACCTAATGGACACTGAGAATATGGTTTGGATTACTTCAAATGGGACAATAATATTTATCAGGTGAGTAAGCGGTATTCTGATTAAACCAAATTGATGACAGGCATGGAAGAGCTCAGCTATGATAAACGATTAGCTGAACTGGATTTATTTTCTATAATCAATGTGTATAAATAAATAAGTGGTCCATATAGTGAACTTGGTGTAGAGTTATTCACCTTAGGGTCATCACAGAGGACAAGGGGCACTCTTTATGTCTGCAGAAAAAGAGATTTCATCTCCAAATATGGAGAAGCTTCCTCACAGTAAGAGCTGTGAGAATGTGGAATAGACTCCCCTAAAGAGCTGGTTCTGGTCAGCTTAGTAGATTGCTTTACAAAGGCCTGGATTCTTTCCGAAATGCACAAAAAATAATTGGATACTAATATTTACAGATAAAGTTGATCCAGGGAACATCCAAATTCCTTGGGGGGGGGGGGGGTCAGGAAGGAATTTCCACTGCTAGAGCAGACTGTCCAAAATGCTTTATTGGGTTTTGTTTTTTTTTTTGTTGTTTTTTTTTGTTGTTTTTTTTTTTTTGCCCTTCTCTGGATCAATTGTGGGTATATGATTGCATATATGGAGTGTGTGTGTGTTTTTTTCTCTGTTGGTTCAACTAGGTGGACTTGTGTTTCTTTTTTCAACCAGATTAACTATGTAACGACATTGTTCTCAGAGACCTCAGAGCTCTTGCCATAGCGAGGTTTAGAGAGGGCTAGAAGACCAGAATGGGACTTTACGGGTACCGAATAGAGATCAAAGGTTGACAATTTATATATAAAATCATTTAAATTTTATTAAATATAAATATAAAATCAAACACAATGCAAAAAAAGGGGGAAATCATTAATCTGTGCTGCTGAGGCTGCAAAGAAAGGGACTGATAAATCTATGTCCTCAGTCACTTTCAGCTGGGAAGGGGGGCCCTGTCAGGTAGGCTATATGGGGCCCCGTGAGTTCTAATGCCCTGTACACACTATCAGATTATCTGAAGACTTTTGTCTGCAGACTTACCAAAACCATATAATATGAGGTCAAACCTAAACACTTTCAATTTGTATGCAATCCGGCAGGCCCTTGCACTACATAGAAAAGGTAAATCTGAAGACAAAAGTCTTCAGATAATCTGATAGTGTGTACAGGGCATAACACTTCTAAAGTTCTAATGGCCTTTGGACAGCACCATTTTCAGTTCAGGGGGGAGGATAGATGTACTAGCAGATTTAGATATACTAATAAATTGATGCCAAGCTCCAGCTCACACTGCAGTTGCACAAGCAGTTACAGCAAAAGTATTTTTTCTTTGGGGATAAAGGTTTTTAACCTATAAATAAAAGCTTGGTTTGTCTCAACACTCTTAACTGATACAATTGCAAAAGAGCTTGTTCTGTTGAACACGGCCAGATCACCAAGCGAAAATAAACAAAAAAATGGTCTAAAAAAGGATTGCAGCTATCACATCTAAGAATTTGTACATTGCAATATAGAAAATGTTTGCTTTTGGGTTTAATACTACTTTAAATGTTTTCTCCCGCTATTTGTATGTGTTTCCTATGGCTTCACATTAGCTGTAAAGTTACATTCCACTTAAAACAATGTGTGCAGTTCAGGTAAAGAGTTGACAGGTGGGAGACATCTGATAAACACGTTAAATTGAATAGTCGAGAGAAGAGCATAATGGTCCGTGCTAAATCCCTAATTCACAAAACTCACAGAGACTATAGTCAAGGGGTAAGGCGGAGGTGAGAGTGTGCATCTGGGATGCAGCTGCAAATACATCACTACTTATTTATATAGGCAATTAACTCTTTTACTCTTGAAGAAATTGCTCTGATTTCCCTCATTTTCATGGATAAGTAATCTCTGTGCCATTGGGGAAAATTTCTCTGCAAGTGCAGTACAAGCTACAAGGTAACTCTGTGTCTAGCGTGAATGCACCGCAAACTGTAAAGATCGCAGACTACTAACTACTATCACAGACAACAATGTAATTGCTTGTCTTTATTGGCCTTTAGCTGTAACTATTGCAGTGCCATTTGACTGCATACTTGAAATGTAACCGCAGTGGGGTGGAATCCAAATGAATCCAGAAAAAAATGTATTTTGCACCATCACAACAGGGGCCAAATGTACCATTATACAGTCACTATATTAAACTACGGTAGTAAAGTGGTTGCAAACCTCTGACATGAAATATGAACCAGGCCAATCCCTCTATAGCAGTGATGATGCTCAACTACACTGCATGAGTGCATGAACTTCATGGGAAATGTAGTTCCAAAACATCTGGGGTGCCAAGGTTTGCCATCACTGCTCTGCTCTATAGTGTGTTCTTGTTTAATCCAGAGCACTAAGTGTCATTTCTGTCTGCTGCCTTGTTCCTCAAGTCACTTTTGAGTTACACCGAGAGGTAAAAAGCCGACAAGGAAAGGAGCTTCAGCACACAACCTGTGATTGACAGCCTCAGCTTGGTTCCTATGTGCTTTATGAAGGGGGGTTTCCCTTTCCCACAATCAGATCTCTTCACAGAGCTCTGCAGAGTGTAATTTCAGCTCTCTGCCCCCCCCCCCCACTTTCTGAATGCTCAGACAAGTTGTATAAATACTGCACTTGGAACGGATGTAGAAAAGAGAAGACTGCAGATAAACATGTACAACTCATGTAAGAGGATTTGTTTTATCTCTGTGTATTACCTGAGACAAGTCACTTCACTAAGAATGCTATATGTAAGGGTTTACAACCACTTTTTAATTTTTTTGTATATTTACCCAAACAATACACATTTTTTTTTCCTAGAAGAAAAGAAAGAAATATTCTTTTAGGAGAATAGGTGAAACATCATTTAATTTATGTATGTTTCCTATTTTCAAAAACTGAGCAAAATATGAAACATTATACAATTTTCTTTAAATTTTCTCCTAACAATGTTTGCCATCATTTTTCTTGCCAACTATTAGCAGCATAATCTACTGTTTGATTCGGTTGGAGTGATACTAAACACATGTTAATTGCTCCTTTTTTTTTAATATTCCAATCTGTTTATTGAACATTTTTATAAACAGAAAAGAGTAATAAGATACATAAACAGAAGTCTCGTATTTGAATAATAGGAGAAAAGAACAGAAGTAACATCTACAGAATTTATATAAATAGGACTTACAATAATAAAGGACAGTCCCCAGCTGCATTAGACTGGGGGGTGGATTTACTAAAGGCAAAAAGACTGTGCACTTAGCAAAGGGCAGTTGCATTCTGGAAGTGCAGTTGGTCCAGGGCTTAGCAAATGAGGTAAAGCTTCACTTTGCAAAAAGTGCCCAATCACATGCAAGGAAAATAAAAAAACAATATTTTTGCTTGCACATGATTGGATGATGGAAGTCAGCAGATCTTCTACTTATTTACTAAGCTGTGGAGCAGCTGCTCTTGCAGAGTGCAACTGCACTTTGCAAAGTGCACAGTCTATTTGCCTTTAGTAAATCAACTTCTATGAGTAACATGTAAGACAGGACAATTCCAAAATTAGCACGCCATAGCATAAATGTTCCTTTTTTTAACAATAAAACAATAACTCTAGCCCTAACATTAATGCTAACCCTGGCATCAACAAACCCTAGCGTTAATCCGCATTCTAGCCCTAACTGTAGCTCTATCATTATTCCTAGCTCTAACACAAACCATTGCACTAACTTTAGCCCTATCACTAATTCTAGGCCTAACTTTTCCTCTAAAACTAACATTAGCCTTAACCCTGGCCCCAACACTCTCCCATACCGGTAATCCTAGCCAACACCAATATTTGAGCTAATCTGAGGTCTAACTGAGCATAAACCATATTCCTAACACAAACCATTGCACTAACTTTAGCCCTATCCCTAATTGTAGGCCTACTTTTTCCTCTAACACTAACAGTAGCCCTAGCCCCAACACTAACCCATACTGGTAATCCTAGCCAACACGTACCTTTGAGCTAACCTGAGCTCTAACCTAACATAAACCATAGCACTAACTTTAGCCCTATCACTAATTGTAGGCCTATTTTTTCCTTTAACACTTAACAGTAGTCTTAGCCCTAGCCCCAACACTAACCCATTCCAGTTATCCTAGCCAACACGTACCTTTGAGCTAACCTGAACTCTAAACTAACATAAACCATATTCCTAACACAAACCATAGCACTAACTTTAGACCTAACCCTAAAGATGGGCATACACTGTTAGAACTTCTAGCACCACCAGACTGAACAAACTTCAATTAAAAAATCTGAGAAATCGGCCACCTTTTTCTGCCCAATCAGTGATTGCGGCCAATTGGATGCAGTCATTGTGCAGGTAATCTGACAGAGATGGGTGCCAGCTGTAAAAATACAATAGCCAGGATCAATCCATGCTGTTTAGTGTGGATGTGGGAATTGTGTGATTGGCCTTAACTCCAGTTTTCTACACTGGCAATAGCATAGACTCTTGCTTATTAATGGTCCCATCCTGGTGGGGGGGGGGGGGGGAGTAAAACTGCTGCAGAACATGGATCTCAACACAAAGAAAGGTAGAATATCTATAGTCTTTTGAAGGATGGTACACAAAAAAGTCCATAGATCTACTGCCTGTTGTCATTAACAGATCAATTTGCTCTTCCGTTATTGAGATAGAAACAAATAGTTGGCATTATCTTTAAAATTAACTGTGCAGAGCCTCATATCCTAGGTTCTGGTTCTCTACTATGACAGATGGATGGTATCCTGAGCCAACTGCAAGCCTATTTTGTCACAAACAACCTTTCTTTTATGTTCCTCTGTCAACAACATAACTTCTGAAGAAAGTGTTAAAATGTAAAAGAGTTAAATGTGAAAAGTCAACTGCAGGTAATAATTTGAAATTATTTTGAAAATTTCCCCTACATCACAAGCAATGTGGGAAAAATAATACTGTAGAAAAATATATAACAGTATAAACTAGTTATACAATCCATCCATTCATTGAATAGTCTGATGATACATAACTGTAATCAAAGCTCCATTTTAATGATATCCACCCCCCCCCCCCCCAGAGTACATTATTTTCGCTAGGTCAATTAATTTCATTTGCTGCATGCTATCCAGGTACTAATGGTAGTTGCCACAATTGTTTACGACTGTTGGTGGTAAATGAGACCTGTGTAGCAAATTATATTAAATGATGGGTGCTACAAAGCCTGTGATGAATCATAAGCTAATGGTGGTGATTTTCAGTCGGAGAGTGCCAAAGCTATTTATTTTTTTAAATAGAAAGGATATGGAATGGAAGACATAAATATGCATGTACAGTATATGTGCCATTTTTGAGTAAGAGAACACTGTGGCCAGATCCTTTATAAGAAGGAATTTTTCTAAAATGTTGATGCCTAGGTAAGCTGCCAAACACGGTCCACCCAACCATTAAAAAGTTATAGAAGGCCATGTGTGCCTTTTCTAATTTCAAGGCCACTTGATGTTTGTGAGGAGAACACCTCAAGTGCCAGACGCCATTGAATGTGAGCATTTGCCCACTCATGTCAGTTACGACGACAAACTGCATTCAGGTCGAGACCCCGATGAGGATGACGAGCATGCAGATGAGCTTCCCTGAGATGGTTTTTGATAGTTTGTGCAGAAATTCTTTGGTTATGCAAACCGATTTTTGCTGCAACTGTCTAGGTGGCTGGTCCCAGACAATCTTGGAGGTGAAGATGCTATATGTGGAGGTTCTGGGCTAGTGTGGTTACACGTGGTCTCTGCAGTTGTGAGGCCGTTTGGATGTACTGCCAAATTCTCTGAAACACCTTTGGAGATGGCTTATAATAGAGAAATGAACATTCAATTCACAGGCAACAGCTCTGGTGGATATTCCTGCAGTCAGCATGACAATTGCACGCTCCCTCAAAACTTGCGACATCTGTGGCATTGTGCTGTGTGATAAAACTGCACATTTTAGAGTGGCCTTTTATTGTGGCCAGCCTAAGGCAAACCTGGGCAATAATCATGCTGTCTAATCAGCATCTTGATATGCCACACCTGTGAGGTGGATGGTTTATCTCGGCAAAGAAGAAGTGCTCACTAACACAGATTTAGGCAGATTTGTGAACAATATTTGAGAGAAATAGGCCTTTTGTGTACATAGAAAGTCTTAGATCTTTGAGTTCAGCTCATGAAAAGTGGGGGCAAAAACAAAAGTGTTGCATTTATAATTTTGTTCAGTGTATGTTTAAGTCGTGGTATTGGATTGTTTCATTGAATATCTCTTCTGGGTTGGTTGTCCTAGCGATATTTGTTAGCTGCAGAAAAAAACGCCTGAAGCTAAACGGCAGCTGTAAAATTGTCCAGTGTGCATGAGGCCTAAGTCAAAATTAACATCCATCTTTAATCTAAAATAAGCCATACTTTAGCCTCACCCATTTTATATCATTGGACCGATCAGGTCCACCTGTCTGTTTTTCAGGCGGACCTGATCAGGCCACCCATTCTCCTCTATGGGGAGACAAATGTCAGCAGACATGTGCTGGCATCTGATCTGACAAGATCTGCTGAAAAAAGACGGATGGCAATACATCGGTACTGTGACAGGTTCCTGTCTGTACAGTGAGCGGAGATGGACCTATCATCCGCCTGCTCAGCGGGGATCAACCGAGCAATCTCCGCTGAGCTAGTGGAGTCCGTCCAAACGGATCGGCCCCATGTTTGGGGCTTGGTGTAAAACTGTTGCTTTTTTTCTCCCCTTCCAATTGTGTGCATCTGAAAACATTGCACTGGCACAATTCCGGTCTGTGTGACACCCAATTTAACACAAGATCCGCTAAACATATCAGTCATAGCTGCTCTGTCCTATGTGGTGCATATAACTTCCACAGAGCCAGTCACATCTGGTTGAGAAAGAGTTAGCTGCAAAGCCTACTCCCTCCCTAGGTACAATGAATCCTGGGACTCCGGAATTCCTCTGAAGCATTTTATACATTCTGTGCTGTCTAGTCATGACTCTAGGCACATTTACCAGCATGTTTCATCCGATTGAGAAAAGGTTTTCTGCAGTGTACCCAACCCCCCTCTTACCCTCTGCTCACACTAAGATGTTGGATTCACAAACTCTTTTGCAGCTGACAGTATGTTGTAAGCTGTTGTTTCTCTCTATATGCATGAATGCATTATTTCTCACTGAGTAAAACTGATTCACTGTATTCAATATTGTATTAAATGATAATGTGTTGTGTATGATCCCCTTTTACAGTAGCAGTAAAGAAACTAGTCATTAGTATAGCCTGTGGTCACCTTGCAGTTGATCTTTCTGTCATTGCTGATTTGTCAGGGTTGTCTCATTGAGGAGGTAGCCATCTTGGTAGAGGCAGGATTTTACTTCCTCATGAAGCCTTCAGCAAAGAGAATAGCGGTAGTAGTGTGGCATCTTCAAATTTCAGACCAAATCTCCTGAGATTAGCAGTCAGAGGCAGCAGTGTCTGAGCACTCACACTGCAGATATACTGCTATAAGGCCGTGGCCACAGGAGTGCGTAGGCACACACGTACCTGAAAAGTGCACTGTTATTTTTCAGGAAGAATTCAAAAGGTCAGTTTCAACTTCACGTTACTGCTTAGGCACGGTATAAAAGAGAAGTATGGACATTCGTTTTTTTGCACATTTTTACTTACCTAGGTGGATGCAGCATCGGTCGGATGCTGCATCTGTCCCCCCGCCTGCTCTAACATTGAGGACCGAGCAATCAAACACCGCATATTGCTCTGTTCTTAGCGCTCCCTGAGCAGAGAGCTGGTGACTATCAATCTCTGGCTCTCTGCCCCCCCCCCCCCCCCCCCGTGCTCACTGGAGTCCTAGGCTGTGAAGGGGGCAGAAAGCGGCTGGCTCAGACTTTCAGCCACTCATTGAGAGGCTGAGCCGGGTGCCGATCCAGGCATGTGGGGTGATCCCAACTTCATTGTTGGTATCTTGCCCAAGCCTGGACCAGCTCTGTGATATCAGCGACAGCAGGCTTCAGCCCGCTGTCTGCTGAAAACGGGTCACAGGAGTGCAGAACAAACTGCACTCCTGTGATCCACAGGAAGTACAGCCAAACAAGCTTTGGCTTTACTTATCCTTTAATGTTTCTAGGTGTTGCCTAAAACATAGAAAATGTTAATTTAAAGTCCAGGTCCACTTTAGGGGTTTTAACTACTTCCTACTCTATTCAAAATAAATAAATTTTGAGCTTTAGATATACTTTAAGTAACTTACCATAAACCCCCAACTGTTACGCCAGCAAAAGCTGTTTAAACTGTTCATTATAAAAATGTCTTGCCAGTTATTTGCAGTGAAAAAGAAAGTTCAAGTTCCCCTTTACCCAGTAAGCTGGTGCTCTATAGCGACAAGCTCTTTACAGGTTCACTAAAAGCTAATTAAATGTGGGCAGAACAGCTGCATGGTGGCACGCTCATCCCTAATAACCATATCACAGCAGCAGGAGATTAGCTGTTATCCTTATCAGGCACATAGCGGCAGCTTCTGCTGCTAATTGGAATACCTTTGTTATTGCATGCAAAAACTCCATCTTTATCTTCAAGCAGATAATGCTGGTCTCATCTCATTTTCTATGTTTAGATTTCATCGATGCATATCTTCAGAGACGCGATTTAGCTACAAAAAGGACAAAATTCCAGTAACTTGATGAAAACTGGAGATTCGTATCTGAGATATGCATTTTCTTACTGTTACTAACAATAATTTATGGCAGCAGGGAATTTCAAGTGTATGTACAGCTTAACTACAAAATGTTTTATTTGCTCCCTTTTGATATGCTATTAGTACAAACAAGTATCCTTTGATCCTGCCAGAAATCTTGTGAGCATATAAACTCCTGTGTTCTTTGCCTGTTCTGCACCCCTATCAGATTGTTTGCTGTGCATTAAGGCAGTTAGCTTTCTGATTTCAGGGAGAATACAGTATCCTTCACTAAAAGGCTGAGTTGCCAAATATTGAGAGTTTGTAAATATTCCTCATTCAAGCTTCATTGGGACTCGTGAAGAAAGACGACTGTAGTGATAACTATGTAGAAAATAAAACATAAAACATGGTTATATAATGCATGTATGCAAACATGCCATGACTTGGGTGAAATACATGTACAATATTTACAAAAGTTTTGGGACACCTTCCACACACACAAACTTTAATGGCATGCCAGTCTTAAGCCCCGTACACACGTACCGATCGTCGGCATACAAATGTTCCTCTTTTCTCCCCGGGATGTCGGTGTCTGTTGAAAAGTGCAAAGACAGCACAAGGACAGCACAAGAATTTTGTCTGCAGACTTCAGCTGACTGCAGAAGTGATGTCATGTAATGGTTAACTTTCCCTGTGTTTTTAATTTTCTGAGCATGCCCAGTCTTGCAAATCTGCGGTCTGTCGGCCGAATTCTGTACTGACAGGCGAACAATCGTCCGTTCTGGTGTCCGCAGACAAAAATTTTCATGTTTGCACGAAAGACTTTTGTCCACGGATTGTGCGCAGACATCTGTCGGAGGCACCATACTAACACGCCTACAATCGGCAGATCTTTCGTCCGCCGACGTTTGTATGCCGACGATCGGTACGTGTGTACGGGCCTTAAGTCCGTAGTGTTCAATATTGAGTTGGCCCACCCTTTACAGCTATAACAGCTTCAACTCTTCTGGGAAAGCTGTCCACAAGGTTTAGGAGTGTGTCTATGGGAATGTTTGACCATTCTTCCAGAATCGCATTTGTGAGGTCAGGCACTGATGTAGACTAGAAGGCCTGGCTTGCAGTCTCCACCATAATTCATCCCAACGTTGTTCTATTGGGTTGAGGTCAGGATTCTGTGCAGGCCCAGTCAAGTTCCTCCAACCCAAACTCGCTCATTCATGTCCTTTATGGACCTTGCTTTGTGCAATGGTGCACAGTCATGTTGGAACGGGAAGGGGCCATTCCCAAACTGTTCCCACAAAATGGGGAGCATGAAATTGTCTTGGTATGCTGACGCTTTAAGAGTTCCCTTCACTTCAACTAAGGGGCCAAGGCCAACTAAGGGGCCAAGCCCAACCCCTGAAAAACAACCCCACACCATAATCCCCACTATACCAAATGATTTGGACCAGTGCACAAAGCAAGGTCCATAAAGACATGGGTGAGCAAGTTTGGGGTGGAGGAACTTGACTGGCCTGCACAGAGTCCTGACCTCAACCCAACAGAACACATTTGAGATGAGATAGAGCGGAGACTGCGAGCCAGGCCTTTTCTCCAACATCAGCGCCTGACCTAAAAAATGTGCTTTTGGAAGAATGGTCAAACATTCCCATAGACACACTCCTAAATCTCGTGGACAGCCTTCCCAGAGGAGTTGAAGCTGGTATAGCTGCAAAGGGTGGGCAAATTCAATATTGAACCCTACGGACAAAGACTGGGATGCCTTTAAAGTTCATGTGCATGAAAAGGCAGGGGTCCCAATACTTTTGGTAATATAAAGAATATGGGCTGCACCTTCATGCCTATAAACAGCTGACGCCTCATAAAATTCCCTGGGAGGGCACTGGAACATCAAGAGGGACCAATCACATAAGGCAGCATAAGAAGACAATTCTTAATGCAAAAATGCATAGATATAATATACCAGCATAACTATCTTTAAATGCATAACCTATAGCCACATTTACTTACATATTTGTTTAAGGTGAAAGGTCCAGGGGATGTGGTTTTTGTGTTTTATTTAGAACTGGGATAGGAGAAGGGATGAGTGGGATACTCCAATATTAACTATGCACAAATCCTGAGGACAACTGACTGTAGAGTGTGGCAAGGCCGCTGCTTAACCTTGCCACTGAAGTGAAAATAGATTTTTTTTTCCCATCAAAATAGTTTATTCAAATTCAAGAAAAAATGGGTTTACAAACTTTGCTCTAATGAGTGTATGAAAATATAACATAAAACATTTTGAATAGTATCTTTAACATGTAATACAATGACAAGCGAGTAAAGGTGTCCAGAGCATGGGACACATATTGTAACCATGTGATCAGTCCCCATCACTTCCGCGTACATCAGTGAAGATTTAAAAGCAGACCAGCAGGGGGGGGCGTGGTCTTGGCATGGCGGCGTGAGGACGCACTGAAGGAGAGCTCCCGCCACTTCGCCCATAAACAACGCTCATACTGACTCTGGGGACCCCACTTTGCTCCTAACGGGATGCCCCCGAAGCGGAGACAGTCCCAGCAACCACAGCGGACACTTTGGGCTCGCTCCCACTCCATCGGAGACTTCTTCTCCGGCAGCCGCTGGTCCGGGCCTACTCCTCCCAAGATGGCGACCGACCTCCAGGTGCCCGCGGTGAGTGCGCTCTCCCCTATCCTCTCCCCGCGCCTAGGCCACAGGGTGGAATCAGTAGAGACCAAAGTGGAGGACATCCTTCCTGTGATTCAGGCTCTTTCTGATCGCTGCAAGCTACGGGACAGGCGCATTTACACTTTACTGGACCAACTTGATGACATGGAGAATCGGACCCGCAGGGGGAACATTCGCATCAAAGGCCTGCCTGAAGCCACCGCTGCGAGGGACATAGTCCCCACTCTTCAGGGAGGTTTCAAGCAGATACTGGGGAGGGATGCCCCGGATCACATTGAAATAGACAGAGCTCACAGGGCGCTGCGCCCCCCTTCTGATGACCCTGATAAACCTCGGGTCATAATCTGCAAGCTCCACAAGTATACAGTGAAGGACCGCATCATGTACCACATGCGTGGGGTCTCTGCCATTGACTTTGATGGGGCGCAGCTGTCCTTGTACCCGGACGTTTCCCGCTGCACACTGATGCAACGTAGGGGCCTGAAACCCCTGCTGGAAACTATTCGGGAAGCCGACCTGACTTATCGCTGGGGCTTTCCGTTCAGCTTATCAGTCACCTCCCGCTCGGATCCCTGAGGACCTGGCGACCTGGAGATCCCGTGTTCTTCTAGCCATTCCTAGAGTTTTGCAAGTTGCCCTATTGTCAGGACCCCTGCGTTGATCCTACCACTGTTGGAGTAGTGTTCCCTGTGGGGCCGTGAAGTGGGGCTCATGCTCTCACCACCTGCGGTCTGCTGTCTACTGCTGAATTATTTCAACCCTTTTCCAGTCTTTTTTGCTGGGCTCCTGTTGGGACTAGTGGACTGGGACCCGTTCTGTGTGTAAGAACATGGCGGAGTACCTTCGCTCCTCCTGCCCTACCATTTCCCCCCCTTTTTTGTTATGCACATGTTTTTAATGTGCTTCTGCACTCAAGGAAGTGCACGTGTGGCCCCACTTTTTCGGGGTCCCAGCCGTTGGCGGACGGGGGCGGGGCCCCCCCCCTCCCCACCCCTCACGGGTGGGGTGGTTGGGGCTCGCCGGGTCGGCCACGGCACCTCTCTGGGGTGGTGGGGGGCCCCCGGCTTAACGGGGACCCTCCTCTTCCAACACTTTGTTCATTTTGTTGTCTTGTTCATGTTCCCTCTCCCCCCCCTCCCCTGCTTTGTTTTTTGAGTTTCTGGGTCACGTGCTGTTGATTTTTGCTTTGCATGGTCTGCTGTCGGGCGGTCGACGGTGCTGCTGGGTCTCTCTCTCACTCCTGTCCCGGGCACGCGGGTCCTTGTTTCTGACATCTTCTGAATGGCTCCTTTGAAGATCCTGACCTATAACGTTCGAGGCCTGGGCTCCCAATTTAAACGAGGTAAGTTGTGGCTTGAGTTGCGTAGTCTGGGTGCACAGGTGGTTTTCTTGCAGGAGAAGCATTTCGCCCCCCAATCCATGCCCAGGTTGCCCACTCACTTATACAGTCAGTGGTTTCATAGTCACTCCCCACAACCGAAGTCTGGGGGAGTCGCTATTGCCCTTCACAGGGATTTCCCCTTTGTTCTGACTGACACCCTCTCTGACGCTCAGGGCAGATATGTCTTCCTGAAGGGGACGCTGCATGGCCGACCATTGACCTTGGCTTCCATTTATGCCCCGAATTCAGGCCAGCTGACCTTCCTTGAGTCTGCCCTGGCTACGTTCCGAGCAGGCCAGCTGATCCTTGGCGGGGATTTAAATTTTTGTATGGACCCTCGTACTGACACGTCCTCAGACGCTCGGCACACTCGTTCGCAGCGCACCGCCGACTCCTCAGGCTGTTGCAGACACACGGCCTGGTGGATTGCTGGCGCCTCCTCCATCCCTCTCGGCAGGACTACAGCTACTGCTCGGCGACTCATGACTCATACTCGCGCATTGACATGCTTCTCATTGACCAGTCCCGACTGGACTCTCTGACGGGTGTGGACATCTCAGTCCGCACTCTCTCGGACCATGCCTCGGTGACAGTACAGGTGGACTTCCAGAGAATGGACGTGGCGACTGAATGAGAACCTCCTTGATGATGCAGTGGTAACTAAAACTGTGACTGACATGATTTCTAACTATTTCCGCAAGAACGATAGCGAGGACATTGCCCCGTCTGCGATTTGAGAGGGACATAAGGCGGTTGTACGCAGTGAACTGATTTCGCAGGGGGCACGCTTGAGGAAGGACCGCCTGGCGGACCTTAATCGGCTTCTTGCGCAAATTCGTGAGACTGAGTTATCACACAAGCGTTCCCGGGTGCCGGGGGCCCTACAGAAACTGCAGGGCCTGCGGGAGGAGCTGTCCGCTCTCCTGGAGGCTCAGATACATGGTCGGCTCCGGTATATCTCCCACAAATTCTACGAGTACGGCAACAAGTGCGGACGCTTGCTGGCCAGAGCTGGCAGCGAGCCTCGACTCGCATCCC
Source organism: Pelophylax lessonae (assembly GCF_965119305.1). NCBI lineage: Eukaryota > Metazoa > Chordata > Amphibia > Anura > Ranidae > Pelophylax > Pelophylax lessonae. Next base: position 447,387,047 of record NC_138771.1, read on the forward strand.
CAAGTTACAGACCCCCCAGGGCCCGATCACCCAGATTCCCTCCCAGATAGCGGACGCTTTCTGGGAGTATTACTCTCGGCTCTATAACCTTTCGCCCTCCCTTTCGGACTCTGCCGCGGCAGCCAAAAGCGACCGGATTAAGCAATACCTGGAAGAGGCTGATGTCCCCCACTTGACCACCCGCTCGGTTTCGACCCTCTTCGGAACAAGAGTTGGAACTGGCCCTCAAGGCTCTGCCGAAAGGCAAGAGCCCAGGTCCCGATGGTTACACCAACGCGTACTATCTTAAGTTCCGCTCCTCACTAATTTCCCCGATGTGTAAGTACTTCAACGCATTGGCGTTAGGCTCCCTGACCACCAGAGATGCCCTTCTCGCTCATATCACTGTTCTCCATAAAGACGGCAGGGACCCCACGTTGCCCAGTAGCTACCGGCCGATATCGTTACTCAATACGGACGTCAAGATCCTGGCCAGGATTCTAGCCGACCGTCTTAAGCCTCTGCTGCTCTCGGTTATCCACCCCAACCAGACTGGGTTTATTGCGGGACGGGAAGCTCAGGACAATGCCAGCAGAGTGCTCCAAATAATTCATTGGGTCGGGTCCCACCCTCACCATCCACCCTGTCTCTTGCTGTCCACGAACGCTGAAAAGGCGTTTGATAGGGTGTATTGGCTTTACATGCGCCTTGTCTTGGAACACCTGGGTCTGGGTCCCCAAATGACTGGCTGGGTGGCGGCGCTTTACACCTCGCCCGAAGCCAGTGTGAAGGCAGGGGGATACCTTTCCTTGCCCTTCCCGATCCGCAGTGGTACGTGCCAGGGCTCCCCCCTTTCGCCGTTACTTTTCGCCTTGACCCTGGAGCCCTTTTTGGCGAGAGTCAGGGCGAACCCAGACATTGGGGGGGGGTCACGGTGGGTCCCACGGAACACAAATTATCGGCCTATGCGGACGATGTCCTTTTTTACGTAACCAGACCTCAGACGTCTCTTCCTGTTCTCATGTCCGAGCTCAGGTCCTTTCATACACTTTCTAACTTCAAGATTAACTTTGACAAGTCAGAGATCTTGCCCCCTCTCAGTTCCTCAAGACATGGCCATGACTTTGCAGTCCTCCCTGCCGTTCACATGGTGCCACTCCAAACTCAAGTATGTGGGGGTTTACCTCCCTGACTGCTCCACGGACGTGTTCGGACTTAACTACATACCCCTACTGAACGTGATCCGCAGATCTGACAGATTGGACCAAATTAACCCTGACCTGGATTGAACATCATGCCATGGATTCTATTCTACTTACAGATGCTACCTGTGCACCTACCCAGATCTTGCTTCTCGAGCCTCAACAGTCTGTTCATCCGTTTTGTGTGGAGTGGTAAACCTTCCCGCCTGGCTTTTCCCCTCATGCAACGTTCCAAGCGGGCGGGTGGCCTGGGGATCCCTGTGATCCGGAGATACTATGCCGCTATCGCTTTACAGCGAATCCTGGACTGGCACCACCATGCCCGGGACAAGCTTTGGGTTCCTATGGAAAAATACATGGCGGGCAGGAACCTAGCCCATGCTCCTTGGCTTCCCAAGGACCACAGAGGCCTCTCCACACGGATTTCTCCAGCCACGACCCACACCCTGCAGGTCTGGGACGAAGTTAATGTTAAATTGCAGCTGTCGGTGGCGATCTCCCCACTGGCGCCGCTCGGGGGTTTCCCGTGGTTCCTTCCAGGGGAGGATGTTTCCTTCTTTGGAACGTGGGCGTACGGTGGGGAGACGCGCTGTGGACGCTTTGTGCAGGAGGGGAGGATGTTGCCACTCTCGGAGCTCAGGGATTGTTACGGGAGATACCCGATAGACTTGTGGCGTTATCGCCAGTTGTCTCACTTCCTTCTTCCTAAGATGGAGGTGATCCGCTCCCCAACGCTGATGTCCCCTTATGAGAAGCTATGCATCTCCAAGGACCCAATCCAACATTCCATTATGCTGCTGTACCAACTTCTTTGCCCTTCGGAACTGGAATCTAAGCCCTTATTTGTGCAGGAGAGGGAGAGAGAGCTGCAATGCACCTTTTCTGAGCAACAGCTGACCCATATGTACCAACTGACCCACTGTAGTACGGTGGATACTAAGATGCAGGAAAACAGCTATAAATTGCTGACAAGGTGGTACAGGGTGCCCTCCCGGCTCGCACGGATCTTCCCGGGTGCCTCGGACCGCTGCTGGAGGGGCTGTGGGGACATCTTCCTCCACATTTGGTGGGGGTGCCCGCTCCTGCGGCCGTTCTAGGCGGACATCCGAGTACAGATCCTGGCGATCCTAGACGTGGATATCCCTGATGATCCACGACATTTCCTCCTGCACATGCCGCCCATCCCTCTTAGTAGATATAGGAAAAGTGTTCTGCCGCACTTGTTAAATGCCGCTCGCCGCCTGGTCCCGGTATTCTGGAAGCAGACGAGGGTGCCTGATAGGGCGGCATGGATCACGTTGCTAAACAATATTATGGCGGCCGAGGAGTGGATGGCCCGGTGTAAGGACCGTTATGACAAATTCTACATGAAATGGGCAGTGTGGATAGACTATACGGCCTCGGACGCGGGCGGTTCTACGTCCGTGTCGGCGCCTGACCCTGTGGCATGATGGACTTTTGCAGCGGTCCCGTACTGACCCTGACAGCATTGAGATACTGCTTTGTTGTTGTTATATCCCTCATATTATGATATTGCATTATGACCTCTGGACTCACCTCCTATCCCTCCCCCTTACTTCCCCTCTGTACTTCTTCCCAGCTCCCCCCCAGCCCTCTCTTCCTCCTTTCCCTCCTTCCCCGATCTTCACCCCCTTCTCTCACCTATGACCTTTGCTTCCTGTCATTGCCTGACCTGCCTTGGTGTGCAGAGAGCTTACAATGATGATAGATGTGTTCAATTGTTATTTGCAAGGGTCACCACCTTTATTCAGGTTCACTAGCTGCTTTGCACACGGTTCTTTTGACTCTAGATTCCCAAGGCTTCCTCACTTTACTGTTGTAGTGTTCAGTGCCTTAGAAGGGTTTCCTCCCTTGTGTATGTTGTTGTACCTGATATTTTTTCTTTTCTGTATGTGTTTATGTTTGCATTTTGAAACTTAAAATAAAGATTATATAATAAAAAAAGCAGACCAGCATAACCAAGTAGCATTAAATTTGTGTATTCTATCCTGGGATGTAAGAATCAGTTCTTCCATTTCTTCCGTTTTGGTAATTCTGGAGAACCATTCCGCCGGAGTTGGAACATGCGTGGATCTCCAATGTATGGGAATGCACATCCTGGCAGCGTTAACCTTATGCATAGCTAAGGATTTGAGGTAGTGGCATTTGGGCAGGGAAGTATGGTGAAGCAGGTATTGGGCAGGCGTAAAGTCCAAAGTGTAGGAGGTGACTCAGCAAATGATCTCGTGGACTATTTTCCAGAGAGGCTGGAGGAGACAACAGCCCCACCATATGTGCAGTAGAAACCCGTCTCCTTGGTTGCACCGCCAACAGAGTTTAGAGCAGCTGGGATAAAATCTGTGGAGGAGGGTAGGGGTTCTATACCATCTGCTTCGCAACTTGTATGCGTTTTCTTGTACAGAAGTGTTAAGGGAGCACTTGTGGATGCACTCATTGACGGTTTCCCATTCCTCATCAGTGAGGGAAATCTGTAGGTCGGATTCCCAGGCCTTGCGGGCCGTATCCTCGGGGTGCTGTGACTCCACCAAGAGGATCGCGTATATATACGAGATAGTATGAGATTGTGGAGGACGTCTGGTGCATAAGGCCTCAAAGGGGGGAAGGTCTCTAGACCATTGGCCTGACATAGGTGAGGAGGTAAGGAAGTGTTGTATCTGTCTATAGGTCCAGGATGGGAAAGAGCGCGTGAGAGATCTGGCCGCTAGTTGCGGCAAGGAGAGAAGCCTCCCCCTCTGTAGGAAGGAGCGTACTTCTAGATTTTCAGTCAAAAATTCTTCCCGTAGGAAAGAGTTAGACAAACCTGGAGCAAAGGCAGGATTGTTGCGGACAGGGGTCCATATAGTGAAGATAGAGAGGCTTTCCGGCAGGCCACCCGGAAACAGGTCAAGGTGGCGTTAACGAGAGGGTGAGTCCAGGTCTGGGGGGGGGGGGGGGCGATGCTGCGGCATAAGCCAGGGCAGGGCACCAAGGAAGGTGTTAGACATATGTGCTTCCAGCATCACACACGCCTTAGAGCCAGAATGCAGCCTCCAGTCCACTATCCTTGCCATATGGCAAGCCAAGTAGTATCCGTATAAATCTGGTAGTCCGGTCCCCCCTTTAAGCTGCAGGAGAGTGAGTTTTGAAAACCCTAGGCGGGGTTGGGACTGCTTCCAGACGAAGCCCGAGCAGGCCTTCTTATATTCAGAGAAAAAGGAGCCCGGTAGGGAGATCGGGATCGTTTGCAGGAGGTACAATACCCTCGGTAGCACGTTCATCTTCATGAGCACGATGCGGTCGAACCAGGACAAGGAAAGTCCCATCCACTTCTGCAGGTCAGCTTGGATGGCAGTCAGGAGTGGCTTGAAGTTAAGGTCGAACAGTCTATGTAAATGTCGGGGAATTTGGATACCTAGGTAGGTAAGGGCTTCAGTCTTCCAGTTAAAAGGAAAGTTCGTTTTACAGGCTGCCTGGACCTCGGGAGGTAGTGTGATGTTAAGTGCCTGGGACTTCGTATAGTTAATCTTTAAATTGGATAACAAATTAAAGCGTTCAAGGTCACTAAACAGGTTTGGCAGGGTAATGTGTGGGTGGGATAGGAACAACAGGAGTTCGTCGGCGAAGGCCACCACCTTATATTCTCTCCCACGTATGGTGATGCCCCTAATGTTTGTATTTGATCGGAGTCTGTTAAGTAGCGGTTCGAGGGTCAGGATGTAGATAAGGGGCGAAAGGGGGCAGCCCTGTCGTGTCCCATTCCCAATGCCGAAGGCGTCCGACAGATGGCCATTCACCCTCACACGGGCAGAAGGATTAGAATATAACGCTAGAATGCTGGTGAGCTTGCGAGGGGGCAGACCCAAAGCCTGCAATACCTCGGTCATGTAGCGCCAGTCCACCCTGTCGAAAGCCTTCTCGGCATCTAGAGAAGGGAAGAAACCCTGCCTCCCCGTAACAGTTAGAGCATGGTGGATGTTAAGGGCCTTAATCATGTTGTCCCGGGCCTCTCTCCCAGGGACAAAGCCTACTTGGTCCAGGCACACCAGGGAGGGGATAAGGGGGAGGAGTCTGTTCGCTATAATTTTCGCGTACAGTTTGACGTCGACGTTGAGCAGAAATATCAGCCTATAATTTTCGGCTCACATAATGTCTTTGCCCTCTTTTGGGATTACCGTGACATGGGCCTCTAAGAAGCTAGCGGGTAGGGATGGGGAAGACGGGATAGCGTTCATCACCCCGAGCAGCCTCGGCGACAGTAGGGTTTGAAAGCATTTGTAGTATTGGAGCGTCAGCCCATCCGGGCCGTTACATTTACCTGGTTTTGAGTGCTTAATCGCCTGGGCTATTTCCTCCTCAGTGAAGGGCATGTCCAGGTCTCTAGCTTGTGAAGCCGAGACGGCCGAGGGGCTAAAACGCCCTAAGAATTGTCGTATTCGAGTGGTGTGGTCTAGCTTGTGGCTTGCGTCAGGTCCGGTGGGGCGGATGTTATACAATTCACGATAGTATGTTTCGAAGCGGCGTGCGATCTCATCGTTTCTGGAGAGCAATGTGTCGTCGTGGTTCCGCAGTCGATGTATTTGGTTTGGAGTTCGGGCGACCACTTTTGTTCCCCTGCTCATAGAACAGTTTTTGACCGAGTAGGAGTCTCCGCCTGGTGAGCTTGCCCAGTTCTTCTAGGAGTGTGGAGCGTACCTGAACAAGGTCCGAAAGGGTCGCTGCTGCTAAGGAACGCTTATGGGATGGTTCGAGATGTCTAAGTTGGGCCATAAGGGCGTCAACTCGTTGCTGTCGTTCCCGTTTCACCCGTGTGGCCATTTCGATGAGGGATCCCCGGATAACACATTTATGTGCTTCCCATATAGTGATGGGGTTCATGCCCGGCGTGGCATTTTCCCGGAAAAAGTTGGAGAGGACAACCCCAAGCTTCTTCACGTCCATTGGGTCTTTTAAAAGGGAGGAATTCAACCTCCAGGTTTTAGGCGAGTGAAAATAGATTAATTGTTCCTGCTTTAATATACTATTCAGGATTAATAACTTGGCACCCCCTTTACTTTTACTGCCTGTGTGCTGACTCCCGTCCACTGTCTCTAGCCACTGGAGTGGTCCCCTTCCTGGGCAGACCCTTTGGCAAGCTCCCCCGTACTCATGGACACTGTTTTTCCAGAGTTGCTCTGCCTTCACCTCCTCAGTCAACTTCCACTGGACCTCTGAGTTCAGCCACACTTTGTTGGTCCACTAGGCCGACTGCCTGTGACCACCTTCCACACCTTCAGAAGAGGAGACAGCCGTCACCCTCCTTCTGGGACTTGGTTTCCCGCCCAAAGACCCCTTGTCACATGTGCTCCTGGCTTTTATACCCTATCCCAGGATGCACCTCTCTCTGTGCAAACCCACTGAGACAAAAGCCTGTGCGTCATTAGCAGATTTCCTCCACTGTCCAACGATCCTCCTTATTGGATACAGTGGGGACACTCCCTCAGCCCACATGAATCGCACATCGAGCACACCCAGCAGGCCTAACTACTGATCAGGCTCCCCTTATAAGCAGCAACTACGTTTTACCTGCCTAGCACCTACCTAGGAGGGTGCTACACAAGAAGAAGAGGTGAAGTCCAGAATCAGCATGGTATAAACTGCCGCACAGTTAGGGAAGAGTGAGAGACAGCACTGGGAGTCAACCAGGGTCTGCTGCATGTATGTGTGCTAACTCCTTAAGGGTCCAATCAGCAGACTCTGACTTTCACAGTTAATTTCTCTACCTATAACTTAGAAAGTGGTGAGCATTGGAGGAGAGAGCAGGGTGACCAGGGAGATGAGTGTTGCTGCACCCTCAGTGTCCATTGAAAATTGAGGAGATTGGTTCCCCTGTATGTTGCCCCCGCCACTCCTATCCAGTTCACTTGTGTTCTGCTGTCTCTGGGCCCCTGTGTGCTCCCCTGCCCCCCCCCCTCACTGTGCTCCCTTCCCTCTCCTGCCGGCTGCTGCAGGGGATGTCTCACAATAGAGAACCAGGAAGGGGGTCGGTAAATATGTAATTTACCAGCTCCTTCCTTTTCTGAATGGTCAGAGTCCTAGTCAGTGACATTGTAAAAAAATAAAATAAAATGGTAAAAAATAATACAATTATAGTTCCAAAAAATAAAAACTACTGACACCAGTGGGTGAACTTCCAGGATCGCAAAGGTCACACTTGCGATCGGGCCCTAGCATTCCACCACCATGGGGAGGCCCCAAGATGGCAGGAAGGGGGCCCACTGCAGAATTTGTGAAAGGGTCCCGCTGCAGGACCATAATAAAGGGCCCCGCAACTAGAGAAAAGGGCCCCAGGATCAGTGGGAAGAGCCCTAAGCTTGAAGAAGGGCCCCCAGCCAGGGGTCTGGGGGGTCCTTCGTGGTTTCTTGCACTGGAGCCCTGAAGGTTCTAGTTATGCCTCTTCTGAAGGGTGGTTAAAAGAAAAAAGAACATTTGCCCCAAGCCCACTACAAAAACATAGACAGAGCTCCAGTAAATTTTGGAGTTGTTGATAATTTTGTACTAGGATCACAAGTTTGACCCAACAGAATTACAAATCCTTAGGCATGAAAGGTGTAGCAAATAAATCCTAAAATATCAGTGATATCACCACATCAGTGCTCAAACTCATTTCCGCATATGTTTGTATTTTGTATCTGTAAAGGCCAATGTAAGTGATAATGTAGGAGTTTATTACCTTAATAAAATCTAATTTATATTCCCTGTACAGCTTTGTTTTTCTGCTTGAAAAATATTCAGGCGTCATTTTAACCTATAGACAGTGTATGTAGCATGCTGATTAATAACCCTGCTTTCTATGCATAGATTATCAGCATTTTCCACACCTGATGGAGCCCGTTTGGGTGCATGTGACATTTTCACACTGAGCCCAGATAAACATCAGCTGTACTAGTAAAGGGAGCTGAATACATTGCGGATCTGTACATCTGTAAGCAACAGGCATCATTCATCAAAGTGTAAAAAGTGTAACATAGACCCAGTTCATCCTTATTCTTATTCTGTTGAATATCGTTGCCTTTGTTATGTGTGAAAATGAATTACACAATGGTCTTTAGAAAATATTGCAAGAATTGTTTTACACAGGAGAGGGGTAATCAGTAAATTGTAATCACTTTATCTTTTCATCTTTGTAATCATCCTATCCGAAGCTTCATTCAAATGGATGTAGCGGACCCCCAGAACCCCCTAGGGCCTAGTGATGACCTTCAGAGGCAGAGAGGGGCTACATACCTTCTGTGGGTGTGGATTGTCAGGCATGGTGGGTAGTGATGCAGGTAAAATAAATGCTGGGCGCCAGTCACTTTTATGCTGAAGTAAAAGAATAGTTTATTTCTTCTCAACAGGACAAGAATAAACAGGGGGAGAGAGGGGTAGGGTCCAGGACACCCTTCAAGAACAGTCTATTAGGCAGACTCCCATTGCAAAAGACAGGTATTCAGACAGCAGTACAGGATAGCAGACCTTAAGAATTATTAGGTATCCATGAGCTTCAGATTGATCTGGGAGACATCTTCTCTCCACTAGACACAATCCCTTTTTGGTGGTCTGTACTGCCTGGACAGCTATCCTCCATAAGATACAAGCAGGTTACTCACACAGGTTACTGGATGTCTGTGGATGATCTTTCCCTTGTGGGTCGCTGGCTCTCCTCAGCAGAATCCCAGGTATCTGACCAGGCCTCAGGCTTCAGGCCTAGTCAGCAGCAACAGCAGCACACACCCTCCCCCAAGGGGGGTCCGGGCGGGAAGAGACCGAACATTGGACCTCCCATCCTTTAAATAAGATCCCCCACAATGCCGTAGTGACAGTGTGATTGGCTGAGGGACACATGGACATTAACAGTTTGTTTAACTGTAATTCTCACTCTAGTGCCAGAGGCTACAGTGCCACCTACTGACGGAAGGGAGAAACACAGTCAAACAGATTAAGAAGGGAAATCCAATTAACCACAGAATAATTACAGCCAAGCTAGTTAAGGCTCAGCAAACTAAATTTAACAGCAACCTTGCATATAGACAAGGGTGCTACACACTCCCCCTGCCAAGGAGACTACGTCCTTGGAGTCTGCCGAGACAGAGACTCTCAAGCCTGAGAGTGGATGTCCTGGGAAAAATGGATGGGTAAGGGTAAAAAAGGAAAAGGATAAACTTTGGTGTACAAATACGTGTGGCATTCCACACGAAGCAAAAATATGAAACAATATGCACATTACAATACTTCCTAACTGACTAACTGACTGTCAGTACATCCTACAGTGTTATAAGGCAAAACCCATACTCACCAAAGGCACTGTCTCACCTCAGCCGAGAGAGAACGCTGTGGGTATGAAAAATTAGCAACATACTTATAATATCAATTACTATACTATAGACATATATACATCTAAAATGTTGTTTAACCTCAGCCGAGGGAAACAAGATTTTAATAAGCAAACACATATTATCACATCCTAATACTCTACTCAATTTACCATGAATATATATACAAATATTTGCATGTCAGAGAGAAGGTGCCTATCTCCAGGGGTAAGAGAAGAGATAAGAAAACCCCCCAAATAAGGGCACATCCCCTGAAACATACCAATACATCAGAGAAAATATTTTATCACTTTAAACTATTTTACTAACAGTATAGAATTTTACTGCTCACTAGGATAGACACTCTCACGCCATCTAGTGGAGAAAAACAGAAAACACTTTGCATCATCAAGAAAAAAACTTTTCAGTCCATGAGTTCCAAATATGCAGGTGAAAAAGACTTGCCGGTTTCCTATAGCACAGCCTACCTGACTAACTAACTTATATTACAAGGTCTCTGTGACCCCAGAGTCCCAATAGTCTGCACAGTCACCTTGCTAGCGAAGATCAGTTCTTGCTGGTTCTGTTACACCAAAGTCTAGCTGGCACTTTACTTATTGCTTCCTTTTCAAAAATAGAAAAACACACTCCTTTCTAGGAAAGTTCGAGTTCAGTAGTTGTACCAAACTGATGATAGTGTTGCAAACAGGCAACACCAATAACTGAAAGATAGCATCAGCCATTTTCTCCAGGAGGCTGAGGCTATTTTTCTTCACACCTGGATGTAAAGCATGCTGGCCATTCAAAAGCATAAGCCAGCAGGTATTTAACTTGAGCTTGTTTGCATGGCTACTTCCAGGAGCAACACAGCCACACAAAAATTTGCAGAGGGCTATCATCATCATGAACTTTGCTGATTCACTTTTCCAGAGCAAACAAAGTCCCACTGCGCATGTAATTTCATCTCACCTCTTTCATAGCAAGACACACTGACAATAAAGAGCGACAGGTCAGCATGTCACTTTTCAGGGCACCTCCTGTAGCTGCTGGCAATTCAGAGCACAGCCCAGCAGTAACATAGCACAGACAGGAGTGTCCCCAAAACAACTTTCAAAAGAGGAACAGCTTCTGGTGAGACAGATACAGCTTCAAACTTGACGTCACATAGCTGTATTCCATAGGATTTCGACACAGAAATTCAAGCTTTATACATCACCAGTAGTATCGTGGATCAGGCAGTTGAATAGGCTTCCCAGAAGATCCAATGGTGGTGATGTAATGCCTTGCATCAGCTTGATTGGGCCTCCTTATAATGACACAATCCGGGTATATATGACGACCATAGTCCCAGGTTTTCAGAACTTTAGTGTACTGTTCTGCTTGTCTGGGTGATAACTCAGAGATTTTTCGGTATACAGGAATTCTCAGGTAATCTCTGATTGCACTGTCAATCCATTGAGCCCGCTTGTCTTGAATTTCAGCTACAAGAGACTCTGGCACATAAGGATACAAATAGCCATATTCCTCAGCTATTTTCTTCATCACAATTCGCTGAAACTTAGACAACTTTGACAAGATTCTAGGGTCTCCATAGCCAAGCAACACAGGCGTATCCGGAGCACACTTGACAGGATACCCTGCAACTGTATCTGGTCTTGGAGGGACACTTGCAGGACCAGATTCATGACTTGCAGGCAAAGGCAAGGTAGGCCTAATACTGGAGGTAATATTGGGTGAATGGACATCCTCCATTGTAGGCTCAACTTGCGGTTCAGTCTCACTATCAGACCAATTTTCACAAAATGACACAGTGTCAGAAACCAGTTCTGAGATTCGGTCAGACATTATATCAGAGTCTGACTCTGCGGAGAACTCTTCAGCTGGGAGCAGGTTAGGCCGGGAAATTATAGCAACAGATTCTCCTGACTCTGCTCCCAAGGAAGACACTGGCCTCACAGTCCCAACAGGTACGCCACCCTCACCCACATCAGGCTTACCAGGATCAGGCGATTTCTTTTCCGGTGATCCCATCATTAAAGCAAGTAGGCGACCTCGACCGCGGCCACGGCGGGAGGTCACTGGGATGTCCGGCATTGCAGCGGTCACTGTAGCTGAAGAAGTAGAAGGAACAGGAGCTTCAGCAGGTAGAGCAACAGTAGTAGTGATCACTGGAGCCGGTCCGGAATCAGCAGTTGCAACACATTTGAGCCAGTCCACTTGCAGCACCCCGGGTGATAAGGCCGGTGAGACTACTTCCAGGAGCGATTCCCCGCAACTTCCGCAGGTGATCCAGGGCTGAATACTAGTAGCCAGTCCAGAACATTTCACACATGTCAGCCCGATCGCTTCGTAGCCTCCAGCCGCGTACAGCACCAGGTTCCCTTTAGGTGTGTACCGCACCCCGGTGTCAGTGATGACTTCCTTCAGCCCAGCGGGGCTAGAACCGATGCCTGGCACAAACACTCTCAGGCCAGAAGAAGGAATTCCAAAGTGCGCCATCTTCACACTCTTCCAACACGTGCAGCCAGGTAACTGCGCACACAAACGCGGTTTAATCTCCTCCGCGTGGGAACAGCGACCCCTCCCCCTGCCAAGGGATTGGTCCAGCCGTTCAGCAATATCTTCAGCGCCCGCCTCTTTTCCTTTGCGGCGCCAAAAATCTTCTGGAGTCTGCCTTAACCCCTTCAGCCCTGGCGTAAAGTGACAAAAGACCAGGCTGACACTCTCCCCAGAGCAAAGAGACAGTTAGGTTCTTCCCACGTTGTTAAAAGGACAAAACACAGTCTTTGAAGTACAAAAGATATTACTTGCCACTCTCCCACGGAGCCAAACGGTGATTCCTGCGCGGTTGCTATAGGCGACCACCACAAAAATACCGCTTCGCCCCACGTTGGGCGCCAGATGTAGCGGACCCCCAGAACCCCCTAGGGCCTAGTGATGACCTTCAGAGGCAGAGAGGGGCTACATACCTCCTGTGGGTGTGGATTGTCAGGCATGGTGGGTAGTGATGCAGGTAAAATAAATGCTGGGCGCCAGTCACTTTTATGCTGAAGTAAAAGAATAGTTTATTTCTTCTCAACAGGACAAGAATAAACAGGGGGAGAGAGGGGTAGGGTCCAGGACACCCTTCAAGAACAGTCTATTAGGCAGACTCCCATTGCAAAAGACAGGTATTCAGACAGCAGTACAGGATAGCAGACCTTAAGAATTATTAGGTATCCATGAGCTTCAGATTGATCTGGGAGACATCTTCTCTCCACTAAACACAATCCCTTTTTGGTGGTCTGTACTGTCTGGACAGCTATCCTCCATAAGATACAAGCAGGTTACTCACACAGGTTACTGGATGTCTGTGGATGATCTTTCCCTTGTGGGTCGCTGGCTCTCCTCAGCAGAATCCCAGGTATCTGACCAGGCCTCAGGCTTCAGGCCTAGTCAGCAGCAACAGCAGCACACACCCTCCCCCAAGGGGGGTCCGGGCGGGAAGAGACCGATCATTGGACCTCCCATCCTTTAAATAAGATCCCCCACAATGCCGTAGTGACAGTGTGATTGGCTGAGGGACACATGGACATTAACAGTTTGTTTAACTGTAATTCTCACTCTAGTGCCAGAGGCTACAGTGCCACCTACTGACGGAAGGGAGAAACACAGTCAAACAGATTAAGAAGGGAAATCCAATTAACCACAGAATAATTACAGCCAAGCTAGTTAAGGCTCAGCAAACTAAATTTAACAGCAACCTTGCATATAGACAAGGGTGCTACATGGACATATGTGTATTTTTTGCATGGATGCAGGTTCTTGCTGGCAGAGCTAATGTGCCTACACGTGATTACTTAGATGAATACAGCATTTAGGCATGTACAATTATTCGAATAACTTTATGTATGTGCTTGCATACCCCTTTACACGCCTTTACTCACATAAAATCAGCAGATATGGAAGTCCCCGGACACAGCTGTGTCCTACTTTTTTTTGTGCGCTGCTAAACATAGGGTTAATTTTTGATTGTAGATGCAACTATGTGTATGACCCTATTGATTCCTATAGTTCTGCATTCAGATGGATACAAATCTACATACATCTAAATACTGTTTTAGATGTCGTTGGGAATAAGCCCCAACTGTAGTTTTGTTTTAAATCTAAAATTGGAGGGTTGTAAAATCAGAAGTTTTTTATAATCTTAATGCAATCTTTCCATTGAGATCATTGTGCAACAGCCCCCCAGCACCCCCTAATATTTACCTGAGCCCCATCTATATGCAGAGATCTTGCAGGTGTGTCTTGGCGGCCCAGGACTCCCCTCCTCATTGGCTGAGACAGCAGTGTGGCACCATTGGCTCCCACTGCCGTCAACCAAAGTCAGTCAGCCAATCAAGAGGAAAGGGGGCGGGGCGGGCCACAGCTCTGTGTATAAATAGACACAGGGAGCTGTGACTCAGCTTGAGTGCCCCCATAGCAAGCTGCTTGCTGTGGGGACACTTGACGGAAGGAAGGGGCCAGGAGCAGGGAAGAGGGACCTGAGAAGAGGCGAATCGGGGCTGCTCTGTGCAAAACCACTGCACAGGGCAGTTAAGTATTATATTTTTATTATTTTTAACTAAAAAACGAGACTTTGCAATCACTTTAAAGTGATGCTAAAGGTTTGTTTTGTTTCTAATAAAAATAACAAACATGTCATACTTACCTCTGTGAAGTGGTTTTGCACAGAGCAGCCCTGATCCTCATTTCTCAAGTCCCTCTTTGCTGCTTCTAGCCCCTCCTTCCTGTGGAGTGCCCCCACAGCAAGCAGCTTGCTATGGGGACACCTGAGCTGAGCTGCAGCTCCCTGTGTCCATTCAGACACGAAGTCATGGTTCGGCCCCGCCCCTTCTCTCTCCTGATTGGCTAACTGACTGATTGACAGCAGCAGGAGCCAGAGGCATGGCTGCTGTGTCTCAGCCAATCAGGAGGGAGAGTCCCGGACAGCCAAGGCATTCGCGTACATCACTGGATAGAGATGGGGTCATGTAAGTATTGGGGGGGGGGGGTGGGGCTGCTTCACACAGAAGGCTTTTTATCTTGATGCATATAATGTATTAAGATAAAAAACCTTCTGCCTTTACAACCCCTTTAAGTAGCTATGTGATCTAGAACCTTACAATGCCTCAGCACATATTTTTGGAAAGATAAGAGAGTGGAGTAAAAATAAGGCCACATTCTCTCAGGTACAATGGGCCATAAACCATGTATTTGTGCACTTGGGAGTTACAGTAGTTGCAGGTGTTGCTGGTGCAGGATTTCAAATTCGGCAAAGTAGGCACCGGCCTATGGGCCCCCTGCCATTTAAGGGCCCTGCGACAACAGGTCAAAATAATACCTAAATTGTTTAAAAAAGATAGAAAAAAAATAAATAAACTTAAAAAAAGAAACTTTACAATAAAGACAAATAGGCCATTCCTGCTGTCTCTTCTATCCAGGTTACTCTTATTTCTGCTGCCTGGGCCCCATGAGTTCTCCCCTGTGTTTACTATGATTCAGTTTGTGAATGAACAGGAAGCTGCGCAGCACAGAACACTTCCCATTCTCTCAATGTCCAGTGCTGCTGAGGCTGCAGAGAACTGGACTGGGGAATCCCTGTCCTCAGCCCCTTTCTCCATCTCAAGAGATACATCAGTAGTCTGCTTAGACACCTAATATTTCACCAAAGGCCACCAAAAGGGCTGCTAAAAAAATTGTTAAAAAATAATAAAAAATAATATTAAATAATAAAATGGTAGAAAATTAATTAAATAAATAAAAATAAAAAAACTACTCACAGCAAGCACTGCTCTACTGTCCCAGTCCTCTGCCCTACTGCCAATGCCCTACTGCCAATGTCAACTGCTCTACTGACACCAACCTCTGCGCTACTGATACATCCACTGCTTTGCTGACACCCTCCACCACCCTACTAAAACTGTCCCCACACTGTCCACTGCTCTACTGACTCACATTGTCTACTTTTAAGGTAGGCTAAGTTTATATTTTTACAGTGATATTTGTTTTATTTAATCTTTCAAAGTTTTCCACACTATTTAGTTAGGCCTTTTCTAGTTATTTAAAAAAAATCCTCAGTGATCTTTGATCTCTTTCATCTTGTTCAGGTAGATCACCTCTTAAAGGTTGCTTACCCCTGCTGCAAGGTATTCAGAAGAATTGGAGGGGTATGTCAAAATGTGGACAGTTTGTCCAAAATCTTTTGAATTACCCTCTTAATATGTAAATAATATATAGATCTGAAATAACTCTTTACCCACTTGGAGTATCTTGGTGCATGTCACGTACCTGATCCGAGGCCCAGATGCAGAGAGGGCTCCCCTTGCGGCTGAGTGCGGCACACCCCTGGGGTTGAGACAGAGGGTGTAACGCCCACAGAAGCACTGGTTGCCGGCAGGGTCCTGATGGTAGACAGGCGGTCTCTAGCAGAGTGCTGGGCAGGAATACACCGGACATTCCAAGGAGGAACCAGGAACAACCAGGCAGTAGGTGTAAGACCGGCCGGGGGTCAAACACAGGGCTCAGCAGGAAGCTGCAACAGGTGCAAGCCAAAGGTATAGCAGGAAGGCCAGGAGCAGACAAGTCCGTGGAAAAGCCAAGATCAGGTACTGGAGGGCAGGTAGACAGGAAGCAAGTCCGTGAGCCAAGCCAAGATCAGATAACGGTAAAGCCAAACTGGAGCAGGGATGGTCAGACGAAGCCGAGGGTCAAAGCCAGGAGAGAGAGCAGACAGGTCAGGAAAAAGCCGGGTCAAACTGGAATCCAGGAAGTAGCAATGCTCAGGAAACAGGAAGAGCTGAAGACAATCCAGCAATCTTATTGGCTTAGCAGAGTCCTTTTATAGGTCAGTGCATTAGTCTATGGCCTGAGTCCATTGCGGCCATGGGAAATCCTGTCAAAGTTGCCAGTTGCAGCACAGCCATTTCACTGACAATGAGTCTATGGCCTGAGTCCATTGCGGCCATTGGAAGTACTGGCGGGGTTGCCAGTTGCAGCATGGCCGTTTCTCTGACAGTGCATGGTGGGAATATCTTGGTGCATGGTGGAAGCAGCAGGAGGTAGTGGGAGGGCCCCAGGTCAACTTTTGCATTGGAGCTATTTTATCACAATTACGTGATAGTTTACATTTCTGTTTTTTTTTTTAGGATGTGTAAAGAGAGATCACACAAACATTTGAAGGTATAACATTTAATTACAAAAGATACATATAACACATGTAATGATGTAATCATAGAGATGCCTTGTTAACCACGGGATCCCTGGTCCCATACGGTGTGGCACAGATGATCAGATCAGATGCTTTCATAATAAGCAGCTCTGAGACAAGACTCCCCAGACAAGTTTTGGCTGTGGTATATACAGACTAATTAGTAAAATTTGCCCGATTATAAACTCTGAACAGCAGCATTGTCTTAGAAGGTGATATCCCATGCCTCGGCCATCCAAACTAGTTTACAATGACCTTCCCATAGTTGCCAACAGTTGCAGATTGTCTGGGACATTCCTGGAAATCAGACATGTCCCGCACAGAGCCTGTCCTCGGCAGAATCCAGAAAATTAGGCTCTGTCACGGACATCGGGAGTTTGTCCATCTGAATAGGCATGCTGCACATTTCTGCCAAATCTCCTCCCCCAGTAGCTTCAGGCATGCATAGAGACTGTGGGAACATCCACTAGGCAGAGCAATTTAAGTGGGCATAGCTGGCGTTAGAGATTGCTCTGGGCATGGAAGCATGCCATTGCCTCAAAGAAGGAGATGTAAGCTGAGTTGATGGCTGGGAACTTGGTAAGCTGCTGGCAGTGATTCATGTCAGGAGGGTTTACGGTTCAGGGAGGTGAGGAAAGGTGTCTAGGAATGTCAGGAAAAGGGAGAGTGTGGGGGGGAGGGGCGGGGAGAGCTGTCTGAGACTGCAGGCAGGCAGTAGGCACTGTGTGCCCTGTGTGCTGCTGCAGCTAGCTTTACCTTCTAATGTTTGTGCATTCCACTGCTGCTGCAGTGCTGGAACTCAGAGCAGGGATCATTGAATAAGGCTACATTCCCGCAGGCAACTAGTGCTGGTATGATGACCTGTGATCAGCTATCCATGGCTTTCTGCTCAGGCAGCAATGATGGGAAGATCCATGCATCGCAGGGATTTAAACAGACTCTTTAGCCACACCCCATTTAAGCCACTCCAAATGTATAGGGTAATTTAAACCATGGCCATTTTTCGCTGCAGCGTGCTTAGCGCCACGCATATTTTTATGGATAAGCCACACCCACAAAATGAATGCCCCCCCCACAGTAATTTGCATATTACTCTGCCTACACTGGCCTTCTGAAAAAAGTTTCCCTATAATTTTTTTTGTTGAGACCAATGCAATACTATAGCATTAGGTCACCTAACATTCCTATAGCATTAGGTGTCAGGGAAATGCCATAGGAGAACTGGCAACATTGCCAGTAATAGCAATGGACACTCCTGACTCAACTGACACACCCCTCTGCTGGCCTGTCAGGGAAATGGCCTATAAAAGGTCGCCATAGGATCAGACTCATTGCTGGATTATCTCTCAGCTTCCTGTGTTCCTTTGCTTCCTGTTTCCTGTTTGGATTTCCTGTTGTGACTTGGCTTGTTCCTGATTCCGTTTGATCTCCTGCTCCTGGTTTGACCCTTGGCTTCTCCCACTGACCTTGCTTCCGTTACCTACCGTGTATGACCCCAGCTTGCTTCAAGACCTCGGCTATTCTGGTTGACTCCTGTGCATGACCTCGGCTTGTACCACGGTTCCCACTGCCTGCTCCAGTCCCCGACCTCGGCCCATTCCTGTCTCCGCTACTAGAGACTATTCCTCGGCACAAGGTAGCCAGGCTGCTTCAGAGCCTTTGAAGACTCATACCCTGCTGTGATTCCAGCCTGTTCCAGTTCGCCCTCGGATTGCTCCTGGTTCTGCCTACCTGCCTGCAGCTGGTAACCCATGCCACTTGGGGCGCCACACCCTCTGTACCATCTCCAGGGGTGTGCCGCACTGAGCCGCAAGGGGAGCCCTCTCAGCACCTCGGTCTCGGATCAGGTAACCCTGACAGTATAATCCAGGCATGTCAGAGGCCGACAGAGATGCTTCCCCACTCGAGGCTCTGTGCCAGCAGGCCACTGCCCTTACCCAGGCAGTACAGCATCTGCAGGAGGGATACTTCCAACTGGAAGGTCGACTGCAACATCTGACAACTTCTCCTGCTCCTGCGGATCCCAGTCCTCCATCCACCAGCACAGTTTCTGCTTCATCCCTCCCAGGACAGCCAGTTTCCTCCCACACTATGATGGTTCCTCCTCCTGAGCCACGGGTGCCAATACCTGAACTCTTCTCCGGTGAACAGAAGAAATTCAGGGCCTTCAGAAACACATAGAATAAAAATGTAGTAGCGCCAAAACACTATAAAAATGTAAAACATTCACATAAAGTCCCAAAAGTCCATAAAGAGTGGAGGAGATAGTGTAGACCAGTTCACAAACTCCAACTGTGCAGAAATGGAAAGCCGACACCCAGACGTGGAATAACACCAGCTGCTTACCAGATAATAGGTAATCATGAGCGATGGATAGGACACAAATACGGCATCAATCAAAGGATCAATCTCGCCTTATGGTCACATCAGCCCCATTCAAATAAACAGCCACAATGTTGGGGTAACGATATGGGTAAGGGTCAAACCACCAGATGGAGTATATGGTCACATCAACTCCAATTTACCTCGATAAAAAAGGCAGGACGATAGTGCAGACCGTATGGATAGTTTATTCATTCATAAAATAAAATAATACTCACATTGAAGTGGATAAGTAAAAGCATTTAAATGAACCGCGGTATAGGATGGCGTGCTGCTCGTGTGTCGGGTCGCCTGACGCGTGTCGTCAAAACCATGACATCATCAGAGGCGGACCCGACTCCAGACGGCAGCACGCTTAAAAGTACCTCAGCCGGAAATGGCGTAGGCGGAAACTAGCCGCCGTTTGCGTTCCACTCGATCACAAAGCGGAACCGGAAGTGACGCGGGCGGAACAATCCGTCCCTGCGTCCTATCAGGCCCCATGTTAAAACCGGAAGAAGCACAGAGGAGACTTAATAGGTCGTAACTATCCGAAAGGAAGTTAGTTGGTCTCCCCCGGCAAAAGCAACTGATTGACTCAGATCGCTATTCAACCGATAATAATAAGATAACATACCAAGAACGAGTGGAATGCAAATAAAACATAATATTCATGCTAAAAAACATAATATCGATGTGATGTTAACTAAGGCTACAAATTTAACCACTTAAGGTCAAAGAGGAGCCCATACACAATTAGACAATTAAAAACAAAAAAACAAAAACAAGACAAGTGTTAATGATGCCACAATTGACGGAAAAATTGTGTACACATCATACACACAAGTCCTCTTGATGATACACTCTAAAACCATTATAGAAACATATTCCATATGACATAAAACATGGAATATGTTTCTATAATGGTTTTAGAGTGTATCATCAAGAGGACTTGTGTGTATGATGTGTACACAATTTTTCCGTCAATTGTGGCATCATTAACACTTGTCTTGTTTTTGTTTTTTTGTTTTTTTGTTTTTAATTGTCTAATTGTGTATGGGCTCCTCTTTGACCTTAAGTGGTTAAATTTGTAGCCTTAGTTAACATCACATCGATATTATGTTTTTTAGCATGAATATTATGTTTTATTTGCATTCCACTCGTTCTTGGTATGTTATCTTATTATTATCGGTTGAATAGCGATCTGAGTCAATCAGTTGCTTTTGCCGGGGGAGACCAACTAACTTCCTTTCGGATAGTTACGACCTATTAAGTCTCCTCTGTGCTTCTTCCGGTTTTAACATGGGGCCTGATAGGACGCAGGGACGGATTGTTCCGCCCGCGTCACTTCCGGTTCCGCTTTGTGATCGAGTGGAACGCAAACGGCGGCTAGTTTCCGCCTACGCCATTTCCGGCTGAGGTACTTTTAAGCGTGCTGCCGTCTGGAGTCGGGTCCGCCTCTGATGATGTCATGGTTTTGACGACACGCGTCAGGCGACCCGACACACGAGCAGCACGCCATCCTATACCGCGGTTCATTTAAATGCTTTTACTTATCCACTTCAATGTGAGTATTATTTTATTTTATGAATGAATAAACTATCCATACGGTCTGCACTATCGTCCTGCCTTTTTTATCGAGGTAAATTGGAGTTGATGTGACCATATACTCCATCTGGTGGTTTGACCCTTACCCATATCGTTACCCCAACATTGTGGCTGTTTATTTGAATGGGGCTGATGTGACCATAAGGCGAGATTGATCCTTTGATTGATGCCGTATTTGTGTCCTATCCATCGCTCATGATTACCTATTATCTGGTAAGCAGCTGGTGTTATTCCACGTCTGGGTGTCGGCTTTCCATTTCTGCACAGTTGGAGTTTGTGAACTGGTCTACACTATCTCCTCCACTCTTTATGGACTTTTCGGACTTCATGTGAATGTTTTACATTTTTATAGTGTTTTGGCGCTACTACATTTTTATTCTATGCCTATTTTAGCCTGTAATCTGCTATTTAGTTGGCTGCCTACACTTATTGCTTTGTTTGGACTTCAATGTTCTTGATCTAGCAGTCTGAGCGCAGATTCTTCTACATTTTTTTCTTCAGAAACACATGCCAACTATACCTGGCCCTCCAGCCTAGGACTTTCACTTCAGAGACTGTAAAGGTTGGGTTTGTGATTTCATTACTGTTGGAGGAGCCCCAAGCCTGAGCCCATGGCCTGCTGGAGCAAAAGGACCCTGCTCTCAATTCTATGGACACCTTCTTTGATCTAATGGCCCAACTTTATGATGATCCTCAGTCTGTGGCTACGGCTGAGGCTACCTTGCATTCCCTCCAGCAGGGAAAACGTCCCGCCGAAGATTACACAGTAGAGTTCCGCAGGTGGCCCACTGATACGTGCTGGAATGAGGCGGCCCTCAGGTACAAATACTATCTGGGATTATCCAAATCTCTTAAGGATGAGCTGGCCAGGGTAGAGACTCCCACTACTCTGGAGGGACTGATTCAACTTACTATCCAGCTCGATAGGCGCATCCGGGAGCGTCGGTCTGAGCGCTCAGACTTCTCTCCCAACTTGGATGTTGCCTAGGGCCCCTTACCACTTCACTCCAACTCCAGCACAAGCACCTTTCCCCGCTACCCATGTGGAGGATGAACCAATGAGCCAATCTTTGTCTCTACTGCGGAGGGTCCGGACACTTCCTACGAAACTGCCCTGTGAGACCCCGTAAGTTCCTCCCACAAAGTTCTTACTTCCAAGTTTCCAGATCTTCTCCATCTCATCTTGTTCTTCCTGTCTCACTACAGGTGGCGAAAGCTCAGGCAGCATTTGACAAACTCAAAGGACTGTTTACCTCTGCACGAGTCTTACAGCACCCAGATCCAGCTTTACCCTTTGTATTAGAGGTAGACGCCTCAGAAATAGCCACAGGAGCCATCTTGTCTCAGCGCCAAGGACCTAAGGCCCTACTCCACCCTATTGCATTTTTCTCTCAAAAGATGAGCCCCTCGGAGAGAAATTACGACAGGGGTGACTGAGAACTGTTGGGCATTAAAACCGCCTTGGAGGAGTGGAGATATTTATTGGAAGGTGCCGCCTTCCAGTTATGAATTATGATCTTCGTGGATCATAAAAATTTTAAATTCCTGAGGGCCACTAAACGTCTGAGACCACGACAGGCCCGGTGGGCTTTATTTTTCTAGAGATTTAATTTCCACATAACTTACCAACCAGGCTCCAAGAAATGGAAAGCAGGCGCCCTCTCCCGAATGTTCCCTTAGTTCGATGTTATTCCCCTCGTGCATGAGAAAACTCCAGAAACCTGCGAGGGGAGCCCCAAAATTTCAACTGCCTTGGGACCTCCACAGAGTTTTATTCCAGCTCTGGGGGTTGCACACAGCCACCTGTAGAAATCAATGACAGGCTGCTGCTGTACACCGGTAATTGCACATCTGAGTGTTTTCATGCTTACAGGGACATGTGTACAGGAACAGATGTACTCCCCTGGGTGCAGACTGTTTGTGGCTAGGGCTGTTCATCACAAAAATGTTATGAAGCAATGGTGTAAGACCTCACTGCTTTGGCCAGCAGAGGAATGACACGCACAGAGCAGATCAGTACAATTTGCCAGCCACAGGCATACCTCCCAACTTTTTGAGATGGGAATGAGGGTCACCCATTAGCAAAAGTATCTAGGAATAGGATACACCCCCCTGCAACGCCCCCCTAACGGAAAATTATTCAAAAATAAATGATTAGTTTGTAGCACCCTCCTAGGTAGGTGTTAGGAAAAAGCATATAGGTGGCCCTGTCTGCATATCAGGGGGGCCTGATAATTTAGTTAGGCTGTCACCTGTTTCCATGTGTGACCTGTTGAGCCTAGAGATTCTCCCCTGTCACGGACCCTACTCTTTCTTTTGTCTTCCCTGCACCCCCAGGACTTTGCCATTTAACCAGCATGGGCTTTTCCTCCCCCCTGACCACTCACTCCATTGCCTGCGCCCCCCCCCCCCCCGTGCTGTCCTTCTCCCCTCCCCAGCCAGGTGCCTGGAAGTCTGCTTCTCCGCCTTCATGCTCACTGTGGACAATGAACACATTCCTTGTGTGGGCTCGAATAGAGGGGGGCAGGGCTGGTTACTGGGGCAACTGGACGCCAGGCTGGGAGTTGCCTGGCCCACCTGCTGGGACACAAGTCCTAAGATATTTAGCTGAGTGAGAGTCTCTCCTGTGGGTTGTTCATCTTTGCTGTTTGGAAGACTGTGTGTCCCTGGGCTGCGGCCGGACAACATAGACTCCCCTATTGGTTCCTGCGGGCCTCTTCAAACCTGCCTGACAACCTGGATTTTGGATTTATCCTGTACCTGCCTGCTGGTGAGTGGATTAACACTGGGCCTACCAGAACTCTGCCTGGACTTTGTCACCTCATTGTTTGCCCTGCTTTGTGTGTGGCCCAATCCCTCGCTGGCCAGGACTTTGCCCATTCTATCGGGAGCCCCCTGTTATGGACTAACCCTGTTATCTGGAACTCTGTCCTACCCACGTTGGGTCTGACCCTGGGCACCTTTGTTTGGCCCCTTTCTTTGTGAGCCTACCCGCTACCTATCAATAAAAGGCTTTGTTGGCACTCCTGCTCTCCGTGTGCGTTCTGTCCCACCTACAATTCCGTCACATCCCCATTGTTTCCAATGAGGGCTTTTATTGGATAGTGGAGGAAACCTGGCCAATAGCACACCAGAGCTTATGGCTATCTCAGTGGGGGAATTTTGCCGCAATGCACCCTGGGATGGGTTATAAGTCTGAGGGGAGCATGTGACAGGGCGTCTTTGGCGGGAAGCAGAGTCCCAGCAGGAGGGTGACGGCTTTCTCTCCTCCTGTCAGCGCTAGTGAGAGTGTCCTGGGCAGTCAGCCTAGATAACAAAGGTTGAGCTTAGCTGCAGAGAGGGATCCAGTGTGCTGTGGACCGAGGGGAGCTGCTGGGCATAAGTTCACAGGAAAAACAGTATTGTGAGTACTCCAAACTGCCCAGGGGCCTGCCTAGGAGAGGGGACCACTCTAGAAGGTCAGAGGAATCTGGGGGCCAGCTAACCAGTAGAGAAGGCTTAGAAAGTGGGGTGTCAGTGTGGGCCCTGAAGTGTTCAGCAGCGCAGCAGTCATACAAGTAGCTACCTCAGCAAGGAGTGCTTAAGGGAGCTCAAAGAGGACTTCTTTATACAGGAAAGCAGTCCAAAGTCGGTTTGGATTCAAGGGGCAGCAAGCCAGCGATACTGGACTGGTAATTGTCTCGGGGCTCACACTTAGAGAACATGCTTAAATGTGCTGTTGTTGCTAGCGGTAACCCAGGCGGACCCATATCCAGCGAAACGGTTGGGAATCCTGCTACAAGTTAAACCCACAAGTGCTTTTTTTTAATTCCTTTATACTGGCTTTTGAAATTTACAACTGCAGCAAATTAGAAATTGGATAAAAGGTTTAGCACTGGGAAACACTTTTTGAAAGATAAAGAGTGCATTTTATATACAACTATATACTGTAGATCAGACCAAAATGAGGGACAAATGCGGAGGGACAGAGGGACTTTGGTCCAAATCAAGGAAAGTCCTTTGAAATCAGGGACATTTGGGAGCTATTCACAAGATTGGTAAATGTACCATATGCTATGTGGCTAATGAAATAAATTTTTTGGTGAGAGTGTGTTTCTTTTTTAGCTGGCTAGTGTCACTTCTTGTGGTTCTTATTGCTGTGGTTACCTTTCAGTAATTTTATGTGCCGTTCACATTTTTAAATCCTCTTCCTAATGTAAAGTAACATAAAATTCAGCATTCTGTCAGGCTATAACATTTTGCCATACATCTGTCAGAGAAGTAAAGCGCATTTGTGTCCAATTACAAACTTACAATGTTGTTGTGTTCACCCAATTCTCCACCTTGTAGCTTCCAAGATGGAATCCAGAGGTCTTTGCCCCAGGGTTTAATAAGCTGAGACCTCCATGAGCTCAGACACAGCACTGTGTATATAAATAGCACTGCCGTGTACAACACTTATTTAAAGATCCCACATTGTCCAGAAAATAACACATTTATTGTTTGTAAATGATGGTTTGCTGAAACCTATTATGTGTTCCATATAAACACCTCCAGGATATATGTTCTTCATTTTATAACAACAGTAAAGTGCATTTCTCTAGCGCTCATCGACAGACGTAGTCCTCGGTGATACACCACCTTCGGGTTATGTTACCTCCGCAGGAGCAGGACTAGACAGGAAATTAAAAAGCTCTGGCCACACCCTAGGGGCAGTCCCAGAGGGTATATCCTCTCTCTCTCTGCCTCAGCAAATCAGTTATTTTCTGTCTAGTTAGGAGTAAGGACCTAGACACCTTGCTGGGATCTTAGGTCCTGGCAAGAATTTTTTCTTAAAGGATTTTTTTAGACAGCTTTTTCTCCAGTGTTCCTGTGAGATCTTCAAGCAAGAAAGCTGAACTGGGCGATGGGCTGGATGTTGAGATCCGGTGGTCAACCCCAGTTCAGCCTACGAGCGCGTGCAGGCCATAGCTCCGCGCTGGGTCGGCCGCGACAAAGTCCCATTAAAAGGACTGAACCCGCGAGTTAAACGTCTCGCTGAAACGCCAAAGACCATGAGTCACGGCGTTCGTATCGGTCGACAGCCCTCCCGCCCCGGTGGAGAGGGGTACTGTCAGGAGTTGGTGCCCGCCTGGTTCCGGTATGGTGAGTAGTATGTTCCCCCTTTCCCTCTGACGGGTTTTGTGGTGAACGCGGGCCCCTCTCGGTATGGTAAGAAAGAGTCCTTTCTATCCTATAACATGTCACAGATCCTCCTACTTTGAGTGTGATTTTTTGTGTACAAAAAGCCAGGAGGCTTGGTTTGGGAGCTAACAATCTATTGTATACATGTTTAAAAGATGTAATCTGTGGCATTCTGGGAATCTTATGGGTTAAGTATAAGCTACCTACCAGTCAGAAGCCACGGACATGTAGACTGCCTTCCAAATCAGATCTCCAGCTATTAGCAGGCCTCCCGAACGGCCATGCGGTCCGCCAGGGGCCGATACCGCCAACCACGCCATATCCCCAGGCAGAGACAGTGGTTGTGTGCAGCACACCGACATTCAGCAGGCCGCCGCCATTTTTTCTTGCAGGATCGCACGAGCCGCCATTTTGGCGTAGCCTCGTGTCTCCAGCATGGGGGCGGCCATGTTTGAGGTGATCCTACACCTCGTGGAGCTTGGGGGAGGCGCCGGAAGGCGTGCAGAGGGGCGGAGCCGCCTCCTTTCTTCCTGGGCAGCCAGCCAAAAGACTTCCTGTTTGTCAAGACAGCGCTGTAAGCTGTTGCAGTTTAACTCTGAGCATCAAGTGGTGAGCCTGGGGGTCTATCTCTCTCTCTCTCGTTCGATAGGGATCCCTAAGCAGGTAACACTAAGGGGCTTTTTTGTGGCGCTGGGGGTCAGAAAAAAAAAAAAAAAAAAGTTTTTTTCTTTACTTTTGAATTATATTATCCAGGAAGTAACTGGAGTTATTATGGACCCTGCCACACATATTCCCCCACCTGTTTCCCTCGAGGGGGCCTTGGGACCCGCCGGTGCACAGAGTATAGAGTCATTTACAGCAATTTTGGAGTCTATGGTGGCTCGGGTGGAGGCGGCCTGTCAGGGACGGGGGTCAAGGAAGCGACCCCCGCCTACCCCTATACCATCTGACACCTCTGACTCAGATTCAGAGATGGTCACGGCAGTTGCAGGTTCCTCTGCAAGGGCTGTTATCCCAGGTAAAGCCCCCTCAGACAGTGAGGAGGACGCTTCTTCTCTTGCTATAATTCAGGAAGAAGCATTGGTGGACGCACTAGTTGTGGCAGTGCAAGAAACCTTAAAACTTGAGGCTTTACCGGCAGAGGCAACTGAAACAGAGAGGCCTTTTGGGACTAATAAGCCCATCAAGACGGCGAAGGCTTTTCCTGTACCTAAATGTTTTGGTAATCAGATTAAAGGAGAATGGGAGCATTCTAAACGTACCTTTACTATTTCCAAGCGTATTGCTAGACGCTATCCGTTTGAGGAATCCATCATTAAGAAATGGACGGTACCACCAGTCGTGGATCCGCCTATTTCCAGGCTGAATAAAGCCACGGTTATTCCAGTGGAGGACACTTCGTCCTTTAAGGATCCGGTGGATCGAAAGATAGAAGCAGAGTCCCGCACTATCTTTTCTCTGATAGGGTCAGCATTTAGACCAGTAATCGTTATTGGTCTAGTTTCCCAGACACTTACGGAATGGGCGAAGATGGTACGCCAAGATCTTAGGGGAAAAGATATTCCCCAGGAGACATCTGATTTGATGGAACAGATCATACAAGGGCTACGGTTTATCTGTGACGCAGCCTTGGACACTACTCCCCTATTAGGGCCACTGGGGGCAAGAGCACTTTTTTGCCACAGGCTGCAAAAGCTAAGGGACCTCGCAACAAGCGAGGACCTTTCTTTACCGCCCATAAAGGGCGCCCGGCTGGTACTAGCGGGAAAGGCAAGACTCCTCCAGGAGGGTTCAAGAAGGGGACCAACCCAGCCAAACCCGAAGCAAAGGAGTACACAGCCTGAAGGTGCGCCCCCACCCGGTTTCAGGGTGGGGGGACGTTTTCACCGGTATTCAGGACATTAGATCGAGCATCAACCACTACTACCGGTGCGATTCTTCCCTTCCAACATTTAAGTACCACAGGAAGCGGTAGTTACCGTTCCCTGAAAAGATCTTTTCCTTTACCTTTTCCTAAGATTAGTCCCGATACCTCACAGGAATCGGATCTGGTTGACCAGATAGGCCAAGTAGCCTCTAGTCGGGTGACTTCGGTCCCTGAGGTTCAACCAGAAAAGATCACTTTTCCTGATAACTATCAGGTATCTGATAAATGTGTGGGAACAGAAAACGACCAGACTTTCTCGGATGGTCGGGGCCAGATAGCTCTAGGGACGCCTGGTTCAGATCCAATCAGCGCCAGTGGTCCTAGAAATTCTAGGCTGGCCTCCTCAAGCCGGCCTGGCCGACTTGGACATGTTAGTCGCAGACGTTCCGTGGGAACTTCGTCTCAGGGAGTGTCTGTGGTCTCAAGGACCAATTTACCTTCATGCTTTACAGTCGCTGGTTTTAATGGCCTGGCCATTGAGACCCAAGTACTGAAGGACAGAGGTTTGTCTACTTCAGTCATTCCTACCCTTATTAAAGCAAGGAAAGCGACTTCCAGCAAAGTCTATTATCACACATGGAAGACTTATATTGCGTGGTGCGAATCTTTAGGATTTCCTCCACGTACCTATTCGGTGACTCGAATATTGGCTTTTTGCAACAAGGGGTTGAGCAGAAGCTAGCCTTGAGCACCATCAAGGGTCAAGTTTCAGCATTAGCAATCTTCTTTCAGAAGCCTTTAGCTACCAAATCCTTGGTGCGGAATTTCATCCAGGGGGTGCGGCACCTGGCTCCTCCAGTCCGCGCGCCCTTACCGCCCTGGGATCTTAATTTGGTTTTGTCGGTTCTACAGAAACCTCCTTTTGAAAACATCAGGGAGATTCCCTTGCTTACTCTATCCCAGAAGGTGGCCTTCTTGGTGGCTATTACTTCTGCTCGCAGGGTGTCAGAACTGGCTGCATTATCATGCCAGTCACCATACCTAGTGATTCATAGGGATAAGGTAGTACTTCATCCTAAGCCATCTTTTCTTCCCAAGGTGGTTTCAGATTTTCATCTGAATGAAGATATTGTACTACCTTCCTTGTGTCCTCAGCCCAAGCATCATCGGGAACATGCGTTGCATTCCTTAGATGTGGTTCGGGCAATCAGGGTATACCTGAAAGCTACGGAATCATTCCGTAAGACGGATTCACTTTTTGTGATCACGGATGGCCCCAGAAAGGGTTTGCCTGCATCTGCCGCGACCATTGCCAAATGGATTAGACAAACGGTGGTACAGGCTTATTCTATTAAGGGTCAGAGTCCTCCGTTCCCTGTTAGGGCGCACTCCACTCGAGCGCTCAGTACTTCCTGGGCCTTTCGCCATCAGGCGTCAGTGGTCCAGGTATGTAAGGCGGCCACCTGGTCGTCGGTACATACCTTTACAAAATTCTATAAAATTGATGTGACGGCATCGGCGGATGCCTCATTTGGCCGCAAGGTTTTGCAGGCCGCAATTTGAGGAGACCGGTGGTCTACCTCGAGGGTTTTTTTCTGTTTGAAAAAAAAAAAAAAAAAATTTTGTTTTCTCTTTTTTTTGGTTGAGTCTCATCATTAAGGATGAGCATTGTAAACTTCTAGTTGGCACCGGTTGGGCCTTCTAGATTGGGATTTGATTTCCATTTTCCCACCCCTCAGTTGTGATACTGCTCTGGGACGTCCCGAAGGTGGTGTATCACCGAGGACTACGTCTGTCGATGAGCGCTAGAGAAAAATGGATTTTTGTAAAATCTTACCGTAAAATCCTTTTCTCTTAGCTCATCGACAGACGTAGTCCCCGCCCCTCTGTTTTGGAGTTGGGTTGGGTTAAATTCTCTAAGCACTGCTTTTTCACATAACTGATTTGCTGAGGCAGAGAGAGAGAGGATATACCCTCTGGGACTGCCCCTAGGGTGTGGCCAGAGCTTTTTAATTTCCTGTCTAGTCCTGCTCCTGCGGAGGTAACATAACCCGAAGGTGGTGTATCACCGAGGACTACGTCTGTCGATGAGCTAAGAGAAAAGGATTTTACGGTAAGATTTTACAAAAATCCATTTTTTTGTTATAATTGATTTTTTTTTCAATTTATTTAAGAAACCAGTAACTTATTATGATATGTATTATCTTGACTTGATTCTTTTTTTTCTGGCGGGAGGGGGGGGATTGTATACTGTAACATCAATGAATGAGGTACTGACACATAGCTAGACCTCAGTGCTCTTCATTAGGGATGATCAAACTTTTCAGAAGTTCGACCAGAACACCCGAAGTTCCCGAAAGTTCGGCCCGGATTTCAGAACCTCATTGAAATCAATGGGACCCGAACTTCGGTAATCAAAAAACACAATTTTGAAGCCCTAACACCCAATAAATGCCCCTAAAAAGTGCCTAGGGTTCTGGGTCATGCCCCAGTGACTATTAATCACACAAAAAAAAGTTCTTAAAAATTGTCATTTTTGATAGAGAGCCAATTATTGAAAAAATTATTGAAAAAAAAAAAGAGATTTCTTTGGATTTAGTGTCGGGGGGGGGGGGGGTCTAAAAAGTGTACCTGTGAAGTTTCAGCTCTGTAGCATGTCCAGAACCAGAAAAAAAAGTTTGTTTGTATTAGAATTAATATAGAACAGGTTAGTAGCTTCGCTACTTTTACACCCAACTTTTTGTTGCAGGCGTTTTATTGGGCTTTTTTGAGGACATGTTTGGAGTCAGGCATGACATCAGAACTTCTGTGTAGGGGTATATATACACACACACATGTATGTATATATACACATACACATAAATATGTGTGAAAGTAGCAGAAACCTATGCTTGCGCTAATGAAATAATTAACAGGCATATGTCTCCGCTCCTATCACACCTATATGTG
This sequence comes from Pelophylax lessonae, assembly GCF_965119305.1. Lineage (NCBI taxonomy): Eukaryota > Metazoa > Chordata > Amphibia > Anura > Ranidae > Pelophylax > Pelophylax lessonae. The sequence goes on from NC_138771.1 coordinate 447,417,734, forward strand.
TGTATGTGTATAAATATATACCCCTATACAGAAGTTCAGATGTTATGCCTGCCTCCAAAGACGCCCAAAAAATGCCCAAAAAAACGCCTGCGCCAAAAAAAAAAAAATGGCAAAACATCTGAAATTCTGTATAGGGGTATATATACACACACACTTATATGTATTTATACACATACACACATATAGGTGTTATAGGAGCGGAGACATATGCCTGTTAATTATTTCATTAGCGCAAGCATAGGTTTCTGCTACTTTCACACCTATATATGTGTATGTGTATATATACATACATGTGTGTGTGTATATATACCCCTACACAGAAGTTCAGATGTCATGCCTGACTCCAAACATGTCCTCAAAAAAGCCCTATAAACACCTGCAACAAAAAACCGGGTGACAGGGGAGAAGCCACCATCCTGTTCTATAAGTGTTCTAAGAGAAACAATCTTTTCTCTATAGCGGTCACCCTAACATGGAAGGGTTTTGTCACCCTGCCATAGCAGTCAGAGTCAGTTAACCCTACACTACACTACGGTCCCCTTACACTTAACACTTTCCCTACAGAAACTAAATTATTAAATCTAACTATAGTGGAAAATGGTACCCTAACTACACTAGATATCCCTTTCCTCACACTAATAATTGCTAAATGACACTTTGAGAGCAGAAGTAACAGAACTGCTTCCACTCTCTTCCACATCCCTGTGTTAAAATGGTAGAGATTTGGCGGAGCTAGCTTATATACTGGGGGGCGTATTCACTAATGATTGGCCTCTGGACCCCCTAGTCACTCCAATCACATTCCTAGCATTCTCCTGCCCCCTCAATTGGCTTTTACTGATGGTTCTGGTCCAATCACGGGCTTTTAAAGCCCAGTTCCTGTCCCATTGCATTTTGGTCGGTTCTGGTTGCCGAATTCCGAACTTTTTCAGCAAAAAGTTCGGAATTCGGCCGAATTTCGAACAGTCAATGTTCGGGTCGAACCGATGGTCAACCCGAACCATTCGATCATCCCTACTCTTCATATTGAAATATAAAGCCTGTACACAACAGCATATAGTCTGCTTGTGTGACAGCCCCCACCTGGGATTGTGAATCGCCAGGGGAAAACATTGAAAATGTAACATAAAAAATATTTAATTAGGACCACCCCCTCATCTACAAAACCATTACTAATATGTAAAGGAAGGAAATACTGTAAATCTATACTTACCTATGTCCACATGACATGACTGCTGAGACGCATAGGTTCTTTTATGACCAACTAATAAACCAATACCTTGCCCCCAAAAAAGACACAGAAGCTGATTATGTTGGAAATAGGGCAAGGCCACAGATTTATTAAACTTTCCAAAAATAACAACTTTCCAAATTTTTACCAAACAACAATGCCAGTCACAGTTATACTGTGAGCACCCATAAAACATAAACTCACATAGACTAAGAGGGCTGTTCTTACCATCAGTGCCAGACAGACATTAGAGTGACCCCAGAACTTAACTTGAGGGCATAGCCCATAAAGCAACATCAATGGCTGGCAAGGTCAAAACAGCCAATAAAGCCGTGACAAAACATCAGAACGGGCGGGAGGGTGTTCTGCTGAATCTCCTGAGAGGAGTCGGATGTGCCCCAGCGTAGCCTTTTCTTAGAGTTCAGGCTCCACCCAGTCACCTTAGGCCTTTGTAGCCAATCCTAAGGGAGCTACTTAATTTCCCTTTTTAGGTTCACACCCACAGTGATGCCATGCTTCCAGCAGTCAAGGCTCTCTTTCCCTAAAGATGGTTCAAGGGGCCTTCATTTTCTTAATTTTTAACATTTTTCATTCCGCTTTTGTGCTGCTTCAGCCCCTGCACTACTACTTTGAAAATTTACACCATTTTATCTTCTAAAATACTGTGCATATACAAGATGAAGCACATGGCATTTGCCCCATCTTGCACATGCACCATACAACTGTTGGGGAAAAAAACGATCGCTCTGGGATCTTGTGAGAGAAAATGAGTGTAATTTAGAACGGTGCATGTGAGAGATGAGGTGCATCACGTCATTTCCTTCATCTCATGCATTCCCAGTATGACAATTTGGTTACAACAATTTCATTAAGGCAATGGTGACCTTGTCTTCCCAGGTGGCAACTGGGTGGCTGGGCTACATCATCACTGCCTTCAGGGAAACCTAAAAAGGTAAGTAAAGTATTTTTTAATGGCAAGAAAGAACACTAAAAAGGCGCTCCAGTGTAAAAAAAAAAAAAACCCCAGAAAACTGTTGTATGTATGGGAAATATAATAGTTGGAGTCTCAAATCTGCTCCTTTGGCTGCTAGCAGACAGCATAGTGGGAGAGAGGCACAGTGACAGCCATCTTGGGACATCAGAGAGGACCACGAATGTTGATGGAATTTGCTGCCTGATTAAAGGGGAAGGACGCTGCAGACAGACTTTTTCACCTAGAGTGTTTCACCCAGTATACAGAGGCAGATTATCTCCCAACACAAGATGTTGGTGAAAGGCCACTGGCCAAAGCCACATTACACTTTGATCAAAAAAGGAAAATGTTGTCTGTGAGTACCACAGAGGCAATGACATTATAGGTGTGTAAAAGTATCAGAGTCAGTGTCATCATCAGTGCTTAAAGGAACATCATCCTAACCCCTCCAATGTAACAGTTGGGCCCCAATGAACTGGCCAGAAGAGGAGAATATATTACAGACTACTTAGAGTTAGAGTGGCATAATTCTCTTTAGTTAGGATTGATAGGAGAAGTTGCACTCTACACCCATTGCTTGCTTTTACAGTATTTTTCTTTCTACTGTTCACCTTTTTGCAATATATAACTTGCTATATTTGAACTGTTGCTGTATCATTACTTTTTCATATCTATTTTACTACTAGGGTACTGCATATACATCTGCAATAAATACAGTATACCCCACCCAGCATGGTGTGTCGGAGTGCATAGTGCTGTTTGCAGAGTCGTGGGCACAGGAACAATACAATACATCCTTCAGTAGTTAGGGCTACATAAAAAGACTAAAAAAAAATGTCTGATAAATGCCAGCAAAAAAAACGCCCAGGTGGAGAGGAGCCACTACCCTGATCTATTAATAATTATAAGAAAAATTATCTTTTTTTTCTGGTTCTGGACATGCTACAGAGATGAAACTTCACAGGTACTTTTTAGACCCCCCAAACACTAAATCCAAAAAATGTCACGCCTGCCTCCAAAAATGCCTGATAAATGCCTTCAACAAAAACGCCCAGGTGGAGAGAAGCCATATGCCTGTGCTACTAAAAATGATAAGAAAATTTATCCTTTTTTTCTGATTCTGGACATGCTACAGAGATGAAACTTCACAGGTACATTTTTTAGACCCCCCAGACACTAAATCCAAAAAATGTCATGCCTGCCTCCAAAAATGCCTGATAAATGCCAGCAAGAAAAACGCCCAGGTGGAGAGAAGCCATATGCCTGTGCTACTAAAAATTATAAGAAAAATTATCTTTTTTTTTCTGGTTCTGGACATGCTCCAAAGATGAAACTTCACAGGTACACTTTTTAGACCCCCCAGACACTAAATCCAAAAAAAGTCATGCCTGCCTCCAAAAATGCCCGATAAATGCCTGCAAGAAAAACGCCCAGGTGGAGAGAAGCCATATGCCTGTGCTACTAAAAATTATAAGAAAAAGTATCTTTTTTTCTGGTTCTGGACATGCTACAGAGCTGAAACTTCACAGGTACACTTTTTAGACCCCCCAGACACTAAATCCAAAAAAAGTCATGCCTGCCTCCAAAAATGCCCGATAAATGCCCGCAAGAAAAATGCCCAGGTGGAGAGAAGCCATATGCCTGTGCTACTAAAAATTATAAGAAAAATTATCTTTTTTTTCTGGTTCTGGACATGCTACAGAGATGAAACTTCACAGGTAAACTTTTTAGACCCCCCAGACACTAAATCCAAAACAAGTCATGCCTGCCTCCAAAAATGCCTGCAAGAAAAACGCCCAGGTGGAGAGAAAATTATATTTTTTTTCTGGTTCTGGACATGCTACAGAGCTGAAACTTCACAGGTACACTTTTTAGACCCACCAGACACTAAATCCAAAGAAATCTCATTTTTTTTTCAATAATTTTTTCAATAATTGTCTCTCTATCAAAAACGACAATTTTTAAGAACTTTTTTTGTGTGATTGAGCATGACCCAGAACCATCATATTCTGATTGGCCAAATACAAAGTCGAACAAAGTCGTCTATCATACAAGTCACGCTGAATACGGGCAAAGTCGCGCTGAAGTCACGCTAAAAGTCGCGCTAACAACTCGCCCCTAAGGCGACTTAGAGGTCGCGGCAGTGTGAACCAGCTCTAAAAGCTTTCCTAGTTTACAGAATTTTTCCTAAAACCTTTTGCACAATAGTGTATGCTACTGCAGGTCCTCAGATCTCGTGCACAACATTATTGAATGTTGTGGCTAACCTACCTCCTAGAGTGCTCTCTTTCAGTGGGCACCGTGGGTCATACCGAATACATTTACCTACACTAGTTGGATGCTAGAGGGTGCTACATTAGCATAATACAGCAAAGGAAGCATACCTGGGCACCAAGTTTGTGACAGTTTCAGAACACTAAAAAAAAAGTTGTTTTTTTCTAATGAAAGAAAAGTAAGAAATACTTGGATGCACTTGGCGTTCTCCCCTTCTTATCCTGAAATAATGTTTTTCTCCTCTGTTGGTCCAAATTTGTTTTGCAGGCAGTTTTTTGTTGGTAAGATTTCCTATAACATACTGTACTGGTGGCCAAAGTTACATATGGCACAACAGCCCCAGATTTGCGGCACTGACCCGCACTTTCAAACTACTCGTGTGTATCCGTGCACACTGTGTGATAACCACTCTTGCTCTACCATCACAGGAGACACTAGTAGTTTGGTCTTATTTCCCCCCTCAGGGCCCACACAGCCAGACATACAGCATTTTCTGCATTCTTCCTCTGGCTCAAAAGATCAGTCTAGGGATTTCTTTTTAGAGTTTCATGGGAATCATGGGATTTCCTGGGACTGTAGAAAGGTACAACTTAAGGACTGCTCAGTTTCTGGCTGCTATGTACAACTTTACTCCCTCAGCCACAGGATGGTTGGACGTCTTCTCACCAACTTCCTTCTAGCTCAGCTCAGTCTCTAGACAAAGTTTCTTTGGTAGGCCCCCCCAGCTAAGCCTAGCCCAGACCTCAATGTCTGTACAAGGGCTCCTGTAGTTTGCGTTGCCCCAGGGGCAAAACCACTGCAAAGTGGTCCTCTCCTGCTGGACTGGTCCCAGGAACTCCCCCCTCTGCTTCCTGGGCTCTCCCTCCACCTTCTGGGCACACCTCCTCAAAAATTGGGTACACTATGCCTCCAGAATATTTTAGAAGACAGGAGGGAGTAGCAGATTAGTAGCCTGAGAAACAGCGAGCAGTCCTAAACAATCAACCCCTGCTCTACTGTTTACAGAGGAGCTAAACTAAATTTACCTAGCAGCCTGCTCTGAACTGAAAAGTGCTACACACTCTTGACCCATTATGTGTGCATTATGTACTTCTTAAGGCAGCGCTTTACCATGCAGGCTAGTGAAGTGCTGGCACCAGCAGAGAGCAATGAAATGCAACTTTCAGAACATTGCACTGCTTGTCGTTAACTTCTTTTGCATGGTAAAACACTTTATTTTACCATGCAGGCTAGTGTGAGCATAGCTTAAAAGTTGTGTCATCACTGAACAAAATTATCAATGCAACACTTTTGTTTTTGCCCCCAGTTTTTATGAGCTGAACTCAAAGATCTAGGACTATTTCTATGTACACAAAAGGCCTATTTATCTTAAATATTGTTCACAAACCTGTCTAAATCTGTGTTAGTGAGCACTTCTCCTTTGCCGAGATAATCCATCCACCTCACAGGTGTGGCATATTAAGATGCTGATTAGACAGCATGATTATTGCACAGGTGTGTCCTAGGCTGGTCACAATAAAAGGCCACTCTAAAATGTGCAGTTTTATCACCCAGCACAATGCTACATAATTACATAGTTACATAGTAGGTGAGGTTGAATAAAGACAATAGTCCATCCAGTTCAACCTGTGTAGGTGCGTGGGGCTGTAATCATCTCACATAGCCCTGAATGTTCTGATCCTTGAGATATACGTCTAAGAGTCTTTTGAAAGCCACCATACTTCCCGCAGAAACCACCTCTTGTGGTAGAGAATTCCACAATCTTGTAGCCCTAACAGTAAAGAACCCCCCACGTTGCCTGAGGTTAAAACGCTTCTCCTCCAATCGCATTGTATGCCCTCTAGTCCTCATGCAATCCCTTCGACTGAACAGCTTTTTTTCTATGCTGAGATCCCCATTGAGATATTTATAAATTGCCATCATGTCCCCCCTCAGGCGTCTCTTCTCCAGGGAGAATAAATCAAGCAATTGCAGACGCTCTTCATAATTAAGGTCCTCCAATCCCCTAATTAATTTAGTTGCCCTTCTCTGGACTCTCTCCAGCTCCAGCACATCCCTCCTGACGACTGGCGACCAGAACTGGACAGAATACTCCAGAAGCGGTCGGACCAGAATTTTATAAAGTGGAAGGATTATAGTCTTATCTCTGGAATACATCCCTTTCTTTATGCGTGCTAATATTCTGCTGGCTTTGGCAGCTGCCGCTTGACATTGCATGCTATTACCTAATCTATCATCAACCAAGACTCCCAGATCCTTCTCCATTTTTGATTCCCCCACATGTATTGTGCTTTTAGGTTTTTAGTCCCCAAGTGCAAAACCTTACACTACACATTAAACCTCATTTGCCATGTCGTTGCCCACTCCGTTATTTTGTCAAGGTCATTATGTAGGATATCTGCTTCATGCTGTGCAGTTATTGCCCTGGCCAATTTTGTGTCATCTGCAAAAACTGATAACGAACTACTGATCCCAACCTCAATGCTGTTTATGAATAAATTGAACAAGGTTGGTCCCAGGACTGAGCCCTGGGGGACCCCGCTTACTACCTCAGACCAGTCTGAGTATGCGCTGTTTATTACCACCCTTTGGACACGCCCTTTTAGCCAGTTCCGTATCCAAGAGCAAACCCTGCTGTCGATACCTGCAGACCTTATTTTATAAATTAAGCGCTTGTGGGGAACTGTATCAAACGCCTTAGCGAAATCCAAGTCGCAAGTTTTGAGAGAGCGTGCAATTGGCAATGTCCACCAGAGCTGTTGCCCATGAATTGAATGTTCGTTTCTCTACCATAAGCCCTCTCCAAAGGCGTTTCAGAGAAATTGGCAGTACATCCAACCGACCTCACAGCCACAGACCATGTGTAACCACACCAGCCCAGGACCTACACATCCAGCATCTTCACCTCCAAGATCGTCTGAGACCAGCCACCCGGACAGCTGCTCCAACAATTGGTTTGCATAACCAAAGAATTTCTGCACAAACTGTCAGAAACCGTCTCAAGGAAGCTCATCTACATGCTCGTTGTCCTCATCGGGGTCTCGACCTGACTGCAGTTCGTTGTCATAACCGACTTGAGTGGGCAAATGCTCACATTCAATGGCGTCTGGCACTTTGGAGAAGTGTTCTCTTCATGGATGAATCCCGGTTTTCTTAGATCTTTGAATTCAGCTCATGAAAAATGGGGGCAAAATCAAGTGTTGCATTTATAATTTTGTTCAGTATAGCTGAAGAAATACACAAACTTTTTTTAAATGAGCAATACCTTCTTGTGGCCAGGTTCACACTGATGCAAATGTGATGTGATCCAAAATTCATAGATTCGCATATCATCTAAAAACACATTGTTTTCTATGAAGGCAGTTTACATCGATGCAGTGCGATTTTGATTTGGCTGAAAAAAGGGTCCTGTGTATTTTTAGTGCGGGTGCAGTGTGAACTTAATCTCCAGCTATACCCAGTCCCCTCAGAAATTGCATTAAATTCACACCTGTCAAAACACAAAATCGCACCGTTAAATCGAGAAATTACATCAATTTGTACCGCATCGGTGTGAACAAGCCTTCGTGTGTTTCTGTCCTTATTGGGATAGATCTTCTAGTGCCTGGTGCGATTCTTATCAAAGCAGCTTTAGGTATATTTTTAAACCATACCCATGTGGTCACACCTACTTTTTGCTGACCACTTTTCGCAGTGGTGCACTACGTGTGTCACATTCTGTTACTTTAAAATTGTCCCTCTTTGTCAAGTTTACATGTTGGAAGGTATGCAGTAACTGGAATAGGAACTGAAAGAGAATCTCCCAAATGGGGCACACAGACCCTTCTTCATCCCTTAACATTACAGTTGAGTCCTGGCTGCCCCCCTGCCGGTCATAAACTTGCCGGTATAGCCTTTTTTGACACTGCTCTCTAATAGTGAAAATTAAAAATCTACAGTGCAGCTACGTAAAAATAATCATATCAATTAAATTAGAAAAAACAGTGTTACATTTTTGTTTTATTTGACAAACTTGCCAGCGTAATTTTTGTTGTGTACAGGGGCGTAACTACAGGGGTTGCAATTGCAACCGGGTCCCAAGCTCCAGAGGACCTGTGCGGCTCCCCTGTACACCTGGATAAGAGAGGCAGCGGGGGCAGCATGTAGAGAAATCCCTTTCCTCCTTTTTCCTCCTGTAGCTGCAGGAGGAAAATGGAGGAGATTGGTTCCTCTGTATGCTCTCACTCAACCCCCCCCCCCCCACTCCTTCTATGCAATTCACATGTGTTCTGCTGTCTCTGGGCCCCTGTGTGCTCCCCTGCCCCCCCCCCCCCTACACTGTACCTCTGGCTTCGTCCCTCCCCTCTCCTGCCGGCAGCTGCAGGGGATGTGTTACAATATTACAATAGAGAACCAGGAAGGGGTCAGAAAATATGTAATTTACCAGCTCCTTCCTTTTCTGAATGGACAGAGTCATAGTCAGTGACATTATAAAAAATTAAATAAAATGATAAAAAAATAATACAGTTAAAATACCAAAAAATAAAAAATACTGACACCAGTGGGTGAACTTCCAGGATCCCAAAGGTCACACTTGCGACCGAGCGCTGGCATTCCCCTAACGAGAATAAAGGGCCCAAGGGTCAGTGGGAAGAGTCCCAGGATTGAAGGTAAGCCCCAGCCTTCATGGTTTCTTGCACCGGGGCCCTGAAGGTTCCAGTTACGCCTCTGGCTGTGTAGCTTGTACACAGATGGTTGGCAAAACATTCCCAGCTAAGCCTGCACATGCGCTTGGCACCCTCCATTCAATCCTATTGAGAGTTGATACTCTGTGTTCGAGGGAGGGGCAAACTCTCCATAGAATTGAATGGAAAGTGCAAAGCACATGTGAGCATGGGCATCCGCAAGGGAGGGCCAGTGCCCCCCCCCCTGGAATGTCAGCTTCCTTCCCCATTATAACTGTTTTGATGCACACTGTCACACACAGTGTTTCTGCCTGTGCGGCGGCCGGTGCGCTGATCACGCCAAGTGATCCGCCGGCTCCCTCCTCTCTCTCTCCCCCAGGGGTGGACTGACCATTCAGGGCCAGTAGGGGGCTCCATGACAGCTTTCACTTCACCCGATCTACCCGTCGTCTAGCTGTGATTGACGGGTATATCGGGTCCGTGCTCCCTGCTAGACTGTAGTGTAACCTCTCGTGATGCGCTCCTCCCCGCCGGCCCATCCTTTCCTCCTGTTCACCCCAGATGCTTGTATTTGTCATCACCTCGGAGGAATAAGAAGAGAGGAGGGTGCAGTGGGGAGGAGCGCAGCATGAGAGGTTTAATGAAAGCCGCTTCCTGCGCTACTCTGCATGGATGAAAGTGCAGCCTGCCTGTATGCTGCTGTGTCCTGTGTCCCTCTATCTGCCCAGCGACCTATGTGCCCAGCTGTGTACTCCCTCTTGCCCTGCTGTGTGTCCCCCATTGCCCAGCTGTGTGCCCCCATTGCCATGCTGTTTGTCCCCATTGCCCTGTGTGCCCCCATTGCCATGCTGTTTGTCCCCATTGCCCTGTGTGCCCCCATTGCCAGCTGTGTACCCCCCATTGCCAGCTGTGTGCCCCTATGCCCTGCTGTTTGCCCCTATGCCCTGCTGTCTGCCCCATGCCCTGCTGTCTGCCCCCATGCCCTGATATTGCCCCATTGCTCTGATGTGTGCCCCCATGCCTTGCTGTGTGACCCCATTGCCTTGATGTAAGCCCCTATGCCGTGATGTGTGCCCCTATGCCATGATGTGTGCCCCCATCCAGTGATGTGTGCCCCAATGCCATGATGTGTACCTCCATGCCGTGATGCGTACCTCCATGCTGTGTGTGCCCCCATTGCCCTGCTGTGTGCCCCCATCACCCTGTGTGCCCCCATACTGTGATGTGTGCCCCTATGCCCTGCTGTGTGACCCCATGCCCTGCTGTCTGCCACAAGCTCTAATGTGTGCCCTCATGCTCTGATGTGTTCCCCATTGCCCTGCTGTGTGCCCCCATTACCCTGCTGTGTTCCCACATGCCTTGCTGTGTGTCCCCCATACCCTGCTGTGTGTCCCCCATACCCTGCTGTTTGCCCCCATGCCCTGCTGTCTGCCCCCATGCCCTGCTGTTTGCCCCCATGCTCTAATGTGTGCCTTCATTCCCTGCTGTGTGCCCCCATGCTCTGATGTGTTCCCCATTGCCCTGCTGTGTGCCACCATGCCCTGCTGTGAGCCCCCATTACCCTGCTATGTTCCTAGATGCCTTGTTATGTGCCCCATTGCTCTGCTCTGTGCCCCCATACCCTTTTGCGTGCCCCGATACCCTGTTGTGTGCTCCCATGCCCTGCTGTGTGCTCCCATGCCCTGCTGTGTGCCCCCATTGCCCTGCTGCATGCCCGATTGCCCTGCTGCGTGCCCCATTGCCCTGCTGTGTGCCCCCATGCCCTGCTGCATGCCCCCATGCCCCGCTGTGTGTACCCATTGCCCCGCTGTGTGTCCCCCATTGCCCCACTGTGTGTCCCCATTGCCCCGCTGTGTGCCTCCATGCCATGCTATGTACTCCCATTGCCCTGGTGTGTGTCCCATTGCCCTGCTGTGTGCTCCCATGCCCTGCTGTGTGCCCCATGATGTGACATATGGTGTGCCCTGCTGTGTGCTCTGTGATGTGTCCCATGACCTACTGTGTGCCCTGTGATATGCCCTACTGTGTGCTCCATGATATGCCCCACGCCGGCTTGAGGATTCCCTGCTGACATCAATCAGGAGGGGCAGAGCTGCAGCCCACGGAAGAGAGGAGCCTGGAGGAGAGAGGCAGCGGGAGTCGGGACACACGTGAGCGGCGGCAGTGAAGAGTAAGTCTGATTGTCAGAAGATGTAGATGTGACATTGGTGGGTTATGCACCAGACCAGAGGCAGCAGGAGAAGTATATTTCCTGCGCTTTATTTGATAATGACTAAGCCCCTCCCCTTCATGCCCCCCCTGAAAAAAGTTTTGCAGATGCCCATGCATGTGAGGGCTTCAAATATCAAAAAATAAAATAAAACCGTGTAAAGTCAGCAGCATGCAAAAAGTGTAAATATACCAACACTAAAATAAATGATGTAAAAAATCTTGCAGCGCTATAAATGGCACGCCCCCTGATGACGTATTCTACTACCAAACCGGTAGGGAGGAGCTGACTTTGCGTCTGGCGTCACATCAGGAAGGTCTGCCGAGGCTAAGGATATATCAGATATCCGCTCTGTTTTGAACTACAGAACACTGCCACGTTATGTTATATATCTGGTGAGTGATTTTATCTTGCGAAATAAACATTATTTTTACAATATACTGCACCATGAGCTTTTTCAATCCATCCAAGTGAGAAGCAAAAAAAAATGTGCTCAGTAGCCAAGTGCATAAAATAAATCTCAGGTGTCACCTGTGCGATGTTCACCTTCACCGAATGGCAGAAATGCGAACTCACCAGAATTAATTGCTGTCTAGATTATAGGACAGCAATTATTCCCTCAGCTGGTGAGATATTTCCTCCCGGATAGTCGATGTCAGATGGATGTGATGGATCTCCCACAATGATAAGATGAGGCCCTCGGGGATGTCTCAGCCAACCAACCAAAGTAAATCATCAAGCACAAAAGAAAATACTCATAGTGTAGTATTTATTAAATCAAAAATATAAACAGTAAAAATAAAATAAGATAAAAAAATGTGACTCATATCAACAAGTAGGCAGATCATCAAACTGTATCAAAGGAAACAATGGAAACTCAGATAATTCTTTCCACAACCATTTAATCATAAGTCTTTCAGTTTACACTCTCTATACAAAGATTATAGCAATGTGATAGGTTGTGTAACCCTAAAATGTCCATTCGCAAATGGCAGCCTCCACAAAGGAATTAGAAGCAAAATCCAGCAGGAGCTACAGAGTATAAAAGAGAAGAGAGATGCCTCTCAGTGTAGCAATATGGTTACATTCAATGAAGGTACAACATTTAGCAACTCAAATGGTTGATGATTAAAAGAGGCACACCTAAGTATGCAGGCATCCGTAGTAAAGCTATCCACACCACCGCCTCTCACCGCTGTCAGTCTGCAATCGTGACCGGGAAGACTACCCTGCAGTAGAGCGATCTGAAAGCGAGGCTTGAAGCTCTCGTGGAGCGCAGCGTGGTAAGGATGACAATGGTGGTGGTGTGGAGGATGGTCTATGTGGACAGCTTTACCCCGGATGCTTGCATACTTCGATGTGCTTGTTTTAATCATCAATCATGTGAGTTGCTAAATATTGTACCTTCATTAAATGTAACCATATTGCTACACTTAGAGGTGCCTCTCTTCTCTTTTATACTCAGTTGTGACATGATGCTTCTTGTATATCATGACCTCGCTTCTTTATCAAGTCAAAATTTATTAAAACATTTTTCTTGTCTTGCAAAACGCCCACAACCAAGTTACTCTCAATCCAATGTTTTACTGTACATTCAGCTTTGAGCCAGGGAATCTCCAAGCCAAAAGTTGAATGGAACTGGAAAAAAAGCCCTATGCTGGAAGTTGTCGCATTCATAACAGCTTCTCCACAAAAAATGCACCTCTCCGAGCACTGACATCTCTATTTATGTCAGTTCAGAACTAGTCTGAATTACCTCCCGTTTCTCAATCTGCAAACTGGCGGCAATTCTTTAAGAACCTGTCGCTGCCATAGTGACAGGTTCTTCAAGTAGGGGAATTTTTTTTATCTGAATTTGTTGCAAGCGTTGGTATTTGTACTGAAACCGGGGCAAATGCCTGATTTAGGCACAGATAGTTTTAAAGAGACCTACTGCCAGAAAATTGTTGTAAATGCTTTATTGAACTTCAAAAAACTCCCTAGATCCCGTCTCAATGTGCCCCATCATTGAAACAGGAAATTTCCCTAGTGGGTACAAATAAAACCTGGAAGAGCTTCTAACCTTTCCACAGTCCAATCAATAAAAAGGTTTGCTTGAAGTTGCACTTATCTCATGCGGACTCTCATCCCCCCGGCAGGTGTTCAAAGCCAAGAGAGTAGGCATGGCAATCCAGATGACTTTTATGCATTAATGTAAAATAGTTTGATTTGATCTGAAAATGAATGAGATGAAAATACCCAGAGCACAAAGCTAGACATTTACATACAAATTATTTATTGTAATTAATATTCAGCCAGCCGATGAGGTGAACCAGGAGACTAGCACTGTTAACAGTAATATTTATTCTCTCATCTATTCAGGTGGCAGATGCATCAAGGAACATTTTAAATACAATTAGGATGACTGTAAGGAGACCAAAGTTAATGTTGTTTTAAAAAAAATATGCAAATTCTGTAATGCAAGCTAGAGAACAGTAAGCCCATTACATTTTTACTTGATCGGTAATAATTTAACAGTAATGAATAGGAATATTTATCTATGCTTCATCTGGTTTTTTTTTTTTTTTTTTTTAGTTAAAGAAGATTTTCAGCTTCTATTATCTGATTTTTAAACCATTCAGGGGTGTCAAAATTTCCTCTGTGTAATGTGCCTGTTCTTTAGCAAATCCTTGTTCCTAAGTAAATAATGTATCAATATCATGTATCGAGAGTAATTCATTAAATTGAAATAGTTTTTTTATATCTTTGTAGTGCCTTCGCTATAAAAAGCTATACATGTGGACTATATTAATGGTAATATATATACAGGCTTAGGTCGTGGAATATGTAAAAAAAACATGCAAGGCCCTCTTTAATTTGTGAACTGAAACTTGCAGACTCTAGCTAAAGCATGGAAGTCCTCAATACCAACCATAGCTTAAGTCAAAATGTCTTCATATTTATTAAATGAAAAAAATTATGGCTATACTGGGGGGCACCATGGATATATTACACAATGTTTGACACCCTGGATAAAATCCCATCTCCAAATTATTTTGATCATTTGCTATTGACTTTATTACCTTCCCATATTACTTATCTATTCTTTTCTCCTCTCCATTTCCAAAGCTTAAAATGACGCATGATACCCATGAGTGACCTGGCCCTGTGTGGTTATACCAGCCCATCCCATGTTTGTATCTGATCAGGCTATCATATTTCCTTTTTTTGCTCACTTTGTTTTTGATCTTTTTCTATAATTTTCACAATTTGATTCTGGGTAGTAATATCCGTGATCTGTAACTGTCAAGTTCTCTAATACCATAGAACTCAGTCTTTTTTTTTTTTTTTGCAACTTGCAAATCTTTAATAAAGATTTATTGAAACAGAAAAAGATGTACAGTTTGCCATAAATATGGCAATATGATAGAATGAGTAACGTTTGGTTTATTTTTTATTGAAATATTTTTTATTAAAAACCTAAAGCAATCAAATACATAAGTGGTGGTTTTGCATGACCACAAGGAGATGAAATGAAAATTGCCCAGAGATAGAATACATTTTTTTTTCTCCAGGACCTGCAGGAAATGCATAGTTTTTTTTTGTTTTGTTTTTTTTTTTAATTATTTCAATAAACTGTATTGAAGTTGTCAATTTATTGGCCAGTTTCAACTTCACAATTGGCTCAACTGGTGGTTGATGGAACTCATGTGTGACAGGTTGCTTAGTTTCTGGTGATTACTTGCATTCATAAATGTGATTGCTGGAAGATGAAAAGTGGTTAAAATTTACTGAAAATGTCTATGTACATGGCCAGCCTAATCTCTTCAGGCTGGACAACAGGGTCAGGGCTTTTATGTTAAAATTATCTTGGTGGCTATATAGTCATCCAAACACGTTTACAGGACTCACCTCTGAAGAGTGTGTGAACCCATGAGATCTCAACTCTGAGCATTTCCACTGCACAGCTGTCAAAATCGTGACTGTGGGTAAACAGATGAAGCACAGTCCTTTGCTTGTTTTGATTGAGCAGAAGGAGAGGGTAGGAGAGACAATAGAGGTTTAATAGACCCCTAATGTCTTCATAAAGAGTACCTGTCACCTGCCCATTACTATAACATAGGCCCCTTGTGATCGCAGAAAAGTAAGCGAAGAAACATGATCTAAGTGGTAAAAATGAAAAATATAATAAAATAATAAAAATTAATCAAAATTCTGAAAAAAAAATCAAAAGCATGTCTATTGCCCTGCATAGAAATCAGAGGGGCCTGCTTGTTAGAGCTTATAATCTAAAAGGGAGAGTCAAGTGGTTCAAAAGGTAATAACTGTGGGGGTTGAGCTGATAGAGAAGTTAGAAATACAGGCATTAGGTGGAGGTGGGATAGGCTTCTCTGAAGAGAGAGGTTTTCAGGGATTGCCTAAAAGTGGGCAGAGTAGGAGATAGCTGGACATATTAGGGTAGGGAGTTCCATAGGAGAGGAGAGGTTCGGGAAAAGTCCTGGAGGCAAGCATGGAAGGAGGGGACAAGGGAGCTAGAAAGCAGGAGGTCTTGGGAGGAACGCAGAGAATGATTTTGTTGGTATTTTGAGACTAGGTTAGTGATGTAGCTGGGGGCAGAGATGTGAATGGCTTTGTACGTTGTTAGTATTTTGAATTTATTTTGTTGGGTGAGTGGCAGCCAATGAAGGTATTGACAGAGAGAGGTAGCAGATACTGAACGGTTGGTAAGGTGGACGAGTCTGGCAGCAGCATTCACGATGGACTGAATAGGGAATATCCTATGTAAAGGTAATTCAAGGAGGAGGGAGTTGCAATAGTCAAGAGAGATGACCAGAGAGTGAATTAAAAGCTTTGTGGTGTCATTGGTTAGGAAAGGGCATTTTTGGAGATGTTGTGGAGGTTGAGGCGGCAAGTTTTAGACAGTGATTGTATGTGGAACCGAAAGGAGAGTTTAGAGTCCAGGATTACACCTAGCACCCTGGCATGGGGGTTTTTTAAGTGAATGGTGATCTCCTGGGCAGGGAGTGAGTTAGTAGGTGGAGGCAATGGAGTACGAAAAGAGAGTTGAAGATAGAGAAGAGTTGACGGGGACTGGATGATAAGTAGTTAATGAGAGCAATAAAATAGGTCTTCCGGGTTATTGGTAGGCAGCTGGAAGGAGAGGTGGTGGAAGACAGGGAGAGAGTGAAGCTAATAAGAAGGTGATCAGAGAGAGGAAAAGGATTGTTGGTGAGGTTTCATGGAGTACATAGGTAGGAGAATTGAAAGTCAAGCGTGTTGACATCAGAGTGAGTAGAAGTATCCATTGCTTCAGGTCAAAAGAGAAGGTTAGACTGAGAATTTAGAAGTAGCAGAAGTGTTAGTGTTAACAGGGATGTTGTCACCGAGAATGATTGTGGGAATTTCAGAAGAGAGAAAGTAGGGTAGCCGGGCAGAGAAGTCATAAAGGAAAGTTGATATCTGTCCAGGGGGCTGGTAGATCACAGTAGGAGAGTGAAGAACCTGAAAGGTGCTATGTGTCTGTAGATTGGGCCTAGGGGAGTGAGTCCAGAGAAGGTTACCATGGGAGAGGGCAGCAGGATAAGCAATGTCAGACTCATGAAGCCAGCTTTCAGTAATAGCAAGTGGGTTAACCTCCCTAGCAGTATTCCCAAGTGTGGCTCGGGGTTAATATAGAGTACCAAAAGTGGTAACCCAGAGCCACACTCGGGATTACCCCACAATAAAACTCACCTTCCCTTGCGATCCCCCGCAGTCCTCTCCAGCCATCCTCCCACTGTCCTTTCCGCTGTGTGCTCAGCAGATGCCGGCACCTGTCTTCCGGTTCCCTTCTCTTCGAGCGTTGCGACGCAGGGAGGTGTAACCGGCGGCAATTTCAAAAAAGTAAATTAAATAAATGACATGATACAAAGTTGTTATCCTAACGGATTACACTGTATCAAGCCATTTCACCTCAGGAATTCACCTGATGACTTTTCCAGTGCCCTGTTTGAACATAAACCAATAATCATATATGATAAACCGCTTGCTCCCATACCCCCGCCATCCTCTGGTAAGAGTCAGTGTGTGGTGGCTGGGAATTCACTTCTATTCGTTTGATACACATGGTGGTGATAGTATGCTGACCCTTCTACCGGCACTCCTTGTGAATTTTAAATGGACTATATTTTATCCTATATGATTATTGGTTTATGTTCAAACAAGCGCTGCTCTATGTATTTTCATCTGTTTTAAACATTCCAGTGTTTTGAGTCAAGCTGCTGTTGTTTTCTCTAAAGGGCATGGGGTGTTTTACGTTTGCGGTTTATTTTACATATATCTCTTTTCCAGTGCCCTGCCTCTGCTTTTCCAGTTCTTTGTGCCTGGAAAATTGAGAACGACCATGGTGTCCATAAGGGTTCTTTTTGCGCAAAAGCGCTTTTAGACAAACTTGAAAACATCGACAGTGAAACTGAGTTACTTGAAGAACTGAGCGATAGCGATTTTGGGGAAAATTTGCCATCAGGTACGGAAAGTGATGATAGCGACGATTCTGCGACTGAGCTCAGCAATGTGCGAACTTGGTGCTCTATTGACTGCGGTACGGATCAGGCAGCACCCCCAAGATTCCCATTTACAGGAGTACCTGGCATGAAAGCTGATGTTAATCATGACAACCCCTTGATATACCTACAATTATTTTTGACCGATGAGGTTATTGAAACATTTGTTACCGAGACCAACCGGTACAAAAACCAACAATGTGCTACACATCTGAGGTTTGCAAGATGCAGAAAGTGGGAACCAGTGACCAAAGATGACCTTTGGAAATTTCTGGACCTAATAATTCTTCAGGGAGTGGTGGGGAAACCCCTGTAGAAGTGGTATTGGACAACCAATACATTACTTGCCATTCCATTCTTTGACACGGTCACGTCAGAATACAGATTTTCCCTCATAATGAAATATCTCCACTTTGAAGAATTTGATGAAACTACTCATCCTGCACCAAAACTAAAAAAAAATTGGGAAGTATATCAAATGTGCCAGAAAGAGACATCCGCATAGATGAAAGTCTACAAGGCCTACAAGGGAAGGCTCAGCTTGGTGCAATACATTGCATCAAAGAGGGCACAATTTGGCGTAAAATCCTACATGCTGTGTGAATCGTCAGCTGGCCACATTTGGAATTCAGTGATATACACTCGAAAAGGAACAAAATTTTATGAAAAATACAGTAATTATGGAATGACAACATCTTCTGTTCTTTCACTAATTGAGCCATTGCTAAATCAGGGCTATTGTGTAACAATGGATAACTTTTATACATCCCCTGAATTCTATGAGGTTCTACTGCACAACAAAACTGATGCCTATGGAACCGTAAGGGCTAACCAACATGCCGCCAATGTTTGGCAAAAAGAAGCTCAAGACAGGAGAAATGGTTGCCTGGCAGAAAGGCAAAATGATGGCACTGCGATGGAAGGACAAGAAAGATGTTTGCCTAATTAGTACAGTGCATAACACCTTCACTGTTATGGTACGCACGAAAGGTGGGAAAGAAGTCATGAAGCCACAACTAGTGATAGACTACAACAACACCATGGTAGGTGTCGACCGAGCCGACCAAGCAATGACATTCTACCCCAGCTATGAGGAAGCAGCAAAAAATACTATAAGAAGGTCTTCAGTCATCTTCTTGAGCAATGCTTGCGGAATGCCTACATTCTGTTAAAAAAAAAAAAGTGACAAGCCTTTGATTCATGCAGACTTTATTTGGAAAGTTGCCGAACAAATCTTTTAGAGTCGCCAAACACAATCAATGGCTGTGAACAGATTTCGACGTTGCGATGTTGGCGTTGTCAACCCTGAACGCCTGACTGGTCGTCACTTCCTGGACTACATCCCACCAACTGAGAAAAAGTCAGCACCTACAAAGGATGTGCGTGGTTTGTAGCTTGAAGAGAAATGACAGTGGAAGGAAATTAAGAAACCAGATTCTATTGTCCCGATTGTGACGTCGGACTTTGTGAAGTCCCATGTTTCAAAATATTTCAGACCCGAGATGTTTACTAAACCTTTATTACAGGGACTAGTAATACTGCACCCCTTGTTTGTTCATATTTCAGTGTTTTTGGTTTGATTATATTATTGAATAAAATGTATTATTATTATATTATAATTTATGATTTCGTGTTTCAAACTTTATCATACCCGGGATGTCTACTAGACTCTTGTTTGGACAGATTTAAATGGGTTATTCCTAAGAATGACAGGCCTAAAATATAAAACAACATATTTCCATGCAAAACAATGTACCGCTTTTAGCAGTAATAAGCAGAGGACAGAAGTGAGGGGGATTTATACAGATTGTGGGTTGGAGAAGAGAGGTGAATGAAACAGAGTTTAAGGAGAAAGG
This sequence comes from Pelophylax lessonae, assembly GCF_965119305.1. Taxonomy (NCBI): domain Eukaryota; kingdom Metazoa; phylum Chordata; class Amphibia; order Anura; family Ranidae; genus Pelophylax; species Pelophylax lessonae. The sequence continues at coordinate 447,437,462 of NC_138771.1, forward strand.
ACATAACTGCGAAACTGAGAAGTAGAGAGTACATGTTAGGGCTCTTTCACACGGGCGTTCCTTTTTTTTTTGCCCGATCAGGTCCTTTTTTTTTTTTTTGTAACGGACATGGATGACACTTGTGTCATCCGGTCCGTATGTCCGTTTTTCATCCCATCCGTTTGCGGATGAAAAACTGACATAATGCATGTCTATGTAAATACGGATGTCTGCGGATGACACCACTGACATCCGTTTTTGCTTCAGTTCCGTTTTTTGAAAGGAAGAAAAAATAGGGTTCTCCTCCGTTCAAAAAAACTGAACTGAACTGAACTGAACTGACAAAAAACGGATGTCAGAGGATGATCATCCGATGACATCCGTATTTACATAGAGATACATTATGTCCGTTTTTCATCCGCAAACGGATGGGATGAAAAACGGACATACGGAACGCCCGTGTGAAAGAGCCCTTACAGAGGGGAAGGAAAACTGAATGGGGAAACAAGTTCATCTGCAATCTGTTTGGTGTTTTGCAAAGTAGAGGGCTGTATATATTCACTTCGTGCAATCACTGAAGAGCAAGAGTGGAAGTGCCACTTAGTTAAAGAACACCACTTTATTGAAAGAACCCTAACATGTACCACCCTAGTATGTGTCCCCCATAAAGGTGGTCTATCTTTATTCTGTGATGGTGGGTGTGGGATTTTCCAATTAATAAATCAGGAGTTAATAGGCACATAACTAGCTGAGAAATCTTTTCATACCTCAATCAAACTGCAAGAGGACCAAGGGGGAAAGGCTTTAAAAATTTGTATCAGTCCATAATTCAGGTAAGACACTTAAGTACAAAAGAAACATCACAATAATGTGAACAGGGCTACAGATGAGGAAGACAGCAGCAGAGTTGCATAGTTCACCATAAAGATATTAACCTCCCTGGCGGTATGATTCTTTTGGATTTTAGGTGCTGAAAGCGGTACCATTATTTTGCATGTAATTCTTGTGAATGAGCAGCCCAAACCAACTGTATACATTATATATATATATATATATATATATATATATTTATTATATATATATATATATATATATATATATATATATATATATAATGTATACAGTTGGTTTGGGCTGCTCATTCACAAGAATTACGTATATATATATATATATATATACACATATATATATATATATATATATATATATATATATATATATATATATATATATATGTGTATATATATATATATGTATATATATATATATGTATATTTACATAAAAAGTACAGTAAAACTGCAGGAAAGGGCACTGGGGGGCAATGTAATGTGAAATTTTTTTATTTTGAATGGTATCAGTGTGTTTGGTGTGTTTTTACATTTGAATTTGCCGCCGGTTTCCACCCCCCTGCGAATGTCACGTCGCCGGAGACGGAAGCCGGGGCTCGCAGACGATCGGGAGGAAGCTCCGCCGCCGCATACCGCCCGCATACTTCGCTGGATCCCGGAGAAAAGGTAAGTAAAACCTCTACCAGGATCCAGCGATCTTCCTAGCGCTACCCCGAGTGTGGCTCGGGGTTACCGCTTTTGGCTCTAAAATCTAACCCCGAGTCAGGCTCGGGAATACCGCTAGGAAGGTTAAAAGCAGTCAGTCGGTATTCAGTTGTAGGTGGATTTGAAGCAGCAGAGATGCATTGTTTACCTGTGAAGGGACAGAGAAGAGATGTTCAGATGCACAAGAGCAGAAGCACCACCTAATTAAAGAACGCCACTTTATTTAGAGAACTCCAACGCCCAACATGTCACCCTAGCATGTGTCCCTCTTTGTCAAGTTCAGAAGTTGGGAGGTATGTACACACATTAACCACTTGCCAACCGCCCGCCGCAGATATACTGCAGATATACTGTGGCGGGCTGGCTCGGCTGCATTAATCGCCGTACCTGTACACCGTTCCGCACGCGTGTCCCCATTAGCCAGCCGGGAAACTGATTCCAGGGGTCGGTGGTTGAGATTGCCACTGGGCACCCGCGATCAGGGCCGCCATCAGGGGGGTACAGCCAGTACTCCTGTATGGGGCCCCAGCACATAGGGGGGCCCGGACAGCAGGAAGATCGGTAGGATGACAGCATACCTACCAACCTGGGCAGGACTGTCCCGCTGTACAGAGGCTTTGTCCGGCATAATTCTGGTGATAAATGTTACCTTCTAGCTCAGAAGGACCTGCAGCAGTGGGAACATTTAGAACAGCCAGGGATTGGCTAACAAACCAGCTGGGTGTGCACTATTCAGCCACAATGAGAGACTGCACCTGTCAAATTCATGCTGTGATGTTGGTAATGGGCGGGGCTGCTACTCAGACCCGCCCCCTATGTCAAGCAACACGTGCATAGGGAAGAAGGAGAAGGAAGATATGGCAGCCAGCAACAGAAAGGTAATCATGTGGAAGATGGGGGACCTTTGGGGAAGATAAGGGCAGAGGAGAGGTGTGTGCGTTGCAGAGGTTGTAGCAGCTGGGAAGAGGTGCAGTACAGAGGCATTTATGTACAATCGCTACTATGGACAGCTTGGTATGGCACTGCTCCCGATTTTTAACATTGTCCTCAATGGGAAATCTTGGTCACCTTGGTATAGCACTACTCCCGATTTTTAACATTGGCCTCAATGGAGAATCTTGGTCAACTTGGTATGGCACTGCTCCCTGTCTAACATTTGCATCTATGGGAAATCTTGTTCAGCTTAGTAAGGCACTACTCCCTATCTAGCACTGTCCTGAAGCCTGTGCATAATGCACTCCAGAACCCTGTATTCTGTATCTAGCATTCTCCTGAACGTATTCCTGACCCCTGCACTCTGTACGGGGATGGGGTTGTGAATTTGTGGAGGGATTTGGGGGGTTGCGCTGTGAGGGGTGATTGGGAGGGATTTCTGCTAGGAAGAGGGATTGGGGGAGGGGGTGATAATATAATTTTGATATTTTCAGTGGAGGTGGGGGGCCCTGTCAGGTAGGCTGTATGGGGCCCCAGGATTTCTAGCGGCAGCCCTGCCCGCGATTACTCCCCGTAGAGAGAGAACAGCGGTCTGCTATTGTAGGAATCATTACATAGCGCCTGTGATCCTCCTATTTAGGATCACAGGTCTCTGTGTTGATTCCACAAGCCCATCCCCCTTACAGTTAGAAAACACTCCCTAGGCATACACTTAACAGTAATAACACATAAAATTGATGTGGCATATATATTCTCAAAGTTTAAATGAAGGAAAATATATATTTGCATTTTTTTAGGAGTACACTCCTACATGTACTGCCGCTTTAAATCCATGAATATAGAATCAGGTGTTCAAGATTAGATGCCAATGATTTGAACAACCTTATGGAGTATAGAGGTGAAATTTGTCTTATTTAAACTTCAAATATCGAGGGTCTAGTATTCTCTTTGCTATTACTTGCTTCTGGACCGGAAGGTTTTAACCCCTTAATGACCAGGCCATTTTTTTTATTCGGCACTGCGTTATTTTAACGAAAACTTGCGCGGTCCTGTGACGCTGTACCCAAATACAATTGATGTCTTTTTTCCCCCACAAATAGAGCTTTCTTTTGGTGGTATTTGATCACCTCAGTGGTTTTTAGATTTTGCGCTATAAACAAAAAAAAGAACGTCAATTTTGAAAGAAATGCCATATTTTTTACTTTCTACTATAAAACATTCCCAATAAAAAAAAATTAAAAAATCGATTTTTTTATCAGTTTATGGCGATTTGCATTCTGCTACATATTTTTGGTAAAAAAAAAAATCCCAAAAAACATATTTTAATTGGTTTGCGCAAAACTTATAGTGTTTACAAACTATGGGAAAGATTTTTGGAATTTTTATTTATTTTTTTGTTTTTATTAGTAATGGTGGCGATCAGCGTTTTTTAGCGGGACTGCGACATTGCGGTGGACAGATCGGGCCCCTAACTGATATTTTTGTCATTTTTTGGGGACCAGTGACATTAATACAGTAATCAGTGCTAAATATTATGCACTGTTACTGTATAAATGACACTGGCCGGGAAGGGGTTAACACTAGGGATGATCAAAGGGGTTCATGTGTACCTAAATGTGATTACGAACTGTGTATGGGAAGGGTTCTGTGACAGGCACAGAGAGATCGAAGTTTCAGCTTGGCTGAAACTCCTGATCTCTCCCTGACTGTCTGACAGAAGACTCGCCTGCTTTGTTTACATAAGCAGGTGGGTCTTTTGTCAGTTTATCTGACGATCGCGGGAGGAAGACGGCGATCGCCTGTGTTTAGACACAGTGGGAGTGCAGCTACGGCGGCACGCGCGCCGCCAAAACCTCGTGCGCAAAATCACGTAGTACTATGTGATTTTGCGCAGCCGAGCCTCTCTGCTGCAGTAATACTATGGTGGGCGGTCAGCAAGAGGTTAAAAACGACTTCTCCTTTTCAATCTGCAGCTGTTGTAATTTTCTGAAAATGCAATGCAATATGGCTACCTGGAGCTGTTCTGTACACAGAATGTGTACTGACCACACCCCAGAAAAATAATTTCCTGCTTGTGTGATTGGCTCACCAATTTTCCCAGAAGTCTGCTTTCTGGCATCCCCTGTAACAAAAATGTCATTTTTGGTGAGATACTTCCAATAGGAACACGTCTAAAGGGATGCAGACCCAGCAGCTTTCCTCATTAGAGCCCTCCAGCTGCCACAGCCTATAGATAATTATGAAACCACTCCCATTTGACCCACTCAGCACAGAGGAACAAACAATGATTTCTTCAGAATTACAAATTACAAAAGGTAGGAATCTGCAACAAAGTTTGTTAAAATCCTTGTAATGTACATAAATCACCCAGTGGGGAATGTTTATTTCTCAACAAAAGTGGAGTTACGCTTTAAGTTCTGCCAACAAAACCTAAAGGCTGTTTGTTACTATGGACAACTGCACTAGATTCTGTGTGCACAAGTTTTAGTAAATCTCTCGCAGAGTCTTTCATATAATTAATTTGTTTTCCGAATATAAGTGTATGTAATACCCCCCCCCCCCCTCAAAAAAAAAAAAAAAAAAACTTTCAACTATGTGTGCGTTGTCCATGAATATTCTTGATATTGTAGTCTGCATTCCTTTTCATTGCCTTCTTTAATGTCAGATACCTGGTTGATCCTCTCAGTCCCCCTTTTCCTTTGTTTAAACTGACCACGACAAGCACGGAAAGAGATCGGCATGTCTGTATCTCCCTTAGTCAGTGTGATGGGAGTCACTTTGGTTGGGGGGCCCGTGGAACACAGCTTACCTTAGAGAGGTTGAGACATCCCTCTCTCAGCCCCCTAGGCCCCTATTATGTTTAAGTCACCCTGTGCCTATTAGGGACACAGGGCGACCAAGGAAATAATGAACAGGTACTTATTGGACACTGAGACTATGGTCTGGATTACTTCAAATGGGACAGTAATATTTATCAACCATATTTTTGAAGAAATATATGAAGACTATTCCTTGTCTGTTTGATTCTGAACATGTTCATTGAAAGAGCTAATCGCATTGGCCTCTGTTCCATGCTACAGGCCTAGCTGCCTATTGCCAATAAGAGACTACTTCACAAAGTCAGACTCATAGCAGATGCTAATATCATCAGCTCAACCTCCTCTCTTCCACACATTGTTGAATATGCTGATTTACTCACCTGTTATCTACTGTGGGGATGTGTTTTCACTTATAATAATGTGTATTGTACTTCAGGAGCTAGATGACAGAGGTCTTCTAGTTAATTGGCTCAGGTTGATTGAATCACTGTCATCTACTAGTTACTGGTGGGAAAATAGAATTCTGTTTGTGTTGGTGGCACCTTAGATAATTAGTTCAGGGTTATTATATTTCTGTGTACAATTTCATCTGCATATGACAATGTAATCAGGCACCTGACCTGGTGGGGTAATCTGATCAGGAGGGGGATGTCCATCCTGTATATATTCAGTGTCAATTTGTTCAATAAAGGTCCTAGTTCTAAACAAGCTAAGTTCTATCTAGTTTTGTATAGGGGGGGGGGGGGGGAGGGTGGCTAGAATATCTCATATCTATGTTCAGACTTCAGGAAGGGGTTTTCTGACGGAAGCCCACAAACACTGTGTGGGTTGAGGTTCCTTACAGTCAGGTATTGGTCATGTCCTCTGCCCAGCCCTGCCTTCTTGATTGACAGGGGCTCCAGGCGGAGCTCCGCTGTCAAACCGCATATACAAGGAAAAGGCATATCCTTGGAGAACGTGGTGTACACAGATACATTCACGGTTTGTGTGTGATATAATGTGCCCATCCCCAGCTTAAAAAAGCTTTTAAAAAATGTAAAAAGGATTTTTTTTTTTTTAAAATAAATGCTAAAATGCTCCCTACATATGTATGTAATTTATGCGTCTTCACTTGTACTTTAATGTTAGTTTAATGCTATTTTATAAATAAAACACAACTCTACCTCCCCTCTTTTCTACTCTGTCTTTCCTGTATAGTGTGTACCCTGAACCATGTCTCTGCAGTTGCAATAACGTTTAAATTTCTCGGGTCATAAGAGCTGTCAGCTCACAAAACTTGTTAACTAAGTTACAAGCCTTGGTGCGAATTCATGTCTTCCATACATGGCCTGGTGCGCAGTAATCTTATTCCATGTTCTTTTATGGTCTGTCTATGTTAATTTATTCATTTTTTTTTAATTTCTGTCCTGTTTTACCAATATAATATCCTCAGGTGCATGTGTTGCATTGAAAAAAGTAAGCCACAATACTAATGGCACAGCTGTATGGTCCTGTATTATTGAAGGGTCAATTAAACATTTTAATTAATATGGCTGAACAGTTTAAAACATTTGTTGTTCTAAGGTTTTGTTTCCTTTGCTTTCCTGTAATCAGAATAAAATTTCCTGCTGATTAATGTATTGTATGTCCGAGATTGGGTGGCTGGCTGAAGGACAGTATTGGGGGTTGTTGGAATATTTATTTCAGAGTTTCATCCACTGTTATGATGGGTTGCAGCTTTTTGATTATCATTATTTTATTTCCTAATGTTGGATTGTATGTCATTACTAGAGGTATAGAGCTATATTTTTTCTTTATTTAGATTTTCTTTTTAGGTTTTCAAGATAGTGTTTGTTTGTACTGATGGTTTTGTTCATGTAACCTTTTTATGAAAGGACTGTTAATATTCTGTTATGTTTATTTCTGTCTTCCGGGTTAGAGCATTTGAGATAATATTTTGCGACCGAAGTGTATATGGCTTGTTTGGTGAATGGTGGGGGAAAGCTGGGACTGTGGAGATAGTTGCATAGATCAATGACTTTCCTTGATATTGAGGTGTGCAATTTGTCATCCCCGATTCAAGTTAACGTGTGCTTACATTGTTCCTGTTTACTCTTATTGATGGATCAAATATATTAAGCATTGAGTGAACATTTCTTTGATTTTCTTCCCCATTTATAAGGTAAAGAGACACGCTATTAGGTGGGCAGTGTAGCCTACTGGACTAGATTCATACCAGGATGAAAAGCAAACCCAATCAACAGCCAGGCTTTGCAAACTGAGTCGCTTTAAATTTGAAACTTTCCTGTTAGCTTGGACTTTACCTATAAATATCTTCTGATATTGCAAGGATTTCTCAATCCCCTTATGGTTACCGTGGAAACAATTTGAAATTTAACATTTATACTTATTGGATTTCTTGTGCTTTTTCTTAACCTCTTCATCTTTTGCCTTCTGTGTCCTCCTAGCATCTATCGAACAGTTGAAAAACTCTATGTCTTATGCAGCAGATAGTTGGGTCGTGTACACAGCCATGTTTAATACTTTACAAAGCACTGAGGTGATCTTTAAAGTAACCTTGTAATGTTTGGTATATAGCAATAGCAGGCTTTTCCCGGTTTGTGCTGTTATTTCCTTTAGCAGGCCTGCTAGTCATTTTGTCTTGCATAATGAGAGAATAGACCGTGAATACTAGTTTCAGGCATTTCCCGAAACCTAGGTATTATTTTGAATGCACTGAATGTGGCAAGCACAAGACATTCACTGCAGGTGAATCAATCTCTATAATTTAAACACTTGCACCAGGAACATACACCTGCAGTAGATTTTCAGTGAATGTCACATTCACTACTTTATAAATACACTATATGACCAAAAGTATTGGGACGCCTGCCTTTACACGCACATTAAATTTAATGCCATCCCAGTCTTATATTGAGTTGGCCCACCCTTTGCAGCTATAACAGATTAAACTCTTCTAGGAAGGCTGTCCATAAGCAAGATCCATAAAGACAAGGATGAGCGAGTTTGGTTTGGAGGAACTTAAAAGGCCTGCACAGAGTCCTGACCTCAACCCAATAGACCTTTGGAATGAATTTGAGTGGAGACTGCGAGCCAGGTCTTCTCATCCACATTAGTGCCTGACCTCACAAATGTGCTTCTGGAAGAATGGTCAAACATTCCCATAGACACACTCCTAAACCTTGTGGACAGCCTTCCTAGAAGAGTTGAAGCTGTTATAGCTGCGAAGGGTGGGCCAACTCCATATTGTACTCTAGGGACTAAGACTGGATGCCATTAAAGTTCATATGCGTGTAAAGGCAGGTGTCCCAATATTTTTTTTTTAATATAGTGTATATCTGCAGTGTTCATAAAGCCATTATTTACAGCTCCCTTGGAAATGTATATGATACTCCATGACATTATTAAAAGTGGAATCATACCCTTAGAAAACTGTTGGGAAGTAGACTATTTCCCCTTCTGTACTGCTTGGACATGATTTCATGACTTAAAAAAATCAACCCCACCATTGTAGTGCTTGGTGCTTAGCTTTAATGATCAGATTGTGGAAAAGATCTTCAATTGCTTAGCAATGTTCATCTTGAAAGATAATTTGCAATCACCTCAGGGAAACTGAACATATACAGTATGTGATTCAAAAATCACTTGGTAGAGTACCAATAAATCATACACACACACACACTTAAGAGGATAGAATGAAAAAAAAAAACACATTTTATTAACTGATAACAGATGACAGAGTACAGAAAATAGCAGTCTCTGGTTTCATTATCTATTCCTTAACGAGTCCCTGACTTGCAATCCTCTCATCCTGCAAGCCACTGAATTTTGATGACCATGATGGCATTTCTCCAATAGAACCTCTTGGAAGCACCCGTGCACAAGCTGAATAAATAAACACGGAGTAAGGCCCCGTTCACACTGGGGCGACGCTACTTCCCGGGGCGACCTCCAAGGTCACGGCACGCTGCTCGCACCGCGACCTCGGAGCGGCCGGCACGGACTTCATAACATTGAAGTCTATTCAGGTCGCTCCAGGTCGCCCCAAAGAAGCTCCGGACCCTTTTTCTAAGTCGGAGCGACTGGTGTCGCTCCTATTAGAATGGGTCCATAGCTTCTCAATGCAAGGCGACCTGTCAGGCGACCAGGTCGCCTGACAGGTCGCCCCAGTGTGAACGGGGGCTTAGAGTCCATTCACACTGGCACAACTTGTCAGGCGACTTGGTCAGCCTGACAAGTCGTGCACCGTCGCTCCCACTGTGTAGTACAGGAGCCGTTCTAATAGGAGCGTCACAAGTCGCTCCGACTTAGAAAAAGGGTCCTGTACTACTTCGGGGCGACCTGGAGGCAACTTGCATAGACTTCCATTATGTGAAGTCCGTGCAAGTCGCGCTGCACGCGACTTCACAGGTTGCCCCCGAAGTCGGAGCGACCGAATGTGAACGGGGGCTACCTGCTTCTTGCAGTTTACTAAACAGGTTCAAAGTTAGATGCCGAACGAGTTACAGCTGATACTGTATGCTAACTAATGCATACCTTCAAACTTTCTGAGATGAAAAGAGGGACACACTTTTAAAAACAAATCATGTAAATAAAGGATATACCCCTTCCAGGCCCCCAGTTATGTGGACCACTTTTCATTTATATTGGCTTTTCAAAAATAACAAATGCAATAATTTTGAGGTTTAATTAAATGTTTAGTATAGTTTAGTTTAGTATAACACTTTTGGTAGTTAAACAGTACATTTCTTATAAAGGTTTGGTCATCAGGGTAAAAAAGGGGACGATTGAGGAAGAAAGTGTCACGTACCTGGTAGGTAGAGCCTGAATGTGCGGAGGAAGGCCTCACTTACACCTCTGACTCAGAGCCCCTGATAGAGTAAACAGGAAGCGCAGAGTGCAGAGTCGCATGAGTGCCGGTGGACGTGCAGGCTGCAGGACTGCTGGTAGCGTAGAGCTCCAGACGGAGGCAGGTGTCCTGGGAGTAGTTGGATCAATGCAGCAACTAGGGAGCCTCGAGGAATACTTGAAGGTAAGCAGAGTCAGACAAGCCGGGTCATACACATAGAGGTCAGATCAGGTACAAGTGGAGAGACTGGAGAATGGTCAAAGAACAAGCTGGGGTCGGTGCAGGCAGAGAACTGGAGTGGTCAAAGGCAAGCCGGGTCAAGATCTCAGGAACAACACAGGTAACAGGAAGCAGGACTGGCATGGAACACTGTAGACGAGACAGCAGTGATCCTGGGAGCAGATCTAGCTTAAATAGGCCTCTTGATGCTTAACTGTCATCAGATGCGCAGCACACTCAATTCACATGCTGGGGCTTTCACATTTGCCAATTAACCAATTAGCTTTGCGAAATTAAAGGGACAGGACCTTGCCTGCGGTTGCCAACTTGTCTCCTGGCAGGACCTTCCTGACAGAAAGAGACTGTGATATTTTGTTCCAAAACAGGAATAGTCCTTCAAAATGAGTAACAGTTGGAATTTCTGGTGACACAAGAGCGCTAGTTGATGTAAACCCTCACATATAGCGGTGGGTTTGGTTTTGCCGCTTGACCCTTTGCATTGCCTACTGGGCCTGCCATTCCCTAAGGTTTCTAAGATGGCAACCAAACTGATTTCTTTCCTCCTCTTGGCAGCTAAGAGGGCTATCCCAATGTGTTGGTTACAGCAACCCCACCCTGATAAATCCCTTTTCCTGAAGCTGGTTTCGGAGATTCGGGAGATGGAGTCCTTGATGGCAAAGGTACATGATGAACTTATTAAGTTTAATACTGTCTGGGATGACTGGGACTATGTTTTGAACTCTGCCTGATCTCATGGTTTCTTCTTGGATGTAAGCTTTTTACAATTGCTGCTTTGCTACCTACCCACAGTTGATGCAGTTCTGTACTGTTTGATTTATTATTTATGTAGATGTATTGTTTTTTGCCTCTTTGCTCTTTCATAGGGGGCACCTCTCCCTCTTCTGTTTGTTTTATGCCATTGCATTATTCCTGTTATGTGATTATCTTTTGTGCAAATAAAAAATATAATTTAAAAAAAAAAAAACCCTCACATATACCCATTAAAGTGAACAGCCTCAGATGATACACAGAGATTAAACAAATCTCCCTAAATAAGTGCACAAATTCGAACCTTTCTAACCCATTTAACAAAATCATCAAATCTTCTGTAATGTGCTCCACTTAGGTGTAGAATTTCACTTTGAACTCCACCTTATATCCATAGCTCTCTTTATGTATTATATGTGCAAAAAATAAGGTGAGAGTACATCTAATACCTACAGAAAATTATGGAAATAAGGTGGAGTTGAAAGTGAACCATGCCATTGCCTGGAGAGATTGACATTTAGGAGGTTAAAACAGGCAGTGAGGAAATGTGATATCCCCTCCTCACTGCCTGTCAAATGCCTGTGAAAAGTGACCTGAGCATGGATCACTTTTCAGTGGAGTTCTGCAAATGCATACAATCCTTTTGGTTCACACGGTGTTCTGTAGTTTGGCTGCAGTGCTGGTGTACTCAGTTTTTCTTAGTTGCAGTCCCATAGACTTATTTTTATTTTTTCCTGCTGTTTTTTTTTATAAAGTACATCAAAGTTGCAGCGCTTTTTTGATCATTTTAACCACTTAAGGACAGTTTTACCCCCTTAATGACAAGGCCATTTTTTTGCGAAACGGCACTACGTTAGTTTAACTGACAATCAGTTGTGCAACGCTATAACCAAATAAAATTGATGTCCTTTTTTCCCCACAAATAGAGCTTTCTTTTGGTGGTATTTGATCACCAATATTTTTTACTTTCTGCTGTAAAACATTCCCAATAAAAAAAAATAAAAATGAAAAATCTAATTTTTTCATCATTTTAGGCCAAACTGTATTCTGCTAATTTTTTTTGGTAAAAATGATCCCAATAAGTTTAAGTGTATATTGATTGGTTTGCACAACATTTATAGTGTCTACAGACTAGGGGAAAGATTTATGTCATTTTTATTTTTATTTTTTTACTAGTAATGGGGATGATCAGCGATTTTTAGCGGGACTACAACTTTGTTGGCGGACAGATTGGACACCTGAAACTTTCAGGGAACCTGTGACATTAATACAGTAATCAGTGCTAAAATATGCACTGTTATTGTACTAATGTAATGACACCGGCAGGGAAGGGGTTAACAGCAGGAGCGATCAAAGGGTTAAGTGTGTCCCTATGGGGTGCTTTCTAACTGTGTGGGGGATGGACTCACTAGATGAAAACAGAGATCTGTGTTCCTAAATAGCAGGAACACAAGATCCCTGTGCTCATCTGTGACAGAATGGCGGTCTGCCTTGTTTACTTAGTGAGCGATTGCGGGTTGCCGACGGACATCGCGTCCCCCGTACCTGCTGTTTGGCTTTCCTGCTGGCCAATTGGCACACGCCCCTGTTGTCTATTACATGAAACGACGTACAGGTACGTCGTTTTGCGTAATAGAGCCGATCTGCCGCAGTCAAACTGCGGTGGCTGGTAAGCAAGAGGTTAAATGTACAACCTAATAGAAGTCTATGGGACTGGGGGTAACATGCAGGAAGACTGCAAGTACACCAGCGCTGCAGCCAAACTGGAGCACACTTCATAGGACCAGGTACTGCACAGGCTGCTGAAATATAACTCAGATATGGAAATAGGGGAAGGGAGAGGAATTTGGGAGAGAGCAGTAAGGGAGGGGGAGGAGAGGCCGGTCACTGCTCACTTACTTGAAAAGGTCCCAGGAGGCTCTCTGACTCAGGTAATGCATGGCTTTATGTTTAGGATGTGACTGCCCGCTGTTCTATTCACACGTTCCCGCCCACACAATCCTCATTACAGAAAGAGACATGGGCTTCCTGGAGTGTGGGCGGGAACAGGGAGAGAGGGGCGGGAGGAGGCAGAACTTTTCCAGCCAGCCTCACCATTCATGTGGAGGGGGCTGTGCTATGTATGGAACGCAGACACTCAGCCCTGTGACAGGTGCAGCCAACTTCCCTGACACAGGACACATCGCTGACTTGCAGCACGAGCGTTCCTGCACCCCTCCGACACCGCCTAAACATTAGACTCGGCCAGCTCCGGATGTGCACATGTGCAGTTCCCAGCTGGCGGCACAGCAGCCTTTTTATGGGAATTAGAGCAGCCCAGGGGGAAAATGCATCCTTGCCCCCCAGCCCAGTCCGCTCCTGCTTTAGCCAAATAGAAATCATCCAGTTAGAATTTATATCTACTTGAAAGGGGTTGTAAAGTCAGAAGGTTTTTTTTTATCTTAAAGAGGAAGTAAACCCTCCTCTGACACTTTTACCTATAGGTAAGCCTATGATAATGCTTACCTATAGGTACTGTAAATATCTCCTAAACATGTACCGTTTAGGAGATATTTACCTTACATGCAGCCAGTGACGTCACTGGCGCATTGCGCTCTGAAGGAACGGCCGCTGGTGCCGTTTCTTCAGAGACCCGTGCCGTGACTGTTGGCTCCCGCGCACGTGCACGGGGGGTGACGTCACCGCGGCTCCGGTCAATCAGATGGCCGGATGCCGCGATCCCGGAAGACGGGCGACTGGACATGTTGCCATCATAGAGGTGAGCGGACGGCACGACGGGGGCTTGTTCTAAGGTAAGTATTTCATAATGAGCTAGTATGCGATGCATACTAGCTCATTATGTGTTTATCTTTCAGCTTGTAAAAAAAAAAAAAATTTTAACGGAGTTGACAACCTCTTTAATGCATTCTATGCATCAGGGTAAAAAGCCTTCTGTGTGCAGCAGCTCCCCTCAGCCCCCTTAATACTTATCTGAGCCCACTCTCTATCCAGCAATGTCTATGAGTGCCTCAGCCATCTGGGACTCTCCCACCTGATTGGCTGAGACACAGCAGTGGCACAATTTGCTCCCGCTGTCAAACTCAGCCAATCTAGAGAGAGAGGAGGCAGAGCTGAACGGCAGCTCTGTATCTGAATGGATAGACGGAGCTGCAGCTCGGCTCGGGTGCCCCCATAGCAAGCTGCTTGTTATGGGGTCACTCAACAGGAGGGAGGGGCCAGGAGCTCCAGCCAGGGATCCGAGAAGCACCCCGGCTGCTCTGTGCAAATCCAACTGCACAGAGGTGTTAGGTATATTTGTTATTTTAATAGAAAAATAAACAAGACTTTACAATAACTTTAGTATAAGCTTTTGTGTATTTTGTGTTCTATTTTATAGTGTTCTGCAATAGCAATTAATGTTAGAAATCTCTTCTCCGCAGCTGAGAACAATTCCCTATGAAAAGGAGTCGGGGATTAACTGGTGCTCCCTGCTGGATTTAACTGCATTTGTTTGTAACAGCTTTCTTGTTATTAAGATACCAAAGGAGATGATTGTATAAATCAGATTTCCCTCTACATCTTATAAATATTCCTGAATTATTTTTTTGTCCTGATAGAAAAAATACAAAAGAGTCCGGGTCTATAAAGATACAAAGATTATGAATGGATTTTGTTTTTTCCCTAAAGCTGCTGTCCTTTATCTCTATTCCATCCTAACACACTTCATTTCATTTTTTTTTTTTTTTTTCTCCAGACTCTTCTTCTGGCAGTCCTTCTCTTCCAATCCCTCTAAATAAATGTGACTGCAGGGAGCAGACAGAATTTTTAGCATGACTTTGGAGAGTGTGAAATGAGCTGTGCTGCTTGGGGGGCCCCCGTACAGCCCCTTACTGTGCTCAATCTATAATAACGCCTTCCCTCCAAGGCTTCATTGCTTATTCCATTATTTCCACACCTGTCAACCACTGCAAATCTAGAGGGTGACAATGGAGAGAAGTATTTAAATGTATTCCCTAGAGGATAAAAACCCATGGTGTGGTTGTACTGTGTGCTGGCAGCATCACCAGAAAGTCCACCTCCCTCTCAATTATGTTCTCCCTCTCTAAGCATCTATACATGCATTCGTCTGTTGGAGTGCACTTCTGTTGGACAGCTGGAGCCAAAGTATTCTTCACGGTGGTCAAGGGAGACAAGAATGTGAATTTCTACAGGTAACAGTC
The DNA here is from genome assembly GCF_965119305.1 of Pelophylax lessonae. Classification (NCBI taxonomy): domain Eukaryota; kingdom Metazoa; phylum Chordata; class Amphibia; order Anura; family Ranidae; genus Pelophylax; species Pelophylax lessonae. The sequence goes on from NC_138771.1 coordinate 447,452,782, forward strand.
AGCATCCTTTTTTTTTTGTTCTCTCTCTATATACTTTTATATAGACAGATCTTTCCAGGAATCCTTAAACTGCAACCTCTTGACACAGCCACATGGAGCAGGGAATGGAGATGCTCTGTGATCAGAGAATACAGTAACCCTCTTAATGCCAATGATTTGTTTTTTGTTTTTTTTTCTTTTTTTCTTTTTATCATTTTCTTATTTCTTTTTGGAGCAAAAAGAGTCACAGATTTTTCTGATATGGGAAGTCTTTACATATGGGCTTACATTTTTGCAAAATGTATTTCCAAGTGTTTGATGGCTATGTGCCTGTGTGTTTCAAGAATCAGATCGCAGAAGGATAATGTGAAAATCTTTTTTTTTTTTTTAACAAGTTGTACATATTCATTCATACTTGTAGCAATGCTGCCCAGTTGTGGGAATGCACATGTCAGGGAACATGCATGTATTGAGGCAGTGGGTAAGTGATTTTTAATTTTTTTAGGCTTAATTAATAACACATTGAAAAGTAAAGAGGCTGTATAGAGATTGCAGTAACTAATAGCAAGCTTTAACACATTGTAAAGTAAAGAGTCTGTATAGAGATTGCAGTAACTAATAGCAAACTATCGGCATTCTTGTAGCTGATCTAAATACTGTAAACTGTAATATGTTTGTTGGGGGGTTATAGCACTTTGTACTGCTTTATTACATAAGACTACATTTATGTATCTGCGTCTGCTAAATTAATTAGGAAACATTTGATTTCAATTGTATGGGTGCATTACTAAAAAATAGATTTTTTCATGTTTTGTTAGTACATATGATAGCACACTATGATTTTTGTACTGCCTTCATTTTCTACCGTAGCAAACAGATGGAAGAGAACAGGTGAGATAGTAAAACTTACATTGGATGCATGTAAAAGAGGTTACCATGAATTAATAGCAGAGTTGTTGAGGTCACTGGTGAAATACATCAGATAAAGCAGGGCCACTCACCTTATTATGAACAGTTTAGTGGCTTTTGATGGCATATGTCATAATAGCATGTAATCCACAGTGCAGTTATTAACTCTTTGTAGACTAGAAAGTCTGTGGATAATTCACATTTGATTTCCATTGCTATAGCATTTCCAGGGTTCTTGCCTGTGGCCAAAGCGGTGTAGCTTCTCAGGCTAAAGAAAACCTGTCATTTTAGGAAGACGTGAAGATCAGGAAAAGTCAAAAGGGCATACTAATTCCAGGTCAGTGATCTAAAGCTAACCTCTAGTCAGCCAATTAAAAATATGTATTGTGCGTTCTCCCCCTCCCTTCCCCCCAGATAGTAAGGGTAAAAATCTTAAAGCAGAACTTTACCCAAAAGGGAAAGTTCCACTTATTTGCCCCCCCCCTCTCCTCTTTAAAATGTTGGTACCTTTTTGTTTTGGAGGTTGGGAGGGAGTGGGTACCTGGTTTTGACAGGTGCCCACTTCCACTTCTGCCTTGATCGCCTAGGGCATCCACGTGGAAGCCCCCCCCCCCCTTTCGCCTACAGTCTTCTGGAATACATCACAGATCCAAGAAGACTGTGGGACCATTAACAAAACGCAACGCCACTCTTGCATGGACAATGGGAAGCCAGCTGTGAAACCGCAAGGGTTCACAGCTTGTTTTTCCTTAGTTAGGATGCTGATGCTAAGGACCCAAAGAACTGGCTCGGGTGAGGACAGTGCTCGACCCCTGGACAGGTAAGTGTCCTTTTATTAATCATCAGCAGCTACAGTATTTGTAGCTGCTGACTTTTAATTTGTTGGGGGGAGACTGAAGCTCCTCTTTAAGATAGTCGAAGCTGGGGTGTAAAGAGTAAGAATACTTACCTTATTCTTCCCCAAGACTTGGCTATTCTACAAACCCGCTGATCTTCTCTGGCCATGCAGCTGTCCATTTGTCAAAGTCATCACATATAATGGAGGATCAGCTCTGTCTGTGAGGATTTTGAGGGCCCACCCAAATTCTGGGAGTAGAGAAGACTGAATGCCAGGTGAGCAAGGAATAAGGTAAGTATCCTTTACTATACCCTCCTTAAAGCCCCATTCACACATCTGCTTTGCGCTCATGCACATTTTTCGCAATTTTATTGTGTGTTTTTCACACGACAGTATAGGGTAGCTAATTAACTTTAATGGGCTACCCTACGTGTGATCAACACACCAAAGAAATGTCCACATTTTTTACTGCATGCTTTGGCACATTTTTCATGTGTTCTGTCACATGACAAAATGGGCGTATGTTAACTGCGTTTGGGGTGCCATTAAAAATAATGGCACAGCAAGTGTGATGCACATTTTTCACGAGTTCTTTGAACAAACATTTCTGCTTGCATTTATGGAACACTCAGGTGTGAAGGGGGCCTTCACTAAACAAGCATTTTAGCCTTACTATCTGGTGAAAGAGGGAGACATACAATACCTTTTTCTAAATGCTGACCAGAGTTCAGATTTGAAGTACTGAAGTCAGTTGCTCAACCTTAGAGCCAGGCAGCTAGCATTTTTAGAAGTTGAGGTCTACAATGGTAGCCATATGTTTCTATCCTGACAATTTATAGTCACAAAGGGGAGGTGGGACATGACCTTCTATTGACATGTCTATTGCGTGTCTGTCATATATGATTGTATGCTCAGCTCATTAGAACATAGGGGTTTATGTGAGTGAAGTAGAAAGGAGGAGGGAGCAGACAACAGCCTGATACTAGGTCATTTCCCGGAGAAACAATAGCGTTTGGAGATGTTTTCAAACCTGTCAAATTGATCTTCTCCCCCAGAGAATAGTCAGCCAGGGGGCATCCATTGTTATCTAATGTAGACAGAAATGTTCCGATTGAACAATGATTACCTTATGTCTATGGCCAGATTTAACATGGCAAATCCATTTATTTGATTAAATCTTAAGAGCTAAACTACTTGAACGCTTTTGATATCATGCTACTTAGCTACTTAACCTCTACTTGGCTGTGATTTCATTAGAAACACACTGAAATCAGTCACCGTGAGGTTTAAGTGGAACTAAAGGCAGGAATATTTGCCTCTGCTCCTCATGCCAATGTCCATGAGAACCGTCACAGGTGCTGGCATCTTCCCCCCAGATTTTTCCAGGTGTCAGTCTTCGCCCTTCTTGATTGGCTGGTGCAGGATGACATTAGTGCTGTATATGCATGGGATTCTGCCTGTTTGGCAATATTTATTTTTAATTTAGTTCTACTTTAAATCATTCTTTAGCATAAGATTAAAATTGCCCATGTAGTTTAACCTTGAGGTTACATTAAAACTTGCATTCTTGCATTTAGCTTTTCTAAACGCAGGAAAAGATATTTGAGAAGTGTAAACACTTTTTATGCTTCTCAGATTACTTTTTCCTGCATTTAGATGTTTCTACTTTAAATGCAGGTTTAGCCGCGCATAGAGTTTCTAATCAGTTCCTGGACACACCATATTCTATTCCCCCAAAACACATGTAAACTGATGGCACTTAAAAGCAGATTAGCACTCAATTTGAACGATATCATTAAAAAAATCATTACATGGGTACTGTATATATTGTATGCATTTCGACATGCCCTTCAAATGCATATAAATGAAGGCTTGACACTGCCAGTGTAAATGAAGCCTAACAAGGGACATAAATGGTGCAAACAATATATACTTTATGTGTCTGCAAAGCACATTTTTTCTGTTCAGCTGCTACAGAGGTAAAGTATGGAGAAGATAATGGATTGTATCCAGCAAGTAAAACATTCTTGCACATCAGCACATATCTAATTTTTCCTAATATTATTATTATTATCATATTTAGTCTTGGTGACAGTTAATTAATAATAGTTAGGTTAAACATATTAAAGCACAACTCAGTGTCCTTGATTCCCCACTTTTCCCCCCTTTCTTGCTGCACCCCAGCATGCTTAAAAAAAAAAAAAAAAAAAATATACAGAAAGTATACATACCTTTTTACAATGGGTCATTCATTTTATTGTGTGACATCACAGGTCCTCTTCTGTCCTCAATGGTGAGCAGGTCCTGGATGCTGCACAATAGAGGTAGCACTGATTGAGAAAATGGACTGAATGATGGTAGGTGTCATTCACCGCAGAACATGGTATGTATTGCAGAAATCTTCAGTACTGCAGGCATATTAACTAGTATTAATTATATATTATATTAACTGAATATTAACTAGTTTAACAAATGCAAAGTTTCAGGGAAAACTACACTTTAATGAATTGTAGTGCATACAAACACAATATAATAACCAAAAAATGTTGCACGTTGGTGGAATGGTGACACACTGCAAAATAATAAATTATCCGTAGAAAAGGCTTTAAAAGTCTTACCTGTTTTGGGTTAAACAGGAGGTCTGGTGCTAGAATTATTGCCCTGAGTGATTCTGATGTTCATGGCGATATGCATATGCCTGCAGGATCACATGTGTATACATTTGCATTTGCACCAGGGGACAGGGACACTCTAAATGTTTTATTATTTATTTATATATTTTTTTATTAAACTTTCTTTTACAGTTTTTTATTATAGAATTTTATTGCTATCACAAGGGATGAATAACATCCCCTGTAATAGCATCTGCCATGACAGGTCCTCTTTCTGGAGCAATCTGGGGTCTACCAACTGAACTTTGATTGACCGCCTTACAATCCAGTAACACCTTGAAAACAACAAAACCGAACCCAGAAGTGATTAAATCCTCCAAAACAACACAGAGGGAACAACGGAAGTTCCTTTCATCCTGTCTACGGCATCTAATGCAATAAAGCCCCGTACACACGTACGGATCGTCGTCATACAAACGTTCGTCTTTTCTCCCCGGGATGTCGGTGTCTGTTGAAAAGTGCAAAGACAGCACAAGGACAGCACAAGAATTTTGTCCGCAGACTTCAGCTGACTGCAGAAGTGATGTCATGTAATGGTTAGCTTTCCCTGTGTTTTTTATTTTCTGAGCATGCCCAGTCTTGCAAATCTGCGGTCTGTCGGCTGATTTCTGTACTGACAGGCGAACAATCGTCCGTTCTGGTGTCCGCAGACAAAAATTTTCATGTTTGCAAGAAAGACTCTTGTCCGCGGATTGTGCGCAGACAGCTGTCGGAGGCACCATACTAACACGCGTACAATCGGCAGATCTTTCGTCCGCCGACGTTTGTATGACGACGATCCGTACGTGTGTACGGGGCTTAAGTTGCATTAGTACCAGGCCTGTTAAAGGCTTCAGGTGGCAGGGGTAGAGGGACTTGTAAAAGTGATTTAGAGGCTGCATAGCCGCTCGGTCACTTTTATTTTGTAGGGAGCTGTTTGCTGAAGAAAATTATATCTGGATAATGGCTGCAGCTATGGTCATGGTCCAGATATCATGGCTCCTGTCTGAGGACGTACAGGTAGGTACATCTTAAAGACGGGAAGTAGATAAAGTGTCTCTATAAGCCAAAAACAGATGAAAGTAAAAATATTTTTTCAAGTTAAGTAGGAGGATGCTGCCCTCTGTCAGCTTTTTATTCCTGTATGTTTTTTTTTTGTTGCAGATATTCCCTCACTTCCTGTCTGATCAAAGGTTGACCACAGAAAGTGAGGAAACATCTCTCTAATAGAGCCCTGGATCACAGAAAAACTTAGCAGGGGTTCTAATCTTTCCGCATTCAATCCAGAATTTTTTTTAAAAAGTTTGGGGTATCAATACACTCCTTTTTTATGAAGTTGAAGTTGGACTTAATATAGGCAAGTAACCCCTGCAATTATAATGAGATCTAAAGGACCCCAAACTAGGGAAAATGGGGATTCATGCTGAGTTCATTGTCATCCCCATTTTTACAAAATTCGGAAGTCAGAGACAAACTGGTCAGATTTGAATCTCTTGACTACACTAGGCATTCCTGCTCACTGCACCTTTCACAGGATACAGACCTGGTGTCATTAAACCCCATTAGCAGGGTCCTTAAAGTGTAGATAAACTGTAACAAAACAATTCTCTTTCTTGCTCCATTTTGGTCTGTTAACCACTTAAGCCCCGGAAGATTTTACCCCCTTCCTGACCAGGGGGTATTTTGCGTTTCGGTACTGCGTGACTTTAACAGCCTATTGCGCGGTCGTGCAACGCTGTACCCATACGAATTTGACGTCCTTTTTTTCCCACAAACAGAGCTTTCTTTTGGTGGTATTTGATAACCTGTGCGATTTTTTGATCATGCGCTATAAACAAAAAAAGAGCGACAATTTTGCAAAAATAACAATATTTTTCACATTTTTTTATATGAAATTCCCCAAAAAAAATGTAAAAATCTAAATTTTTTTACATTTCCGGCCAATTTGTTTCCTGATACATATGTTTGGTAAAAAAAATAGCAAAAAGCGTATTTTGATTGGTTTGCGCAAAAGTTATCGCGTTTACTAACAAAGGGAAAGATTTTTGTCGTTTTTTTTTTTTAACGCGTAATGGCGGCGATCTGCGATTTTTTTTGCGGTACTGCGACATTGCGGCAGACAGATCGGACCCTTGACTGACATTTTTGACACTTTTGGGGTTACCAGTGACATTTCTACAGTAATCAGTGCTATATATATGCACTGTTACTGTAAAATTACACTGGCAGTGAAGGGGTTAACTTTTTTTTGAGAGGGAGGGGCTGTGTGTGTCCCTAGGGGCGTGCTTCTAACTGTGATTGGCTGTGGCTTGAGATGTATGAACAGTGATCAACGGTCCTACATGGTAGAACCGTATGATCATCATTCATACACCGGGGAGAATGACAGGCGGCTTGTTTACATTAGCCGCCTGACTTTCTCCCTCTGCAGCGGCGATTGCGAGTGACCGGCCTACGATCGGGTCCGCCGGTCACACGTGGGGGGGGGGTCCGTGACAACTCGGGAGCGGGAGCGCGCCTCCGGGGGCACGCGCTCGCTCCCTAGACCCTCACAGGCTAGCGACGTAGACCTACGTCACTCTGCCTGTGAGGGGCTGACCGCCGCAGTAAATAGTCGTACGGCGGTCGGCAAGTGGTTAAATATACCATTGAAAGTGCTTTATTATATCTGTTTGACAAGTACAAAAAAAAAGAGCTGTTAAGATTCTGTACTTTGTGCTTTTGGACTGTTATCAGTTTGCATTGCTATCTGCTATTTACATGGAATACAAAACACATCCCCTGTTATGGATGTAGCACCCTACAGGTAGGTGTTAGGTAAATGCATAGAAGGCCTTGTCTACCTAACAGCAGGGCCATGTTTCTTTTGTCAGATAGGTTGTCATGGCTCCCTAGTGTGTCTCCTGAGAAGGGGGAGTCTCCCCATTGACTCTATCGGAGGCTTCTGATAGGGCAGTGGCGGATTCTGCCGCAGAGTATTCTGGGGAAGGGTATAAGTCTGAAGGGAGCGAATGACTTCCAGTGTGCCGAGAACCAGCGGAGAGCGAGAGGGGTCCAGTCCCAGGAAAGCCTACACAGGTTGTGAGTACTGAGGATTGCCCCTGGGGGTCTGCCTGAAGTGTTAGAGGAGACCACTCCGGAAGAGGTTCTGGGATCCAGTGTCAGCTAGCTGTAAAGGGGGTACCTTGGTTGAGGACCCTGAAGTGACAGAGGGGGTGCATAGTCAGTGGACCATGAAGAGCTAAAAGTGTAAAGGGGGCACCTGCAGTTTGGGCCCTGAATTGTACAGAGTACCAGTTGAGAGTTGCAGCCATACAGGAATTCACAACAAGCTACCTCAAGCCAGTGCAAGGCTGGAGGGAGTAGTCAGTGACTTTGCAGTGCAGCAGTGTCAGTAGTTCAATACTCCACAGTCCTGAGTCTTCTGGACTTAAAGTCGAGGATTCAGCACTTCTTTCAAGTTACAGTGTGTTCTAAGCGTCAGTGAGCGTTGACTAGCGTCGGCTGGCGTCAAGGCAGCGTTAACAGACATTTTTCTGGATAAAGTCCCAAGTTGTTCTTAGTTGAGCCTAAATGAGTATCCCACTCATTCCCTTCTCCCGTCCCCTTAACTACAATAAAACAACAAAACAAAGATGCTGGAGTTGTTAATGTCTCAGTTCTCACACCCAGGATCGAAGCTTACATGGGCTGGAGAGGTAACCGGTAACAATAGCAGACCCACATTAGGCCCAATGCCTGGAAAACCTGCTACATGGAGAAGAGATGGCTGTGTTATATAGTCCTCATTAATAATAAATATTTACACGAATGTACAAGAGAATAGCAATCAGTTTGGAACAAAACATACCTAGGCTACATTAGTTCTTCTAAGGAGACAAGGCAGACAATCAATATCATGTTTGATGTCTATCAAATCCTAATTGAATTCTATTCATTAATACATTGGTTGTCTCACTGTAAAATGTGGTAATCTAGAGCAATTAACCAAAAGAACTTTGGGTGCTGCTCCAGGTCTCCATTGCAAGCTCCAGAGGTTCACACACAAGGCAAAGAAAATCCAAACCACTGCACTCCAAGAAAGCTCAAGTTTCAAAGCAGCCTCAGCCCATCCCCATCCAGGCCACACCCCTGATGTGTTTCTCCACGTCCACATAGTTTAGTCATGAAGGTGGGGATCTGCTGTAGCTATGTGAACTTATACATGATAAGCTGCTGCTACAACGAATAGTTAAGTTAACATCAGCTGAGTCTTAACCGCTTCCATACGGAGCCAATTCTGGCATTTCTCTCCTACATGTAAAAATCATAATTTTTTGCTAGAAAATTATTCAAAACCCCCAAACATTATATATTTTTTTAGCAATGACAATAGGGGAACAAAATGGCGGTGGTTTCAATTTTTTTATGTCACATGGTATGCGCACAGCAGTTTTTCAAACATTTTCATGAATTAAAAAAATAACTAAACACTAAAGTTAGCCCAATTTTTTGTATAATGTGAAAGATGATGTTACGCTGAGTCAATAGAGACCTAACATATGCACACTCGTGGAATGGCGCCAAACTTCGATACTTAAAAATCTCCATAGGCTACACATTTTTTACAGGTTACCAGTTGAGGATTACATAGGAGGTCTTGCATTAGAATTATTGCTCTTGCTCTAATGTTATATTGTAATTATAAGGCATTACATTATTGTAGGATATCATTACTAGGGATGCACAGATACCATTTTTTTAACACCGAGTACGAGTACCGATACCTATTGCCTAGGAAAACTGGGTAGAGGGGGTGGTAATAATAATAATACTTAAGTAAAAGTATAAATAAATTGATTGCTATTTATTGAATTAATAAATGCATAAAACCATATCTAACCACCAGTTCTTGAAGTGCAAAGCCCTTAAAGTACAGGCATCTTGAATTGAGATAACATACAGTCTCTGCATAAAATACCAAAATACTACTGTATATACTATGCCAAGCTTGTGTGTATCATACAAACATGGGAAACACTGGGCAAAGGAGAAAACTAAACAAAGTTCTAGCTGATAAAAGTAGTTCACCTTAGGCCCCTTTCACACGACTCGATGGAGCCGTTCTGCTCAGCGGGGGATTGATCCACCGATCCCCGCTGAGCAGACGGATGACAGCTCCGTCTCCGCTCTGTGTGTCGAGACGGAGGTGTCAGATCCCCGCTGTCCTCTATAGAGGAATCGGATGAGAACGGAACGCTTGTCCGTTATCATCCGATCCGCCAGACGGATGGAAAATAGGGTTTCCATCCGTCCGGATTTGACGTAACTGGATCAGATCGGATGTCAGCAGACATATCGCCGCTGACATCTGCTGCCCCATAGAGATGCATGTCAGTTTTTCAGGCAGATCTGAACAGTCCGCATGTGTGAAAGGGGCCTTATTGTCAAGTGGAATTAAGATTGTCTACTCACATGCTGCTTTGTGTGGATAGGATCTCATATGCATGGCTCAACAACAAGCTCCTGGCCAGGGAGAAAGGGAGCAGATGTAAGAGCTGGGTAAAAAACGGAGGAGCAGCTAGATGAGAGGCAGGAGAGAAAGGAGGAGGTGGGGAAGGCACCCAGCAAAGCTGGCATGAGGGAATGGAGGAGGCAAAGGGCAGAAGTGACAGAAGGTGGGAAGGATGAAGGAGGCGGGGACAGCTGAAACGTCATTGGTTGTTATGGACGCAGCGGCCCTGCTCCTTAACAACCGATAACTGCCGGAATTCTTTTGTTACATTCCCCAACATTCCCCTGTTGACAGCTGAAAAAAAACGAAACTGAAGGTATCAGTTTCTAGTATCGGAGCATTTACACGGGTACCGATACCCGTGCAAATACTTAGTATCAGCACTGATACCAGTATTGGTATTGGTGCAATCCTAATCATTACATCAATATACTTTACAATTTGAGCAAGGAAACATAGCTGCATTACCTGACAATGACACCAAACAAATAATTTCAAAACTTAATGTTCTTAGTACTAAGCTATGTCCTCGCATACAACCATGGCTAAAAAAATATCTAAGCCTGTGCAATCATTAAAATGAGAATAATTATTTTGGCATGAGATAGTTTGGATTTATTTACCTTTAATTATGATAGTATTAGTTTATGTTAGCACAGTAGAACACATGATTGCATGGCTGGACCATGTAAACAAGCTGTGGAGCTGCGGATATCAGACAAAGTAAGCAGTATTGTACACACTCATTTTCTTTGTGACAAGGGGAAATATTGATGTAGACGTAGACGTACTGACTAGAGTTCAAAGATCAGCACTGATAGTGCAGTTACCCACAGCATTCAGAAAGCTATTGCTATATAAAAATATTCTCAACTGAGTTTTGACAATATAAACACCACAATGGAAAAATAATGCCTCGAACATCTTGACTTTTTTGTCTTTTGGTACTAAATTTAAAATTTTCACTGATGTGTACTTTTAACCCCTAAAAACGAATCCTTTTTCTGACACTTGCTGCTTAGAAGTAAAAAAAGAAAACTTAGAACTTTCAAACATTATATATATATATATATATATATATATATATTTTTTTTTTTAGCAGAGACCCTAGAGAATAAAATGACGGTCGTTGTAATTTTTTGGGGGAAAAAATACACTTTTATGAATTAAAAAAACAAAACCAGATCAGTAAATTTACAATTTAAAATGGGTGTACCTATGCACACCCTCTAAATGTGTATTAATGTGCAAAATTATATTACAAAGTGGTGCCGTGCTCCAAAATGCTAATGTGCTAGTATTCCTTTAAATCTGTTTGCATAGCAATTTTTAGAATCAGCATATCATATCAAACCATATACTGTATAACATTACCAATACAAAACAAACAATGTATCAGTCCATAAAGTGTCCTTTTGTATGACTCTGCTTGCATATGCTCAATCTTTAAAAAAAAAAAGAAAAATGCTTGTGTTCACATATCCAAATGACTACTTTCTTAATTAGTATTCACCACTATGTGCTCCAATCATCCACATGCATTAGTGATAATCCCCTCATCCGATGTGTCCTCACCTGGGGGATAAGACCAACCAATGGTCTATATGCGCGTTTGTCCCTCTCTGGGGATCTGTTTTATGCTGTTTCACTCCTTTGGTGGCAATCTTGAGTTAAGAATCCTCCTTCTTGTACACTTATCTCCATACGCCCAAATCATAAAGAGAGAAAGCTGGACATAGTGCTTTATCTTTTAAAAACAACCAGTTTATTAAACACTAAATATAAAAACACTCACATTTTCCTAGTGCTTAGAGTGCACCAAACTGTAAAAAGCATTCAGTCCTTATAGTGTGGGTATAAGAAAATCATGGGGATCCCCCTGAGGAAGCGTGACCCTGTGGCGTAACACGTAGGGGAAGGGCCAATCTGTCATCACATTGAGGCACGCATTGTGAGCATACCGTAGATCTCTAGATCCCCCTGATTGGCTTATACCCGCACTGTGAGGACTGAATGCTTTCTACAGTTTGGTGCACTCTAAGTAGTGCAGGTACTTTTTCAAGGTCGCTGATTTTCAAAGTCACATAGATGGGAATGGGTGCCATTGAAATCAATGGGCATGCGACTTTGTGTGTCCAAAGTTGAATGACAGGTCACACTAGTGGAAACGAAGCTTTAGTCTACGTTCCACTACTGCTATTTAGAGTGCAACTCTGATGTGACTTTGATCCAACTTTACACTCTCTGGATCAAAGTCGCATCAAAAGTTGCATCAAAGTAGTACAGGTACCTTTTTAAAGTCAATGATTTTCAAAGTCGCATAAATGGGAATGGGTGCCATTGAAATCAATGGGCTGTGACTTGTCATGTGACTTTGTATGTCCAAAGTCGCATTACAAGTCACACAAGTGGAAACATAGTGTGGTTGCCTGTACTATGATCATTGTAGACTGTGAGCTGAGACCCCAGAGCACTTCCAGCTACACTGACAGTCCCCCCCCCGTGTCCAGCTTCTTTCTCCTATGATAGTCTTCAGTCAAAACCCAGCACAGCTACACTGTACATGTGCATACCCCCCCCCCCATGTCCTGCGTAAATTATTATCTCTTCATTAGGGATGATCGAACTTTTGAAAAGTTTGGTTCGGCCAGAACATCCGAACTTCCCGAAAGTTCGGCCCGGATTTCAGAACCCCATTGAAATCAATGGGACCCGAACTTCGGTAATCAAAAAACACAATTTTTAAGCCCTAAAACCCAATAAATGCCCCTAAAAAGTGCCAAGGGGTTCTGGGTCATGCCCCATTAACTATTAATCACACAAAAAAAAAGTTCTTAGAAAATTGTCATTTTTGATAAAAAAGCCAATTATTGAAAAAAAAAAAAAGAGAGATTTTTTTTGTGTGATTTTGTGTCTGGGGGGTCTAAAAGGTGTACCTGTGAAGTTTCAGCTCTGTAGCATGTCCAGAACCATAAAAAAAGATTGTTTGTATTAGAAAACTTTCAGCACAGGAGGTTGGCTTCGCTGCTGTAACACCTTGCCAGGCATTTTTTTGGGTTCTTTGCAGTCAGGAAAAACATCTGAACTTGTGTATAGTGGTACTGTGCACAAGTTCTGATGTTTTGCCTGCCTCCAAAAACCCCCAAAAAATGCCAGCAAAAACACACCTGGGCATTTTTTTTTTTGACGCTAGCGTTTTTTTTTTTGTCATTTTTTGGGGTTCTTTTGAGGCAGGCAAAACATCAGAACTTGTGTATAGTGGTGTATATACACACATACATATATTTATATACACACCTAGACATATATAGGTGTGATAGTAGCAGAAATATATGCTTGCGCTAATGAAATCATTTACAGTAATATATTTCTGCTACTATCACACCTATATATGGCTAGGTGTCTATATACATATAATTATGTGTGTATATATACCACTATACACAAGTTCAGATGTTTTGCCTGCCTCAAAAGAACCCCAAAAAATGCCAAAAAAAAATGCTAGCGTCAAAAAAAAATGCCCAGGTGTGTTTTTGCTGGCATTTTTTGGGAGTTTTTGGAGGCAGGCAAAACATCAGAACTTGTGCACAGTACCGCTATACACAAGTTCAGATGTTTTTCCTGACTGCAAAGAACCCAAAAAAATGCCTGCTTTGAAACCGGCAAGGTGTGAAAACCGAGGAGAGAAGCTAACCCCCTGAGCTGAAAGTTTTCTAATACAAACAATCCTTTTTTTTTCTGGTTCTGGAAATGCTACAGAGCTGAAACTTCACAAGTACACCTTTTAGACCCCCCAGACACAAAATCACACAAAAAAAAGTTCTTAAAAATTGTTTTTTGATAAAAAAGCCAATTATTGAAAAAAAAAAAAGAGATTTTTTTGATTTTTACTTTGGATTTCGTATCTGGGGGGTCTAAAAAGTGTACATGTGAAGTTTCAGCTCTGTAGCATGTCCAGAACCATAAAAAAAAGATTGTTTGTATTAGAAAACTTTCAGCTCAGGGGGTTGGCTTCGCTGCTGTAACACCTTGCCGGTTTAATAGAAGGCATTTTTTTGGGTTCTTTGCAGTCAGGAAAAACATCTGAACTTGTGTATAGTGGTACTGTGCACAAGTTCTGATGTTTTGCCTGCCTCCAAAAACCCCCAAAAAATGCCAGCAAAAACACACCTGGGCATTTTTTTTTTTGACGCTAGCGTTTTTTTTGGCATTTTTTGGGGTTCTTTTGAGGCAGGCAAAACATCTGAACTTGTGTATAGTGGTATATATACACACATAATTATATGTATATAGACACCTAGCCATATATAGGTGTGATAGTAGCAGAAATATATTACTGTAAATGATTTCATTAGCGCAAGCATATATTTCTGCTACTATCACACCTATATATGTCTAGGGGTATATATACAGACATATATGTGTATATATACCCCCTATACACATGTTCAGATGTCATGTCTGACATCAAACATGTCCTCAAAAAAGCACTGGCAGTGGCAGCCCCTGCAGCATGAAAAATGCTTCGCTGGTGAGAAGCCATATTCCTGTGCCGAAGCAATTCAGAGAAATGATCATTTCTCTATAGCGGTCACCTTGCTATGGAAGGGTTTTGTCACCCTGCCATAGCAGTCACTGCCAGTTAACCCTACACTACACTACGGTCCCCTTACACTTAACACTTTCCCTACAGAAACTAAATTTTTGAAGCTAACTAAAATGTAAAGGAGCACTCTAACTACACTAGATATCCCTTTCCTCACACTAATAAATGCTAAATTACACTTTTAAAGTAAAATTAACAGAACTGCTTCCACTCTCTTCCATGTCCAGTATACCAATGCTAGGAATATGGCAGGGGCGATCTTATATACTGGGGGGCGTATTCACTAATGATTGGTCTAGGGACCCCCTAGTCACTCCAATCACATTCCTAGCATTCTCCTGCCCCCTCAATTGGCTTTTGCTAATGGTTCTGGTCCAATAACAGGCTTTTAAAGCCCATTTCCTGAAGCATTGCATTTTGGTCGGTTCTGAGTGCCGAATTCCGAACTTTTTGGGCAAAAAGTTCTAAATTCGGCCAAACCTTGAACACCCAATGTTCAGGCCGAACCGATGGTGGACCCGAACCGTTCGATCATCCCTACTCATGAATTAGGATGTACATTGCATCCTTACTAATGAGAGAACACTGGGCGGGAACCTATGATCAGCTCCTCCTATTCTGTATACGTTCACTGGCTACACAGGAACAGTGCTCCTCCCTGGAAGTGATGTCACTAGCTTTCAGTAACCACACCCACTTGCTGCTCTTGGACTCGGCAGGAGGAGGGATTAAAGTCATGTGACAGCACTGAATACTGCAAAATAAAGGTAGAAAAACTGGGATTTTTTCATTTTGACACATAAGGCTGAACTCAGCTCGCATTAACCACTTCTGGACCGGAAGGTTTTACCCCGTTAATGACCAGGCCATTTTTTGTGATACTGCACTGTGTTACTTTAACTGACAATTGCATGGTCGCGCGACACTGTTCCCAAAAAAAAATTGATGTCCTTTTTTCCCACAAATAGAGCTTTCTTTTGGTGGTATTTGATCACCTGTTTTTTTTTTTTTGTTTTTTTTTTTTTACACTATAAACAAAAAAACAGAGACAATTCTGAAAAAAAAAAAAAAAAAAAAAAAAAAAACAGTATTTTTCACTTTCTGCTATATAACATTCCCAATTTAAAAAAAAAAAATGTAAAAATCAAATGTTTTCATCATTTTAGGTCAATTTGTATTCTGCTACATATTTTTGGTAAAAAAAATCCCAATAAGTGTATATTGATTGGTTTGCGCAAAAGGTATGGCATCTACAAACTAGGAGAAAGATTTATGTCATTTTTAGTTATTTATTTATTTTTTTTTACTAGTAATGGCGGCGATCAGCTATTTTTAGTGGGACTGCGACATTGCGGCGGACAGATCAGATACCTAACTGACATTTTTGACACTTTTGGGGGTACCAGTGACATTATTACAGTAATCAGTGCTACAAATATGCACTGTTACTGTACTATTGACACTGGCAGGGAAGGGGTTAACACCAGGGGCAATCACCAGGGGCAATCAGAGGGTTAAATGTGTCCCTAGGGGGTGCTTTCTAACTGGGGGGGTGGGCTATCTGCATGAACTCAGAGACCTGTGTTCCTAAATAAGAGGTAGGTGGTCTGAGAGAGTGGTCTGCTGTGTTTTCAACGGCAGACCGCCGTTCTGTCTCCATGAGGAGCGATCATGGGTGCCCAGCGGCAATCACGGCTGCCAGACCTGCTGATCAACTTCCCCTGTGGTGAAAGGGCGCGTGCGCGTCCCCCTCTAGTGGTCCCGTGAAGCGACGTACAGTTACATCGTTTCACGGGACAGAGCCAACCTGCCGCAGTAAAACTGCGGCGGGCGGGCGGTCGTTAAGTGGTTAATGATTGCAGGGGAGAATTTAAGGTATTAGGCTGTACTTCCGCTTTAAGTCTGACAGTAGTTTCAATTGCTTCACAACAAACTGTTAGAAACTGTTGGAGGTCGTTTATTTTGATCTTCTTGGTCATATTTGCTGAAAAGTGTTTACTTGCTTAAAAAATGTATGCAAGGTTAACAGGCTGCCTAGGACATTAGAGGTTAGTCAGATGTGCAAGCATGACCCAACCATCTTTAGGGCAGAAGATTGCTGAAAAGCCGCAGATTGCTACTTAAACTTTCAAGGTCAGTCAGCATAATTATGTCAATGCAGAGACATGGGGAAAGAGGTAAGTGGTTCTTATAAAAAGCATCAGTCCATCACCATAGACACGAGATCCTGTTTCATTTGCAACTCATGTCTATACGGGCTGCTTAACAAACCAGATGCAGAAAAGATGTTCTGGGATTTAATAGTCAGTTAAATTGCACAGAAAATCTTCAAGCATGATGGTCAAATAATGTTATCACTAAGCCTAAAGAAAGTGTTTGTGTAAGTGGCAATTAGCTGAATCTCCAAAATCATCATTTCAATGCACACTTGCGCAGGTGTTTGCAATTGAAAAGAGACCGCATAGTAAGTAAGATCAGTATATCCAGATGGAGTTTTCGTGATCATTTTTGAAGATTTTTTATTTTTTAACACTCTATATCTGTTTTTAATTCCATGAGGTTGTAGCACAATGTAGCAACAATGCTTGGAGGACTAGAACACATCTATCTAAATCTTAATTGAATTGCACCTAGCAAACTAATACAGTAGCAGCCATTACACTCACACAACACACAACATTTTCATTTGGATTTTACAGATTTTTAAAAGGAAAACACAAAATACTTGAAACCGATAATTTATATCAGTGTTTTAAAATGTTTCAATCAAATATTTACAGTATGCACCCACATTACTGGCAATTCTAAACAGAGGGCACAGCAATAGCTTTGAGGCTGCCTCTCTATAATTGAAATTCCACACACAGTCGCACATAGAGAGAGGGGATCACTCCTCTGATCATTCGGCTTGTTGAAATTTGGGCTTCTTATATTATTCTCTTCAAACAATAGGATTTTTTTTAGTAATGTAGTTAAGGTTAGCCTGTTACCCACCTCCCACCCGCTGTATAGTAAAATGACAGCAGGCGGGATCCCCTCTCGTTGTGAAATGACGTCATATGACATCACTCCAGTGTCACCGCTCCCACACTGTGCGGGGATTCCTAGGACGACCCCAATCTGAGAAAAGAGCCGATGACGCGGCTCTTTACCCATGTGTTTGGCTGTGTCCAATAACAGCCGGTCACATGTAAACACAGAAGTGCTGTTTATCGGCTATTCCTCACCTCACACCGACAGAGTGTGAGGCGGGGAGAGCTGTTCAGTGGCATCTCCTCGCAGGGGAGACCTGTATAGGTAATCAGGGCACTGATCATCAGTGCCCCGATGATCAGTTCAGCCCCAGCTGTACTCATCAGTGACACCGCTCAGTGCCCATCAGTGATGCCAGTCAGTGCTGCCTTTCAGTGCTCATCAGTGCCACCCATTAGTGCCTCCCACCAGTGCCTATCAGTGCTACCCATCAGTGCCGCCTATCTGTGCCAACTATCATTGCCCTTAAGTGCCACCTATCAGTGCCCATCAGTGCTGCCTATCAGTGCTCATCAGTGCCGCATATCAGAGCCCATCAGTGCGGCATATTAGTGCTTCCTCACCAGTGCCACCTAATCAGTGCCCTTCAGTGCTGCCTCATCAGTGCCCATAAGTGCCGCCTCATCAGTGCCCATCAGTGCAGGCTACCAGTGCCGTCTCATAAGCGTACATCAGTGAAGAAGAAAAATTACTTATTTCCGAAATTTACTGACAAAAACTAAGAATAACTGTTTTGTTTATCAAAATTTTCGGTCTTTTTTCGTTTTTTTTTTTAGCAATTTTTTTTAGTAAAATAAATTAAATGCCACCAAAAGAAATCACAATTTGTGTAAAAAAAAAAGAAAAAATTTATTTTTGATACAGCCTTCCATGACTGCACATTTGTCATTCAAAGAAGTGTGACAACACTAAAAGCTGAAAATTGGCCTGCACAGGAAGAGGGTGAAAGTGCCCTGTACCGAAGTGGTTCAACATGTGAAGTGAGCTTCACAACAATAGTAAATGTGCTATATTTATAAGCAATGTACAGACAAGAATATTTTAAGAATGAAAATCTTAATAGAAACATCTCCTGTTCTTCCTTTTACTTAAGGGATAATGTGCATGAAGCACTTAGTCCTGTTTTGCTGTGCTGTGGATTCTGATCTTGCAATCTTGCATGATGGTCCACAGCCCTTGCCCCCCCTTCGCCGCAGTTTATCCATGCTGCTCAGTGGGAGACAAATACATAATTAGTTGTAAGAAGTGAGTGACAGGCACACAGAGGAGAGAGAGACTTTCAGCCAATCACAGTGATCACATGACCAGGAAATCCATAGAATGCATCCTGCGTTACAGACTTTTGAAGGATGTCTCCCACCAGCTAGAGAGGGCTAAAGCTGAACTCCACAAATTATTTATATTGCATACTTACATGGGTCCAGCTTGGCACAATGTAAGTATGCACAACTCATAGCTGATAGGCTGCTGGGGAAGCTAGAAATTAATGTAGTAATCCCTACGATTATTATTATACAGGATTTATAGAGTGATAGAAATATTCTTCCAGGTCCTGCTCAGGTTTGATGCAAGTGGCTGCCCTACTACACGCTGACCACAGAGGGTTCCTCACTTGGCGCTCCCCACCATTTATTGAACGCCTTGTATATTTTTTAGTAAATACAATGAGTGACTGATTTAATTCATTCTCCGATTAAATGAGGTGTAGATCTTGACATTGCCAACCCTCCTCTAAACCTAAACCAGACAGAGAACATTTTGAATTCATTGAAAAAATATAACCGCACAGAAAGCAGCTGTTCTCTTCAGTAGTTAAAGCAGAACTTCACACAAAAGGGGCAGTTCTGCTTGTTTGCATCCTCCCCTCCTTCACTGCCACATTTAGCGCTTTTTTGGTGGGGAGTGGGTACCTGGTTTTGACAGGTACCCCCTTCGGGTCATCCAGCCGTGGCAATCTGTGCAGAAGTTCAGCTTCCCCCCCCCCACCCCCACCCTCCGCACAGCCTTCTGGGACACATCACAGGTCTTAGACCACAGGACCATTCAGAAAGGGCAGTTCAGCTCGTGCATGTACAGTAAGAAACTGGCTGTAAAGCCGGAAGGCTTCACTGCTGGTTTCCTTTACCTAAGATCCCAGCGCCTGCACCTGAAGAATCAGCTCGGGTGAGGTCATCGCTGGATCCTTGGTCAACTAAGTGTCCTGAAAGTGCAACATCTAAGTGCAGCTCCATTTATTACTAACAAAACATGTAGATAACAAAATCCAAACTATATTAAATCATCATTGTGATAGCAAAAATTGTCTCTATCAAAATCCTATTCATAGAATTCCATCGTAGTGCAAATATAGTGACAATAAATTATTGTAACCAATGTGTTTGGTGCCCATTACCTTCAGGTCTGACTGCTGAAGAAGCTCATGGAGTGGGCGTAACGCGTACGGGTGGGAGGAGCCGTTACCATTGACGTAATTTCACCATTTTGTATCAGTGTGGTGAGCTTCTGATATGCATTTTTTTAATTATACCTTTTGTGAGTGTTTTTTATCCCAGGTTCTTCTTAATAATTACATTTGTAGCAGAGAGCATCATGGTTTCTCCATTTCTGTTTCATGATATATCATATGAATATCGAGAGTAAGAGATTGAGGACTAAGATTCAGGGGTGCTACCAGAGGGAGTGTTCCAGTATGATCTTAAGTGGAGAACACGAAGGAAGAATTGACTCTGTGGTGGGGTCAGATATTGATCAGATATTGTAGATACAAAACAAAGAAAGGGCGCACCAGCCTAGCGCATTATCCTCAGCGGGTTTATTGATAATAAAAAGATAAAAATCAGCTACTCACAAAAATGCGTGAAAATCAAGCACATCAATTCCATAAAGCAGCCTCATTACAGGAGTCCGATATCTCATGAAAGCAGAGGGCTGATGCGTTTCGAGGCCGTGCCTCTTCCTCAGAGCCTGGAGGCCATGACCAAATCCATTGCTTAAATATGGTATTTTTTTATGTAAAATTCAAAATGAGTTGGGAAGGTGTTGTCGATTGGCTAGTATACCAGTTGAGCCAGTGGACGTATAGGGCTTACTAATTAAAATCTGTTTTGTTTTGGGCAATTATCTCCTCCCACATCTCTAAGGGTCATGTGGAGGCCTGGTTTACCATACCATATTTAAGCCATGGATTTGGTCATGGCCTCCAGGCTCTGAGGAAGAGGCACGGCCTCGAAACGCATCAGCCCTCTGCTTTCATGAGATATCGGACTCCTGTAATGAGGCTGCTTTATGGAATTGATGTGCTTGATTTTCACGCATGTTTGTGAGTAGCTGATTTTTATCTTTTTATTATCAATAAACCCGCTGAGGATAATGCGCTAGGCTGGTGCGCCCTTTCTTTGTTTTGTATCTACAGTGTCTGGTCGACCGCCCTGGTCGTAAGGGGCAGCAAAGCCTAGCCATAACGGATGCCAAGTATGAGTACGAGTTCCGGGATTGAGGCAGCCTGAGGACCAGGTTCTGAGCGCAGGAGTGGGGTGCTGAACAGCACTTATCTCTTATTTTGGATTATTGATCAGATATTGGAGGTGCGCAGAAATTTGGCCTGAAGGTGGTGGTATAGAACAGGTTGGATACAATCATTTATTGTCACAATATTTGCACTATGCTGGAATTCTATGAATGGGACTTTGATAGAGACAATCTCAATGAGGATTTAATATAATTTGGATTTCGTTATCTACATGTTTTGTTATTAATTGATTGCGCTGCACTTTATTATGTGTTTGTGAGTTGGGTAAACACACTCTAAGAGCCGGTTCACACTACCACGACCAGAAAGTCGCCCCGTGACTTGAAGAGACTTGTTTAGAGACTTGGAAGAGACTTGGAAGAGACTTGGAAGAGACTTGGAAGAGACAGGCGACTTTGTCTGTGGGGAATGCCTGGCTAATCTCTTTCTTCTTCCTGGAAAGTCTGATAACAAGTCGCTTCAATTAAGATAAGGAGGCGACTCCCATTGAAGTATATGGGACAGTCGAATCACAGGTACCTCAAAGTAGTACAGGACCCTTTTCTGAAGTCGGAGCGACTTCAGTAGTGCCAATTAAGACGGCACTGATTGATTAACATTGCTTTTGTTATGTCAAGCGACCTGGGGCTACACAAGTCGCCTCACAAGTCGTGCTAGTGTGAATGGGCTCTTAAAGAGTTAGCAGCAGTCAGCCTTGCTTGATTAGGCACAAAATACTATTTAGAACATTCACTAGTTTTTAGAAATTGTTTGTGCTGATTATTTTTTATATACATAGGTAAGTGTCCTTATATTAAAAGTCAGCAGCTACAGTATTTGTAGCTGCCAGCCTTTCATTTTTTTTGGGGGGTAGGACTGAAGCTCCTCTTTAAGTAATACAACAAGGTCCTAGAATGTAATTGAGAAAACAAGCCTGGGAGAGGACACGCATGGCCTACAGGTATGACATTTAAAAGAGTCTCCTTTTTAAAAATTGGCCCAGTGATTTTCAATCTCCTGGGGATGCTTGAACACATACGAACTTTTATTGAAAAGGTGAACTTAACCTTTAAGGTAGACCATGCAATAATAATTAAAAACGTGCTCAATGAAATTGTACTATTTCTTTTTATAGGTACAGTATAATGTGTGGTATAATAGGGGCAGTACAGGTGACTGCCCGGGGTTTCAGACTCCATGGGGACCCATTGGCATTCTGAAAAAATATTAGTCAGTCACTTTCAGCTTTGCAAGGTGGTTAGCGATGGATGCCTTTGTGTTCCTCACAATCTGTTTTCCTGACAGGTGGCCATACTTCCGAGGGTAGTACCTTACACTTTGCGATGCAAGGCAGTTTTTTTTTTTTTTTTTTTGCCTTACTTTTCCTAAATGTTGCAAAAGTTGCATACAAAGGCAACATTTCATTATTTTTAACCACTTGCCGACCGCCGTCAGTATATTTACTGCGGCAGTCAGCCGCTCCTGGGCAAACCGACGTAGTACTACGTCGCTCGCCCAGGAGCATAAAGGGGGCGAGCGCGCGCCGCCGGAGGCCTGCTCCTGCCCCCGCTTGTTCACGGGCATCCCCGCGCGTGTGACCTGCGGCTCCGATGACCGACGGCCACTCGCGATCCCGCTCAGGAGAGTAAGAAAGGCAGACGGCTGATGTAAACCCAGCCGTCTGTCATTCTACCTGATGTAACTGCAGAGACTATACGATCCTGCTATGTAGGATCGTATGTCTCTGTGGTTAGTTACATCACTAGCCACGCCCCCCACAGTTATAAACACGCCCATAGGGATACATTTAACCTACTGATCACCAATAAAGTTAACCCCTTCCCTGCCAGTGTCATTTTGACAGAAACAGTGCATATTTATAGCACTGATTACTGTAGTAATGTCACTGGTACCACCAAAAGTGTCAAAAAGTCAGTCAAGGGTCCGATCTGTCTGTCGCAATGTCGCAGTCCCCCAAAAAAAAACGCAGATCGCCGCCATTAGTAGTTAGAAAAAAAAAACACAATAAAAATGACATAAATCTTTCCTCGTAGTTAGTAAACACAATCATTTTTGCACAAACCAATCAAACTAATTTTTTTACCAAAAATATGTAGCAGAAAACAAATTGGCCTAAAATGTTAAAAAATTTAGATTTTTACATCTTTTTTTTTGGGGGGGGGAATTTCATATAAAAGAAATGTGAAAAATATTGTTATTTTTTCAAAATTGTTGCTCTTTTTTTGTTTATAGCGCAAAAAATAAAAATCGCACAGGTGATCAAATGCCACCAAAAGAAAGCTCTGTTTGTGGGAAAAAAAGACATCAATTTTGTTTAGGTACAGCGTCGCATGACCGCGCAATTGTCCATTAAAGTCACGCAGTGCCGAATTGCATAATAGGGCCTAATCTTTGAGCAGCCAAATCCTCCGGGGCTTAAGTGGTTAAAATGTTACTAAACCCAGGACCCTGCATTTACTATATTTGGTCTCCCACAGTACACAGTAGGCATGTGCAATTAGTTTAGTAACCAATCAAAATTCGGCCGAACTTTGCATCTTTTGGACATTTGGATGCAATTTCAGCTAATACAAAAGAAAATATAACCAAAATAACGAATACATTTGGAATGATTCATTACTTTTTTAAAGGTCTAATAAAACAACAGGTCGACTCAGAGTTAATCTTACAGTCCAATCAGCTAATTCATTTTGTGCTGGAGATCGGATTACTAGCAAAGTGCATTCTTGAGAACTGGGTGAGAAGGGTGTTGTATTGTATTGAGCAGAGGAGATGAGTTTAAGGCCCATTCTGTCGATGGAGCTGTTCTGCTCATCGGGGGATCGATCCGCCGATCTCCGCTGAGCAGACGGATGACAGCTCTGTCTCTGCTCTGTGTGCGGAGACGGAGCTGTCAGAAGATCCCCGCTGTCCTCTATGGGGGAATGAGATGAGAACGGACCGCCTGTCCATTCTCATCCGATCCCATCAGATCCGATCCACTGGACGGATGGAAAATTGTGTTTCCATCCATCCGGATTTTTTACGGACAGGATCAGATCGGATAGCAGCGGATGTCTCCGCTGACATCCGCTGACCCATAGGGATGCATGGAGGATCCGATCAGGTCCACCTAAAAAACTGACAGGCGGATCTGATCGGATCGCTCATGTGAAAGGGGCCTTAAAAGGCAGCAAAAGAGATATTGTCCTTGTGTGCATGTTAATGAATTCAATAAACAAACGACTTTCCGAATTACAAATCGTTATCATGAATAAAAAAATGAATTATCTGAAAATGAAACAAACAATAAAACAAATTGATTCGTTATAACGAATATCTATGCTCTACAGAAATAACAAATGATCCGAAAATGAATTAATGGAACATAATGAATTCAACAGAATAAAATGATGTGTTTTACTAATAGAAACAAAACAAAAATTTCCATCTTGCACAAGTCTAGTACACAAAACATGGAAATGCAATTAATTTAGTAAATCTAAACTGCTAAATACCTTTTCTCATCTGCAGTTAGAGAAGTCTGGTGACTTCTATCAGTGTCCAGCCAAGCATTGGTTAAAGCTTGTGGGAGGAGTTTGCTGACTGTTCTATGAAACTGCAGGACCCCTGGCCCTCTGTCTGGACAGTGCTGATTGGCCCTGTGCTGATCGCATGCACTCTCCCAAGGAAAAAAATTAAAAAAAAAACCTTTTAAGCAATTCACACCAAAATGAGCATGTGCAGCCTGACTCCATAGACTCTGTGTTATCAGGAAATTATCAGGGAACAGTGGAAAAAGGGGAGGATCAGAGAACACAGGATCAAACAGCCTTTTTACACAATGCAGAGGATTAATCCCTTAGGTTAGCTCGTTACATAGTTGGTGAGGTCGAAAAAGAAACCAGTCCATCCAGTTCAACCTATGATGTGTGTGTGTATGTGTGTGTGTGTCCATGTCAATAGTACGTTGTATACCTTTATATGTTGTGATTGCCAAAGTGCCCATCCAATAGTTTTTTGAAACTATTCACAATCTCTGCTGATACCACTACTTGTGGAAGAGAATTTCACATACTTACCGCTCTGACAGTAAAGAACTCTCTACGCAGTTTAAAGCGGAGTTCCGGGCACAGATGTCATTTTTCAATAAACATACCCCCGGGACAGTCAGGGCTAGCACATTCCACAATGGCTAGCCTCTGATCTGTCCCGGTTCGCACTTACCTTTTAGAAGAAATACTTACTTATAAAATTTCTTCCACAGCATTTCCATCTCTCTTGTGGGCAGCTGAAGCCAGCGCGGTCCTCTTCTGTGTCTTCTTCCGCGTCTTCTTGTCCCAGAATGCGCCGCACCGGCCCCTCTCGTCACTTCCGGGCGTCGCCCGGAAATGACGAGCGGGGCCGGTGCCTTCGCATTGATTCCTGGGAGCTGTGACGTTCAGCTCCCAGAAATCATAGCGAGGCAGGAAGTGACGGGGTGAGCCGCGGCTCCGAGGGAGGAAGTACTCTGAGGTGAGTATCTTCAATCTTCAATTGCAAGGTAAGTAAACAAAAAAAAAAAAAATAATTATCCAATTCCTTTTCAGGTGAGGCATACTTAGCGGAGGGGCACAAAAAAAAAATATCGTTTTTGTGCCCGGAACTCCGCTTTAAGGTTAAACGGCTTCCCACAGTGAGCATAACAAGCATGCTTTACTGCATAAACAGACTGATTTTACTGTTGTGGGTTTAGTAACACTTTAACCACCTCTGGACCGGAAGGTTTTCCCCCTTATTGACCAGACCATTTTTTGCTATTCGGGACTGCGTTACTTTAACTAACAATTGCGCAGTTGTGCGACACTGTACCCAAATAAAATTGATGTTATTTTTTTCCCAAAAATAGAGCTTTCTTTTGGTGGTATTTTATCACCTCTGCGATTTTATATTTTTTGCGCTATAAACAAAAAAAAGAGCGACATATCTAAAAAAAAAAAACAATATTTTTCACTTTCTGCTATATAACATTCCCAATAAAAAAAATGTAAACAAATTTTTTCATAATTTTAGGCCATTTCAGGTCTGTTACAAAGTTTTGGTAAAAAAAATCCCAATAAGAGTATATTGATTGGTTTGTGCAAGTTATCGCGTCTACAAACTAGGGGAAAGATGTATGTAATTTTTTTTTTCACTAGTAATGGCGGCGATCAGCGATTTTTAGCGGGACTGCAACATTGGGGCAGACAGATCGGACACCCAACTGACATTTTTTACACTTTTGGGGGAACCAGTGACATTACTACAGCAATCAGAGCTAAAAATATGCACTGCTACTGTACTAATGACACTGACAGGGAAGGGGTTAACACCGGGGGCGATCAAAGGGTTAAATGTGTCCCTAGAGGGTGCTTTCTAACTGTGGGGGGGTGGGCTTATGGAATAAACACAGGAACCTGTGTTCCTTAATAGGAGGAACACAGGAGCCCTGTGTTCATTGCTGACAGAACGGTGTTCTGTCTCCACGGGGAGCAATTGTGGGTGCCCGGTGGCAATCGAGGCCGCTGGCGCCGCAGATCAGCTTCCCCTCAGGAAAATGGGCGCACGTGCCTCCACGAACGCTCCTGCGAAGCAGTGTACGGCTACGTTGTTTCCCGGGAACCTGCCGACCTCCCACCGTATACTTACAGCAGCTGGTCAGCAAGTGGTTAAGTACTGCAGGTGTTGTGCATAAAAAAGCACCAGTGCAGTGCAAAAAAATGCAGACATGATGCAGATTTTTGAACCGTAATGCTCTGCATCTGCCCCCTGCCTTTTATTGTGAACAGAGCACATAGAAAACAGTTGTATTCCATGTGTCCTTGAGGACTCCTGTGTTGTTTTAGTATAGAAAAATTCAGGTCTCAACACAAATGTGGATGAGAACTAAAGGGTTCACACAAATCAAACATTTATTCATAATACATTTGCTCACTCCTTGTACTTGGATTAGGAAAATGCATTTGTCTGTTGACTTTTACGCATGATCCTGTTAAAGCCTATGGGTCCTTTCACATGGGCTTTCCACCTGGCGGACTCCGTTTTGCTCAGCGGGGATCGATCCGCCGATCCCTACTGAGTAGGCGGATGACAGGTCCGTCTTTGCTTACTTTGTAGAGACGGAGCTGTCAGATCCCTGCTCTCCTCTATGAGGGATTGGATGAAAATGGACCGCCTGTCCGTTTTTATCCGATCCGGTCCTCCAGACGGATGGAAAATAGGGTTTCCATCTGAATTTCACGGACAGGATCGGATCAGATAGCAGCGGGTGTTAGTGGACATGCCACCGCTGACATCCGCTGTCCCATAGGGGTGCATGGAGCATCCGATCAGGTCCCTCTGAAAAACTGACAGGCCTGATCAGAAAGCCCGTGTGAAAGGGGCCTATGAGCTGAAAACACCTCAAGGAACAATGAACCCACCGCTGGTGACAATATTGACAGAGCAACCCCATACTGACTGTCCATGAAACCAAACCACATCCTACCAATACCTACTACATCACTTGTATACATTCTCCTGTAAAACACTGCAACTGACAGCGTATGTATAATGTACATTCCAGACATTTAATGACATAAGTAGTCTGGTGTTATGCCCAGTGCCTCTGTAATATTGATTTCTATGAGGACAGGTCATAGAGGTTGCCGTCAAAGGTTTCCAGGTTGTATAATCGCTCCGCTTCTAATGTTGTGTACATCACTTAGCATGACTCAATAAATGGCTTTAATGCAATTGTTACAAAAAGAAACAGGTAAATTCAATTTGTTTGCCTAGTACAAGTCATCTTGCATGAGACGGGTCTTTTTTTTTCCTGTGGTAATCCAGTCAGTGGTTCGTCTAATAGGTTGGGGAAGAGAGATGGAGCAGAAAATGGTAATAGCACCCGGGGGCAGGAATAGATGAGGGTTGGATTAACACTCTCCGCTGGAGTGTATGAAATCGTACTCTGAGATTTGTTTGGCTTTGACAGGTGATGTACAGGAGGTGTCTGTCATACTGATGTTATTCCAGCAGACCGTGATAATGCCTGATAATAACTTAGAAAACCGCACAGGGGTTTTACTGAACAAACCGTAAACTGTTAACTTTCTTAAAGCTGTATTCCACACAAATATAAAAGATACAGATTAACCAACTTCAGTTCCGGAAGGTTTTACCCGTTTCCTGACCAGGCCATTTTTTGTGATATGGCACTGTGCTTTAACCACTTCTGAAATGGAAGGTTTTACCCCCTTTTACCCCCCTTAATTACCAGGCCATTTTTTGAGATACGGCATTGCGTTATTTTAACCTACAATTGCACGGTCGTGTGATGCTGTACCCAAATAAAATTGATGTCTTTTTTTCCCCACAAATAGAGCTTTCTTTTGGTGGTATTTGATCCCCTCTGCAAGTTTTATTTTTTTGCGCTCTAAACAAAGAAATAGCGACAATTCTGAAAAAAAAAAAAAAAAACAATATTTTTTACTTTTTGCTATAGAACATTCCCAATAATAATAAAGAAAAAATTAAAAATCGAATTTTTTCATCATTTTAGGCCAATTTGTATTCTGCCACATATTGTTGGTAAAACAAAATCCCAATAAGTGTGTATTGATTGGTTTGCACAAAAGTAATCGCGTCTGCAAACTATTTATTATTATTTATTATTTATTTATGTTATTTTTATTTATTTATTACTAGTGATCAGTGAGTTTTAGCGAGACTGCGACATTGTGGTGGACAGATTGGACACCTAACATTTTTGACACTTTTGGGGGGACCAGTGACATTACTACAGTAATCAGTGCTAAAAATATGCACTGGTACTCTGCTAATGACACTGGCAGGGAAGGGGATAACACCAGAGGCGATCAAAGGGTTAAATGTGTCCCTAGGGGGTGCTTTCTAACTGTGTGGGGGTTGTATTTACTGAATGAACAAAGGGAACAGTTCTGTCTCCACAGGAAGGGATCACGGATGCCTGGCGGCAATCGCAGCTCCTGGTGGCAATTGCAGCTCCTGGACCCACTAATTGGCTCCTCCTGTGGCCAATTGGCGCGCTAACGGTCGTACAGTTACGTCATTTCACGGGACAGAGCCGACCTGCCGCAGTATATGTACACATTTGTGACAATTGCGTGGTCGTGCAACACTGTACCCAAATAAAACTGATGTATTTTTTTTCCCACAAATAAACCTTTCTTCTGGTGGTATTTGAGCACCTACAGTTTTTATATTTTGCGCTATAAACAAAAAAAAAAATCCCACAATTTTGAAAGAAAAAAAAATCTTTTTTTACTTTTTGCTATAAAACATACCCAATAAAAAAAAATTTAAAAAATCGAATTTCTTCATCAATTTAGGCCAATATGTATTCAGCTACATATTTTTGGTAAAAAAATCCCAATAAGTGTATATTGATTAGTTTGCCCAAAAGTTATAGCATCTACAAACTATGGGATACATTTATGGACTTTTTTTTTTATTGTTTTTACTAGTAATGGCGACGATCAGGGATTTTTAGTGGGACTGCGATATTGCGGTGGAAAAATCTGACACTAAGTGACCTTTTTTGGGGACCAGTGACACCAATACAGTGGTCAGTGCTAAAAAAAAGCACTGGCAGGGAAGGGGTTAACACCAGGGACGATCAAGGGATTATGTGTGCTCCGAGGGAGTGCTTTCTAACTGTGGGGGGAGTGAATGCACTGGAGGAAAAGATAGATTTGTGTTTCTGCTTAGCTGAAGCACAAGATCTCTCTTTTACTCTCTGACAGAACAGCAGTCTGCCTTGTTTACATAGGCAGACCACCATTCTGCCTTTCCTCTGACCTGCTGATTGGCTCCCGCTGTGTCCAATCACAGCGGGAGCGCACCCCTAGATCGCATGCACAAAATCACCTAGATATACGTGATTTTACTTTCAATAATTTTCATTAAATGATTTTGCAACAAAAATAAAAAGTTTTACAAGAAGATGCGAATATTCATGACAACAATAGAAAAAGTAATATAATTTACAACAGAGCGCTTGATGCATTAATGAGAGACATTATAGAATTCACATCAAAACAGTTAGGGAGAAACTTCCGCATTGAAAAAGTGTCTCCTTCAGTATTGGAAGCGTTCATTCTATGATGTGGTTTAGACAAGAGTCCCCATCCATCCCCCACCGAGGACTGAGAAGACCCGTGCACCGTGCCCCCTGAACAGGTGGCGAAATTTACGGTCCCGAGAGATCCCATCCTCTCGAGGGCTGACGTGAGGACATAAAAAAAAAAAAATGGGTTGGAAAAAAAAGGAGGGAGAAGGTGGGGGGAGACGCAGGAATTGTGAGTAAGAAGTAAAGAATATATAATAAGAACCGTAAGGTGTAGAACAGATGAAGAGAAAGTGGAGGAGGGTTAAAAAGTGACGTTCATGTATTTAGCCCAAGGTTCCCAAATTATTTCAAATTTTTCCTTCTGTTTATTAAGTTCAGTATACGGCCATTTTTTCTTGGGTCATAATCCAAGACATCTTAAGCTTAGCTGCCCTGATGGAAACTCTGGGTTTCTTCCAGGCTCTGGCTATTGTAATCTTAGCGCTTAGGAGCAGAAAGTGTATAAGGGTCTGAATATGTTTCTGGGTACCCTCCTCCTTACCGTTAAGCAAGGCAATGTAAGGAGTCTGAGTTATTGGGCAATTTGTGATCTTATGAATGATCTGAAAGAGTTTGTTCCAATAGTTACGGATTTTGGGGCAAAACCACCAAGTGTGGATAAAGTTGCCTAAATTGTCGCATCCACGGAAACAGTGAGAAAGTGAACTAGGAAACATCTTAGCCAGACAGGCAGGTACCATATACTATTGTGTAATGATTTTAATATTTGCTTCAATGAGAGATACATTTATTACCCTTTTGAAGGAACCTTGGAATCCAGTTTACCAGGTGTCCAGGTCCCACTCCATCTCCAAGTCCTGTTCCCAGGCATAAGCGTAGGCTGGTTTGTCACTGCTGTCAGCCAGAGATGAATATATGATAGAGAAACCTCCTCTCTGTTCCTTGGCTTCTGAGCACCAGCGTCCATAATTTGTGATCCTAGGTGCATTCGGTTTATTGGTCCATACTGAGTGTAGGAAATGCGTGATTTGAGAATGGTGCTATCTTTCAGTTTCATAAGAGAACTTATGCAAGAGTGGTCCCATGGAATTAAAAAAAATGCCCTATACGAAATAGTCCCTTATTCAACCACCAATGAAATGCTTTTATGTTCGTACCTGGGGGAAAATTGGGATTGTGGAAAATATGGTCAAAGGTCAGAGACCAGAGCGTTTTTTTTGGAGTTGGTCACTAAGGGTGAGGGAGTGAGATAGAGTGGGAGAGAGTATCGGGGGTCTATGTTTTGATGGGCACCAGGCTAAATAATCAAGCGTGTGTGGGGGAGTTGCTTGTCTTTCTAAGTGAATACAGTCAGGTTAGGTTTAATTTGTGAAAAATTGGGCTAATTGGGCTGCTTGGTAGTACCACCATAAATTTGGAAGTGTTAGACCCCCCCTTATTTCTGCATCTAAAGAGTATTGTTTTAGAGCACCGGTGACCCTTAGAGCCCCAAATGAAGTGAATAATTTTACTTTGAAGCTCATTCATTTGGGCTTTTTTAATGGGGATTGGGAGAGACCTGAATAAGTATAGAATTTGGGGTAGAAGGGTCATCTTAATTGCATTGATCCTACCTAACAAAGACAGGAATTGATTGGCCCAGAGCTTTAGATCCTTCTTTTGTTTCTTGAAGATGGGGGGATAATTTGCCTCATTTAAATTTCAGATGTTTGAGGTTAGGTGAATCCCAAGGTAAGGGATGGACCTGGAATTCCAGCTAAATGTGAAGTGAGATTGCAGATTAGCCATTAGGGAGAGATCCACCGGGATATTCAGAGCACAGAATTTAGACATATTAACTTGCAAGCCCAAGGCTAAGCTAAATTCTTTTAATAAATTAAGGATATTAGGAATTGAGATGAGGGGGGTTGTAATAAATAAGAGCAGGTCATCTGCAAAAAGAGTGCATTTATGTTCTGAGTCCCCACAACGCACACCCATTATGTTGGGGTTTGTTCTGATTGCTATCACCAAGGATTCAATTGCTATAGCATATATTAAAGGTGAGAGAGGACAACCTTGGTGTGTGCCCTTCGAGATGCCAAAAATCAGTAGCACCCCTGCAGGCGTACTCGAGCGGATGGGGTAGAATAAAAGTACCCAGAAAGAGAGGGCTGAATCCCCATTTCTCCAGCACTGTGAAAAGATAGGGCCAGGCCACTGTGTCAAAGGCCTTCTGTAGATCCATCAAAGGTAGTATTCTGATTTGGGGGCTACCCCATCCCACTGAGAACCCAAGAGAGTAATGACGTCTATGTCCCTCAGTATTTGGTTTGTGCCCTGTCTCAGGGAATGAAACCAGCTTGGTACCTATGGACATAAAGTGCTATGAAGGCCGATAGTCTGTTGGCCAAAATTTTGGTAAGAATTTTGATGTCATTATTAATCAGGGATATGGGGCGCTAATTGCTAATATCGCTGTTATCTTTTCCTGGTTTAGGAATCACTGTTAGCAGGGCTGCATTAAGAGTGCCTTCAATTGGATTACCAGGTCTAAGAGAATTATAGAATCTAACCAGATATGGGGTCAGGTGGGTGAGAATGTTTTATAGTAGCAAACTGAAAAGCCGTCTGGGCCTGGGGCGGATCCTTTTCTGAGGATTCCAATTACCTCCTGAACCTTCTCCTCCGAAATTGGCGATTCCAAGCAAGCTCGATGTTGGGCAGATAAAATGAGAAGAGGAAGGCTCTGGAGGAAATCCGAAACTCGTGAACAGGAAATTGTGTCATCTGCTTTATAAAGTTTGGTGAAATAATCCTGGAAGGATTGCATGATGATTGTAGGGTTCTGCGTAAGATCCCCTGAGGGTGACCTTATTTTGGGGAATGTAAATATGTGTGGTTTGGGAGATAGTTTGGCAGCTAACTTGGGGCCTATCAGTTTTCCTCTGATTACCATCTTATGGGCTGTCCAGAGTACTTCTGGTGAGATATCATTGAGGTCGTAACGAGGAAATAATCCTTTAATTCTTTTTCTATGAGGGCACATTGCACTGGATCGCACAGTAGTGCTTTATTAAGACGCCAGTAAAAGGGGCCTGATTGGGTTGATGGGGTAGACAAGCTCAGGAGCATTAGGGTGTGGACCGATAGGGCTTTGTCTTTTATGTAAGATTTAGATGCCTGTGGAATGATTGTATTGGGAATGAGGATTTGGTCAATTCTTGCGTAAGTTTGGTGAGGGGCAGAAAAGTGAGTGTAGTCTTTAGCTTTTGGGTTAAGTTCCCTGCAGATATCAACTGATCCCAGGTAGGATAAAATTTTAGCGATTTGCAGGCTTTGTTTTGGAGGGCGTTTAAATGTGAACGTTTTTTTACTTGATTTATCAAGACTTCGGTCAAAGGCGATATTAGAATCGCCTCCCATGATCAGGGTGCCTTCTGAGTTGTCGGAGATTATAGGTGCAAGTTTGGAGAAGAAATTTGCCTGACCTTTGTTTGGGGCATAATATGAGAGAAAAGTGTAGGTGTGCCCGTCGATGTTGCCGATAAGAAGTATGTATCTACCCTTGGGATCTTTAATCGTCCGAATAAGGGAAAAATTCAGACGCTTGGAAAGAAGGATGTCTACTCCCTTTGTTTTGTCTTCTGCATTGGCCAGGTAGAACAAATTATTTTGGGTAGATGAAAGAGGGATTGTAATTGCTCGCAAAATGTGTTTCCTGCAATAGCAAAATGTCTAGGCGTTGCTAATGATAAGACTGAAACAACTTACGTCCTTTGATTTGCGAGTTGAGACCCTGGGCATTGTGAGAAGCTATTCCAAGAGGTGAGGTTTTTGAGTTAGTGACCGCCATGGTTTCGTATGAGAAGTGATTCCAGTTGATTGAGCCATTGATACTGCTGGCAAGAAGAACCTGGGATCTGGAGTGGGACCGAGGACCACCGGTGCTGAATTGTTTGGAGTCTGCTTCTATGTAGGAGTCCTAAGAGTTTAAGGAGAAGGGGAAGGAAAAGAGAGGGGAGAAATAAAGCCATGGAGAGAGAAAAAGAGAGCACATTATTTGTCATGATAAACATACAGAACAAGAACAATTGTGGTTCAGGGCCAAACCTCATCAGACTGTGGAGGGGCAAGCCCCCCGCAGCTAACCAAAACATTTATACCATGTCCTCGAGAGGGGAGGACGAGAGTTTCCTCGAAAGGACCAAAAATCTGTAGATTTTTAGAACCCACAGGAGCAAACGGAGGAGCAGGGAACCCGCTCTGGCAACAGCCCTGCTCTACATTTTGCATTACCTCAAGGGGGGGAGGACCCCCACCTATAATGGACTCGGTAACGGTAACCTAACCTATAAAAGTGAGGGACTGGCCACCCTTCACCCCAGGTCAGGGGACAGGGATGGTCAGGCCAATTTTCATGCTCAACTCATAATTTGAATAGAGAGATTCTCAAAGATTTGTATCTCCTTGGGATTCGGGAATGGCTTGATTGAATCCTGGAAAAGAAAACCCATGAAACGGAGACAATGGTAGCTGTAAATAACGGGGTATCGGACAGTAAGCAGAAAATTCAGAACTTAGTCCATGTGAACCCTTTCAACTGGAAAAGGGTATAACCTGCAATGGAAATGTAGTTAAAGCAAAATTCAAAAAGAAGTATCCTGTGGAGATAAAGGGAGACCTGAGAGGTCTTAGTAGGGAGAGTAAGTTTGAGCATTCAGGATCACTGTGTAGCCCATCAGGGAGGACGTGAGTCCTTCGATCTCCTTAATTGTTGTTTCTACCACAATGGGACCATGGGGCTTGGGGGTGGAGGCCTCTTGGAGTTTGGTTGATGTTGAGATGGAGTTGCTGGAGGTTCTTGTGAGATCAGTCCCAAATGAAGTAGAAGCCTTTCTCCATCAGTGAAGGAAGAGAACCCGTGGGTCTTCTGTTGATATAGGCAATATAGGAATGACCACCAATATTTATTTAATATTTTTTTGGGAAAGTACGCCAAGAAGTGGTTTAAGGGTACATCTTTTTTTAATGGCGGCGGGAGAAATATCTGCAAAGATTTGAACCCTGTGACCCATGATCATTAAATGCTCAGAATTCCTGGACAGTTTCATTATTTCTTCCTTGACTTCGTAATAATGTGGTTTGACCACAATATCCCTGGGTAGGTCATCTTCATTACTCCAGGCCCCCTAAGGGCATGCTTGACTCGACGTTCTGTTGTGTACCTGTATTAGATAATAGACAGATCCTGCCAAGCTGACTGTCTAACACCTCACCATTGATTCCTACTGAGAATCATATTTTTAGACTAATAATAGGCACAGTCCCTCTCAGTCACCAGGGCACTGACTTTCCCTCCTAATATAGTCAGACCCACAAGTTCAGAATGGAGAAATGCGGGGTCCACCCAACTGGTGTTCACAGTGTCCTCCCCTGTAAGACCGAGGCAACACATCTTCTTCTGCGACATGCTATCTTGCTGGAGCCTGAGCAAACTTGTCTAACTTGTGAGTTTTGCAAATCTCTTTAAGGGGGTCCTTCACTCTGACATCCCCTTCTCTGAAGAGACAATGAGCCTCTACCTCCTTGTCCCAAGGTAGCAACTCACACAAAGTTCTTTCAACCGGCCCACTGGCCTGACAGGATCTTCAGAAAGTGTCCTTTGAGCAAAGTATCTTTGTAAAGTGTCCTCTTCTTCTGTAATTCAACCATCCTGGCCCGTTGGCCCAAACTCTTGACTGAACTTCCAGTAAACATGGCTTCTTGTAGCAAACTGTGGCACAAAGCTAAGTGCCTACTAAAGTTCTTTGAACAGGGAATCTCTGTGGGTTAGAGGGTCGGTCCCTTCCCGCATAGAAAGCTGCATAGTAACAGTTGTTCTGCTGAATCCCAATCCTCCTTGCAAGGATAGAAGGAAAGGGGATTTGGAAATAGGGCTTCAAGCCCCAACAACAACTTTTTTTTTTTTTTTGCTAACTGGGCAAATTTCTTCGGGCTCTCTTGCCCCTTTTCTTTTTAGCGACATTACATCACTTGGTGAACATCCAGGCTAATTGGCCTCGTAACACTACAACTCCCAGTAGGGATGGAAACTCTGCATCCTCAACAGTAATAATCAGGATGATATATCCGAACAGTCTTCCCTGCAGAATCCTGAACTCGAACAGCCCACGCCTGGCCTGTTCCATTTGGGCGATGCACTTCCACACGGTCAATATGAATGGACCGCCCCAAGTTCCAATTAGCCTTCACAGATAAGAAGGTGTCCCACAACTCAGGCCTCTTCCGATTGCAATATGGCTTGGGGATATAAATGAAATCCCAAACTGCTTCATCGCACCATCCCTCTCTCCTGGCCTCGATCTCCTCCATAATCTCCCGAGAAGTGTAGGGGTAGTCATAACCATATTCCAGAGCCACCTTCTTTTGGATCAGGTGCTGGCATCGAGAGAACCTGGGAAGTCTTTCTTTGTCTCCTGTCCCAGGTGGGATGTATAGGGTCTCCTCTCTCTTGATTTGAGACTGGCAAAGGCCTCATTCTGATCCCGAGCCCGGGTGTAGGTGCGAGGTGGGCAAAAATCTGGGACCCTTGTGGCATAGGCCTCACAGAACCCCAAATTCCTGGCACACTGCATTCGAATGACAGCCCCCTGGGTCTCATCACTGAATGAACTAGAACTTGCAAAGCTGCTCCTCCTCTCTGTTCCCCAGTCCCATTCAGTCTCCTCTTCAGACTTCCACACATCGATGCCCTCTTCCAGGCTCTTAGTTCATCCTGCCACTATAGATGAATGAGTTTAAGTCTCTTGCTTTCTCTCAGGATGACTTGGTGGACAATATATTATCTTATCTTCAGAATACTCTCCCTAGCGTACTTTCTCCACTGACACCCATCCACTGATTATCCCATAAGCAGGTGTGGCCCCCCTCAGGTCAGGCCCCTTGAGTTCCTGTACTCACGATACTGCAGCCACAGGATATCCAATGTCTCCCCTCTCAGTTAGTCTCTCTGGACCTCTGGGTTCAGCTCCTCTCTATCGCTCCTCTGGACCTCCTGCGACCTCATGGCATCTTTACAGAGGAGGAGGCAGCCGCCCCCTCCCTCCGGGACTCCGCTCTCCAACAAAAGACCCCGAGCACATGTGCTCCTGGCTTTTATACAGTACCCCAGCATGCACCGATGTGACCTGCCCTCTGCCAAACACTAGGACTGTATCAAAGCCATTTGTCAGGTTTCCTCCCACTGTCCAACATGCCTCCATATTGGACCAGCGTGAAACACTCTCCAGACTGAATGAATCACATACTGAGTAGGGATCATCGAACTTTTGAAAAGTTCGGTTCGACCAGAACACCCGAACTTCCCGAATGTTCGACCCGGATTTCAGAACCCCATTGAAATCAATGGGACCCGAACTTCGGTAATCAAAAAACACAATTTTGAAGCCCTAAAACCCAAGAAATGCCCCTAAAAAGTACCTAGGGTTCTGGGTCATGCCCCAGGGACTATTAATCACACAAAAAAAGTTCTTAAAAATTTTCATTTTTGATAGAGAGCCAATTATTGAAAAAATTATTGAAAAAAAAAAAAAAGAGATTTCTTTGGATTTAGTGTCTGGGGGGTCTAAAAACTGTACCTGTGAAGTTTCAGCTCTGTAGCATGTCCAGAACCAGAAAAAAAAGTTTGTTTGTATTAGAATTGCAATAGAACAGGATAGTGGCTTTGCTATTTTCACACCCGGCTTTTTGTTGCAGGCGTTTATAGGGCTTTTTTGTGGATGTGTTTGGAGGCAGGCATAACATCTGAACGTCTGTATAGGGGTATATATACACACACACTTATATGTATTTATACACATACACACATATAGGTGTGATAGGAGCGTAGTCCTATGCCTGTTAATTATTTCATTAGCGCAGGCATAGGGTTCTGCTACTTTCACACCTATATATGTGTATGTGTATATATACATACATGTGTGTGTGTATATATACCCCTACACAGAAGTTCTGATGTCATGCCTGCCTCCAAACACGTCCACAAAAAAGCCCAATAAAACGCCAGCAACAAAAAGCCGGGTGTCACAGGGGCGAAGCCACTATCCTGCTCTATTGCAATTCTAATAGAAACAATCTTTTTTCTATGTCTTTCTATTGCGGTCACCCTGACATGGAAGGGTTGGTCACCCTGCCATAGCAGTCAGAGTCAGTTAACCCTGCACTACACTACAGTCCCCTGACACTTAACACTTTCCCTACAGAAACTAGATTATTAAATCTAACTATAGTGGAAAATAGTACCCTAACTACACTAGATATCCCTTTCCTCACACTAATAATTGCTAAATGACACTTTGAAGCAGGAGTAACAGAACTGCTTCCACTCTCTTCCACAGCCCCATTATTAAAGTGCTAGAGATTTGGCAGGGCTATCTTATATACTGGGGGGCGTATTCCCTACTGATTGGCCTCTGGACCCCCTAGTCACTCCAATCACATTCCTAGCATCCTCCTGCCCCCTCAATTGGCTTTTACTGATGGTTCTGGTCCAATCACTGGCTTTTAAAGCCCAGTTCCTGTCCCATTGCATTTTGGTCGGTTCTGGTTGCCGAATTCCGAACTTTTTCAGCAAAACATTCGAAATTCAGCCGAATTTCGAACAGTCAATGTTCGGGTCGAACCGATGGTCGACCCGAACCGTTCGATCATCCCTAATACTGAGCACAATGAGCATACCTCACTAACAGATCCTGCTCTCCGGCAGGCAGAGAACAATATACATTTACCCCCTCTGGTAAGCAGACAGAGCTCAAAACTATACTCTCTCACTAGCACATACCTAGGAGGGTGCTACATATATATATATATATATATATATACACACACACACACACACAAAAAATTAGTGGGGGTGGGGGCATCTATTAATCAAGCCATAGTTGCGATTTAGGCCGTAACTCCACTTTAAGCAGTGTAAGTAACTGAATTTGAGTCGGTAGTCACCTCATGTATTCCCTGTTACGGCAGAGCTCAGACTGGGAGAGGAAGAAGCCAACTAATTTTTTAATACATTTTTTTATTATTTACTGCACTTTATCTGTGTCAGAGCAGACATGGAAAGCTGTCCTATTTTTTGTGGTGAATGTTGATAACAGGTACTAAAAATCTGTCAGAAAAGCAAAAGCATTGTCAGAATTACTTAAAAGCAAAATAACAACTTTGTTAATTGACCCTGAATATACACTCACCAGCCACTTTATTAGGTACACCTTGCTAGTACCGGGTTGGACCCCATTTTGCCTTCAGAACTGCCTTAATTCTTCATGGCATAGATTCACAAAGGTGTTGGAGCATTCCTCAGAGATTTTGGTCCATATTGACATTGAGAATCTCCCATTCCACCACATTACAAAGGTGCTGTATTGGATTGGGATCTGGTGACTCTGGAGGCCTATGGAGTGCAGTGAACTCATTGTCATGTTCAAGAAAACAGTTGGAGATGATTTTAGCTTTGTGATATGGCTCATTATCTTGCTGGAAGTAGCCATCAGAAGAAGGGTACACTGTAGTCATAAAAGGATGGGCATGGTCAGCAACATAAGTCAGGTAGGTCGTGGCATTTCAACGATGCTCAGTTGGTACTAAGGAGCCCAAAGTGTGCCAAGAAAATATCCCCCACACGATTATACCACCCCCAGCCTGAACCATTGATACAAGGCAGTATGGGTCCATGCTTTCATGTTGTTTATGCCAAATTCTGACCCTACCATCTGAATGTGGCAGCTGAAATTGAGGCTCATCAGACCAGGCAATGTTTTTCCAATCTTCTATTGTCCAACTTTGGTGTGTCTGTGCGAAATGTAGACTCAGTTTTCTGTTCTTAACTGACAGGAGTGGAACCCGGTGTGGTCTTCTGCTGCTGAAACCCATATGCTTCAAAGTTCGATGTGTTGTGCATTCAGAGATGATATTCTGCATACCTTGGTTGTAACGAGTGGTTATTTGAGTTACTGTTGCCTTTTTATCATCTTGAACCAGTCTGCTCATTCTCCTTTGACCTTTGACATCAACAAGGCATTTTAATCCACACAACTGCTGCTCACTGGATATTTTCTTGTTTTTGGACCGTTCTCTGTAAACCCTAGAGATGGTTGTGCATGAAAATCCCAGTAGATCAGCATTTTTTTAAATACTCAGACGAGGAGAATTGGATTTAATCATTGATATGGGGACACCTCCGTAATTTCAACTCCTTCCGGCTACTTAGTTGAGGGCAGAATGAGGAGCGGAGCTTCCAATATATGAATCCGGATCTCACTGTGCTGTCCAAACTCTGAGGACGTCACCGGAAGTGACGAAACGCATCAGTTTGGACCGCACAGCATCATTACGTCACGATAGAGGTGGAAAGCAAGCCAGAAGTGAGGAGGAGGACGAGCAACTCGCACCGCTAGACCACCAGTGATGTTTTACAGCTTTTAACCTACTCTACCCGAGTTATTGGGAAATAAAGACCGCTTTTTAGCCTTATCACACTATTTGCAGCCTTCTTTCTCCCCGACATGCCACCATTGATCGAATACCCCGGAGCATAGAGGAATTTCAGCATTCCGGAGGACCACACAGAAGGGAAATCTATTAAGCCCAGCGGGCTTTGCAAGTGTCAATGGTTCTAGTGCCATACGGCATATAGAGCCCACCCTATTTGGTAAGTGATTCACTTCACCTATTCACAAGGGATTTGTTGTCACAGCCAGAGCACTTGCACTTTTGAACTGAAGATATATTTGCCATCAAGGACATTCTTATTAATTTGGAGCACTGAAGTCACTTTATAGGTTTTGGATGTTTTTCCAGTTATTTATGTACATATATATCTTTTAGTGATTTTTATTCCCCCCCATACAATTTGACTCTGTTTTTACACTTATATGCTTATTTATCTTGCACTAATTTGCACAATTACTCAATAGATGGGAGTCTACCTTGATGTTTTTTTGACATTTGTTATATTTTTCTACACTGGTAACTCACTTACCACATATAGAGCGATATAGATATTGGCATCCATTGTTCTTAGCAAGCGCTGTATTTGATCTTCTATAAGACCATACATATCAAACTACCCTTCATATATACAGCAGCTGCAAAGTTTATTGTTTTTAGGCTAGAGTTTTAAAACCCATAATTTAACTTATACTATTTATTAAACTACTCTTGTAACTCCATTGGCGCGAGGAATATACCTTCGTATATATTTTTCAGACAGAAGAAACTGAGCTGATGCTGTGGCGGCCTTTTCTGGGGGGATCAGATCGGCTCGGGGGGGGGGGAATTGCCATCCTGCCCCCCGGCCCAGTCCACCCCTGGCAGCGCTGATGTGATGATGTCAGCGCCTGCTCCCCGTGCCATCGTATGTGAGTGCAGGACACCATGGTGGTGCTCCCTCACACTGCCTATACTCACAGGGTATCCTCAGTCCTTGGGAATTATTCAATCTGAAAGAATGAAGACATGGAGTTGCAAAAAGGAATTGCTGCGTAAGACAGTGCTTGAGCCACATTACTTTTTTTACTTTAATCCCTTCTTAGGAACTATTAAAAATGCACAAAGTTGAGCTTTAGGCTCACTTATTCTAGCCCTAATGCTGTTGATCCAGAAAGATAAAATACAAAACCCAACAAGAGGTAGCTGTCATCCACACATTTACTGGATGAATACCTATATGATTCCTTCAGCGGAGGTTGGATTGATCACCTAGATCCTTTATATAGAAACTTTATCATAGGGTCCTCTTGTTGGATGGGACCCCTCCATTACCTGAAATGAATGAACAATCATGTAGCCATAGAAACAGAATCTATTGTGAACACATAAAAATGTATGAGGGAATGTTAAAACTATGAGCCAGTAATAGCTTTGTTTGAACAATTTTAAGAGATAGTACAGGGAAACGATAATCCCTAGACTGGATTGATAGCTCACAGACACTAGCAGAAAACTAATTATAAAGAAAAGAGATCAGCGAGGGTTATTTGTCAGAAGGGTCTTGTCTCTGCACTCTACAGGCCAATCATACATCACACACGTTACTGTTCATTTGTCATCACTTATGAAAGAAAATCAATGAAGTTTATATAGCAAGTCTTGTTCAGCATTCAATATATTTGCCTTTCATTATGGAACCAATTTCCATACTGACTGATAAGAAATAAATCTGGAGTGATTGCTTATTCTATCTTAATAGACAGACAAGAATATAGAAAGTGACAAGTGACAGTAAGATGATTACTTGTTTGCAGTTAACCATCCTGACCTCTTTGAAAAAATGAGATGTCTCTGTGTAAGATGTTGTGATTTCCAGAATAATCATTTCATACAGAAAAACACTTGTTATTGCAGTACACTGTCGCGTGTTCAAAAGCACAAAAAAATAGCTTTTTTCATTATTTAAAAAGAAAGTGAAACATTTTGTCAGTAAGCATACATTTTTCATTGCAGTGTTTATGTATTATAGGATTTCAACATTTTATTTTAGGATTTTACCAAACGCTTTCTTCTACATGGTTTTTTATTTTATTTAATTCAGAGATTAGCCACAGGAGGCTGCTCACTGTAGCTCAGTGCAGTTACAATGGCGCTTAAAAAGGGGCTTAGACTCTGGAAACCGTGCCCAAAAAAGTAAGTAGCGGACAAAGGACTACTCACCAGCATTGTGATCTCCCTGCAGCTGATCTTTTTCCCATTACTGACATACCATGCTTTGTTCTGTGTGCAAGTGGCCATCTTGGCAGAAGCCATCTTGGGCTTTGCTTCCTCGTGTTAGAACTGCTTTCCGGATTACGTTTGGTGGAATATTCAAGAAGCAGCAGGAGAGAAGCAGGAAGCATATATCCACAAAATGAATACAGCAGGGAGATATCTGTACTGTTGATATACAGCTATAAGGCTCTAGTCACAATTGTGCTTATAGACACAATAGTGCCTTGACAAATAGCTCACAAGTTCTGAATGTTATCCAAACCCAATTGAAGTCAACGGGAGATAAATCTTTAAAACCAATTCAGACCATTTTCCAGGATAATAGGCAATGGATTGTCAAATCGTCAATCTCAATGAACACATCCGACAAAATTGGAGACTCATGCTGAATGACAGATCTCAGGATGACAGCTTAATTGTAAAAAGACAAAAAAACCTAAATCATACAACTAAATAAGACTTTAATGGTACCACCCCAAAAAAATTACTATGTAAAAACGATTACATTTTATTACACCATTCAATAAAAAATCTCTGAAGAAGGACTAGATTACACATAATTAAAACTGTACAATTAAAAACCTTTTTTGGACAGTTACACAATGGATTACAGTATCCCTATATAGTAGATTCTTCCATAATATAACTCCAAAAAAGGAAGTCCCACTTATGACATCTTGATTGTTTCTTCAATGTGTTTTGCAGAACAGAGCCTCTTTTTTCAGTAAGATAACTTTTTAATATGTATAACTATCAAGGCTGTAAACAGCATATACAGACATATAAAAGATGGTGCAGGACAACAAGCCACATAGATGGGTGGACCAGAGACCCACCATCTTCAAAAAGGACAGACAACCAGTAGAGTCCTGTAATACAGTTAACAAACCTCCTG
Source organism: Pelophylax lessonae (assembly GCF_965119305.1). Classification (NCBI taxonomy): domain Eukaryota; kingdom Metazoa; phylum Chordata; class Amphibia; order Anura; family Ranidae; genus Pelophylax; species Pelophylax lessonae. The sequence goes on from NC_138771.1 coordinate 447,496,545, forward strand.
GGAGCAATTCCATAAAGTGAAACAGATACTCAGATATGCTCCAGCTGTCTCCATTCAAACTCAACCAATAGGTTAGGATGGTGACAACTGCAGTTTATCTGTACAGTTTTCACTTTATGTGTTATCTATGTGTATGATTTATTTATTTATTTTTTATGCAAATGTAATTGTAAAGGATGTGGTACCAGTAATACATCAAACACAGGAGGAGGCCTTGTTGCCTTTCTCCCCCAACTTTAATGGTTTGCCAAATTGTACAAAAAGGTTCTAGAACAGTGGCTAATGTCTTTGATCAAATTTGATCAAACACATAGGCCACCATCACTGCCCGTTTATTTACATTCAGCTGTCAGTTGAAAGGCCAGGCCGAATTCAACACTAGGAAGCTGGCAGCAACTAGCTTCATGACAACAAGCCTGAGCAGGAAACTATCATATTTAGTAGAGGATGTACCACTTAATTTCCTGCTGCAGCCAGAGTTTCAGCTTGGCAGGGGTGCAAACGCTACTGAATTTTTACGTACAACAAACAGGCAAAGTTCAACTTTGGTTTAAAACCATTTCTACCGATGACTGACTGCAGTAGTGCCGGAGCAGGACAAAATATGCTGAACAACTAGCAGACCAATTAGTACATACAGGGATTAATCATTGATTGAACTATTTTGGGAATTTTGATAGTGGATTCTCTGTGTACCCTTTTATACTCAGAAACATTGACTCCATTGTCCAGGGAGTCTCTCTGCTTTTCCCTCTTCACTAAGGCTAGCAAATGAGTGAGATCCAGTGGGGACGCTTATTTTATTAAGGCTGGGTTCGTGCCTGGTGTCCAGTGCGTCCTTATTCATTGGTTCAGGTGCAAATCAGGTTCGAGTTTTTGCCTGACTTCACACCTGAATTGGACAAAAAATGTATTTTTGAATGCAGGCTGCGGCCGCCCTGGACCTGTGTAAACCGGCTCCCTTGAGAGCCGGTCACACACCTCTGTCGTGCTAGTTGGATGTGGGGAAACTCCCATCCAATTTTTATATGTGTGAACCCAGCCTGAATCAAAGTTGGAACAGATGATTAGGGGTCGAGGTTCTCTACCCCATATGATTTAACTGAATTAATTCTTAGGTATCCAATTTCTTTACTAGAACAGGGTGACAAGGATATGGTACACCAGGGCGCGACAAACCCCAGGCGCCAGGTCACATTGGCGAATAGAATTAACAGCCTAGCGCCTAGGTTACACTGTAGCAGGTGTCTTGTCGCCAGACATCCCAAGTCTCCTACCAGGTGTGGGAGTCTCCTGCATGCGGGCTGTGGCTACCTGACACCCACAAGTGCAGCGTTCGCATGCGAGAGACTTCCGCACCTCGCAGGAGACTTGGGATGTCTGGTGACAGAACGGTGTCTTCAGCTGTGACAGAACAAAATCAATACTTCCTATATAGTTCCGGCTCTGTCCTGTCACAGGCGGAGTGATATCCAATGCACACCACCTGTGAGAGGAGAGATACAGGAAGCATCGGCTTTGCATGCTTCCTCCAACGCCGCTCCTCACACTCTCTGCCAGTATTTGCCACCAGCAGTACCAGCCAGCAGTACCCACAGTAGTACCAGCCAGCAGTACTCACAGCAGTACCAGTCAGCAGTACCCACAGCAGTACCCCCCAGCAGTACCAGCCAGCAGTATCCACAGCAGTACCAGCTAGCAGTACCCACCAGCAGTACCCGCCAGCAGTACCAGCCAGCAGTACCCACCAGCACTACCACCAGCAGTACCCACCAGCAGTACCCGCCTGCAATAAGTCACATGTGCTAAGGGTGCAACTATCCCAGCATGTGCAGTGTTTCTGACTCCTTCCACCATGCCCACTTTAAATCACTGAAGTGGTCATGGTGGTTGCAGTGTTCCTTTAATATCTATCAGAAGAAGTAAACAAAGTACACACAGGTCGAATGCCGGGCAACATCAGCCGGTTCGTTAAAAACTGGCCGCCATTGGGCCTGTGTGTATGGCAGCCGGTCCGACAGAAGCCGGGCATTCGGCATGCACAAAAACCCAGCCTGAATCAAAGATGGAACAGATGATTAGGGGTCAAGGTTCCCCACAGCAGTACCCCCCAGCAGTACCAGCCAGCAGTACCAGCCATCAGTACCCACAGCAGTACCCGACAGCAGTACCAACCAGCAGTACCAGCCAGCAGTACCCACAGCAGTACCCACGGCAGTACCACTAAGCAGTACCCACAGCAGTACCCACCAGCAGTACCCACAGCAGTACCAGCCAGCAGTACCCAGCAGTTCATTAAAAACTTGCCGCCATTGGGCCCCTGTGTATGGCAGCCGGTCCGACAAAAGCCGGTCATTCAGCATGCGCAACAAAAAAAATCTGGCTCCTAACTTTTTTAGCTGGCTTCTAGATTTCAAGCAAATTTGTCAAGCCCTGTGGTACACTATTAGGTATGGTGTTTCCATATTATGTCAACTACACCATGAGTATAGGGACGCTCACTTCATAATCACCTGTGCCCATTTGTTAATAAAAGACCATCTAGCTCACATGCTGACCATTGGTCCAAAAGTGGAGGATGGGGGCATTAAGATCCTTGTGGGAATTTTTCAGTCCACCAGGCAACGTGAGTTCACTCTTCACTAATGCTTAGCTTACCATGAATGGGAAAGTGCGCTGTCAGAAAAAAAAACGTAAATTTGCCTACATTTACATCCAGACATGAAAGCCTTTTGGTCAAAAGCCAAACTTACCAAGCTGCCATCCCAGGCCTAGGGGGTGACAAAAAAGGATGGATCATATTAGTAATTAAAACAAGCATTGCTGGGGGCCTGGTATATTTCAGGTAAAAACGATTCCATTTAAACAGCAGGAGATGTAGATATGCTTTTAAAAAAATACAAAGTGCGTCTGAAATGTTCTCTGAAATCGCTGTGCTCTGGTATTTGAGCTCAGGGCATCGGGAGGGGGTAAAATAAATTACACGATCGGTTAATATCTGAGCGTTGTTGACTGCTATGGCAAAATGTTGAGGATGATGGACAAGTGGAAAAAGACAAAGGGTGAAAGATCACAGAAATAGTGTCTATTTAAGCGGCAGCTCGCTCGCTGCCTTGTGTAATTGCACTGGCAGAAATGGCTTATTTAGTCAGAGGACAATGGGACTGATGAGGAGAAATTAGCGCTGTTTCTGTCATGTGCAGGTGAGGAGACGGGAACGCATGCACTGAAAGCAATACAACAGCGGGAGATTATTATGTTCTGTGCTGGGGGAGAGCCTATATAAGGGGAGCTGATTTTCAATTCCAGTTCTGACACCTCCTCATAATTTAAATATTTCCTCTGCTCTCTCCCCACCGTAAAACAATCAGGTATTTTTAGTTCACATTCTCAGATAGTATTGTATAAGCTACCTGAAATTAGGGTTTACCAGGGTTTTAACATATTTACTTAAAGCGACCCTGTTGCTGACAAAACAATTAGGCCTAAAATCACCTATAAGAGAAGAGAATAAATACTTCTCTGATTTGGCGCCCATTCATGGAATCCTCATTCTGCTATACCACCTGAAGAGTCTTTAGATCCAAAACCCTTCAGGGAGGGTTGGATGCCTGCATCTCCCACATTGTTCTGTGGTTTTCTCACTAGAAGACACTATATGATCATTGAAAGCTGACAGAGGTTCTAATCATTTCCCAATTTATCAAAGCAAGTGCTAAGCCCAATCTCTAGCTACAAAATGCCTACTACTCACATCCTCAATTTTCTTACCCCTCATTGCAGTCAAAAGCTTTTCATTAACGATGAAAACATCAGGCAACACCCTGCCCCAACCAGTGGTGTATTTTGGTTTTGTGCTGTCCTAGGCAAGAAAAAAAATGGACACCAGTCCCTTTCTCTGCAGCCTGAGCTGCACTATGGATTAATGAGATAGGAGTCTAAATTGAGAATCTTATTCATTCATAATATGAAATATAGTAAACAGTTTACTATATTTCATTTGCAAACTGACAAATAGTAAACACAGTTTACTATGTGTCAGTAATTAATGAATACAGAAGTGATCAGTACTGTGATCGCTGTCTGTATTCTTTCAGGAAAGGAAGGAGGCTGGCAAACACATGTTTATTAGCCCCCCGCTCTCTATCCATCCAGCGATCTCCCACACTAGCAGTGGCTGCAGCTTTAATAACTGATTAGAATGTAAAGGTTGTACAAATCTCACTGCTTGCCTAGAATGGCTCTGCAAGAATCCTAACATATTCACAAAAATATCTTAAAATATCTTCAAAAGTATACAGAATGCATTAACCACATCCCGTCATTCTGCTATAGGGGATTTATTATCCTGACTGGACGTCATATGACATCCAGCAGAACAAGCCACTCGTGCGTGCCCCTGGAGGTGCGCAGTGCTGTGATCACGGTAAAGTGCCTATGATGTAGGCTCTTTACCATGTGATCAGCTTTGTCCAATCACAGCGTAACCAGGAAGTGCTGGTTATCAGCATTTCTCTATTTGCGCTGACAGGGCACGAGTAGAGGAGATACGATCACCGGCTCTCCTGACGGAGGGTCTGCACTGATAATCAGTGCAGTGATTATCAGTGCATCCCCCTCAGCCATGCCCACCTGTGATGCCAACCAGTGCCCAAAAGTGCCTATCTGTGATACCAATCAGTGCCCATGAGGGATGCCAATCAGTGCCTCCTCATCAGTGCTGCCTATCAGTGCCATTTATCATCACCCATCATTGCCCATCAGTGCCGCATTTAAGTGCCCATCATTGCTAACTATTAGTGCCCATCATTGCCACCTATCAGTGCCTATTAGTGCCGCCTATCAGTGCCCATCAGTGCTGCATATCAGTGCCACTTATCAGTGCTGCATATTAGTGCCCATCAGTGCTGCATATTAGTGACTCCTCATCAGTGCCACCTCATCAGTGCTGCCTCATCAGTGCTGCCTCATCAGTGCCCATCAGTGCAGCCTCATCAGTGCCCCTCAGTGAAGGAGAAAAATTACTTATTTACAAAGTTTTATAACACAAACGAAGAAACATTGTTTGTTTGTTTTTTTTTCAAAATTTTCAGAATTGTTTAATTTGTTTAGCAAAAAATAAAAAACCCAGTGGCTGGTAATACAAATACCAAGTTTGGTTGAGGTGATGCAAACGTTAGGCTTATTTATATGTTAATGTACTTGTGCACTCAGCCTCAGAGTAACAGCTGGATAAAGTCTTGGTCCAGGCAGAAGCCAGATGTAAATTAAGGAAATTACAATGCCATTAACAAGTATGCAATTAATAATGCAGAATTTCATAAAGGTGGTGACAATTCATTCTACTAATTTACTTTATGAATACACTTACACATTATATATAATGAATTTGCCACAAAAAATATCTTTCATTGAAATATTTCCCACTACTTTAGGAACAAAATGCAATTTACTTGCATCTTTAATGAGCTACAGGAAATGGTGCAATATATTCTGGTGTCAGTATATTATGGTATTTCATGATAAGTAACATACATTTTCCAAAGAAAAAGACGTCTTATGCCTTAATGTAGTAATTAGTATTTTCCAGTAAAGTTAGCTGCTAGAGTGTAACTCCACATTTGCTAAGGAAAACAATCTTTTCTAGATAAGCACGACTGATGGATTTGTCAGTTTTGTGACTCTGTTTGTCTGAGCCCAAATAATGACTTTTATTGTGTGACATGGGTTTTAACTTGGCCACAGAAGCCATTTATTAACAATAATTAGCAAATCCATAAATTACTGTCAACAAAAAACCATATCAGATTAAAACATGTACACATTGTAACAACTGTTGGCAAGTGTTAGCAAAAGGGGGGTTTTGATGTTCCTTAGCCTAAAACTTGACTAGCATTGACCGTGTTGACTGTGTTGATGGACTTTGAAAGAGTGATTACTGGGGAAATTCTAGAGATCCACAGCCTTTTGCTGTATCTAAATCCAAAACAAAATAATATAATATATTTCAATTTACCATTTCATAGATGAGGTGTCTGCATTTGTTTTCTTTTTTCAGGCTTCCTTAAAGCATAAGTCCAGGCAAAACCTAACTAACGCTAAACCTGCTCTGTGCAGTGTTCCAAATCTACTCTATCTAACCCTGTAAAGCAAAAATCACTGTACTCACCTATTCTGCGGCCGATCCGGGTCGTCCCACGCTGAGCTGTCAGCGGCAGGTTCAGCGTGGAGGAGGGTGCAGAAGAGGTACTCAACAACGGAAGCCCCATAGTAAGTCTATGGGTGACGTCACTTCCCATTCATTTCCCAGCAGTTGTCGGTCCTCTCCTGCACACAGCTTATGTCGCTGGAGACCGGACCGCATCGGGTGCAGAAGAGGTAAGTACAGTGATTTTTGCTTTACGGGGTTAGATAGATTAGGTTTAGAATGTGGCACAGAGCAGGTTTAACATTAGTTAGGTTTTGCCTGGACTTATCCTTATCAGCGCTCTCACGATTTGAATGACAATGGCGCGGTCATGCTACACTGTACCCATATGAAATTTGTATCATTTTTTTCACACAAATAGAGCTTTCTTTTGGTGGTATTTAATCATCACTGGGTTTTTTATTTCTTACAAAAAAAAAAGAAAAAAGACAGAAAATTTTGAAAAAAAAAAAGTTTTTCTTATTTTCTGTGAGTAAATTTTGAAAATAAATAATTTTTTCTCCTTCACTGATGTGCGCTGATGAGGCGGCACTGATGGGCACTGATGGGCACTGATAGGCTGCACTGATGGGCACTGATGAGGTGGCACTTATGGGCACTGATGAGGTGGCACTTATGGGCACTGATGAGGAGGTACTAATATGCCGCACTGATGAGCACTGATAGGCGGCACTGATAGGCGGCACTGATGAGCACTGATAGGTGGCACTGCTGGGCACTGAGAGGTGGCACTGCTGGGCACTGAGAGGCGGCACTGCTGGGAACTGAGAGGCGGCACTGATGGGCACTGAGAGGCGGCACTGATGGGCACTGATGGGTGACACTGATGGGTGGCACTGATGGATACTGACGGGTGGCACTGATCAGCACTGATGGGTAGCACCATCAGTACCCACACTCAGTGCCCATAGTGCTGCTTGTCAGTGCCCATCAGTGCCTAGATGAGCAGGCACTGATGGGCACTGACTGGCAGCACTATGGGCACTGACTGTGGGCACTGATGGCGGGCACTGTGGGCAGTTGTGGCATTTAATTCCCCTCTTCTGTAATCAGGGCACTGGTGATCAGTGCCCTGATTACATTCCTTTGTGTCCCCTTACCGGTGTTCGGGATCTCCTTTTCATCACACTGCAGTCTCCGTGTGAGGAAGAGAGCTGGCGATGAGAGATGATCTCATATGTTTACATATGAGATCATCTCTCATTGCACGGTCCGATCACGTGGTAAATGGCCGCTGTGATTGGCCATTTACCACGTTCTGTGATTGGCTGTGTCCAAGGGACACGGCCAACACAGATTTTCCCCGATGCGCGCTCGCGGGAGCACGCGGGGAGCCTGTTACTGGGAGGCCGTTTAAAGACGGCCTCCCGAAAATTCGAGTCCGCGCTGTAGCCGTACTTTGGCTATAGCGCGGGCCGGAAGCGGTTAACCATGTCTGCCTTTGTCCGTCTCCAATGCATAGGGGCTGATGGAACAGCAAAGATAGGCTTGTTTGTGCTTTCTGCTCAGCTCACAGGAAGTGACACGGCCATTGCATTTCTTTCAAGATTAACAGGTATTTTCCATACTTGCTGAAAATGTTCTTTGCTTGAAAAAAGGTTATTAAAACAACCACCACTAAGGACTTTTAGGACTAGTATGCTGCAATATGTTACATTTTTGTTTTTGGGTTTAGCTACGCTTTAAAGACTTGTGCCGATACAGTGTACTTTTGACGTCAGTTTGAGACCCTTCTGAAATCATGCACAACGTATTAAAAGGTGCATCAGACATGCAGTTGACCTAATTCTAACCTGAATTTGACCTGAGCTGCTTTTACATCCTCATAGAGCTGTATGGAGAGAAAAGCCTACTGACTCTATAAGATGTAGATGGGACAACTTTTCTCTTCTTTGACCCTACAAGAATGGCCTTCCCAGCATATACCACAGTTCCCATCTCTGTGGCTCATCCCTACCATTTGATTGCCAGTTGCCATAAACTTTGAACACTATTACCACATGAACCCTTTATGCGCCTATCCCTACCCCCACCCCCAAATTTTTCCATTAATTTAGCTTCACCAGCTATTTTCTTTTCGGGTTTAGCTATCGATTTATTAGGCATACTGCTTTGAGGATTCAAACCTTTCTCTGTTCCGATTAAATTGTTGTGTTTTACCATATGCTTTCTCAAAATTATTTCTAAATTGAACAGTCAGCTTTCATTATAATTATTTGCAAAATATTAGTGTTGTAATGAGAAAAGACGCATCCCTTAAGAAGTAGAGAAGTCCTAACATATATATAACCATAAATAAAATCAGTTCAGACTTCTGAAAAAAAAGTGGGCCAATAAGACAAAGAATAAATTTGATTAATATTGACATTCTATAGACAACTGCTATGTGTTTATGGCCATGTGTCTATGGGCAAATGCAGCTTGCTTTCTGGTGTATTCTGCTTGCATTTTAGATCAGTTTAAGATGATTCTGAGATTATATATACATATACATGTATACTGTATATATTTACTACTGAGATTACTTCGTATTCATTAATATACATGCTTTTAGGCACTTTCTATGCCCATTGTGAATTTTATCATTGCTTTCCCAAACCCAGAGTGCTGTAGGTGCCAAATGCGTTTCATGTTTGGGAAATATTTTGTACACGCATATGTGGCTGCCATTCATTTGAATGGCAGGTTGTATTCAGCTCCCTGGGCATGGGAAAGCACTGTAAAATTCTTGCTAAGCATAGAAAATGCCTAAATTTGTCCATATGCATGAACCCTTACAGTTTATTAACAGGTGCAATTGACCTATTTGACTTCCTTCTGACCTGCATTTAGCCTCCTTCAAAGCTGCATCAGCCTACTTTAAGCTGATTTCATTTTACCATTAACTTGTATGTGTAGAATAGTAGTTCTGATGGAAACAAAAGCCCTTTGGCACAGGTTCTCACAGTTATGCCTAAATGAAAATCAGAAGCGCTGGGCAGTTAGTCTCCTTTATACATATCATGAGTTTTTTCATTTATAATGTAATGTACCTTTAACTATCTTCCCATTTTCTATTACTTTGAAAAATATGTTTGTACTTCTTTTCCTTGCACTGTATTAGTTATTACAGATAAGAGATCTCTGCATTTGTCAAGTAAAGGTGAGGATCCTTGCGACTGGTGAGTATCTAGTGACTGGTGAGGGTATTAGCGACTGGTGGGTACCCCAGGTTTTGTACCAGGGAAGTTAGAGGTAGTGTAGGTAAGGAAGAGCAGGTCGTTAATATTATCCCCATAGAGTAGAGGGTAATAATGTCCGACAGGATTGGGGATGCCACTCAGTGCACTTCTTGCGGCATGTATGCGTTCCTTGATGAAACAATCGAGGACGAATACTGCTGTGCAAGATGTGAGCGACTTGTTGCTCTGGAAGCCCACATCGTGGATCTAGAGAACACAGTGACAAGACTGCGTGGCATCTACAACCTGGAAAGGAGCTTGGACTTTACCCATCAGGCGCTGGCAGGGGTCAGCATAGAGGAGGAAGGAATAGAGGAGACGCAAGCAGCAGAGGTACGCAGCTGGGTGACTGTTAGGAATGTTAGGGGGAGGAGAGTCAGGGAGGCCAGTCCTGAGTTGGTACACCCTAACATGTTTGCCGAGTTGCAGGTTGAGGGGGATATCAACTCAGGGGTGGCAGAGCTGGAGCATGCGCCCTCCCCCAGCTGCCAGGGGAGGGACGGCTCCAGGAAGAAGGGGGGCCGTAACTCAGGAAAGGTTAGAAAGGTTGTGGTAGTTGGGGACTCAATTATCAAGAGGACAGAGAGGGAAATCTGTAAAAAAGATCTCGTGAACCGAACAGTTTGTTGTTTACCGGGCGCCCGAGTTCGGCACATCGCAGATCTGGCAGACAGATTGTTGGGCGGGGCTGGGGATGACCCAGCGGTCATGGTGCACGTGGGCACTAATGACAAAGTTAAAGGTAGGTGGAGGATCCTTAAGAACGATTTCAGGGACTTAGGTAATAGATTGAGGAAAAGGACCTCCAAGGTGGTTTTCTCTGAAATACTGCCTGTACCTCGAGCCACACAGGAGAGGCAGAAGGAGCTTAGGGAAGTTAACAAGTGGCTGAGGAATTGGTGTAGGAAGGAGGGGTTTGGGTTCCTGGAGAACTGGGCTGACTTCTCAGTCGGCTACCGGCTCTTTAGTAAGGATGGGCTGCACCTTAATGGGGACGGTACAGCTCTTTTGGGGAGAAAGATGGCCACCGAGTTGGAGGGGCTTTTAAACTAGGAGACGGGGGGGAGGGCTCAGAAATAGAATCAGTCAGGAGGGAGCAGAGGACTGAAGGCAGTTGTAGGGTCAATAGCGACAGTAGGTCAACAACATCAATTGGCGGGTCTGTGCGGGAGAACAGCAGACCAAACAGAAATAAACAAAACCGCCAATCACGTTTAACTTCCGTAAAACTAAGAGGGGTATATGCTAATGCCAGGAGCCTAGCTAATAAGATGGATGAGTTGGACATGTTAGTACATGAGGAGGACATAGACCTTGTGGGAATAACGGAGACTTGGTTCGACCCCTCACATGACTGGCTGGCCAATATCCAAGGGTATTCGGTGTACCGGAAGGACAGGGTTGGTAAAAGAGGGGGAGGGGTATGTCTCTATGTCAAGAACAATATAAAGGTGCTAGAAAGGAGTGACATTACGGATGGGATGAGCATGGATTTAGAATCTGTGTGGGTTGAACTCGATAGGGAAGAAGATAAGGGAAAAGTAGTTGTGGGGGTTTGCTATAGGCCACCTAACCAAGGGGAGGAGGTAGAGCTGGAATTTTTAGCACTAATAGGTAAAGCGGCAAAACTAGGATCAGTCATCATATTGGGGGACTTCAATTATCCCGACATTGACTGGGAAGAGGGGACTGCACACTCGCATAAGGCCCGGCTATTCACGGAAACCTTACAGGATAACTACATGTCGCAGTTGGTGGATTCCCCTACTAGAGAGAATGCTATCCTGGATCTATTGATCACTAATGACCCAGACATAATCTCGGAGGTAGGAGTCCAGGACAACCTGGGCTCTAGCGATCACAGGATGATCACATTTAGTATAAATAACAATATAAAAAGGCAAGTGGGGAACATAAGAACCCTAAACTTCAGAAGGGCAGACTTTCCAAAATTGTACTCATTGATGGAAAGGGTAAACTGGGACCAAACCCTGGGATCACTGACCACAGAGGAAAAATGGGAATGCTTTAGAACAATATTAAGCAAAGGCATCTTGCAGTGCATTCCTATGGGGAATAAATTTAGAAGAGACAAAGCCAAACCTGGCTGGCTAAACCGTAGCGTTAAAAAACTTATTAGGGGAAAAAAATTGGCCTTCAAGAAATATAAATCAGAGGGCACTGTATCGGCCTTCCAGCAATACAAGGAGGAAAATAAGAAGTGTAAACACGAAATCAAGATGGCTAAAATCAACTTTGAGAGACAAATAGCGGAGGATAGTAAAAAAAACCCAAAGAAATTCTTTAAATATATCAACAGCAAAAAAACTAGGGCAGAGCATATTGCACACATAATTAGCGATGATGGGAGGATGGTTACAGAGGACACTGAAAAAGCAATCGTGCTGAATTCTTTTTTCTCGTCAGTCTTTACGCAGGAAAAGGAAGGGTACACTGACCATGACTGTATGGTTAGTAGTAATACACAGGACTTGCCACTATGGCTAACAGAGGGGGAAATCAGGGAAAGACTGGATAAACTTAACACAAACAAATCACCAGGCCCGGATGGCGTACATCCGAGAGTGCTCAAGGAACTCAGTATGGTTATATCTAGACCACTGTTCCTGATCTTTGCTGACAGTATTAGGACAGGAGATGTACCAGGGGATTGGAGGAAGGCTAACGTGATTCCGATATTCAAAAAGGGCCAGAGACATATCCCGGGAAATTATAGGCCTGTCAGTCTGACATCAATAATATGTAAACTTTTGGAGGGGATGATAAGGGACTATATCGTAGAGTATGCTAAAGATAACAACATCATCAGTAGTAACCAGCACGGGTTTACAAATGGGCGATCTTGTCAAACCAATCTCTTAGCATTCTACGAGGAAGTGAGCTGTGAGCTAGATAGGGGGAGACCAGTGGATGTGGTGTACTTGGATTTCGCTAAGGCGTTTGATACAGTTCCCCACAAGCGCTTAATTTATAAAATAAGGTCTGCAGGTATCGACAGCAGGGTTTGCTCTTGGATACGGAATTGGCTAAAAGGCCGTGTCCAAAGGGTAGTAATAAACAGCGCATACTCAGACTGGTCTGAGGTAGTAAGCGGGGTGCCCCAGGGCTCAGTCCTGGGACCAACCTTGTTCAATTTATTCATAAACAGCATTGAGGACGGGATCAGTAGTTCGTTATCAGTTTTTGCAGATGACACAAAATTGGCCAGGGCAATAACTGCACAGCATGAAGCAGATATCCTACAGAATGACCTGGACAAAATTACGGAGTGGGCAACGACATGGCAAATGAGGTTTAATGTGGAGAAGTGTAAGGTTTTGCACTTGGGGACCAAAAACATAAAAACACAATACACGTTAGGAGGGGAACCCTTGGGGGAATCAAAAATGGAGAAGGATCTGGGAGTCTTAGTTGATGATAGATTAGGCAACAGCATGCAATGCCAAGCGGCAGCTTCCAAAGCCAACAGAATATTAGCATGCATAAAGAAAGGGATGTATTCCAGAGATAAGACTATAATCCTTCCACTTTATAAAACTCTGGTCCGACCGCATCTGGAGTATTCTGTCCAGTTCTGGTCGCCAGTCCTCAGGAGGGATGTGTTGGAGCTGGAGAAAGTCCAGAGAAGGGCAACTAAACTGATTAGGGGGTTGGAGGACCTTACCTATGAAGAGCGGCTGCAATCGCTCGATTTATTTTCCCTGGAGAAAAGACGTCTGAGAGGGGACATGATAGCAATTTATAAATATCTTAATGGGGATCTCAGCTTAGAAGAAAAGCTGTTCATTCGAAGGAATTGCATGAGGACTCGAGGACATACAATGCGATTAGAGGAGAAGCGTTTTAACCTCAGGCAACGTGGGGGGTTCTTTACTGTTAGGGCTACAAGATTGTGGAATTGTCTACCACAAGAGGTGGTTTCTGCGGGTAGTATGGTGACTTTCAAAAGACTCTTTGACTTACATCTCAAGGATCAGGAGATTGAGGGCTATGTTAGATGATTACAGTCACACACACCTACACAGGTTGAACTGGATGGACTATTATCTTTATTCAACCTCACCTACTATGTAACTATGTAACTATGTAATAAGCAGGAACAGCAAGAGGTGTCGAAAAAACACCTGCCTCTGGGTTTACTCCAAGCAGACAACATTACTGCTGGGAAATGTGTCTAGATACTTAATAGATACCCAAGACAATAAACCAGGCTCATATTTTGATATAGAAACTTTATTTGTTTTTTTTTTAATAATTCATTGACATACCACCAAATAAATTCCATAGTGCTTTACAATATCTAATATCTTTATGATCCTTTATTTTTTTTTTACAATGAAATTTATGGCATACAAACACATTCTGACCTGACTCATTTAGGTCAAAGCAAACAATTTTAAGAGCTTGGCCCATTCGTGGATGATTCTACCTATTTGTTCCCACTATTACCCTGTTTGCCTGTTGAAGCCCTGCAGAAGCTGGTGCTTCCGGGTATAAGGGAGCTTGCAATTCTTCCCTTCTCGCATGACGCAGAACTCATCAACAGGTCCATTTATAGGAAGCATCCTTCAAGAGAACTTAAATTATGAAAGCTGTACCCAAGCAAGATCTTTCCTCTATTACTGGCCATGCCCTATTTTGTACTTTGCCTCTGTAAAGAGGCAGCCGTTTTGATAGAGGCAGGGCTTTACATGCTTATGTCAGAGTTGTCCTCCTGATGACTGGTGAATTGAGGCCTGTGGGGAAATATTCAAATAGCAGCAGAAAAAGTGAAAGCACTGATCCACAGAATGGATGAAGCAGAAGCTCCTTGTATTGCAGGTTCTTGAGTACAGCTTCCTCTACAACACAGTAGTGGAAAACAGCACAGTAGTAAAATTACCAAATCTCATGAGAGTTGTAGTCAGAGGCACAGTGCCTTAGATGACCTCACACTGCAGATACATACCTATGAGGCTTAAGGTACAGGATGTGCACTGTTATTTTTCTTAAGAGTTCCAGATAAAAAGTTAAATCTTTAATCCTCACTTTAAGTTTAGGTCAGCTTTACCCTGTCTAAGCAACATTCCAAAATGTACACAGGAAGTAGCAGGTAGCTGAAGATCCCACACAAGGGAAGCAGTTAGTCCCAGATCTGCAGTGGTTTTATGAGGGCTAGTGAAAAGACTCTGCCGCTGTCCCTCACCTATCAAGTCAGCTTTCCACAGTGTTCAACAGTCTCCAGGACACATTCTTGACAGCAACAGGGATTGCCCACAGGGATTGCCCACATGGCCTTTCCAGATTTTCTAGCACATACCCCACAAACAGGACCACAAGTAACCACATGGATTTTCAAAATAATTATCTGTAGACCTGGTTCTCCTGGCAACAGCATGTGGCTCATCAACCAATCTTCAGCAGCCCCAAGCCCTCTACCCAGGCTCCCAGCTGCCAACGACAACAGAGTCACTTAACTCCTGAGCCACCTTCCCAGACTCACTGCTTCAACTATATAATCACCATCTTAGCTCAGCAAGAAAAGTTGCCATTGTAGCCCAGCACAGATACACATGGCTTAGTACTCAGAGCTCCTTGAAACAAGTAGTCCAGTAGTACTTGCTCCACTACAGCAATTTATGTTTCATGTGTCTACTTGCACACAGGCTCCTTGCTTTAGCTAGCACTGCACTAAAAAGGAGGGAGGGGAGGTGGATCACTCCCCATGTGAGTTCCTGCAGCCCCTGGGGACTCCAGGACACCATTTACTACTTGTGTGGTGCTGTGCAGTGACCTGCAGTGCCTTCCAGTGCACTGTAGTTTGGAGACTTGAATAGAGTCTTAACTTTGAACACTCTCAATAAAGTTAAAAAATGTAAACAGCTTGATGCACTGAAACGGCAAAACAGGCACCAACCTGCATGCTAAAACTGAACATTTTTTACATATCTACCCACTCCTCCCTTCTAGATTGTAAGCTTTAACGAGCAGGGCCCTCTAGTTCCTCCTATATTAAATTGTATTGTAACTGTACTGTCTTCCCTCACATTGTAAAGCGCTGCACAAACTGTTGGCGCTATATAAATCCTGTATAATAATAATAATAACTTTACTGAGAAATTAAATTGAAGTATAAGTGAAATAGCTTTGCAACAACAGATGAGGGAGGTTAAAATGAAAATAGGTATATAGGGGGGATGTTTTAAAGTGGACTGCCAAATCAGCTCTATGGAAGCTGCAAGACACCAATTAAAAATGAATAAAAAAAATAATAATAAACCTGTCTGCATTAAATATGCACTAAAAACCCTATTGCACCACCTACCTCCTCTGCCCTACCTCCTGTGTCAAACCCTGAGAAATACCTGGTACTTACATTTATGGGGCACAAATGTAAGGAACTTGCAGCCAATTGCAGGTATTTGTGCTGTACTTTATGTCTGCCAGAAACTTTTATTTATTTTTTTACATAAAGTCACCTTATGTCTTTGAGTGTGGCTGTTTTGTTAAAACAGAAACAGTAGGTAGCTGTGTATGAGCATAAGCATGCACGCACAAACACACCTACATATTCTTCCACTATAGTCTTTTTGAGACTAGAGTATGCCTTGTTAGTGATTGATGAAGCAATTGTTTTCCCCTGCCTGCTGTAATCAGTGAGCGGAAAAAGAGGCTGTCACGGGAAACGCAGAAATTTCTGTTTAGATTATTTAACCAGCCAGGCCAGCCTGCATGGCCCCATAATCCTTCAAGTAAATATTTACACGGTGACAATTATCAGTCGCATAATATGGTTGAAGGAGCTTAACTTCCTTCTCTGCCAGGAGCACAGAGTTTTAAAAACAAATTTTAATCCCTAAGCACTACTCTGATTATTAGTTGCGTGCAGAGCAAATTGATCACTTACATCATTTCCAGCACCGTTGAGCGCAGTGCTGTCCATAGTCATACAATCTTTGCAAGCCAGGCAACCAGGTTTACACGAGAACTCCAGCCAGAGGAAGGTAGCAAAGGCAGCTGGCCAGGGTACAGAAAAGATAAGAGGCATATTGGGATAAAAAAAAGGAAAAATATATCGAAGCATGCTCTAAAATCGCATGGATATAACTGAGGAATTAATATTGGAATTGTAAATAAATAGCAGGTAGAGTAAGACTGATGGAATATAGGTACACAATAAAATGTGGCAACTCACGTAAATATATATAAATGGTTTTACTGATCTAAAAAATTCTCAAACTTACACCTGTATACAATTAAATACAATGTACAGTTTCTGGTAAAAGGGTTCTGGGTCTTTCTTACACATACACGTGATGTTGTTCAACCATGTATAATGCTTACCTATACACAGCCCTTTGGGTCTCAATACAATAAAAACCCTTATAAAGTATGTAGGCCAAAGGGCAAAGTCCTCATATACATATTACAAAAATAAACAGCGCCATTTTCAGGACCTGCTTCATTATTTATTTCAATGAACTCCAACCATTAGGTGCCGGTTCACACTCTTGCGAGTGCGGCGATCGCATGTAATATCAGAGCGCACTGCTCCTTCATTACATGCGATCGGATGTGCGGTGCAAATTCAGCCATACACTTTGTATGGCTAAATTCGCACTGCACCCGCACAAAAGTCGCACATGACCCTTTTTTTCAGCCGCATCAGGATCGGATCGCACAGTGGTTCACACTTGTGCGATCCGATCCTGTGCAAACTGGGGGTGTCGTTAACATTTCATTGACACCCCCAGCGTATCACATATGGCAGTGTGAACTGCCAGGGGTGCGTTTGCGATGCGGGAACAGGCTGCAAATTCGCAGCCTTCCCGCATCGCATAAGTGTGACCCGGCACTAAAGGACACAAAGTAAAATCTCTTTAGATTGCACCATATGAACCATAAGAACACTTAAAGAAAGGACCTGAGAAGACCATTTAAGGTATTTCATTGTAGCTAACTCAGGGGGTGTGGTTGAAATTGGGAATGTAGGGGCCATATACAGTGCCTTGCAAAAGTATTCGGCCCCCTTGAACTTTTCGACCTTTTGCCACATTTCAGGCTTCCAGTCGACCAGCGGTGGGTAACCCTGTGTTTCTGATCCAAGATGGAGAGCCGTGCTGTCAGGACCAGCATGGAATCCAAGCAACCGGAAGTGACATCAGAGTGGGCAGGACATGTTTCAGAGCATGCCCAGTCGCTCTATCTTCAAACCATTGGTGAGAGGAACTGATACTCTTCTTCCCATTGTGTGATCTCAGAAACTGGAAGTGACAAGAATTTTCATCATTCCGTTGTCGGCTTGTGAAAGCATTTGATTTAACCTATCTCCGTTTGATCAGATGCTTTGGATGGGAGATCTGGGATCTAATAGACCCCAAATCTTTCCAAAAAAAAAAGGACCTGTCGTGGTCCATGCTGTCACAAGGGATGTTGTTCATCCCTTGTGATAGCAATAAAGTTGACCACAAAAAAAAAATTAAAGCTGCAGTGTAAATAAAATAAATAATATTCTTTTTTCCATCACCTCATGCTCAAGCGAACATATAAATATGGGTCCTGCACACATATTGAAACGGTGATTGCACCGCACAAGTAAGGTATCACCGTGAACGTCAGTGCAAGAGCAATAATTCTAGTGCCAGACCTCCTATGTAACTCTAAACTAGTATCCTGTAAAGGTTTTTAAAGCGTCGCCTTTGGAGACTTTTAGGTACCGTAGCTTGGCGCCATTCCACGGGCATTTGCTATTTTAAATATGACATGTTAGGTATCTAGTTACTTGGCTTAACATCATCTTTTATCTTTTACCAAAAAAATATTGGGTATTACATCGTGTTTGTGTTCACTAAAATTATCACTATTTATATTATCACTATTAATATTTTTCCTGGAAATTTGCATTTGATAAACCGCTGCACAAATATTGTGCAACATAAAAAATTGCAACAATAACCATTTTATTCTCAAGTGTAATGTTCGGGGGGGTTCTAATTAGTTTTATAGCAGGTAAAAAATGCTGATATGTATGACAGTAATGTTAGAATTGGTCCAGACTGGAACTGGTTAACAAAATGCTACAACTGTTGAAGCACCCCTGAAACTGTTTTATTTTGTTCTAACCCCATCATTTTTTTTCTCCTGAACAGATAGGTTTCTATGTAAAGGTGAAAAAGGTATAGAAACTTGAAACAGAAAATGAATTCATATACTATTATTAGTATTACTAAACCCATACAGTTATCAGAAATCACACATTTTTTAATAGCTGCTTCAGTTCAAGATTGAATATTCACAATGCTGAATAAGTCTTAACATGATGGTTTATAATACAGTAATCCCCCGCTACATCGCGGTTCAGTTTTTGCGGTCCCGGTAATTCGCGTTTTTTTTTGTAATGTTATTTTACTATATAAATCATTAAAAATGAAATATTTTTGTGTTTTTCATAGCTCTTGCTCTGTCTCTAAGTATCTTTTATGTGTTTAAATGAGTTTCTATTGTTTTAAAAGTGTGTTTAAAGACCTTAAAATGCTTTTACACGTACAGTGACAGTAAAAAAATCATGCCTACAATGCATTTTAATAGGGTTTTTCTATTTAGCGGAATTTCACTTTTCGCGGCTGGGTCCGGAACGTAACCCCCGCAATGGAGGGGGGTTTACTGTAGACCCACAACAATCTGTTTATCCTAGTACTGAGTGAAAATTTTGAATTGATGTATTTTGGCCAGCTGTAAATCCATCCAAACATACACTATATTGTCAAAAGTATTGGGACGCCTGCCTTTACTTTAATTTAATGGCATACCAGTCCATAGGGTGCAATATTGTGTTGGCCCACCCTTTGCAGATATAACAGCTTCAACTATTCTGGGAAGGCTGTCCACAAGGTTTAGGAGTGTGTCTATGGGAATGATTGACCATTCCTCCAGAAGCACATTTGTGAAGTCAGGCACTGATGTTGAAAGAGAAGGCCTGACTCACCATCTCCGCTCTAATTCCCCCCAAAGGTGTTCTATTGGATTGAGATCAGGACTCTGTGGAGGCCAGTCAAGTTCCTTCACCCCAAACTCGCAGTGTCTGCTCTGTGTCTTTATCCCAAAGGTGTTATATCAGGGTGAGGTCAGTACTCTGTGCAGGCCAATCAAGTTCCTCCACCCCAAATTCGCTCATCCATGCCTTTTTGGACCTTGCTTTGTGCACCGGTCCAAATCATTTGGTGGAGGGGAGATTATGGTGTGGGGTTGTTTTTCAGGGGTTGGGCTTGGCCCAACATACACCATCACAGAGAACTGCACTGTCTCAGTAAATATATATATATATATATATATATATATATATATATATATATATATATTCACACAGTACCTCACAAAAATGAATACCCTCACATTTTTACATCACTGAAGAAATTACACTTTCCTACAATGTAAAGTCGTGAGTGCACAGCTTGTATACCCATCAAAATAACTCAACACACAGCCATTAATGTCTAAACCACTGGCAACAAAAGTGAGTACACCCCTAAGTGAAAATGTCCAAATTGAGCCCAATTAGCCATTTTCCCTCACCAGTGTCATGTGACCCTGAACCTGAGCTGCAGTACGGTGGCCAAGACCATACAGCGGTTAAACCGGACAGGTTCCACTCAGAATATTCCTCGGTCAACCAAAGAAGTTGAGTGCATGTCTTCATCGTCATATCCAGAGGTTGTCTTTGGGAAATAGACGTATGAGTGGTGCCAGCATCGCTGCAGAGGTTGAAGGGGTGGGGGATCAGCCTGTCAGTGCTCAGACCATACGCCGCACACTGCATCAAGTTGGTCTGCATTGCTGTCGTCCCAGAAGGAAGCGCCTTATAAATATGATGCACAAGAAAGCCCGCAAACAGTTTTCTGAAGACAAGCAGACTAAGGACATGGATTACTGGAACCGTGTCCTGTAGTCTGATGAGACCAAGATAAACGTATTTGGTTCAGATGGTGTCAAGCGTGTGTGGTGGCAACCAAGTGAGGAGTACAAAGACAAGTGTGTCTTGCCTACAGTCAAGCACGGTGGTGGGGGTGTCATGGTCTGGGACTGCATGAGTGCTGCCAGCACTGGGGAGCTACAGTTCATTGAGCGAACCATGAATGCCAACATGTACTGTGACATACTGATAAAGAGCATGATCTCCTCCCTTCGGAGACTGTGCCGCAGGGCCAAAATGATAACGACCCAAAAACACACCTCCAAGACGACCACTGCCTTGCTAAAGAAGCTGAGGGTAAAGTTGATGGACTCGCCAAGCATGTCTCCAGACCTAAACCCTATTGAGCATCTCTGAGGCATCCTCAAACAGAAAGTGGAGAAGGGCAGGGTCTCTAACATCCATCAACTCCATGATGTCATCATGGAGGAGTGGAAGAGGACTCCAGTGGCAACCTGTGAAACTCTGGTGAACTCCATGCCCAAGAGGGTTAAGGCAGTGCTGGAAAATAATGGTGGCCACACAAAATATTGACACTTTGGGCTCAATTTGGACATTTCCACTTAGGGGTGTACTCACTTTTGTTGTCAGCGATTTAGACATTATTGACTGTATGTCATGTTATTTTGAGGGGACAGCAAATATACACTGTTATACAAGCTGTACACTCACTACTTTACATTGTAGCAAAGTTTCATTTCCTCAGTGTTGTCATATGAAAGGATATAATAAAATATTTACAAAAATGTGAGGGGTGTACTCACTTTTGTGAGCAACTGTGTGTGTATATATATATTGTGACAGGAAGTCAGGTAAATCTGTGGATGTAGTCACAGACAGGAGATACATTCCCACCTGGTTTGGAAAGTTCACCAATTACTATAGGGTGTCGGCTGCAGAGATAGCCAGCAGGAAGTTGAAAACCATTCAGCTGTTCAGAATGAGGAAATGAAGGCCTCTATAATTTGTCCAAAGGAAGTCTAAGGACTGCTGTCTCCTGTCGCTGTGTGAGCTGGGAAGAGGAGGACAGTCAGACGTGTGCCTCACGACGCCGTGTGGGCATGGGAGAAGTACTGCTGCCTCCTGTCGCCGTGTGGGCTGGGAGAGGAGGACAGTCAGATGTGTGCCCCCCTGAAAGCTGTGTGAGCATGGGGGAGACCTCCTGAAGCGATGTGAAGCTGAGGAGGGTAACAAGTGTGAAGACTACTCGAAGTGAGGTCTTGGATCATTTCTAGGTGAAAAGAAACCAATGGACATTTCCTGTGTGAAGGGGAAATTAACAAGTGTGAAGACTACTCAAGGTGAGGTCTTGAACTATTTCTATGTGGAAGAAATAAATGAACTGTTTGTCATGTGAAGAGAAAAGACAAGGGACAGCTTCAATATGAAGAGGAAAAGGGACATGGTCAATGGACATTTGTTGTGTGAAGATAAAACATGGACTGTTGAGAGTCTGCTGTATGATCAGCCAAGTCTGCCCAACAGTAGGTTGGGGACAGACTTCATAAGATAGGTTCTGGTATGTGGGAAGGTAGCCGCCCACAGTGGCAAGGATTTATTTTGTGTTTTATTTTATTTTGGATGTTTTTGCTGCATGCAGTCTGGTGAGGAAAATTGCATGAATAAACCAAACTGTTGTTTGCAACCACTTCTCGGCTATCTTAATGTGTAAACGCACCCCCCAAAGGGGTAATCCACGCCTACCACCGAGCAAATCCCCACAATATATGCAGTACAGAACAAAAGTTTGGACACCTTCTCATTCAAAGAGTTTTCTTTATTTTCATGACTATGAAAATAGTAGAGTCACACTTCAAGAGGTAGTCACCTGAAATGGTCTTCCAACAGTCTTGAAGGAGTTCCCAGAGATGCTTAGCACTTGTTGGCCCTTTTGCCTTCACTCTGCGGTCCAGCTCACCCCAAACCATCTTGATTGGGTTCAGGTCCGGTGACTGTGGAGGCCAGGTCATCTGACGCAGCACCCCATCACTCTCCTTCTTGGTCAAATAGCCCTTACACAGCCTGGAGGTGTGTTTGGGGTCATTGTCCTGTTGAAAAATAAATGATGATCCAACTAAACGCAAACCGGATGGAATAGCATGCCGCTGCAAGATGCTGTGGTAGCCATGCTGGTTCAGTATGCCTTCAATTTTGAATAAATCCCCAACAGTGTCACCAGCAAAGCACCCCAACACCATCACACCTCCTCCTCCATGCTTCACGGTGGGAACCAGGCATGTAGAGTCCATCTGTTCACCTTTTCTGCGTCGCACAAAGACACGGTAGTTGGAACCAAAGATCTCAAATTTGGACTCATCAGACCAAAGCACAGATTTCCACCGGTCTAATGTCCATTCCTTGTGTTCTTTAGCCCAAACAAGTCTCTTCTGCTTGTTGCCTTTCTTTAGCAGTGGTTTCCTAGCAGATATTCTACCACGAAGGCCTGATTCACACAGTCTCCTCTTAACAATTGTTCTAGAGATGTGTCTGCTGCTAGAACTCCGTGTGCCATTGACCTGGTCTCTAATCTGAGCTGCTGTTAACCTGCGATTTCTGAGGCTGGTGACTCGGATAAACTTATCCTCCGCAGCAGAGGTGACTCTTGGTCTTCCTTTCCTGGGGCGGTCCGCATGTGAGCCAGTTTCTTTGTAGCGCTTGATGGTTTTTGTGACTGCACTTGGGGACACTTTCAAAGTTTTCCCAATTTTTCGGACTGACTGACCTTCATTTCTTAAAGTAATGATGGCCACTCGTTTTCCTGTACTTAGCTGCTTTTTTTTGCCATAATACCAATTCTAACAGTCTATTCAGTAGGACTATCAGCTGTGTATCCACCTGACTTCTGCACAACACAACTGATGGTCCCAACCCCATTTATAAGGCAAAAAATCACACTTATTAAACCTGACAGGGCACACCTGTGAAGTGAAAGCCATTTCAGGTGACTTCCTCTTGAAGTGTGACTCTGCAATTTTCATAGTCATGAAAATAAAGAAAACCCTTTGAATGAGAAGGTGTATCCAAACTTTTGGTCTGTACTGTGTGTATATATATATATATATATATATATATATATATATATATATATATATATATATATGTGTAATATATATATATTTGGGATCGACCGATATTTTTTTTTTGTTACCGATACCGATATTTTGCCGATCGCTTATCGATATTCGCCGATATTTTCACACATGTGAAAGTTTGGAAAAAAACCCACTCATTTCTACACGAATATCTTAATAAACATGTTAATCTTTATTTATTAACATTTTTAACATTCTTCACACCTTAACTGCATGAAAACTGATAGGAAAAGTGTACTTGCATTTGCATTTCACATCATCTGCTTGAGTATTAATGCATAATAAAGCGCTGCAGTAGTGGACTCACTCGCTGGAATATTTTTAATTCACTACTGCAGTGCAGGCAGTGCAAAACTGCTAGAAAAAAGCTAGGCAACAGCTACACACGCACAGTGGATTGGACTGGAGTCAGTGGACTACCTCTGCAGTATGGCACTCACTGCAACTGCAGCAGTCAGTGCAAAACTGCTAGAAAAAGAGCTAGGCAACAACAACAGCTACACAATACACATACATACACAGTGGATTGGACTGGAGTCAGTGGAGGACTACCTCTGCAGTAAGGCACTCACTGCAACTACTGCAGTATAGTCAGTGCAAAACTGCTAGAATAAAGAGCAAGGCAACAGCTACACGTCACAGTGGATTGGACTGGAGTCAGTGGAGGACTACCTCTGCAGTAAGGCATCACTGCAACTACAGCAGTCAGTGGCAAAACTGCTAGAAAAAAAACTAGGCAACAGCTAGACAGTGGATTGGATTGGAGTAACTCAGTGGACTATCTCTGCAGTAGGGCACTCGCTGCAACTACAGCAGTCAGTGCAAAACTGCTAGAAAAAAGCTAGGCAAGAGCAAGACAGTGGATTGGAGTTGGACTGGAGTCAGGAGAGTACTGCTGCAGTAGTGTACTCACTGCAATAATTTACTGCAGTCAGTGCAAAACTGCTAGAAAAAAAGCTAGGCAACAGCTACACAGTGGATTTGAGTGGACACTACTCTTGTCAATATTCCCAGTTAAGTAGAACAATATTATAATGCAGAAAGCAGAACATTTCAGCAGGTCCATGGTCACCTGTTAAAGGTCTTCTGTTTTGTTCATACAATGCTGCCACTTCATAAACATGCTCAGGAGGAGTGGAGGACAGAGGTGCACAAAGAGAGAGGTATCTTCTAGCATGGGAAGCAAGTCTTTTGTAGCGTGCCTCATTTTCTCTCCACCACTGAAGAGGATGACTTCTTCTGTCAAATACTGCTTCTTTCAAATAGAGATGAAGTTCATCATCCAGGCTCATAGTTGCAGATTCAGAAGAAATTGAATCCTGCATGAGGCCCCAATAAAACACTGAAAATGTCCTGATAATTTCGACCACGATGAAGAAGATTCTCTTTTGTTCGTTGACATATTTTTGGACATTTGTCTGTTTTTGCAGCATGCTGCTGTTCATTAGGGATGATCGAACGGTTCGGGTCGACCATCGGTTCAACCCGAACATTGGCTGTTCGAGGTTCGGCCGAATTTAGAACTTTTTGCTGAAAAAGTTCGGAATTCGGCAACCAGAACCGACCAAAATGCAATGGGTCAGGAAGTGGGCTTTAAAAGCCTGTGATTGGACCAGAACCATTAGTAAAAGCCAATTGAGGGGGCAGGAGAATGCTAGGAATGTGATTGGAGTGACTAGGGGGTCCCTAGGCCAATCATTAGTGAATACGCCCCCCAGTAAATAAAAAAACCCCCGGCAAATTCCTAGCATTGTAATACAGGGACATGGAAGAGAGTGGAAGCAGTTCTGTTAAATTTGCTTCAAAAGTGTCATTTAGCATTTATTAGTGTGAGGAAAGGGATATCTAGTGTAGTTAGAGTGCTCTTTTACACTTTAGTTAGATGCAAAAAATTTGTTTCTGTAGGGAAAGTGTTAAGTGCCAGGGTGACCGTAGTGTAGTGTAGGGTGAACTGACTCTGACTGCTATGGCAGGGTGACCAAACCCTTCCATATCAAGGTGACCGCTATAGAGAAAAGATCGTTTCTCTTATGTCACATTCAGAGCACTGATATGGCTTCTCACCGGTCAGCTTTCTTTTTGGCTGCGGGCGTTTATAGGGATTTTTTGAGGACATGTTTGGAGTCAGGAATGACATCTGAACATGTGTATAGGGGGTATATATACACACCCATGTATGTATATATACACCTGCACATATATAGGTGTGAAAGGAGCAGAAATCTATACTTGCGCTAATTAAATAATTAACACCAATATGGCTCCGCTCCTATCACACCTATATATGTGTAAGTGTAAAATACATATAAGTGTGTGTGTACATAGATACCCCTATACAAAAGTTCAGATGTTTTGCCTGCCTCCAAAGAACCCAAAAAAATGCCCAAAAAAACGCTAGCGCCAAAAAAAAAAACGCCCAGGTGTGTTGTTGCAGGCATTTTTTGGGGGTTTATGGAGGCAGGCAAAACATCTGAACTTGTGTATAGTGGTATATATACACACACACACTTATACTAACACTAATACACAATATGTATTTTACACTTACACATATATAGGTGTGAAAATAGCGAAGCCATATCCCTGTTCTATAAGTGACATAATACAAACAATCTTTTTTTTCTGGTTTTGGACATGCTACAGAGCTGAACCTTCACAGGTACACTTTTTAGACCCCCCAGATACTAAATCCAAATTAATTTTTTTTTTTTTTTTTTTAATTTTTTCAATAATTGTCTCTCTATCAAAAATGACAATTTTTAAGACCTTTTTTTTGTTTGATTAATAGTCCCTGGGGCATGACCCAGAACCCTAGGCACTTTTTAGGGGCATTTATTGGGTTTTAGGGCTTCAAAATGGTGTTTTTTGATTACCGAAGTTCGGGTCACATTGATTTCAATGGGGTTCTGAAATTCGGGCCGAACTTTCGGGAAGTTCGGATGTTCTGGCCGAACCGAACTTTTGAAAAGTTCGATCATCCCTACTCTTCATAAAAATAGTATTCTGGACTTGTCTTTTCGGCAGGAACCTCCTGCACCTTCTGTTGAATATCTTCTGTCAGCTCTTGCTTCGTCTTAGCCAATACATCATCAGAAGAAAAAGCATGGTTCTTGTATCGAGGATTCAAAAGACTTGCAAGCACAATATTTTTAATCTCTTCATGCTTCTCAAAACATACAGTATATCAGTCAAAGCTCTTTGGCTTGACAGACCATCATTTGAAAGTTGGAGGGTGTTGTGTGCCATGACACAGAGGTCTGAAATATCAGCAAGCCTAATTCTTTTCTGCATGTTTGATCCACTGTCTCAAAGTTGCGCAAGCATCACTCAGTCTTTGTTGATTCTCCATTCTTCAAGCATGCCTAGAAACATTTCTCTACTGTACTCAGTGTGGGATCCTTGCATCACTTTTGTATTCAACACCAATTGCCTTTTTGTCCATCCGCTGTCAATGAAGTGGAATGTAAGAATGATTAGTGACTCTGACTTTGTTTGGGACCAGTGGTCCATCGTGAATGAGAGTGAGTTGCCAGCATTATCTGGTTGCAGCATAGCCTTTACTTTGTCAATGACCTTTTGGTGAAGCTTTGCCAGCATTTCGGTTCAATAATACTTCTCACTCTTCAGTGTATAGCTTGGCTCAAGTATGGACATCAACCGCTGAAATCCTGAGTCAGACACCATTGTAAATGGCTGGTTATCAGTGACAATCATCTCTGTGATTACTCTGTCCAGCAGTTGGACACTGCTGCTTTTCCTGGAGAAGGTCGAGACGAGAAATAGTCCCAGACCACACTTTTACTTTTTCTCTCCTCATCCATCTCCATTCCAATTTGAAAGACACAAAAAAGATTAAAAAAATGGCTTGCTGAAGTTGCTGCTGCTGCTGGCACTGGCACTGGCACCCTGTTGTGGGTTGGTGGCTGATGCCTGGCAATGTGGGTTGCTTGCTGGCACCCTGTTGTGGGTTGGTGGCTGACGCCTGGCAGTGTGGGTGGTTGTTTGCTGGCGCCCTGTTGTGGGTTGATGGCTGACGCCTGGCAGTGTGGGTGGTTGCTTGCTGGCACCCTGTTGTGGGTTGGTGGCTGACGCCTGGCAGTGTGGGTTGCTTGCTGACACCTTGTTGTGGGTTGGTGGCTGATGCCTGGCAGTGTGGGTTGCTTGCTGGCACCCTGTTGTGGGTCGGTGGCTGACGCCTGTCAGTGTGGGTTGCTTGCTGGCACCCTGTTGTGGGTTGGTGTCTGATGCCTGGCAGTGTGGGTGGTTGCTTGCTGGCACCCTGTTGTGGGGTTGCGGGTTGGTGGCTGACGCCTTGCAGTGTGGGTTGCTTGCTTGCACCCTGTTGTGGGTTGATGGCTGACACCTGGCAGTGTGGGTTGGTGGCTGACGCCTGGCAGTGTGGGTGGCTTGGTGTCACCCTGTTGTGGGTGGCTTGCTTGCCGGAACACTGTGGTGGCTGGCTTGGTGTCATCCTGTTCTGGGTGGGTGGCTTGCAGGAACACTGTGGTGGCACTGGCTGGCTGGCTGGCTGGCTGGCTTGGTGTCATCCTGTTCTGGGTGGCTGGCTTGCAGGAACAGTCTGCGGTGGCTGGCTGGCTGGCTTGGTGTCACCCTTTTATGGGTGGCTGGCTTTCATTAACACTGTGGTGGGTTTCTGGCTTGGTGTCACCCTGTTATGGGTGGCTGGCTTGCAGGAATACTGTGGTGGCTGGCTGGCTTGGTGTCACCCTGTTCTGGGTGGCTGGCATGCAGAAACACTGTGGTGGCTGGCTGGCTGGCTTGGTGTCACCCTGTTCTGGGTGGCTGGCTTGCAGGAACTCTGTGGTGGCTGGCTGGCTTGGTGTCACCCTGTTATGGGTGGTTGGCTTGCAGGAACACTGTGGTGGCTGGCTGGCTTGGTTTCACCCTGTTATGGGTGGCTGGCTTGCAGGAACAGTCTGTGGTGGGTGGCTGGCCGGCTTGGTGTCACCCTGTTATGGGTGGTTGGCTTGCAGGAACACTGTGGTGGCTGGTTGGCTGGCTTGGTGTCACCCTGTTATGGGTGGTTGGCTTGCAGGAACACTGTGGTGGCTGACTGGGTGGCTTGGTGTCACCTTGTTATGGGTGGCTGGCTTGCAGGAACAGTCTGTCGTGGGTGGCTGGCTGGTTTGGTGTCACCATTATGGGTGGCTGGCTTTCAGGAACACTGTGGTGACTGGCTGGCTTGGTGTCACCCTGTTATGGGTGGCTGGCTTGCAGGAACACAGTTGTGGCTGGCTGGCTGGCTTGATGTCACCCTGTTATGGGTGGCTAGCTTGCAGGAACAATGTGGTGGCTGGCTGGCTGGCTGGCTTTGTGTCACCCTGTTATGGGTGGCAGACTTGCAGGAACAGTCTGTCGTGGGTGGCTGGCTGGCTGGCTGGCTTAGTGTCACCCTGTTATGGGTGACTGGCTTGCAGGAACACTGTGGTGGCTGGCTGGCTTGGTGTCACCCTGTTATGGGTGGCTGGCTTGCAGGAACACTGTGGTGGCTGGCTGGCTTGGTGTCACCCTGTTATGGGTGGCTGGCTTGCAGGAACACTGTGGTGGCTGGCTGGCTTGGTGTCACCCTGTTGTGGGTGGCTTGCTTGCTGGAACACTGTGGTGGGTGGCTGGCTGGAACACTGTGGTGGGTGGAAGGCTTGGGGGTCACCATGTTGTGTGGGTGGCTGGCTTGGTGTCACTCACTCACCCTGGCCTGTTGTGGGTATCTGGCTTGCTGGAACACTGTATGGTCACTGGTCACAGTGGCGGGTGGCTGGCTTGGTGTCATCTGGGTGGCTGCTTTGCTCGCTGGAACCCTGTTGTGAAGTGGGTGGCTGTATGCTGGCCTGCTGGCACCCTTTTCTGTTGTAAATCAGATGGCTGGCGGCTGGCAACCTGTGGTGGGTGGCTGAGGCCAGGGCCTGTGGGTGAATGGATGGCTGACACCGTGACTAGACCGGACTGCAGCTGGCTGTAACACGAGGCTGTGTGAGGCATGGGAGGCGGTCTTAAGCCAGAGAACATGTGCAGCGCGTGGTGTAATGGCGTCATGTATGGGCCACGCAGGCGTGGGAGGCGGTGTTAGAAGGCAGAACGTGTGTGCGCAACATACGCAATGACGTCACGAAAATATCGTCAATATCGGTAAATCCAAAGGCCGATACAGATATATCAAGGAAAGTGCATATCGGCCCCCGATATATCGGTGTTGCCAATAATCGGTCGATCTCTAATATATATATATATATATATATATATATATATATATATATATATGTACAGTATATATGCACACATATATGACAGGCACTGGTATTGCAGGGTGGCCGGCCCTGCATTTTATTCAGCAAGCAAACAAACACACAGTTCCAATAAAGGTGACTTTGTACCGTAGATCCATAGCATAAAACAAACAAAACACCTACTTGTCTGAGCTAATAACTAAACACTAAAGCCCCGTACACACGTACCGATGGTCGGCTTACAAATGTTCCTCTTTTCTCCCCGGGATGTCGGTGTCTGCTGAAAAGTGCAAAGACAGCACAAGGACAGCACAAGAATTTTGTCCGCCGACTGCAGAAGTGATGTCATGTAATGGTTAACTTTCCCTGTGTTTTCTATTTTCTGAGCATGCCCAGTCTTGCAAATCTGCGGTCTGTCGGCCGAATTGTGTACTGACAGGCGAACAATCGTCCGTTCTGGTGTCGGCATACAAATATTTTCATGTTTGCACGAAAGACTTTTGTCCGCGGATTGTGCGCAGACATCTGTCGGAGGCACCATACTAACACGCGTACAATCGGCAGATCCTTCGTCCACCGACGTTTGTATGCCGACGATCGGTACGTGTGTACGGGGCTTAACTTAACACAGGTCAGTTCCTAACAGTTACCTAAAACAAACAGGCAGCACACCTTTTTAGAATTCTGTCTGCACTCAGCCTTTTCAGCCAGCTGTAAGCTCTTATAGCAGAGAGAGAGAGAGATAGCCCTAATCAGTCAGTTCGCCTATATAAAGAACTACACAGTCCTTATAAACAGACAGTCCATATAAAAAATGTCTGTGTATAAAAATCTTCCAGGAAAGATAAATTCAGGTGCTTCTAAGGACACTCCAAACACCGATAACCCCGTGCAGGAAGTACCACCACCAAGGTAAAGGTTGGCCTCTTACAGCAATGATTTGACCCCCATGACAGAGATCAAAGACAGCATGTTATAACCTCCACTTGCAAGTCCCGCACCGGCTCACTCCCTGATCACGTCCACTTCCTCACAGATAGTAATCACATGTAAAGAGGGAAGCAACTACCATAGTGTAATACTATTTAAACAACTTTATTGGACGCAATACTTCAAGTGGCAACTCACATTTAGCTGTAGTTTGTAAGGCGTGTATAACCCGGAGTGTCCTCGAGGCTTGATTCCTGCCTAGAAAATGGCCGCCGCGTCTCCTCCGTGGTCTCAGTGTGACGCACCGCAGGCTCCTCCTACGCGTTTCGTCAGAGACTGACGTCGTCAGGGGGTGTGGCCTGCGGTGAACGTCTGTAATTTATACGTTGGCAGAGACGGATAGGCGGGGCAATAGACAGGTCCCGGATCCCGGAAGAAAGACACTTGCGTGTCAGCGACCGGAACCGGCATTTCACACAAGGGATATCCGGACTTAGAATGCGGTCCACGTGCGTGCCATCGCCCGGAACCAAACATTAGCCGGATGTCACTTTAAACATCAATCAAGACAAGTATTAGCACTTATACAATATTCAGTGCAAAATATATCCTATGCCAATGGATACAACATATGTAAGCCCGATGGAGCTAAATACACAAGTAACCATTAGCTTTACTTGATTGGATGGTCACAATGGACCACAGTAGAAACCGGCGCCATCTCTCAGCAGAAATCAAAAAATCGTTGGAAATGTTCATTTTGATGCTTAACAACAATGATAGAGGTATCAGGCTCGCGCACGAAAGTAGTAAGACCGAGATTCACTTCCTGGATTTGAAAATTAAGGTGGTGGGTAGTACTTTGGAGACCTCCACATTTTTCAAGGAGACTGACAGGAACGGATTTATAGACACATCCAGTTGCCACCATGTGTCGTGGCTTAAATCCGTTCCTGTCAGTCAATTCCTCAGATTGAAGAGGAATTGTACCAATAGGTCTGACTTTTTGCGTGAATCCGCCGTGCTGAAGTCTAAGTTTTTGGAGAAAGGGTACAGGGAAGAGGAGCTTGAGAAAGCCCTCGTAAAGGCGGACAATCGCAATAGAGAAGATCTTTTACAACCGCGTGTACGTACAAGGAATGATGATTTCCAACATGCGTTTTTTTCCTCTTACTCAATCCAACATTTCTCAGTGAGGAAAATTATTCAGAAACATTGGCATATTTTGAAAAATGACAGTGTTCTGGGACCAACTCTACCTGAGACACCAAAAGTCATCTTTAGGGGTGTACCTCCACTTAGACTTCAAATTGCTCCGAAAATTGTTGATCCCCCAAGGACTGTCTCCTTTTTTCAACAAAGAGGAGGCTTTTACCCATGCAGGAAATGTGCAATATGTAAGATTAATACTTGTAAATCCAGAAGAGTTGAATCTTTCTTCTCTAACAGGACGCAGCAGGAGTACAAGATTAAATCATTCATTACATGCTCTACACGCTATGTTGTGTATCTTTTGCGTTGCCCATGTGGTTTGGAATACGTGGGCCGCACGATACGCAAGCTGCATGTACGGTTAAACGAGCATGTGGCCAATATTATAAAAGCTTTCCCCAAACATAGCGTGTCGAGGCACTATGCCCTCTGCCATAATAAAGATCCTAGTGGTACTATTTTTATGGGGATTGACAAATTCCCGGGGAACTGGAGGGGTAGCAATCTGACGAGAGGGGTCTCCCAGTTGGAGACCAGTTGGATTTACCGCCTCAAATCCTATGCCCCTTACGGGCTTAATATTGATTGGGACATCAATTCCTTCATCAATAATTCATAATTTACAGTTGGAAGGTAGATTGCCTGTATACTGGTTACCATTTAGCACTTTAAAATGAGGTCATGTGCTTATATTTATTTCCTTTTTGAGAGGCCTTTTTAACATGTTTTATTTAAGATTATGTTTTACCCAAGATTATGTGTATTTTTAAGATTTATGATTGGTAATATTGCTTATATATTTTTTATTTTTACATATTGTTGTATTTGGCGGTGTAGTCGGAGTCTCCCGATTTTTTGATTTCTGCTGAGAGATGGCGCCGGTTTCTACTGTGGTCCATTGTGACCATCCAATTAAGTAAAGCTAATGGTTACTTGTGTATTTAGCTCCATTGGGCTTACATATGTTGTATCCATTGGCATAGGATATATTTTGCACTGAATATTGTATAAGTGCTAATACTTGTCTTGATTGATGTTTAATGTGACATCCGGCTAATGTTTGGTTCCGGGCGATGGCACGCACGTGGACCGCATTCTAAGTCCGGATATCCCTTGTGTGAAATGCCGGTTCCGGTCGCTGACACGCAAGTGTCTTTCTTCCGGGATCCGAGACCTGTCTATTGCCCCGCCTATCCGTTTCTGCCAGCGTATAAACTACGGACGTTCACCACAGGCCACATCCCCTGACGACGTCAGTCTCTGACGAAATGCGTAGGAGGAGCCTGCGGTGCGTCACGCTAAGACCACGGAGGAGATGCGACGGCCATTTTCTAGGCAGGAATCAAGCCTCGAGGACACTCCGGTTTATACACGCCTTACAAACTACAGCTAAATGTGAGTTGCCACTTGGAGTATTGCGTCCAATAAAGTTGTTTAAATAGTATTACACTATGGTAGTTATTTCCCTCTTTACATGTGATTACTATCTGTGAGGAAGTGGACGTGATCAGGGAGTGAGCCGGTGCGGGACTTGCAAGTGGAGGTTATAACATGCTGTCTTTGATCTCTGTCATGGGGGTCAAATCATTGCGGTAAGAGCCCAACCTTTACCTTGGTGGTGGTATTTCCTGCACGGGGTTATCGGTGTTTGGAGTGTCCTTAGGAGCACCTGAATTTATCTTTCCTGGAAGATTTTTATACACAGACATTTTTTATATGGACTGTCTGTTTATAAGGACTGTGTAGTTCTTCCACATTTCATTTCAAGCGCTACACCTATTTGTTTTTATTGTTTAAGCGGATCTGTTTTATCTAATTCGTGGATCAAGTGTTGGCAGCTCATTCATTTATCATAGTCATTTACTGAATTGTATTGTACCAATTGTGCTCAATTTTCATACATGCGCAGCATATCCTATATTTTTTTTGCCTATATAAAGACCTAAATGGCTGGGATGCATTACAAGTACTGGTCACCAGGTAAAGATGGACCTAGGAATAAAGGCCTATTTCCACCCAAAACCTCCAGGCTCCAGGACCCAGGACATTACTTACTAGAATTCTAAAAAAACATGTTGTGTAAGTCAAAAACCCTGGAGTCCCCCACCTTGTGTAGGTGAGAAACCGAAGTGACGTAAGCACCATCCACAACCCTGCCAGCCAGTGCCTCATAATATGTATGAGGATATTTTCCCACTGATGTACATTATCAAAATACATCAATATATCATAGAAAGATGTATTCATCAATCACTTAGAAATACACATGTAATACAATAATTTTACTAAACCTCCTAGCATGGACCCATGTATGTTTACAATAATATTTCCATTATGTTATTCCCATATGTTTTATATAAATCTCATTCTTTACATTATAATATACATTGGAAATCCCTCATATATATTAGGATCTCTTCTAAATAATATTGTTACACTGACTACCACAAAGAGGAATATTGTTAATGACAACTTCAACACTATTTGCACAATTCCAATGCCTATTTTCACACTGAGCATTTCAAGCCAGTAGTCTGGTCATATTTCATCCAATAAATAGAATTATACTCCCAAAAACACTCATGCTCACTGGTACAGTTGTTGTTTATCCTTGTACAGAGTGTTATATAGTCTTCAAAGAAGCACTAGGAGTCTATTTCATACACAATCAGATGGAATGCTGGGTATACAAGCAAGCACTTGTAAATCTAATAATTCCACAGTAAGTGGGGTATAGAAATTATGTGCATCCAAGATAGCCAGTTCCAATATACACACAACATTCAAGTGGTCCATTGTTATTATTACCAAACCATCATACACAGGCCACTTCCCTGGAGTGGAGGTATAGGTATTGTGTGCATCCAAGATAAACACTTCAAGCAAGCATAAAATAACTTCTGCATGGGATAAATAATCAAGTAGTTCCTTGTTATTACTACCACATCATAATACACAGGCCATTTCCCTGGGGTGTGACACCTAACTCCAACATTCACAGTCTCCAAGTGCAGGCAATGTAATTCAGACCAGACCAAGTGCTATCAGCGTGTAAGGGGAACTATGACTGCCTGTGCATTGGCACCAAACACTAGAGCTACCCACCTGCTGGTAGTTGTAGCCCTTTGCCATAATGTGTCAAATTTCTGGCCACAGGCCCGCTCATGATCTATTTGGCTGTAGGCCTTGATATTTAGGGATAAAGGAATGTCCACACAAGAAATATATCTACCACACTTTACTGTGGATTTTTAAAGGTGTTTGTGACTTGTAAGTTCATATTGATATACTGGAAGAACTTTTCAGCGTAGAACATCATACACAGGAGAAAAAATTCTGTAGCTTTCATTTGAGCACAGAATGCCAGCATATAATATGTACGTAACCTGCCTTCCCTTTGCACCTTCTCTCTTATTGTGAACACCACAGATTTGGGATCAGTTTCCCTCAAATACTAAGTTCATAGCATTCAGCTTCTATCACCAAGTAGGAATCAAGGTGCCCTCATTAGCATACTATTCTCTCCCAATATCCCATTCTATAGCTTCGCCCAGCTTGGCATGCTCCCAGGTGACACTCTCACTCCTGAGTGTACTAGTACTCACTTCAAAGGACTCTAAGCCTAGCCTAAAAGGCCTTTTGCATCACGCTCACAGCCCGCAGCAGACTTTAAATTACTACAGCTGGTTGTTCAGGGTGTTGCACTACCTCACCCAGCATTGCAGCCCTGTTCAGGGCCCTCGACAATAGCTAAATACATCCAAATAGCTCTGGGGTGTTTGGCTCCCATGTCCCAATTTACATAAATCCTTCCTTTCTGCCCTTTATATGGACCCTACCTTCATTACATCACTAGGGGATCTCTAAAATAGGCCTAACACCCAAATACCTAATTTCCTTAGGTATTAGTGGCAGACCAGCTAACAGCACCTGCCAACAAGCATTCTATGATTAATGTATAATTAATGTATGTAGCAAATAGCCATGCTGATGGATAACAAACATGAAATTGCACCCGAACGTTTCTACCAGTCCAGTGAGACCAATCTCACTTTTACAGTTTCAGCTCATCTTATTTAAATTACCAACCATTGTGTTTGCATCCACTGATTGCCAATTGCATAAGTCCAACTCCACTATCTTGATACTAGGAGCCCACAAAGCCTTAGAAACAATATGTTCATGCTGCAGGGGAGCTTCAAATGCCTTGTGTTACCCTTAATGTGCTCCTTCCTTTTTACGGGACTTCCTCAGAGATGGCTGTCCTGAAAAAAGGATGAAACACATTGGGATAACACAAGGCACTTTAGGCTCTCTTTGCATGAACATATTGCCAATGAGGTGCCACACCCCAGGGAAATGGCTTGTGTATGTATGGTGCATTTAGGAACTATTTTGTGTATATTGGAGCTGGCTATCTTGGGTGAACAATATTCCTTTAACACATTCCACATGAAATTAAAGTTGAACTCTAGACAGCTATAAAATGCATTAATTAATGCATATAATATTCATATAATATTAATTTAGAATATATATCATTCAAGGCATGTGCCTGGCTTCCGCTTACAAGCCATGTGACATAAGGATATACAGTACAGCGATGCTATTGACATTTGTTAGACAGGCTAAAAATTGAGGCATTATAAAACCAACATATCAACAAAAGTACAGAATATTTTTGCAGGTGTTTTCTATAGTGCAGCAAACCATGCACCTACTGTATAATCTTTAAACTCAATAGTCGGAAATAAGATGTAGTGATTTGATACTGAAATATAAGCAAACAATCTATCCTTTTGCTTCCCTAACATTTCTATTATGCAAAATAAAGCAACATATAAAACATAAAATAATCTAACCATTGATTAGCATACTAAAAAAGAGTAAAATACTTACATTTATGCAATACAGAAAATAAGGATAATTTATTTATAATTATGATTTAAAAAAAACATCTGTCTATATATCTATTTATCTTCAGTATTTATCCTTTTAATTTAGCTATCTTTAAAATGAATAATAGTCAGCAATTGGGCATACTTTGGATACAAGCTGACAGATTCAGTTTAACCACTTTACCACCGGAGGATTTTGCTGTCTTACGTCCAGGCCACTTTTTGTGATTCAGCACTGTGCAACTTTAACTGACAATTGCGCGGTCGAGCGACGCCATACCCAAATAAAACTTACGTCCTTTTTTCCCCACAAACAGAGCTTTCTTTTGGTGGTATTTGATCACCTTTGCGATTTTTACTTTTTGCGCTATAAACAAAAAAAGAGCATAAATTTTGAAAAAATAACAATATTTTTCGCATTTTTTTATATGAAATTCCCCCCCAAAAAATGTAAAAATCTAATTTTTTTAAAATTTTTGGCCAATTTGTTTTCTGCTACCTATGTTTGGTTAAAAAAAAATCACAATAAGCGTATTTTGATTGGTTTGCGCAAAAGTTATTGCGTTTACTAACTAAGGGAAAGATTTCTGTAATTTTTGGTGTTTTTTTTTTTAACGAGTAATGGTGGCGATCTGCGATTTTTTTTTCGTTTGCGGGACTGCGACATTGCGGCGGACAGATCGGACCCTTGACTGACATTTTTGACACTTTTGGGGGTACCAGTGACATTACTACAGAAATCAGTACTATACATATGCACTGTTACTGTAAAAATGACACTGGCAGGGAAGGGGTTAATTTTATTGGAGAGGGAGGGGTTAATGTATGCCTGGTGCTTACATGGGGTTAATGTATGCCTGGGGTTAATGAATGCCTGGTGCCTGGTGGGGGGAGGTGACTGAGTGACACAGGGACAGATCGCCGGTTAAGCTATGCTGAACCCTGCAATCTGACCCTGTCTGTCACTTAGGAGATCCGCCCGCTTTGTTTACACAAGCGGGCGGATCTCCAGACTCGATCCCCCGACGATCGGGGAAGAGTGGCGGTGATCACCGCCGCTCCTCCCCTGGCCTGACTCCCGCTGTGACTGAAAACAGCGGGCGC
This sequence comes from Pelophylax lessonae, assembly GCF_965119305.1. Taxonomy (NCBI): domain Eukaryota; kingdom Metazoa; phylum Chordata; class Amphibia; order Anura; family Ranidae; genus Pelophylax; species Pelophylax lessonae. The sequence continues at coordinate 447,534,424 of NC_138771.1, forward strand.
GCGCCGCCCACAAGGGGAGGAGTCCAGCGTAGGTCTACGTCGCTGGACGGAAACAAGCCACTGTGCCGCAGTAGAGGCACAGTGAGCGGGGGTAAAGTGGTTAAGGATATGCATATGTAAACTCAATATCTATCTTATCTATCTATCTATCTATCTATCTATCTATCTATCTATCTATCTATCTATCTATCTATCTATCTATCTATCTATCTATCTATCTATCTATCTATCTATCTATCCTGGGCCGTCTTTAACCACTTCAGCTCTGGAAGGTTTTACCCCCTTAATGACAAGGCCATTTTTTTTGCGAAACGGTACTGCGTTGCATTACCTGACAATTGGCGGTCATGCGACGCTGTACCCAAAAACAAAAAAATGTATGTATTTTTTTCCCACAAATAGAGCTTTATTTTGGAAGTATTTGATCACCTCTGCAATTTTTCGTTTTTGCGCTAAAAAAATAAAAAATAGCGGCAATTTTGAAAAAAAAAACAGTTTTTTTTTTTTTTTGTACTTCCTGCTATAAAACATTGCCAATAAAATAATCATTTGAATTCTGCTACATATTTTTGGTAAAAAATGAATCCCAAAAAGGGTATAATAATTGATTTGCGCAAAAGTTATAGCGTTTACAAACTATGGGATAGATTTATGGACTTTTTATTTATTTATTTTTTTATTAGTAATGGTCGGCGATCAGCGATTTTCATCAGGACTGTGACAGCGGACAAATCTGACACTACCCGTGACACTTTTTGGGGACCAGTGACCTTAATACAATTATAAGTGCTAAATAATATGCACTGTTCCTGTATAAATAACACTGGCAGGGAAGGGGTTGATCAAGGATTTAAATGTGTTCCCTATATGTGCTTTCTATCTGTGTGGGGGATGGATTGAACAGAGGCAGAGAGAGATCAGTGATTGAGCTCAGCGGAATCACACGATCTTTCCCTGCCTCTCTGACAGGAGAGCCGTCTTGCATTGTTTACATTCCAGACGACTCTCCTGTCAGTCTAGCAGAAGATCGCAGGAGGCTGGTGGTGATCGCGCCCGCACCTCCAGCAGTCTGCCTCCCGCTGTGTCTAATTACAGTGGAAGCGCGGCTTTGGCGGTGCGCGGGCGCCGTCCGAGACCTTGTGCATACAAACATGTAGATCTACGCAATCGCAAGTATGCGCAGCCCAGCTGACCTGCCGCAGTATATCTGCGTTAGGCGTTTGGCAAATGGTTAATATTGTTTGGAACCTGGGCAAGCATTTTCTTGGGCCCCCCCACGCAATTTCACTCTCCACCTTAACATCCCAAAAAACAAACACACACTCTGTAACCCCCTGTCCACAGCCTCCTCTGTATAACCCCCTCCTCCAGTCCACAGCCACCTCTGTACCCCCTCCCCCGTCCACAGTCACCCATCCCCCCCATCCACGGCCACCTCTGTATCCTTCATCTACAGCCACCTTTGTAACCCCCCTTGTCCACAGCCACCTCTGTATCCCCCCCCCATCCACAGCCACCTCTGAAACCCCCACTGTCCGCAGCCACCTCTGTCCACAGTCACCTCTGAATTCCCCCCTGTTCACAGCCACCTCTTCTGTACCACAGCCACTTTTGCCCCCTCCGCTGTCCACAGCCTCCTCTGTGTCCTCCCCCTTGTGTCCACAGCCACCTCTGTACCACAGCCACCTCTGTACCCCCAACCTGTCCACAGCCACCTATGTACCCACTGTCCCCTGCAACCTTTGTTCCCCTCTACCCCCCCTCCACAGCCACCTCTGTACTCCCAACCTGTTCACAGCCACCTCTGTACTCCCCCTGTCCACAACCACCTCTATATCCCCCAGTCCACAGCCACCTATTTCCCCCCTCCTGTCCACAGCCACCTCTGTACCCCCCTGTCCACAGCCACCTCTGTATCCCCCACCATCCGCAGCCACCACTGTCTACAGCCACCTCTGTACCCCCCCTGTGCACAGCCACATCTGTATCCCCCACTGTCTGCAGCCACTGCTGTCCACAGCCACCTCTGTACCCCCCCAGCCACAGCTGCCTCTGTACCATCCTGCCAACCTCCACAGCCACTTCTGTACCCCCTACCACCTCTGTATCCTCTGTTCAGTCACCTCTGTACCCCCCCCGTCCATATCCACCTCTGTACCCCCCACCATCAACAGCCACCTCTGTCCACAGCCACCACTGTACCCCCCCCCAGCCACCTCTGTACCCCCATGTCCACAGCCACCTCTGTACCCCCCATTGTCCACAGCCATCTCCGTCTACAGCCACCTTTGTACCCCCCTGTCCACAGCCACCTCTTCTATACCACAGCCATCTCTGTATCCTCCCCCCTGTCCACAGCCACCTCTGTACCTCCCACCGTCCGCAGCCACTTCTGTCCACAGCCACCTCTGAACCCCATACCATCCGCAGCCACCTCTGTCCACAGCCACCTCTGAACTCCCCCCTGTTCACAGCCACCTCTTCTGTACCGCAGCCACTTTTGACCCCCTCCCCCCTGTCCACAGCCTCCTCTGTGTCCTCCCCCCTGTCCTCCAGGCACCTCTGTACCCCTGACCTGTCCAAATCTACCTCTGTTCCAAGCCACCTCTGTACTCCCCCTGTCCACAACCACCTCTGTACCCCCCTGTCCACAGCCACCTCTTCCCCCCCTCCTGTCCACAGCCACCTCTGAACCCTCCACCATCAACAGCCACCTCTGTTCACAGCCACCTCTTCTGTACCACAGCCACTTTTGACCCCCCCCCCCGTCCACAGCCTTCTCTGTGTCCCCCCCCTGTCCCCAGCCACCTCTGTACCACAGCCACCTCTGTACCCCCCCCATCCCCTGCTACCTCTGTACCCCCCTGCCCCCCTCCACAGCCACCTCTGTACTCCCAACCTGTTCACAGCCACTTCTGTACTCCCCCTGTCCACAACCACCTCTGTACCCCACATCCAAAGCCACCTCTTCCCCCCCTCCTGTCCACAGCCACCTCTGTACCCCCCACCATCTGCAGCCACCGACGTCCACAGCCACCTTTGTACCCCCCTGCCCCCCTCCACAGCCACCTCTGTAATCCTAACCTGTTCACAGCCACCTCTGTACTCCCCCTGTCCACAACCACCTCTGTACACCCCTCCCCTCATCCACAGCCACCTCTTTCCCCCCCCCCCTCCTGTCCACAGACACCTCTGTACCCCCCCCCCCCGTGCACAGCCACTTCTGTATCCCCCACCATCCGCAGCTACCTCTGTCCACAGCCACCTCTGTACCCCCCTGCCAACCTCCACAGCCACCTCTGCTGTACCCCCCCTCCAGCCACAGCCACCTCTGTACCCCCCTGCCAACCTCCACAGTCACCTCTGTACCCACTACCACCTCTGTATCCTCTGTTCAGTCATCTCTGTACCCCCCCTTCTACATCCACCTCTGCATCCCCCACCAGCCACAGCCACCTCTGTCCACAGACACCACTGTACCCCCCCAGCCACCTCTGTACCCCCCGTCTACAGCCACATCTGTACCCCTCCCCCATTGTCCGCAGCCATCTCTGTCCACAGCCACCTTTGCCCCCCCGTCCACAGCCACCTCTGTACCCCCCCCGTGTCCACATGCACCTCTTAATCCCCCCCTCTCCCCAGCCACCTCTGTACCCCCCTGTCCACAGCCACCTCTGTATTCCCCTTGTTAACAGCCACCTCTGTACAACCCTATCCACAGCCAGCTATGTAAATCCACCGTCCATAGCCACCTCTGTAAACCCCCCCCCCCGCCACAGCCACCTCTGTACCCCCCCCCTCCCTTGTCCCCATCCCTCTTCACAGCCATCTCTGTATTCCACCCTTTACAGTTCTCACCTATTTTCACAAATTCACCCCCCTCCTTCTCACAGTTCTTGTCCTAACAGCGATGCTTCTGTTATATGTGTGCATGCTCTTTTTTCAACACACACAGTGCAGTCTGTAGCATACAGCCAGAACACTTCACTCTGTTCTGTGCTGTGCTATAGAAGTCTGAGAGGCGGGATGGGGGCGGTTGAGCATGAAGAGCCGCTCTGCCTCACTCCCTGTCAGGACGAGCCGGGTCTTACACATACAGCCTGCAGCTGTGCTTCTCCCCTGTCAGTCTGGCTGCTTGTGTTAACCCGCCTGGGAAAGCAAACGGGGGGGGGGGGGGGTGGGCAGCTGTATTTGTGACCGCTACACCGGGAGAGCTATTTGAGGGCAGTGCGGGCTCCAGGGGCAGCTGTTTAGGCCCCCAACAATAACAAGGCCCTGGGCAGCTTCCCCTTTTGCCCTGCGTTAAAGACGGCCCTGTATCTATCTATCTATCTATCTATCTATCTATCTATCTATCTATCTATCTATCTATCTATCTATCTATCTATCTATCTATCTATCTTCCTATTAAAATAGGAAGCTGCCCTCCGATCACCCTTTTTAAGCTGCTAGGGTAGCCAGATTAGGATTTACACAGTGGCGGCTGGTGAAGTTTTAAGATGGGGGGGCGCAAGACCCCGCCCTTCTATTTTGGCCCCTCCCATTTCTCAGAAGCCACACCCCTTATAGACCCCACCCATTTTGTCCCCTGTATTTTGCTTGCGTGAACCAATTCTCCCAATATATCACATATTAAGGGCTCCATCAGTACTAGTATATCCCATAATAGGGAGCAGGGGCCCTATTATGGGATACACTGACAGAGTGGCACAAACCCCACAGTACAGGCCCCTTGTACAAACCCCACAGTACAGACCCCCTAGCACAGACCACACAGTACATGCCCCCTTTCAATGCAGTGACCAGCGTACATGCCCCCTTTCAATGCAGTGACCAGCGTACATGCCCCCTTTCAATGCAGTGACCAGCGTACATGCCCCCTTTCAATGTAGTGACCAGCGTACATGCCCCCTTTCAATGCAGTGACCAGCGTACATGCCCCCTTTCAATGCAGTGACCAGCGTACATGCCCCCTTTCAATGTAGTGACCAGTATACAGGCCCCCTTTCAATGTAGTGACCAGTATACATGCCCCCTTTCAATGCAGTGACCAGCGTACATGCCCCCTTTCAATGCAGTGACCAGCGTACATGCCCCCTTTCAATGTAGTGACCAGTATACAGGCCCCCTTTCAATGTAGTGACCAGCGTACATGCCCCCTTTCAATGCAGTGACCAGTGTACATGCCCCCTTTCAATGTAGTGACCAGCGTACATGCCCCCTTTCAATGTAGTGACCAGTATACAGGCCCCCTTTCAATGCAGTGACCAGCGTACATGCCCCCTTTCAATGTAGTGACCAGTATACAGGCCCCCTTTCAATGCAGTGACCAGCGTACATGCCCCCTTTCAATGTAGTGACCAGCGTACATGCCCCCTTTCAATGCAGTGACCAGCGTACATGCCCCCTTTCAATGTAGTGACCAGCGTACATGCCCCCTTTCAATGTAGTGACCAGCGTACATGCCCCCTTTCAATGCAGTGACCAGCGTACATGCCCCCTTTCAATGCAGTGACCAGCGTACATGCCCCCTTTCAATGTAGTGACCAGTATACATGCCCCCTTTCAATGCAGTGACCAGCGTACATGCCCCCTTTCAATGTAGTGACCAGTATACAGGCCCCCTTTCAATGTAGTGACCAGTATACATGCCCCCTTTCAATGCAGTGACCAGCGTACATGCCCCCTTTCAATGCAGTGACCAGCGTACATGCCCCCTTTCAATGTAGTGACCAGTATACAGGCCCCCTTTCAATGTAGTGACCAGCGTACATGCCCCCTTTCAATGCAGTGACCAGTGTACATGCCCCCTTTCAATGCAGTGACCAGCGTACATGCCCCCTTTCAATGTAGTGACCAGTATACATGCCCCCTTTCAATGCAGTGACCAGCGTACATGCCCCCTTTCAATGCAGTGACCAGCGTACATGCCCCCTTTCAATGTAGTGACCAGTATACAGGCCCCCTTTCAATGTAGTGACCAGCGTACATGCCCCCTTTCAATGTAGTGACCAGTATACAGGCCCCCTTTCAATGCAGTGACCAGCGTACATGCCCCCTTTCAATGTAGTGACCAGTATACAGGCCCCCTTTCAATGTAGTGACCAGCGTACATGCCCCCTTTCAATGCAGTGACCAGTGTACATGCCCCCTTTCAATGCAGTGACCAGCGTACATGCCCCCTTTCAATGTAGTGACCAGTATACAGGCCCCCTTTCAATGCAGTGACCAGCGTACATGCCCCCTTTCAATGTAGTGACCAGTATACAGGCCCCCTTTCAATGTAGTGACCAGCGTACATGCCCCCTTTCAATGCAGTGACCAGCGTACATGCCCCCTTTCAATGCAGTGACCAGTATACAGGCCCCCTTTCAATGTAGTGACCAGTATACATGCCCCATTTCAATGCAGTGACCAGCGTACATGCCCCCTTTCAATGCAGTGACCAGCGTACATGCCCCCTTTCAATGTAGTGACCAGTATACAGGCCCCCTTTCAATGTAGTGACCAGCGTACATGCCCCCTTTCAATGCAGTGACCAGTGTACATGCCCCCTTTCAATGCAGTGACCAGCGTACATGCCCCCTTTCAATGTAGTGACCAGTATACATGCCCCCTTTCAATGCAGTGACCAGCGTACATGCCCCCTTTCAATGCAGTGACCAGCGTACATGCCCCCTTTCAATGTAGTGACCAGTATACAGGCCCCCTTTCAATGTAGTGACCAGCGTACATGCCCCCTTTCAATGTAGTGACCAGTATACAGGCCCCCTTTCAATGCAGTGACCAGCGTACATGCCCCCTTTCAATGTAGTGACCAGTATACAGGCCCCCTTTCAATGTAGTGACCAGCGTACATGCCCCCTTTCAATGCAGTGACCAGTGTACATGCCCCCTTTCAATGCAGTGACCAGCGTACATGCCCCCTTTCAATGTAGTGACCAGTATACAGGCCCCCTTTCAATGCAGTGACCAGCGTACATGCCCCCTTTCAATGTAGTGACCAGTATACAGGCCCCCTTTCAATGTAGTGACCAGCGTACATGCCCCCTTTCAATGCAGTGACCAGCGTACATGCCCCCTTTCAATGCAGTGACCAGCGTACATGCCCCCTTTCAATGTAGTGACCAGTATACAGGCCCCCTTTCAATGTAGTGACCAGCGTACATGCCCCCTTTCAATGTAGTGACCAGCGTACATGCCCCCTTTCAATGTAGTGACCAGTATACAGGCCCCCTTTCAATGCAGTGACCAGCGTACATGCCCCCTTTCAATGCAGTGACCAGCGTACATGCCCCCTTTCAATGTAGTGACCAGTATACAGGCCCCCTTTCAATGTAGTGACCAGCGTACATGCCCCCTTTCAATGTAGTGACCAGTATACAGGCCCCCTTTCAATGCAGTGACCAGCGTACATGCCCCCTTTCAATGTAGTGACCAGCGTACATGCCCCCTTTCAATGTAGTGACCAGCGTACATGCCCCCTTTCAATACAGTGACCAGCGTACATGCCCCCTTTCAATGTAGTGACCAGCGTACATGCCCCCTGCAGAGGTATGGCAGTGGGAGAGATGGGATCAGGCAGAGGGATGGTGGTGGGAGAGATGGGATCAGGCAAAGGGATGGCGGTGGGAGGGATGGTCATGGGATGAGGCAGAGCAGAGGGGGATGGCGGTGGAAAGGCTGGATGGATGGATGGATGGATGGATGGTCATGGCCCATGATGACCATCCATCCAGCCTTTCCACCGCCATCCCCCTCTGCTCTGCCTCATCCCATGACCATCCATCCATCCAGCCTTTCCACCGCCATCCCCCTCTGCTCTGCCTCATCCCATGACTCATGGGATGAGGCAGAGCATAGGGGGATGGCGGTGGAAAAGCTGGATGGATGGTCATGGAGGACTGACAGGACAGGAGGACCACGAGGACTCACCGGTGGTGATGTCTTCTTCCAGCAGATGACCTCCGGTGGTCTGGTCTCCTCTCCGGTGCCGCCGTCACTCCCGTCCGGTGTCCACCCGACTCCATCGCCCGCGGTCCGGTCCACTGCTGCGAGTGACGTCAGCGGGGTCAGCGTTGGATGTCCTGGATGCTGTGATTGGTCCAGGCTGGAGGCTGGACCAATCACAGCCAGGAATCCACGAAGTGGGGGTTTCCAAGGAATCTGCCTTGCGCCCAGGTTACGCCCCCCACGCCCCCCAGAAGGCAGCCAATCGGCGCCTCTTCTGGGTGGTAACCCCACCCCCCCCCCACCCCCTCCACATCGGCTGGCGGCGGCGGCGGCGAACGCAATTTTTTTTTTTTTTCAAACTTTATTGCTCGTTTTGCAATCTTTTTTTTTTTTTTTATCTTTTTTTTTTTTCTTCCTTTTTTCAGGGGGGGCGGCGCCCTGGCGCCCCCTATGCACCGGCCGCCACTGGATTTACATATGCCATGACACAAATTTATTCCATTTTACATTTGGTGAGCAGTACAGCCGCTGAACATGACCCATTTAAGTGAATGGGGTCACGTAATTGCACTACAACTAAACACCCTCTGAAAAGAAATCCAATATGGACTGCTCTTAGGAGGGTGACATGAAAGTAAAGAACCCTAAAATTTCATATACGCTTTAATATGGCAATGTTGAATGTTCAAACACAATTATGTTCTGCGTGGTCAGCATGTCACATGGGCCTTCAATGGAGGCTAATACTAGCGGCTATTTTAAAACACACAGGCATGGTCAACTGTTGTTACCAGTCCTTAAAGTGTTTGTTAACCTAAAAAAAAAAAAAAAAAAAAAAAAAAAAAAAAAATGGATCCTGTTCCCTTAAAGCATGTTATAAAGCACAGTGCTTGTGCTGTGTAATTTGGCCCCCTGTATCACCTGCAAAACCTGGCTGATCCTGCCTGGTTCTGCCCTCCCCCCTGTAAACTGACCACGGTATATCATGGCTGCCAAGCCCTGACACAGTGGTCAGTTTACAAGCCTCTGTCATCCACTGCTTTCTGCAGTTCTCCTCTATCTCCCTCTGTCCTCTTCCCCCCTCCCTGTCTTTCAGCTCTCACTAGCGCCGCTCTGCTCCCCTCCCCGCTGCTACAAAACTATCTGATAGTTATACCATCCCCTCTGTTAGATAACAACCTGTGTCCTAGGTAACTGTGCTTTTTTAAAAAAAGCAGATTTCTACCTGTTTTCACAGTGACTCTCAGAGCTCTGGTGACTCCCGGCTCTCTCCTCCTCTCCTCCATGCCTCCCTGGCTGACATCAGTGGGAGTTCTCGGCCCTGCCCACTGGAGATGACAGATGGGGAGAGGAGAGAAGGCGGGAGTCACTCGAGCGCCAGGAGGCGCTGTGAAAAGAGGTAGAAATTGGCTTTTTTTTTAAATAAAGCACAGACCCCTAGGACACAGGTTGTTATCTAAAAGAGGGGATGGTATTAAGATATGATAGTGGCTTAACAACCACTTTAAAATCGCCAAGCAACCATGGAATGTATGTAGCCAGGAAGTGACTGCGGGAGATCAGTTTCACTGGGATACAACATAAGATTAAAAAGACATAAAAAGTAATTTATTAAAAAGCAAATGTTTGATACATAGTGCCTTAGTAAACTAGATTTTGCACAAACATTTAAAAATGTTTCTACTTCAAAGACATTATTACCCACTGTGTAAAAATATGAAGACATGAAAAGTTACTTTAAGTGAAAGGGTCCTTTAACACGGGCTTTCCACCCGAGGGACTCAGTTTAGCTCGGCGGAAGATTTATCTGCTGATCCCCGCTGAGCAGGTGGATGACAGGTCCGTCTCCACTCACTGCGCTGAATTCCGCTCTCCTCTATGGGGGGATCAGATGAAAAGAGACTGTCTGTCCGTTTTCATCCGATTCCATCCGATCCCCAGGATGTTTGGAAAATAGGGTTACCATCCGTCTGGATTTCACGGACAGGATCGAATCGATTAGCAGCAGGTGTCAGCGGACATGTCCCCACTGACATCCGCTGCCCCATAGGGGTGCATGGAGCATCCGATCAGGTCCGCCGGAAAAACAGACAGGAAAGCCTGATCAGAAAGCCTGTATGAAAGGGGCCAAACAAGGAAAAAGTAACTGGAAGTGCACTGAGGATACACTCTGAATTTTCTTTTCAGCTGTTAGCCATTTACTGCAATCAAATCAGTAAAATATCATTTCTAAATGGTTTTACAGGTTGACTGTGCTTTGCAAATTATTCATTGCTTCATTTAGTAAAGACCTTTTAGGATACTCTACAATTACAGCCCCAGCATCAAATAATGATGTTTTCTCAAGTGGATAAGCAATACTGTTGTAACTTGTCAGTCAGATGGTTTGGATATTTCCATTAGGAGATGTCAAAATGAGAAATGCTGAGGTGCTCAGTGTCAATTACTGTATTGCTGACCTCCGAAAGATCAGTTATATGACAACTCGGTTCTATAAATTTCTGCAAAGAAAAGGTATTGACAACCACCAGGTGGGGGGGCTATATGTGATCATGGAGCTCTACATCAATATGCCACGAGCTCCCTGGCTCTTTGTCTTCCAGAATTGTCAGCATACTAGACACAGCTAACAGCATCACATCATAGCCAGCATGGAGGACAACACTCACAGCAGTATTAATTCTACCCTGCACACTGGACATAGCACACGGCAACACCCAAGCACAACAAAAGAGTAGACACAGCACACAACAGCATGCGCTACACCTAGTACACTGCACACAGCAGTATACATTTTATCCATCGTGGGGGGGAATCGAGATCACATTTATTTTAAGGATTAATCATGTTGCTCTAGTAGACAGCAGTATGCACTATATCCACAACACACTAGACACAGTACACAGCGGTATATACTATACCCAACCCACTGTACATAGCACACAGCAGCATGCATTATACCCAACACACTGGACACAGTACACAGCAGGCTGCATTATACCCAGCACACTGTGCACAGCACACAGCAGAATGTACTATACCCAACACACTGGACACGGCAGCATGCACTGTGCCCAACACACTGGACACAGCAGCATGCACTATACCCAGCACACTGGACACAGTACACAGCAGACTACATTATACCCAACAAACTGGGCACAACCCACAGCAGCATGCACTATACCCAGCACACTGGACACAGTACACAGCAGGCTGCATTATACCCAACAGACTGGGCACAACACACAGCAGCATGCACTATAGCCATCACACTGGACACAGCAGCATGCACTGTGCCCAACACACTGGACACAGCAGCATGCACTATACCCAGCACACTGGACACAGTACACAGCAGGCTACATTATACCCAACAAACTGGGCACAACACACAGCAGCATGCACTATACCCAGCACACTGGACACAGTACACACAGGCTGCATTATACCCAACAAACTGGGCACAACACACAGCAGCATGCACTATACCCAACACACTGGACATGGCACACAGCAGCAGCATGCGCTATACCCAACACACTGGGCACAGCACACAGCAGCATGCCCTATACCCAACACACTGGACACAGCACACAGCAGCATGCGCTATACCAAACACACTGGACACAGCACACCGCAGCATGCACTATACCCATCACACTTGACACAGCACACAGCAGCATGCGCTATACCCAACACACTGGACACAGCAGCATGCACTATACCCAGCACACTGGACACAGCACACAGCAGCATGCGCTATACCAAACACACTGGACACTGGACACAGCACACAGCAGCATGCACTATACCCATCACACTTGACACAGCACACAGCAGCATGCGCTATACCCAACACACTGGACACAGCAGCATGCACTATACCCAGCGCAGCATGCACTATACCCAGCGCACTGGACACAGCACAAAGAAGTGTGCTCTATACCCAGCACATTTGACACAGCACACAGCAGCATGCATTATACCCAGCACACTGGACACAGCACACACCAGCATGCATTATACCCAGCACACTGGACACAGCACACAGCAGCATGCATTTTACCCAGCGCACTGGACACAGCACAAAGAAGTATGCACTATATCCAGCACACTGGACACAGCACACAGCAGCATGCATTATACCCAGCACACTGGACACAGCACACAGCAGCATGCATTATACCCAGCACACTGGACACAGCACAAAGAAGTATGCACTATACCCAGCACACTGGACACAGCAGCATGCATTATACCCAGCACACTGGACACAGCACAAAGAAGTATGCACTGTACCCAGCACACTGGACACAGCACACAGCAGCATGCATTATACCCAGCGAACTGGACACAGCACAAAGCAGTATGCACTATACCCAGCACACTGGACACAGCACACAGCAGCATGCATTATACCCAGCACACTGGACACAGCATACAGCAGTATGCACTATACCCAGCACACTACAGCATGCACTACAGCCAGCACACTAGACTCAGCACACAACAGTTTGCACTATACACAGCACACTAACATACCTCCCAAAGGTGGGAACGAGGGAAACCTATTAGCAAAAGTATGTAAGCGTAAGACACACCCTCTACCACGCCCCCTTAAAGGAGAATTATACGAAAAAAACAATTAGTTAAACCCAGTGTTTTTTTAACCACTATTATTCCTTTATATTGACTTTTAAAATTTCCAAATTTCCAAACACAGTAATTTAGAGCTTGGATGAAAGGTTTAGCACTAGGAAATACTTTTTGAAAGATAAATAGTGCATTCTATATACAACTATATACAGTGAGGGAAAAAACTATTTGATCCTCTCCTGATTTTGTATGTTTGCCCACTGACAAAGAAATAATCAAAATCTTTAATTTAATAATAAAGTTAGGTTTATTTTACCAGTGAGAGACAGAATAACAAAAATATCCAGAAAAACACATTTCAAAAAAGCATAAATTGATTTGCATTTTTATGAGTGAAATAAGTATTTGACCCCTTCGCAAAACATGACTTAGAACTTGGTGGCAAAACCCTTGTTGGCAATCACGGAGGTCAGACGTTTCTTGTAGTTGGCCACCAGGTTTGCTCACTTCTCAGGAGGGATTTTGTTCCTCTTTGCAGATACTCTCCAAGTCATTAAGGTTTTGAGGCTGATGTTTGGTAACTTGAACCTTCAGGTCCCTCCTCATATTTTCTTTCTTTAGGATTTAGCTCTGGAGACTGGCTGGGCCACCCCAGGACCTTAATTTGCTTCTTCTTGAGACACTTTTTTGTTGCCTTGGCCGTGTGTTTTGGGTCATTGTCATGCTGGAATACCAAACCACGACCCATTTTCAATGCCCTGGCTGAGGGAAAGAAGTTCTCACCCAAGATTTGACGGTACATGGCCTCGTCCATCCTCCCTTTGATGCAGTGAAGTTACCCCCTTAGCAGAAACACACCCCCAAAGCATAATGTTTCCAACTTCATGTTTGACGGTGGGGATGGGGTTCTTGGGGTCATAGGCAGCATTCCTCCTCCTCTTATTACGGCGAGTTGATGCCAAAGAGCTTGATTTTGGTCTCATCTGACCACAACATTTTCACCAAAGTTCTCCTCTGAACCATTCTGATGTTCATTACAAAACTTCAGATGGGCCTGTACATGTGCTTTCTTGAGCAGGGGGACCTTGCGGGGGCACTGCAGGATTTCAGTCCTTCCCGGGAAAGTGTGTTACTGGGTGACTATGGTCCAAGCAGCCTTGAGATCATTGACAAGATTCTCTGTGTAGTTCTGGGCTGATTCCTCGCTGTTCTCATGATCATTGAAACTCAACGAGGTGAGATCGTGCATGAAGCCCCAGACCGAGGGAGATTGACAGTTATTTTGTGTTTCTTCCATTTGCGAACAATCTCACCAACCATTGTGACCCTCACACCAAGCTGCTTGGCAAAGGTCTTGTAGGCCATTTCAGCCTTGTGTAGGTCTACAATCTTGTCTCTGACATCCTTGAACAGCTTTTTGAACTTGGCCACTGTGGAGAGAATGGAATCTGATTGATTGATTGCTTCTGTGGACAAATGTCTTTTACACAGGGGAGAAGCTGAGATTAGGAGCACTCCCTTTAAGGGAGTGCTCCTAATCTCAGCTTGTTACTTGTATAGAAGACACCTGGGAGCCAGAAGTCTTGCTGATTGATAGGGAATCAAATACTTATTTCACTCATTAAAATGCAAATCGATTTATACATTTTTTTAAATGCATTTTTTTCCTGGATATTTTTGTTATTTTGTCTCTCATTGTTAAAATAAACCTACCATTAAAATTATAGACTGATCATTTCTTTGTCAGTGGGCAAACTTACAAAATCAGCAGGGGATATAATACTTTTTTCCCTCTCTGTAGATCAGACCAAAATTAGGGAGGAAGCCTCCGAGGGACAGAGGGACTTTGTTCCAAATCAGCCAAAATTAGGGACAGTTGGAAGCTATGATTACATAGTTACATAGTTAGTCTGGTTGAAAAAAGACACAAAGTTCATCTAGTTCAACCAATAAAAAGGAGAAATAAAAACAAAACAATGCAATCCAAACCAGGAAATAACTAAAAAAATGTAAAAAAAAAAGTTTACCTATTCAGCTCTGGAAGATTTCACGACCAAGCCATTTTTTGCGATACATCACTGGGTTACTTTAACTGACAATTGCGCAGTCATGCAACACTGTACCAAAATAAAATTGTTATCCTTCCCCACCCCCCCCCCCCCCCCACAAACAGAGCTTTCTTTTGGTGGTATTTGATCACCTCTGCGTTTTTTTTTTTTTTTTTGTGCTATAAATAAAAATGACCAACAATTTTGAAAAAAAAAAAACAATATTTATTACTTTTTGCTATAAAGCATATCCATTAACAAAATGTAAAAAAAAAAAAAACACATTTCCTAATCAATTTAGGCTAAAAAAAAAAATCCCAATAAGCGTATATTGATTGGTTTGCGCAAAAGCTATATAAGGTTATAGCATCTACAAACTATGGGATATATTTATGGAATTGTTATTATTTTTTGTTTTCTTCTAGTAATGGTGGCAATCAGCGACTTATAGTGAGACTGCAATATTGCGGCAGACAAATAAGTGACACTTTTGGCACTTTTTGGGGACCAGTGTCATTGCTAAAAATATGCACTGTCACTGTACTAATGACACTGGCTGGGAAGGGGTTAACATCAGGGGCAATTAAAGGGTTACCTGTGTGCTTGGCTGGTGTTTTACTACTGTGGGGGAGGTGCTTTGACTAGAGGAAGGCATAGATCTGTGTCCCTGCTTTGCAGGAACACAAGATCCAAGCCTTCCTTACTGCCAGAACAGTGATCTGCCTTGTTTACATAGGCTAACCACCCTTCTGCCTGTGTAAAGTATGATCAGTGAGTGCCGGTGGACATCTGGTCCACCAGATATGCTGATCAGTTCTCACCGTGTGGAATCACAGTTAAATTTGTTTAATTTGTTTTCAGAATTTGTTTTGTTTATTCAAATTTGAATTGAATTACATTTTCTGAATTCGGTCTAATTGAACTCAATTTGACCGAATTCAGAAAATTTGAATGGATTTGAATCCCATTCGAATTGCATTCGAATTGTAATTGAATTCCATTCGAATCAAATGTATTCTATTCTAAATTTAAATTTTTGGAAGATGGTTATATTCTTTCAATTCCTTTTTATTCTATTGTTTTTTCTATTCTATTCCAATTGGAATTTATTCTGTTGCAAGTAGTTTACCAGGATTATAGCTGAAGCTAACAGCATTAACCCCAATATTGTTTCTTTTCAGCCAGAGGATGGTTTTGCCTTGAAAGCATTCTGAGTGCCTCAAAAGCCGCTGGAACGCTTTCATAAGCAGCAGAAGGTGACTTCCCTCCTCTCCTGTCTCTCCCTAATGTTTTTTTTCGGGCTTACTGTTTCCGCCGGCTCGTCCTAGAAACGATCCAATGGTGCCACTGGCTGGTCCCACAGGCGATCAAAGAGTAGATCCGCTTTGACGCCTGTATGGCCATGGAGGACCGGAGAGATGTCATAACACCACGTCTGTTTTTTTTTAAAGCAAAGCATAATATATTAAAAAAAAAATAGTATATATATATATATATATATATATATATGTTTTGATTTTAAAGGTAAAGGAGAGATTTGGAGTCTTTTTGACCCCAGATCTCTCCATAAAGATGAGCTGTCATTCTTATTTATATGCCAAGGGATGCTTACATTCTTTGGAATAGGAATTAAAGTGATCAAAAAAGAAAAAAAAAAAAAAAAGAAAATTAAGTGGACAGTATGAAAAAAATAAATAAATAGAAAGAAAAAATGTAAATCGCCCCCATCCGTCTGTGCTTGCACGCAGAAGCGAACGCATACGTAAGTCATGCATGCATATGTAAACGGGGTTCATTCCACACTTGTGATGTGTCACCGGGAAGCAATTATTTTTAGCACAAGACTAGGGATGATCGAACGGTCCACCATCGGTTCGGCCCGAACATTGGGTGTTCGAGGTTCGGCCGAATTTAGAACTTTTTGCCCAAAAAAGTTCGGAATTCGGCAACCAGAACCGACCAAAATGCAATGCTTCAGGAAATGGGCTTTAAAAGCCCGTGATTGGACCAGAACCATTAGCAAAAGTCAATTGAGGGGGCAGGAGAATGCTAGGAATGTGATTGGAGTGACTAGGGGGTCCCTAGACCAATCATTAGTGAATTCGCCCCCCAGTATATAAGATCGCCCCCGCCATATTCCTAGCATTGTTATACTGGACATGGAAGAGAGTGGAAGCAGTTCTGTTAATTTTACTTTAAAAGTGTCATTTAGCATTTATTAGTGTGAGGAAAGGGATATCTAGTGTAGTTAGAGTGCTCCTTTACACTTAAGTTAGCTTCAAAAATTTAGTTTCTGTAGGGAAAGTGTTAAGTGTAAAGGGACCGTAGTGTAGTGTAGTGTAGGGTTAACTGGCAGTGACTGCTATGGAAGGGTGACAAAACCCTTCCAAAGCAGGGTGACCGCTATAGAGAAATGATCATTTCTCTGAATTGCTTCGGCACAGGAATATGGCTTCTCACCAGCCAAGCATTTTTCATGCTGCAGGGGCTGCCACTGCCAGTGCTTTTTTGAGGACATGTTTGATGTCAGACATGACATCTGAACATGTGTATAGGGGGTATATATACACATATATGTCTGTATATATACCCCTAGACATATATAGGTGTGATAGTAGCAGAAATATATGCTTGCGCTAATGAAATCATTTACAGTAATATATTTCTGCTACTATCACACCTATATATGTCTAGGTGTCTATAAACATAAAAGTATGTGTGTATATATACCACTATAGACAAGTTCAGATGTTTTGCCTACCTCAAAAGAACCCCAAAAAATGCCAAAAAAAACGCTAGCGTCAAAAAAAAAAATGCCCAGGTGTGTTTTTGCTGGCATTTTTGGGGGGTTTTTGGAGGCAGGCTTAACATCTGAACTTGTGCACAGTACCACTATACACAAGTTCAGATGTTTTTCCTGACTGCAAAGAACCCAAAAAAATGCCTTCTATTAAACCGGCAAGGTGTTACAGCAGAGAAGCCATACTCCTGTGCTGAAAGTTTTCTAATACAAATTACCGTAGTTTGTCACCATTTACTCAAAATGGAGCTGCATAGGCCTGAAGAAGGATCGCATGCCCTGCAAACGCGTCGCCCACAGCATCCCTTCACATTTGGGAAGTGACATCAGGAGGAGTCGCCCGTTTGTTCCACGGCCCCAGGAAGTGCCGGCATCCACCGGCAGCATCCCCATGAGCCACAGCCACAAGAAGCCATCCTAAACAGTTGCTCCACAGACAGGGATGATTTGTTGCAGTGCCAACTACACATACTACATGCCTTTGATGCTTACACCTTTGTGAGTAACTTTCTTGTGTTTTCTAATAAAGCCCACATATGCTGCACTTACTGTAGTATGGCACTTTTTTTCTTAGGTGCACTATACCCAGAGCCAGAGGCGTAACTAGAACCTTCAGGGCCCCGGTGCAAGAAACCATGAAGGGCCCCCCCAGACCCCTGGCCGGGGCACTTCCCTTCAAGCCTGGAGGGAGCACAGTGGGGGGGGGGTGAGCACAGTGGGGGGGGGCAGCACAGTGGGGGGGGGGGACCAGGGGAGCACATAGGGGCCCAGAGACAGCAGAACACAAGTGAACTGGATAGGAGGGGTGGCAGGGGCAGCATACAGAGGAACCAATCTCCTCCATTTTCTCCTGCAGCTACAGGAGGAAAAAGGAGTACAGTGATTACTCTACATGCTGCCCCTGCCGCCCCTCCTATCCAGGTGTGCAGGGGAGCCACACAGGCCCCCTTGACCATGGGGCCCGGTAGCAATCGCAACCCCTGCAACCCCTGTAGTTACGCCCCTGCCCAGAACACTGAATATGTTCTTTCCTCCATTAAATTTCCCTACACAAGTCGCACTAAATTGGGTCTGCATGGACAGTCTTATGCAGTCTTAATGTTTTTTAATTGCAGGCACACTGAACAGCCCATTTCATGTCACAGAAAATGTTCACTGGACTTTTGTGAATGGTAAAATATGTCAGCTAGAATCACAAATTGGTCATTAGCTCTGAACAGTTTGTCAGGTGCACTCTGTATCATTGCGCACAGACAAGAACTGGAAGAGAACATTACAAGCAATCTTTAGAAAGGTTTGTGTTAGATTGTAAGCATAAGGATAATTTCAGTCTTTAGTATGTAACATTTAAAATTATTAATATTTTTAATATTATACAGTATATTAAATCCCAACTGAACTTTTTCTTTAAATCAAATAAATATATTGCAGGTGCATCAAAGCAAAAAGTGTGCAAAGTCTTTTAGTTCTTTCTTCTCAGAAAGCAGCCACATCCTGAGTAGAAAAGCCTGTTTCCTGTCGGCATGCTGTAGAGAAGGACCATTGTCGCTTCAGTGTGGAGGCAGTGGCCTACAGCCCTGCGCGGGACTGTTTTATTAAACCCGCACCCGCTGAATATATGACCAGGACTGCCCGCACCCGCAATGTTTGTGTCCACACCCGCCCGCATCCACAATGTTTGTGTTCACTGCTGTTTTGCCCTATACTCGCCGTATAAGACTACCCCCTCTTCTGAGGCAACACCATTTCATAACATCAGTGGAGCATCACGTCCCTAACCTATTAAATATTTTAGCCCGCTGGATGTGCCCTAATATGTACTGTAGCTTCTGCTACATACAGAACCTCTCTATTATTAATAGTTTAGCCCGCTAGATGTGTATACAGTAAGCTTCGGCTACTTACAGAATGTAATATATAAATAAAATAACTGCGCTAAACAACAAAAACAAAGCTGCAGCTAAAAGTGGGATGTCACCTAAACGAAAATAAAAAGAAAATAAAGCTGCGCTAAATAAGTACAGTGTGTAAAAGTGTTGACCAAAAAACACTGAAAAAGATAAATATAATAACGAAAATAGTATGTGCAAATGATATTGCAACACACAATAGATGAAAGTCCCAAATCACTGAGTGTTGGATAGTGAGAAAATGACTGAATGTCCTCCACCACAAGTATAAGGAATATTTTTCCACGGTGCTCCGGTCACAAAAACACACTCATGCGCTTACCAGAAGGCAATATTGAAAAGGCCTGATATCAAACAGTCCTGATAGAGAGTCAATTCGGATGGGGAAGACCTCGAACAGTGGCTGAATAAGTCTGTAACAAATGGACCCAGTTTAGCATATGCCTATGCTATGGGGCAGTGGTGTATATACACCTAGTATGGAAGGGGAGAAGGTAGTTGCAATATTTCACACCGCTTTCCACTTTGCTATCCACACCCCTGAAGGTTCTACTTCCACAAACAATGGAGACAGCTCAGTAGGGGACCGCCAAGTCACAATGAGGCATGGATAAAGTATCAATGGGATACTTGAGCCAGGGACGATTCACACAACTGCTCTATTCTTGCAGGAATGGATGAGAGACAAACAAAGAGCTCCTGGTCCACAGCCCTGAGTCTCTGTTCTCCTTCCAAATGCTGATCACTTCTTTTTCTCTATGCTTCTCCTCCCCTGGTTTCATCCACCTTTCTCCTCTCTGCTTCTTATCTGTCCTTCTTATATACTGTGCAGGATGGTAATGGGACAAAAAAGCAGGATAGCAGGGCCACCTATCCCGGAGTGCTGACCGAGTGTCCTTCTACACAGTCAGCCACCAAGTTCTGTCCGCACACCGCTCTCTCTCTTCGGTGTCTTTCCACTAGGCTGCTGGCCTACTCTCTCTGCGCTCCGCAGCAGTTCTTTCCCTCCTCCCAGCACGCTGTCCTCGAGGCAAGAGAGGGTATGTTGATCCTGCCCCTCTTTATATAGATTATGTCATTACTTTGCAGAAGCTTTAATAATAAAGAGGCAGAACAACCCTGAACAGATTTAGATGAATCCGATAACCAGGCTACAGACAGAAAGTAAACTTTTTTTCAAAATTTTTGGCCTTTTTTTCTTTTTGTATAGTAGAACATTAAATAAACCCAGCGGGTTTTAGATTCCAAAAGAAAGCTCAATATATTTGGTATAAAATGTATTTGGCTACAGTGTTGCACAATATAGTAATTATCAGTCACACTATTACAGCACTTAAAACTAAAAAATGGCCTGATAATGAAGGGGTATATACAGCCTAGCACTCAAGTGGTTATAGTTCACAGCAGAAGCACTTAAAAGTGTTAAAAACCTTCAGTGTTCCTGCAGGGTTTCAATCTACCAGCAGTTCTGCTCCCCTAGAGCCCATGCTCTATTTACATTAGAGGATAGAAGGCTGCTGAGTCACTGCTGGGAGGGACGGAGCAGGGGAAGCAGAGAGAATGACTCAATTGCTCAACAGTGCCTACAGCTACAGAAGCTAGTGTGGGATTGTTCTAAATCGTGTTTTACAGTATTTACAATATGTTAACAAGCTTAGTGTTAGGATTCAGCACAAGGATAACCAGATAAATGTAGCTGCACAAGGAAACTGGGACCAGACAATGTATGTATGGGTGCATCTCATGAATTTAGAATATCATCAAAAAGGTCATTTTTTTTAGTAATTCAATTTAAAAAAGTAAAACTCATATACAGTGCTCAAAAAAATTAAAAGAACACTTTTTATTCAGAGTACAGCATCAAGTCAGTTATACTCCTGGGATAATGGTCTGGTCAGTTAAGTAGCAGAGGGGGTTGTTAATCAGTTTCAGCTGCTTTTGTGTTAATGAAATTACCAACAGGGGCACTAGATGGGCAACAATGAGACAACCACCAAAACAGGAACATTTTTACAGGTGGAGGCACTGAAATTTTTTCCCCTACTCATCTTTTCTTACTGTTTTTCACTAGCATTGCATTTGGCTAGGGTCAGTGTCACTACTGGTAGCATGAGGCGATACCTGGACCCTTTAGAAGTTGCACAGGCAGTCCAACTACTCCATTGCCAAAAGGTTTGCTGTGTCTCCCAGCACAGTCTCAGGAGCATAAAGGAGATTCCAGGGCACAGGCAGTTACTCTAAGAGAGCTGAACGGGGCCGTAGAAGGCCCTTAACCCATCAGCAAAACCGGGATCTGCTCTTGTGCAAGGAGGAACAGAACAAGCACTTCCACTACAAAATGACCTCCAGTAGGCCACTGGTTTGAATGTCTCTGACCAAACAATCAGAAACAGACTTCATGAAGGTGGCCTGAGGGCCAAAAGTCCTCTAGTGGGCCCTGTGCTCACAGGTCGGCACCATGGAGCTTGATTGGTATTTGCCATTGAACACAAGGATTGGCAGGTCCACCACTGGCGCCCTGTGCTTTTCACAGATAACAGCAGGTTTACCCTGAGCACACATGACAGACGTGAAAGGGTCTGGAGAAGCCGTGGAGAATGTTATGCTGCCTGTATTATCATTCAGCATGACCAGTTTGGTGGTGGGTCAGTGATGGTTTGGGGAGGCATATCCATGGAGGGACCCACAGACCTGTACAGGCTAGAAAATGGCACCCTGACTGCCATTAAGTCCCGGGATGAAATCCTTGGACCCATTGTCAGACTCTATGCTGGTGCAGTGGGTCCTGGGTTCCTCCTGGTGCACGACAATACCCAGCCTCATGTGTTGAGAGTATGCAGCTAGTTCCTGAAGGAAGAAGGCATTGATACCATTGAAATGAGCGCACTATCCTGACCTAAATCCAATAGAACTCCTCTGGGACATTATGTTTCGGTCAATTTGATGCCACCAGGTTGAGCCGCTTACCAGATATCAATGTGGTTGAGCATGGGAATACAATCTCATCTCTTCAGAATCGAGGCTGTCTGTTGGTGTGGCGATCCCAATACAAAGTATAGTGTCTCTTAGGCTCCGTCTGTGTGGGGACAAAGACACTGTGAGACTGTCCGGAAATTCCTAGAATCAGCCGCATTACCTTCTACCTAAGAGACACTATACTTTGTATTGGGATCGCCACACCAACAGACAGCCTCGATTCTGAAGAGATGAGATTGTATTCCCATGCTCAACCACATTGATATCTGGTAAGCGGCTTACACACACACCTTGGGTGAAGCTGCATGGGGAGTGAGTAGCTGTATTAGTAATCAACTCACGTATATATCTGTCTATCTGGTAAGAAGAACAGCTTGTCGGTGGTGGGGATCGTTTCACGTGGTGGTCATACACAATTTAATCGAGTTACAGGAATCACAATTCGTTTCAAGTCACTTCAAAGTTTATTCATTTGCACGTTGTCACAAGAGAATGGACTTTTGATTTTTTCACCATATTTACATTTGTATGCATTGTTTATATATTTGTGGAATTTAAGTTTAGCGCACCAACTTTTCTTTACATTCATATCACATATATATCTTGGTAGCAGCTTTACGCACGTTTATCAGCGCACCTTTATTTTTTCACTAGGTCATATTAGCAACCTAGGACAGGTTATAGCTGGCCAGCTTCAGTATGCACTCAATACTTGGTCAGGGCTCCTTTTGCATGAATTTTTGCATCAATGCAGCGTGGCATGGAGGCGATCAGCCTGTGGCACTGCTGAGGTGTTATGGAATCTCAGGTTGCTTTTATAGCACCCTTCAGCTCGTCTGCAATGTTAGATCTGGTGTCTCTCATCTTCCTCTTGATAATTCACCACAGATTCTCTATGAGGTTTAGGTCAGGCAAGTTTTTGCTGGCCAATCAAACACAGTGATACCATAATCATTAAACTAGGTATTGGTACTTTTGGCAGTGTGGGCAGGTGCCAAGTCCTGCTGGAAAAGGAAATCAGCATCTCCATAAGGCTGGTCAGCAGAGGGAAGCATGAAGTGCTCTAGAATTTCCTGGTAGAGGGATGCGCTGACTTAGGACTTGATAAAACCCATTGAACCAACACCAGCAGATGACTCGGCTCCCCAAATCATCACTGGCTGTGGAAACTTCACACTGGACCTCATGCAATTTGGATTCTGTGCCTCTCCACTCTTCTCTGGAACCTTGATTTCCAAATGAAATACAACATTTTCCACAGTCGCCTATGCTTTGGGTAGCCATGGTAAGAGGCCATCTAATCTGAGAGCTCTGCTCTTTGTCTTTGTGAGGTATGATCATTTCCCCCAAATATACATATTAGGCAGGCCACACATTAAGCAATTTTAATTTCTTCAGCCATGGGTTAAATGGAAGAAAGTCACTTGATTCTCTCCTCAACACATGACTAGGGTATTCAATATGACTTGTCTATATTCTGCTTAGACCATCACCCCAACATATTTTCAATAAAATTAACGACACCACAACAAGTTGGAGTTAAATAGCCATAGCAGCCTTTTATTAACCAAAATATAAATAACATTTTAATAACTTAAAAAACACTTAATACCACAGGGTAACATGGAGCCCCAAGGTCCTCTTAGGCATCACGAGAAAGGAAAGTAACTGCGTATCTCCTAATCAGGCCTTCAGTCGTAAGACTACCAACTCGAGTTTCTGATAAGGACCGGAAGCTGTACCTCGGAGGGCCTAACCTAAAAGGACCTTGTACCCCACCTGCTGAATGACAGAGAAAAACACGACAAACCAAAATTACCTACGCATGAAAACCAGAAACTACAGGGAGGGCGGGAAGTTTTTCCCAACTCTTGAGACCTCCAACTGAATATCTTCCCAGACTAAATACTAGACAACCTCCTGCAACTCCTCCCAACCCTGACCTTGACCCATTAATCTAAGTTCTGCCGCCTATTTTCTTTTAAAACAGAAATCCCCACTTAGACACAAGCCCCTTTAGCCCCTGTGATGCTGTCCCTCCATCTATTTTTCTTATTGCATTTTCACTCTTGCTTTCAGTGTTGATGGGGGAATGTCTCCTGCTGTACTATTGTATTCTGACAGCGGGAGGTATCCAAACCATTAGAATTCAATGATCACTGCTGGCAGCTGCTGCCATCAGCAGTGATCGAACAAAACAAAAAAACCCTTAGATCGACTTCAGCACAACCAGTCTTGCTGAACCAACAGAATTTCGATCCATCTATGGCTGGCTTTACCCTAGAAAAATAAGGTATGTCTATCAGTGAAGGTGAGACATTTTATTATTTTGTGCACGTCCAAACCAACTTAGAACCCAAAAAGAGAGCAGCATGAAAGAAGAAAATCACAGGCTCCTCAATTTGTATACAGTATACTGTAAATGTGTTAATGTAAATGTGTTAGCCTGGTGTTTTTGGGTTGCTGTAGCTTTAACACCAGAAAATGCTTTAATGACAGTAGCAAAGTTGATGCGCCACTGATAATGATTCAATCAGTAGAGCAAACAGGAACATGAGCTTGTGTTTGCGTATCATTTGCATATGCTTCAATAAAAGGTAGAAGCTGAAGAAGCAATGACTGCTCATTCTTTTGGACTATCTGATGTTTGCCGCAATGTTAAATCTGGCACAGCTCAGAAACAGCATCCTAGTAAATGATAAAGCAATAACATGAGAAAAAAACAAAAGCTAAAACATGACAAAATGTGGAGAAAAATGTTTCCATCAGCATTAAAGTATAATCGTAAAAATATTTAGATATTTCTGTTTTGTGGCAGGAAAGTCATAGATGGTTTGAAGCCTTGGTTGCATGAAGACCCTTTTTCCATTTCCCCTCCATAATTAAAGATCTTGGCGATAACACTGGTTAAACAAAAGTCTATTGGTGGCAGATAATAACCTAGTTATTTCTGCCATTGAAAGTGACCTGCAGTTCAGCATGTTGTATAGAGACTGCTTAGTACAGAGCAAAATCATTAATCCCAAGCAGCTGAAATGTGGATTTCTTTTAGAATAGGGGAGGATAAAAGATTCTTGAGGAATGTACAATGTGATTTATGAGTTGTGCTATTTTTACAATGTGATACAGTGTATAGAATTCCAAAATACATTGTTAAGAGATTAATAGAAAAATAAAGTGTCAGCCCACTCAAAACCAATATTTAAATTACTGGCGGATAGTGATAAACTCAATCACTGAATAGTTCACTATGTTGGCTTATGACTATAGCTGCCAGAGAACCATCAATAGTTCCATATATCAGCTAGGAATTACAAAGATTGGCTGTAAGGAGGCTGCAAGACATCAGCAGCTCTGTTAAAGAATGTAAGTCTGTAAGAAAAACAACATTTAGAGATAGCGGGTAGGAAAATGTATGGGTCTGAACCAGTGTTTGGCTCACAGCACAGGTCAGGTGTGTTTCTATTTTTTCTCAGAGACGTTGGCATATCACTCCTGACCATTGTACAGTGAGTCTCCCAAGTAGCTCCCCCCTGGGGCTCAATGGGATCTGAACCTGGATAACTCTACAGTTCAGAAACCGCCTCAATAAACTAGTTACAGACATTCCTTTCTCTAATCTTACCAACAAGTCGGTGTCACATTTTTTTATTTCTTTTGCTGCAAGGCTTCCATTGAAATAAAAAAGGCCTGTTAAGGGGTGATATTTATTGTTATTTTGGTGGGTATACACTATATATATATATATATATATATATATATATATATATATATACAGTGCCTTGCGAAAGTATTCGGCCCCCTTGAACTTTGCGACCTTTTGTCACATTTCAGGCTTCAAACATAGGGTAGGAAGGCACTAAGCGCTTTAGGAACTGAGCTTAACCGCGAGGTCGCATGCATTAAGGTGGGGACCCAACCACAAGGGGGTGCACATTTGGGGTGCAATTTTCACTCAGGCACCTGTTGAAGCACATCGTCACTTTGGATCACCTATTTGCGGCTTTATTTCTGCATGTTTACAGCACTATTGGATACCTTTGAAGGGTTTATTTTAGCAGCACCTTATACTTATTTGGATTTTCTTTACTGCACATTATGGACTTTTCAGCATGGTTATATATACAGTATATATATATATATATATATATATATATATATATATATATATATAAAGCTTGTCATTAAAAAATGTGGGCTGTTGTTGCAGGGTTGATATTGATGGGTTTTCATTTATTTTTTTTTATTTTTTTTGTTTTGTTTTTTTATTTCCTTGTAGTACCATTTTAGATGGGTGCTAGGATCAGTTAGATTTAGTGGTTAGGTACATTTAGCTTGTCTCATTTTATCCAGTGTAGCAGCAATTGATTAGTTAGGTCTGTTCAGTATTCTCAGCTGCTGCCAGTCTAATAGCTCCTTCTGCTTTCCAGAAATAAGTAGAACTTTTGGGATTATAGGTGTGGAGCTGTAGATGGCAGCATAAATAATTATGCAGCCCTGGGCAATCCTATGAATGCTGCTGGGAGAATGTATATATTCTCAAAGCACACTGGGATTAGGTTTTTTTTTTCCCAGAGAGGATTAGTCCAGTCTGGGAGGTTTGCTGCCCTCCAGGGCAACGGTGCCATATGATTGCTGTTTGTGAAGCCTCAGGTGGGCAACCTGGGGGCCTGGATGCTGAAGCTAGACAGAGCTGACTGAGGAGCTGTCTGCCAAAGATCTAGTCTGGTATTACTGAAGAAAGGTGTCGCTTGGAAGTTGGAAGGGAGCAACCAGCTTTCCTTGCATAGACTGCTAAGAGATCTTAGAGACATTTGGGCTGCTGTCACTCCCTTTGTGGTAGAGAGTCAGCTGTGTGTTTGACTAAAGGGGACATCGACTGGTGTCCTGAAGAGCTTAATTTATCTAGTTCCTTGTGAAGGAACTAACTGCTTCTACTACAAGTCAACTCCTCAGTTTGCTATATGCAAGGGCTTCTGCTTCTTCTTCAGCTTAACAGAAAGAAGTTCTCAACCATTTCTGTTTTTGGAGTATCCCAATCAACTCCCTCAACTCTATCAAAGTTCTCCAAAATATAAAAACAACACCCTTAGTTTGGTTATTGAGGAACAGTGTGGTTGATATCCTGTGCCTGGCTCCAGGGACAATCCACTGGGGAAGAACCTGGGCAAATTTCCAACAGCTTCTACAGGAGTAAGCACTACATCATGTTCATAGTGCATTTTTTTTCTTATTATGCAAGAAATATTTTTTTATTTTTGCATAGAGATAAGGTGGGGATGAAGCCATGGACTTCCTTTATGCCTAGGAGTACAGAAAACCTTACGTGGAAAAGATAAATATAAATACAACATTTTAAAACAAAAAAAATGTTAAATAATGTTTAAACAGAAAGCAAAAAATATTAGGGCAAATCTGATCAGAGCTATTTTCCTCTCAGGCCTTTCCCCTAGGGAGGGGGAGCATGTGTGTATGTTCCAGAGATGTTATTGTTGCTTGGCCTTAGCAGTTGTTATGGCTGAGGGCCTGAAGAAAGCTGGATTAAAGGAAACTTGCCTGTGGAAACTTGGTTAAAGAGGTGGCCTGAAGCTCCAGGCACAGAACTGCTCACTGAAGATAAGATGTCAGAGCTTGCTGCTAAAGGACTGTGACTTCCCTCAAAGGGGCTCAGACATTCTGACTGTCTCTCTTTCTTCAGCATTATTTTGGAGCTGCTACTAAAGGGCCAAACCCTCCTGGTACAGGATTTTTTTAGGGACGCTGTCCCCAAAGATTTTGAGGCTTGAAAATCCTGCAACCCAGAACTCTCCTCCCCCTCACTACCCTCAACCCTCCTTCACCCCCATCACCAGGGTTGTTAACCATCAGTAAACTCATTGACAGTTTGTAAATTCCGTGATTTTTACTGCCTTGGAATGTCCATTACAGACCTGCTGTCTGCCTGTCTATAATGGACATTCATGGACAGATGTAAAAATCACCGCCAATACACCAACCCTCCTCCCACTTACAAGTATCCCAACCCTCCTCCCCCTCACCACCAGAGTTGCCAACTATCAGTAAATTAATGGGCTGTTTGTAAAATCCATGATTTTTACATCTGTTTGTGAATGTCTATTACAGTCATGCAGTCTGCAATTCCATAACAGACATTCACGGACAGATGTAAAAAATCATATGATATGTATAAAAATATATATACAGTATATATTTAATTTAACCATAATTATTGTAAAGGGATATACAAATGTAGAAATATAATATAAATACAAAATACAATTTATAAATTGACTCAATGATAAAAATAAATAAATAAACATATCCAACTCCCATTCCACCATAAAAACTTAATAAACAGTGCGGATTTTAAGGAAATACATATTGGGTATAGAAATCAGGATATAAAAGCTGGGCAATAAGGCCATTTTAGAGAATATGAATCCTTCTTAGCCAGGTTTATTGGGTCCTGTTCCAATCCTCCACATCCACAGCTTTTTGAACCCTTCCATCTTAGCTGTTAAAGAAATAGCCAAATAGGTGATAGACTGCCATTGAAAGGAAATTCCTTCTATCAGCCTCAGGAATTACAGTACTTATTGTTCATTTATTTATTACAGGTACTTATATAGTGCCGCCAAATTACGCAGCACTTTTTCATATATATTATACATTCACATCAGTATCTGCCCTCAAGGAGCTTACAATTTAGGGTCCTTAACTCACATTCATACATTCATAGACTAGGGACAATTTAGACAGGAGCCAAATAACCTACCAGCATGTCATTGAGTGTGGGAGGAAACTGGAGTACCCTGAGGAAACTCACACAGGCACAGGGAGAACAATCCCTGGTTTGCCTCAGTTTATCTTGAAATTACAAAGTTCCTGGAATTTACTCAGCTCTACCAAGATGTTGAGAAAAGGGGCTAAGTGATATAGAAAAAAGCATTATCCATAAAGGCAGCTAATTTGTGTTATATTGATCCCACCTTGATACCCCCAATGTCTGGGTTGAGTCTAATTTTACAAAAAAGCAGCACCTCCAATACTAAAACAGACAACATAGGAGATAGGCAACACCCCAGTTTAGTGCCATTAGTAAACTCAATTACCACTAAGAGACAATTGACTTTATCCCTGATAGATGGGTTCCTATACAACTCTGATGTCTAGACAAGCATTTCTTCACCTAAGCCCAGGTTTCTAGGGACTTAATCCCTAAAGATCCAATCTGGATGATCTAATGCCTTCCTGGCATAGATTTCACAGGATAAGGCAGAACAAATTGAGTTTTTCCCAATAAATCATAGAGATAGCCCTCAGTGAATGATCATGTCCCTTTCAACCAGGATAAATCTCACCTGCTCCTGATCAATAATTTTGCCCAATTAGGGTTTTGCCAGAAGATAGGAAGTTTTGACAGTAACACTGGTCTTTACCTTCATTTGGTAATAGCATAATAAACAGTAAGCCATCTGAGCAGCCTTGGGGATAGTCCCTCCTGTGGTCAGAAAATTAAAATATGTGACCATGTATGGGATAAGGAGGTAAAATTATTTTAAGTAATAATCTCAAGCCAGCCAATAAGGCCTTGGACTCTTCCCCAACTCTATACTTTACAAAGTAGCTGATGTGAATGTACACTAAACATGTAAAGGGCTATGAAAATTAATGGCGCTATATAAGTACCAATAATAAATAAAATAAAATAGATACAATTTCAGCAGGGGCCATTTTCACTTCCAAGGCCTGTTGGTTTTGGGATATAAATTAGGATGTTCAACCTTTGCCAAATATTTTTGAATATTGCTATGACTGGCACCCTGTGGGTTGGGTATTGTGTCCAAAATAATATATTCTAATTTTTATATTTCAAGATAAACCCTGCCTTATCTCTTCTTCTTAAATGTCAGCATAATTAAATTGAATCAATCATGGTTCTCATTGTAGCTCTGCCTGTACAGTTTTTTTTTCTTATTTCATTGGTGGAATAGTGTATTGCAGTTAGGGTTGCCACCTCTTCCTTTTAAACCAGGACACACATTATTTACACAGGTTCTG
The DNA here is from genome assembly GCF_965119305.1 of Pelophylax lessonae. NCBI lineage: Eukaryota > Metazoa > Chordata > Amphibia > Anura > Ranidae > Pelophylax > Pelophylax lessonae. Next base: position 447,564,771 of record NC_138771.1, read on the forward strand.
TGGCTGATTAAGGTGGTAAATACACTCACTTAGTGCCTTATGTGCATTATATTAGCCTCAGAACCTGTCTAATTATTATGTGTCTTGGTTTAAAGGGATGAGGTGGCAACCCTAATTGCAGTGGTCCTCAACTCCGGTCCTCAGGGCCCACTAACAGGCCAGATTTTAAGTATTACCTTGGGGAGATGCAGACTAGAGTAATGCAATCACTGAGCAGCAAATTATATCACCTGGGATGTATTTCAGTTATCTTGCAAACCTGGCCTGTTAGTGGGCCCTGGGGACCAGGGTTGGGGACCAGGGGTGTATTGTATGCTTTAATTTAAATTCCCACTCTGGGTCTACACATGTTAAACCTAAGTGCTAGAAGAGTAAGGCATCAGGTTGTGATACTCTTCTAAAATTATGTCCTGACAGAAAAATGAACAGCCTGTCTCTTTCAGGTTCCCTGCCCACAGCAACATTGTGTAACTGTGACATTTGATGTTTTCCTTGTGCTGGTAGAATAAGGAATGAGGGGCACTAGACAATTGAACCCTAGTAGGAAGTGTAAATGTGGCCCTGATGAAATGTAGTTCAGCTATACAGGCTTAGCTGATGCACCTTTTTTTCTTCTTGTGACTCTTCTTTCCTTTGTGCATGACCCTCCTCCAACAAGACTGCACACTATTATCACCTTTGCAGATATCCTGTGTATACGGTTGCCACCTCATCCCTTTAAACCAAGACACATATTAATTACACAGGTTCTGAGGCTAATATAATGCACATAAGGCACTAAGTGAGTTTATTTACCACCTTAATCAGCCACAGAACCTGTGTAAATAATGTGTGTCCTGGTTTAAAAGGAAGAGGTGGCAACCCTACCTGAGTACCTAAAAAAACATGACAAATCCGTCAATACAACACCAGCATCCATGGCTAAATTCCTGTGTTATTCCTTCTGATAGAGTGGCTTCCAAGAACAATTCAAAAAATTATGAGAGGAAGATTCACAACTTTAGGTGTCATTTTTTAAAAATAACTATTTACTTTATAAGCAACTTTTAATTTTGTGTGCTACATGAAAGGTGCATGATATGTTTCTTCTAAACTGGATCTTATTTTATATTTAGCTAATCTTTTATTCACATGTAAACATTTTAATATTGTTAAACTGCTATATATCTCTTTGAAGAATTACATTTTTTTGCAAACTAAGTCAAAAGGCTGAAGTTTCAATTTTCCCATGAAATACTTGGGTGAATCAACTACAACTGATCTCTCCTAATTGCTCAAAGTAGGTGTTATTTGCAAAAATAGCACATAGTTAACATTTCTATTGAAAGTGAAAATGAGATTAACTGCAGGAAAGCCTATAACAGCTCCAGAAATGTATCTCACACCTACTAATATTAATTTGGATCTGAAAAAGTGAAGATTTGCTATATTATTGGGAACATCTAGAAATGTTAATTGAGTCTAAAGTTGGCCACACATAGTTCGTTCTTTTTTTTTTTTTTTCAGCCAGCAAGCTGAACGGAAAAAGACAAACAGTTTCTTCCATTTACCGAAGCAAGGTAGATGGAGGATATTCCCCCTGCCAGGACATTGTACAGTATGCTGACAGCAGCACCCGCTGTCAGAATTCACTGCTCAGCAGCTGCAACTGATTGAGTTGTAGCCACTGATTGAGGAACATTTTCCAACATATCCCTTTAAGAGAAGTCAATCAAATGAGTGGAAAAGCCCACACACTGATCAAAATTTAGCGGATCTCTGCTGAATCGACTGAATTTTGATTTGTGTGTGGCCAGCTTAACCACTTGCCTACTGGGCACTTTTACCCCCCCATATTTCAACTTTCAGCCCTGTCACACTTTGAATGACAATTGCACAGTCATGCAACACGGTACCCATATGACATTTTTTATCCTTTTTTACACAAATAGAGCTTTCTTTTGGTGTTTTTTTTTTTTTTTCCAAAATGTTTATTGAAGAAAATAAATTGGTTAACAAACAATTGCCAATTATACCATGAGTATGATGTCATAGATACCAAAAGGTAAAAGCAAAAACAATAAGTATATTTTATCAAACAAGTAAGATATAGTGCAGATAAAGGCAAAACAATCAGTTCAGCAAATAATAGTGAGTATATCAATAATAGTGGGGGGTAGCTTTATTCAGTCTATGAATGTGTTATATAGTACTAGCATCCATTCATATACCCAATATTATCATGTACAGATGATTCATTGATGATTTAGTAATTATATCTAATGGAAATATTTATTTTATTTTTTTATTTATTTCAGGTACTTATATAGCGCTGTCAATTTACGCAGCGCTTTACATATACATTACACATTCACATCAGTCCCTGCCCTCAAGGAGCGTATAATCTAAGGTCCCTAACTCACATTTATACATACATAGTAGGGCCAATTTTATACAGGAACCAATTAACCTACCAGCATGTCTTTGGAGTGTGGGAGGAAACCGGAGTACCCGGAGGAAACCCACGCAGGCCCAGGGAGAACATGCAAACTCCAGGCAGGTAGTGTCTTGGTTGGGATTCGAACCAGCGACCCTCTTGCTTCTAGGTAAAAGTGCTAACCACTACACCACTGAGATATATCTGATATGGAAAATTTACCAACAAAAATAAATATTAATGATCAAAACATCAATTTTTTTAGTGAATGGGTAGAGGTACTATGTACCCGATACTCGTTCACATGGGGGGGCAGGATCTGGGGGCCCCCTTGTTAAAGGGGGCTTCCAGATTCCAATAAATCACCCTCCCGCAGACCCCCACAACCCGCAGACCCCCGACTGACCGACGGTGCTCTGCGGCTGACCGACGGTGCTCTGCGACTGACTGACGGTGCTCTGCGACTGACCGACGGTGCTCTGCGACTGACCGACCGTGAGTATCTTAGCGACTGGTGAGCATCTTGCAACTGGTTAGCATCTTGCGACTGGTGAGTATATTTGCAACTGGTGAGTATCTGGTGAGTATCTGCGACAGGTGAGTATCTTGCGACTGGAGAGATTCTTTGCGATTGGTGAGTATCTTGCAACTGGTGAAATTCTTTGCGACTGGTAAGTATCTTTGCGACTGGTGAGTATCTTTGCGACTGGTGAATATCTTGCGACTGGAGAGATTCTTTGCGATTGGTGAGTATCTTGCGACTGGTGAGATTCTATGCGACTGGTAAGTATCTTTGCGACTGGTGTGTATCTTGCGACTGGTGAGTATCTTTGCATCTGTTGCTATCTTTGCGACTGGTAAGTATCTTAGCGACTGGTTAGTATATTAGCGACTGGAGAGTACCCCAGGTTTAGTACCAGGGGAGATAGAGGTAGTGTAGGTAAGGAAGAGCAGGTCGTTAACATTATCCCCATAGAGTAGGGGGTAATAATGTCCGACAGGATTGGGGATGCCACTCAGTGCACTTCTTGCGGCATGTATGAGTTTCTTGATGAACCAATCGAGGACGAATACTGCTGTGCAGGATGTGAGCGACTTGTTGCTCTGGAAGCCCACATCGTGGATCTAGAGAACACAGTGACAAGACTGCGTGGCATCTACAACCTGGAAAGGAGCTTGGACATTACCCATCAGGCGCTGGCAGGGGCCAGCATAGAGGAGGGAGGAATGGAGGAGACGCAAGCAGCAGAGGCACGCAGCTGGGTGACTGTTAGGAATGTTAGTGGGAGGAGTGTCAGGGAGGCTGGTCCTGAGTTGGTACACCCTAACATATTTGCCGAATTGCAGGTTGAGGGGGATATCAACTCAGGGGTGGCAGTGCTGGAGCATGCACCCTCCCCCAGCTGCCAAGGGAGGGACGGCTTCAGGAAGAAGGGGGGGCCGTAACTCAGGAAAAGTTAGAAAGGTTGTGGTAGTTGGGGACTCAATTATCAAGAGGACAGAGAGGGCAATCTGTAAAAAAGATCTCGTTAACCGAACAGTTTGTTGTTTACCGGGCGCCCGCGTTCGGCATATCGCAGATCTGGCAGACAGATTGTTGTGCGGGGCTGGGGATGACCCAGCGGTCATGGTGCATGTGGGCACTAGTGACAAATTTAAAGGTAGTTGGAGGATCCTTAAGAACGATTTCAGGGACTTAGGTAATAGATTGAGGAAAAGGATCTCCAAGGTGGTTTTCTCTGAAATACTGCCTGTACCTCGAGCCACACAGGGAGGCAGAAGGAGATTAGGGAACTTAACAAGTGGCTGAGGAATTGGTGTAGGAAGGAGGGGTTTGGGTTCCTGGAGAACTGGGCCGACTTCTCACTCGGCTACCGGCTCTTTAGTAAGGATGGGCTGCACCTTAATGGGGGCGGTACAGCTCTTTTGTGGAGAAAGATGGCCACCAAGTTGGAGGAGCTTTTAAACTAGGAGACGGGGGGGGAGGGATCAGAAGTAGAGTCAGTTAGGAGGGAACAAAGGACTGAAGACAGTTGTAGGGTCAGCAGCGACAGTAGGTCCACAGCGTCAGTCGGTAGGTCTGTGCGGGAGAACCGCAGACCAAACAGGAATAAACATAACCACCAATCACGTTTAACTTACGTAAAACTAAGAGGGGTATATGCTAATGCCAGGAGCCTAGCTAATAAAATGGATGAGTTGGAAATGTTAGTACATGAGGAGGACATAGACCTAGTGGGAATAGCGGAGACTCGGTTCGACCCCTCCACTGACTGGCTGGCAAATATCCAAGGGTATTCAGTGTACCGGAAGGACAGGGTAGGAAAAAGAGGGGGAGGAGTATGTCTCTACGTCAAGAATAATGTAAAGGTGATTGAGAGGAGTGACATTACGGAAGGGACGAGTATGGAGTTAGAATCCGTATGGGTAGAACTCCATAGGGAAGGAGAAAAGGGAAAAGTAATTGTGGGGGTTTGCTATAGGCCACCTAAACAAGGGGAGGAGGTAGAGCAGGAATTTTTAGCACTTTTGAGTAAAGTGGCAAAGCTAGGATCAGTCATCATATTGGGGGACTTCAATTATCCCGACATTGACTGGGGAGAGGGGACTACACACTCACAGAAGGCCCGTCTATTCACGGAAACCTTACAGGACAACTACATGTCACAGTTGGTGGATTCTCCTACTAGAGAAAACGCAATCCTGGATCTATTGATCACTAATGACCCAGACCTAATCTCGGAGGTAGGAGTCCAGGACAACCTGGGCTCTAGCCAGGGGCGTTGCTAGGTGAGAAAAAGACCAGGGGCTTCAGCCCGAAGGTAAATTTGATAACCCCTCCCACATTTCAAAGTAAGCCCCGCCCAAGCTCCACCCAATGCCGCTCCCCACTCAACCCTGCCCAATGCCCCACCATTAAATGTTATAAAATGTGACCACACGCATGTTAATCTGTCAACTTTCTAATCTCCACTTTTACTTGTAACTCTTCCCATAAAGCAATTAAGAACACCAATTATGGCAATCAGGGTGCCCCATGTAGAAGCCTTTCTGGAGGCTCCTATGGAACTTCTTCAGCCATTTTGGAAATAGCAGAGGTCCCAGAACATCCACAACACACAAGAGAAATGATTTCCCAGTAGTCTAGATGAAGCACTAACACCAAATCTTTCCAAAGTAGCTGTAACCATAAAATGGTGAGTCAGCTCCTCTATGACTTCCTGGGAAAGTTGAACATCAAGGGCTTGTTCAAGAAACCGTGCACAAAGCAAAATTTTAAGTGCAAAATGCGGCAACCCAGAGTAACCGATCAGCATTTACTTATCTGACATCACACTAGCAAAAGATGAATTCTAATTGGTTGCCACAGGGTTTAGGGTGCCTTTGTACAGTTTCAGTAAATTAAGTTAAAAGGCTAATATGGGCTAAGGTTTCAAAAATCAGCCCTCCGTCACTCACCCACAGCCATCTGTGCAGTGGTGTACCTAGAGCATTTGGCACCCGGGGCGGATCCTAAATCTGGCACCCCCCAAACTTAAAAATGTACAAACACCCAAAAAAATTTGTAATGTTTTCAAGAATATTTATTGTACACATTTCACAGCCCCCCCCCCCCCCCCCCATCTCTCTAATCACAGTGCCTCCTTTTGCACTCTCTGCCTTCCCTGCACAGTCCTACCTTTGGCATAAACAGATCGCTGATACTATTAGCAATGTGTTTAAATTTGAGTAAGAGATTGGAGACATCCTACAGGAGATGGTCAGAGACTGCGGACATGATACAGGAGAGGGTCAGAGACTGCGGACATGATACAAGAGATGTTCAGAGACTGCAGACATGATACAGGAGATGGTCAGAGACTGCGGACATGATACAGGAGATGTTCAGAGACTGCAGACATGATACAGGAGATGGTCAGAGACTGCAGACATGATACAGGAGATGGTCATAGACTGCAGACATGATACAGGAGATGGTCAGAGACTGCAGACATGATACAGGAGATGGTCAGAGACTGCAGAAATGATACTGGAGATGGTCAGACTGCAGACATGATACAGGAGATGGTCAGAGACTGCAGACATGATACAAGAGATGGTCAGAGACTGCAGACATGATACTGGAGATGGTCAGACTGCAGACATGATACAAGAAATGGTCAGACTGCAGACATGATACAAGAGATGGTCAGAGACTGCAGACATAGTACAGGAGATGGTCAGAGACTGCAGACATGATACAAGAGATGGTCAGAGACTGCAGACATGATACAGGAGATGGTCAGACTGCAGACATGATACAAGAGATGGTCAGAGACTGCAGACATGATACAAGAGATGGTCAGAGACTGTGGACATGATACAGGAGATGGTCAGACTGCGGACATGATACAAGAGATGGTCAGAGACTGTGGACATGATACAGGAGATGGTCAGAGACTGCAGACATGATACAAGAGATGGTCAGAGACTACAGACATGATACAGGAGATGGTCAGAGACTGCAGACATGATACAGGAGATGGTCAGACACTGCGGACGTGATACAAGAAATGGTCAGAGACTGCGGACGTGATACAAGAGATGGTCAGAGACTGCGGACATGATACAAGAGATGGTCAGTGACTGCAGACATGATACAGGAGATGGTCAGAGACTGCAGACATGATGCAAGAGATGGTCAGAGACCGCATACATGATGCAAGAGATGGTCAGAGACTGCAGACATGATACAAGAGATGGTCAGACTGCAGACACGATACAGTAGATGGTCAGAGACTGCGGACATGATACAAGAAATGGTCAGAGACTGTGGACATGATACAAGAAATGGTCAGACTGCAGACATGATACAAGAGATGATCAGAGACTGCAGACATAGTACAGGAGATGGTCAGAGACTGCAGACATGATACAAGAAATGGTCAGAGACTGCAGACATGATACAGGAGATGGTCAGAGACTGCGGACATGATACAAGAGATGGTCAGTGACTGCAGACATGATACAGGAGATGGTCAGAGACTGCAGACATGATGCAAGAGATGGTCAGAGACCGCATACATGATGCAAGAGATGGTCAGAGACTGCAGACATGATACAAGAGATGGTCAGACTGCAGACACGATACAGTAGATGGTCAGAGACTGCGGACATGATACAAGAAATGGTCAGAGACTGTGGACATGATACAAGAAATGGTCAGACTGCAGACATGATACAAGAGATGATCAGAGACTGCAGACATAGTACAGGAGATGGTCAGAGACTGCAGACATGATACAAGAAATGGTCAGAGACTGCAGACATGATACAGGAGATGGTCAGAGACTGCGGACATAGTACAGGGGATGGTAAGAGACTGCAGACATGATAGAAGATAGAAGAGCACTAGGGAGGCTGGAGAGCACAGGAGGAGCTGAAGGGCATGGGGGGCACTGGAAAGAAATGGGGGGGGGGGTTGGAAAGCATTGCATTACGGGGGAGGGGGGGAACTGAAGAGCACTGGGGTGGGGGCTGTAGATCACTGAGGGGGGAGCCAGGCAGCACAGGGGGGTGGAGAGCACTGGGGGAGTCAGAGAGCATGGGGGGGAGCTGTAAAGCACTGTGGGGAGCTGAAGAGCCCTGGGGGAGGGGGGCTAAAGAGCACTGGTGGAGGGGGGCCTGAAGAGCTCTGGGGGGTACTGGAAAGGGGGGTGTAAAGTATGCATTTATTAGATACAGAGCAGAAAAATACATCAACATCAGCAGTTCTATGGCACATCATTCTTCTTCAGTTAAACACTCTGACCTATACATATCTGTGAACACTTGCAGATTAATATGTGCACATTATTCTAGGTATATTTGGGACAGTGGCAGCTGGTGCTCAAAATTTTTTTTTTTTGGGGGGGGCGCAAACAGAAAAATGTAATAGGTATTGCTTTGCGGCAAAAAACGCTGTAAAAAATTGCGTGACTTTGAGGTTGCAAAAGTGTGAAAGGGGCCTTCAGTAATTAAGGTATAGTGTGCCCCCTTTCAATGCAGAGTGGCCAGAGTGCCCCCTTTCAATGCAGAGTGGCCAGCGTACATACCCCCTTCATTGCACAGTGAGCCAGCGTACATGCCCCCTTCATTGCACAGTGAGCCAGCGTACATGCCCCCTTCAATGCAGAGATCAGCGTACATGCCCCCAATGCAGTGACCAGCCTACATGCTCCAATGCAGAGATCAGCGTGCGTGCCTCCAATGTAGTGACCAGCGTACATGCCCCCTTCAATGCAGAGACCAGCATACCATTCCCCCAATGCAGAGATCAGCATACATGCCCCCAATGCAGTGACCAGCATACATGCCCCAATGCAGAGATCAGTGTGTGCCTCCAATGTAGTGACCAGCATACATGCCCCCTTCAATGCAGTGACCAGCATACCATTCCCCCAATGCAGAGATCAGCATACCATTCCCCCAATGCAGAGATCAGCATACCATTCCCCCAATGCAGTGACCAGCATACATGCCCCCAATGCAGAGATCAGCGTGTGTGCCCCCTTAACTACCTGGAGCAGCAGCGGTGGCGGGCGGCTTCTTCTCGGTCCCGGTGACCGGCGGCGCGTCTCCACGAGTCCTCCCAGCAGCAGCGGCGGCGGCGGGCGGCTTCTTCCGAGTCCCGGTGACCGGCGGCGCGTCTCCACGAGTCCTTTCGCTTCTGCCTCCTCCTCCTCGGCTAATGGCAAGGGGTTTGCCTTGCGGCCAATCAAGAAGCGCGTATTGGACGCGCTTCCTGATTGGCCAGGAGGAGGATCGGTGTGACAATAGCGAATTTTCATTCGCTATTGTCACACAATGGGTGGGATCGGGACGCACTGCTCTGCGCCCCGGGTCCACCCTTTGCATCGCCCTATTAGAGCCTCTGGCTCTAATCAGGTGATGCCAAAAAAAATCCCATTGAACTCCATGCGCCCTCTGTACACCGGCCACCACTGATTGGGGGTCTTTTACAACCTTATGGCACTAACCTTCTTCCTCCTCCCTCCCCCCCCCCTTGGGCATTCACCTTCTTCCTCCTCCCTCCCCCCCTCAGGCACTAACCTCCCTCCCCCCTCAGGCACTAACCTTCTTCCCCCTCCCCCCCTCAGGCACTAACCTTCTTCCTCCTCCCCCCCCCCCTCAGGCATTAACTTTCTTCCTCCTCCCCCCCTCAGGCACTCACCTTCTTCCTCCCCCCCAGGCACTAACCTTCTTCCTCCTCCTCCCCCCCCAGGCACTCACCTTCTTCCTCCTCCCTCCCCCCTCAGGCACTCACCTTCTTCCTCCCCCCCAGGCACTAACCTTCTTCCCCCCCCTCAGGCACTAACCTTCTTCCTCCTCCCCCCCCTCAGACACTAACCTTCTTCCTCCCCCCCAGGCACTTACCTTCTTCCCCCCCCCCCCTCAGGCACTAACCTTCTTCCTCCTTCCCCCCCCTCAGGCACTAACCTTCTTCCCCCCCCCTCAGGCACTAACCTTCTTCCCCCTCCCCCCTCAGGCACTAACCTTCTTCCCCCTCCCCCCTCAGGCACTAACCTTCTTCCTCCTCCCTCCCCCCCTCAGGCATTAACTTTCTTCCTCCTCCCCCCCTCAGGCACTCACCTTCTTCCTCCCCCCCAGGCACTAACCTTCTTCCTCCTCCTCCCCCCCCCCAGGCACTCACCTTCTTCCTCCTCCCTCCCCCCTCAGGCACTCACCTTCTTCCTCCCCCCCAGGCACTAACCTTCTTCCCCCCCCCTCAGGCACTAACCTTCTTCCTCCTCCCCCCCCCTCAGACACTAACCTTCTTCCTCCCCCCCAGGCACTTATCTTCTTCCCCCCCCTCAGGCACTAACCTTCTTCCTCCTCCCCCCCCTCAGGCACTAACCTTCTTCCCCCCCTCAGGCACTAACCTTCTTCCCCCCCCTCAGGCACTAACCTTCTTCCTCCTCCCCCCCCCCCCCTCAGACACTAACCTTCTCCCCCCCCCTCAGACACTAACCTTCTTCCCCCCCTCAGGCACTAACCTTCTTCCCCCCCCTCAGGCACTAACCTTCTTCCTCCCCCCCCCCTCAGACACTAACCTTCTCCCCCCCCCTCAGGCACTAACCTTCTTCCCCCCCCCTCAGGCACTAACCTTCTTCCTCCTCCCCCCCCCTCAGACACTAACCTTCTCCCCCCCCCCCTCAGGCACTAACCTTCTCCCCCCCCCTCAGGCACTAACCTTCTTCCCCCCCCTCAGGCACTAACCTTCTTCCTCCTCCCCCCCCTCAGACACTAACCTTCTCCCCCCCCCCCTCAGGCACTAACCTTCTTCCCCCCCCCCTCAGGCACTAACCTTCTTCCCCCCCCCTCAGGCACTAACCTTCTTCCCCCTCCCCCCCCCTCAGGCACTAACCTTCTTCCCCCCCCTCAGGCACTAACCTTCTTCCCCCCCCCCCCTCAGGCACTAACCTTCTTCCCCCCCGGCACTCACATTCTCCTTCTCCCCCCCCTCCCCGACACTCACATTCTTCTTTTTCTCCCCCCCCCCCCCGGCACTCACATTCTTCTTTTTCTCCCCCCCCCCGGCACTCACATACTTCTTTTTCTCCCCCCCCCCGGCACTCACATTCTTCTTTTTCTCCCCCCCCCCCGGCACTCACATTCTTCTTTTTCTCCCCCCCCCCCCCCCCCCGGCACTCACATTTTTCTTTTTCTCCCCCCCCCGGCACTCACATTCTTCTTTTTCTCCCCCCCGCACTCACATTCTTCTTTTTCTCAACCCCCCCCCCCCCCGGCACTCACATTCTTCTTCTTCGCCCCCCCTGCTTTACTTCCTTCGGCTCTCAGCTCACCTCAGCGCTGCAGCCAGAAGACGAAGGGGGTGGAGGCGGAGCCAATGCTAGGCGGCAAGGAGAGGAATTTGAAATCCTCCTCCGCTCCGAGAACCTCTTCTGCTGTCACATGAGGAGAGGAGGAGGATTGCATTGGCTCCGCCTCCACCCCCCTCCGTCTTCTTCTGACTGCAGCGCTGAGGTGAGCTGAGAGCCGAAGGAAGGAGGAGCATGTTTGACACTCGGGGCTATTAATTAAAAACGATCCACACGAGATCCGGGGCTTTTTGGGGGCACACTCGGGGCTGAAGCCCCGGTCAGCCCCCCCCTGCCGACGCCACTGGCTCTAGCGATCACAGGATGATCACATTTAGCGTAAATAAAAATATAGCAGGGCAAGTGGGGAACATAAGAACCCTTAACTTCAGAAGGGCAGACTTTCCAAAATTGTACTCGTTGATAGAAAGGGTAAACTGGGACCGAACCCTGGGATCCCTGACCACAGAGGAAAAATGGGAATGCTTTAGGAACATATTAAGCAAAGGCATCTTGCAGTGCATTCCTATGGGAAATAAATTTAGAAGGGACAAAGCCAAACCTGGCTGGCTAAACCGGAGAGTTAAAAAACTTATTAGGGGAAAAAAATTGGCCTTCAGGAAATATAAATCAGAGGGCACAGTATTGGCTTTCGACCAATACAAGGAGGCAAATAGGAAGTGTAAACACGAAATCAAGATGGCTAAAATAGACTTTGAGAGACAAATAGCGGAGGATAGTAAAAAAAACCCAAAGAAATTCTTTAAGTATATCAACAGCAAAAAAACTAGGGCAGAGCATATTGCACACATAATTAACGATGATGGGAGGATGGTTACAGAGGACACTGAAAAAGCAACCGTGCTGAATGCTTTTTTCTCGTCAGTCTTTACACAGGAAATGGAGGGGTACACTGACCATGACTGTATGGTTAGTAGTAATACAGAGGACTTGCCACTATGGCTAACAGAGGGTGAAATCAGGGAAAGGCTGGATAAACTTAACACAAACAAATCACCAGGCCCGGATGGCGTTCACCCGAGAGTACTCAAGGAACTCAGTAAGGTTATATCCAGACCACTGTTCCTGATCTTTGCGGACAGTATTAGGACAGGAGATGTACCAGGGGAGTGGAGGAAAGCAAACGTGATTCCGATATTCAAAAAGGGTCAGAGGCATATACCGGGAAATTATAGGCCTGTCAGTCTGACATCAATAGTATGTAAACTTCTGGAGGGGATGATAAGGGACTATATCGTAGAGTTTGCTAAGGACAACAGCATCATCAGTACTATGTAACTATATGTAACTATGTAACCAGCCATGGTTGTGGGGATGAGGCCCTAGTCCCCATCAATATGGGGACAAGGTGCTTTGGGGTGGGGGGGGCATAGCCCACAAAGCACCCACCCCCTATGTTGAAGGCATGCAGCCTGGTATGGTTATGGGTTCAAGATTTTATGGGCCATTTTTTTTACATTTTGGGTTCCCCCTAAAATCCTTTATTCTTTCAATAACCGGGTGCCAACAAATGTAACCGAGTCATTTTAAATGGGATTTTATTTGTTTTATTGCTTTAGTAATGTCATTTTTGCTGCAGCATGTTTTATGAATGCTACAGATGAGCCACTTTACAAGCACATTAAGGAGACCCCCCAGGCACTATATTTAAAGGAATTTTTAATTTGTATTGTTACACTTTAAGCATAATTAAAATCACTGCTGCTGAAAAAACAATCATTTTTAAAAATGTTTTTTTTTATTGATACATGTCCCCCAGGGCAGTGCCCGAATCCCCATACCCCTTTTATGGCCAATTGCATTTAAGCCTTTAATATGAGCACTTTTGATTTTTCCTGTTTGGCTTTCATAGACTTCAATGTGGTTTGCCGTTCGGGTTAGAACTTTACCCTATTCGTGAGTTCTGCTGCGAACCGAACAGGGGGGGTGCTCAGACCATGTCTACTTATGATGTTTTTACTGTGTGTTTTGCTGAGTTTGTCACTCATTTTTTCATGTGGCAAAATATGTTTGCTGTGACATTAACAATTAATGGCACTGAAAGTGCAAATAGTTAATTTTAGGTGTATAAAGGTGGACATACACTATACAATCTGATTGCACAGCCATGGGCAAAATATGTGAGAATGACACATTTTTTTTTAAGTCTGCTGCCTCCGTTTTTATTACGGCAATTTGCATACATTCCAGACTGTTATGAAGAGTGATCAGATGAATTGCAATTAATTGCAAAGTCCCTCTTTGCTATGAAAATTAACTTAATCCCATAAAAAAACATTTCCACTGCATTTGTGAAGAAGGCTTCAGGGCGCCCAAGAAAATCCAGCAAGCGCCAGGATCTCCTACAGTTGATTCAGCTCCGGGATCAGGGCACCACCAGTGCAGAGCTTGCTCAGGAATGGACGCAGGCAGGTGTGAGTGCATCTGCCCTCCCAGTGAGGCGAAGACTTTTTTGAAGGATGGCCTGGTGTGAAGAAGGGCAGCAAAGAAGCCACTTTTCTCTAAGAAAAACATCAAGGACAGACTGATATTCTGCAAAAGGTACAGGGATTGGACTGCTGAGGATTGGGGTAAAGTCATTTTTTTCTGATGAAGCCCGTTTTGGATTGTTTGTGGCATCCGGAACAAACCTTGTCTGGAGAAGAAAAGGTGAGTGCTACCATCAATCCTGAGTAATGCCAACAGTAAAGCATCCTGAGACCATTCATGTGTGGATTGCTTCTCAGCCAAGGGTGTGGGCTCACTCACAATTTTGCCTAAGAACACAACCATGAATAAAGAATGGTGCAAAAGCATCCTCTGAGAGCAAATTCTCAAAACATTAAAATTTTGGGTCCATGGCCAGGAAACTCCGTAGACCTTAATCCCATTGAGAACTTGTGGTCAATCCTCAAGAGGCGGGTGAACAAAAAAACCCCACAAATTCTGACAAACTCCAAGCATTGAGTATGCAAGAATGGGCTGCCATCAGTGAGGATGTGGCCCAGAAGTTGATTGACAGCATGCCAGGTCGAATTGCAGAGGTCCTGAAAAAGAAGTGTCAACCTTGCAAATATTTACTCTTTGCATAACAGCCTTTTACACTTATGAAATACTTGTGATTAGGGTTGAGCGAACACGGACTGTATTATTCGGGATCATACCAGACATTTGGGTGTTCGATACCCGGACATGGACCCGAACATTTTACTGTACATTCGGGATCCAGTCTGTTGTTCGGTAATTTTATTTCATGTTTTGGCGCGGTTTTAATGTTTTGGCATGGTTTCAACAGCTGCAGGGCAGCCAATCAACAAGTGTTTAACTAGTGTGCCCTTAGAAGCCATCACAGCCATGCCTACTAATGGCATGGCTGTGATTGGCCAGTGCAGCATGTGACCCACCCTCTATATAAGCTGGAGTCACGTAGCGCCGCACATCACTCTACTCTAACTACTGTAGGGAGAGGTTCCTGATGCTGCTGAGGGAGAGATAGGAGATTAATGTAGGGGCAGGCTGGAGATTGCTTTCAGGGAAAGAATAGGAAGAATCTTCTTTAATCAGACAGCGATCTACATCAATTTTATTGTGTGGGGGTGCAGTGCACAATCTCTTTGCCCTGACCTGAGCCCAGTGAGGAGAAGGGAGAAAAAAAAAACTTTTATCAGTATGTTAGGTGGGCGGCGTGCGGTGTGTAGCGGCCATGTCATGCAAGCTCAGTGCATATGTGTCTGCTTAATCTGGATTTAAAAAAAAAAAATTTTTTCCTTCATATTTTACAGTGACATACAGTGTTTAGACACTGCTGTTCTAATCTGCTATTCAAAAATCAACAATTTAAGGGGGAAAAAAATATTTTTCAGGTTTTCATTCATATGGGTTTTTTTTACTCAATAGTGGAATAGAACAACAACAGTATCCAACCTGTTAGGCGTGCAGTGTGTAGCAGCCTTGTAATGCAAGCTCAGTGCATATGTGTCTGCTTAATATGGATTTAAAAAAAAAAAACTTTTTTCCTTCATATTTTACAGTGACATACAGTGTTTAGACACTGCCGTTCTAATCTGCTATTCAAAAATCAACAATTTAAGGGGAAAAAATTATTTTTCAGGTTTTCATTCAAATGGGTTTTTTTTACTCAATAGCGGAATAGAACAAAAACAGTATCCAACCTGTTAGGCGTGCGGCGTGTAGCAGCCATGTAATGCAAGCTCAGTGCATATGTGTCTGCTTAATATGGATTTTTAAAAAAAAACTTTTTTCCTTCATATTTTACCGTGACATACAGTGTTTAGACACTGCTGTTCTAATCTGCTATTCAAAAATCAACAATTTAGGGGAAAAATAAAAAATTTTCATTCATACGTTACTGTGAGATACACCCTTTGGATACTGTTGTTCTATTCCGTTATTCAATAAACACCCATTTAGGGAAAACAAATTGCGGCCTAGTCTGCATACTTTACTGTGAGATCCACCCGTTGCATACTGTTCTATTCTGCTTTTCAACTTTTCAATAAAAATCCATTTAGAGGAAAAAAAAAAATGCGGCCTAGTCTGCATATTTTACTGTGAGATACACCCGTTGGATACTGTTCTTCTATTCCACTTTTCAATACAAACCCATTTAGGGAAAAAAAAATTGCGGCCTAGTCTGCATATTTTACTGTGAGATACACCCGTTGGATACTGTTGTACTATTCCACTTTTCAATAAAAACCCATTTAGGGGAAAAAAAATTGCGGCCTAGTCTGCATATTTTACTGTGAGATACACCTGTTGGATACTGTTGTTCTATTCCGCTTTTCAATAAAAACCCATTTAGGGAAAAAAAAATTGCGGCCTAGTCTGCATATTTTACTGTGAGATACACCGGTTGGATACTGTTGTTCTATTCCGCTTTTCAATAAAAACCCATTTAGGGAAAAAAAATTGCGGCCTAGTCTGCATATTTTACTGTGAGATACACCCGTTGGATACTGTTGTTCTATTTCGCTTTTCAATAAAAACCCATTTAGGGAAAACAAATTGCGGCCTAGTCTGCATATTTCACTGTGAGATCCACCCGTTGCATACTGTTCTATTCCGCTTTTCAATAAAAATCCATTTAGGGAAAAAAAAATGCGGCCTAGCCTGCAGATTTTACTGTGAGATACACCCATTGGATACTGTTCTTCTATTCTGCTTTTCAATAAAAACCCATTTAGGGAAAAAAAAAATTGCGGCCTAGTCTGCATATTTTACTGTGAGATACACCCGTTGGATACTGTTGTTCTATTCCGCTTTTCAATAAAAACCCATTTAGGAAAAAAAAATTGCGGCCTAGTCTGCATATTTTACTGTGAGATACACCCGTTGGATACTGTTGTTCTATTCCGCTTTTCAATAAAAACCCATTTAGGGAAGAAAAAAAATTGCAGCCTAGTCTGCATATTTTACTGTGAGATACACCGGTTGGATACTGTTGTTCTATTCCACTTTTCAATAAAAACCCATTTAGGGGGAAAAAAATTGCGGCCTAGTCTGCATATTTTACTGTGAGATACACCCGTTGGATACTGTTGTTCTATTCCGCTTTTCAATAAAAACCTATTCAGGGAAAAAATATTAAATTGCGGCCTAGTCTGTATCTGTACGTGTGAGATACACCCTTTGGATACTGTTGTTCTATTCTGCTATTCAATAAACATGCATTTAGGGGAAAATTTATAATTTTGCAGTGTTTGCTGATTATAAACCTATTCAGGGAAAAAATATTAAATTGCGGCCTAGTCTGTATCTGTACGTGTGAGATACACCCTTTGGATACTGTTGTTCTATTCTGCTATTCAATAAACATGCATTTAGGGGAAAATTTATAATTTTGCAGTGTTTGCTGATTATGTTACTGTGAGATACACCCTTTAAATTTGTTTGGCACATCTCCTTCCACCACCGAGGATTGCAGGGCGCTTGAGTTTGACTCCTGTTACTAACCTGTTTGACTCCTAACTCCTCCTACTCCACTGCCTCATCCTCATCCACTACCGCCTCCGCATCCGGAGCAGTGATCATTTCCAAGGCTTTCAGGGCAGTCATTCACAAGTGGCTCAGAGGGTGGGTCCCACAAACGCCAGGTACACAATTGTCCAGCAAGGGCACAGTTCTGGAGGATGACGAGGTGGAGGATGAGGAGGAGGAACCATGTTCACAGCAGGGTGGCACCCAGATAACTGATAACAACAGATACTACACTTGATCTTAGCCGAAAGGTCGAGAAGCGATGCTGGTGACATTCCCACCTGACAGCGGGGGCACAGTGGAAGCACAAGGTGAAGGCAGAGGAGGAGGAGGAGATCGCCAACGCAGCCAGGGCACCACCAGCACCTCAGAAGGCAGGGTTAGCATGTACTGTATGAAATGTGGAAAAGCTTTGTCGGCACGCCACAACAACCAGGACCACCAGCTGTTTTTTGTTTTTTTTTAAGCCCGTGGTGTGTGAACACACTCAGACTATCACCCGGTGGGTGCATAAAATGAACCAGGCATGGATCCCACAGGACTTGTCCGTACCTTGTGCAGAATAGACATGTATTCCGGCCTTACCCAGCCATTGTTGTATTTTTGATCTTCCTCACTCTTTTGGGGTGTACCCTAATTTAAAAAGAAATTTAAAATGAAAAACAAAAACCAGTGTTGGCTACCTCGTCCTCCTCCACTGTCGCTTCCACCTACACCGCCACATCCACCGCCACCTCAACCTCCTACTCCATATGGGCTTCGTTCTCCTAGATCAAGATGATTCTTTTTATTTTTATGTTTTTTATGTTATTTTAAGTTATTTCCCTATCCACATTTGTTTGCAGAGCACTTGCCATGCTCTTAAGAAGATTTTTCTGCCATTTGCAGCCCTCTAGCCCTTTCCATGTTTTTTTAGAGCCATTTTAGTGCTCAAAAGTTCAGGTCACCATTGACTTCAATGGGATTCGGGATCAGGTTAAAGTTCGGGTTAAGTTCGGGTCCCGAACCCGGACTTTTTTTAAGTTCAGCCGAACCCGTCGCTCAACTCTACTTGTAATTATACTTCGGTATACCACAGTAACATCTGTCTAAAGGATCTAAAAAGACTGAAGCAGCAGACTTTGTGAAAATGAATATTTGTGTCATTCTCAAAACTTGGTCACAGCTTCACAATCTCTGTACAATCTCCTTTAGATTTACCAAAACTATGGAATAGGAGGAGACATTATCTATCCAATCACTCTGTATCCAAACGGGCAGGCCCTTGCACTACATCAGGGGTGTCCCACCCGCGGCTCCAGAGAGTTAAGCATGCAGACATACAATGCCTTGCGAAAGTATTCGGCCCCCTTAAACTTTGTGATCTTTTGCCACATTTCAGGCTTCAAACATAAAGATATAAAACTGTAATTTTTTGTGAAGAATCAAAAACAAGTGGGACACAATCATGAAGTGGAACGAAATTTATTGGATATTTCAAATTTGTTAACAAATAAAAAACTGAAAAATTGGGCGTACAAAATTATTCAGCCCCTTTACTTTCAGTGCAGCAAACTCTCTCCAGAAGTTCAGTGAGGATCTCTGAATGATCCAATGTTGACCTAAATGACTAATAATGATATATAGAATCCACCTGTGTGTAATCAAGTCTCCGTATAAATGCACCTGCACTGTGATAGTCTCAGAGGTCCGTTTAAATCACAGAAAGCATCGTGAAGATCAAGGAACACACCAGGCAGGTCCGAGATACTGTTGTGGAGAAGTTTAAAGCCGGATTTGGATACACTCGGGGTACCGCTAGGAAGATCGCTGGATCCTGGTAGAGGGGTTACTTACCTTGTCACCGGGATCCAGCGATGTATCCCGGCGGTGTGTGGTGGCGAATCTTCCTCCGGATCCTCTGTGTGCCCCGGCTTCCGTCTCCTGCAACGTGAAGTTCACAGGGGGGTGGAACCAGCGGCAAATTCAAATGTAAAACACACCAAACACACTGATACAATGCAAAATAAAATAAATTCACATTAGTTTGCCCTCCAGTGCGCTTTCCTGCAGTTTTACTGTACTTTTTATGTATATACTGTATATATATATATACACATATATATATATATATATATATATATATATACGTATATATATATATATATATATATATTATGTATACGTAAATATATATATATATATATATACAGTATATATATATATATATGTATACATACATACATACTTTAACTTATTTATAGTTTTTTATTATATTATAATTTATGATTTTGTGTTTCAAACGTTATCATACCCAAGATGTTATAAAGAAGAACGCACAGTAAAAGAAAAAATCATATGTAAATAGTTGGTTTGGGCTGCTCATTCTTAAGAATTACATGCAAAATAATGGTACCGCTTTCAGCACCGAAAGAATCATACCGCCAGGGAGGTTAAGGTCAGCTGGTAATTTCCTTCCTGTGTCTTACTGGTTTCTCCATCGCAAATCTATATACCAGGAAGTCTGAAGCTTTCTAAGGGCTCTTTCACACGGTCCGCCTCCGTAGGCGGATCCGTGGTGCTCAGCAGGGGATCGTAAACACAGATCCCTGCTGAACAGGAAGGTGACAGCTCCCTCTCCGCTCTGTGTGCGGAGAGAGAGATGTCAGAGCCCCATGCATCTCTATGGGGGAATCAGATGAGAGGGGACCGCCTGTCCGCTCTCATCCGATCCCATCCGATCTGATCCCCTGGACGGATGGAAAATAGGGTTTCCATCCGTCTGGATTCACAGACAGGATTGGATGCGGATGGCAGCGGGTGTCAGCGGACATGTCTCTGCTGACATCCGCTGCCCCAGGAAAGCATGGGGGATCCAATCAGATCCACCTAAAAAGCTGACAGGAGGATCTGATCGGTTCGCTCGTGTGAAAGGGGCCTAAGAAATATAGCAAGGGCTGAGGTAAGGCCTTGTTCTATTGTGTGCTTTTACTAGGGGAAGTAATCGATTTTATTCCCTGCTATGGGGGGAAAGAAAATCTATTACATCCCTGCTGACAGTACAGGGCTCTGCCTTGTTTACAGAGGCAGAGCCTTGTCCTGTGCAAATTCATGATGATCGCTGGGGGCTGGTAGTAATCCATTGGTCAGCGCCTGGTAATCGACATCTGCTGTGTTTAAACACAGCACAGGCAGGTCGCCAGCAGCACGCGCGCCCCCTACCCGCAAGTGTCAGATCATGTACTAGGTATGTGATCTGGCGCAGCCAGGACACCTTTCCGCCGTTAGGTTATACGGTCACAAGCGTTTAATTCAAGGTGTCTCACTCCTGGGCCAATAACTTACATGGTTACAAAAATCACATCTTTCAAAACAGAAATGTATA
This sequence comes from Pelophylax lessonae, assembly GCF_965119305.1. Classification (NCBI taxonomy): domain Eukaryota; kingdom Metazoa; phylum Chordata; class Amphibia; order Anura; family Ranidae; genus Pelophylax; species Pelophylax lessonae. The sequence goes on from NC_138771.1 coordinate 447,585,391, forward strand.
TTGTGAAAGACCTAGGGTACTGTATAAACATTTCTGCAGGAGTATATATACATATACTGTATAGAGTATATGCATATATTGTGACAAGTTGGGGGTTTTGTAGCTCATTGGTAGTGCAAAACAGTGAGTTTATTCCATGCCAGAAGTATGTTTTAGGGCTTTTTCTTGTTTAAAGGAAAGCAAAAGTTCACAAATGAAAAGCATCCTATGCAGGGGGTTATTGCCATCAATACGACAAAAAAAAGTATTCAGCCTCTTGGTTCCCTTTGCAGCTTTACTGCTCAGTCCTCATATTTGGTCCTCCAGACCATCCAACACACAGTTCAGCGCTCACACACAAAATGCATTTGTCAGCTTGACTGCTACATCTCTCACAGGCTATTGTCAGAGATGTATAGTAACGAAGTAGAACTACTTAAGTACTGTACTTAAGTACCGAAATGCGGTATCTGTACTTTCCTAGAGTATAATTTTTTTCTCCTACTTCTACTTTTACTTCACTACATTTTTTCGATGATTTCGATACTTCTACTCTGATATTTTTTTTTTGTGCTGCATAGTTACTCGTTACTTTTAAAAAAATTACCACTGCCAGAACAGTAGATGGCAGATTGCATAAAGCTCAAAAAAATGTGTATAATGTCATTTATAAATCAGCGCATACAAAAATAAAGGCTGTATATAATAAAAGCTGCTATACCAAATCTTTCCAATAAAAAGAAAATATGAAACAAACAAATAAATGGTGCTACAGCGCTTAAAGTGCATCAAGAAACTACTAACAAACACAGGTTAATCATTTGAAATAATAAAAAACAATATGATGTTCAAACTTTTGACTTCTTTCTTTAATAACTACATAACACAGTACTTGTACTTCTACTTTCAGTACTTGAGTAGAATTTTTTTTTCAAAACTACTGGTACTTTTTACTTTTAGTACTTAAGTAGCAAATTTTTTTAAAAAACTACTTGCAATACTTAAGTAAAAAAATGTTGAATACTTTAGTACTTCTACTTAACTACTTGCCATCCGCGCTACAGCCTATATACGGCTGCAGCACGGACTCGAATTTTCGGGAGGCCGTTTTTAAACGGCCTCCCAGTGACACGCCCCCCGCGCGCTCCCGCGAGCACGCAGCGGGGAGAATCTGTGTCGGCCGTGTCCCTTGGACACGGCCGATCACAGATCGTGGTGAATGGCCAATCACAGCGGCCATTCACCACGTGATCGGATCATCCAATGAGAGATGATCTCATATGTAAACATATGAGATCATCTCTCATCGCCGGCGCTCCTTCCTCACACGGAGCCTGCAGTGTGAGGAAGGAGGGAGAGCTGCACAGCGCCAGGGACAAAGAGACATGTAATCAGGGCACTGATCACCAGTGCCCTGATTACTACAAGGTAAAAAACATACACAGTGCCCCCCCATCAGTGCCCACAGTGCCCGCCATCAGTGTCCCCATCAATGCCCACAATCAGTACCCATAGTGCTGCCAGTCAGTGCCCATCAGTGCCTGCTCATCTAGGCACTGATAAGCACTGACTGGCAGCACTATGGGCACTGAGTGTGGGCACTGATGGTGCTGCCCATCAGTGCTCATCAGTGCTGCCCATCAGTGCCACCCGTCAGTGTCCATCAGTGCCATCCGCCAGTGCCCATCAGTGCCGCCTCTCAGTGCCCAGCAGTGCCGCCCGCCAGTGCCGCCTCTCAGTGCCCAGCAGTGCCACCTCAGTGCCCAGCAGTGCCACCTCTCAGTGCCCAGCAGTGCCACCTATCAGTGCTCATCAGTGCCGCCTATCAGTGCTCATCAGTGCCGCCTATCAGTGCCCCCTATCAGTGCCACCTATCAGTGCCACCTATCAGTGCCGCCTATCAGTGCTCATCATTGCGGCATATTAGTACCTCCTCATCAGTGCCCATAAGTGCCACCTCATCAGTGCCCATAAGTGCCGCCTCATCAGTGCCCATCAGTGCAGCCTATCAGTGCCCATCAGTGCCGCCTCATCAGCGCCCTTCAGTGAAGGAGAGAAATTTATTTTCAAAATTTACTCACAGAAAATAAGAAAAACTTTTTTTTTTTTTCAAAATTTTCTGTCTTTATTCTTTTTTTTTTGTAAAAAATAAAAAACCCAGAGATGATTAAATACCACCAAAAGAAAGCTCTATTTGTGTGAAAAAAATGATAAAAATTTCAAATGGGTACAGTGTAGCATGACCGCGCAATTGTCAGTCAAAGTGTGACAGCGCTGAAAGCTGAAAATTGGCCTGGATGGGAAGGGTGTTTAAGTGCACAGTAGGCAAGTGGTTAAGTAACTTTTTCTGCGAGCACTTCCACTTCTACTCAAGTCACTTTTTGATCGAGCACTTGTACTTTTACTCAAGTAGAAATTTCGAGTACTTTATACAAGTCTGGCTATTGTCTTGTCTGTCCTGACCTGGACAGTATGGTTTAAATGTGCACCTCTCCCTGCCCCTCTCCCACGCTGACCCCCTCAGGCTGCCATATTAAACAGTGGCGCCCTGCCTATATATACGTATATATATATATATATATATATATATACATTCTCTTTAAATTGCTAGTCTTAAGAAGTCATTATGAAGAAAGCAGTAAGAGTATTAAGACATAAAATAAAAAGCTCCACAAAGATGTCACACTCAGCAAGACAGCTCATCCCTGCCTAGACTTTCCCTCTCTACAAGCACCCTCCCCTTCCTCAGTGACCAATGATGTCGCCTGGCCCTATTCATTTACTGGCCAGGAGTCACCGGTCATTTAAATAAAAGGGCAGGAATAGTGTGATATCTGCCTGGCAGAAATAAATCCCCTATTCAAACTGACACTGAATTAAATCTCTGCAGGAAATCGTCATATGGTAGGACCTTCTATTTATCTATGGGAGTGTTTTGAGACTAATATGATTATGTATTGCACTTGATCCCTGTAGATTGCAGCCTATCTAGGGGGACATCTTTTATCTTGATGCCACAACAAATGCATTAGAACGTGTATTCTAGTATGTGTATACTAGCAACAATAATATATTTGATTTACTGACATTGTATGATAACAGATATAGGTTTTATATGTATTATTCCATATACTGTAGCGCCTCTGAGTTCCTGATGAAGAATCCTGCTTAACGCGTTCAACAATGCGATATTTACCTGGATATGGAATAAAATATACCAATTGTATATTTAATGAATAATCTGATGGAAAGAATAGTATAATCATAGGCAAAAGATATGTGTGGGTAAGTCCTAAGCAGGAGATAAGCAGGTTTAGGTTATCAGTGGTCCTCATATAATATATATTGTTATACATATGTACATGATATTCTGTGACATCTTTTATGGTGTTTTTTTTTTTTTTTTTTTTTTTTTATGAAATGTTAAATAATAATAAACTTGTTAAACTGTTTTTAACAACATATTGGTGTTCTGTATTGCTAGTTGAAAGTGGCACCAAGTCCCAAAGTAATTTTTCTGTTGGTTTTCAAAGGAGTTCAGCTTTAATATCCCTATTTCTTTAGTGATAATTGTGAATAGTATTTGCATATATTTGAAGACATTTATACTTCTAATTTAGAAGTAATTTATGATTTTTATACAAGCTGTGAAGTGAATTAAGATATTTCTATTAAACATCTGAGCATGTTCCCTGCAGATTTCATCAATTTTCATAAATCTCAGTTCTCACATTATAATAAAATATTTGTATGTTTTGCCACTACAGCTAAAAAAATAATACTTAATAAGTTAATATGTCTACTCTTGTAGCCATTTTGTGTTCCGGATTAAAGGTAATGTCCATCCAAGCTGAGTTTTGAAGCAAGAGCTCGAAGTAAGACCTACAATTAAGTTTGGACTTAGGAGTGTGGTTTTAAATAGAGACATTTTAACACATACAATCATTTGAGCCACAAATTATTTCCTCATCCATTCTTAAAAAATGTAGCAAACAAAATAAAATGTTTTTATTCAAATAAGATTGAATTATATTTTTTATAATTGGTAAAATTAATTACCGTGTCACTTTATATCTTTCTGCAGCTTTTGTGTTTTTAAAGTCTACACACCAAATGCCGGGCCATTCTGATCAGGCAGCTTGTCTGCTATCTCCCAACTTCATTGATTTATTTTGACCAATCACCATGATTGGCTGCCTCAATGCCTGGAAAGTAAGAGTAGGTGGGCAAGTACTGAAGCCAATTTGAATGGCCCAGCATTTGGGCAGAAAAAGGTGGTAAGTAGAAGTCTAACTATAACAACCCTTTTACTGTGGGGATGGATTTACGCTTCTGTCACAATTTTATCAGAACTTTTGCTTTTAGCTTCTGGAACCAGCTTATTGTCTTTAGATTTTAAATGTTATAATAACCTTCACTTATTCATTCCTGAAACCATCCAGAATTTCCATGAGCACTTTTAAGCTCTGATTCCTGTTAGAACCTGTGAAACACATTGGGCTATCCTTTTGATGTTTTACAATGAGATAACCTCCTTAACAACCAGTCTCCTGAACCAATGGGTTTCTAGATAAAGTCTCCTCCTTATATTTTTCAATACAGTTTATTCCCATGCTGTGGGATTAATCTACCTTTGGATCCAGTGCCTCCTATCTTCATTTTTCAAGTGTTTGCAACTGTCTATGTTCCCACTGAGAAGATTTCCCCTCACTTCCAATAGATTCTCAAGCTTCTAAAATATTAGAAATAGAAAAAAAAAGTTTTAACCCTACATGATACCATTATGGTTGTCATTTTAGATGTAATCTGATAATAATTGTCAGAACGAATCTACTGTCAAATTGGGGTCCAGGTAAATAAAGTCAAACAGTGACCAAATACACTATACTGTCAAAAGTATTGGGACACCTGCCTTTACACGCACATGAACTTTAATGGCATCCTAGTCTTAGTCTGTAGGGTTCCATATTGAGTTGGCCCACCTTTTGCAGCTATACCAACTTCAACTCTTCTGGGAAGGCTGTCTACAAGGTTTAGAAATTTACCTATGGGAATGTTTGACCATTCTTCGAGAAACGCATTTGTAAGGTCAGGCACTGATAAGGATGAGAAGGCCTGGCTCGCAGTCTCTGCTCTAATTTATCCCAAAGGGGCTCTATCAGGTTGAGGTCAGGATTCAGTGTAGGCCAGTCAAGTTCCTCCATCCCAAACTTGCTCATCCATGTTTTTATGGACCTTGCTTTGTGCACTTGTCCAAATCATTTGGTGGAGGGGGATTATGGTGTGGGTTTTTTTTTTTCAGGGGGTAGGGTTTGGCCCCTTAGTTTCAGTGAAGGGAACTCTTAAGGCATCAACATACAAAGACATTTTGGACAATTTTATGCTCCCAATTTTGTGGGAGCAGTTTGGGGATAGCCCCTTCCTTTTCCAACATGACTGCGTACTAGCGCACAAAGCAAGATGCATAAAGACATGGATGAGTGAGTTTGGAGTGGAGGAACTTGACTGGCCTGCAGAGTCCTGACCTCAACCAGATAGAACACCTTTGGGATGAATTAGAGCAGAAACTGTGAGCCAGGCCTTCTCGTCCAACATCAGTACCGGACCTCACAAATGCGCTTCTGGAAGAATGGTCAAACATTCCCACAGACACACTGCTAAACCTTGTGGACAGCCTTCCCAGAAGAGTTGAAGCTGGTATAGCTGTAAAGGGTGAGCCAATGTTGAACCCTACGGGCAAAGACTTGGATGCCATTAAAGTTCATGTAGGTGTAAAGGCAGCCGTTCCAAAACTTGTACTAATATAATGTATGTCATCATATGTGGTCATAGTGCAACCAGTTCTACACCATGCTCCTCCATCATAATAAGGCCGTTAGCCTTGGTGTCAAACATTGCATGTTACATTTATAACCATACTTCTGTGCCATATTCAGTAAAGATTTTCTTGTCATAGTAGTGTGAAAAGACATAGAGACAAGTGTCATTTCAATGTTTGCTTTCCATATTCTGTTTAATGGTTATAATTTTTTTTTCATTCAGTTCTAGGTAAAACCAAGGGATGTTTTTGGCAAAAATGGGAACAATAAAGCAAACCAACATGACACAGGCACTTGGCTCAAAGAGGGGACATTCAAAGAGTACACTTAACCCCATACAGTCTTTCCATGGGACCAGCATCATGATGGACAGCACCAATATTCTGGGAGTTCAGGTGATTCTTATTACAGCATATTCCTTAATTATTCTCTTGGGCCTTGTTGGCAATTCCTTGGTCATTTACATGATTGTAAAATTTAAAAACATGAGGACAGTAACAAACTATTTCATAGCCAATTTGGCAGTGGCAGATCTCATGGTGGACAGTCTGTGCCTGCCTTTTACCTTGGTCTACACGCTGATGGATGAGTGGAAATTTGGCTTAGTACTCTGTCACCTGTTTCCTTATGCCCAGGCTATGAGTGTCAACGTCTCCACTCTCACCTTGGTTGTCATAGCTTTAGATAGATACTGGTGCATTGTTTTCCACCTCAATAGCCGAATCTCCAAGAAGTTTAGCTTCCTAATTATCACCATCACATGGGTGGCAGCTTCCGTCTTTGCTATTCCCCTTGCTATCTTCCGAGAGTATAGATACGAGGATTTACCAACCATAAATCTCACAATAACTGTATGTACGGAAAAGTGGCCCTCAAATAACAGTAGGGATGCAGCCATCTACAGTCTGTCAATGCTTCTTCTGCAATACATCCTGCCTCTGGTTGTAATATGTTACTGCTATATCAGGATCTGGCTGAAGCTAAAGAATCATATAAGCCCAACACCCAGAAGTGAAACACACCAACGAAGAAAAAACACAACTAAGATGTTGGTGATGATGGTGGTTTTATTTGCAGTCTGCTGGCTTCCCTTCCATGTTTTTCAGGTGGCTATAGACTTGGACTATGGCCTTGTTTTTCAAGAATACAAGCTTCTCTATTCTATCTTTCATGTAATTGCTATGTGCTCCACCTTTGCCAACCCACTCCTTTATGGATGGATGAATAAGAACTACAGAAATGGATTTCTTTTGTTTTTTGGCTGTAAAGACAAACTTCAAACCAGCCAACAAGATGGGTCGCTGCGAGGCCACTCCTATACCTTCCGCGCCACCACATATCATGGAAGTTTCCGTCATGCTGGAGAAAATGGGCAGCCGCCAACACATGTCTAAATGGTCCTTGTTGGAATGTGCTGTGTCCAAAAGGCACTCCCTACATTAAAATATTACAAAGTATTTGTATATATCACATTTTATGGAAAAGAAAGAAAGACAAAAAGGTTAAGTTATTTTAAATGAAATATTGTCAAATTGGGACACAGTATTTGAAATGTAAATATGATGATTTCCTTATAATTTAGGTATACATGATATAAAAATGTCACTAGAACATATTTTTCAAATGTAAAAAATTAAATAAATCTTTATTATTAGCCTCAGCAAAAAATTGTAAATGACAGATTTATAAGAAAATGAATGTGGCATTCACTGAACATTCATTGGTAAATCAGGTACTATATTAAAACCCATTTAAAAGGAAGAGTCCCTTGCACATCCACATTTTTTCTCATTTTAAAGTAGATCAATTTGTGCTTTTTTAAGTGAAATAGAGGCCTTGTAAAAAAAAAAAGGCCCTCACATTACATCTGATCTGGTGAGTGATCAGGTGAATCTTCCTGGTGAATGTGTTTTATAAATGCGGCAAAGGATACACCAGTCACATTTACAGTTTTATACTGTTTCAGGATGGATTTCCATCACTGGAGCTGGTAGGTTCTCAAAGCAACACCCCTCTACTAAGGTCACTTCTTCCATTTAGAGTATTTTCTTGTTTTACTGGTTTTAACTTGGTGTATAACATTGTAACAATACGTAAATGAGATTATATAAAATTAATGTATTTGTGCTGATAATGGGACAATAATTCTCGGCCAGTTACTAAACAGGAAAAAGCTGCCTCTTTCTCTCTGTTGCCTATATGCACGTGTACTGTGCCCAATGGTAAATCTGGTCCTGCTTTTACTACAAATCTATTTAAATTATTTGGACAAATGTATTGCTGTTCTTTATATTAGGTCAAAGATCAATACCCACAAAACAGTATGTGGTTAACTGCAGTAGACTTTGCGTTTGCATTGTATATTTACATCTATGCAGGTATTTAGTCTTAAAGTGATTGTAAGCGTTATTTTTTTTTTTTAAATAAATATGTTATATACACCTGCTCTGTGTACAGGGTCCCATTAGGTAATAATGGCATTGCAAATGCATCCCACATTTTGCCCGATTCCCGAAATCACGGGCAGAATCGTGGCAATGCTGCCCACAATTCAAATCGCCTGTGTGTGAATAGAGCATAAGTATTTGGGGGATCCTGTTCAGAGAATGTTTTATACCCTAGTGCAGTGATGGGGAACCTTGGCACCCCAGATGTTTTGGAACTACATTTCCCATGATGCTCAACTACACTGCAGAGTGCATGAGCATCATGGGTAATGTAGTTCCAAAACATCTGGGGTGCCAAGGTTCGCTATCACTGCCCTAGTGCATTCTCTGCTAAAAAAAATTACCTTTACAACCGCTTTAGGCAGGGAATTGACAATTAGCTTGCTTAAACATATAAGAAAGGATAGAATTATTTAAAGGTAAACTCGGCCTTTGAAAGTATAATTAAACTTGTGCTTTTAACAAGCAGGTCAATACAAAAGGTCACCTTTCCAGCTGCTTCAACGTATGGCTCTGCTCTATTTGCCTACAGGAACCTGTTTAAAACACTTAAACTAGAAGTCTGGGCTAGAACAAACTATGCTCAAAACAGGTCCCACCCCCTTTTAACTCCTATACTAACTACCCTGTAGAAGGAAGATGCTTATACTTTCCTATTTTCAGAGCACTCTGGTCCGGTCACGTGATCTCCCCTGTGGCCACCTTCAATGGAGAAGAGATAGCGCCAACAACAGATCGAATAGAATGCCTAGGCTTACTATGGGGTATTAGTTGTCAGATGTCCTTGAAGTTGGCCACTGGGAGACTGAATTGGAGCACCCTGAGAAAAGGTATAAGCATCTTCCTTCTACAGGGTAGTTAGTTTAGGAGCTGGAAGTGGGGTGGGAGCAATTTTATGCTTAGTTAGTTCTAGCCTGGACTTCTACTTTAATGGCCCGCACTGTTTTGACAAAAAATATCTATCTATCTATCTATCTATCTATCTATCTATCTATCTATCTATCTATCTATCTATCTATCTATCTATCTATCTATCTATCTATCTATCTATCTATCTATCTATCTATCTATCTATCTATCTATCTATCTATCTATCTATCTATCTAGAAATTCCTCATTAACTATTTAATTAGGGGCACACCAACAACAGTTCAGCAATACTAAGAAATATGAATAGAAAAGTGAGCATACAATGGGCTTAGGACTGGTGCATAATGTTTGCAATAGAAAGAAAAAAGTGTATAAATTGTATTCAGAACATAATAATACTTACAAAAAGAACTCCATTAAAAACAAATTACTTTAAGCAGGACTCTATATTATTCATAAGTAGACCAAGCTGTCACAAAGATCTGAGACCAATGTATCAAAAAACCATCATGTATCAAACAAACACAGATGTATACATAGTATCCATAAATTCATGGATAACTTAAAAGTGCTCGGCAAATGTGATTGTATACTGTTATGTAATCATCCAAAAGTATACTGTTATGTAATCATCCAAAACTATATAACTTAAGCTGGCCATACATTATACAATTTTCATATTCAATTACCTTTAGATTTACCTTCAACTATGTAGTGGAAGGGAATGCCGGATTGCATACAAATTGAAAGTGTTTAGGTTTGACCTCATATTATATGGTTTTGGTAAATCTAAAGGAAAATTGTTTAAGAAAATGGTATTGTGTATGACAGTCTTAGGCTGGGTTTACATCTATGTGGGTGTGGGATTGCGTGTAAATTGCATGCTTTCCTGCACCCACAGCAAAAACACACAGCTTTTAGCAGACACGCAGGTGTGCCATTAATTTAATGGCATGCCACGCACTGGAAACTGCAATTCATTTTCCTGTGCTTGGAAACGCATAGCATTTGCGATTTCCCTGTGACTGGGGTTTTAGAAAAGGCCCAGGAACCTTTTTCCTACAATTCTTAAATTGGCTGTTGTGCCTTATAAAGATTTAACAAAAAGGATGTAGTTTGTCCATTTGATGTACAAGTATGGAACATTTAGCCAAGCAGGCAGTTATATGAAGCATGATTGAGCCAAATCTTGCAACAACATATCCATGTAGCCCAAGCAAAAATACAAATGTGCAAGAAGCATGATCAAAGCTGATCAAAGAAAATCCTATGATGTCAGATAGTGTAATATACCCAAATGTTCAATTTATGTCAATATTAGAAGAATAGTATATATCTTAACAATCCATAACATGAGTGAATGGAGCTGGCTCAATACCATATATACTTGCTTCTAGTCTTGTCTAGACTAGATCCTTCTTGTGCATTAAGTAATATCCAAACCCCATAGAATGTGGGCATGTGTCCTTGTGAGTAAAGGCAACAACTGACAATTTCTGACATGCAACAAAAGGTGTCCAATAAAGCAATAGCAGGCCTTCCCACTACCTTCACTATGACCTGTATGTTAATCTGTTCGTTGTGGCACAGATTAGCATTAGAAATGGGTACACTGCACTTTGAACTGCATGCAGCTTCATTTCATATGTATCCATATGTCTCAGATCCATAGGCAAAGGGTGCACTGCTGAAGCATGTATCTCTTTAAAGTGGATGTAAACCCCATTCATTAAATCTGATCTGGGCACATATATCTGTAGTGTTTACCTATCTCCCTACAAAGGCTTAAGTCCCGTGTCTTTCTGCTGCTCTGTTCCTCTGTTATGAGCATGAAAATTTGTGTCAGGGAAGGGACTTAGAGACAGATAAGCAGAGAGCTTGTCTATGCACAGCACAGCTCTGCAAGTTTCTTTGTTCCTCTGCCTGTGTGGATGGGTAGGTGTGCCTTTCCTCCAATCAGCTGTCACACAGTGTATGCCTAGACTCCCCTCCCACTGCTAAAACAGGAAGAAAAATTTGTAACACGATCCGCACTTTCTAAAGTATATAGGAAGCTGAAGATATCAGATATACATAAAAACTTATGTCTCATCTCTATTTGTCATCTCAGGCTTTACTTCACCGGGTATATGTGAGGGTTTACATCCACTTTAACGTGTTTCACAACACACAGTGGCTTCCCTTGAGGGTTGTGTCTAACTCCATACTTGCTTGGAGAAAAAGGCTCACTCTGGTTGTAGCTTACACAGGGGCTATAGGATCTCCCTATTCAACACGATAGGACAGCCAGTTAAAAGCACCAGCTCTGTCATAAGGGAGGATGAGAATGAAGTAACTTATTTCCATAGCTAAAGGTACTGGATATTTCTGTTCACTCCCAAAGGTCAAATATAGCCGCATGGAAGACAAGGGAAGATAAGTATGTGCTGCTGGGAGAGATGAGCAATTTAGTGAACCTGACGCTTTGCACTGCACAGGCACTATAAATTAAACCTGTCAAAATTTAGAGAGGCTACCAACTCTAACCTTTCTTAAAGTGTATGTAATAGCACTTGGGAAGAGTGAAAAAGGTTAGACAAAACCAAAGAAATTCCCAGCTCAACCAGCCAAATTATCCTCTCTAACAGTATGCGTTAAAAACAGGGGTTTAATTTGCACACATTTGCAAATTTATGCGTACGCTAAGGAGACCCGTCAAGGCACCCCATTATTTTCTGTAGTCCTAACTCTATTGAGGGCCTCCACAGTGGAAGCACATGCATTATAATAGATAGCCAGAGGGCAGGTGAGTCTGGAAGGATACCTTATGGCAGAATGGAAAAGGTTAGACCCTTTGTTTTTATTGCTCTGTCCCTGCTGAAGATATTCACTCTCTCTGACTCTCCTCAAGGCCATTGTCACTGAAACAAAATATCCAAATGTTTACAGCTGTCAACAGAGGTATAATAAAATCCCCCCATGGGGACAACTGGTCCTGTGACAACTCTCCAACATGGGAATTCCATTGATTTTGAAGAGATCTCCTCTCACTTCCTTTTGCTCCTTCAGTCCAGAAATCGAAGAGAAATCTTCCTTACAGGACACAGACAGCAAAAAATAACCCAGAAAGAATTTTAACCTTTCCCTACACTTTCTAAAACAACATAAACATTGTGGCTTTGCTAGCAATTTATTATACATTTTCTTCCAGTGCCTTTGTAATCTAAACCAAAATCTCAATCAATTTTATCAGCCTTCATCATGTAATGGAGTTGAGGTGGTGTTTGGAGCCTAAATAAGGAGATCAGTCTAGGGTGACAAGGGGTCCCCCCCCCCCATAGAGGTTTGTTACTGGCAGGATCGTGGGGGAAAAATTAAGAAAAAAATGAAGTCTAAAAAAAGAAATGGACTAGTAAGCTGAAATACATAAACTTTTTTTGGATTTAGATACAGTTTAATATTTAAATAGTGAATAATGTCAAAATATTTATGAAATCACTTTTGGGAAATGCTTGAGGCCAATTCATTTTTCAATAAAACAGATTATATTAGTTGCGTCTGATTCAAAGTGGATTCTTTTTTTTAATACCAATAAAGATTTTCCCAATACTTTTTGCGTAATTAGGGTGCATAAAACAGGGCATGATAGAAGCAATGGCATTACAAGGAACATTTGGTGGCCTTTTGCCAGCTTGGGTTTTTAGGCTTGGGATACGGTCAGACAACTTATAGCATGACAGTGCACCAGGGATGGTAAAAAAGAAAGGAAGACAGAAAAGAAGCTAGCAAAGCATGCCCTAGGTTTTTTAAGAACCAGGCAAAGCTCTTGCTAAGCACAATCAAATATTGCAGATCCACATTACAGTTTTCAATTAAGTGTTTATTCAACAAAATTCCAGTAAAATGAAATAGCTTCTTTCCCTTGTTTGCCTTGCTCAACCACGAGATTTATTGTGATGATGTACAGATATGCACAGATAAACATCAAAGAAAAAACCTTGATGCTTTTTGCACAAAGTGTTTAATCATAAAGATAAGAATAAATCAGGGTCCAGCAAGATAAACAAGGAAATTAAGTGGTTCATTTTACTAGAATTTTGTTGACTACACCAGGACCGGGCAAGGTCTAAAAGCTGTGATTCTTAACGTGTGGGGTATGTAAAACTGACTCCCTTGTGGCAGAAAAGTTTCTGTCTAATTGTGTATTTTTCAAAACTGAAGACTGTAGGCTCCATTCACAAAGCTCAAACACAAATATAAAACGTATTTTTACAAAAGTGTTAATTTAAAATTACACTAATATGTTTATATAAAGCTTTGTGAATTGAGTCTCGTGTATAAACCCAGCAGTGACAATGGAAACTCTGTTATGCAATTACATTAAAGAGGAAGTAAACCCTCCTCTGCAACTTTTACCTATAGGTAAGCCTATGATAAGGCTTACCTATAGGTACTGTACATGCAGCCAGTGACATCACTGGCGCATGCGCTCTGAAGGAACGGCCGCTGGTGCCGTTCCTTCAGAGCCCCGTGCCGTGACTGGCGGCTCCTGCACGCGTGTGCGGGAGTGATGTCACCGTGGCTCCAGCCAATCAGATGGCCGGATGCCGCGATCCCGGAAGATGGGCGAATGAACATGTAGAGGTAAGCGGGCGGCACGGCAGGGGCTCGTTCTAATGTAAGTATTTCATAATGAGCTAGTATGCGATGCATACTAGCTCATTATGTGTTTCTCTTTCAGGTTGAAAAAAAAAATACATTTTTGGGTTTACAACCCAAAGAAAAATGGAACTCTGGAGGCTGTGCCTGCAAAACAGGCAGAGGGCAAAGGACTACTCACTATTGTTGCATGTGATCTCCTTTCAGCTGAGATGTTCCCATTACTGACTTATATTGCCTTGTTCTGCATTGTGTCACAGTTTAGACCTAGCCATCTTGTTAGAAGCGGGACATTGCTTCCTCATGTCAGAGTCTACAGCAAGAAGCACAGTAGTGGTATCACCAACTTTTACTATGATTCTAGACCAGTGATGGTGAACCTTAGCACCGCAGATTTTTTTGGAACTATATTTCCCATGACGCTCATGCACTCTGCAGTGTAGTTGAGCATCATGGGAAATGTAGTTCCAAAACATCTGGGTTGCCGAGGTTCGCTGTCACTGTTCTAGACTATCGTTCGAGACTAGTAAACAGAGGCAGCAGTGCCTTAGGTTACTGGTTCCCAACCTCACTCTCTAAATATCCCCAGTGGGTCATGTTTTGGGAATTTCCCTTAGACAAAATAGCTGTCTAAAATTCCAAGCCATTGCCATTGATTTAAACATCTGCAACTTGAAGGATATCATAAAAAATTTACTGTTGGGGGTACTTGAGGACTTGGGAAGCACTGCCTTAGGTCATTTCACACTGCACATATACAACTGTAGGCACACTCACAAAGAAATTCACAGCTAGTTTCCAGGAGGAATTCCACACAAAAGATTTGTTTCTGGGATACTGCCAAGGCACAATTAGCATTGTTATGCTATAAAATAGCAAATCTTCTTTTTTTATGTTCTGTTTCACTAGTTTTTTCCTACCTGTGTACTATTGTGGAGAATCCCTTCACATCCTATCCTGTGAAGCAATAGGAAGTAAGTAAAAATATCTGCAACTCTCTATAAAGTAATTGAAATTCCATTCTTAGACAGTTGTCATCAAAATATGCTCCCCTTTTGGAAGATTTTCCTCTACCTCCTGTTCTTTGACAATAAAAAAATGTTGGATTTTCCATCACTTTCTGTACCAATGAGAATGATCACCAGGAGCAATAGAGACCAATAATGATGTAGTGACAATGCTGATAGTCACACCCCCTACAACATTTTTGCCACTGTAGTGCAAGCAGACACAGCCTACCTGAGAGCCGCAACTCTGTTCTGAATTCAGGAACATCAAAACATTAATGTCACACCATTACTCAAAGCTGTATAAGGTAGAATTCACTGTTAGGATCAATTGTTATTTGTGGGACTTTACAGGGGGGTTTATGAATAAAATGTACAGTAGGTACAAACACCCTATGCAATATCCTAACAATTTTTTGGGTAAAACATGAGTTTGTGCAGAGTAAATAGTTACCCAACATGTCAAGCTTAGAATTTGAATGCACCAGCAAAACAGCAAACGTTGGCGCAGATCGCACTCCATTAGCTTCTTCCCTGGATGCATGGGCGAGGGAAAGTGAAAACAGAAACTGACAATGACATTTTAAATGCCGGAAGTGGGCATGTGGAGTGTGTGTAGAACCCCCTTGCTGCCTCTGCTATAAGACTTAATGAGGTGACATTAAAGAGGTTAAACTGTTGAGGGGTAGTAGGATACCATGATGATCACTTTGGATCTAATTTGAGACAAATATAATCTTTTTTCACTTTGGATCCAATTTGAGACTAATATAATCTTTTTTTAATTTAGGAAAAATGAATTGGTCTAAAAGCAGCAATGTCATATTATGATGACAAATGAAATACTAGAAGGATTAAAAAATAAATCAAATATTCAACAAAATATTCCAAAACTGTAAAATGCATAGAATGTATCTTCTCCATATCTCAAAGGGGAGCTGAAGCACTCCCAAGAAAACCTGGGGAAGGGTCTAGGAATGCATCTGCCCAGATATCATGCTGATTTGCTTGCTTCCATTCTTTAAAGCAGTAGTAAAGCCTAACTCTAATTATCCTTAAAAACACTATTTTCCCCCTCCTCCTGCTTATCCTACGTATCCTACATATCTTGTATAAAAAAAAGATTTGCATACCTATCTATTTTTGGTCCAGTTTTCTTCCAGGTTTCTTCCAATAGTATAGGTGACCTGATTCCAGGTTTCTTCCTAATCTATATGCATATATTCAAGAAAATTTAAAAACGTATGATTTGAGAAAAAAGAAATTGCAGAATTTGCAAATTTGCATTTTGGCATTTGGTTACATTTGATGTATAAAATAATTATTTAGAAATATTCAATTATGTATTTTACAGAAATATACAGTATATTATGTCATCATTTTCATTGGCAACAAAGCCCTGGACCATATGTACATTTTAATAAAGCTGAGTTTTAATGACCATTTTTAAGTCTGTGTCACCAAATCAAAAAAGCATATGTCTAATAAACTATCAGTGGCACCGAGTGAGATATTATGACAGGAATCTTATGTGCGAAATTGTTGTAAAAAAGTTGCAACTAGTGACAAAGTATCTATTATGTCATAGTGAGAAAAATGAATAGCTTCAGGCAATGGTTAATGCGTTAGTTTAAATTTAGAGGTACCTACATCCCAAATGTTGAACAAGAAAAAACAAGAAAACTAGGGGCAGAAAAAGGGGATTTTCATGGTATCGTCCCTGGACAGGTAAACAAACCAAAAACATATGTAAAAATGTATCAAAACTTTATTACATACAAAATCAACAAATTACACAAAGAAAAAAGAAAGCACATATAAAATTAAGAACAGTGAAACCCATAATGAATCATTTACAGCCCAGAGGGGAGGTAATGTTCTGCTGTTAACTCCTCCAGGTGTAGGAAGACAGCTAGAAATTCCCAAGGATTCCAGACATGTTTTGCGGTGAACCGCTTCCTCAGGGGAATGGGGAAAAAAAACTAAAGAAAAAAAAGGCAACATGATTGTATTATAAAGAATGTGCACAAATATTAACAAAAGAGCAAATTATGAAAGCTTGTCCCAAAGGGACCACAGAATAATTATACATAACTAGTTGTAAACATTAGGGATAGACCGATATGATTTTTCAGGGCCGATACAGATATTTTGGTCACAGCGTATCAGTATCGGCCGGTATGGGCCAATATTTTGTACATTTAAAGTTTCGAAAAATAAAGACACTTTTTGACACAAATCTGGCACTGAACATCTTAATTTTTGTTTAATGCTTAATGGCTGGCTTGCTGGCATCCTTTGGCGGGTGGCTGGCTGTCTGGCACCCTGTGGTGGGTGGCTGGCTGGCTGGTACCCTATGGTGGGTGGCTGGCTGGCACCCTGTGGTGGGTGGGTGGCTGGCTGGCACCCTGTGGTAGGTGGGTGGCTGGCACAGGAGCTGTGGGTGGCTGGCTGGTACAGGGCCTGTGGGTGGCTGGCTGGTACAGTGCCTGTGACTGGCTGGTACAGGGTCTGTGGCTGGCTGGTACAGGGCCTGTGGGTGGCTGGCTGTCTGGCAACCTGTGGTGGGTGGCTGGCTGGCTAGCACCCTGTGGTGGGTGTGTGGGTGGGTGGCTGGCACAGGGGCTGTGGGTGGCTGGTTGGTACAGGGCCTGTGGGTGGCTGGCTGGCTGGTACAAGGCCTGTGGGTGGCTGGCTGGCTGGTACAGGGCCTGTGGGGGGCTGGCTGGCTGGTACAGGGCCTGTGGATGTGGGTGGCTGGCTGGCTCTGGGCTGCTGTGGATGTGTGTATGGCTATGATGCACTCCTGCCAGACTAGTCCCAACTCCAGACGAGGCTGTCTAAGGTGAGGGAGGCGGCCTAAGAAGGCAGAATGATGTCACAAAAATATCGGCAATATCCGCCAGTTCCGGGGCCGATACCGATATATCAGGGAAAGTGCATATCGGCCTTGCCGATAATCGGTCTATCCCTAGTAAACAGCAGTGTTACCTTGTCGAGGAGTAAAGCTCATCGGGCCAGAACAGAAGGGCATCAAGGCAACGCCTCCCGGGCAGGCATGGAGGCAACCGTAAAAGGGAACAGCTCCACTGTAGCTACACGGGTAGCATATTGTAATGATAATAAAAGGAGTAGAGATGGCTATATTCAGGGGAAGAAGGGGGGGAGGGAAGGGGGGAGGCGGAGGGAAAGGAGGGAGAAGGAGGGGGGATACTGGAAAAAGGGGGGGGGGAGAGGGGGGGAAGAAAGGGAAGGGGAAACCAAGAAGAGGGAGATAGGAAATAAGAAAAATTAGTATTATTGAGATCAGAATAAAACTCGATAAACCTGCTCCTAGTTTTCTTGTTTTTTCTATTATATCATAGTGGATAGCTTGTAAGAAGTCCTGCCCCAACTACTGTTGGAACAGCTTAGTACTGCAAATACTACCCAGCCAAGTCTTCTCCTACTCTGATCGGTGTCTTAATGGTGTAGTATGTCCACTCTGGGTCATCGACCTCATTAGAACAGCAAGTTCCCCCCAGCCCAGTCTTCTCCCCACTCAGATTTGTGTCTGATTGGTGAAGTATCTCCACTCAGGGTCATTGGCCCAACATATCTCAACAGAATGGCAAATGCCCCCCAGCCCAGTCATCTCCCAACCCAAAAAGTATCTGAATGGTTAAGTATCTCTACTTAGGGTCACGGGACCAACGTATCTTATTAGAATTACAAATGCCCCACAGTCCAGTCTTCTCCCACTGTGATTACAGTCTTATACATGAAGTATCTCCAATCAAGGAAAGCGGACAAACATATCTTGTTAGAACTACAAATGCCCCCCCCCCCCCCAGCCTAGTCTTATCCCACTGTGATCAGTGTATCAATTGTGAAATATTCTACTCAGGGCCATCAGACAAACATATCTTGATAGAACTGTAAATTCCCTCCAGCCCAGTATTCTTCCACTCTAATCAGCATCTCGATGGTGAAGTATCTCTGCTTAGGGCGATCGGCCCAACATACTTTATTTGAATTGCAAATGCTACCCAGCACAGTCTTCTCCCACTCTGATAAATGTCCGAATGGTGAAGTATCTTAACTCAGGGTCATCACCCCCAACATACATCATTAGAATGGCTCCCTCCTGGAGCTGAATATGTCATTAGCACTCACAAGTATGCACAAGGACTGTGTGGAGCCTGTTTTGTCCTTCAATTTCCAGTGACAGGTTCACTTTACCAGTGTTTCTACATGATAAGTCTGTGTTGTGTATATATATATATATATTACATATAAACATTCTGAAAGGGCTTATTTCAGAAATGAATACATACACCACACCTATGCCCCAGACAGATGAGGTGCAAAGGCACTATTTACAGACAACACCTTTCCTCATCATGCTGAGCAGCGTCTGTATAGTGAAGCATGTCTACTCGAGGTCAATGATGCAACATACTGTATCTCATTAGAATCATCCCACTCTAATCAGTGTCTGAAAAGTTGAAATATCTTCACTCAGGGCCATCGGATAAATGTATCCTGCTATAACTGCAAATGCCCTCCAGCCCAGTCTTCTTCCACTCTAATCATGGTCTCAATGGTAAAGTATTTTCGCTTAGGGCCTTTGGCCCAACATATCTAATTTGAACTGCAAATACCCCCCAGCCCTGTCTTCTCCCACTCTGATCAGTGTCTGAATAGTGAAGTATCTTCACTCAACGCAATCACCCGAACATGACTTATTAGAACTATAACTTTATGAATGGCAAAACAGACAATATGCTCCAGAAAATATCAAAAAATACAAAACTTTATTAGACAACAGTAAAAATATTAAAACATTGTGGCTAGGAATAATGTACAATGGTTACAGCATAGAAATGAGAGCATAACCTCAGCCAACCAAGAAAACTACAGGAGCAACTGACGCATTTCGAGTATTGCAATATTGCGTATCTTCTTCAGGGATGCTTTTATGTTGGATAGAGGTATATGTTCACGCTATATATGCTGGTGTACAGAGCTGCAAAAAGTACACTAAAAACAAGTAAGAGACCAAACTGTCTTTCAGTAAATACCACAGAAAGCACTTTGGGCTTTGCCGGACCCACTGGATAGGCTAGCTGTTGGCACCCAAACGACCAGGCTTTGTCCAAATGTCTTACAGAGGAGAAGGAAAAATACAGATATAGATAGTTGATTGATGTAGTCAACAACGGGTGCTGGACCAATGTGAGCATAGGGCTGAAATAGCTGCTAAATGGTAGTGTGTTGTAGCCAGAAATCCAAAGATCAGATCAGTAGTAGAGCAGCACAGCCTATAGAGCAGATTCAATCAATGTGATGACAATTGTCACAACAGTGATTCAATCTGCTGTATGGGCTGTGCTGCTCTACTAAGTGATCCGGGGCTATCAGGCTACATCACATTACTGTCATTACTGCGTTCTGTTAGTTTGTCCTTCAATTTTCAGGTTCACTTTACCAATGTTGCTACATGGTAAGCCTGCCTTGTACTGTATATATACCACATATAAATATACGGAAGGGTCTGATTCCTGGAAATGAACCCACACACTACACCTACGCCCCGGACAGATAAGAGGTGCAAGTGCACTATCTACAGACAGCACCTTTCCCCATCACGCTGAGCTTAATTATCCACATAGCTGCTGCATGTGGCGAAGGCGCATAGATTGGCCATGGGTTTTAATACATTGGATAAACAGCTTTGCTGCTCTATCGCACTGCTGTAATCAAAATTTGTCAGCAAAGAAATAAAATATAAACATATTTAAATTACATTAATTGCACCACAGGCCATACTTTTGAGAATTATTTTTCTAATGCACAGATGAAATAATATTTAAACCCGATCACTAATTTCTCATGCAAGCTTTATTATGTTTAAAAATCTTGAAAATTACTTTGAAATTATTTTAACTGCAGGGTTTATTTAAATAATACCTGGTGACTTTGCCTTGGAAGGCACTGTCCCTATCTCCAGTCTGTGCTTCTGCTTTATCACATTGTCCTAAAGGCTTTTGATAGAGATTGCAAGTGGTTATTTCAGCACACATTACACAGGTATGGTGCACTGTTGTCGCCATCAAAAAACATCCAATAAATTACATATAGCCATCAATTGAATGCACATCACTGAGCCCCCTTTTCCCGCTGTGAATGGACACAGTGGGAGCCAATCAGCGGGTTCGGCAGTCGCCATGGCCGCCAGGACCTGCCGACCGTTCCGAGGAGAGGCAGAACTGCGGTCTGCCTATGTAAACAAGTGCTAAGCAGAAACACGGATCTCTCTTAGTGCATCCATTCCCCCCACAGTTAGCACTCCCTAGGATCACACTTAACACTTTGATCGGCCTGATGTTAACCGCTTCCCTGCGAGTGTCATTTATACAGTGACAGTGCTTTTTTTTTTTTGGCACTGATTACTGTATTAGAGTCACTGGTCCCCAAAGTCACGGTAGTGTCAGATTTGTCCACCGCAATGTCGCAGTCCCGATAAAAATCGCTGATCACCAACATTAATAGTAAATACAAAAAAAAAGTCCATAAATCTATTCCATAGTTTGTAGATGCGATAACATTTGCGCAAACCAATCAGTATGTGCTTATTGATTTTTTGGACCAAAAACATGTAGCAGAATACAAATTGGCCTAAATTGATGAAGACATTTGATTTTTTACATTTTTTATAGGATGTGTTTTATAGCAGAAATTAAAAAATATTGTTTTTTGTTTTTCAAAATTGTCAGTCATTTTTTGTTTATAGCACAAAAAATAAAAACTGCAGAGGTGATCAAATACCACCAAAAGAAAGCTCTATTTGTGGGGAAAAAAATATATATTTATTTGGTTACAGCATTGTATGACCACGCAATTATCAGTTAAAGCAACGCAGTGCCGTATTGCAAAAATTGTCCGATCAGGAAGAGGGTAAAACCTTCATGAATTTAAGTGGTTAATTAAAATAAAAAAGTTTATACACAGTATTTTTGCTTAATGAATCGTATGCAGTCAGGGTTTACATCTACTTAGCTAACACAATTAGTTATGTATTATGATACTTCATTACCCTTTCCACAAATAATTGTTTTCTCAGAGAAATGTCTTTCTTTATTGCTACATACTTTATAGTATAAGAAGATTTATTTTTAACTTTTGTATACCCCCTTATAAACTTGAGTCATTTTTACTTTCCTGTTTTGACAAATTTAATTTTAAAACAAGTAATTTCATTATTGATTAAAGGTATACAGTTTTTCTGTGATTTGTCCTTATAATGATGCTAAAATTATGTTTCTGGTACACATCAGGGCAAAGTTATTTAATAGATTTAGGAAACCAATTTACTGATTGAACTATATGGACGTTTTTTTCAACCAGACTAATTAAGTAACTATGTAAATAATTGAAGTAGAACCAAAGACAAAACTTTTTTTTTTAATATTTTTAAACTGAGTAAGGGAGTGTTATAGCCCCTGTAAGTTTTATTTTGCCATCTGTGTCCCATTGGGCAGATTTCCCTTTATTCCTGTCCCATAGCCAAAACTGTAAGGGACGGGAAATCCCTTCAAAATTTAGGAATCCCTTGTTGTCACCAGAACTAGCATCCCCATGGGAAAATAACCTCACTATTCCTATTCTGGCGACCCAACAGGTGTTTTATTCCCTCTCCACTTTATCCAAAACCAAATAAAAAAAATAAATAAATTGGCTTTAGTTATACTTTATATCAGGGGTATCTAAGCTTTTGATCTTCCGGGGCCACATTGGAAGAAAAGGATTTTGCTTGGGCCACACATAAAATATACTAAAGCCCCGTATACACGTAGCGATTGTCGGCCGAACGATCGGCCGTCTTTTGTCCGGTGCTGTCCTGTCGGTTGAAAAGTGCTAAAGACTGCACACGAATTTTGTCGGCCAACAACAACCGACTGCAGAAGTGATGTCATGTGATGGTTAACTTTCCGTGTGTTTTTTCTTCTCTGAGCATGCCCAGTCTTGCTCATCTGCTGTTTGTCGGCCAAATTCTGTACTGACTGAGGAACAATCGGCCGTTCTGGTGTTGGCCAACAAAAATTTTAAAGGCTGCACACCAGATTCTGTTCGGCCGAAAAGTCGCAGTCGGTTGTCGGAAGCATCATACTAACAAGCCGACGATCGGACGTTGGCCGAATATTTACGGCCGACAATCGCTATGTGTGTACGGGCCTTAACAATAAGGATAGCTGACTAGCAGAAAACTTCGGGCAGATCACTGATAAGGTAAATGTACCCATCAAAGTAAAAATACGTATTTTTCTTTGTAATATTTTTTCATTATAAAAGTAAAAAGGGCAACATAAAACAAGTGCAATATGTGACACTGTTTTTGATAAACGAACGCATCAATTTCTGGTTTGTTGGATGCAGTAGCAATTCTCAATGAATTCTCAAGGTGCTCACCAGATATTTTGGTTCTAATTTTACCCTTCGTGTGCTTTATCCTAGAAAATGGTTGCTTACAAATATAGGCGCTGCCAAAAAAACTCATGACATGAATAAAGCGTGATTGTGAAAAGTGGGATATTTTGCTTCGGGAAGATAACACCTATAAAAGTCCAGTAAAGAGACACTGTCACATTTGTCTTCAGCCATGTGTTCCATTTTTACAAAAAATTCCAAAAAGAGTCAACATTTTTAAGTAGGTTTATGATTTTGTGTTGGGCCACATTCACAGCCGTCTTGGGCTGCAGTTTGGACATACGTGCTTTAAATGTATTTATTTCTTTACCTTTTTTTAAAGGTAATGCTGAAAAACAAATAAAAAAAAATAAAAAATCTGAAAAAAAGGGAATATTCTATACGCCCAAAGGTTTGGTGACAACTGACCATCACACACCTGTTCATTAACATCCCAATTCAAAACCACAGGTAATTAAATGGAATTGTACAAGGAGAATCATCCTGTTGCAAGAAAGCAAAGAAAGGTTATTGTCTGTTTTAGACAAATCTTTGAATATAGGGGGCAGACATTTTAATCAACCATCTGTCTTTCATTTATAGATCACAATTTGATCATAGAAGCTTTTAGTTACAGCTGAAACTGTAGTGTCTGTCCCTTATACTTATTTTGTATGCTTTTTTTAGGCTTTAAAATGTTAAAAGGATCAGCAGCAGCAGATTCATAGTGAGGGGTTATAATTAATCACTTCTGGACCGGAAGGATTTACCCCCTTAATGACCAGGCCATTTTTTTGCAAATCTGCACTGCGTTATTTTAATGGACAATTGCACGGTCGTCAAACACTGTACTCAAATAAAATTGATGTCCTTTTTTTCCACCACAAAAAGAGCTTTCTTTTGGTGGTATTTGATCACCCGTGCAAATTATATTTTTTGCGCTATAAACAAAAGAAGAGCAACAATTCTAAAAAAAAAAAAAAAAAAACAGTATTTTTCACTTCCTGCTATACAACATTCCCCAAAAAAAAAAAAAAAAATTGTATTCTGATACATATTTTTGGATAAAAAATCCAAATAAGCATACTTTGATTGGTTTGCACAAAAGTTATTGTGTCTACAAACTAAGGGAAAATTTTATGTCATTTTTTTTTTTACTAGTAATGGCGACGATCATCAATTTTTAGCAGGACGGTGATATTGCGGCAGAAAGATCAGACCCCTAACTGACATTTTTGGGAGGACCAGTGACATTACCACAGTAATCAGTGCTAAAAATATGCACTGTTACTGTAATAATGACACTGGCAGGGAAGGGGGTTAACCCAGGGGTGATCAAAGGGTTAAATGTATGCCTAGGGGATGTTTTCTAACTGTGAGGGGGATGGGCTTGTGAAATCAACACAGAGACCTGTGATCCTAAATAGGAGGAACACAGGCGCTCTGTATTGATACCAGAGGGAACAATGGTTAGCATTAGTGTCAGACCTCACAAATGGGCTTCTGGAAGAACGGTCAAACATTCCAATAAGCACACTCCTAAACCTTGTGGACAATCTCCCCAGAAGAGTTGAAGCTGTTTTAGTTTCAAACGGTGGATGAGTTAAAGCAGTTATAGCTTCAAAGGGTGGGCTAACTCAATATTAAACCCTACAGACTAAGACTGGGATGCCATTAAAGTTCATGTGCGTGTAAAGGCAGACGCAGTACTTAACTAAGTAAAGTGCAGAGAAGGGGTTGAAAACGGCGCTACCTTTGTGCAATAAATAATGATAAAGTGCAATCACTTGCAATCAAATGATAAATAAGGGGGTGTATCCCATAAAAACCATAAAAGAGGTAAAATGGATATATACTGTGTATTGGGTGGGTTCAAATAAAGTAGATAAAATATCCTGATGTGTGATAGGTACAACCCAGAAAATGCTAAAGTGCAATAAATAAATTTATGACATAGACAGTGTATTTATTGTGATAAACGAATAAATAAATCAATACAGTGCAGAAGTAAATTAAATCATGTGTTGGGTAATGTTCCCGGCACTGTTACTATTGTGAGCGTAACATGCCAATAAAAAAACAAATAGGTGAATAAAGGTGATGACTGGACCAGGGAAAAAATCCCTTAAGGTAAAATGGCAGCTGCAATCACCTGTGTAACCACTAGGTGTCGCGCTGTGTATACAACCTGCCGTGTATAGAAGTCAGGCCAATGTAAATCTCCTAGGGTCCCCCTCCACGGTCAACAAGGCACCAGTTGGCATGTTTCCATATGGAAAAGGAGAGAGGGGAGCCCCGTGAAGTATTAATCACAAATGATAAGGGAAAAACGTAGCATCCACTCACTGTGAGAGCTGCCTCGGATCAGTAGCAATCGCCGGGAAGCTTCCGCGTTCCACGGCGATAGAGTTTCGAAACCGGAAGTGACGCTATGACGCAATGGACCCGCCCTACGCGTTTCGTCATCGACGTCTGCTGGAGCGGCCAGCAGTACTTAACTAACGTTTACCACAAGGCTAAGAATTTGGTAATCTAGAGTAACAGAATTTCTTGGCACGTCAGACTCA
Organism: Pelophylax lessonae; assembly: GCF_965119305.1. Taxonomy (NCBI): domain Eukaryota; kingdom Metazoa; phylum Chordata; class Amphibia; order Anura; family Ranidae; genus Pelophylax; species Pelophylax lessonae. The sequence continues at coordinate 447,611,166 of NC_138771.1, forward strand.
AGTCCAAGGACCGGCCGCATTTATCTGCGAGTCACATTTTGACAGTTATTCTGTTGTTACAGCTACGGAAAAGTCTGTGCTCGTCTTTGATCTTCTTTTTGAATTGTGTGCTCAAGGGCAGTTTAATCTGCTAAGGCTGTCCACCAACTTCCACAAGGTTAAAAACCCCTGTCAGTTGTTGTTTTTTTCCTTTACATTTTCTTTTATATAAATTTTTTTATTATTGTCTGTTCTCCTTGGGAACCCCCCCCCCCCCCTCTAAAATAACAGGCCAAGAAATAAAAGGAAATCTCTCCAAAGTGATGGAAAATCTGTTCTCAGTTGTCACCAAAAAAAGGTGTCCCTATCAAACAGTTTAGGCTTTACATAAACGTTCGATGTTTTCCACATTTCAATGACAGTATGGCATATATTATGAAACCATAAAAATGATTTAGACCTATGTGTTATCTGTTCTTGTAGTTTGTAGCTACCATATTTGTACAAAACTCTGGCTGAGCTATTCTCTAATTTCTTTCCCTGTAATTGAGTATTTTACAACTGACCATTTAAAGTAAAAGAAAATGATTTTAATGCTCAGGTGTCATATTTTAACCAAGTATGCATTTCTATAAAATCGTGTTATTATGATGTACAGAGGTCAAGGTTTTGTTAGAGGTTTTGTTAGAGGTGTAGCATTATATGTGTGTTCAGAGTGCGATAAAGTTGTTTAATGGCAATGTTCAGCTATCAGGTCATGGTGATAAGGATGGTATTTCATGACTGGGCAAAGTGTATTAAAATTGTATTGCCCATTATAATCATATCCTGCAGGCATACATTTTATCTCAGCTTTTATTCTTGTAATAAAAATATAATATTTATGGTAAGTTTTCCTCGTTAATGACAACATGGTATCACTGTGATATAATTAGGGGTTGGTTGGTTTGGGGGACATGTTGATTGGTGGAATAAAGGATTATATAGTAATCAGTAAAATTAGTATTGATAGCTACAGGGTCAGACACAACATAATGCATGTACATTAAACAAAAAAATGTTCTTCACTAACTATGACAGCAATTTCCCTGTCTGGGCTTCCTGCTCATGAATATATTATGTTTTATGTGGGAGAGACTTTGAAATCACTGCAACTTGTTTGAGGTGGATATGTGCTTTGCCCATGGAATAGCTCTACTTGACTACTTGGCACTGCAGTTGCCTATATTTACCTCTCCTTTACTTCCCATCTGCCCCTATTGGTCACTGGGAGCAAAGAAAGGAAGCCCTGTGTAAGCTTCAGGTTATGACTTAGAGCTTACACAGGATGGAGGATTATGTTCCCTCCTCCATGTAACAGAACTCAGTGACTGAGTGGCCAATAGCCAAATCTCAGACCTGGCAAGGTGGAAAGGAGTGAGGCACATGTTGCCTATTATTGCCTATTAATAATGGGTATGTTTCTGCAGCTAAATAGAATGGTTGGTGAGTGAAGGAATGTTTAGAGAAAGCTTCTGCAGGGGCCAACATTAAAATAAACTTGTTGCTTTCTTAATACAGCCCGACACATATTACAGACTTCCATTGCCTTTCAGTATATCCTTTCATTCTTTAACCTTCACCAGTTCTTCCACTTCCAATAAAAAGGCTCATGAGTTGTGCGCTATCGGACGGACACGATGATTGCATTGACCCAGTGTCCCAGACAATGTGAGGTGCTGTCTAGTCCCCACTGTTTTCCCAGAAAGGTGAAATTATCTCAGATACACTGGATGAAGCTGACCAGCTAGAAGCACAACAGACAACATAGTTTATTTGAATTGCTGACTTTATGTAGTAAGAATGAACAATGAGTCAGGTTAGGAATCAATTATCAAGTCTCGCCAGCAAATCATACGCCCAGATTTGAGAAATGTATTGATTGCAGTCAAAAAAAAGAATGTTTCAGAGAGCATAGCCCTTCATTAGGCAAATGGTGGTCACCTAATAAATTAATTGGTTCCTACAGCACAACTAAAGAAAACAATTTGTAGAAGCCAAACTGAAGTGGATAGATTCCCAATTATCCAACTATGTAATAAGCACATAAATCGCAAATGTTACCATTTGCCTGATGAAGGGGCTTTTTTCCCCAATATGTCTCTTTCATAATGTGATCAATAAATATCTCTACTCTGAGGTACAGTGTGCTGGTGAGACTTCTGACAACAGCACTATCCATTTTGCACCACAACAGCACTCAATGTCCTTGTGCTGGGAAAGATGTGTTTGTTAAGAGCTGACAGCTAACATCCTAACACCAAAAATAGCTAGTTCCAATACTTATGAAAATTATATAATACTGCCTCCTGCAGACTCACTTGTAGGTGGGGGTGCAGTGTGGTGCTGCAACGATAATTTACACAGTCAGGTGCAATAATAAACTTGAATTAAAGCCATGCAGCAACAGTTCACAACAATCCCGGTGTGGGAAGACTGCCCAACCGGGTGCATTCACGGTTGCAGCAATGCGTCCAGAGTGGGTTCCAGGCAGAATGAGAGCATCTGTAGAGAGGGGCAAAATTTTGTTATGTCCAGAAGAGATGTAAACCTACACTTTCCTTCCTCATCAGGAACCTTTGCCTACTGCTAATACTGCCCTAACAGACAGGATACCTTCCCTGCACTACCCATCCCCATAAAGTGCACCAATCCCCAGAGCCAGGGACCTAAATAGGCTCTGCCCAACCCCAGGTGGCTGCCACAGTCACATGAGGCAACGGCATGCAACTGGATTGCTTCCCCAGTGACCCGGGAAACCGTTGTGCGACTGACCGGGCTGTGCGACTGAGTGTTGGGCAACTGAGAGTGTTGTGCGACTGACCAGGCTGTGCGACTGAGTGTGGTGCGACTGAATTGGGCTGTGAGACTGTGAGTGTGGTGCGACTGAACCGGGCTGTGAGACTGTGAGTGTGGTGCGACTGACCGGGCTGTGAGATTGTGAGTGTTGTGCAAGTGAGTGAAGCGGAGTACCAGAGGGTGAGAAGGTAGAGTTAGGAAGCCAGGAAATAGCCACATAGGATAGACTTAAATTACTGAATCCCCATTAGATTAGATTAGTAGGTACAATGCCCGGCGGGTGTGGAGATGCGACTCGGTGTACATCTTGTAATATGTATGCGTTCCTCAGACATGTGATCGAGGGCGAATACAAATGCGCAAAATGTAAGCACGTTGCTTCCCTGGAAGCTCAGGTCCTGAATCTAGGGAAGCAGCTGGCAACACTGAGACGAATGTCCATACCGGAGGAGAGCCGGGATCGTACCAGTCAGGTGCAGACAGGGGCCTGCACAGAGGTGGGCGGAGTATTGGAGGTGCAGGCATCAGAGCAGAGTAGAGGGGTGACAGTTAGGAGGGGTAGAAGGGGACAAGGCAAGGAGGCTGATCCTGGGCTGGAGCACCCCAATAAATTCGCCCCGTTGCGTGATGTTGGGGCAACCAGTCAGGGACCAGCATTGCTGGAGCAGAGCGACGCCCCTAGCTGCCAGGGGAAGAACTCCTCCAGTGAGGCGGGGAGAAAGGGAAAGGAAAGACAGGTTCTGGTGGTAGGGGACTCAATTATTAGAAGGACAGACAGTGTAATCTGTGACAAAGACCGTGTGTGCCGAACAGTCTGTTGTTTGCCGGGCGCTCGGGTTCGGCACATTGCGGATCGGGTGGACAGATTATTGGGTGGGGCTGGGGAAGACCCAGCTGTCATGGTACACGTGGGTACCAATGACATAGGCAGAGGAAGATGGAGAGTCCTAAACGATTTCAGGGACTTAGGCGCTAAGTTGAGGAGAAGGACCTCCAAGGTAGTATTTTCCGAAATACTACCTGTACCTCGAGCCACACCAGAGAGGCAGCGGGAGATTAGGGAAGTTAACGAGTGGCTGAGGAGCTGGTGTAGTAAGGAGGGTTTCGGGTTCCTGGAGAACTGGGCCGACTTCTCAGTCGGCCACCGGCTCTTTGGTAGGGACGGATTGCACCTAAATGGGGTGGGTGCAGCCGTACTGGGTGAGAGGATGGCCACAAAGTTAGAGGGGCTTTTAAACTAGGGAATGGGGGGGAGGGTACAGATGTAGAATTAGCCAGTGGAAAGCAAGATTCAGAGGGCAGAAATGGGGGCATTAGCGGTAGGGTGTTTGGAGCTCCTATACCCAGGGTGGGTATGGGGAAAAACCACAAGAGCAGCCTAAAAACATCAAATGAGGATATTTGTAACCGGTCTAAATTACGAGGTTTGTATACCAATGCCAGAAGCCTGGCCAACAAGATGGGAGAGCTGGAGCTGCTGATGTTTGAGGAGGACTTAGATTTTGTGGGGATAACTGAGACTTGGTTTGACAGCTCTCATGACTGGATGGCGACCATTCAGGGGTATTCCCTTTATCGCAGAGATAGAGAAGGTAAAAAAGGGGGAGGGGTATGTTTGTATATTAAGAACAGTATACAGGTAAATATGAGGGATGATATTAATAATGGAGCTAAGGACGAGGCAGAATCCCTATGGGTAGAGCTTCAAAGGGAAGGCACGGTGGGGAAGGTAATATTGGGCGTATGCTATAGGCCCCCCCACCAGAGGGAGGAGGGGGAGGTGGACCTCATTTTACAGATAGGATTGGCAGCAAGGATGGGAAATGTCATTATAATGGGGGACTTTAATTATCCTGATATTGACTGGGCAGAAGGAATCGCACACTCAGCCAAGGCTCGGCAGTTCCTAAATGTTTTGCAGGACAATTTCATGGGTCAGATGGTGAATGCACCGACAAGAAACAATGCGGTACTTGACCTACTGATTACTAACAATGCAGACCTGCTCAAGGATATAGAAATACAGGAGAACTTAGGAAACAGTGACCATAGGTCAATAAGTTTCAGTATTAATTACAGTAATAGGAAGCACAAGGGTAATATTAAGACGCTGAATTTCAAAAGAGCCAATTTCCCAAAACTGCGCTCACTGCTAGAAAATATCAATTGGGATAGAACTCTGGGAACAAAGAACACGGAGGAAAAATGGGAGTGCTTCAAGAGCATACTTAACAAAGGGATTGACCAGTGCATTCCAAAGGGAAATAAATTTAAAAGAGCAAAATTAAACCCTGGGTGGCTAAACTCCAACATAAAAATGTATATTAGTGCTAAAGAAAAGGCCTTCAAAAAATACAAGACTGAGGGGTCATTGGCAGCATTTAAGCATTACAAAGAGTGTAATAAGAAATGTAAAGATGAAATCAGGGTGGCTAAAATAGAACATGAGAGACATATAGCGGAGGAGAGTAAAAAGAACCCCAAGAAGTTTTTTAAGTATATAAACATTAAGAAAGCGAGGCCAGAACACATTGGCCCCATAAAAGATGACAAAGGAAATATGGCCACTGAGGACAGAGAAAAGGCGGAAGTGTTAAATAATTTCTTCTCTTCAGTCTTCACAAAAGAATCGGGGGGCTACACAAACCCAGCTTGTAAGGCCGAACTAAACAACACACCTCAGGAAATACCGCCATGGCTAACAGAAGATAGACTTAAAACTAAACTAGAGAAACTTAACATAAATAAATCACCGGGACCGGATAGCTTGCACCCGAGGGTTCTGAAAGAGCTCAGCCAGGTGATTGCCAGACCATTATTCTTGATCTTTAAGGATAGTTTACAGACGGGTATGGTGCCAGCTGATTGGAAAAAAGCCAACGTGGTACCAATATTTAAAAAGGGGCCGAGATGTATCCCGGGTAACTATAGGCCAGTCAGACTAACATCTGTAGTCTGCAAGATTTTGGAGGGGATGTTAAGGGACCACATACAAGACTTTAGTAATGAAAATGGTATTATTAGTAGTAATCAGCATGGATTCATGAAAAATCGTTCTTGCCAAATCAATCTATTAACCTTCTACGATGAAGTGAGCTGCCACCTAGATAAAGGTAAGCCGGTGGATGTGGTGTATCTGGACTTTGCAAAGGCCTTTGACACCGTTCCCCACAAACGCTTACTGTACAAACTAAGGAAGGTAGGTATGGACCATAGGGTGAGTACCTGGATAGAGAACTGGCTCCAGGGGAGAGTCCAGAGGGTGGTGATTAATGGGGAGTACTCGGATTGGGCGGGTGTGGAAAGTGGGGTCCCCCAGGGTTCTGTCCTGGGACCAATCCTGTTTAATTTATTCATAAATGATCTAGAGGAGGGGATATCTAGTACAATCTCAGTATTTGCGGATGATACTAAACTAAGCATGCCAATATCTTCTATGCAGGATGTGGAAACCTTACAAGGGGACCTGAACAAAATAACGGGGTGGGCAACTACATGGCAGATGAGGTTTAATGTTGAAAAATGTAAAGTAATGCACTTGGGGGCCAGAAACCAGAAAGCAAGCTACTCACTAGGGGGGGAACCCCTGGGTGAGTCTAAGATGGAAAGGGACCTGGGGGTACTGGTAGACAACAGGCTTGGCAGTGGCATGCAATGCCAAGCCGCTGCAAGCAAAGCCAACAGAATACTGGGATGTATAAAAAAGGGATTCACTCCAGAAATAAAGAGATTATTCTCCCACTCTACAAGACTCTGGTCCGGCCACATTTGGAGTATGCTGTCCAGTTCTGGGCACCGGTCCTCAGGAAGGATGTGCTGGAATTGGAAAGAGTCCAGAGAAGGGCAACAAAAATAATTAGGGGAATGGAGGACATCAGCTATGAGGAAAGACTACAAGCACTGAACTTATTCTCTCTGGAGAAGTGACGTTTGAGGGGGGATATGATATCAATGTACAAATACTGTACTGGTGACCCTAGCATAAGGAACAAACTATTCAGAGAGAGGAGATACAATAAGACACGTGGCCATTCACTAAAACTAGAGGAAAGGCGGTTTAACCTTAAAATGCGTAAGGGGTTCTTCACTGTAAGAGCGGTAAGCATGTGGAATTCTCTTCCACAAGCAGTCGTATCAGCTGGGAGCATTGATAGTTTCAAAAAACTATTAGATGGGCACCTTGGAGACCACAACATACAGGGGTACACAATGTACGGTTAAAAGCAAACACACACACATCATAGGTTGAACTGGATGGACTGATGTCTTTTTTCAACCTCACTAACTATGTAATTATGTAACTATGTAAAGAAACCAGATTCCGCATCCTGTGGTGGAGAAAACAAACTGCACCTGCCTACACACTGCTGTTTCATCCAGGGCCAATACTTTTCTGGGCTGAATGATGCCTGGTGCCATCTAAACTACTTCTTGTGAACCTAGATCATCATGGATACACCCCCTGGGGTGTGTTAGCTTTCAAGCCAGCTTGGGCTTAGAAGATTCCTGGCCAGAATGGAGCTTAAATGTCATTATGTGAGCACCACTCTGGCCAGGAGAAAAGACCACAGCTGATGCCAGAGGAGAAAGTGAAAGGGATCTGTGAGGTCATGTGACTGGCTGGAAGACTGTTAGACTTAAACAACATCTAAAATCTGTAGTTGGGCCTTAAAGTGAATCTAAAGTCATATCAAATATGCCTGCAGTATGTAATACTAGGCATCTAAAAGTGTCTGCACATCACTTTGGCTTTCCTACTGAGTACTCCAAGATCCCCTAATTCCAGGGAGCTCTGTCCTGCTGAATATGACTAGTTACCATGGTCAACAGCCTGACTCCGACTTCTGCCATACCCTGCACCACTATTGGCCCATTAATGTTGAGTAGTCTCCATGGTCAATTTGTGCGAGGTAGAAGGGCCAGTCTTATCATCGCTGAAAACTGGTTGATATTAGTCCAATCAATTGACCAAAATCAAACTGATGGTAAACTATTAGACAGATACCTAAAAGGGTATCTATTACTCACCACTGAAGATCTACCATGTTTAATATGACCTCAAGATCACATTAAACTGTAGTTTACTATATTATTTAGCGAGTCTCACTATTGCCACAGCAAGCATGCTAAGCGGGCAACCCCCCTGTTCACCTTATCAGTATTTTGGTCAGATAGGATTGCTTTAACACTTTGCAAATTTCTTTGAAATAAGGCTACCAGGTTTTTCTGCTGTGTGTGTGGGTGACAGGTTGACCAACAGCTCCATTGAAATTGACTGCCACTCATATAGTGAGCAGAAAAATAAAACAATCATTATGGAGTCTATCAAGGGCTTAACAGGCTTCGGTGAACAGTGATTGGAACAAGCCGCTGAAATGGACCTTTCACACCAGTGATTTCAGTATATGAGATGTCGCTTTAGGAATGTGATTTACCGTTATGTTTCACCGCAACAATGTCCGAGAATTCGAAGTGTCACAGCTGTCAACGTATATCACAATGATGAAGGCATCATTCATACAGCAGCATGATCAGTTGTCATGGCTTCAGAATATTAATCTGTCTAGTCTAAGGACAACCATTAAAGTTATAGATGAACACTGCTAGGATCTGTTTAATTATGTAGACCTTAAGCTTTAAAGTTTAGTGAAAGAGCCACTCTAAACAGAAAATACATTTTAATCCTACACAAAGTTGCACTTATAGTAAGATGATTTGACTCAATACACCAAACAAAAAGTGATTGAACAAAATCCAAAAATGGTGAAATAATTAATATTCATTTTCAGTATCAAAACCATCTGTTTAAGTACATTATCTGGTAAATACCACCACCAAAGACAAAGTGCTCACTTACCAGCTCCCACAGACCTCCTATTACGGAAGGTCAGTGACGCTTGTGACTATATACCCAGCCAGGCCCTTTAAGCACAATCCAAGGATCCTCTTACCACCATCCAGGAGGCGTTGTCAAATGTAATCCCCAAAATACAAAAGGTTCAATATAACATAAAAACCCTAAATCTTTATTACAATTGCTCAAATTATTGCACTTACATTGAGGAAATTTAATCAACGCCTTTAAAAATAATTGCTCCAGCCAGAAAGATAGCAGCATCCTGTCTCTCCGGGAGTTGAGAACGTCACTCCGCCCATATACATTTAGCCAGTGAAATGCTAGTGGAAACACTGTAATGGAAAAATAAGTTCGCTTGGTTTATCTTTAAGTATAGGGCAGGGATTCCCAAACTACGACCTTGCAGCTGTTGCAGAACTACACATCCCATGGGGCATTGTAAAACTCTGACATACACATACATGACTAGGCATGATGGGAATTGTAGTTCCTGAACAACTGGAGGGCCATAGTTTGGGAATTCCTGGTATAGGGCATTGTTTTTTTGTTTTTTTTTAGAGTAGGGGAGGATTTTTCCACCATTAGAGAGACTTCCTCCTACTATCTATGAGGAAATCCCCTCATAGATAAGTGTTCTGACTGGAAGATTTCCCTTCTTTTCCTGTTCTGGTGGCAACTAAGCCTTTTGCATTTTCACTTTTATTCTGGTGACATTAATGCTCAGGCCAATTAGTGGGAGCAAAAATCACTAATGGAGACACAAATACCAATAAAAACCTGATCGGTTCTAGCCCCTCACTGCTCAATCCAAATAAAAATGCCTTTATTTGTACTTAGTTATGAATTTATATGACTCATTGAAGCTAGATTTAGCAATCTGTACACAGTATATCTAGGTAAGCCTGAAGCCCCTTGTCACATGACTGAGCTTTCCAACCTTCCTTTTTAAAAACTGGGCAGTGGTTGGAACATGCATGGCTGTACAATGAAACCAGTCTCACAGCTGCACGCTGTATTAAAGTAGATATAAACACAGTCACTAAACTCTCATGTAATCTTTAACATGCTAATGTAAATGGACTAAATATGCAATTTTTCTATTCTAAACCTGTATGCAGCACCGTGTCCTAAACAGTTGTGCTATCTAAATTTAATCATGCTGAGTGGTAATCAGTGGTGGCTGGTGACGTTTTAAGATGGTGGGGCGCAAGACCCCCCCCTTTCATTTTGACCCCTTCCATTTCTAAGAAGCCCCACCCCTTATAGACTCCACCCATTTTGTCCCCTGTCTTTTGCTTGCGTGAAAAAATTCTCCCAATATATCACATATTAAGGGGTCCATCAGCACTAGTATATCCCATAATAGGGAGCAGGGGCCCTATTATGGGATATACTGTGAGAGACACCCTATTATGGGATACACTGACTGAGAGTGGCACAAACCCCACAGTACAGACCCCCCCCCCCAGCACAAACCCCTCAAGCACAAACCCCACAGTACAGACCCCCCCTAGCACAAACCCCACAGTACAGACCCCCTAGCACAAACCCCACAGTACAGGCCCCCTTTCAATGCAGTGACCAGAGTACATGCCCCCTTCAATGTATTGACCAACATACATGCCCCCTTCAATGTAGTGACCAGTATACATGCCCCCTTCAATGTAGTGACCAGTATACATGCCCCCTTCAATACAGTGACCAGAGTACATGCCCCCTTCAATGCAGTGACCAGTATACATGCCCCCTTCAATGCACAAGGACCAGTATACATGCCCTCTTCAATGCACAGTGACCAGTATATATGACCCCTTCAATGCAGTGACCAGTATACATGCCCCCTTCAATGCACAGTGACCAGTATACATGCCCCCTTCAATGCACAGTGACCAGTATATATGCCCCCTTTCAATGCAGTGACCAGTATACATGCCCCCTTCAATGCACAGTGACCAGTATACATGCCCCTCAGCATCAATTGAATCACTTCAAAGTTCACTTACCGGCTGGGCTGCTGCTGGTCTGATTCTGACTGTCTGTCACTGCCACTGGGACTGTGTCTGCGGCCTGCTGCAGAGTGCGGACTCCGTCCGGAGTACTCTCTCTCCCTGGCTGCGCCTGCGTCGACTCGTCTGAGCTCTGGGAGTGGGAGTCAGCCAGGCAACAAGCCTTTTCATTAGAATTATGCAACAGCCGCTTTTATGTGACTCTTCTGACAAGTTACTTTACACAATAGTCCTGGCTTGGAGTTGTGGTGCCTTATTAGTCCTGGCTGGGACTTGTGGTGCCTTATTAGTCCTGGCTGGGACTTGTGGTGCCTCATTAGGCCTGGTTGGAACTTGTGGTGCCTCATTAGGCCTGGTTGGGACTTTTGGTGCCTCATTAGTCCTGGCTGGGAGTTTTGGTGCCGCATTAGTCCTGTCTGGGACTTGTGGTGCCTCATTAGTCCTGGCTGGGACTTGCAGTCTTCCAGCCTGTGACCCAGAACAGACGTCCCCGCCCCCTCCAGCAGGCCACGGCGGATCCCTGGTATGTCGCACTCGGCGGGCCGACCGATGCTGCACATCCTGCGGCTGGGTTTGCTGTCCTACCCCGAGGCTGTGCGGGCCCAGGCTCGGAGCGCCCGCCTGTGGACAGCAGGGACAGGACTGTATACAGATAAGAGACAGCAGGGACAGGATTGTGTACAGATAAGAGACAGCAGGGACAGGACTGTATACAAATAAGAGACAGCAGGGACAGGACTGTATACAGATAAGAGACAGCCAAAATGAGTTCAGCAAACAGAAACCAAGTCAGAGCTCTGACACTGGGACACAAGGACAGTAGATTTCCCAGGTAAGAGACAGCTAGGAAAGCATTAGAGTGTATTGGAATTGGAATTGGAATTGACAAGTAGTGGGAATGAAGCTGGCTGCAACTAAAGAGACAGTTGGCAAAGGAAATTATACCAACTGCAAATGAGGAGACAGATAAGAGACAGTCGGTAGAGGAAATGTAAGTAAACAGCGCACGTTAGACAGAGCAAGCAGAGAACCTAGTATACAGGTAAGGGAGAGGAGAGGGTGTTATACAATGATATAGCAATGGAATAGAGCACAGCAGAAAAAGGCAGGTAAGAGACAGCCAGTACAGAAAGAGTAAGAGCAAGGCAGCACAGAGCAACTCACACAGCTAAGAGATTGCAAGGGTAAAGAAGAGGGGAACACAGGCAAAACACAGCCAGCGTAGAATTACAATGCAGAGCAGGTAACAAAAAGGGCATGCAGGTAACAAAAAGACACCAATGATAAAATACTGAGCATCATTCAGGTAAGAGACAGCAGGGATGGAGTAGAGAGCAGTGTTCAAGTACCAGGCAGCAGGGATGGAGTAGAGAGCAGTATTCGGGTATGGGACAGCAGGGGTGGTTTAGAAAATAGCATACTCCAGTAAGAGTCAGAAAAGATACAGTAGAGAGCAGGCAAGAGATAGAGTAAAGAACAGCATTCAGGGGAGATTAATAGCCACTGGATTTTGCAAGTAAGAGATGGCAGGGATAGGGTAGAGAAGACATACAGGTAGGGGACAGCAGAGATGGAGTAGAAAGAAGCATTCAGGTAACAGCAGGTATGGAGTAGATAAAGAAGAGAGCAGTATTCAGGTACAAGATGGCAGGGGTGGAGCAGAGAGTATCATTCAGGTATGGGACAGCAGAGACGGAGAAGAGCAGCATTCAGATATCAGACAGCAGGGGTGGATTAGAAAACAGCATACTCAGGTAAGAATCAGCAAAGATACAGTAGAGAGCAGGTAAGACAAGGAGTAAATAGCAGCATTCAGGTAACAGACAGCGGGCATGGAGTACAGAACACACATGGGTATGAGACGTCTGTGAAAGAGAGCCTCAAAGCCAACGGATTATGCAAGTAAGAGACGGTAGGGATGGGGCAGAGAAGACATACAGATAGGATATGATAGGGATGGAGTGGAGAGCACATATAGGCAAGATATACCAAGAATAAAGAAGACAGCAGGAAACAGCAGTTAAAGAAAGAATTATTATCAGATTATACAAGGAGGTGAGCTTACGGATGTGGTAGAGCTCGGGATGGGGTAGAGATCAGGGGTGGGGGTAGAGCTCAGAGATGGGGTAGAGTTTAGCGATGGGGTAAAACTTAGGGATGGGGCAGAGATCAGGGATGGGATAGAGCTTGGGGATGGCGTAGAGATCAGGGACAGCGTAGAGCTTAGGGAAGGGGTAGAGATCAGGGACAGCATAGAGCTTAGGGAAGGGGTAGAGATCAGGGACAGCGTAAAGTAGACAGCACATGCAGGGAAGAGACCTCAGAGATGGGGCAGAGATCAGGGATGGGATAGAGCTCTGTGACAGGATAGAGCTTAGGAAGGGGGTAGAGATCAGGGGCAGCGTAGAGATCAGTGCAGGAACAGAGCAGACAGCACATGCAGGGAAGAGACCTCAGAGATGGGGCAGAGCGGGGGGAGGACAGGCTGTTGCTGTTGGAGCACAGGCCTTTGTACACGGTGGGGATCCGGCAGAGCCGGTACTCGGCGGAGGAGGAGGTCAGGCTCCACGCCCTTGGGGTGGATTTCCAGCGGACCGACCACGGGGGCCACCTCACCTTCCACGGCCCCGGACAGCTGGTGTGTTACCGGTCCTCATCCTCCGCCACCTGCACCGGGGCCTCCGGAGATACGTGTGCGTGATCGTCGCTCCTCTCTCTCTGCGCCGGGAACGGAAGGTGATCGTGACGCTGGGGCGGTGCACCGCCCCCACGCATCACGTCACCAGGTCCGATGTCCTCCTGTGATTGGTCCAGGCTGGACTCTGGACCAATCACAGCCCAGACATCGTTAAAGTGGGGTGTGTCGGGCGCATTGACCTGCGCCCCGATGACCCCCAGAAGAGCGCCAATCGGCGCCTCAGTCAGGCGAAGGTGGGGTCAAAAACCCCGCCCCCCCCCATACCCAGCACTAAGTCCGGCGCCCCTAGTGGGTGAAAAATAGACATTTTTTTTTTATTTAATCTTTTTTTTTCTCTGCTTGTTTTGGGGGGGGATGGGCAGGCCGCCACTGGTGGTAATGGTAGTCAGATTAGGTGATTTGTAGTGGGTTTGCTCATTTTGGTTTTCCCCTAAATGTATTCTGGCTGTCAATTCTCCCTTCTGCCAGGAGATGTCACTGGCACCTCTGGAATTAGTGTGAGGATAAACAGTGGGCTTGGGTTATGAATATTCGTATCGTTTCCCAACCAGCCACTAAGAGTTTCTTTGCCAGTGGAGCATCATGGGAAAGGGTATAAACATTTGGGGAAGATCAGAAAATCTCTTTCTTCCCCCAGGTCACAGAAGGTGTGTGTGGGGAACAGCTGAGTGAAGAAAGCCTAAGCCTTAGAGGCCTGTGCATATGCTTGGAGCCTGGAGCCTGCCTGTCCAGGGTGTCCTGTTGCTTGTGGCTCTTGGCTCAGGGGGTCTTGCAGAGTACAGGAGAGGAAAAGATGGTGTCTGAGATGAAGTATCAGAGGTGACTTTTGGCAGTTCTGTGGAGGAGGAACTCATGGAGAGTCTGGGAAAAATACTAAGATTGGACCATCGAAGCTGCAGCTGCTACCGGGAAATATATGGTTGCTAACACAGGTGGGTACTACTAACAAGGTCAAGGTTGCTGTATTTAGACTAAAAGCCCTTTTTCTCTACAAGAATCTATTATTGTGATATAGAGTCTGTAGGCCAGTGATGGGTGAACTGAACTCCCTTCCGCTCTCTGCTTTGAGGTAAACACCTGGTTTACACTAAATGCGGTTTTGAAATTGCACAACTTAACTTGAAATCGCACAATTTTAAAGCTGCATGTCAGTGCGACTTCAGGTGCGATTTGGCTGACATCTGTGCGACATCGTGCACAGATGTCTATGTAAGTTGCCGCTGAAATAGTCAAAAGTATTGCAGGAACTACTTTTTAAAATTGGTGTGACACGCAAAGTTGGCATTGCACTGATTTGAACAGTTCCATTGCCGACAATAGGGTGCGACTTGTCATGCAATATGACCTATCAAACCGCATGACAAGTTGCACCAGTATGAACGAGGACTAAGTGTGAGTTAGTTACTCCTTTTGTTATGCATCGTAAAGTGACTGATGCCCATCTGCTCACCTTTTCCACTATTGCCTGAGAACTAAGCCCCGAAGATAAATGTCAGCCTACCCTGTTTTTGCGGGTTCCACTGTGAATCCAGGGGATGCTACATGTAGCTTCCAGTAAAATACTACATGGCAATCCTGCCATGAAGATCCTTTTCCAGGAAATTACTGTTGATGACAATGCTCTGAGTCTCACCTAGTGTCCTAGGTAAGACACCAGCCTTTTGGGGGTGCCTTCAGGTTTCTTCAGGGGTGCCTTGGCAAAATACCTAAGAACTGCCCAAAAATTGTACACAAGCAAAATATTGGAAGATAGAGAAATATTGGAATACTAGTCAGAATCAGTGTACAAAGATGTATTTGCTTTGGAAAAATAAATGACCTCTAAGGTTGGATGCCTTACCTGCGTGGATGTTGCTGCATTGTAAAACTATTAGTTTCGTTTTTACATTTGAGAATGGGGTGCCTAAAGATTTTGTAGAATTTTGAAGGATGCCTTGACTAAAAATATGGTTGATAAACACTGCTCTAACACATGCTTTCAGCGGAGGCTACAAGCAGCCATACCAGTGCTCATTCGGCAGGCATGTTCCATTGTTGTCACCATCATACAAAAAAGGATGAAAAAAAAAAGGTGGAAAAACATGGCAACTGTTTATGATACATAGGGATTTAGCAAACTAATGGTGTCCATACACTAAAAGATTTGTTTTCATTTACAGGGTGAACAAATAAAATATAAAAGATTCTCCATCCACGCGTGGATGAATGAATCTCTCACTGTGCCTACTGCATTCTGACAGCTGATGCCAGCGGCTGTCAAAACACCTACACAGTGGCTGCATTTGATTTGATTAAGGTGCCGACAATCTTATGCCCAGCTCCTTTGATTTTCCAATTAAAGGGTATTGGGCGGGATGATGCAGACAGGACAACTCACAAAGCAAATTTTGTTCAGTTTATCAAAATCTGGCCCTGGCAGGCTGGTATCTCCATAGCAAGTGAACTGTAAGCATGTAGCCACTATATTGATATCTGCCCACGTGTCCCTCAGCATTCAGGATGATTTGAAATGGGCTGCCCAAAAACATGGGAAACTCTGGGGATGGAGTTTCCTATGACCTCATCAAAAGTTCCGTGGGCACACAAAACCATGCCAAGGTCAGGAAATAGGTCAGAGAAGAAGGGGAAATGCAATGCTCCTTTCTTTCACCTACCAACACTGGGTGAATGCTGAAGGAGATCTTTGGACAGTGCTGAAAGACGGAAAGGTACATTATCAATAAATTGATTACTGAAATTATTTTTTACCATGTCATTGCCTTTTTACTATTTTTCCTTCACTTATAACGAGGGGATGCGTAAAGCCAGTTCCACAAAAATCTAGTTCTACTCAACTGATTCTGAACTGCACAACACTTATTGAGAACTTCAGAAGGTTGCAAAGTTTCACAGGTATTTTAAAATCTATTCAGAAAACCAGGTCTTTTTTTCAGCGGGAATATGGGGCAATGCAGTTCTGGCACCACCGGCACTGACTGTATGTAATAGCAAGGGGTGCTGCTGGGGTGTGATGCAGGGTCTATTGATTGGGGGATCATTTCTAGCTAAAGGGGATCTATTTTTGCAGGGGGGTCTATTGTTGTTGAGGAGGTCTATTGTTGCTGGTGGGGGACCTACTGTTGCTGGTGGAGGGTCTTATAATGCTGGGGGGGGGGGGTTAGCTGTTGCTGGGAGAGATCTACTGTTGAGGGAGGGGTTTATTGTTGGCTGAGAGAGAGTCTATTGATGCTGGCTGTGGAGAGTCCTGTTGTTGCTGCCGGGAGTCTATTGTTGTAAGGGGGGAAATTTTGTTGCGGGTAGACCATTGTTTTAAGGGGGTATCTATTGTTGCCGGCGGGGGGGGGGCTTTTGTTACTAGCTGCAGGGGATCTATTTTACTGCTTTTCTTGGTGTCATTACCAAATTCCATACAAATGACTTAGCACCACAAAATTATATGTGGTTCTGTTTTCTTTGAAAGGACAGTGCTGGGAGGTGGGTATGGGGTGGAACAAAGGAATTGTGCTCGGAGATGGGTGGGGGGCAGAAAAAAGGGGTGACTCAGAAAGGGGGAGTTCCTGCACCTATTCTCTGAGAAAAAAAAAGCCCTGCAGAAAATACAAATTAAGCAAACTAGATAACTAAAATGGATTTAGCAAACAGGCCAGGTGACTGTATGAAAAATTCCAGGTTAAATATTAGAGATACTCAGCAGCAGGCTATTTCCCCTGGGTAAGCTTAAACACAAAATGTTCGTGTTTTACTGAATTGTAAATTATTTTCAGCATTGGTTTTATCAAATATAGGCAATTAGCGATTACGGTAACCCACTTATGTTTCTACAATCCATGCAGGAAAGCAGTGAAGCATTTCAGACCACAAGTGAATGTGCCTAATGGTGCGTATATAGAGAAAATAGCCCCATAAAGAGAAATTAGTACTCTGCTATCATAACAATGGAAATTGGCTTGAACTGGTATAGACTCTCAAAGTAAAATAAAAAATAACAATTCCCTCGAGGAGTGAAAGAATTGTTTTGTTTCCCATGTAGATCCATTCTTTTCATTCGGAGCCAGGAGGTATAGAGAACATAGATTTATATCCACTGATTAATAATTTTCTTCAAATGTTATAATTATATTTAATTAGCTGTATCATCATCCGTTTTAAAGAGCAATTCCAAATAATAAGTGGAACTAGTCAGTGAGTCATACCTGATACAGTTCATGGCTGTAGTTTCATTTCTAACCCACAGTACCAGCTGTCTATGCTGTACTTTACCAGGTTTATAAGTTTTGCCCTTACTCATTGTGGAATTAAATGATGGTTCTGTTCTGTATATGCTGATGTCAGTTATAGGCTCAAACCTGATACCGTTTATGGCTGCAGTTTAATTTCTAGCCTACACTGCTAATTGTCAGTGATTTCAAAGCAGAGACTTTACCAGGGTTATACGTTTTGCCCTTACTCATTGTGTGAAAATGATGGTCCTGTTCTTCTCCTATATGTTGATGTCAGTTAAACCTGATACAGTTCATGGCTGCAGTTCCATGACCAGTGTAGAACAGATGTCCCCAAATCCAACTAATGGCTGCAAGGCCTTACTCAAGACTCACCCCACCCCCCTGTTACATTACCTATACAAATAAAGGAAAATAAAAGGAGGGGAAAGCGCCTATTGAGTGTGATAAAAGTTATTTTTAATACAGAAAAAATGTAGTAACTTACATATAGGTAAGAGAATTCGTGAGTCAGAACGTGACGCTCCGAGAGCGGCTGGTGGTTACTGCAGCATCCAGGTGTCCAGGCGGTCACTGGGTATCCGGAGTACTGGAGAGGCCCGCTCTTGCCTTCTGTATCTCAAAGGACAGCGGTGAGGAGGCTGGTGCCGCGGCCGGAGGTCGACGGCGGCGTATGACGTCACGGGAGTGTGGATGGGAAGTGTGGGCAGTCTGGGCTCACAACGCATTTCGGAGCATGCGCGGATGTCCGATCCTGGGCATGAGCACTCCTTTTTCAAGTATTATGCCGACTTGTATCCTGGTTATCCACCTAGGATACACGTCCTAACCCCGTATTGCAGCTGATACTTCCTAGCACTACCTATGAGTGCCATACTGCCCACCATTTTTTACTTATACAAATAAAGGAGACCACACAACGAATAGAGTAAAAATGGCCATAGCAACCTTTTTTTAAACAATAAATTTTTATTTGGTTTTGCATAAACAAACACAAAAAACATGACCATTTCAATATTGTGCAACATGCACAAATAAAACAAAAATACACAGGATATGGTTATCAAATGCAATACAGTAACTCCAGACAGTCAGAAAAAATATACCAAAATCTATTGTTAATATGAGGAATGTGGTAGAAGAGCCTCTTAGACACAAAAGAAGATAATATCTCGCTGAAGCGGGAGACGGTGCACCGGTCGTTTCTCCGTCATCCCCTCCCCTCCTGCACCCCCAGCGGATACTAACTGTACAAGAGGGGAGGGAACAGCGGCTTCCCGACCAGGCCCCATCTTAACAAAGCTCCAACCTCTAGTAGAAAGTGAAGTTATCAGTCAGTTTTGTTACCCTCTAAAGTCAGTCCACATCGTCCATCTGTTATCGAAGGCTACACATGAGCCCTGATTAATTGCTAGTAGGCGTTCAAACAGGTGATTGCGATTAACCGCTAATGTAACGTCTGATATCTTAAGTGAATTTTGAGTGCCCCAATTGACTAGTATGTTGTGGCGTGCCGCTAATAATACATGACATACAACTTGTCTCATAGATCATGGAAACTTATCGATCCCAAGATTGTGTAGGGCCAGACCCATGGAGGGTTTTTGTATAATCCCTGTTAAGGAGGAAATCATTTGAAAGATAAGCTTCCAGTTTCCTGTTAGACATGGACATTCCCACATAATATGGGTTAAATTTCCCACCTGTCCACATTGTCTCCAACATTGGTCAGAATGATAGGGTGAAAATTTGGAGAGTTTGTACGGTGTGTAATGCCATCTGTGAAGCAATTTAAGCATTGTTTCCCAATGTCCCAATCATTTAGAAAAGCGATAGATTGAATCGCCCTCTGCCAGTCTGACAATGAATATGATGAGTCCAGATCTTTATTCCATTTCTGAATAGCCACTGAAAGTTGGAATTCTGATTTGTATTGGAGAGCATTATAAATAAGAGAGATTCCACCTTTCCTGTGTGTTGGAGCCGTGAGGAAAGTCTAAACAGAAGGAAAGACATATAAAACAAGTAAGAGGTATTTTGACAAATATTGTGAAAAGCGAAAGCAAACAAAATATAGCCTGGGAGGGAAGGAAAAATTACCCTGCATATCTGACCAGACGACGTCTTTTGATGATGAAACGTTGGGGACTCCAGACGCAACGTCCACACGCCCCCTCTCTGAGCCAGCTATCGTTGTTATGCTGACTGGATACATGCGAGACGCCACGATTGGATCCCCAGCCACCATTTTCTATGTGCTTGCCTGTACTACACCATTTTGAGTAGTTTTTTTAAATAAACTTAATTTATGTTATTTATGGGATTACACTATGGTCTCCTGTACATTCTTTTTTATACATCCATCTGACCATCATGGAGCTACCCTGAGGAATTAACCATTCCACGGCGCTACCCATGGTTTCTTGGAGTTCCTGAGATCTATGTGATATGTTTTACTTGGCGAGGCTTTCTCATTTATTTGAGTAGCCATGGCGCTCTGGTAAGCTGCTTCCTACACTAGTGCACTGTGGTGTCCCCACTCTACACATTCCCTGGGTGTCACAGGAAGGAAGGATTGATATCACAACCATTCCCTTGGATTTAGCCTTTTTTGGACTTTCACTATTCTTTGGGACTTTAGTCACTTTTTACACATTTATCTTTCATGTTTTTTTCATTCTGTTGGATGGAATTTTTTGTCATTTCACCTATTATCATTCTTACATTTAGCGCTGCATTTTTTTAGTATTATAATATCTGACCACTTACGTGGATGGCCATCTGTGTAAAAATCTTGAACATATTTGATCCCATGGCGGAGTAGAGGTTTGGTATATAGAAAGGTTATTCTGGATTCCAAATTTTGTATTGGTATAGGTGGAATATCGATAGGGGGTTCTCTATTGGCACTGGTCATAACATGGCGCCATGCCATTACAGAAGCTTCCATGGGTGGATAAAGGGAGGAAGTATTTCCAGGGACTAAATGATCCATATATAGAACTGATGCCAGATCCGGGCGGTGCAGAATGACGTCTCCATGTCTACCCATCGAGGTCTATCGGATAACTTGAACCAGTAGCCAAATTGTTCTAAGATGGCCGCTAACCTGTAGTCATGTAGATCCGGGAGCCCCATACCTCCTGTTTTCTTAAGAACAATAAGATGTTTCCTTGCGCACCTTGGTTTTTTGTGTAGCCAAATGAACTGGGTTAACAATTTTGTGAGGGTCGTTATGTACTTTTTCGGAATGGGGATGGGAAGGACTCTAAAGAAGTACAGGATCTGTGGGAGGATAGACATTTTATATGCCACTATTCTACCAACCCATGATATAATAGAGCGTGTCATGTTATTCAATTGCGAGTGAATATTAGTGATCAAGGGTTCGTAGTTCGCGCGGACCATTAGGTGTATTTTGGGAGTTAATGTGATCCACAAATAGGGGATCCCGTCCTGCGCCCAAGTGAATGGGTAGGAAGACTGTAGCTTGAGTTTCACTTTGGGGGCCATTCCCAAGTCAAGAATAAGAGATTTAGAATAATTAATTTTATAATAGGATATGGAACTGAAAACATTGAGTAAATCGGTCACTGCTGGTAGGGACTTTTCTGGTTCGGTCAAAAGGAGGATCACGTCGTCAGCAAAAAGGCTGACCACATGATTCTCCTTTCCAATCTGGAAACCAGATATTGAGGGGTGCTGGCGAATGGACTTAGCCAGTGGCTCAATCATGAGATTGAAAATAATGGACAAGAGCGGACACCCTTGGCGAGTACCATTAGAAATTAGGAAGGATTTAGATAGGAGACCAGATATGTATACTCTGGCTGACGGGCAAGAATACAGGGCCATTATAGCAGACTTAATTTCCCCACAAAACCCTAATCGGGATAACACCATGTCCATGGAATTGTAAGGTTCTGGCACTCTCAGTGCCTCCTATCACATCATTTCCGGGTGCTTTCCATCTACCTAGATAGATGAAGCACATATAGGTGTGTTTCCCTTTAAGAGTGCTGACATCATCACTGAGCGCCGGACTGAACAGCTATTTAAATCACCAGCTCTCACTCACATGTGTTCGTTCAACCTGCTGTGTGCCTAGATGTGCCTTGATGCTAACCTGTCTTGAAGCTCTCATGCTTGCAAGCATACCTCGCTGTCGGAACCACGCTGCGCTGATCCCTGTATCCCGCTACCGGATCATCCGCTCTTGTCGAACCTCTCCTCTGCTACATTGCTACTAGTGATAAGTACCCCACAGGGGAAACCTCAATAACCTTCATACTAAAGCTTACACTGTCTAGCTCTGCATACTAAGGACTGTTACTACATCTGCACTATCTAGATTGCTAGCTCTTGAGCCTACTATCATCTGCTCTTGCACTGGGTTAGTCTCTCCTGTATGTCATCTGCTATCCTATCATCTACTACCATACATAATTGCTAACCTATCTGCATCCCACCTGTTACTATCTCATTCTCAAGAACATTCCTCTCAAGTGTCTGTCACCTATCGTCTCAACTCAACCTGTCTCTTCAGCCTATCACCTCTATACTACTATATACATAGATCACTCCAGGAACTTCTTATTGAGTGTGTGTATTTACTTGCTGAATTGAGATCATCCACACATGATGAGTCTTTGGGAGTTGGGATTGGTGTCTCAGCGTTTCTCTACATGACTACTGAAGTGGAATATTTCTGCAGCTGTAAATCCACATCATACATAAAACGCAGGAGCGTTACAGATTGAACGAACCAGATAAAATGGATTCAGCAGAAATGACCACTCAGGTGACACAGTTAACACAACAAGTAACTGCGTTAATACACGTACTTACTGAATTAAAAGAAGACAATCAGGCTCTGACGCAGCAGGTGGCCAGACTGACACAGCCTACTGCTGCTCAACCCCCAGAACCTCTTGTCCTTCTACCAGACAGGTTTGATGGTTCCCGTTCCTCTTTTCTTTTTTTTCGTATGGATTGTGAGCTCCTATTTATCCTTAAGCCTAGGACCTATCATAATGACTTTATTAAAGTGCATGCTGCCATTAATTTGCTTTCTGGCAAAATGAAAACGTGGGCATACGAGAAACTGCAAGAAAAAAGTCCGATCCTAGACAATTGGGAATCATTTGCAATTGCGATGCACTCCCAGTGTCTCCCCTCCCAAAAATCTACTCCTAAACCTGCTCCAGGTAACCGCAGACCCCGGCTACCTAGGGAAAAAAGGAAACCAAATGAATATGGTGATCCTGCCTGGTCATGGTCCAAGCCTGCCTTAAACAGTCAGCCTTGTCACTCTGACACATCTCATTTGAACCCTGATCCTACAGAGATGGATGAGGAGCCTATGGAGATTGGTGCCGTACATACTAAGTTGTCCTTACAAAAAAAAAAGATCACAGGAGAATCTGTGGCCTTTGTTTTTATTGTGGAGAAGGGGGACATTTCATTACATCCTGCCCAACCAGACCCCATAGGCCTAAGGCTCTCTCAATGGAGGCCAGGCGAATCCGAACTGTCTTCCCTGAAAAACAGCCTGGAAATTACCAAGGCTGTTGCCAGCCCTGTCCCCGTTCTATATCAGAAAAGGACACCCAGAAATTGACAAATATTGGAATAGATATTCCTTCAACTCCAGTGAACTCGATACCACGTTCTAAAAAACCTCCTGTACCACCTCCTGAGGATACTCTTATTTTTGCAAGCACATTTTTAGCTTCCAATGAAAACATTGAGATTCTTGCACCTGACTGCGTACGCGCTTCTAATGGCACTGTGGTATGTAGGAAGGATCTGAGGATGTTTGAAGAAGCATTGGTTGCTAGGACTACTAGGATTACTTCGGATGGTTATGCGTCCGATTCTAGTGAGGGGTTCATGTAGCAGATACCCTAACAACAAGTCCTATCCGATTCTCAGATCGGTTACCAACCTGATCCGATTCTCATATCGGCAACAAGTGATCCGATTCTCACATCGGTTACCAACCTGATCCGATTTTCATATTGGCAACAAGTGATCCGATTCTCACATCGGTTACCAACCTGATCCGATTTTCATATCGGCAACAAGTGATCCGATTCTCACATCGGTTACCAACCTGATCCGATTCTCGTATCGGCAACAAGTGATCCGATTCTCGCATCGGTTACCAACCTGATCCGATTCTCATATCGGCAACAAGTGATCCGATTCTCACATCGGTTACCAACCTGATCCGATTTTCATATCGGCAACAAGTGATCCGATTCTCACATCGGTTACCAACCTGATCCGATTCTCGTATCGGCAACAAGTGATCCGATTCTCACATCGGTTACCAACCTGATCCGATTCTCGTATCGGCAACAAGTGATCCGATTCTCACATCGGTTACCAACCTGATCCGATTCTCACATCGGTTACCAACTTGACCCGATTCTCGTATCGGCAACAAGTGATCCGATTCTCACATCGGTTACCAACCTGATCCGATTTTCATATCGGCAACAAGTGATCCGATTCTCACATCGGTTACCAACCTGATCCGATTCTCACATCGGTTACCAACCTGATCCGATTCTCACATCGGCAACAAGTTTTTTTTTTTTTTCCGATTTTCACATAGGCAACCAGTCTTATCCGATTCTCGTATCGGCAACCAGTCTTTTCCGATTCTCGTATCGGCAACCAGTCTTATCCGATTCTCGTTTCGGCAACCAGTATTATCCGATTCTCGTATCGGCAACTAGTCTTATCCGATTCTCGTATCGGCAACCAGTCTTATCCGATTCTCGTATCGGCAACCAGTCTTATCCGATTCTCGTATCGGCAACCAGCCTTATCCGATTCTCGTATCGGCAACCAGCCTTATCCGACTCTCGTATCGGTAACCAGTCTTATCCGATTCCCGTATCGGCAACCAGTGTTATCCGATTCTCGTATCGGCAACCAGTCTTTTCCGATTCTCACATCGGCAACCAGCTTTTTCCGATTCTTATATCGACAACCAGCCTTAGAGGCCTTCCGGAGCCGGCCTTATGGGGGGGGGGGTACTGTAAGGTTCTGGCACTCTCAGTGCCTCCTATCACATCATTTCCGGGTGCTTTCCATCTACCTAGATAGATGAAGCACATATAGGTGTGTTTCCCTTTAAGAGTGCTGACATCATCACTGAGCGCCGGACTGAACAGCTATTTAAATCACCAGCTCTCACTCACATGTGTTCGTTCAACCTGCTGTGTGCCTAGATGTGCCTTGATGCTAACCTGTCTTGAAGCTCTCATGCTTGCAAGCATACCTCGCTGTCGGAACCACGCTGCGCTGTTCCCTGTATCCCGCTATCGGCTCATCCGCTCTTGTCGAACCTCTCCTCTGCTACGTTGCTACTAGTGATAAGTACCCCACAGGGGAAACCTCAATAACCTTCATACTAAAGCTTACACTGTCTAGCTCTGCATACTAAGGACTGTTACTACATCTGCACTATCTAGATTTCTAGCTCTTGAGCCTACTATCATCTGCTCTTGCACTGGGTTAGTCTCTCCTGTATGTCATCTGCTATCCTATCATCTACTACCATACATAATTGCTAACCTATCTGCATCCCACCTGTTACTATCTCATTCTCAAGAACATTCCTCTCAAGTGTCTGTCACCTATCGTCTCAACTCAACCTGTCTCTTCAGCCTATCACCTCTATACTACTATATACATAGATCACTCCACATTGAGTGTGTGTATTTACTTTCTGAATTGAGATCATCCACACATGATGAGTCTTTGGGAGTTGGGATTGGTGTCTCAGCGTTTCTCTACATGACTACTGAAGTGGAATATTTCTGCAGCTGTAAATCCACATCATACATAAAACGCAGGAGCGTTACAGTAATGCCATTCCACCCTATCGAACGCCTTCTCTGCGTCAAGGGATAACAACAGAGAAGGCATTCAGGAGGTCTCTGCAAAATGTATCACATTCAAAATTCTTCGGGTTATTATCGTCTCTTAAGTTGTATAGGGTACTGTAATATTCGGCAAAGTGGTCTGCTATATCTTGGGGATTATGATTTTTTTTGTTTAGATAAAGGATGTATAAGAAACGCAATCCTGTTTTTAGTTCTAGCGGCTTTCAAGCGTTTAGCCGGGTATTTACCAGCTCTATTGGCATTAGCATGTGTTGTGAGTTTAAATCGTCTAAGGTGCACATCATACTTCTGCGCAAGATGGAGACGGAGTTCCTCACTTAGTCGCAGAATAGTTTGTGAACGCGCCTCTTACAATTTCAGTTTGTTCTGTTGTTCTTGGGTATGAATATCATCTAAAATCGAATCAAGGCGAGAGTTATAGCATCTCCGTAATTTGGCCCCTTGTTGTAGCAACATGCCCCTAATATATGCCTTATGGGAGTTCCATAAGGTAAAAGCATCAGAGGTGGAGGGGGCATTAAAACGGATATACTCAGTAAGGTTAGCAGATAATGTCTTAATACATTCAGGGTTTTGCAATAGTTTAGAATTAAATGGCCAAACTAAATTGGGATTACCGCCCTCCGGACCATCAGAAATGGAGATCAAAATGGGTGCATGGTCAGACCAAGTAATTTCAAAAATATGTGATCTTGCAATCTTTTGGAGCAGCCATTTGTCCGTTAGGAACAGGTCTATTCGGGAATACGAGTTGTGTCTGGGAGAAAATAAGGTGTAGTCTCTCTCGTTGGAATGGTTGCATCTCCAGACGTCAAATAGGTCTTCTCTGTTGAGCAGACTACCAATTTCCTGGCGGCCTTTAGAGGGGCCTTTGTAAGCATCCAGAACTGAATCAGGTACAGCATTGAAATCTCTGCAAACAATAATTCCACTGTATTTAAGACGTTGTATTTTTTTGAAAAGCTTATTGAGGAAACGGATTTGGTGGACATTAGGAGCGTAAAGGGATAAAATTGTGTAAGGTTTGGAGTTGATATCACATGTCAGTATGATGAATCTTCCATTTTCATCAATGGTGGAAACTGACTGTATCTCGCACTGCAATCAAGACTCCTTTTGTTTTATTGCTCACACAAGAGAGGAAGACATGGGGGAAATTGTGATTAGAGTACATATGACTTTTAGAGGCTTCAAAATGTGTTTCTTGAACACATAAAATGTCCACTTTATGTGTGAGGGCTTCTTGCCACATGGAGCGGCGTTTGGCGGGATGTTTTAATCCCTTAGCGTTAAGTGATAGGCATGTAATCGTCACAGAAAGATGGATTAAAAGTTTGTGCAGAAGAAAACGTGGTCTTACTTGGATCCAAGGCATGCAGTGGGAGATTTCTCATCACTGTTGTCCGGTAGATGTGTAGTTGAGTGTCAGGGCCTGGGTCACTTGGGATAGATGTTGACTGTAAGGAATCCCATGTAGACTGGGTAAGGTATCCTGTGTTAAGACAATGAACAACAACAGAAAGAGCAAAGAAAAAAGCAAAATCAAAAATAGGAACCAGGAACAGAACTGGGGATATACTAACTGATATCCTTAGGAACATGGGGTATGGTGGAAGAACCACTAAGAGCCGCTGAGATTAGGTGGAGTGTTGAGAAGTGGGAGAGGGCCCCACTTCATGTCTCATCCTGTGTGGAGGGTGTCCTCGAGTTACAACTTGCCAATCATATTGAGATGTACTTCTAGGTTGGATGGGAATGAAGTTTGGAGAGGAAGGCATTTCAAGTATTATGTCCCATTGCCGTAGGAAGGCGAGACCTTCATCCATTGTGGAAATAGGGACAGTAGTACCATTATGTGATATAAGCAGTATTGCGGGGTATTTACACTTGTGAGAAATTTGGTGATTTCTCAATGCCTTGGTTATACTAGCCAATTGTCTCCTACGTTGAAGAGTGTGGCGGGATAAGTCCGGCAAAATCTGGACAGATGTGTAGGCTGAGGCTCTCTGATCTATTTTATGAAACTGCTCCATAATGGCTTCTTTTGTTTTATAATAGTGTACCTGCAGGAGGATGTCTCCAGGGATGTCATCAGCCAGGAAAGAAGGTTTGGGAATTCTGTGTATTCTATCCACAATAAGATCTTGTTCAGAAAGCGAAGGGACAATCGCATGGAACATTTCCTGAAATTACTGAGGAAGTTAGGACTGTAGAACTGTTTCTGGGACTCCTCTGAGTTTTAAATTGTTCCTACGGGAACGGTCCTCCAGGTCCGCCAATTTATCTTTAATCCATAGTATGTCTTCTGTTTGAGCACTATGGGCATCAACCAGTGTATTGTATGAAGTGGAATATTCACCCATGGCCTGTTCCATTTGGTCAACTCTGTCACCTAATTGATATACCTCCTTGCGACATCTTGCGACTGAAGCTGTAAGGTCATTATGAATTGAATCCCTAAGGGACATTAACATGTCTTTCAGTACTATGTCTGAGACCGGCTGGCCCGTTGTAAGGAATCCAGCAATAGGGTCAGTGATGGCGGTTGCTTGTTGTTGCTGAGGTAAAACACTGCTAACTTCCATGTCAGGGTCCCAAGTGTCACCGGCTGTGGGGTCTATTCTCTGGCGGGACCTTGCAGGGCTCCTAGTAGATGGAGTATTGATCCCTGAATGAAAACTCCCCTCACTGTGTGGGGTGGGAGGTGTGTGAGCACCTAAATTAGCAGTAGAAATTTTAGTTACCTCAGGACCCTGTCTGTGCAGGCCGCCGCCATTTTAAGGCCTGTGGAGTGGTCCTGAGCCCAAGAATGGCCCAAGATATTTGTTATAAAAAAAACACATGTACATAATTATTCACAACCTTTGCTCAATACTTTGTTGAAGCACCTTTGGCACCAATTACAGCCTCAAGTATGTGACTACAAGCTTGGCACACAAGTTTTTGGGCAGTTTCTCCCATTCTTCTTTGCAGAACCCCTCAAGCTCCATCAGGTTGGATGGGGAGCATCAGTGCACAGCCATTTTCAGATCTCTCCACAGATGTTCATTAGGGTTCAAGTCTGGCCTCTGGCTGGGCCACTCAAGTACATTCACAGAGTTGTCCTGTAGCCACTTTTTTGTTATCTTGGCTGTGTGCTTAGGGTCGTTGTCCTGTTGGAAGATGAACCTTTGACCCAGTCTGAGGTCCTGAGTGCTCTGGAGCAGGTTTTCATCAAGGATGTCTCTGTACATTGCTGCATTCATCTATCCCTCAATCATGACTAGTCTCCTAGTTCCTGCCGCTGAAAACCATCTCCACAGTATGATTCTGCGGCCACCATGCTTCACTGTAGGGATGGTATTGGCCTGGTTTCCTCCAGACATGACGCTTGCCTTTCAGACCAAAGAGTTCAATCTTTGTTTCATCAGATCAGAGAATTTTGTTTCTCATAGTCTGAGAGTCCTTCAGGTGCCTTTTGGCAAACTCCAGGCGGGCTGTCATGTGCCTTTTACTGAGGGGTGGCTTCCATCTGGCCACTCTACCATACAGACCTGATTGGTGGAGTGCTACAGAGATTGTTGTTCTTCTAGAAGGTTCTCCTCTCTCCACAGAGAAACGTTGGAGCTCTGTCAGAGTGACCATTGGGTTCTTGGTCACCTCTCTTACTAAGGCCCTTCTCCCCGATCGCTCAGTTTGGCCAGGCGGCCCACTCTAGGAAGAGTCCCGGTGGTTTCATACTTCTTCCATTTATGGGTGATGGAGGCCACTGTGCTCATTGGGACCTTTAATGCTGCAGACATCTTTCTATACCCTTCCGCAGATCTGTGCCTCCATACAATCCTGTCTCTGAGGTCTACAGACAATTCCTTGGACTTCATGGCTTGGTTTGTGCTCTGACATTCACTGTTAACTGTGGGACCTTATATAGACAGGTGTGTGCCTTTCCAAATCATGTTCAATCAACTGAATTTACCACAGGTGGACTCCAATCAAGTTATAGAAACATCTCAAGGATGATCAGTGGAAACAGCGTGCACCTGAGCTCAATTTTGAGTGTCATGGCAAAGGCTGTGAATATTCATGTATATGTGATTTTTTATTTTTATTTTTAATAAATTTGCAAAGATTTCAAACAAACTTCTTTCACATTGTCATCATGGGGTGTTGTTTGTAGAATTTTGAGGAAAATAATGAATTTAATCCATTTTGGAATATAGTTGTAACATTACAAAATGTGGAAAAAGTGAAGCGCTGTGAATACTTTCCAGATGGACTGTATCTAAACCCTCACCTTGTAAAACAACCCATTCAGTTTGAAACCGAATTGAAAGATAAAACATTTGTGTATACATATAAAAAATATATACTGTATATGAATACCTTTCTTCCTAAAATAGGAAATCAGGGAGACTGACAGGATCATCAGTTGTTTCAAACAAAGGAAGCAATACAAAGAGAACAGGTTACTTTTTAACACAAATACTGTATGTGGTACAACATACACATATCAACAATATAAAATGTTGAGGTAACATATTTTTTAAACAGGTGCATAGAGTTGGAGCATATTTTCCCAGGGCTGTCTTTGCGCACGGGCACCCCTGAGCACTACCTTGGGGTCCAGGTGCATTGGGGCCCCCCACAGTTTCTCCCCTCTCCCCAGCAGGAGATATCACATGTGGATAGAGTGGGTGATCAGTGCATGGGTAAGAAAAATAACTGGAACCAATCTTTTGTGTCTCACCCTGCAGCAGCTGAAAACCACAAAGGATCAGTTCTAGTTATTTCCCCCACCCGCCACAATGATCACTATTCCTGCCTGGCCCCTCTGTCTGCCCCCTCCTCAGCGCTGCTGGCTTCTTTTCTCTGCTTACCCGCCGGCAGCAGCCACAGGCACACGGAAGGATGAAGAGTGAAGAAGAGGCTGGTATATATGTCATTTACTTTCCCCATCCTTTTCTAAAGGAACACATTGAGTAGAGATGGGCTCTGGCATGTTTGGAATCGTAGTCCCAACCCACCTGCCCGATCCCGCCAGGAAGCAGACACTGCACATTGCTAATCACAGGCAGTGAGACTTTTCCTGGTCTGTGCAGCTGCAGACCGGGAAATGTCTCACTGCCTTTAATTAGCGTTGTGCAGTGTTGGTTTCCTGGTGGGATCAGGCAGGTGGGTTGGGACTATGATCCCAAACATGGCAGAGCCCCTCTATAACAGTGAGTGATCGTTATTGATCCCTCACTGAATTCATTCATAACTGAAGTACTGTATACTAAACTGTGTTTATTATGCTTTAGATAATGAATGAACAGGAGCTGCTGTCTCCTGTTCATTCATCTGCAGTGCAACTTAGGCTTCAGAAAGGAACAGGGGAATGTGTTTCCTCAGTCCCTTTCTTTGTCTCAAAAGTAAGACTCCAGGGGTCTGTTTAGGCCTCTGATTTCCCACCAAAGCCCCCCAACAGCATTGTGAAATAAAATGTAAATATTACATTAAAATGAATTAAAAATGATAATACAAAAATTATAAAGTAATAATACAAAATTGTAAAAATAATTAGAGTAAAAAGCCACGCCCAATGTGTAGCATCATTTAGCCACACCCACTGTTTGCCATGATGCGCTACGGTGTGCCGCTGGTCACCATCTCCCTGGTAGGGGCCCAAGAGCATTACTTTGCCCAGGGGGCCCATGATGCTGTTAAGGTGGCACTGGGCAGAGCTAGGAACACATGGAAAAAAGGTCAGAAAAAAATGTATAGAGCATAAATTACATTTCTAGATTTAGTGGCTGACTGTAAAGCAATTACATGTAGGTTCCTAAAGTATGAAATGCAACTGCATGAAATTAATGTCCTCTTAAAGTGAACCAGTCAGACTTGAGCCTATAAGAATCTGGGTAATCAGCCTTTACTTTTTAAAACTATGCAAACTTCCACTGGCCATACATGGCTCAAATGTTGAAAGATTTCTTCTGAACTGGCCAAAATTCGAGATGTGGATGGCCCTGTCAGCACCACCCAGTTCAACAAGCTTTAACTGAAAATGTAAGTGCCAAAGCTAAGACCACAGCATGCACTCCCCAAAAGGCCTGACCATTCCTGCCTCTTCTACCACCTGAACTAAGGTTATCTTCTAGTTACTGTGTTCATAACTATATCTAAAGCAGTGGTGTATTTAGGTTTTGTGCTGCCCTAGGCCTGACTAAACTTGTGCACCCCCTAAATTAAATACCACTTCCTGTAAAGGCCACACCCCTTCCTGTTTATGACCCACCCTGTCAACCACAGTCTATCAGTGCCCATAAGCATAGCTTCATCAGTTCCCATAAGTTTAGCCTCATCAGTGCAGCCTTATCAGTGCCGCCTCTTTACTCATATCAGTGTGGCCTCATCAGTGGTCACCAGTGTAGCCCCATCAGTAGCCACCAGTGCAGCCTTATCAGTGCCCATTAGTACAACCTTATGTCACGGATTAGTAAGATTACTCTTTTAAGATATTTGGACTTGTGTTTGCTGCCACTTATTGTAATTATAGGATTATTTCACTTATTTGTATAATAAATAGGAAGTCCATAGTCATTATACAAATAATTAAATATTTTTTTGCTGCCCCTCTGCAGAGTGCCGCCCTAGGCCTGGGCCTTGTTGGCCTAGGCCAGGATACAGCACTGATCTAAAGACAGAACTCTATTGACCTATGATATTAGATGCTGCATGTTAAGGCTTCATTTACACCTATTCAGGTTTCATTTTTTTTTTTTTTAAATCGTGCTGTTCCAAAACGCATGCTATTGTGATATCACGTGCTGGTCAGCAACGTGCATTGGCCTTCCTTAAGTATTTTTTGAGTTACAGGAATGTGCATTATTTTACGTGCATTACTGCATCGCACAAATGTGAACCTAGACTTAAGGGCTGGGATGCAGTATTCTTTTAGCATGAGGTCAAGCAGTTGACAGGGAACCATCTAACAAACCAAATAGGTCCTCTTGATTCTGACTCTAAGCTCCAGAATAAACCTCAGACAAAGTAAGCAAAGCTAAACTGGGAGATAAATATAAATCCTTCATACGCAAGCCTTGCACAATAATATTAACATAGGGATTAATATGCAAACCTCTGCATACGCCTAGCTGTGACTATTCCTCTTTCAAACACGCATTTTGACACATGCCTATACTCTGTATGAATGTTGTTTGTTGCATAAGAACATCGTACCCTCCTTTTCTTGAAACATGCTGTCAATCCTGCTGTAAGCAAAACAATTGAGAGAAAATACAGATATAAAGTAAATGTGTTACTCAGATCAAGTAGAAACACATGGCAGCTCCACATTTCTTGAGAGGTGTCATCCTATAATCATTTGAATGCACTGCTGTGCCAAGTTATCTCCTACATGAATGAGATTCACAGCTTTGTTATTGATTCCAGCAGTGTGTGAAGGGTCTCATTTTATGCTGATCCGTCTGATAATTGCGTCTGTAGATAAGCTTTTCCCAAGGAGTGGCAGTAGATGTGAAGATCTTTTCTTGGCCAATACCTGACATGATTGACATATCTCAGCTCAGGAATATGTTTCTTCAAGTCTGTCTGTCAATTCACTGTAACACATTATTTTCTGTGAAGGATCAGCTAATGAATCTGTACTGGACTTAACTTGTATCTGAATGGACATTAGAGTTTCTTCTGGGCAAACAGCTTGGCAGGAAAATGGACTAATTCTTTAACTATTTCCTGTTCTAGAGCATAGACACTATGGAGTCAATTCACTAAGCTTTACCGCATGCGGTAAGAGTATCATGTTACTCATTTGCATAAATTATTGCATGCAGTAAATAACGTCCAATTCACTAAAAAAAAAAAAACAATGATTTTGCGGTAAACAACGGGAAAAAAAATTCTCGGTAAATATTGCACAAAATTGTGTGGTAATCTCTTAAATCTAATTCACGAACCCAACAGGAACTAAAAAAAGGTGCGATATTTAACACCACCCTTTTGGTGGCAGTAACCAGTGTGATACCAAAAAGAGGGACCTATTCAAACCCTCAGAAAAGGGTATTCCACTCAACAAGAGCCTAATTCATCCCACAGAAGACCCACAGAAAGGGACCAAATTCCACCAACAGAAAGGGGTACTATTCTACCCACAGTGGAGTATGTCAACCATGACAATTACTCCAGCTAGAAGTGACCTCTTGAAGTGGCCACTGTAATACTTTTGGTTATATACACACCATTACAACAAGTTAAACTTGGATAGGAACATGAAAAAAAAAAACTCCCAAAAAATTGACTATATTTGTTTTATCATTTTTTTGTTTTAGTTTCCACAATATAAACATAGACAGCAGCACAGAATTCAGCCAAAAACATAGAAAATAGCACTTTCAACAACTCTAGTAGGCCATACATTTACAAAAAACATATTTTTTAAATGTATGGCATGATGGATTTAGTAAGGGAGCTTGGATTACCAAGCATCAGGAGACCTATTTGAGAAGCTAGTTCTGCCTTCGAATACAGATTACTGTATTATTATTATGATTCTTTTTATACAGGTAAGAAATGTTAGATTAAAAAATAGTTTTTTTGCAAAATAAAAATAACAAATAAGTTAAAAAGTAAAATATTATAAGGAAATGACCTTAAACAACCATGAACCACTGACACGTGTGATAAACTACCGCATGAGAAAATGCAGGAGTTACCGAACAATCGGAAAAATACAGAATTCGTTATTTAACGCTAAACCCTTAGTGAATTGAAATTTCACAACTGATTTATCACATGCTTTATTTTACCGCATTTTATTTGCCATTATTTTACTCTAAGTGAATTGACGCCTATATAGCTGAGACTTGCACATCTTATTCGGCTTAAACACAGCAGTCATGGCACAATCTCAAAGCTTACGTTTTTGCTTTTGTAGCTTTACTGCACTAGCGCAACTATTTTGTCAGACATTGCTTGGCCTAGTAAAAATGAAGGCTAGGTGATCTTGACCTGACCGTTTTAGTCCAAGCAATAGTGGTTGTAAAGCATCTAGTTATGAGTTAAAAAATGCCAGTCCCACCCAAGGTAGAGTGTCGATTATGGTTTCCTGGTGTTAGGTCAGCCACTCTCAACTAGGGTTCCGCTAGAGTTTTCTGGGGGTTCCTTGAGCTCTAGCTAATAGCTAATTGATCTCCCCTCTGATGATGCCTGCATATTTCGAGGGCCAACTCCACTTGGAAGGGTCAGTTACATGACACCAATAATCTTTTTATCTATTGTAAAAGTGGCATTCTTATTACCACTGTAAGGTGGGCTTTTTTTTACTACTGACCATCAATGTAAGGGGATGTTTTCTCACTGACTCTTTATGAACTGGTTTTATCAGAAGTTCCCAAAGACCTAAAAATTATTTCAAGGGTTCCTCTGGGTTAAAAAGGATGAGAAAGCCTGCGTTCGGTATAGTTATACTAAGTTGAATTGAATACTCATAACAACTTTAGCACAATAGAAATACTGTATATATATATGTATATATATGTATATATATATATATATATATATATATATATATATATATATATATATATATATATTGTGAGGGATTAGCTCGGTGGCGGGTGTGGATGACCCCTTGGGGGGTGCGTTTTCCCAGAGAGGTAGCCGACAAGTGCTTGCAAACAAACAGTGTGGTTTATTAAATGGTGTTTTCTTCACCAGGCTGTATGCAGCAAAACATCCAAAATAAAATAAAACAGAAAATAAATCCTTGCCTCTGTGGGCGGCTACCTTCTCACAACTGGAACCTGCCTAAGTGTCTGTCTCCAACCTACCGTCGGGCAGACTTCCTTGTCCTACAGCGGACACTCAATAGTCCTTTTATAATAGCTTCACAGGGCAACACAGTCCTTTTGTTTCTTTCACATCAACAGTTCGTCTTCTCACCTTTGAGACGTATTCACCCTTGGTTACCGTCCCGGGCACACATCACTCCGGGGGGTCTTCTCCCAGGCCCACACATCCTGTCGGGAGGCACACGCTGACTGTCCTCCTGCTCCCAGCCCACATGGCTTCAGGATGCAGCTTCTGGAGGCAGCAAACAATAGGACTTTCTCTGAACAAATTATAGAGCCTTAACTCCCTCATTCTGAACAGGTGAAGGCCTTTCAACTTCCTGCTGGCTAGCTCTGTAGCCAACACCCTAAATTAATTAATGGACTTTCTAAATCAGGTGGAAATGTATCTCCTTCCTGTGACTACATTCCCAGATTTAGCTGACTTCCTGTTACATACCCCCCCCCTCTTGTTTCAACCCTAGGGTTGGGACACAGATTTCCAGGCACGCATGTGTCAAGCACTGCTGACTCACTGATAAGCCTCCTATTATCCTCAAGCTTCC
This sequence comes from Pelophylax lessonae, assembly GCF_965119305.1. Taxonomy (NCBI): domain Eukaryota; kingdom Metazoa; phylum Chordata; class Amphibia; order Anura; family Ranidae; genus Pelophylax; species Pelophylax lessonae. Next base: position 447,647,061 of record NC_138771.1, read on the forward strand.
GGATGAAACTGTTTTGTCATCTTCATTGACGGATTTCTCATAAATGCCACACAGTTTGTCTCTCATCTCATATACACATTCTTCAACTGCATTTTTGGCATCATTTCGCTCCTTCTCGTTTCTGTCATCTTCATTGACAGCTTTCTCATAAATGTCAGACAGCTTGTCCCTCATAACCGTCTGTCCAATCCACCATGGAGGACCGTGATCCATAGGCAACTCAATTGGGCTAGTCTTAATGTCTTCAACATTCTTAAGACGCCTCTCTCTGCAATCCATAAATGTTTTCCACAAAACTTTGAGAACCTTTGCTTCACTAAGCTTTGTTCCAAGTAGGGACTCTTGACATCCCTCTGTGACTTGAGTTGCCTCTCCATACAGCTGTACACAATCATTGACTTTTTGTTGTAAAAGGGAATGATCTTCCTTCTTGAGCTTTGCTTGCTCTAAGATGCTGTGCAGAGGATTTTCCAATTGAGACAACAGGCTGTCACACATTTCTTCAAAGTGACCCCTGTTCCTTTTCCCAGAGATATCAATATCATTCACCAAACATTTCATATTCATAGGCAGATCTGAAGCATTTGCACTCATCAACTTCTTAAACTTTTCGCCCTCCTGAGCGAGTCGCAGTAAAGGCCTACTATTTGATTTGATATTGAGTTTATATTTCTTGCCAAACTCTTCACAGAAGAAGCCAACCAGAACATCATCAACTTTCCTTCCACCAACATAGGGGTCAAAGGCAACAACACAGTTGAACCCAGCGATCTGGGTGGTATCCACTATAGACCTCCTCTCTGCATCAGTGAAGAAGCATGGAACTGCAACACATTCTTTTACAGGTTTCTTCAATGCACTTTCTGCTGAACTATTTGACCGCTCAAGGTCACCTAGTTCTTTTTCTCTATCTGAATTCCACATGGAATGCAGCTCAAGATCACGATCAAACTTCTGCCACCCGTCTTTCACCAGTTCCATTTTGGAAACACTCCCTGAAAGGCACTTATTCATTTGCTTCACGTTTTCACCAACAGCCTTAGTTTTCTCCACTAGGTTTTCAGCCTGAACTGAGAAATCACCACATTTCTTACTCAGCTCCTTTGTTTGCTGAAGTTCTAATGATACATTTTCCAATGCTTGAAGTTTTTGAAGGAACGGTTTATTCCAAAGGGGTGATTCAAGCCACATGTCGTCACATTTCTGAGGCTCACTCAGGACAGACCCCAAAACACTGATCCTTTTAAAAACTGCATCAGGCACACTATCCCCTCTTTGGGACAGATCCTCTGTTGCCTGGAATTCCTCTTCCAGTTCCTGCCACGGAATCTTCATCTCTTCTACTTGCTGTTCTAAGGCTCGCTTAGACTTTTCTAGCTCCTGAAAGCTTTTCACAACATCATCCTTGGAGCTGACCAATTCTTCCATTTCTGTACGCAGCTGTTTAACACTTTCTAGTTCAGCCTTACACTCTAGAGCTTCCTCCAAAGAGCGAGCCAAGAACAGGGCTTTGCTCTCGTTATCACGCACCTCCGTTTCTGCACGTGCGCGTTCTTCTGCATATTTTGCAGACACAGTCTTCTCTTCACCAAGCATCTGATCAAACTTCTTTTTCACATCTTCAACACACTGTAATGAACCAACGCTTTCTTCCATGCGTTTTTTCATATCCGCTATCTGAGCTTGCAATGTTGCGACTTGCTCTGATAGGTTTTTCTTTTCTTCCGCCTCCTCTTTTAATTGTTCCAGGAAGCCATTTTTCTCATCTTCCATTTGTTTGAGCTTTGTGCTAAAACTCAGCCTTTGACACCTCTCTTCCTGTAAGAGTTCCTGCGTGTCTTGCAGCTGCGATTCCAAGATAGAAAAATCTTCCGCAATTTCTCTAGATTTGCTGTCTGCTTGAGAAAGCTGATTTATAACATTGTCCAACTCAACCTGCAGTCGGTTTGCCTTCTCTGACAGCTTAGCACACAATCGGTCACCTTCTGACACCTTGACTTGCGATTCCAGAAGCTGTGCCTCTACTTTTTCCCTCTTATGTTCACAATCTCCTTTTCCCTGCATAAGAGCCTTCACCTCATTGGCTAGCATCTGGGAATAAGAATGTAATTCTGCCACACAGGCTTCTTTCTCCTTTAACTGCTGCTGGACACGTTGGGCTTCCCCTTTCCAACTTTCACAGTCCGCACGCCATTCATTTACCACATTGCTCAAAGTAGTGAGCTCATACACAGTACTCAGTAATTTAGCCTCTCTTTCACTTTTCTCGTTGTCGCTGAGAGACAATGTCGTTTTCAGAGCGACATTCTGTTCCTGCGACTCCTGCAGGTCTATTTTTGTAGCTCCCAAAGACTGAAGACTTTTTTCCAGCTGATTACGCAACTCCAACATATCAGCCATACTTTGCTTCTGCAAAGTCTGAATTTCACTTTCCTTTTCCATGAGGATGGTATCTTTCTCCATTATAGTCTCTCTGCGTTTTTGCAACTCGACCAAAAGAAGAGCAGTGGATTCTTCCCACTGTAACACATGAGACTTGAGTAGTTCATTCATTTCCTGCAAGTTTCTATGCTCCATTTTAAGCAATTCCAAGGCTTGTTCCTTTTCTTCCATTTTCCGTTGCAAGGCATCCAACTCAGCCCTGCACACATACTCGGTTTCCTCCAAACCGATGGCCTCCATTGGCTGCTGGCGTCTCTGTTTCCAGCCTGCCATGCTCTCTTGATGAGCCTTTTGTTGAGCTGCAAAGCTCTGCTGAAAATCCGCATTTGCCTGCTGTTGAGCTGCATTTGCTTGCTGTTGAGCTGCATTTGATATAATCAGATGTTTCAACATCTCCTCCATTTTGAGTTTACTTTTCATCTGAGCACACTGCGTCTCCATAGCGGTTTCATCAGTGTTGCTAGGGACAACAACCTTCCTCTTTAGTAGACTCTCTTTAGGCATGGATGGGGCTGGTTCAGACGGCAACATCCCCTCGATCCATAGAATCCGGTCTCTCATTTCATCTATCTTTGCATTCTTCAGGCGTTTTGAACGCCCCATCTTCAATAACTCCACAAACAAATTTTTCACAGTCCAGCAAAAATTTTTCAGACCACTGTCTCTTTAACACATGTAGTTTTTCTCTCTCTCTTGCAAGATCTCTTTTCCTGCACACACAGTTTGTGCAGTCACTTGCACCAGACACAACAAAGTTCATCAAATAATTTTGAGACCGCTGTCTCTTTAAAACACTTTTTTTTTTTTCTGTCAGGATCTTCTCTCCTGCACACATAGATTGTGCAATCTCATGCACCAGATAAAGTTCATCAAACATTTGCACTTCCTTGCAGGGATCTCTGCTTATGCCCGCATCCTCCACCATATGTGAGGGATTAGCTCGGTGGCGGGTGTGGATGACCCCTTGGGGGGTGCGTTTTCCCAGAGAGGTAGCCGACAAGTGCTTGCAAACAAACAGTGTGGTTTATTAAATGGTGTTTTCTTCACCAGGCTGTATGCAGCAAAACATCCAAAATAAAATAAAACAGAAAATAAATCCTTGCCTCTGTGGGCGGCTACCTTCTCACAACTGGAACCTGCCTAAGTGTCTGTCTCCAACCTACCGTCGGGCAGACTTCCTTGTCCTACAGCGGACACTCAATAGTCCTTTTATAATAGCTTCACAGGGCAACACAGTCCTTTTGTTTCTTTCACATCAACAGTTCGTCTTCTCACCTTTGAGACGTATTCACCCTTGGTTACCGTCCCGGGCACACATCACTCCGGGGGGTCTTCTCCCAGGCCCACACATCCTGTCGGGAGGCACACGCTGACTGTCCTCCTGCTCCCAGCCCACATGGCTTCAGGATGCAGCTTCTGGAGGCAGCAAACAATAGGACTTTCTCTGAACAAATTATAGAGCCTTAACTCCCTCATTCTGAACAGGTGAAGGCCTTTCAACTTCCTGCTGGCTAGCTCTGTAGCCAACACCCTAAATTAATTAATGGACTTTCTAAATCAGGTGGAAATGTATCTCCTTCCTGTGACTACATTCCCAGATTTAGCTGACTTCCTGTTACAATATATATATATTGTTTCTTTCTTTTTGTGTTGTGACAGTACGGTTCCCTGTCATGGTGTTTGCTGCCCAGGATTCTCAAAAAGGCTAGTTGAGGGGCTCTAGGAATGTGCAATGTTGTGTAATGATTGAGGAAACTGTGGGCTGGAGCAGCAAGGAAGCTGTAAATTAGAGTGAATGCAGAAGAACAGAGTGTGTACAGAACAGGGACTCTGTTACAGGGTAAAGAGGACCGAGGCAAAGCCTGAGCAGTGGTGCTGACCAGAGAGTCAAGTGGCTTGGTATTTTTCAGTTAACATTATTGTTGAAACCCTTATGTATGAATCCTGGATGAACTGTTCTGTTAATGGACTTGTTTTTTTCTTTTCCTTTGATAAAAGTGAGCCAACAAGCCCCCAAACGGCACAACTACTCACTGGTAGGCTCTACACTGCAGCTAAACAACCCCCAAATATCACAGTGTATATATAGCCAAACCTTTTATTTTGTTTTGGCTAGATTAGGAAAGGTTTAAAAAAAGTCAGTTTATTTTTTGCCATCTGTTTATTATGGAAGAATTTTTCTTTTAACCCAACAGGAAATGAGGTGAATCCCACTCTTAGAAACCTGTCCTCAGAACAGATGTCCCCATTGGAAGAGTTCCCCTAACTGCTTGTTTCTGGGGCAAATCAAAAATGTTGGCTTTTCTGTAAATTTTTGGTCACTGTTATTCATGTCATTACAAATAGACTAGTTAATCTATTCAACTTGAACACAGACAGCAACAGAAATACTTATTCACTCTATCCAAAACTAAAATGAAAAAAGGTTTTGGCTAGATATGCACACTAAATAGCAAAAAAAGCTCACTTATTGAGTGTCAAATATTGTCTCAAAAATCTCTGTAAAGCAAATCAAGCAGGCTTGGGTAGTGTTTACCAGTTGCCGACTGATTTTACAACTGCAACTTACTGATATATTTTAGAACCACCACATTTTCAATGGTTTTGGATTGGAGCGATGTTTTAAAGCGGTTGTAAACCCTATAAAAAAAAAAATAAAAAAAAAAAACCTGCAAGACAAAGGCATAATGAGCTAGTATGCATCGCATACTAGCCCATTATGTTTAACTTACCTTAAAACGAAGCCCCGACACGGACCCCCGGACATCGATGCGGGCGCTGCCATGATCCCTCGTCGTCTCTTCCGGGTTCGGCGGCTCCGGCGCGCTGATTGGCCGGAAGAGACGGCTCCAGCGCGCTGATTGGCCAGAGCCGCGATGACGTCACTCCCGCGCATGCGCGCGGGAGTGATTTTTCCGGCAAGCTCCCGGCAAGTTAATTGAAGGTCCCCCCGGACCTTCAGAGCGCATGCGCCGCTCGCGCGAGCGGCTGCATGCACTGTAAATATCTCCTAAACCGTGCCGGTTTAGGAGATATTATTTGTACCTACAGGTAAGCCTTATTATAGGCTTACCTGTAGGTAAAAGTGTGAAAAAGCGGGATACAACCGCTTTAAGTGTTTTTGGGTTCTAAGGAGGAAGTAGACCTACCTGATTAGTTCCAGGTTGGGGTTGAGTCTTGGGAATTCATGTTAAATGTATGAATTGGGCATTCTTTTCTGTTTCCTAAAATGTAGGAGAAATATGTATTTTCTTCCTGCTCTAGGGAAGGCATGAAGTCTTCACACCTTGTCTCATGACTCCTGGTTTTCTACAACCAGTATGTAAACTGAAAAATGGATTCTAAAGCTGCACCGCTGCCCACCTCCCTCCATGCCAAAAAAACAAATGCTAAGATCAGGAGGGGTAAAGGGTAAGGGCTATTGCCAACTTGCATTTTCTTTTTCTTTAATTTTAGAAGGAAATTTGATTGTGTTGAGGTATGTATAGAGCATATTCATTGTACCTACATCCCAATGGAATTGACGATGTCAAACAAGACTAATAAGTCCAAATAGCAAAGGAAAAGGAGAAAATAAGAAAAGATATGAGAAAAGACAAGAGAAGAAACCGAAGGAAATAGGGGGAGATAAGAGAAGAGCCGGAAAAAACAGAGAAAGGAGAAAAAGAGGGTTTTGGGGATTTTAATGGTACCATACCAAAATTGTACAAATAAAGGTAAAATATTGAACACTGAAAATAAAAATTGATTCAATGTTTTAACTCCATTTGTACAATTTTTGTACGGTACCATTAAAATCCCCATTGCGCTCTTTTTCTCTTGTTTTTTTTCCGGCTCTTCTCTTATCTCCCCTTTTTTCCTTCAGTTTCTTCTCTTGTCTTTTCTCATATCTTTTCTTATTTTCTCCTTTTCCTTTTCTTTAGTTTTGTTAAATTGAGTAGTTGGAAGATTTATACAGTGGACTAGTACTGAGAGGAAGATTGGGGTGTCATTGTTGAACTCGATCTGAAAATTGAAATTTGCCTGGCTGTTATGACGATACTCTGGGATCAGGTCCAAAAGTGTCCTAGGTCCACATAATTATCCCCCAGAGTGCACTGTGCTTAATTACATAAATAAACAAAAACCTATTTCTCCTATAGGTACAGAAGTCTCAACTCACAAAACATTAACATAGGCCTAAAGTTGGCTATACATGCATAGTTGTTGTTTATTCCTCCCTTGTGTACATTGCTAGCTATTGTATTTAGAGAGACAGCAGCGGGTGCTGCTGTTGAATTCCCGAACAGTAACTGCATCTGATTGGATACTGTTCCTGTTAAGCCAACAATTTTCCACCGTGTTCCTTCAAATTTTCAGTTGAAATTTGTTGAAGTGGGTGGTACTGACAAGATCAGCCATACCCGAATTTCAAGCTATGTATTGCCAGCTCAAGGATCTCTATTTTTAACCATGGGGTTCAAGTGTACACATTTTATTGGACTCAACTCACTTTTTTGACTATAGATATACTTATCATGGGTATGTTATGGCGCTTTTCCACTGCATGGTACGGATCGGTTTGGCTCGGTTTGGCGCTTTTCCACTGCATGGTACCGCATGGTATGGGTTAGAACGGTTCGGTACGGTTTGGTACAGCGGCGCTTTTCCACTACATGGTACGGCATCGGTACGGCTCGCTTAAACAGTACCACCTCGGTTGGGGTTCCAAGCAGGCCGTACCGATACCATATCCCATATCCCATAATCCTTTGCATGCAGCATTGATTGTTTGTCACTACTAGCCACTGATTGGTCAGAGAATCGTTGTAATCCCACCCACTTACTACTAAGTACCACAAGAGTGGAAAAGAAAACCGAGCCGAGTAGAGCCTATACAGTGCTGAAAGGTACCGGCTCATACCACGCAGTGGAAAAGCAAACTGAGCCAAGCTGGGCCAAGCAGTGCCGAGTGGAGATGAGCCAGTACTTGCAGTGGAAAAGTGCCATTCGTTTTTTTAATTGAGCCCATAGTCTCATAATAAAAACAAAATGACTCCTGAAATATTACAGTTTTTAACAATATTAGCTCCAAATAAACATAGTGCTTTCTTTTTTTTTTTTTTTTTTTTTATGAAAGGATTCATTTGCTGCAGCATAGACACGTATTTTATTTGCATGTTTATTTACTTATTCATAAGCATTTGTGTAACAGTTTAACTTCTCTATTTTTATTATGCACAATACTTCGCCAATTGTGTGCCTTGACGGTATGTACCTATAGATGACCGTGTATGTAATTGAACACAAGTGCATTGTGAAGAATAATACTATAATAATAACATAAGACAATTTGGATTTGACACTTCAAAGGTTAAATACTGAGAAGATGCGCAGCATTATACATTGAATATTAATTGACAAGAGGTGGCATGACAACCAGGCATTTAGCATTTGCAGAATGAAAAGTCAGCAGAGGCAGCCTCCACGTTTCTCTCCAGAACATTTTCCTTCCTTAACTTTAGAAGGATAGATACAATAAAATGTCATGGAGGTTTATTAAAAAAATGAGGTTTAAAGGTGTGATAAAATTGTGTTTTTGCTTAATGTATACAGTACCTGTTGTGTCCTAAAAACAAGCTAGTAATACTGCTGAATTGCTTCTGTATCCACATCCAGACTGTACACAAGGCCAAGATTTCTGACCAAACCTGCACTAAACCTTGTCCTTTCCCTGGCTTTGATCCCAACACCATCACCATCCATCATTAATTCAATGCCCGCTGTCTGAAGCTTTTAGATTAACTATCTGTAAAGGTAGGGTGATGGGGTAGTCGTCATGTCCTCCATGTTTCCCTTCTCGTTGCGTGCCAAGCAAGGGTCACATGAGAGGCCTACCCTGGGGTGGGTTCTTCTGGGCTACGCTAGGCACTTTGTACATGATTACTGCCTTACACATGGGGTACTTTTGCTGGAACAACCGACTGACCTCTAATAAACTCTCTTGATGTTATGTACATCACCACTGTTACTAGTGCATTTAAGAAGGGACACGCAGAGTCCTTGCCCTATCCACCTGTCCAGTGTATAACCGATACCTTACTCCCAGTAACGATATGGAGCCACGCCGTGCATCTATCACTGACTCAAGTGACTTAACACTCCCTCTTCTGTACCTGTGTACTGGTTTGGGACTTTTGCACTGCTGATCTGCTCCCATTACTATGGCAGACGGATCGCTGCAGAAGGAGTGCCAACAACTTCTCCCTTGCTGCAAGAAGCTATCCCACCTACCACATGTACACATGTAAACGCTTCTTATAGGCATAACCCTTGGTAACCACTTGTATCATCACACTATAATAGCGAGCTGTCGACTCTATGTCCCAGTTACTGGCATTACACCCCTTTAGTAACTTTAGACCCAGCAAAGGCAAAGTTTTACTAAAGAATAATTTAGCATGATAACATACACAGGTAACCTACAGCTCAGTGAACAATATTGGCAATGCCTAGATGAATAAACTCCCGCACATGTACAAGAGTGTTGTCACCTCGGCCTTATGAATGAAAATGGCCAAAGATCAGTACCCATAAGATGCCCAGCCGAAGATGTCAACAGCCTGGGAGGAGCTCCAGGACACTGCAGTGCTGGAGAGAAGGTGAGTATAGTTCCCCTTTAATACTGGTATAGTCTAGTGCAGTGATGGTGAACCTTGGCATCCCAGATGTTTTGGAACTACATTTCCTATGATGCTCAACTACACTGCAGAGTGGATAAGCATCATGGGAAATGTAGTTCCAAAATATAAGGTTCGCCATCACTGGTCTAGTGTTATATTATAAAGTGTTGTTTAATATTTAAATATACTTATTATATTATTTATGAATTTATTTCAGTGGTTGTTCTTGGGGTTCTTGAGGGTTATGATTTGTTTATAAGGCAAGGGGTCCCCAAACTATGGCGCAAAAGCCAAATGTGGCTTGGTACAAGATGTAATTCGGCCTGCAGCTAGAGTCCATAGAGTATCCTCAATGTGGGCCCACTGTGCTTACACATAGGTCTTACTGCAAGTAAGCAGAGAACCACCACTGCTTACTCCACTTTAACAGAAAGAAGGAACTTCTTCTGTACAGACCTGCTTGGTCTCCCAACTCTCAGCCTGCAGCTACAACCAAATTTTAACTAAATCCCAGTGTCCTATGAATACGGGCAGTCCCACAGCGAAGGCTGAGGCACACTCAGTGCACAGCCAGCACAGCCTGCCCACTCACCCGCCCATCGGCTCTACATCCAGTATGAGGAGGGAGGAGGAGGTAGGCTAGTTCTCCTCCCGGTGTCCCCCTCTGTCCCACCTCAACCCCCGGTGTGTAGCCAATGCTGTGCTGTAAAGGGGTTGTGTGAGCAGAAAATTTACAGCAGCCAGTCTACACAATAACTCTCTTTCTTCCATGTGCAGTAGTAGGCCATCCTTCCTATCTTCCACTAGCAGTATTATCCATCCTTCCTGTCTTCCATGTGCAGTAGTAATCCATTCTTCCTGCCTTCCATGTGCTGTGGTTATTCATCCGTCCTGCCTTTCACGTGCTGTGGTTATCCATCCTTCCTGTCTTCCATATGTCACAGTGATCCATCCTTCCTGCCTTCCATGTGCTGTAGTTAGCCATCCTTCCTGCCTTCAATGCCTCATAGTGTTCCTGCCTTCCATATGCCATAGTCATCTATCCTTCCTGCATTCCATGTGTCATAGTGTTCCTGACTTCCATGTGCCATAGTAATCTATTCTTCCTGCCTTACATGTGCCGTAGTGATTCTTCCTGCCTTCCATGTGCCATAGGGATATTCCCTGCCTTCCATATACAATAGTGAGACATCTTGCCTTCCATGTGCCATAGTGATCCTTTTTGCCTTTCATGTACCATAATGATTCTTCTTCCCCTCCATGTACCATAGCGATCCTTTCTTCCTTCCATGTACCATAATGATCTTTCCTTCCTTTCTTCCATGTACCATAGTGATCCTTGCTGCTTTCCATGTACCATAGTGATCCTTCCTGCCTTCCATGTACCATAATGATTCATTCTTCCTGCCTTTCATGTACCATAGTGATCCATTCTTCCTGCCTTCCGTAGCACACTATCTCACTGAAATGTCCCTCATTCTCAAGTTTAAAATTTGGGAGGTATGGCTACATTTACGCTCCCACTCCGCTGCTACAGCCACACTGAAATTATGTAGTGTAAGATCAGACTCACATGGAGACACTGATGTGGGGGGACTCTCATGGGGACTTTGAGGTTCATGGGGACTTTGATGTAAGGGTGACTTTGATGTGAGGGTGGACACTAGTGTAGAGTCTAATGTAAGGAGGAACTCTGATAGGGACCCTGATGTAAGAAGGGCTTTGATGTAGACTGCAATGTAAGAGGGGATTATAATGGGGGCTCTGATAAGGAAGGTGCAGAATAATTTATTTTTGTTCGATCTTTATTAGTGGCTCACGTTTTAAGGAATTTCTTTGCTTAGGTTTACTGCATTTCTTTCGCTGATGTTCGGAATTATATCATGCTGAAAAAAAAGCAATGTTGTATGTGAAGTGCTGTGCTCAATAGTCAGGTCATGGCTATATTTCCATTAACACGGCTTATAATAACAGCCTGTTATGTTGTCCAGTTCTTAAAAGGGATCAGGACAGCCAAGTCATTTCCTTGTATTGTAATTATTATTTCCTCTAATTAGTATTATCTCTCCGGCAGTCTAAACATGGTGCATGACTGTGAAAACGTTAATTGTGGATTAGCAAATGCTTAGCATTTTATAAATACTGTATATGTATGTTCATCCATAAAGGTCTTATAAATAGGAGGGAAAACATGAGTGTATGTTGGGTAGGAAATAATGTCCTTTCATGTGTCATGTTTTTATGTATTATTTGAAGGAAAAAAAAATAGGATTTCACTTGTTCAGCCTGATACAAAAAATGAAATGTCTCCAGCAGAATCCTGTGTATTTATAACAACCATGCTTTCACTGTCTTTCAGGGTATTTGTATGAGCAGTAAGAGTGACAGCAATTTAATAAAGTTTACTTTAGTATATCAGTCTAATAAATTTAGTTTACCTACTTACCGATCGCCTTCTGCAGATATACTGCAGCATCCTGGCTCACCTGCGCAAACCGACGTCAGTTCGCTAGAGCGCTCCTGGGGCACGCTCGCACCCCTATTAGGTAGCAGGGAATTCGGTCCACAGGGCGATTGCCGCCGGGAACCTGAGATTGCTCCCCATGAAGAGAGAACGACGGTCTGCTGTTGTAAACACAGCAGACCGTTGTTCTCTCTGAAATGAACACAGAGTGCCTGTGATCCTCCAATTTAGGATCACAGGTCTCTGGGTTGATTGAGTGGGCAAATGCTCACATTCAATGATGTCTGGCACTTTTGAGAGGTGTTCTCTTCATGGATGAATCCCGGTTTTCACTGTACAGAGCAGATGGCAGACAGAGTGTATGGCATTGTGTGGGTGAGCGGTTTGCTGATGTCAACATTGTGGATTGAGTGACCCATGGTGGAGGTGGGATTATGGTATGGGCAGGCATATGTTATGGACAACAAACACAGGTGAATTTTCTTGATGGCATGTTGAATGCACAGAGATACCGTGATAAGATCCTGAGGCCCATTGTTGTGGCATTCATCCACAACCATCACCTCATGTTGCAGCATGATAATGCACGGCCCACATGTTGCAAGGATCTGTATACAATTCCTGGAAGCTGAAAACATCCCAGTTCTTGCATGGCCAGCATACTCATCGGACATGTCAGCCTTTGAGCATGTTTGGGATGCTCTGGATCGGCGCATATGACAGCGTGTTCCAGGTCCTGCCAATATCCAGCAACTTCACACAGGCATTGAAGAGGAGTGAACCAACATTCCACAAGCCACAATCAACAATTTGATCAACTTGAACAACTTGATCAACTCAATGTGAAGGAGATATGTTGCACTGCGTGAGGCAATGGTGGTCACAACAGATACTAACTGGTTTTCAAATCCCCCCAATACAGGAAAACTGCATTTTAGAGTGGCCTTTATTGGGGCCAGCCTAAGGCACACCTGTGCAATAATCATGCTGTCTAATCAGCATCTTGATATACCATACTTGTGAGGTGGATGGATCATATCGGCAAAGAAGATGTGCTCACTAACACAGATTTGTGAACAGTATTTGAGAGAAATAGCCCTTTTGTGTACATAGAAAAAGTCTTAGATCTTTGAGTTCAGCTCATGAAAAATGGGGGGCAAAAACAAAAGTGCTGCATTTACGATTTTGTTCAGTGTATATAGCAGAATGTGAAAAACATTGTTTGTTTGTTTTTTTCAGAATTATTGTCGCTCTTTTTTTGTTTGTAGCGCAAAAAATAAAAATTGCACAGGTGATCAAATACCACCAAAAGAAAGCTCTATTTGTAAGGAAAAAAAGTACATAAATGTTTTTGGGGTACATCATCACACGACCAAATTGTCATTTCAATAACGCAGTGCCGAATCGCAAAAAAATGGCCTGGTCATTAAGGGAGTAAAACCTTCCGGTCCAGAAGTGGGTAAAGTGGAACTTTAGTCAGAAAATAAAGTCCTGCTAGATCACTTCAGGCAGACCATTTTGCAGGTATAGCTATGTAAAACATTAAAAATAAATGCGTATACTGTTTAAAATCCAGTAATACATTGTTTCACCCTGCTATGTACATGCTCAGTTGCTCTCTATTTTAGGCACTGCTGAGTAAGTAGAGGCTGATCTGCTGACAGCCTTAACCAGTTCCATACCGGTGCATTGTAAAATGACACCGGCAGGAACACTCTGTCGATCCGGGTAGGCGTCATATGACGTCCGCCCATTCCCGCTGCTCTCCCGCCACCCTGGGGGCGCGCAGCGTGGCGATCTGGGATGCTGCGTGTCCGTCGGGACACAGCCCATCCCCGATCGGTGTAAAGAGCCATTAAAAAAATGTCTCTTTACCATGTGACTGGCTGTGTCCAATCACAGCTGGCCACATGCACTTTCCTCATGCACGCTGCTCTTGCGCACCCCCAGGTTCGTGCAGAGCGGCGATCGGGGATGGAGAGTGTCACTCAGACACAGTCCATCCCTGATCAGGGAAATTGGCTCTTTACCACGTGACCGGCTGTGTCCAATCCCAGCCGGTCACAGAATGTCAACAGAGACCACGGTAACTAGCTGTTATCGTGTTCTCCTCTTCACACACTGATCCTGTGTGAGGAGAAGATTGCGGTAACAGCTAGTTAACGATTACAGTGCAACTTAAAACACACTGACTGCCCACACTGACCTGTCACTAGTCCATCAAAGTACCTGTCACTAGCCCATCAAAGTACTTGTCACCAGCCCATCAGAGTACCCAAGTACCTGTCACCAGCCCATCAGAGTACCCAAGTACATGTCACCAGCCCATTGAGTACTCTGATGGACTGGTGACAGGTACTCGGGTACTCTGATGACAGGTACTCGGGTACTCTGAGTACCTGTCATCGAAGTACCCGAGTACCTGTCATTGAAGTACCCGAGTACCTGTCATCGGAGTACCGGAGTACCTGTCATTGGAGTACCAGAGTACATGTCACCAGCCCATCAGAGTACCCCGAGTACCTGTCTCCAGCCCAGAGTACCGAGTACCTGTCTCCACCCCATCAGAGAACCCAAGTACCTCTCTGCAGCCCCTCAGAGTACCCGAGTACCTGTCAGAGTACCCAAGTACCTGTCTCCAGCCCTTTAAAGTATCTATCTGTAGCCCATCTGAATACCTGAGTACCTGTCTCCAGCCCATCAGGGTACCTGAGTACCTATCTGCAGCCCAAGAGAGTACCTGAGTACTTGTCTCCTGCCCATCAAAGTATCCGGGTACCTGTCTCCAGCCCATCAGAGTACCCGAATAGCTCTCTGTAGCCCATCAGAGTACTCGAGTACCTGTCTCCAGCCCAGAGTACCCAAGTACCTGTCTCCAGCCTAGAGTACCCGAGTACCTACAATACTTTATGTCACACCGTACTTGCGCAGCGGTCTTACAAACACAATTTTTTTGTGAAAAAATACACTTTTTTGAATTAGGAGATAAGAAAACAGTAAAGGTAGCCCAATTGTTTTCTTTAATGGGAAAGAGAATGTTACACCAAATAAACTGATACCTAACATCTCATGCTTCAAAATTGGGCACGCTTGTGGAATGGCGACAAACATTGGTACTTTAAAATCTTCATAGGCAATGCTTTAAAAATTTCTACAGGTTACCAGTTTAGAGAAATTCTAGGGCTAAAATTATTGCTCTCGCTCTAACTATCGCGGCAATACCTCACATGTGTGGTTTGAACACCGTTTACATATGTGGGCTCGACTTGCGTATGTGTTCGCTTCTGCGCGTGAGCTCAGAGGGACAAGCCGGCACCTGTGTTTAGCCCCTCCGCCCATCCCCCAAGAAGTGCAGTATCAGTGAACCTGTAGAGAGCAGCGGCATTCTGACAGATAGCTCTGATGACGAAGTAGTGGTCCCTGCTAGCGTCAGGCGTACCCGACCCAGTTCTTCTGTAGCTGAGGTGCAAAAACCCCATGGTTCTCTTATGCAGCAGAGTGTTGGTACTAGTACCGCTCTGGTGAACTGGCAAGCACCAGCAGCCTAGTACATCCTGGTCGCAGTCAAACCAGCACTGCAGTAACACTTGGTGATGTGGCGAGTCCCATAAGTGCAGTTCAAGCTGCTGCGGTGGCTAGCACAAGTAGTGTCTCGCAGCCACCAAGAATTTGAAGACAGGCCCATAGAGCCCATAGTGTCCTTCCTAATGCGCTTGCAAATCCTGATTGGGAGCCCACCACTTCTGCAGCGCCCGTACTTCCCCCATTCACTGACCCAGGATTCAGGTGGAAACAGACGATTTTATTCCCCTTGGTTTTTATGAGCTGTTTTTCACGTAAGATCTGTACAGATCTACAGATCCAAATTTGACCCTTGCCAGGGAACTTTCATGGAAACCTATCACTGTTTCCAAATTTAAAATCTTTCTGGGCCTATCCCGTTACTAAAAAGTGTGAGTTGCAGTCATATTGGTCCACTGACCCAATTCAACATATGTCTGTGTTCTATGCTGCCATGGCCAGGACTAGATATGAGCAAATCTTGCGGTTCATGCATTTCAATGACAATGAACTCTGTCGTCCTGGGGGTGACCCTGGATATGAGCGGCTCTACAAAATTAAGCCCCTCATAAATCACTTCAACCAAAAATTTGCAGCCTTGTATATGCCCCAACAAGCTGTCTGTGTTGATGAATCCCTGATTACATTTTCTAGCCATCTTGTTTTCGAACAGTTTCTCCTCAGCAAGCGTGCCAGATATAAAGTCAAGATGTATAAGCTCTGTGACAGGGCAACAGGCTATACATGTAGTTTCCAGATTTACGAGGGAAAACATAGCAATGTGGAGCCCCCCGACTGCCCAGACTACATGGGGAGCAGTGGCAAGATTGTTTGGGACTTGGTGTCACCCTTATTCGGAAAGGGGTACCATTTATATGTGGACAGTTATTACACAAGCCTGCCACTTTTTAGTCGCCTTTTTAATTCTAGAATTTGTGCATGTGGCACCGTGCCACCTAATTGCCAGGGGCTTCCCCAACGGCTTGTAGATTCCTGACTTACACAGGGGGGGGGGGGGGAGCCTGCTTAAAGTGTAATAAATTGCTTGCAGTGAAGTGGAGGGACACACGAAATGTTCTTTCTGTCTTCCATTCACGCAGATACAACTGTCCAAATTACAAGGGCGACTGGTGTTGTTGAGAATCCCCTCTGTGTTCATAATTACAACCTCAACATGGGAGGGGACGACTTTAACAACCAGATGATGGCGCCATGCTTAATTGCAGTAAGGCCAGACACTGGTACAAGAAAGTGCCTGTGTACTTCTAATTGGCTCTGCTGAGCGCTTACAGTATGTGCTATAAAAAGTGTCAGGAAGAAGTGGATCCTTCCTAAAATTCCAGGAAGAGATCATCACAGCCCTTCTGTATCCAGAAGGTGCTATGGCCAAAATTCACAATCTAGATGCAGAGAGCTGGCTGCATAAGAGGCATTTTCCGGATGTCCTCCCTGGTACCTCTACCCAAAGAGCACCCCAAAGAAGATGTGTCTGTAGAAAACATTAATATGGGCATGACACCCACTTTTTTTGTCCCTCCTGTCCTGGCCAAACTGGTCTCTGCATCGGGGACTGTTTCCGTTGTTACCACACGCTAGTGGAGTATTAGTGGAGTGTTAGTATAGGGTACAGCATGGCACAGTCTAGGACACAGAATCTCGAAAGATGTTAGATGGCTATCGCATTTTGAGAGACCCAACCTGGAACATTTAAAGTTTTTTTTTTTTTTTACAGTTACAAAAAAAGTGTAAAAAAAAGTTTAAAAAAAAAAACTAAAAATGTAAAAAAATGTAAAAAAAATTAACAAAACAAACAAAAATAGTTGTTGTTTTATTGAGTTAATTTTCTGTTCCTACTGTTTTACTATACTTTATAATATACTGCTATACTATAATGTTTTATTGTTACTGTTTTTCATTGTTAACCATAGTTTGCTTTGCAGATACCACCATTCTACTGTTTTACTGCACTGTAAAATATTATAATGTAATGTTTTATTGTTAATGTGTTTTATTGTTAACCAATTGTTTTCTTTGCAGGTACGCCCATCAACTGCAGCACTGATTTGTTTATCCTGACAGCAGCAGCGTTTGCTCTCAGCGTATATGTAAATCAATGATTGCAGTGCCGTAGGAGGGGATTTCACCACTGCAGCTAAAAGAAAGAGCATATATGGCGAAGCATAGGGGATGGGGTGGACACAGAGGGCGGATCTCCCATATGCTTCACCATATATATTTTTTAACACTTTTCCTGGCATTGATCAATGTGAATGGAGGAATCTGTTATGGTCTTTTTTTTTTTTTTTTTTTTTTTTTTTTTTTTTTTTAGCCTATGGGCTAAAGGAACATTGCATGTATGCCCATCATTAGATGTGGGTGGATGCTGGGAGGTCTAATGGTGGGCATACCACACACTTTCTGACAGAGATTTTTTCATCCACATTGATTGATGTGAATGGAGGAATCTGTCAGGTTTTCTTTTTTCATTTAGCCCCAGTGGCGGAGCCAGAGGGTTAGCTGGGGTGGCAATTGACACCCCAGAAGAAATCCTTGCCACCCCTGTTGCCACCCCAATCCTGGGTGGGTGGATGACAGCGCCGCAGCGGAGGAATCACAGGGGATGAGGATCACCGTACGGGAGGCGGGAGCTGCGGAGGGAGGCGAATCGGATTCGGATGGAGAGCTGGTAGGCAGTGGGAGGGAGGCGGAGCGGAGGAGTCACAGGGGAGCGCCCTGGGCGGTACCATTTACTAGAGGAGGGGGCGCAGGTGAAGTGCTCGCAGTCCGCAGAGTACACTGTGTGTGTGTGTATGACTACTACACACCATCCGCTCAATGCAGCTGCAGCCTGCAACGATGTGCCGAGTGCGCTCCTGCACTCGGCACAAGCCTAGAACAGAAGAGCCCTTCCCCTTCCCTGTCAGCAAAGACACTCCCCCCTGACGTGACGTCACTGAGATGCCGGCGCCGGCATGATGAGAGAGAGAGGAGGACTCACAGTCAGAGGAGAAGAGTGTGCTGCCAGGGCTGCCAGAGGAGGAACCAAGCTAGTAAGGCACAAGTAAGCAATACTTAGGATTGGGGGGGTGGGGGGGGGCTTGGGGAGAGAGAGACTAAGGCTGTGGGGAGGTTCATTGCCACTGATATTTGTAATATGCAGCATGAGGAGGTAATTCATTTCCACTGGTCATTGATGCATTAGTGACCGACCGCCAATGGCTGTTAATTAACCCCTATTTGCTGCATTAGTGGCACCAGTGTCAGTGTTAACACTAACATTGGTGCCACTAATGCAGCACATAGGGGTTAATTTACTGCCACTGGTGGTCGGTCACTAATGCATCAATGACTAGTGGAAATTAATTACCTCCTCATGCTGCATATTACAAATATCATTGGCAATTAACCACTTGCTGACCCGTTGCAGTATATGTACTGTGATGGGGTGTCAGCTACAGGTGTACGTCCCTGCCTGTTTCAAGGTTTCTGGCACATGCCCCCATCCACTTACTCCCCTGTGATTTGACACAGCAAGAGACTGTCAGCAGATCTCAGCCAATGATTCACAGCCGAGACCTGCTGATCGGCTGTGTACAATCACAGCCCAGAGCTCTGTGTTGACAATCAATACAGGGCTCTTTACAGAGGGAATGATCGCTTTTTCTTTCTTTTCCCTGCAAAGCAGAGAAAATAAAGAAATCGATCTGTAGTAACAAGCAGTACATGTTACACATTGTTAGGCACACAATTAGCCCCTTGATTGCCCCTAGATGTTAACCCCTTCTTAGCCGGTGTCATTAGTACAGTGACAGTGTATAGTATTATCACTGATCACTGTATAAGTGTCACTGGTGATGTGGCAGTTAGTTCCCACAAAGTGTCAGGCCCGTGTCACGATCACAGTCCCACTATTAGGGTCCTTTCACAAGAATGATCTGATCAGATCCGCCTGTACGGTTTTCAGGTGGATCTGATTGGATGCTCCATGCATCCCTAAGGGGCAGAGGATGACACCCGCTGCTATCCGCTTCCGATCCTATCCATGAAATCCGGACGGATGGAAACCCTATTTTCCATCCATCCAGCGGATCGGATGGGATCGGATGAGAATGGACAGACAGTCCATTCTCATCCGATTCCCCCATAAAGGACAGCGGGAATCTGACACCTCTGTCTCCACACACAGAGCGGAGACGGAGCGGTCATCTGCCTGCTCAGCGGGGATCGGCGGATCGTTCCCCACTGAGTAGAACGGACTCCGTCAGCGGATGCGGACAATGTGAAAGGACCCTAAGTTGCTGATCACCACCATTTCTACTATATATAAAAAAATAAAAAATTCCATTATATATCTCATTTGTAGGCGTTTTAGCTTTCACACAAACACATTAATATACACTTATTTTTTTTACTAAAGACAGCAGATTTCATTTTGGTCTAAATTATGGAAGAATTTTTTTTTTTTATTGGATGTTTTATAGCAGAAAGTAAAAAATATTTTTTTTTTCAAAATTGTTTTTTTATTTTTTCATTCACATAATAAAAGCGAACACACACCAGTGGTATGCAAATACCCTCAAAAGAAAGCTTTTTTTTTTTTTGTGTAAAAAAATTACATAAATTTTATTTGGGTACAGCGTTGCATGATGGGGGTAAAATCTTCTAGAGCTCAAGTGGTTAATTAACCTCCCAGAGAGTTAACCACTGCAGCCAGTTAACATGGGGATCGCAGTCACTGCCATCAATGCTGGGGGTTATTAAATAAGCTAGCACCATTGCTGGGGATCATTGTTGCAGAAACTGATGCGAATGCTGTGGATTATTATTGCGTAAATTGGCTGCTGTTTTAAGTATTTTCTTGTTTTGAAATTACACTAAATCTTTCTTTACACCTGGGGGGGGGGGGGGGGGGCAGTTTGCCACTGCATCCTGTCCGCCAGCTGTATCCTGTCCGCCACCTGTATGTATTTATTCTGCCACATATTTTTTGTAAAAAATCCTAAGTGTATTTTGATTGGTTTGCAAAAAGTTATTACATCTACAAACTATGGAACTTTTTATTTTTTAATTGTTTTTACTAGTAATGGCAGCGATCAGCAATTATTAGAGGGACTCCGACATTGCGGTGGACAAATCTGACACTAAATGACACTTTGTATATTGACCCCCCAAAATAATATCTTGCCACCCCTTTGCCACCCCTGTTTTAAAAGTCTAGCTCCGCCACTGTTTAGCCCACAGGCTGCAGGAAAAAAAAAGAACCCTACACGATATGCCCATCAAGGTCCAGCAACGTACTGGTACGTCACTGGACTTTGGGACTTTGAGTAGTCATACCAGGATGATGCCTGCAGGTTTAGGCATCATCTTGGTATTGTTTTTCACAGCCAGCAGTCGCCTTTTATGTAAAAGCAATCCTAGTGGCCAATTAGCAACTAGACTACTTTTTCAACACCCCCGAACCCCACCCCCCCCCCCCCCCCGCCACCTTCCACGATTCTCTCAGGCTCTCCTATCCCACTGGGTAACCCGAGACTGCAGCCAGTGAATTTGTCAGCTGATCATAGAGCTGATTGGAGACCAGAACGGCTACAATATTCTTTATGACCTAAGATACCAAAAGCTATGAGCATTTTATGACTTTGGTTTCACCAAATATAAACAGCGCCATTGGAAATTTGGGAAAGTATCGTATCACACCAATCTTGTGGTCAGGGCAGAGGAGAGATCTAGAGTCTAAGTTCAAGAAAGAGTACCTGTCACTATTTATTGCTATCATAGGGGATATTTACATTCTCTGTGATAACAATAAAAATGATAAAAAAAATAAATAAAAAAAAAAAAATGAAAGGGAAGGTGTCAAAATAAAATAAAAAAGCTAAATAAATAATAAAAAAAAAAAATATTAGCAATTTTAAAGCATGTCATGTTTGGTATCTATGTAGTCAGCATAAGATCATTTTTTATATTTTACCAAACAATTGGGCAATATATATTGTATTTGTGCGATAAATTAACAAAAAAATGTTTTTTTTCCCAAAAAATTGTTTTTGGAAAATCTCTGCGCGAATACCGTGTGACAAAAAAAAATACCAACACCCACCATTTTATTCTGTAAGGCCTCTGCTTTAAAAAAAGATATAATGTTTGGGGATTCAAAGTAAATTTCTAGTAAAAAAAAAATAATAATTTGTTTAGAGGCATGTTGAGTCCATGAAATATTTTGCCACAAGGCTCGGGAAAATTACAATTTGTTTTCTTTATTACACAAAGTTGTAACTAAATGATATATTGCTCACATGCCATGGGTATATGTGGAATTACACCCCAAAATACATTGTTCTGTGTCTCCTGAGGACAGGAATACCACGTGTGAGACTTTTTGGCAGTCTAGCCGCCTACTTTTTGCCAGTCTAGCCATCTAATTTCCGAAAAGGGGTAATTTGGGGGGGTTTTGTGCTGTCTTGACATTTCATGGCCTCCGAAACTGTGATAGGTAGTGAGGAATGAAATCAACAATGTATGGTGATTGTTTTTTGGGGTCCTGTACGCAGTTAGACTGCCAAAAAGTCTCATACATGTGGCATCTCCATACTCAGGAGAAGCAGCAGAATGTATTTTGGAGTGTCATTTCAAATATACCCATAACATAGTGACAACTTTGTTTAAAAAAAAAAGTACCCATGTCATTTTTTAAACGCATGTGACAAAAAAATTTAATATTCAATGAGCTCAACATGCCTCTCAGAAGATTTCTTGGGGTGTCTACTTTCCAAAAAGGGGTAATTCAAGGGGGTTTTGTACTGCCCTGTCATTTTAGCACTTCAAGAAATGAAATAGGCAGTCAGAAAGTAAAAGCTATGTAAATTCCAGTATATACGCCATAGTTTGTAGACACTATAACTTTTGTGCAAACCAATAAATACACGCTTATTGAGATTTTTTTTTTTCTATCAAAGACATATAGCTAAATACATTTTGGCCTAAATGTTTGACAAAAATTGAGTTTATTGGATATTTTTTATGAGAAAAAGTAGTTTATATTGCAAAAAAAAAAAAAAAACTAAAAAATAAATTAGGTATGTTAGGTGATTTTTATTATTATTTTAACCTGCAAAGCTAATGCTACATCACACAACCATGTTATTAGACATTGTTCTTCTATACAACTACATTATTACTACATTATTATTATTATTATTATTATTTATACAATACTGCACTATGAGACAAAGTGCACTTCTTTTTTTTAATTATTTTTTTTTTACTATTTTGCCCTATCCTAAACGATCTTCCCCTCCACAGATGTATATTTACTAAGATCCATTGGCATTGGCCTCTGTTGCTTGTTTATATAGTAAAATCGGTGGTACAGTGGTAAAAGGCTCCCTCTTGTGGCCGCACCTGTACATTACAGCCTCATATAAGCAAAAAGCTAGAATTATCTCTGCTTATTGCTAATTCAGAAGACTCTTGAGTTTTTCTCAGAAAATAAAAATAAAAGCAGTTCAGAGAAAGTATTGTATTACTCCACTGTAAATAATCCCACAATTTGCACTTATTTCTAAAATGAACTTTCAACAAGTAGAAGTTGGAAATCTGCCCTTTTCGTTCGTTTGATGCATTGTTCTTATGGCTAATAAACATAATTAAAAAAAGGCCCAACTGGTTTAATTTCAGGACCGTGTAATTAACATAACAAGTTGTCAATTTCCTCTTAAGAAATAATAATTGCGTACAGCTATTTGTGTTCAGCCTTTGTTAGAGCTCTGGAACCAAATGTAATTAGTTTGTTCCTTGACGTAACACGTGTCGCAAGATCATCAGTAGAAACAGAGCTATGTTAACCTTTCCTGACTCTTTTGGATCCACAGAACTAAGAACAAATACATGCGATAATAAACCACTTAGTTGCTGAGATAATTGCTAGGGTTTTTGGAGGTTGAGTGACTGCACAAAAGAACCAGGTACAACTGTTTGATGCTAGAATCTGAGTTATACAAAACTGCAAACTTGAAGTGACCCTGTCAACACAGGAAAGACCTGAAAGCAAAAGCACCCTGTGAAATAAAAAGGTTTATACTTACCTGTCTAACTGGGCAGTGAGTTAAAAATGTTCTCTTTTGGAGGGCTGCTGCTGTCTGAGTGCTGCTGTATTTTATTGCTCTGTGAACTGCCCTGCCCTAGTTTACCTTAGTCATTATAAGTGTAAATTGACCTGAGGGGTCGCGATTTTTATTTTGCTTGTATTTCCACAGAATGCTAGAGATATTTAGCTGCCATTTGAGCTGTAACTCAAAGGCACACGTTCTCTGTTATTTATTCCTATGCATGTCCCAATATGGGAGCTCTGTTAGGCTGGGCTTATGGCCCGTACACACGATCTGAAAATCGGATGACAGATTGTCCATTTTTCTTTGCATGCAGTCGCATATCGAAAATGAAGAGTTTATTAAAGTTGTGAAAATTCTCATACGACAGAATAAAAAATCAGAAGTGATGTAATGTTTTGTAATGATAGCAATTTATAAATACCTCAATGGTGATCTCAGCATAGAAAAAAAGCTATTCAGTCGAAAGGATTGCATGAGGACTCAAGGGCATACAATGCGATTAGAAGAGAAGTGTTTTAACCTCAGGCAACGCAGGGGGTTCTTTATTGTTGGGGCTACAGGATTGTGGAATTCTCTACCACAAGAGGTGGTTTCTGCGGGTAGTATGGCTACTGATTACGGCCATACACACCTATGCAAGTTGAACTGGATGGACTATTGTCTTTATTCAACCTCAAATACCATGTAACTATGTAGTGTATTTGTATTGTATTTTCGAACGACAACTGTACTGATTAAATGAAAATCGTACGATCTGGTATCATATGAGAACATTTTTTCGTGCTTATCCGATCAGACAATATCAGATGAAATGTCGTGATCGGCTCTCGAAAGCTCTGTACTAATGATCAGATTATTATACAACTGCTTCTAAAGCAGGATTTTTTGCGTCCGATTTTGGGATCATGTACTGGCAATTAGAGACCCTTTACAGAGGAGTTTTGATGGTTTACAGTGTTTGGCTTTGGTTGGAAGAACCCATACTCTGCTTCAAATACATGGGTTTTCATGTCCCTGCTGGGATCTTTATCACTGAAATTTTTAATACAGCCAATCTCAATTAGAGTTTTCTGGAACCCAAGTTTTCGTTAAGAGGTGATTTGGGGTTCCTTGAGCTGTGACCTCCCATTTGAGGCTTCCTTCATTGTTCCAAGCCATTTTTCCCACTTACCACCGAAGCAAGAGGCATTTTCCCAATGATTGTCCCGATAAATATTAATACCAGGGGTTCCCTGAATCCTGAAAATTATTTTAAGGGCTCCTCTGGGGAAAAAAGGTTGAGAAAGACTGCTTTAAAGCTTTGCATGTTTTAACAGGATCCCAACAAATTTTTCTAATACAGATGGCAAAGTATGAATAATTATGAAAACAGAACAGTTCTCTTGCAGCTACACATGACTTTATAATGAAACTTAATTTTTAACAAAATGTATTTAGGACTGTAGTAATTGTATAAAATATAAAGTCAAGCTTTAGTAGATATCCTCTGGCCATATCTCATCACTGGCCAAAGGGCATGGAGAGGACAAAAAGAACTTCAACAATAAGCTTCTGGTTTGGGCTGAAAATGAAAAACTGTTAATAAACTCACGAAAAATTCAAATTCAAATAGGCCAGTCTACCCAAAACTAACATTATTTGAATGGCTGAAGCTCCTGAGTTCTACAGTCCCCTGGCCTATTTTACCTTCTGGTAAAGGCAAACAGATATAATAGTGATCATAAATTAGTCAAAACCAGTACAGCGCCAACAAGTATCAAACACAAATAGTGAGAAATGTCCAAATCAAAGTAGAGTCCCACAAATGATGATGATACACCCCAAAGAGGCAAAGAACCAAGAAGTCCAACACCAGGAGATGGGATCAAAGGAGGAGAAGAGGATCACCACGTGCATCAAAAAAGATGTCCGCTTACCGGAACTTGTTGACCACCGGTTAGGGAAGGTCAAAATAAGCGTATTCCCAAATGTTATTCCCAGGAATAGGCAAAACACCATATAACTGGATCAGCCTGAAATAAAGGAAAGCCACAGATACACCGGCTGGGTATACGACAGCATTGGGGGGGATGTCACAAGAGATGGGATAAGACAGCCATTCGAATGGTTCCTGATTGCAGGGAGGAAGCACAGCTGTGTTCCCTTTATTTCTGGCTGATCCAAGTATACTGTATGGTGCATTTAGTATCTAGTGGAGTTTGGAATTGCTACCTGGACACATCCAAGTGACCGCTATTTTGGAGTTTTGCCTATTCCTGGGAATAACATTTGGGAATACGCTTATTTTGACCTTCCCTAACCGGTGGTCAACAATTTCCGGTAAGCGGACATCTTTTTTGATGCACGTGGTGATCGTCTTCTCCTCCTTTGATCCCATCTCCTGGTGTTGGACTTATTGGTTCTTTGCCTCTTTGGGGTGTATCATCATCATTTGTGGGACTTTACTTTGATTTGGACATTTCTCACTATTTGTGTTTGATACCTGTTGGCGCTGTACTGGTTTTGACTAATTTATGATATCCGTTTATGTATGTACTGGCAGCCTTCTGTTTCATTTCAATTCATCTGCAATAGTCCATAGTGTGACCAAGCGTGGTTGGTTTTTATATATAGATATAATAGTGAACCACTTAGTTGTTGAGATAACTACAAGTTGTTGAGGTGAAAGAGCAACTGTGCACATAAAGTAGGTTGAGCTGTATCATGTTAGGTTCTGTGATATCCGATATAGCAAATGTAAAGTAAATGTACCTTCTTCATCCTGCTGTAAAATAAAAAGTTGTTTATCAGTTTAATAAAAAGATACATTTTTATCAGTTACATTTAAAACTAAAAAAGCAATAAGAATTGAGAAATCCCCACTCATAATGGCAGTGAAAGTTGGGTGTGGCTGTGAACTCCATGCTTTTCAAATTTGTAAGTTGAGATAGCGCCCTGCTCTAGCTAGCTTACATTTTGTTTTTGGCTCTGCTGCACTTAGTGGAGTTGTGATCTGTTTTCTAGGTCTGGCCAGGGGTCTCTAAGCTTGGTAGTTGTTTAATCCTGTAGGAGGGTAAGCTATTGAAGTTATGAGAATTTATCTGCTCTCAGTCAATCCATGGGAGGGGCAACCAGAAGGTGGCTGATGGGGAAGAAACATGTTTGGGAGGCTTTCTCAGAGCAGTCTTGTCCTGGGGCTGCTGCCCCAGGATGCAGTTTGTGTACTGGAGTAGCTGTTTTCACTTAAGCATGTGCTGGGCTGAGGGCCCAGAGGAGCTTTGACTAAAGAAGTCTGCTGGAGGGCAGCACCTAGGAACACTGGTCTGGAGAAGGATCCTTTTTCCTCCCTCACTGGAGAGTTTCACATGAAAGCTGTCATTGGACTGTGTGAGTTAAGACAAATAATTGGGATCCCAGGTGTGCATGTGCTTGAGGAAGTAAGTGTGAGGACTGGAGCTACTTTAACCACTTTACCACCGGAGGATTTTGCTGTCTTCCGTCCAGGCCACTTTTTGAGATTCGGCGCTGTGCAACTTCAACTGACAATTGCGCGGTCGTGCAACGCCGTACCCAAACGAAATTGACGTCCTTTTTTTCCCACAAACAGAGCTTTCTTTTGGTGGTATTTGATCACCTGTGCGATTTTTACTTTTTGTGCTATAAACAAAAAAAGAGCGTTTATTTTGAAAAAATAACAATATTTTTAACATTTTTTTATATGAAATTCCCCCCAAAAAAGATGTAAAAACCAATTTTTTAAAAAAATTTTGGCCAATTTGTTTTCTGCTACCTATGTTTGGTAAAAAAAATCACAATAAGCGTATTTTGATTGGTTTGCGCAAAAGTTATTGCGTTTACTAACAAAGGGAAAGATTTCTGTCATTTTTGGTGTTTTTTTTTTAACGCGTAATGGCGGCGATCTGCGATTTTTTTTGCGGGACTGCGACATTGCGGCGGACAGATCGGACCCTTGACTGACATTTTTGACACTTTTGGGGGTACCAGTGACATTACTGCAGTAATCAGTGCTATATATATGCACTGTTACTGTAAAAATGACACTGGCAGGGAAGGGGTTAATTTTATTGGAGAGGGAGGGGTTAATGTATGCCTGGTGCTTACTGACGTGTAGGGGGGGAGGTGACTGAGTGAGTCATGGACAGATCGGATGTCCAGCTATGCTGAACAGTCCGATCTGTCACTCCCTGTCACTATGGAGATCCGCCCGCTGTGTTTACACACAGCGGGCGGATCTCCAGACTCGATCCCCGACGATCGGGTAAGAGCAGCGGCGATCGCCGCTGCTCCTCCCCTGGCCCGACTCCCGCTGTGAATGAAAACAGCGGGAGCGAGCCTCCGGCGGAGCGCAAGCGCCGCCCAAAAGGGGGAGTGTCTGACGACGTAGTACTACGTCGTCAGACGATAACGAGCCACTTTTGCCGCAGTAATATTACTGTGAGCGGTCGTAAAGTGGTTAATAGAGTTCTATAGAGTTAACTCGCCATTCCCTACTACCTCCAGTCAAAGCTGTTTCAAAGGATTTTGTAGGACGTTTGTCCTTCTGTTGATTTATGCTACCATTTTGGAGTATCCTGAACCCTTCAATCCCCTCCTGTTCAAGTTTCTGCAAATGAATCCAAAAAAAGATATCCCCTGTATTGATAGTGTGCTTGGGACTGTGTCTTTGGAAGGCGGCCTCTGTACTAGCAATGGATAACCAGGCAAATTCTCAGCAGCCCTTTGGAACAGTTGGGGGGGGGTGGAGATTTTACGATCAGTCTCAAAGGGAAGGAGGGAAGATTAGCCATGCCAGCAACTATAGAACAAACTAATTAGTTTTAGGTAGACTTTTAAAAGAACATCCATTGACTACTATAGAGAAAAATTGGGACATCTGGCCTGACATGTATACAGTATATAATAGATACTGTATCCCATGGAATGATTACATTTACCCACTGATTATATATTTATCTGGGGTATATTTCCAAAATATTGTATGTATAGTGGATATAAAAATTCTTCACACCCCTGTTAAAATGTCAGATTTCTGTGATGTAAAAAACTAGACAAAGATAAACAATTTCAGAACTTTTTCCACCTTTAATGTGACATATAAACTGTACAACTTGAACAACAAACTGAAATCTTTTAGACGGAGGGAAGTAAAAATAAAAAAATAACATATCATGCTTGCATAAGTGTGCACGCCCTTAAACTAATACTTTGTTGAAGCACCTTTTAATTTTAATACAGCACTCAGTATTTTTGGGTATGAGGCACATCTTGACATGGCAATATTTTCCCACTCTTTTTTTGCAAAAACACTCCAAATCTGTCAGATTGCGAGGGCATCTCCTGTGCACAGCCCTCTTCAGATCACCCCACAGATTTTCAATTGGATTCAGATCTGGGCTCTGGCTGGGCCATTCCAAAACTAAAATCTTCTTCTGGTTAAGCCATTCCTTTGTTGATTTGGATGTATGCTTTGGGTCGTTGTCATGCTGAAAGATGAAGTTCCTCTTCATGTTCAGCTTTCTAACAGAAGCTTGAAGGGTTTCTGCCAATATTGACTGGTATTTGGAACTGTTCATAATTCCCCCAACCTTGACAAAGGCCCCAGTGCCAAACATATCTTTTGGAATTATGGGCAAAAAATTCAACCTTGGTTTCATCACTATAACACATTTTCCCACATGCTTTTGAGGGACTTCAGATGTGTTTTTGCAAAATTTAGAGGGGCTTGGATGTTTTTCTTCTTAAGAAAAGGCTTCTGTCTTGCCACTCTACCCCATAGCTCAGACATATGAAGAATACGAAAGATTTTTGTCACATGTACCACACAGCCAGTACTTGACAGATATTCCTGCAGCTCCTTAAATGTTGCTGTAGTCTTTGCGGACCATGGCTTTTGCTGTAGGATGCGACTCAGAAAAGACCTACTAGAACAGCTGAACTTTATTTGGGATTAATCAGAGGCACTTTAAATGATGGTGTGAACTGACTCCTAATTAACATGAGTTTGAATGTGACTGCTTAATTCTGAACACAGCCACATCCCCAGCTATAAGAGGGTGTGCACATTTATGCAACCACATTATTTTGGTTTTTTTATTTTAACTTTTCCCCCTAAAAGATTTCAGTTTGTTTTTCAATTGAATTGTACAGACTATAGGTCATATTAAAGGTGGAAAATCTTCTGAATCGATTTATCTTTGTCTCATTTTTTTGCATCACAAAAAAACTGACATTTTAAATACCTGTAATAATGTTGTGGCAGCATTTGGTGTTTAAACAGAAAGTGTGATGTTGACAGCGCTCACAGTGAACAATACAATGTATAAAATGTGTAAAGTGAAACACAGTGCTTGACAGTCCCAAGCATTTGGTGCTTGCATTGTGGGAGCCTCCTTATACCATTTAGTTAAAGCTGTACCGAAAGCATTCATATAGAATAAATAAATGTGTGGGTATGTAAAAAGCATAAATAAACCTAGAAAGTCATACTACAAAGTGCTGATGTCCACCTACCATAGGCAGCATTTCTCTGTTTATACGGCGTGTCTGTGAACCTACCTCATCCATAAACACACTTTCACAATCTACCGTATCTCCCTATTAAACAAGCACAAGTTTGGTTTACCAGTGTAAATAAATATCTTCTATACATTGTGTTATACTAAACACATTCTTGAGACTGCCAACATTAACCTTGTAGACCCTCTCTACTAAAAGATGTTGCTATTGAACATCCCAATTGAGTATTATACTTGATGTAAGCAACCTAAGCTTGGCGGTCTTGTCCTCCCTACACACTGGAGCCATTTAAAAATAGATTCTTTGATTCCTTCAGATTATCTGACTCTCCAACTACTAACAATAAGGCACCTTTCACACATAGGTCCATGTGTCTGTTTTCCATCCATCCATTGACGGATGCAAAATGGATGAAAAATGGATGAAAAACGGATCTAAAACTAATGTAAGTTGATGGATGAAAAACGGATGAAAAACATTCATCATACATTTTGACGTGACTGAACTGATGAACTGAGCGGACCGTATGTATGAAAGGGGCCTAATAATGTCTACAACTCATCTCCATGGCTTCCTAACACCTTTACACTTACTATGTCTGTAATTACATTTGTAAGTGCTTGTAAAGAAAATAAATTACATATTTCACAAAAAATAGAAAGCAGAGATTTGTGAACAATAGAAACCAAAATGATAAATTGCAGAATACATAGGTTTAACTATGTAGGTCAGATTTAAACTGAGTGTAGCTAGAAAAATAAATAAATAAAACTAACAAACATTCTCTATAGCTTTACTGAAGCCAATTTACTAATAATGAAGTGTGTCCCATGTCATGCAAGCAGCTGGACCCTGTAGAAATGTTCACTGCAGGATGCCCTGTCCTCTTCATGCTGCTGGCGCTGTCATAATTTTATTTTTTGTGCCCAAAAACAAAACACATATGTAATGCTTTGGTAAGAAGGGTAGTGATAAAATTATTGCCAATATCTGTAATGTAAACATTTCTCTGGTCCATAAGGGGTACAACAATACAGGAAGTATAGTGGTCACAAGAGCAGAAACGGTGACAAAATTAGTTGTTTAGTTATACCGCTGGTCTTTTTGTTGTTCAGTCATTTAGTCGTGTCCGACTCTTCGTGACCTCATGAACCATAGCGCGCCAGGTTTTTCTGTACTCCACTGCCTCCCGGAGCTTGCTTACCTTCATGTTCATGGTTTCAAGGATGCTATCTATCCATCTTGTTTTTTGTCGTCCTCTTCTCCTTTTTCCTTCCATGTTTCCCTTCTCTTCGCATTATGTGGCCAAAGTATTCGAGTTTCAGCTTCATGAACTGTCCTTCCAGTGAATATTCAGGGTTTATTTTCCTTAAGGATTGCCTGGTTAGATCTTGCCTTCCAAGGGACTTTCAAGAGTCTTCTCCAACACCATGGTTCAAAAGCATCAATTGTTAGGCGTTCCACCTTCCTTATGGTCCAACTTTCACAGCCATAGGTTACTACTGGATATACCATAGCTTTGATTATACGGCACTTTGTCGGTAGGGTGATGTCTGCTTTTTATAGTGTTGTCTAAGTTTGCCATTACTTTCCTCCCAAGAAGCAAGTGTCTCCTAATTTCATGGCTACAGTCACCATCTGGCCTTTAGTTTTCACTTAAAATAATATTCTTAGGTTGAATTCCATATGTTTCTAACAAGTTTACTTTAAATTGCAATAATATGACCTGAGATAAAATCAGTATATAGCAGGCAATAAATAAAAAGAATCAAATTTTATGCTAGGTAATAAAACTGTACAGCACTTCTATGTGGAATTGTACTACAGTGATGTATAATTATCAGAAATAATTATTCTAACAAAATTCAGCATAGCAGCACATCTGAGCTTTTCAAAAATTTTCCTGTAATTATACATCCTCGTGAATTACTGCTGTGAGATTCTCCCGTATAATTATTCCTGCATTGTCTGATTTATCTGTGAAGAGGTGAGCCATCATTTCAACACATAGACAAGATTTCAATGCACCTTTCAACAACTTTATTAGAACACTGACATTTCACTTGACACAAATCTGAAAATCCATTTTCTGTTTTACAGCTTCCTATCCGACAAGTATGATAAAGAACGGTAATATATCTAAAGTGAACCTTTCATAACAGGAATTAGGAAGCTACTATTGTGCTTTCTTTTTTCTTAGATGTTGCTTGGTCTATCATACTGATCCTGAGACTTTACTATTGCCTGCATAAGTCAGAGCAAGTGTGCAGATTAGGATTCAAAACTCACTGCCTTCATACAGTGTGTACATATCTTGATGTCAGTCACTCACTAAGCAGGAAGATATGCATGTCCTTCAAAGAGAAACCAGCAGTGGTTGCACCAACATTTCAATTCTAACTTTGTGCCTTACTAACAATTAGTCTAAAAATAAAGACCAACTCCAGCTCCCCAACCTCGATTTTTTTTTTAAAAAACCCTTTATTACATTGGGCTCACAAGAGCAGCTCAGCCCCTTCACGGGGAACATACCTTTCTGCTAAAGCAGTGAAGGACTGAATTGGGAAACATATTGCAGGCCTCCATATAGCCCCAAAGGCAAGGGGAAGGTGCATTTGACCTGTATTTAGGTATGGATCTATTATTTAGGGAGTGGGCACATCTTGCACAAAGGTGGAGCACTGTTCAAATTTGAAATATGATGTGCGGCACCGGAACTGTGGTGTCACATGTCCATCACATTTCAAGGACTGTTAACAATTGTACAGAGTGTTGTTTGGAGACACAAAGGCACTTTTTATTTGTTTTTTCTGTAATATTTGCACTGAATATTTAGTCATGTATGCATATTTTCTATGTATGGTTAATCTGCCATTCTCTACTGATATAATCTTATGCATGATTGACATATTTATTTATTGTTTGCGCATAACCTCAGCAGCGCATGTGTTGCTGCCATCAATTTCAAAATTACCTTGTTTTTTCTTAAAGTGGTACATTTTCTCAGTTTAAACATTTTATATGTTTTCTATTGTGAATAAAATATAGGTTTATGAGCTTTGAAGCTTATTATATTCTGTTTTTAGGTAGATTTTACACAGCGTCTCAACGTTTTTGGAATTGGGGTTGTACCTTTGTGGTCCAACTGACTCATAACAGCTATGCGGATCAGGAGTTCTGACTTAACTTTGGCTTTCAAATCTGCATTCTTGTTTCAGGTTGGTGACTCAGAAAGGAGGACAGTAATGGCAACCCTAAGTTTGTTTCTAACTACCAGTTTTCTGATGGGCCAAGAACATCATACTCCAAAAATGAGAATACTGCTGTTTTTTGGGAAGCCATTGAAGGGCAGGAGTCTCCATGAAATTACAAAGTCTAGCCGTAATTATTACATCTAACTTGAATGATATTTAACTCTTTCAAGAAGGTCTGGAACCTGTTTAAAACTACCGTGGACCAAAGCTAATGGTCCATCCATGCACCAATGTGTGAGAACTCATTAAAGTTCAATGAGGCGCTTGGTTTTGTTGCTTCTGATGTGAATATATAAGGCCTTTTTTCCATAGTGTGTGGGTTTCATACAGATGTGTATATACTTACTTCTATGTAATATATGTTAAGGAGAATGTTATAACCATAGTACAATATATTTTATATCTTATGGGGGGTAATTAAGATCTAAAATATCGACACAGGTTCACCTTTTTCTCATTTTTTGTGTAGCACTGTCCCCATAGGGCTTGCTGTATGATGACTTGTATGGCCTCCTCTGATTACCAGCACAAGGTCACCTAGGGTACAGTTCACACATTCATCCTTACTCTCAATGGCTCGTTGCTCAATAAACAGTTCAGGGGTGCTGGTTTTTAGTATTTTTTGTGGAACTTGGATGGGAGAAGGGAATAGTGGGATACTCCAACTGGAACTATGTACATTGGATAAGGACAACCTCACTTGGCTTTACCAGGTTGCTTGTGGAAGCAGTCACACTGTTTAAACCATACTGCCACATGTATGGAAAGGGTTAAGTCTCCTTGCTCTTTCTCTCTAGCAATAGACTTGGTGATCTACATTATCTTCAGAATACTCTCTAGCATCCCCTTTTTCTGACATCCGTCCACTGGCTCTTCTAGCTGCAGAGGTGGCCCCCTCAGGTCAGGCCCCTTGACACAGATCTGTACTCACTGTACTACAGAATCAGATCCTTCAGTGTCCCCCCACTCAGTCAGCTCCACAGGACCTCCAGGTTCAGTTCCTCTCTAGCTCTCTAGGCCCTCAGGTCGACTACCTGAGGCCTCATGACAACTCTACAGAGGAGGAGGCAGCCATCCCCTCCCTCTGGGACTCCACTATTCAGACGAAAGACCCAGAGCACATGTGCTCCTGGCTCTTATACAGTAAGGCAGCATGCACCCAGGGCTTTCCTCTGCAAAATCACCAGGGCTGCATTAAAAGCCTGTGCACTCATTCATCAGGTTTTCTCCCACTGCCCATTATGCCTCCGTATTGGACCTGTATGAAACACTCTGCAGACAGACTGAGTTCATTGCGCAGACTTCACTAGCAGATCCTGCTCTCTGGTAGGCAGAGAACAAATACAGATTTACCTACAATCCCTTTGGTAAGTAGACAGGATTCAAAACTTTACTCTCTCTTTCTAGCACCTACCTAGGGGGTGCTATATCCACCCCTGCCAAACTGAGCCATGTCCTCACTGGCTCTGGGCATCTGCCCCTACAAAAATACTTGTACAAAAATTTACAAGGAGTATCCCACAAACTTGGAAAGGGGGAAAAGGGAAATAACATATGTACAGAGCCATGAGGACTGGAGCTGCTGACTTTTTATAAACAGACACTCACCTGTCCCAAGATCTAATGCTGTCCCCACCCAGCCACTTTCTTCACTGGCCTTCGGTTCCCAGTGACGGCATGCTAACTGTGGGCCAGCTTTGACTGCTTGCAGCTTCACAGCTGGCTGCTCAACGTGCTGTCATTTCTGATTGCTTTCTGGAACCTGTGATGTGTCCAAGAAGGCTGCGGGGAAAGGAGGGAGGCCAAACTTCCGCTCTGATTGCCTCAGCGATCCGACTAGAAGTGAGGGAGCTCCCCACCCAAAAAAAAAAAAAATGGTATCATATGTGAAGGAGGGGGAGGAGGACTTCCTCTTTTGGGTAAAGTTCTGCTTTAAAAAGGTTAGTTGTTGTTTTATTTTAGCTCTAATTATACTTTTATGTTCCTTAGGGAAGGGGATCAGTTTACTTTACTCAATTAAAGCTCAGAATCTTCTGCAAGGTTCACTTATTAATCAATATTTTATACTATAATTACTTGCAAAACCATGCTCTAGGCTTTTGTATGGTACAATTTATAAATCACTGGCAGATTGTCAAAACGAAATCAGCCCTAATTACTTCTTCATGTCAGTTAATTTGTCTGTTTCCTGCCCTTCTTGCTGATCTATAGTCAGGAAACAGAAAGATGGCCTTATGACATCCAGCTACTGATATGTTACACTTTTTTCAAAGGTTCACACCTTGTTCAAGCAATTTGGTAATCATCCTTCATATGCTCCAGTAAACATGACCATATTTTCATATCATTTGCATGACAAATGACAGGGTTTTTTACCACTTATGGTAATTCTGTGTATTGTTGATGGAAGACTAAAATGCAAAAACACATTGCAGTGATTACAGATACTCTATGTGCCGCATTATCATGGTTGGTATTATCAGGTAAATGGAGACTTATTTGATAAATTTCATGCAAAATAAGCCGCTGAATCACATAATTTTCTACATATTCATCAGTTATAAGGAGTGAGCATTAGGCATTTGCATGCAAAGTAAAATGGAACAGCTGCAGTATCAGGCACACAGCGGAGACATCAATCTGGAAAAAAAGTTTTTAAGGGGGGGAGATGTCCTTTTGGAAAACTAGGCATATTTAAATAAGATGGATACAAGGGTTTGACTAACTCAAAATGAAAGAGGCTGTATAGATATTTTGTTTATGCAATATTTTACAGTGCAAAATTCTAACTTACTAATTTTGCAGAATTTATAAATATGTCAGCAATGAAAGAAAATCTAAGTTATAGCTTATATTGGTTTTGGATAAAGTAGGGCATTGTTAGGAACTCTGCTAGGCTTTTTTTTTTTTTTTTTTTTTTGCTGTGTGTGCTCTATTGGGAAAATTTCTCTTCTCTTCCTGTCCTTGAGAAAGGGAAATAACATATGTACAGGGCCATGGGGCATACCCCATATGTGACCAGTGGATACAATATATTAGGTGAAAAAATATATTTCTCTGCTGTACAATATTTGCACATAGGAAGGTACCGGGTGCATTTAAACCGATGCATCCCCCCCTCACCAAACAAAAATATGTTTGACATTTGAAGGCAAAACATCCTAACTTACTAAACTACAAATAGCAATTTTTCATATGTACAAATGTAGACATTGGACAGCCTTTCCAAGGCCAGAAGGTCCTCTGCAAGGCTGCAAAGGAAAGGGTAAGTGCATAGCAATTTAAACATCCTACATACTTACGGTGGGACTGCCCTCTCCATAGAGGCGACCTTCTCACGTACAAAATCTCTGAAGCTAGCATTCCCGTAGAGATCTCCAACACTGCTGGCCTCATAAGGGCATGCTTAACTCGTCACTCTGCTGTGCACCTGTAATAGACAAAAAGGGAACAATTCCTGCCAATCTAACTAACACATTATCACAGATTCCATCTGGGAACCATTTTTGACTAGCAATAGGCACAGTCCCTCTCAGATACCAGGGCACTGACTCTTTCCTATTTTAGTCAGACCCACAAGTTAGGATGAAGAAATGCGGAGTCCACCCAACTGGTATTCACAGAGTCCTTTCCTACTGTAACACCGAGGCGACACATCTTCCTGGTGGCAAGCTATTCTTGCTGGAGCCTGAGCAAAGCTTGCCTTACTTGTGAGTCTCTCTAAGAACTCTTCAAGGGATCCTTCACTCTGGCATCCTTCTCTCTTAAGAGGCAAGGAGCCGCTACCCTTTTCTCACAAGGTAGCATCTTGCACAAAGTTTCCTTCAGCATTACTCTGGCCCACTGGCCCAAAGGATCTTCGCAAAGAGTTCTATAAACAAAGTATCTTCGCAAATTGTCCTTTTTCTGTACTTAGTCATCCTGGCCCGTTGGCCCAAAGGATCTTCGCAAAGTGTCCTTTCTCACCACTGCTTTTTGCAATATAGTGGTCCAAGACCTTTAATAGGATGTCTCTGAACTAGGGGGTTTGCCCCCTCCAGGTAGCAACCCCTGGCTTTAACACGAGTAGGTCTTTGTGGCAAAAGTTCTTCTCTCAAATGAAGAAACTGTAGCAGTTTCGCTGATCCCCACCTTGTTTTGCAAGGATTGACGAGAAGGGGATTTGGGAACAGGGCCTCCAGCCCTAACAGCAACTTTAGTGTCAAAGGGACTCTTCAGGCACACTAGCCCCTTTGTAACTCTTTTCAGTAAATACATTACATTCTTCAGGCTAATTAGCCCCTTGGTAACTCAACTTTCCAACAGGAACAAGAACTCGGCACACATCAGTAGTAATGGTCAGGATGAAGTATGCGGACGATCTTGCCTTCAGGATTTCGAATACTAATTGTGCAGGCTTGGCCTTTTCCATCTGGGTGGTTAACCTCTACTCGGTCAATGTAGATGGACCGCCCCAGATTCCAATTTGCCTTGATTGACAGGAAGGTGTCCCACAACTGAGGCTTGGATTGGTTCCGATGCGGCTTAAAGACATATAGGAAGTCCAGTGGAAATTGTATGGAGGGGATAATGGCCTGATTTAATCCTTTGATATAATGGCACCTTCCCCTATAAGGTAAAAATTTAAAAAATAGGGTCCAGATCTGCAGAATAAGCAGACCTGGGAGAAGGGGATTTAAATGTGCCTCTCAAAAGTAATATAGAAGAAACAATATGTAAAAAACTAGCAACATTTATTAGATATATATATCATAAAAATTTACATCAAAGAAAGAAATTACATAAAATCTGTTACAGACACATATGTATGAACATAACGATCACTGAAATATAGTAATCCTAAAGGAGCATTGTATAAATGAGTACATTGCTGGAGCTACGCGTTTCGCTATGGATGCTTCATCAGGGTCCAGCAATTTTTTAGTTCACAATAGATTTGTGTAAAAATATCACATCTAAGGATAAATAATATAATAATTTAAGATACAAAAAATACAAGGCAATAAATATAGCAAAAAAGTGAATTATTGATCCTCAACATATTAATCAAAATCTCATAAATATATTTTACTCAAGAGCATATTCTCTTTATTAACATGTGTATTATATCTTAATATTCAAAAACAGCATAGATTTTTAATCAATTTTCAGTATAAATG
This sequence comes from Pelophylax lessonae, assembly GCF_965119305.1. Classification (NCBI taxonomy): domain Eukaryota; kingdom Metazoa; phylum Chordata; class Amphibia; order Anura; family Ranidae; genus Pelophylax; species Pelophylax lessonae. The sequence goes on from NC_138771.1 coordinate 447,685,233, forward strand.
TTCAATAAGGGAAAAAGAATTAAATAAAAAGAACAAAATAAATAACAGATAATATACGTGAAATGGGCTAGGGAGGAAAAGGAGGGGAAACAGGGGGGAGGGGAGAGGGATTGGGTGAGAGAGTGAATTATCACATTGTCCAAAGTGGGGGAGAGAGAGACGTACCCGACTCCATTCTAGAGTTGTTGAGATGCAGGAATCGCAGGGTGCTCGTATGGAGCAGAGTGTGGTTACTAGTGCCGCTCATCCTTCTGACGACCTGGCAAGCGCCAGCGGCCTAGTACACCCTGGACCTAGTACAACCAGCACTGCAGTATCACCTGGTGACGTGGCGAGTCCCCTAAGTGCAGTTGAAGCTGGTGCGGTGGCTAGCACAAGTAGTGGCCCGCAGCCACCGCGTATTCGTAGACAGGCCCGTAGAGCCCATAGTGCCCTCCCTGATGCGCTGGCATATCCCAATTGGCAACCCACTGATTCTACAGCGCCAGTACTTCCCCCATTCACTGCCCAACCTGGAATCCACGTGGAGACAGCTGGTTTTACGCCCCTGAACTTTTTTGAGCTGTTCTTCACGGAAGATCTTTACAGATCTATTGTGGATCAATCAAATTTATATGCACAACAATTCATCGCCGCCAACCCAAATTCGCCCCTTGCCAGACCATTCGGCTGGAATCCTATAACGGTTTCCGATTTTAAAATCTTTCTGGGCCTTTCCCTCCACATGGGCATAACTAAACAGAGTGAATTGCGGCTATATTGGTCCACTAGCCCAGTTCACCATATGCGCATGTACTCTGCCTCCATGTCCAGGGGGAGATAAGAGCAAATTCTGCGATTTATGCATTTCAGCGACAATGAAATCTGTCGTCCTCGGGGAGACCCTGCATAGGATCGGCTCCACAAAATTCGGCCCCTCATAGACCACTTCAATCAGCGGTTTGCAGCCTTGTTTACCCCCAAACAAGTTGTCTGCGTTGACGAGTCCCTGATTAAATTTACTGGCCATCTTGCTATCAAACAGTACCTCCCCAGCAAGCGTGCCAGATACGGGGTCAAACTGTATAAATTTTGTGACAGGGCCACAGGCTATATAGTTAGTTTCCGGGTCTATGAGGGAAAAGATAGCACTGTGGAGCCCCCGAACTGCCCAGACTACATAGGGAGCAGCGGTAAGATTGTTTGGGACTTGGTGTCACCCTTATCCGGAAAGGGGTACCATTTGTACACTATTTAGTCACCTGCTTGAATTACAAATTGGCGCATGTGGCACCGTGCACCGTGCCACCTAATTGCCGGGGCTTCCCCCAACGGCTTGTAAATTCCCGTCTTAGTCGGGGGGCGAGAGCCTGCTTGAAAACGGACAAATTGCTTGCGGTGAAGTGGAAGGATACACGGAATGTTTATGTTCTGTCCTCCCTTCACGCAGACACGACGATCCAAATCCCTACGGCAACTGACGTTATGGAGAAACCCCTCTGTGTCCACGAATATAACCTTAATATGGAAGAGGTGGACCTTAACGACCAGCTTTTGGCGCCGTATTTAGTTGCCCGTAAAGCCAGACGCTGGTACAAAAAAGTGTCTGTTTACCTTTTCCAATTGGCTATGCTGAACGCCTTTGTCCTATACAGGGCGTCAGGACAAACTGGATCCTTCTGGGAATTCCAGGAAGCGATCATCCTTGCCTCCCTGTACCCAGGAGGCATGCCTGCCCAACTTCCCCTTCCAGATGCAGTGAGCCGGCTGCATGAGAGACATTTTCCTTATGTCCTCCCGAGTACCCCTACCCAAATACGACCCCAAAGACGATGTCGTGTCTGTAGCAGGCGCGGATTTAGGCGTGACACCCGTTATTATTGTCCCAAATGTCCTGACCAACCTGGTCTATGCATCGGGGAATGTTTTGAGCGCTACCATACACTAGTGGAGTATTAGTGTAGGGTACAGCACGACACAGTGTAGGGCACACAAACACAGGGTCTCGAAAGATGTTGGATGTCCATCGACATTTTGAGAGACCCAAGCTGGAAGATCGCTGTCCCAAATCAAGACATCAAGAAACAGTTAGAAAGAAAAATAAAAGGATCCAAAAACTGTTGTTGTGTCAGTCATTTTATAATGTCCTTCTACTCTTCTTACTGTACTTTTTTTGTCCTTTGTTTGTTTTTTCATTCTTTTGTGACCTGTTTCTCTTGCAGGTACTCGTCGGCTACCATGACATTGATTTTATATATTCTGACACAAACAGTGTTTGCGCTCAGCATATATGGATACCTTTGCTGATAGCAGCTGTGGTGATTTTCTGATTTCAGCACTGCAGTTAAAATCCGATTTTGGTATATGTGGATAGTGTCGTGTATACCCATCATTAAATTCAGTGGGTGGCTGTTTGGGCAGTTAATGATGAGTAATACTACGCATTATTCCTGTGCTGATTTCTGATAGGTTCTCTTTTTTTCTGTTCAGCCCACAGGCTGCATGAAAAAAAAAAAAACCTATATGCCAAACAAGGACCAGCAATGTACTGGTACGTTGCTGGACTTTGCGTGGTTATACCAGGATGATGCCTGCATATTTAGGCATCATCTTGGTATAATTTTTTACAGCCAGCGGTCGGCTTACATGTAAAAGCAATCCTAGCTGGTAATTGGCAGCTAGACTGCTTTTACATGCAGTGGGAGGGGCCTCCCCCCCCCACCGCCGCCTTCCGCAGCCTTCCGTGGTTTTTCTCGGGCTCTCCTGTCCCACCGGTTAACCCGAGAGTGCAGCCGGTGGTTCAATTATCTAACCATAGAGCTAATTGGAGATTAGAATGGCTCCAATCATCTCTATGGCCTAAGATGCCGGAGGCTACGAGCATTTCATGACTTCTTTTTCGCCAGAAATAAACAGGGCCATTGGGAAATTGGGAAAGTATTTTATCACACCAATTTTGGTATGGTCAGATGCGTTAAGGTCAGAGGAGAGATCTAGAGTCTAAAAGACCCCAATTTTTTTTAAAAAGAGTACCTGTCACTACAGATTGCTATCATAGGGGATATTTAAATTCACTGTGATAACAATAAAAATGATTTAAAAAAAAAAAATTAAAGGAAAGGTGTCAAAATAACATAAAAAAGCAAAAAAAAAAAAATCGAGCCCCCCCTTTCCCCCCGTGCTTGCGCGCAATGGCACACGCAAGCGTTGGTCTAGTGTCATATGTAAACCGCAATTGCAGCATGCATGTGAGGTATTGCCGCGATTGCCAGATCGAGTGCAGTAATTCTTGCAGTAGACCTCCTCTGTAAGTCTAAAGTGGTAACCTGTAGAGACTTTTAAAGGTTTTTAAAAATGTACGTATGTTGTTGCCGCTGCGCAGGCGTGCGTAATATTTAAAGCATGTCATGTTAGGTGTCTATGAACTCGGCATAAGATCATCTTTTAAATTTTACCCAAAAAAATTGGAATTATATAGTGTATTTGGGCAATAAATTTAAAAAAAATGTATTTTTTTGCAAAAATTGCGTTTGGAAAATCTGTGCGCAAATACCGTGTGACAAAAAAATTTGCAACATCCCCCATTTTATTCTATAGGGCCTCTGCTTTAAAGAAATATATAATGTTTGGGGGTTCAAAGTAATTTTCTAGTAAAAAAAAATATTTTTTCATGTAAACAAAAAGGCACAGAAAAGGCTTGGTTTTCAAGTGGTTAGAAGAGTGGGTGATGTGTGGATAAGATTGAGCATAAAATGCCGGGACAGTTCAAACACCCCCCAAATGACCCCTTTTTGAAAAGTAGACACCCAAAGCTATTTGCTGAGAGGCATGGTGAGTCCATGGAATATTTTATATTTTGCTACAAGTGTCGGGAAAATTATTATTTCTTTTTTTTTTGTTGTTTTTTTACAGAAAGTTGTCACTAATTGCTCACACATGCCATGGGTATATGTGAAATGACACCCCAAAATACATTCTGCTGCTTCTCCTGAGTACAGGGATACCCCATGTGTGAGACTTTTTGGGAGCCTAGCTGTACGCGACCCTGAAAACCAATCCACATCTTCAGGTTTTCTAATGGCGTAAATTGCTGATTTTACCCCTGACTACCTGTCTCAGTTTTAGAGGCCCTGAAATTTCAAGATAGCACAAAACCCCCCCCAAATGACCCCATTTTGCAAAGTAGACTCTCCAAGCTATTGCCTGAGAAGCATGGTGAGTCCATGGAATAGTTTATATTTTGCCACAAGTTTTGGGAATTTCTTTTTTTACACAAAGTTGTCAGTAAATGATATAATGCTCACACATGCCATGGGTATATGTGAAATAACACCCCAAAATACATTCTGCTGCTTCTCCTGAGTACAGGGATACCCCATGTGTGGGACTTTTTGCCAGTCTAGCCGCGTACAGGACCCGGAAAACCAATCTGCACCTTCTGGCTTTCTAAGGGCGTAAATTGTTGATCTCACTTCTTACTACCTATCACACTTTTGAAGTCCATAAAAAGCCAAGATGGCACAAAACCCCCCCAAATGACCCCATTTTGCAAAGTAGACACTCCAATCTATTTGCTGAGAGGCATGGTGAGTATTTTGCAGCTCTCATTTTTTTGGGAAAATGAAGAAAAAACAGGGAAATGCATTTTTTTCCCTCTTTTTTTTCAATTTCCAAAACTTTGTGACAAAAAGTGAGATCTGCAAAACACTCAACATGCCTCTCTGCAAATAGCTTAAGGTGTCTACTTTCCGAAAAGGGGTCATTTGGGGGGGGGGGGGTTCTGATGTCTTAGCATTTCATGGCCCTTGAAACTGTGATAGGTAGTCAGGAGTGAAATCAACAATTTACGCCCTTGGAAAGCCTGAAAGTGGAGATTGGATTTCGGGGACCTGTACTCGGCTAGACTGCAAAAAAAGTCTCACACATGGGGTATTCCTGTACTCAGGAGAAGCGGCAGAATGCATTTTGGGGTGTCATTTCTTATATACCCATGGCATGTGTGAGCAATATATCATTTACTGACAGCTTTGTGTAAAAAAAAAAAAATATATATATATATATATATATATATATACAGTACATGTCTTCTGTGGGAGATATCCTTAGAGGACCCAGAAGTCCCGAGGTCATCTGCTCTAAAAAAGTGCCATCCTGTGTGATGGGATGGCCCTTCTTCGGAACAGTGCCACAATGGGCCCTCTGAGTATTAGGGGTAGGAGTCCCCAAAGTCTGGGACTCATGTACCATAGTCTGGGTATTTGGATTAGAGGTATTAGAGCATTGCTTAGGTGCCTTTGCAGTTTGAGAGGTTTGTAAATTATGATGCATCCCTGTAGGGGGATCTCTTTCATCATCCTTTCTCTTGAAGCCTATAGTTTAGGGTCTTATTTTATGGGTCCTATCTTAGCGTGCACTCCAAAAATTGGATGAGGTAGATGATGCTACAGAGGAGTCCGACCAGTTCCCATCTTCACGATTTTGTTGGGTCGGAGGTCTGGGTCTGTTTAATCTATTTTAATTTTTTTCCCATCTGTAGGCTCTCCCTGACCGGAAAGCCATAAGATATCTACTCATTTTTTTATCTTTTCTTTTAATAATCTCACCACTATATTTTTTGACAGCATTTTTAATTCCTAAATTTTTTTCCTTAAAGATGGGTTTGTTGGGAGGAAATAGCGAAGACATTGCTGGAAGTGACAGCAGAGGAGGGAGCTCCGGAGGGCTTTTTAACCTGATCCTGATAAGGTGAGGCAGACCGCCATCCCCCCATCCTATAAACTACGTTAAGGTGGAGAAGAAAGGAGTATAACACCTATCTAGATTTAAGTGGCGCACGACCTGAAATCTTGAGGTGAGCATTTGACACACCCATAGGGGAGAAGCACTAAGAAGCACCCCATAGAGTATACGGTGTAAAGGTGGAGGTATAAGAGTGTGACACCAGGAAAAGGAAGAATACCCCCTTTGTATCACCCATTTGCTTTTGGGACACTTGAGCACTTTATAAAGACTGAAGCACCTTATTTTTATATATATCTTTTATATTGTTTAATACACAGTATTATGTACTTGTTGATGTTTTGAGCACTGAACACTTTACTGTCACTGTTCTTACGTATATAAATTTAAATATTTAGGATTAATACAGATAACACTATAAGCACCTTTATTTAATGTATATGCACCTTTGCACTTTATATTTATAGATCTATTTTCAGGAAATGTGGAGCTTTTAGATTTATTGATTCATTGGAGATCTATTACTAATATATATCATTTTAAAGGAGACACTACACAAGATTTACTTAGCACTACCACAGTATATATTTATTTATTTATTTAATATTGACTTATACCCACAATGAATATAATACACTTAATTATTTAATTTATGTGGAAATTTTCTCTGAAGCGCGGTACTCCCCCCCCCCCCCCCCCAGTCATATCAAAGATAATGCTTTATTAAAAAGAAGCTGATACACTCACATGACATGGAGCAGCGTCAGTGCATGTATAACCTTCCGGTTTCTAACCAAAAAGATGGCCGCTGCGTCCCAAGCACGATGACGTCACACGTCCCGGTCCCACCTGACGCCGCGTTTCGTCAAATGATGACATCATCAGGGGCATGGTTTGCAGACGCATCCCACTCCTTTTATACAGAGCAGGACGAGCAGAATTAGACTGAGGGGCGGAAAATCCGGCGGACGCAACCTAATATTATAATCATTTTTTTATTCAATTTTTAAACTTTATTTTCTTTTTTAACATTTTTCTTTATTTTTCTTTTTTTACAATTTTTTTAACCTACATTTAGTGTCACCATGGGGACACTGTAGTACTCTGCGAGGGGGATGATCAGGGATTTTTTTTTTTTTTTTACACTGTTGACAAATAAAGTGTCACTAAACTCACATCATAAAAAAAAAAAACTATCAATAAATGCTGTATTACTCACTAACTCAGTCACGGGGTATTCATTTTCTGTTATTTGCAATAAACCTGGTTGATCCTGCTGGTTGATTCACCTTCTGTTCATGTCCCCAATGCAGTTAGGGGTTTTGCAGTGGAGTGTTGGCAGCTAAATTACATGCAAAGTTTCCAGTGTATTTTCTACCCCTGATAATTACCTCCCTATCACACCTGAGCAGACTATAGAGTAACACATGTGGGCGTATACACAGTGGAAAATAACAGCCCACTCCCTCCCACCTCCTCCATGCCTACTAACCAGTTAAACACAATGAGGGTGGGAAATTACACCTTGATTAATGGAGAGTTCTCCTTCCTGGTCTTCTAAGACACAAGTTGGAGGGATGTGACACAGTCTGTGACTGTCAGAAGTCCACCACACCATATTTGATTTCAAATATACAGTATATTTGTATGGTTATTTAAAGCAGTTTTATTGATATTTTTTATTTTATTCATCCCACAGGCTGTTTTTGTTTTATTTGGGAAAGATCTGGGTCATGTAATAGTTGCATATTGATTAGGAATAAGGTACCTAAATGTTTTTTTTTTTGTTAACCACTTGCCGACCAGGTCATAACAGAATGACGGCTGCAGCACGGTTGGCTAGTTCTGGGAGGGCATACAGCGACGTCCTACGTGAATCGTACTTCCCAGACCCGGTGCATCACGGATCATGGTAAAGGGCCATTGACAGCGGCCCTCTACTACGTGATCACTCCGTCCAATGATGGAGCCATCAATTGTCAACAAACCGGCGCATGTCTGGTTCAGTTCTCTCCTCTCCTTGAACGCTGTAAATAGTGATAATACAGCATGCAAGGAAAGGAGAGAGACCACAGCACTGCTTACCACTGCCTGATCTGTGCCTCAATTATGCCTCAATCATGCCTCAATTGTGCCTCAATTATGCCCATCTGTGCCTCATGCGTGTCTCAGTCATGCCAATCTGTGCCATTCGTGCCTCAATCATGACTATCCATGCCTCAATCATGGCCATCGGTGCCTCAATCATGCCTCATTAATACCTCTGTCATGATCAAGGGTCAGGCTAAAAGACCAGTAGCTATAGCAGTGGCAGCTCACACAGGAGCCAGCAGGATAGGAACACAGGCAGGTCACTCTGACAGATGACGCAGGTTCACCTGAGGTGCGGAATCAAAGTACTAACCGGTGTTCACCAGCACTCCTGATGGTGGAGATGGATTTTGCTGTGTGTTAGTGCCAGATCGCTGTCCTCAGGATCGCCCCACAAGGAGGTGAGCAAGCCAGGGTTTGGTAGCAGATATAGCAGGTAGGAACCGAGCAGAAGCGTAGTCAAGGAGTAGCCAAAGGTCGGTAATGAGTAGTTGCAGGTTGGGATTAAGCAGAAGAGTAGTCGAGGAACAAATGTCGATAACGAATGGTAGCGGAGATACGAACGGCAGTAGGAGAGACAAGCGAGATATTGGCTGGCAAAGGCACAATATTCTGGAAAACAGGAGGTGCAGAGGCATGGCTTAAATCAGGAAGTTCATGGGAGGAGCAAAGGGTTCAAGGTTCAAGGCAATTAAGATTCACAGCAGGATCATTCAAGGATTTTTCCAGGGAGCTGTCCAGCATTCCAGGTGGCTCAGTAAGCAGAGTCATTGCCAGACACAGTGGTGGTCCCAGGTTTAAGTCCTGGTCCTGACAGCCTTAATCATGCCTATCTGGGTCTCATCCGTGCCTCAATCATGCCCATCGGTGCCTCATTAATGCCTTATTCATGCCTCAATCATACTAATCCGTGCCTCAATCATGTCCATCTGTGTTTCCATCATACCCAACGGTGCCTCAATAATGCCAATCTGTGCCTCATTGATGCCAATCTGTGCCTCATCTATGCCCATCTGTGCCTAATTCATGCCCATTTGTGTCACATCCATGTCTTATCTGTGCCCACCCATGCCACATCAGTGCTCATCTGTGCCACATCAGTGTACATCCGTGCCACATCAGTTCTCATCCATGCCACATCAGTTCTCATCCATGCCACATCAGTGCTCATCCATGCCACATCTCTGCTCATCCATGCCACATAAGTGCTCATCCATGCCACATCAGTATTCATCCGTGCCACTACGGTGCCTATCAGTGCCCTACAGTGCCTCACAAAAGTGTAATGGGTAGTCAGGAAATTAGATTTGTAATTTTATGTCCCTAGATCACCTCCCTAGATCACCTAACAGTGATCCCTGAATATAAATAAATAAATAGTAGTGCAAGAGCAATATCAAATTGTCTAAAATACGCCTGAAGGTGGAGATCATTAATGAATAGTGCATAAAATACAGCATAAAAACAGTATAAAAATCACTAAAAGAAGAGTCCCACAGTCCTTTTCAGGCAAAAGTGCATATGACATAAATATATGTGTAGTCCAATAGATAGCCGATGAATCGTGCAGTCTATAAGGATCACCTAGTGCTGGGGATAATGGAAGGAATGGCAACTCACCAGATCCCAATGCTCATCTATTCTCATAAATGAGCAAAGATCGCTTTTAATACACTGGACCAGCAGGATACCATGAAACATGTATGGACCAATTAAATCTGACTCGCTGTCCAATCCACAATAGATAATCCACTCAATCACCCGAGCATGTAGGGATAAAAAATAGCCTCCACTAGCGCAATACGTCTAACATGGACTTTATTCATAAACAAATACAGTACAGTTGCACTCACTTTTGGTAGAATTCAAAAGGCAGGCGATGAGGTAAGCGACCAATCCTACTGAAACTGGCTCCACGCCAGACCAGATAGCTCCGGAAGTCTTCCTCCGCCTCACTCGTAAGCCGGGTGCCTCGTCTAGCCACGCCCGACGCATTTCATCACTTCCGACTTCAACTGGGGGCGTGGCCAGGACGACGCACAAGACCCATTTATACTCCGCTTATGCGGCATCTCAACCAATCAATCATCCTGCAGGCTAACCGGAAGGACACCATGCATTGTAAAACCAAGTAAACCATCGGATAGTAAACCCTTAATCCCTCCCAGCCGGGAATGTCCCCCACTAGTCATTCTTAGACACCGGAGGTGCCCCATAAGAATGGAAGGAATAAAACACTGGGCAACTATCAAAATAGTGAAAAAGTGAACATACAATGCTGTTATTTGACCGGATACCCTACCGGACACACAAATAACATGAGCATTCCCCGATGACATTGGTGCAAATGCCAAACATTAAGTCACAAAAATCATAATAATCTAAAATCTTATGAGTCAAAGCAAGATGGTATACACTTGTTGTGTGAAACACACGCGCTTAAAACACTATTAAAATCACAATATGACCATCAAATAAAAATAGACATCATAAATGATTTTTTTTTTATTTTCGAACTGGAATATACCTAGAGGCCAATTCATGCGTGTCAGGCGCAATTGCACATCCACTGAAGACTATGTTGATCAAGTTGGTACTCTGAAGGAGAGATTTTTGGCGAAAGGCTATAAGGAGGCCAGTTTAAATAGAGAGATTAATAAAATCTTGGAGGCCCCCAGACCTTTAGGCCCAAAAGTAAAATCTGTGGCTAACGACAATGATTCCAAACAATGGAGCTTTCTATCTGACTTTTCAAATGACTACAGGAAAGTGGAAAGCATTTTTAAGCAGCACTGGCCCATTCTCCTCATGGACAGGACCTTGGGTCCAGTCCTGCCAGATAAACCAACCTTTATTTATAGACGAGCCCCAAATTTTGGTGACCGTATAGTCAAGAAAGTTTTGGACCCACCCAATATTTCCTTTTGCCCTGAGTTAAAAGGGTCTTTCACATGTGGAAGGTGTAGAGCGTGTTAGTTTGCATCAACCAATTTTCGAAGACGTGACACCTTTTCTGTTCCGGCCATCAACAAATCATTTAAGATTAAACATCTGATCACGTGCGATACAACTCACGTAGTTTATGCACTTATGTGCCCATGTAATTTGGTCTACATAGGTCGCACTAAATGTACTCTCAAGATAAGAGTTGGCGAACATATTACCAACATACTTAAGGGTAAACAAGAGCACAATGTATCAGCCCATTTTCGCCAACATCACCAGCGAGACTCAAGGGGTCTTCATTTCTGGGGGGTTGAACAGGTTACCCCACCGTGGCGGGGGGCTAATTGGGTCAGGGAACTCTCTAAGTATGAGACCAAGTCGATTTTCCTGACCCAATCCCTCGCTCCGGTGGGGCTCAATATAGAGCTTGAAATTAATTGCTTTATCAGTGACTCCTAGACCACCTTATCTGTCATTGGTTCTCTCTACCAGATCAGATTATCTTTTAATCTTTTTATGTCTTTTATCTTTTAAAAATTATTTAAAAATCATTTATGATGTCTATTTTTATTTGATGGTCATATTGTGATTTTAATAGTGTTTTAAGCACGTGTGTTTCACACAACAAGTGTATACCATATTGCTTTGACTCATAAGATTTTAGATTATTATGATTTTTGTGACATAATGTTTGGCATTTGCACAGATGTCATTGGGGAATGCTCATGTTATTTGTGTGTCCGGTAGGTTATCCGGTCAAATAACAGCATTGTATGTTCACTTTTTCACTATTTTGATAGTTGCCCAGTGTTTTATTCCTTCCATTCTTATGGGGCACTTCCGGTGTCTAAGAATGACTAGTGGAGGACATTCCCGGCTGGGAGGGATTAAGGGTTTACTATCCGATGGTTTACTTCCGCTTTTACAATGCATGGTGTCCGTCCGGTTAGCCTGCAGGATGATTGATTGGTTGAGATGCCGCATAAGCGAAGTATAAATGGGTCGTGTGTGTCGTCCTGGCCATGCCCCCAGTTGAAGTCGGAAGTGACGAAACGCATCGGGGCGTGGCTAGACGAGGCACCCGGCTTACGAGTGAGGCGGAGGAAGACTTCCGGAGCTATCTGGTCTGGCGTGGAGCCAGTTTCAGTAGGATTGGTCGCTTACCTCATCGCCTGCCTTTTTTATATGCCTATTTGAATTCTACCAAAAGTGAGTGCAATTGTACTGTATTTGTTTATGAATAAAGTCCATGTTAGACGTATTGCGCTAGTGGAGGCTATTTTTTATCCCTACATGCTCGGGTGATTGAGTGGATTATCTATTGTGGATTGGACAGCGAGTCAGATTTAATTGGTCCATACATGTTTCATGGTATCCTGCTGGTCCAGTGTATTAAAAGCGATCTTTGCTCATTTATGAGATAGATGAGCATTGGGATCTGGTGTGTTGCCATTCCTACCATTATCCCCGTCACTTGGTGGTGGAACATAGGTGATCCTTATAGACTGCATGATTCATCGGCTATCTATTGGACTACACATATATTTATGTTATATGCACTTTTGCCTGAAAAGGACTGTGGGACTCTTCTTTTAGTGATTTTTAGTGTTTTTATACTGTTTTTATGCTGTATTTTATGCACTATTTATTAATGATCTCCACCTTCAGGCGTATTTTAGACAATTTGATATTGCTCTTGCGCTACTATTTATTTATTTATTTATATATTGTCATCAAATATCTTCGTTATTTGTTTAAGTAGCAGCATTTAATCTTATCCAGCTAGCAGCTGGTGCTTCCTGAAGCGCAGAGATATCTCTACATTTGTTGTGCGGTGCTGAGATTTATTGCTTCACTGATCCCTGAATGTTTTGCCTCTGTATTTGGCTAGGCTGTGTAAAAGTCTCACACATGTGGTATTGTGGAGGATTAGCAGAATGTATTTGGGCTGTAATTTTTGCTATGTACATGCTATGTGTTAGAAATATGTTATAAATGGACAACTTTGTGTAAAATAAAATGTGTTTTCATTTTCTTTCCACATTTTCCAAAAACCTGTGGGAAAAAATGCCATGTTGAAAAGACTCATTATGCCTCCTAGATTATGTGTTGGGGTGTTTGCTTTCCAAAATGGGGTCATTTTGTGGGTGTTTCCATTGTCCAGGGCCTTCAAAAGTGTGATAGGTTGTCAGGAAATTGTATGTGTATTTTATGCTCCTAGAACACCTGACAGTGCTCCCTACATGTTGGGCCTCTGTATTAGGCCATGCTGTGTAAAAGTCTCACACGTGGTATCACCATACTCAGGAGGAGTAGCAGAATGTATTTTGAGGTGTAGTTGCAAGTATGCCTATACAGCTTGGTAATATGACAATTTTGTAAAAAAAAAATTCAATTTTGCAAAGAATTGTGGGAAAAAAATACAACTTCAAAAAACTCCCCATGCCTTTTACTAAATACCTTGGAATGTCTACTTTCCAAAAAGGAGTAATTTGGGGGGTATTTGTACTTTCCTGGCTTGTTAATGTCTCAAGAATTGAGATAGCCGGCAGTACATCAGGTGTGATCAACTTTCAATGATTGGCACTATAGCTTGTAGACTCAATAACCTTCACAAAGACCAAATAATATATACTTATTTGGGTTATTTTTTACCAAAGATATGTAGCAGTATAACTTTTGGCCAAAATTTTAGAAGAAAAAATTACTAAATTTGCAAAATCTTAAAACCGAAACGAAGAAAATGCATTTCTTTAGAAATTTTTTTTTCTTTTTTTCCTTTATAGCGCAAAAAATAAATAAAAACAGTGATGATCAAATGCCACCAAACGAAAGCTCTATTTGTGTGAAAAAAGGACAAAAAATTCATATGGGTACAGTGCTGCATGCCTGAGTAATTGTCATTCAAAATGTGAGAGCACTGAAGGCTGAAAATTGGTCTGGTTAGGAAGGGGTTTAAAAGTGCCTAGTGGGTAAGTGGTTAAATACTGTACATACAGTGCCATCATCTAATTACAGAATTAGAAGGGACAATGTGAAATAAACAGTGTGTGTCTAGTATCATTTTAACTGTCATAAACGGTTTTCCAATCATAACAGCTTGTTTTCTGTTGACATGCTGTGATTGGCTACAGCTATTTACATTACAGGGTGTCAGGTTCCATGTAATAACTCTGGGCCAATCACAACTTCACAACACTTATCAAGCAGTTATGAATGGAAACCATTCATGACTATTTGGTCACAGCAATCACACAATTACAATGTAAACAATCATAGCGATCATATCAACTGGGTACTGAGCGCCGTGATCTGCTGTGTCCACCAGACACAGTGGTCACAGGATTGCGCTGCTGTGTGCCCCAGGGAGGCCAGTATGTACCAGTATTTTGCCGGCCTGGCTGTGTTGTCCATTAGCAGTATATATACTGTTAGTGGGTGGGCAGCAAGTGGTTAGGTTATGCTATTTGAATGGGGATATGTAACAAATATAGAGCACGTATTATCCTATTTTCCCTACAAAATTGGAAATACCCCTTAAAGAGGAAGTAAACCTTCTTCTGCAACTTTTACCTATAGGTAAGCCTATGATAAGGCTTACCAATAGGTACTGTAAATATCTCCTAAACATGTACCGTTTAGGAGATATTTACCTTACATGCGTTCTGAAGGAACGGACGCTAGTGCCGTTCCTTCAGAGCCCCGTGCCATGACCGTCGGCTCCCGCGTGCGTGCGCGGGAGTGACGTCACCACGGCTCAGGCCAATCAGATGGCCGGATGCCGCGATCCCGGAAGACGGGCGACTGAACATGTCGCCCTTCATACAGGTAAGTGGGCGGCACGACGGGGGCTCGTTCTAAGGTAAGTATTTCATAATGAGCTAGTATGCGATGCTAGCTCATTATGTGTTTGTCTTTCAGGTTGAAAAAAAATAAATAAAAATGATGGGTTTACAACCTCTTTAAGAAATTTGACTCCTGTATTTGTTTAACCACTTTACCCCCGCCCACCGTGCATATACTGTGGAACTCAGTCGTTGCTGGGCAAACCGACATATCCCTACGTCGCTCGCTCAGCTGCCTGTGGGGGGTGAGAGTGCGCCACCGCCGGCGCGCTCCCGCCCCCGCTCATTCCCTGGGGAGCTAGCGCGTGTGACCGGCGGCTCTGATGGGCGCCGGTCACTCACGATCTCCCGCAACAGAGGGAGAAAGACAGACGGTTGATGTAAACACAGCCGTCTGTCATTCTCCATTAGATTATCACAGAGGCTATATAGGATTGCATGTCTCTGTGATGATCTAACAAGCCATGCCCCCCTGACAGTTAGAATCACGCCCCTAGGGTCACATTTAACCCCTTGATCACCAACAAAGTTAACCCCTTCCCTGCCAGTGCCATTTTGACAGTAACAGTGCATATTTATAGCTCTGATTACTGTAGTAATGTCACTGGTACCCCCAAAAGTGTCAAAAATATCAGTTAGGGGTCCGATCTGTCTGCCGCAATGTCGCAGTCCCGCCAAAAAAAAAAAAACGCAGATCGCCGCCATTACTAGTTAAAATAAAAACAATAAAAATGACAGAAATCTTTCCCGTAGTTAGTAGACGCAATAACTTTTGCGCAAACCAATCAAAATATGCTTATTGCGATTTTTGTTTACCAAAAATATGTAGCAAAAAACAAATTGGCCGAAAATGTTAAAAAAATTTGATTTTTTTCATTTTTTTTTGAGAATTTCATATAAAAAATGTGAAAATATTGTTATTTTTTCAAAATGGTCGCTCTTTTTTTGTTTATAGAGCAAAAAATAAAAATCGCACCGGTGATCAAATACCACCAAAAGAAAGCTCTATTTCTGGGAAAAAAAGGACATCAATTTTGTTTTTTAGGTACAGCGTCACACAACCGCACAATTGTCTGTTAAAGTCATGCAGTGCCGAATCGCAAAATAGGGCCTGGTCTTTGAGCAGCCAAATCTTCCGGGGCTAAAGTGGTTATATGGTAACTCCACTTTTGTGGGGGAAAAAATCAGCAAAAAAAGAAAAAATAATATAGCGTATACAATTGCGACACAAATCATATTGTGATTGAATGTTATTAAAAATTACATTTCCTTTTCAATCTGCAGCTGTTGTAATTTTCTGAAAATGCAATGCAATATGGCTACCTGGAGCTGTCCTGTACACAGAATGTGTAGTGACCACACCCCAGGAACATCATTTCCTGCTTGTGTGATTGGCTCACCAATTTTCTCAGAAGTCTGCCTAAGATTTCTGGCATCCCCTGCAATAAAAATGTAATTTTTAGTGAGATACTCCCATTAGGAATAAGTCTAAAGGGATGCAGGCCCAGCAGATTTCCTCATTAGAGCCCTGCGGCTGCCACAGCTGACAGATAATTATAAAACCACTCCCATTAGACCCACTCAGCACAGAGGCACAAACAATGATTTCTTCAGAATAATAAAACGTAGGAATCTGCAACAAAGTTTGTTAAAATCCCTGTAATGTACAGAGATCACCCTGAGGGGAATGTTTTTTTCTCAACAAAAGTGGAGTTACGCTTTAAGTCTGTAATGTCAGGGGACCCAAAGTGAAAGAACATTTTATCATGGACAAACTTTCCTCTTTTCTCTTCCTCAAAGCTTGCAAGAATTGGCAGCTGGTACAATGAAATGCTTATTATACTTTGTTAAGGAAAAGTTGTAATCAGCAGAACACTGATTATCTGTAATTGGTCAGCTGTTGAACATTCACATTGTATGTGCATTATGTATCCACTTTAAAGTGTAAGTGATAAGCAGATGTTCATCAAAAATTCTACAGAACTTCCAAATTATTTTGTAATTGAAATTTCACCTGTGTCAAAGCTTCCTTGTTTCCGCCTCAGGAAGAATGTCTGGTATTATTATTATTTTTTTTTTTTTTTTTTTTTTTACTACCGTATGCTGCAAATTGTTAAGGGGCAATTTTATTTATTCACTTCCTTGACATAAAAGAATATGAACATTTTGTTATTTAAATAGTAAGTCCATGCATATTTAACATAGCTCAGTGAGCTTACAAGCCAATTTTTTTTGTTTTTGTTTTGGATAGAGTAAACAAGGATTAGAACCTCTGTTGGATTTTCTGTTCCAATATGTTTATTGAAAGGTTTTTCGGCCCCCCAAAAAAAAAAAAAAAGACACCAGTTGTAGGCAAAAAAATTACATTGAAAGAGTACACAATGCAGGTGGAATATATCAAAACATCAATAACAGAAATAAAGAAATCCGAATGGTATACCACCAGTATACCACCATACCTCTTTGGGGTTTTCATAGGTTTCTATGGCTTCACTGAGGAGATGTTCCACACTTCTTGGTGTAACTAGAACTGGAAGCCAAGAAATATTTCTCCAGTGGGCAAACAGATAGCAATTAAAGCATAGATAGGTTTTAACCCTTTTCTACTCAATCCAAATTAGAAAAAGATAAATGTTTATGCTGGACTTACACTTTAATATACAACTATTGTAAAGAAATATAGTATTCCGATAACAGGATGCAGTTAATACTGCAGTAATGTAATGATGGCATTTAGTATAGCTATAACTTTTTTATTTCACATGCCTTTATTTATTCTTCATTTACCTGCTAAGCAAGCTACCACTCTCTTAGGAACACAGATACATTTTAAAGAAGAACACCGGAGGCTGTGCCTGCTTTTGTGCCTCTGTGTGGAGGCAGCCTTCTTAGTAGAGGTGGGGCTTTGCTTCCTCATGTCAAAGCCTTCAGCAAGGAGAACAGCGAGCAGGAGCAGTAATGACATATCTAACTCTGAGGCTGCAGATATACAGCCATAAGGCTGTAGGCACAGAAGTATCTAGGCGTCCTCACATACCAGGAATTACATCACTATTTTGCAGGAGAAATTCTGGACATAAAATATATATTTTGTAAGGCACAGCTTAGGCACAGTTAACATTTAAAGACGTCTTATAATAACATGTTTCCACTTTTTTTTTAGTTCTGGTCCCCTTTATTGTAATGTGAATTATAAACAGAGCTTATAGATGGGCTGAACAGTTCACACCAGAACATCTCGAACAGGGGAAAAGTTCTAGCGAACATGCAAACTCTATTAAAGTCTATGGGACATGAACATGAAAAATCAAAAGTCCTCACTTTAAAGGATTATATGCAAGTTGTTGCCATAAAAAAGTATGGGGACCCAGGTACTGTCCTGGGGGACATGTATCAGTGCAAAAGGAGCAGTGATTTTAATAATGCTTAAAGTGAAAAAATAAAAATGAAAAATTCCTTTAAATATTGTGCCTGTAAAGTGGCGCAACTGTACGATGTATGTAGCCTGTTGCAGCAATACTGACATTTCTAAAGGAAAAATTATAACTTAAACTTGCTCGCGGCTGTAATGTATTGTCAGCTCCCAGCAATACAGATAAAAAAACATGAAAAAAATGGAGTAATTTCCCCACGCTCAGATAAGGGTCTGGTATGGATTTTGGGGGGGACCCCACGCCGTTTTTTTTCTTTCATTTTTGGCATGGTGTTCCCCTTAAAATCCATACCAGACCCAAAGGGCCTAGAATGGTTTTTATTTTTTGGGGGGGGGGGGTTCTATTTTGTTGTGGAGTTCCCCTTTAAATCTATACCAGACCCAATGGGCCTTTTTTTGGGGATTTTTGGGGGGGCCTAATGCCGTTTGTTTTTTTTTTTAAATACAAGGCACTTTCACCCCCTTCCTGCCAGTGGTGTATTTAGATTTTGTGCTGCCCTAGGCCTGACTAAGCATGTGCACCCCCTAATTTAAATATGACCCACTGGGGGGGTTGGCGTTGCCCAACCCCTGGATGTACTACTTGGCTGCCCAGCTTCAGCATTTCATTGGTCTCATGGCCTCTGACTGGGGGGGGGGGGGGGAAGGGTGGCTGCCCGCCTCCTCTTGATAGGCTCTGGTGTGACCTCCATACCGGAGGGCCTGGAGCCTCAATTGTTCAATAAATCCAACAAGCAAATGCCCACTTATGCCCTACTTCAAAAAGTGTGGAACAAGGTCAAGCAGCTTCAGCAAGTACAGGGCTTCACAATATACAGCCCTATTTGGGATAATAAGACTTATTCCGAGTTAGTTAAGATACAACAGGGGGCTAGGTGGCGTGCTCTGGGTGTGCACCATCTACACCAAATTTTCCGAGAGGGGACTCTCCGGTCCTTCTCGGATCTCCAAAGCCAATTCCATTTGCCCTCACACATGCTATATTACTACCTGCAGTTAGCACACATTGTGAGGGCCCAGGGCGAGTCAGCACAATGGGAACTCTCCCCCACACCGATATTTCATGTTATACAGAACACCACTACCACAAAGGGGTTTATTTCTAGGGTTACCATATGCTATTGTCAAAGTATCTTAAGGTACATCCATCAAAGGCTATGTCCAAATGGGAGGAAGATATTGGCACCTTGACGGGGGACCAGTGGGAAGAGGCATTTCCGGTGGTTAACACGTGTACCCTTAATACATCCCAAAAGGCGTCCCAGCTGTAAATATCACTGCAAGTCCATTACACTCCGGTTCAGCTCCATCGGATGGGCGGGCTTGCCGACCCACTCTGTGCCAAATGCAGGCGTGCCCGGGGGGAACTTATACATCTTCTATGGCACTGCCCGAAAGTTGCACCGTTTAGTCCCATTACAGCCGGCCCACTGTCTCCTGGGGGTCTTGGAGGAGGTCATCTCGGAGGAGGCGACAAGACTTGCTTTCTCGAGAGCCCTCTTTCAGGCCCGGAAGGTGATACTCCTGTGCTGGAAATCTGAAAATTCGCCTTCTATTAAACGGTGGGTGGTCACTATGGGTGATACGCTTATCCTAGAGGAATATGTTTACCAACATAGAGGCAAAAGTTTGAAAACTTGTGGTCACCCTGGCTGGACACCCCTGGGATGTCCCCCGGGGAGCTAGTCATGCAGAGGCTGTTACAGTGATAAATCCTATGAGATGTCTGGTGGGTGCGGGGTTGTGTGGTCCCACTTGTCAGTGTGTGGGTCACTACACTTCCTCAATGAGTAGGTACCCCTTCTACCTCTTTTACATTCATCATGTTGGCGACACACATTTCTGTTCTGGGGCTGGGGGTGGGGTTAGCCGGATGCGGCTGCTGCTATCATGGGAAGAGATGTTTACAATTTTGAGCCTGCTGGTCTGTATTGCACTATTTCCTTTGTTTTAAAGTTCTTCTACTTACTCATTGTACTGAAACATGTATT
This sequence comes from Pelophylax lessonae, assembly GCF_965119305.1. Classification (NCBI taxonomy): domain Eukaryota; kingdom Metazoa; phylum Chordata; class Amphibia; order Anura; family Ranidae; genus Pelophylax; species Pelophylax lessonae. Next base: position 447,705,257 of record NC_138771.1, read on the forward strand.
GATAATCCTGTTTTCCTGCTATGTATATTTGCAATGTTTCATGATCTATACTGTATTCTATTTTCTTAATAAAACTTTTCTGATTTAATATGACCCACCCCTTCCTGTGAAGACCACACCCCTTCCTGTTTATAACCCACCCTGACATCTGTAAACCACAGACAACAACCACAGTCTATCAGTGCCCATCATTGTTGCCTTATCGGTTGCCATAAGTTCAGCCTCATAAGTGCCCATCAGTGCAGCCTTATCAGTGCCCATCAGTGCAGCATAATTACTGCCCACCAGTGCAGCATATCAGTGCGGCCTCATCAGTAGCCATCAGTAAAGCCCCATCAGTGGCCACCAGTACAGCTTATCAGTGCCCATTAGTGCAGCCTATCAGTGTATCACATCAGTGCCCATCAGTGGTGCCTCATCAGTGCAGCTTATCAGTGCCGCCTCATCAGTGGCCATCAGCGCAGCCTCATCAGTGGCCATCAGTGCAGCCTCATCAGTGGCCATCAGTGCAGCCTCATCAGTGCCCATCAGTGCAGCATATCAGTGCTGCCTTATCAGTGCAGCCTCATTAGTGCCCACCAGTGCAGTTTATCAGTACCCACCATTGCCACCTCATCAGTGGCATCAGTGCAGCCTTTTAGCACCCATCAGATCAGCATATCAGTGCCCATCAGTGCAGCATACCAGTGCCGCCTTATCAGTTCAGCCCCATCAGGGCAGCTTGTCAGTGCAGCTTTATCAGTGCCCATTAGTACAGCCTTATGTCACTGGATTAGTAAGATTACTCCTTTCTTTTAAGATATTTGGACTTGTGTTTGCCTGGCACTGATTGTAATCATAGGATTTTTTCACGTATTTGTATAATCATTGGAAGTCCAGATTCATTATATAAATAAGTGAAATAATCAGTGGCAGCAAACACAAGTCCAAATATCTTAAAAGAAAGGAGTAATCTTACTATTCCAGTGACATATTGCGATAGTACATATGAGGTGAGCAGGTCCAAAATATTATTGCAGTCATATACAATTAAAAGTCTTATTTGTATATGATGCAATTCAGTATTCTTGCTCAAGGACAAGGATGTTTAAAGAAAGGAAATTATATTATTGACATGATGCCTGCCATACCTGGGGGCAGAGGAGGGTAGGCGGAGCATTAGGCTGTGGTGCCACACTTATTAGCATTGGCGGTCATCGGGCCAGTTGTATTAAGTGTGATCGGCAGCCTGCGGTCTGTCTGAATATCCTCCCTCGCCGGTATTATCAATCCGGCAGGTATCAGTGTGACCGCTTTATGGGGGGTGCCAGACTGATTTGCCTCCTGGACCCTGCCCTCTGGCACAATCTACCCCATAAGACTGGCACTATACTAAAAGTGTAGCGCAAGCCGGCGGGGACCCTTTTTGTGCGGGAGCCAGGAGGAGGTTGTTTTTTTTTTTCATGTGGGGTGAAGCTTTTTTGCTCCCCCCCCCCCTGCAAAGTGCCGCCCTATGCCTGTACCTTGTTGGCCTAGGCCAAGATACGGCACTGCTTCCTGCCCAGACCAATTTTCAGCTTTCAGTGCTCATTGGCGTCTATGGGAAATATTGGTCTCTTGGCATGGCACTGCACCCTGTCTTTAACATTGGCGTCTATGGGAAATCTTGGTCAGCTTGGCATGGCACTGCTCACGAACTATAAGTGACAGGGACACAAAACTTGGAGAACACTGAGAGGGGACCCAGGAGTCACTACAACATATCTATACATTTTAAAAGTGGGGTAAGCTTGTACACTACACTGACTGCACTAAACTGACTCAACACACTATCCCTTAACTACCTGCCTAAGCTCTATTGTAACACACTATACACGGCTGCTGTGTCAGCAGCAGCCTTATATAGTGTGGGGCGTGGCCTCTGGGCCATGACTGGCTAAAGGCATCCTGCCTTTGGCCGATTATGGCTCTGACATGACATTGTGCTGTGATTGGCCAAAGCATACAGGTCAGTGCATGCTTTGGCCAATCACAAGCACTTAATGCACTGCAATCGGGCAGTGCATTATGTGGCGCTCATCGGCAGCACCCCGGTGTTGGATGTAAATTATTTTATTTGAAAATCTGTTTGTAATGGCACAGCTGAATATAAATGTTTTATGTATATAATTGAATTGGAGCTGAACAGGAAAAGAGACACCAGTCAAGGATAAGATAAGAAAGCCTATCTCTTCTAAGAGTAGAATAAAAGTCTACATTTGAAAAAATATCAGTATTAGTATATTAGTATTTTTAATTAAATTGTTTGAGTGCTTGCATAACGAATACATAAAATTACTATTGCTTGAATATTATTGCATATTGAAGAAAATATGACAATCTATCTTAATACTTAATTATTACCTAATATTTATGAAATATGTATTATGTATTACTATTTATTAATTATTAAGAAATGACCCATTTAATGCCATTTATTTGTACATTTGTGCTTATACAATAGAAAATGATATAGACATGGAACATACCTGGATTAAATAAATGATTTTGAACTATACATTTTTGATAGACACAAATACCATTGTACTGGCTATGCGAGGGATTAGCCCTTTTCCAAATAGGTTTATTGTGCTGGTAAAAAGAGGAGTTGGAACAACCAAGGGAGTTGGTTTGAAAAGAAACAGAAAAGATAAAGGGAAAATAAATCCCTAGCAATATACAGTAAAACAGTAACTGACAATGAAACAAGCCTGCAATAGAATCAGTTGATGGGGAGGCGGTAGATGGGGGGAGTCTCTGTCCCCTGTAATGAACACACCCCAATGTGAAACGCACTGTCTGTAATGATTGTCAGGGTCCGGACTGGTAGCAGGAGCGGTGCAGGGAGTGGATCCGCTGTGTCAGTGAGGGATTGGCGTGGACCGTACCGGAGGATCGGTTCTAAGTAGTTACTGGTTTTCACCAGAGCCCGCCGCAAGGCGGGATGGGCTTGCTGCGGCGGTAACTACCAGGTCGTGTCCTCTGGTAGCGGCTCAACCTCACCGACTGCTGATATAGGCGTAGTACAAAAGGGACAGGCAGAGGCGTAGTCAGACGTAGCAAAGGTCAGGGCAAGCAGCACAGGTTCAGAGGCGATAGTCGTTAGCAAAGGGTTTGGCAACAGGCAAAGGATTACACAAATAACGCTTTCACTAAGGCAACAAGGCAACAAAGATCCGGCAATGGCTGGAAGGGGCAGGTCACTTATATATGAAACAGGAAACAGGTCACAGGAAACAGGTCACAGGAAACAGGTCACAGGTCACAGGTCACAGGAAACAGGAAGGGAGGTTTGGACCAGGCACCAATTACTGGTGCACAGGCCCCTTAAATTTCAAACGACCTGCGCGCGCGCCCTATGGTGCAGGGGCGCACGCTCCGGGAACCATGTGAGCGGGGAGCGGAGGAGGGAGCCGGAGCGGGCACAGGTGAGTGGATCTGGAACGAACGCTGCGAGCGCTCCGGTCCAGAAGCAGGGACCGGAGCGCTCAGCGTTACAGTACCCCCCCTTTGGTCTCCCCCTCTTTTTGGTACCCAGAAACCTGAGGATGAGGTTACGGTCCAAGATATTCTCCTCTGGCTCCCAGGATCTCTCTTCAGGACCGCAGCCCTCCCAGTCCACCAAAAAATATCTTCTCCCCCTGACCAATTTAGAGGCCAATATCTCCTGAACGGAGAAGACATCCGAGGTACCGGATACAGGCGTGGGAGGAAGATTCTTGGGGGAAAAGCGATTAAAGACCACAGGCTTGAGGAGGGAGACATGAAAACAGTTGGGAATTTTAAGGGAGGGAGGGAGATGGAGTTGGTAACACATAGGATTGATCCTCTTCTTGACCTTGTAGGGTCCCAAATAACGAGGACCAAGCTTGTAACTAGGAACCCTGAAGCGGACGTACTTGGAGGAGAGCCAAACTCTGTCCCCAGGAACCAGGACAGGAGGAGACCGACGTTTCTTGTCCGCTTGGATTTTCATGCGGGATGAGGCCTGTAAGAGGGACAGGCGCGTCTCACGCCAGATGGCAGAAAAGTCTTGCACCAGGTCATCCACTGCAGGTACACCGGAGGAGGAGGATAACGGCAGAGGAGGCATTGGTTGACCGTAAACCACGAAGAAGGGAGACTTGTTGGTGGCGGAAGAGTCTTTGTGGTTATAGGAGAACTCCGCCCACGGGAGGAGGTCAACCCAATCGTCTTGACGGGAGGAAACGAAGTGGCGAAGGTAGTCGCCCAAGATTTGATTGACCCGCTCTACTTGTCCGTTGGTTTGGGGGTGGTATGAAGAAGAGAAATCCAGCTTGATTTTAAGCCGTCCACAGAGAGCCCTCCAGAACTTGGACACAAACTGGACTCCTCTATCGGAGACAATATGTGAAGGCAGGCCGTGTAACCGGAAGATGTGTCGGAGGAAATGCTTGGCCAACTGAGGTGCGGATGGTAAGGCTGGCAACGGGATGAAGTGCGCCATCTTCGAGAAGCGATCTACGATGACCCAAATTATCATTTTCCCGTGAGATGGTGGTAGGTCCGTAACAAAAGTCCATCGCGATATTGGACCAAGGGGTCTCTGGTATGGGAAGTGGCTGGAGAAAGCCGGCGGGTCTTTGGCGAGGGGTTTTGTCTCTGGCACATACAGAGCAGGACTGTACAAATTCAGAGATGTCCTTCTCCAAGTATGGCCACCAATATCTCCTGGAGATAAGTTGTAGAGTCTTTCGGACGCCAGGATGTCCTGCGAGAAGAGAAGAATGTCCCCACTTAAGAACCTTTAAGCGAAGACGGGCAGAAACATAGGTCTTTCCGGGAGGGAGGTTACGCAAGTCTATAGGTGCCACGGTGACCAGACATTCCGGGGGCACAATGGGCTGTGGCTTGACTTCCTCTCCTGTGACATCAGACGAACGAGAGAGGGCATCGGCCCTGAGGTTCTTGCTCGCTGGACGAAAGTGGATCCGGAAGTTAAATCTGGCAAAAAATAGAGACCAGCGAGCTTGGCGGGGATTTAGTCTCTGAGCAGACTGGAGGTAAGATAAATTTTTATGATCCGTGTAGATGTTCACGGGATGTACCGATCCTTCCAGTAAATGCCGCCACTCTTCCAAGGCCAGCTTGATGGCGAGTAATTCTCTATCCCCAATAGAATAATTTCTTTCAGCGGGAGAGAAAGTCTTAGAGAAAAACCCGCAAGTAACCGACTTGCCTCTCGTAGTCTTTTGCATGAGCAAAGCACCAGCACCAACAGAGGAAGCGTCTACTTCCAGGTAGAACGGCTTAGTAGGATCCGGTCTGGACAGAACTGGGGCGATGGCAAAGGCAGACTTAAGAGCGCTGAAGGCCTTCTCGGCCTGGGGCGGCCAAGATTTCGGGTTAGCCCCCTTCTTGGTTAGGGCTACAATTGGTGCCACAAGGGTGGAGTAATGCGGGATGAACTGTCTATAATAGTTTGCGAATCCGAGGAAGCTCTGGATGGCCTTAAGGCCAGAGGGACTAGGCCAGTCCAGGATGGCAGACAGTTTGGCAGGATCCATTTGTAGTCCCTTGGCAGAAATGATGTAGCCCAGGAAGGGAAGGCTGGTACGGTCGAACAAACACTTTTCAAATTTAGCGTAGAGACGGTTCTTTCTGAGAAGGGAGAGTACTAAGCGGACATGAGCACGGTGTTGATCCAAGTTAGTAGAGAAGATGAGGATGTCATCCAAATAGACCACGACACAGGTATAGAGCAGGTCTCGGAAAATGTCGTTAACGAACTCCTGGAAGACCGCTGGAGCGTTACAGAGCCCGAAAGGCATGACTAAGTACTCAAAATGCCGTCTCGGGTGTTAAAAGCCGTCTTCCACTCGTCACCCTCTCGGATGCGAATAAGGTTATAGGCCCCTCTGAGATCCAACTTGGTGAAGTACTTGGCGCCTTGTAACCGGTCAAAGAGTTCCGTAATCAGGGGAAGAGGGTAACGGTTCTTTACAGTAATGCTGTTGAGACCCCAAAAGTCTATGCAAGGCCTAAGGGTACCGTCCTTCTTCGCAACAAAGAAGAATCCTGCTCCGGCAGGAGAAGAGGATTTCCTGATAAACCCTCTCTGCAGGTTCTCCTGGATATACTCTGACATGGCTAGAGTCTTTGGAGGGGAGAGAGGATAGATTCTTCCCCTAGGCGGCGTAGTGCCAGGTTGCAAGTCAATGGGGCAGTCATATGGCCTATGTGGAGGCAACACCTCCACCTGTTTCTTGCAAAAAACATCTGGAAAATCCGCATATGGTTCAGGCAGACCGGGAGGAGGAGAAATAACAGGTGCAGACTTGACTCGTACCGACTTGAGACATCTGCCGAAACAAGCCGAACCCCAGCTTCGAACCTCTCCGGAGGTCCAATCCAGAACGGGACAATGGCGCTGGAGCCAGGGCAGACCCAAGAGGAGTTCTGAGGTGCAATGGGGTAACACAAAAAACTCCAATCGCTCAGAATGCAGGACTCCGATGTCCATCTGGAGGGGTTCTGTACGGAACTGCACCATACCGTCGAGTCTCTCTCCATTAACTGTGGAGATGAAGATGGGCTTCAGTAAACGAACCACAGGGATGTGAAACTTGTTCACCAGCGAGGCGTCGATGAAGTTACCGGCTGAACCGGAATCCAGAAAGGCAGAGGCAGCAAAGGAGATCTTGGCGGACACGGAAATCCTCACGGGTACCGTAATGCGTGGAGAGGAGGTATTCACACCTAGCAACGCCTCTCCCACGTTGACTAGGTGCGAGCGTTTCCCTGACGCGGTGGACGGAGAGGACAGTCCTTTAGAAAGTGCTCAGTACTGGCACAGTACAAACAGAGGTTCTCGTCTCTACGGCAGTTCCTTTCTTGCGTGGTCAGGCGAGACCGATCCACCTGCATGGCTTCCTCGGCGGGAGGCCCAGAAGAGGGTTGCGGTGGAGGCTGGAAGATAGGCGCCAGACGAGGAAAGCGTCTGGGACGAGCACTTCCCTTTTCCTGTAGCAGTTCCTCTCGTCGCTCAGCAAAACGCAGGTCAATCCTGGTGGCCAAATGGATGAGGTCACTCAGGTTGGTAGGGACTTCTCGTGCGGCCAGGACGTCCTTTATGGCGCTGGACAAGCCTTTCTTAAAGGTAGCACAGAGCGCTTCGTTATTCCAGGAGAGTTCCGAAGCCAGGGTGCGGAAACGGATAGCATAGTCTCCGACAGAGGAACTCCCCTGGGACAAGTTCAATAACGCAGTCTCTGCTGAGGCAGCCCGGGCTGGCTCCTCAAAAACACTCCGGAATTCCACAAAGAAACTCTGGACACTGGCAGTGGCAGGATCGTTGCGGTCCCAAAGTGGTGTAGCCCAGGCCAGGGCCTTCCCCGAAAGCAGACATGCCACCTTGGCTGGCTCCGAGGGGAACTGGTCAGCCGACATCTCCAGGTGAAGGGAGCATTGGGATAAGAATCCGCGGCAAAACTTGGGATCACCATCGTACTTGGCCGGCATGGACAGACGGACTCTAGAAGTGGCGGCGGCCACAGGCTGCGGTGGTGAAGCAGATGCAGGCGGTGGAGGTGGCTGCTGCTGTGCTGGAAGAAGCTGCTGCAGCATGGCGGTCAACTGTGCCAGCTGTTGACCTTGCTGAGCGATCTGCTGCGACTGCTGGGTCACAACTGTAGTAAGGTCCGCGATACTAGGCAGAGGCACATCAGCGGGATCCATGGCCAGATCTTACTGTCAGGGTCCGGACTGGTAGCAGGAGCGGTGCAGGGAGTGGAGCCGCTGTGTCAGTGAGGGATTGGCGTGGACAGTACCGGAGGATCGGTTCTAAGTAGTTACTGGTTTTCACCAGAGCCCGCCGCAAGGCGGGATGGGCTTGCTGCGGCGGTAACTACCAGGTCGTGTCCTCTGGTAGCGGCTCAACCTCACCGACTGCTGATATAGGCGTAGTACAAAAGGGACAGGCAGAGGCGTAGTCAGACGTAGCAAAGGTCAGGGCAGGCAGCACAGGTTCAGAGTCGATAGTCGTTAGCAAAGGGTTTGGCAACAGGCAAAGGATTACACAAATAACGCTTTCACTAAGGCAACAAGGCAACAAAGATCCGGCAATGGCTGGAAGGGGCAGGTCACTTATATATGAAACAGGAAACAGGAAACAGGTCACAGGAAACAGGTCACAGGAAACAGGTCACAGGAAACAGGTCACAGGTCACAGGTCACAGGAAACAGGTCACAGGAAACAGGAAGGGAGGTTTGGACCAGGCACCAATTACTGGTGCACAGGCCCCTTAAATTTCAAACGACCTGCGCGCGCGCGCCCTATGGTGCAGGGGCGCGCGCTCCGGGAACCATGTGAGCGGGGAGCGGAGGAGGGAGCCGGAGCGGGCACAGGTGAGTGGATCTGGAACGAACGCTGCGAGCGCTCCGGTCCAGAAGCAGGGACCGGAGCGCTCAGCGTTACAATGATTCTGCAACAGGACTAAGGAGTGAGTGATTACTGAGCCCTGCCTTATCAGCTGCTGGGGGAGGAGGTAGGGAGAGGTAACTCTGTCTCCAGCATGTATTCCACAATGTGAAAAACACTGTTATCTGTGGGCTACAGCACCCACTGGCCCTGTCACTGTCTGTAATCGGCCTTGATTTCCAGGATGTAGCCCAGGATAAGGTTGGTTCAGGACAGTGTTTGAAAATCCGAGACTGTCCCGGCCGAATTGGGGCAGTTGGCAACTATGGTTGTTGCGAAGTGTTCTGGATTTTCTTTTCAACAATTTTTAATGAAATTTTAGTGATAACACAGAAAGAAAAAGAAATGTGTAGCATTAAGAAAATGGAACAGAATAAACAATTACCTATCAGGTTCCATAAGCCAACAATGTCATTCAATTGATCAGCGAGATAGAAAATGTGGTATGGTATAGTCGCTGTAGATTCATATCTACTAATATGGACATTTTAAAAGAACTACAACAATATATAAAAAACACAATTATTTCAGTCAGTCAGAGTTCAGTGTCTAGCCTCTCTCTGTCTCATGCCGATTTGTCCAAGGGTGCCATAGTGCAACTGCATGTTTAAATGTACCAGAGCTAAAAGACATCATGATGAGTTCATAGGTAAAATCTCTGGAATTCATAAAGATTGGCTGAGGCAGATTTTGCGAAAGTGTCTCTCATGCATTCTAAAAGTGGCAAAGAATGGACCAAATTTGTGTACCTATTTAGAACTTGTACTAGAATTGGCTCATGTTGCACCACTTTTAGAATGCCCTGGAGACACTTTCACAAATTTTTTCTGAACCAGTTTTTCCTTCTGTTTGCCAAAAGACATTTGGTCTTAATAAACTCCACTTTTACATTTTGCACATTCAATGGAATTTATGTGCCACAATGAAAAAGTGGTGCATTCGTTTTAGAACTACCTAAATTTGGTGCACGAGTCGCTGTCAGGACCAAAAGTGTCGCAAACACTTTATGAATGTGGCTGTTACGCTGAGCGCTCCGGGCCTCCTGCTGGCCTCGGAGCGCTCACAGCGTATGCCTCCAGGCAGCACTCCAGCGTCTCGGCGTGTGCGTCCCCGCTCTCTAGGGCGCACGCGCGCCGGGACTCTTAGATTCAAAGGGCCAGTGCACCAGTGATTGGTGCCTGGCCTAAAGTGGTTATTAAGGGTTAAGGTTTGTGAGAGGTAGTGCTGACTTAATTAGGCTTCACCTGTGCACTACCCATAAATACCTTCTCCTCCCACAGCTTCCTGCCGGATCTTTGTGCCTTGTGCCTTTGAGAAAGCGTTCCCTGCTGTGTTTGTTTGCTTTGCCTGTTGCCGAACCCGTTGCTACCGACTACTCGCCTTTGAACCTTTGCCGCCTGCCCTGACCTCTGCTACGTCCGACTACGCTCTTGCCTACTCCCTGTGTACCACGCCATATCAGCTGCCAGAGGGGTCGAGTTGTTACTAGGGGACACGACCTGGTAGTTACCGCCGCAGCAAATCCATCCCGCCTTGCGGCGGGCTCTGGTGAAGACCAGTAACTGCTTAGAACCGGTCCTCTAGTACAACCCGTGCCATCGCCTCTCTGGTCCAGAGGATCCACTACCAGTCCTGCCGGTTCGTGACAGTAAGATCCGGCCATGGATCCCGCTGATGTTCCCCTGCCAAGCCTAGCGGACCTCACCACCATTGTGGCCCAGCAGGGTCAACAGCTGGCCCAGTTGACCGCTATGTTGCAGCAGCTCCTGCCTTCTCAGCAACAGCCAGCACCTCCGCCTGCAGTTGCCACCAGTTCCAGAATCCGTTTGTCCCTACCAGACAAATATGACGGAGATCCAAAGCAGTGCCGTGGGTTCCTGTCGCAGTGCTCTCTCCACCTCGAGCTACTGTCCGACCAGTTTCCTTCTGAGCGAGCCAAGGTAGCCTTTATTCTCAGTTTACTGTCCGGGAAGGCCCTGGCCTGGGCTACACCACTATGGGACCGCGCAGATCCTGCCACCGCTTCCGTCCAGAGCTTCTGCCTAGAGTTCCGGAATGTTTTTGAGGAGCCTGCCCGGGTTACCTCCGCAGAGACTGCCTTACTAAACTTGACCCAAGGAGATTCTTCTGTGGGTGACTATGCCATTCAGTTCCGCACCCTGGCCTCTGAGCTGAACTGGAACAATGAAGCCCTTTGCGCCACCTTCAAGAAGGGACTTAACAGCGAGATAAAGGACGTCCTGGCTGCACGTGAGCTTCCTTCCACTCTTAGTGACCTCATCTTGCTGGCCACTAGGATAGACAAGCGTTTCGCCGAAAGACAAGAGGAACTCCTCCTTGAAAAGGAAAAAGCTTGTCCTAGACGTTACCCTCGTCTGGCTCCCGTTTTTCTGCGTCCACCTCAACCCGCTACCGGGCCTCCCGCCATGGAGGCCATGCAGGTGGATCGGTCACGCCTGACTCCGCAAGAACGAGCCCGCCGCAGAGACGAGAACCTGTGTCTGTACTGTGCCAGTACTGAGCACTTCCTTAGAGATTGTCCTCTCCGTCCACCGCGTTCGGGAAACGCTCGCACCTAGTAAACGTGGGAGAGGCGTTGCTAGGTGTGGATTCTTCCTCTCCACGTCTCATCATACCTGTGCAGTTGATCATCTCTTCCAAGTCCTCTTTCTCCGCAACCGCCTTCTTGGATTCCGGTTCAGCAGGCAACTTCATTCACGCCTCCTTGGTTGACAAGTACCGTATTCCAGTAATCCGTCTACCCAAGCCGTTTTTCATCTCTACTGTTAACGGTGAGAGACTCTCTGCCACCGTGCAGTTCCGTACCCAGCCTCTGCAGATGGACATCGGAATATTTCATACCGAGACTTTAGAGTTCTTTGTCCTTCCCTTCTGTTCCTCCGAACTCCTCCTGGGTCTGCCGTGGCTTCAACGTCATAGTCCTGTCCTGAATTGGTCCACCGGTGAGATCCTGCGTTGGGGTTCCTCCTGTTCTGACCGCTGTCTCAAGCCTGCTCTGGTCAAACAGGACCCGCAAGTTTCTCCGCCTCCAGGGCTGCCCAAACCATACCATTCCTTTGCAGATGTCTTCTGCAAGAAACAAGCTGAGGTTCTTCCTCCTCACCGACCCTATGATTGCCCGATCGACCTGATACCCGGTTCTACTCCACCTCGGGGCAGAATTTATCCTCTCTCACCTCCTGAGACTCTCGCCATGTCTGACTATATACGTGAGAACATACAGAGAGGATTCATAAGAAAATCTTCTTCTCCTGCTGGGGCCGGTTTTTTCTTCGTGACAAAAAAAGACGGCTCCCTCCGCCCCTGCATTGACTACAGAGGTCTTAATAAAATTACCATCAAGAACCGTTACCCTCTGCCTTTAATCTCTGAGTTATTTTAACGTCTCCGAGGGGCAAAGATCTTCACTAAATTGGACCTTCGGGGGGCCTATAATCTGATCCGTATCCGTGAGGGAGACGAATGGAAGACCGCCTTTAACACAAGGGACGGCCATTTTGAGTATTTGGTGATGCCCTTCGGCCTCTGCAACGCACCTGCTGTCTTCCAGGAATTTGTCAATGATATTTTCAGGGACTTACTTTACACCTGCGTGGTCGTATACCTGGATGATATCCTCATCTTCTCCTCCAATTTGGACCAACACCGAGCCCATGTGCGACAAGTCCTTACTCGTCTTAGGAGGAATCGCCTGTACGCTAAACTTGAAAAATGTATTTTTGAACGGACCTCCCTGCCTTTCCTGGGATACATTATCTCAGCCCAAGGACTTCAAATGGACCCAGCCAAGCTCTCTGCGGTTCTGGATTGGCCACGTCCCTCTGGTCTCCGAGCCATACAAAGATTTCTGGGCTTTGCAAACTACTACAGGCAATTCATCCCTCACTATTCCACTCTGGTAGCTCCTATCGTGGCTCTCACAAGAAAAGGAGCTAACCCCAAATCCTGGCCTTCCCAAGCCGAGGAAGCCTTCCAGTCCCTGAAATCCGCCTTTGCCTCTGCACCCGTTCTCTCTAGACCAGATTCCACCAAACCTTTCTCTCTTGAAGTGGATGCCTCCTCGGTGGGAGCCGGAGCTGTCCTCACCCAGAAGTCCTCCAGGGGCAAGACTTCAACTTGTGGCTTCTTTTCAAAGACATTCTCTCCCGCAGAGAGAAATTACTCCATTGGGGACAGAGAACTGCTTGCTATTAAATTGGCACTGGAGGAATGGAGACATTTACTCGAGGGCGCCACACATCCTGTGTACATCTTCACAGACCACAAGAACCTGGCTTATCTCCAGTCTGCTCAGAGACTAAATCCCCGTCAGGCCCGTTGGTCTCTGTTCTTCGCCCGCTTTAATTTTGAGATCCATTTCCGTCCGGCTTGTAAGAACATTAGGGCAGATGCTCTGTCTCGCTCCTCTGATGTGGTGGGCGACGAGTTAACATCTCAATATATTATCCCTCCAGAACGCCTTATTACAGTCGCTCCCGTGGACCTGCGCCTTCTTCCTCCTGGCAAATCCTACGTACCTCCACGTCAGCGGTTGCGAATTCTCAAGTGGGGCCACGCCTCCCATTTTGCCGGTCATCCGGGGGTGCTAAAATCTCTCCAACTAATCTCCCAAAGGTACTGGTGGCCTTCTTTGGAGAAAGATGTCTCGGACTTCGTCCAGGCCTGTATGATTTGCGCCCGGGATAAAGCGCCTCGCCAGAAACCAACGGGTCTCCTCTTGCCTTTACCTGTTCCTGAAGTTCCCTGGTCTCACATCGCTATGGACTTTATTACAGATCTTCCCTCCTCCCATGGCAAGTCCGTTATTTGGGTCGTGGTGGATCGCTTCTCCAAGATGGCTCACTTTGTACCCCTGCCCGGTCTACCCTCTGCACCCATGTTGGCCAAACAATTTTTCCAGCACATCTTCCGTCTCCATGGCCTTCCCAAACATATTGTCTCGGATCGTGGGGTACAATTCGTCTCCAAATTCTGGAGGGCTCTATGCGCTCAGCTCGGGATCAAATTGGACTTCTCTTCTTCTTACCATCCTCAGTCTAACGGCCAAGTAGAACGGGTGAACCAAATTTTGGGTGACTATCTGCGTCACTTTGTGTCCTCACGCCATGACGACTGGGCTGATCTACTTCCCTGGGCGGAGTTCTCCTACAACTACAAACAATCCTCTGCTTCTAACAAGTCTCCTTTCTTTGTAGTTTTTGGCCGTCATCCTCTTCCACCTCTGCCACAGTCTCCCACTCCTTCTTCTGTACCTGCCGTTGACAGTCTTGTACAGGACTTTTCCTCCATCTGGCGAGAAACCCACGCTGCTCTCCTCAAGGCTTCCGCCCGTATGAAGGTTCAAGCTGATAAGAGACGCAGATCTCCTCCGGAATTTCGCCCGGGTGACAAGGTGTGGCTCTCCTCTAGGTACATCCGATTTAGGGTCCCAAGTTACAAGTTGGGCCCTCGTTTCTTGGGACCCTATAAAATCAAGAGTCGTATCAATCAAGTTTCTTATCAGCTCCATCTTCCTCCCTCCCTCCGAATCCATAACTCCTTCCATGTTTCCCTTCTTAAACCTGCTGTGTTTAACCGTTTTTCTCCCAAGCTTGTTTCTCCCACCCCTGTCGCCGGTACCTCCGATATATTCTCTGTCAAGGAGATCTTGGCGACCAAGATCTCCCGGGGGAAAAAATTTTTTTTGGTCGACTGGGAGGGCTGCGGTCCTGAGGAGAGGTCATGGGAGCCGAAGGAGAACATCCTGGACCGCAGTCTCATCCTCAAGTTCCTCGGTACCAAAAGGAGAGGGAGACCTAAGGGGGGGGGGGGTACTGTTACGCTGAGCGCTCCGGGCCTCCTGCTGGCCTCGGAGCGCTCACAGCGTATGCCTCCAGGCAGCACTCCAGCGTCTCGGCGTGTGCGTCCCCGCTCTCTAGGGCGCACGCGCGCCGGGACTCTTAGATTCAAAGGGCCAGTGCACCAGTGATTGGTGCCTGGCCTAAAGTGGTTATTAAGGGTTAAGGTTTGTGAGAGGTAGTGCTGACTTAATTAGGCTTCACCTGTGCACTACCCATAAATACCTTCTCCTCCCACAGCTTCCTGCCGGATCTTTGTGCCTTGTGCCTTTGAGAAAGCGTTCCCTGCTGTGTTTGTTTGCTTTGCCTGTTGCCGAACCCGTTGCTACCGACTACTCGCCTTTGAACCTTTGCCGCCTGCCCTGACCTCTGCTACGTCCGACTACGCTCTTGCCTACTCCCTGTGTACCACGCCATATCAGCTGCCAGAGGGGTCGAGTTGTTACTAGGGGACACGACCTGGTAGTTACCGCCGCAGCAAATCCATCCCGCCTTGCGGCGGGCTCTGGTGAAGACCAGTAACTGCTTAGAACCGGTCCTCTAGTACAACCCGTGCCATCGCCTCTCTGGTCCAGAGGATCCACTACCAGTCCTGCCGGTTCGTGACAGTGGCAAAATACATTAACAACAAGGGTTAACACCGAAAATTGGCACAGCGGCTTTATTAAATTGCCCCAATACATTTGTATTCTATCAGTCTTTTCAGTGATATATGCATCCATTTCCAGTATCTTGTAGGCATTAGTCTAGCATAAATAAATATGTAGCACCCTCCTAGGTAGGTGCTAGGAAAAAGCATCTATTTGCTCCTTCTGCTTATCAGGGGAGCCTGATCTGTTAGTTTGTCACATGTTTCCAGGTGTGATTCATTGGGTCTGATGGAGTGTCCCCACTGTATCCAATAAGGGAGCTTGTTGGACAGTGGAGGAAACCTAGCCAGTGACACATCATGTTTTATGGCAGTCCCAGTGGGAGGGTATTCCTGCAATGCTTCCTGCAATTGACCATAAATACGGACGGTCTTTGGCGGGAAGCAGAATCCCAAGAGGAGGTGGACAGCTGTCTCTCCTCCTGCAGTGTGTGAGGAAGGTGGTCTTAGGCAGTCGGCTTAGTGAACCAGGTGTGGAGCTGAGCTGCAGAGGATCCAGAGTGCTGACAGTGGAGCTGCTGGCAGAGTCTCTTGGGAAAAACAGTGTCCATGAGTACCAGGAGGTTTGCCTAGGGGTCGGCCCAGGAAGGGGGACCACTCCAGAGAAGTCAGGGGGATCAAGGAGCTAGCTCATGCAGGAAGTGTAACAGTAAAGGGGTGCCATGTAGTTGACCCTGAAGAATAGGAACAAAAGAGGGTGCCAGGAAGGGCCCTGAAGATTGTTCTGCAGTACAGTACAGTTTACCTCAGATAGTTCATTTCTTACTACTTCACTGCTACTGACAAGGTGAAGCAGCGGCCTAGCCGCAGTCAGCATTATTCAGTCGTCCCAGCTAATTGTGCATAGTTATATAAGTTGGAGTATCCCACTCATTCCCTTCTACCATCCAAGTTCTCAATAAAACCACAAAAACCAAAGCTCCTAGACTTTTTCCTGACTGAGCCAAAATCACTTGGAAAATGTTGAACTGTTTTGCTGTTGCTAATGGTAACCCAGGAGAACCTGTAACCAGCAGCTCCCAAGAGAGTAGTGCTAAAAATATGTATTGTGATATGTCTAAGTTTGGGAGGGTAGTTTCAATCCCTGAGTTTAGAAATGCCAATCGGGCAAGGGGATGATAAGTCACCCAATAATCATTAAGAGAAGTTTGAAAATGTGGTTCTAGAAACTGACAAGAAGTTTACAAGACCAGAATATGTGAATAACGTTGCCAAGGTAATCCCAAACTCTCCAACAGGCTGAAGAGAGGAGTTCCCAAACTTACAAAGATAGGGCATCGGGTACCATTTTAAAGTACGTTTTTGAATGAGTTCCCATAGAGTGATACAACATGTGGCTTTATATATGGAATGTAAAGCCGTGATCCATTGAGATGTATGAGGAGCCCAAGTCAGTTTCCTGTTTTGTTAAATGGCTTGATTTGATGAACATAGATTTTTTTTGTAGAAGACTATTAAATAAATGCCTCTTGATTATTTGGCTCATGTTGGTAATAACACTGGACGTTCAATGGTAGTACATTAAACAGTGTGGGGTTTTTCGCCAGTCAATGAGTTATTTGAAGATATCTATAAAATTCAGATGTAGGAAGGCTAAATTTGAGTTGTAAGGAGGTGCGTTTAAGTCATTGATATAGGTGAGCCCCCTTTTCCTCCAGTAATGAAAATTCAGATCTGGGCTAAGAAATTTTAGAACAGAGATGGGGATGTGTAAGGGAACCATAGGATGGCCCACTGTATAGGCAAGATAAAATTTCTTCCAAGCCTTGATTTAGGCATAAATAGTGGATGAGAGGAAGGAGGGTAGTGAACAGTTAAGAATAGCGCCCAGTAGCCAAGGATGTAAACCATTACCTGGTATTTGGGTGCTCTCTATTTTCCCCAATAATGTATTAGGGGTCTCGGAAAACCATGTTTTTAATTGTGCTACAATGGTGGTATAATTATAGTCCCCAAAGTCTATATAACCTGGACCTCCAGCTAGCCTGTGTTTATTCAGTTTACTGTGTGAGCACCTAGGTTTCTTTCCCTGCCAAACATATCGAGGTAAGAAACATTGTAAGGATTTAAGGTAGGCACTATGTAGGGGAATAAGTAAAGAAATAAAGTATTTGGGAGAGAGTGAATATTTTAAAAGTGGCTAATCTTCCAGAACACAATAATTTGTGATTTGAAAATTGTTGCATATCCGGTTTTAGTTTCTGTAAGAATGGTATGTAATCAGCTTTATGGAGACTAGCCATTGGTTTGGTTAAGGTTTTTCCCAGATATGAGGTGCCTTCATTTGCGTAGACAAAGGGATATTTAGACTGTAAGAGGAGTTTATTAGCACCATCTATCCTTAGAGCCAGAATATGCAATTTATTGTCATTGACCTTATGGTATGAGATATTACTAAATATTTGTAGTAGAGCCTGTACTGAAGCCTGGCAAGTAGTCAGTTAGTAAGCATAAGTATCATGTCACCAGCAAACTGAATTTTTTCTGTGCCAAATTTAAAAACTATGTGTTCTAACATTCCGCTAGTGTTTCCATTAATTAAAGGAATAAATACAAGTGAGGTCAGGGGACACCTTTGTTGAGTACCATTGGTAATAAAAAAAAGTTACAATGATATTTCCAAGGTGTAGACCTGAGCTGAAGGTGGTTATAAATGGCCAAGATAGCTGAAAGAATTTGGCCTTGAAGTCCAAATTTGCATTATC
Source organism: Pelophylax lessonae (assembly GCF_965119305.1). Lineage (NCBI taxonomy): Eukaryota > Metazoa > Chordata > Amphibia > Anura > Ranidae > Pelophylax > Pelophylax lessonae. The sequence continues at coordinate 447,722,927 of NC_138771.1, forward strand.
TGCATCTAAAGCCAGGAGCGGGGAAGTGTATGAGATTGTCCTGCTACATGAATGATGTTGAGTAATCTCCTAGTAGCATCTGATTGTCTTCCCCTGGTAAAACCTGATTGATCTTGGTAAATCAAGGATGGTAGTATATCTACGAGACAGTTGGCTATTAATTTCGGGTAGATATTTAAGTCGTTTAGGAGAGGGATGGGGGCGAACATTTTGTACGTTAGGCTCTTTCCCTGGCTTTGGAAGCATCACAATAATACCATTCAACAAAATAAAAGGAAAAAGAGGAAGCAGCGTTGAGTAATCTCCTAGTAGCGTCTGATTGTAGTCCCCTGGTAAAACCTGATTAATCTTGGTAAATCAAGGATGGTAGTATATCTACGAGACAGTTGGCTATTAATTTCGGGTAGATATTTAAGTTGTTTAGGAGAGGGATGGGGGCAAACATTTTGTGCGTTAGGCTCTTTCCCATTCAATAATACCATTCAACAAAAAAAAAAAAGGAAAAAGAGGAAGCAGCGTCATTGTACACTTGGCTTCAGTGAGGGATTAGGGTAGATTTAAAATATTTATGGTATTTTCCATTGAAGTCGTCTGGCCCTGGAGACTTGCCCTTGGTAAGTGCGTCAATGGTATTGCATAGAATGGTTAAAGTATAGTGCTGTGCTGCCTATAATACAATAATGTTACAAAAAAATATACCTCAAATGACCTATGTAAAGAAATGCTCAAATCCCTATAAATAGTAATGCATCTTTGTTGAAATGCAATAAACGGGCAAAAAAAATATCATATAGAATCTGGTTCCATCCACCGCTAATTCCCCTTCCAAGGCCTCCAGACCCCTGTATGATACCCCCTGGGACCCACTACACACGTTGGGACGGATAATGGGGGTCTCTTGGGCGGCAATCCGTGGATCCGGAATCGGGGCCTACACATCCCCCAAAGCCGCAGCCTTTCCTAGCGGCCGCCAAGGGCCCGGTGTCCGATACTTCGGCGGCTCTCCGAGCTCCTGGGGACTTCCAGCAGACGATCCGCGGACATACCCCACCTGCCTGGGCTCCCTGTGACTGCCATCCTCCTCCTGGGCAGTGAGATCCGGCTGCTGGGAGGCGCCCGAGATTGTGGCCTAGCTGACCTGGAGGTCTCTCCTGCAGCTTTGGTCCATACGCTGCCTAGCTCTAGGTGAGCACCAGACCCCACATGAAAACACCCTTCTGCAGCAGCAGTATCTGGACTTCCTCCCTTTACCCCCAATGTACATATATATATATAAACTGCTCATTGTAGTGGCACACACCCAGCTACACAACCTGTACATTGCTACTTCCTGACTATTTACAGCAACAGGTTCCAGCAAGCAGAGCATATGCCATATTCCTATCAATGAAGTGACTTCAATCTACCATTTAAGTCCTCAGATCAAGATGACTGCTTGGGGGGGGGGGATGTCCTGGACATGGCGGAGTGAGGACATGTGCTAAGCGAGCTCCGGCCATCTCCCTTGTACTTATCCTGCTATAATACCGTTCCAGAGCCACAGGCATGAGCCCCGGCCATCAGCGGAGGTCGCGGAAGCCCTTACGTACTTCTCCACGCTCAGACATCCACCGCTTCTTCCCCGGGACCCGCTCGGCTTCCGCCCGCGCTCAGACCACCAGCCCGCGTGCTGTTCCAACGGCCGCTACAGCGATGTCGAGCGCACCTTCCTCCCCTGCTGCTTCGGTTCGGTCGGAACCGTGGACTCTCCCGGGCACGCCTCGTCCTCTTCCCTCATCACCCACGCCCCTCCAGACCCCTTTGGGAGCCGGGATGGAGGCCGAACTCCGGGCTTTGATCCAGGCCTTGCCCACGAAACATGACATGGAGGTCATGGTGCTCCCAGTAGAGGAGGCGCACAACAGAGACTTCCAGGCGGTACGGTCGGATATTCAACAACTGTCGGATCAGGTCACGGTAGGGGAGACGTCTATCGCTTCCCTTGAGGTATGTGTGGCTCAGCTGGAGCAGGGACAGAATTCGCAGGCGCAGCATGTCACCTCGCTGCAGCTTAAAATGGAGGAAATGGAGGATCGCAGCCGGAGGAATAACCTGCGGCTAAGGGGTTTGCCTGAAGCCACTGGGCAAGAATCTCTACAGCCTACCATGCTGGCCCTGTGTCACCGTCTTGTGCCATCCATACCGCAAGCTGATCTTGAATTTGACAGGGTGCACCGTGCCCTGGGCCCACGATCTACGGATATGGACAGACCTCGTGATGTCATTTGCCGACTGCACAGGTACTCTCACAAGGAGATGATCATGCGGCAGGCTTGGGAGGTTGGTTACATTGATTTTGATGGTGCCAGGGTCAGAATCCTCCCTGACCTCTCTCGTGCTACACTGCAGCGGAGGGCTCTTCTGCGTCCACTCCTTGAAAAAATCAGACAGGCAGGCTGCACATATAGATGGGGGTTTCCTATCTCCCTGACGGTGCGCAAAGGCACATCTTCATTCACGCTCCACCATCCAGATGACCTCCCGGCTCTCTTCGGTTTCCTGGAAATTGCTCAGATCCCTGTCCCGAATTGGCTGCAATATCTACCGAGCCCACCCCGCCGATCATCTGGCGGTGCTAACCGCGGCAGAGGCCTCCCGCCACAGACCCCGCGAAGTCGGCAAAGGCTGGATCCTGCTACTCCACAAGAGGTGAGAGAGGACTGATCTTGCCATTCTACAGTCCCTTTGTCATCACCGTGATGCCTTGACTAGTCCCCCCTTTTTTCTTTTTTTTTTTTATTATTAGCTTGCTCCTATACAGTTACCCGAGGTGGGCTGCCCCTGTCTCCCAGGCCGCCTGGCCATGAACTTCCCTGTTCCCGGGTCCCTGCCGCCTCTGTGCTGCCCCTTCCTCCACACTATGGATCTGTACTCGCCCCTGGACTCCTGGTTCTCCAGACTGCCCTACAGCCCTTACCCGGCTGGGATGGTGACATTTAAAGATCTGGCCATGCTCGGTTATGTTGCTTTCCTCCCCCGGGGAAGCTCTGAGATGCTTGTTATACATGGCTGTTTCCGGGGTCTACCTTGTCTCCTGCACCCCTACCCTGGTGGGACCCGAAGAAGGTATCTTCCTCTATGTGTACACTCAAGTCGGGGGATATGTGCATTCTAGCGATGGAGACATGGTTTCGGTTTACCCACAGAACATTTTTGGGGGAGACCTCAAGACTATCTCTGAAGGTTCCGGGTTGGGGGCCGCTGTCCTCGTTTCAGTGGGGTCTGGAGTGCTTATGTGCCCTACTAAAGTGACCACTCCTTACCTCCTGTCGGGGTTCAGGGCCCCCTCGGGTCCAAGTTGTTTTTTTATACTATGTGTCAAGCTTAGTCTAGATCATTATATTCTGGCATTAATGTTGATGACAAATTGCCTCCGCAGTGTGGCCATCAGGTGATTTCCCCGCTGGTGCCCTGTGGACCGCCTCTGCTGTTAGACATACCCTGGCTCACGTTTGTTACATGCATGACGGTATTAATCTGACGAATGTTCTCTTGTAGAGGGAGCTCTGGCCGCTGAGCCCAGCTCCTTTGTCGTGTCTGGTCTTACCCCCCACTTAGGCCTACGCCCCAGAGGGTTTCCCCTCATAGACGGGTGTCTTTTCTGTCTCTTGTTTTCCACTTATTCTTCCCCTTACTGTGTCGCTTTTCTTTCCCCTTCCCTCTTAACTGTAGCGTATTCTGCTCAGCACTTCCTCCCCCCTCGCCTGCCGTCTCCCCCCCCCTTCGCCCCCCCTTTTCACTCCTCCCCTTCCCTCTCTCAGTTCTTCCCCTCCTACCCTTCTTACGTCCCCCTCCATTATGGATCCCATGCGGGTGACCTCCTGGAATGCCAGGGGACTCAATATTCCAGAAAAGAGACGCATGCTCCTGGGTGATCTGCGCCGTTTACGAAAGGACGTCGCCTTCATCCAGGAGACACATTTCCGAACCGATGGGTTGCCATTTCTCCAAAACAGGTTCTTCCCTAACGCTTACCACGCTCCCAATGTTGCCGCTAAATCTAAAGGTGTCTCCATCCTGCTCTCGAACGCCATCCCGTGGTCCTTGCTAGATAAATGCGCAGACCCGCATGGTCGTTATCTGTTCCTTAAAGGGCGCATTGGGGGGCAGCTTGTTACGTTAGCCAGCCTCTATGTTCCCAATGCGCACCAAGATACATTCCTGAAGAAAACTCTGGCGTCCCTGGTGGATTTTGCAGAGGGTCGTTTGCTCTTGGGGGGGAGACTGGAACCTCCCTTTTGATCCGTCTTCGGACACGTCCACGGGAGTGTCTTCGGTGCCTCGAGGTGTCAGGGGCCAAATTCTTAAATTGTTCAAAGAATTTCAGCTGGTAGATGTTTGGCGCATACTGCATGGGGGCGAGAGGGACTATACATATTTCTCCCATCCGCATAATGTATACTCACGTATTGACCTTTTTATGGTCCCTCACCGTCTCCTTTCCTCCGTGGTGGATGTCGAGATCGGCTCCATCACATGGTCTGATCATGCCCCAGTTACCCTGGAGGTTAGGTTGGGGGGAGCAGCCCGTGAATCAGACTGGCAATGGCGGCTGAATGAGAGCCTGCTCCAAAGCCCGGAGGTTCTGGCAGATGTCTCCCAACAGCTCCAAGTGTATTTCCAACTGAACGATACTCCGGACAGTGACCCGGGGGTGGTATGGGAGGCCCATAAGGCCGTCATTAGGGGTGTCTTGATTGCTCATGGGGCAAGACTCAAGAAGGAGAGGGAGTGTCAGCTGACCAAGCTCCTGGCAGACATAGCTCGCTTGGAAGATCCATACAAGAGGCGCGCGGATGCCTCTGTGGGGATTGAACTGGCTAAGCTGCCGAGTCAAGTCGGAGACCTGTTGAGGTACCGGGCGAAGGCAGCTATCCAGCGCTGTAGACGCACCCACTATGAGTCGGGCGACAAATGTGGGCGAGTGTTGGCCAAAGCTCTGAGAGATCAACAGGCCTCCTCTTATGTGCCATTTGTTAAGAACACTGACGGCAGTAAGGTACAACTCCCCAGGGAAATATCTCGGAGGTTTGGAGCGTTCTACTCCGACCTCTACCATCTCCCCACGGGCTTGTCCACTGATGAGGCTATTGCCTCATATCTGGACTCGATCCCCCTTCCACGGTTTCCTTCACCGGCGAGGGATGCTCTGGAGGAGGAGTTCACTCAGGATGAGCTGTCTATGGCCATTAAACTGGCGAAAAGAGGCAAAGCCCCAGGCCCTGACGGCTTTACAGTCCTGTATTATCAACAGCTGCAACCCCTGCTCCTTCCTCACATGCTGAAAATGTTTAATGAAGTAGGCCGTCTACTGCCTTCCACGCGGATTCTCTCTTAGCCCACATATCGGTGATACCGAAGGAAGGGAAAGATCCCTCTTCCTGTGGGAGTTACCGGCCAATTTCGTTATTGAACGCTGATCTGAAACTCTTCTCTAAAATGATCGCGTCCAGGCTCCAACCCCTTCTACCGGACTTGATCCACCTTGACAAGGTAGGCTTCATCTCATCCAGGGAGGCCAGGGACAACACCATTAAGGCCCTGAACCTCATACACTTGACTAAAGTCTCACGCAGCCCGACTGTTTTTTTAAGCACAGACGCTGAGAAGGCCTTTGATCGGGTGAATTGGAGATACATGTTTGAGGTTCTTGGACGTTTCGGGGTTGGTCCCCGCATGCTCCACTGGATCTCGAGTGTCTACTCCTGCCCCCGCGCGAGGGTCAAGGTGAATGGAGTTTTCTCCGAACCTTTTCAGATTTTTAACGGGACCCGACAGGGCTGTCCCCTCTCCCCGCTTCTTTTCATCCTCTCCTTGGAACCCTTCCTGACCAAGGTCCGCCTCAATCCGGATATTTCGGGGGTCTCGGTAGGAGATGCATCCTATAAGATCTCGGCTTATGCCGACGATCTTCTTTTCTCCCTGACCAACCCCTTGATCTCACTGCCTAATCTCCTTTGTGAGTTTGACCTCTATGGGGCGGTTTCCCATCTTAAGATTAACTATCACAAGTCGGAGGCCATGGGAGTAGCCCTACCTGAACGGGTCCGAGACTCTCTTTGCCACAGCTTTCCTTTTAAATGGGCTGATCCTGCACTCAAATACCTGGGTACTTTGCTTCCACCAAATCCTGGAGATGTTTATCGCCTTAATTTTCCCCCTCTTTTGACCTCCACCCGCTCTTTGATGACGAAATGGTCGACTGGACTGCACTCATGGTTTGGTCGCTGCAACATTCTCAAGATGTCCATCTTGCCGAAAATACCTTTACCTGTTACAGACATTGCCGGTGTCTGTCCCTGCCGTCTTTTCTAAGCAAGTGGAAGCCGCCTTCACCAAATTTATTTGGGCGGGTCGGCGACCCAGGCTAGCTAGACGCATACTCATGCTACCCAAATCCCATGGCAGAGTGGCAGTCCCGGATGTCAAGAGGTACTACCAAGCGGCCCACCTAAACAGACTCGTAGACTGGTGCCGGCACGCTAACCTGAAAATTTGGACGACGTTGGAGATGTCCATGTCCCAGATCCATCTCCCGGGTGTGCCGTGGTGTCTGAACTCGGTGCCCGATCGGGTCAAGCGGCACCCCCTTATTGGCCCGACCCTCCGGATTTGCTCTCAGATCCTGGCCCATGGGGCTGCCCGAACTGTGTACTCACCCATGTTTCCGGTTCTGGGCAACATGGCCTTCCCGGTTGGTTGTGATGGAGGGAGGTTTCGAGTGCTTTTGACACTGGGGCGTTTCCGAGTGCGACACTTTGGGACTGGTGCGATTTGGCCTTCCCTTATGCAGTTGACGGCTGAGGGTGGCCCGTTTTCACTTACCAGTTGGCAGGCGCTTCAGTTGCTGCATTCTCTTCGAGGGCTGGGGCCCGCTCACTCTTCGAGCGGCCTGGAGATCCTTCTTTCAGGGGACACCCCCCTGCCCCCTGCCCCATGCCCTATCTCAGCTCTATTCCATACTTTCGGAGCCCCCGGGGGACTTTTTCCTCCCGGGACTCTTGAAGTGGGAAGGGGAACTACAGAGGACCTTCACGGCGACCCAGCGCAAAAATATTATTCAATTCTCTTTGCGCTCCTCGTTCTGCACGCGTCTCCAGGAGACCAATTACAAATTGATGACGCATTGGTATTACACTCCAGCTCGGATAGCCGGCTTCTTTCCCGGACAGATGCTGGCGGTGCCTGGACGACTGGGGTACCATGCTCCATATGTTTTGGAGCTGTCCCCGGCTGCAGAGTTTCTGGTCTGACTTACGGAAAATATCCCAAAATGTGACTGATGTTGTCCTCCAGGACGATCCTGCTGTCTTTTTGCTGCATTGTACGACTATCCCCCCGCAGCACTATAAGAAATTGGTCCTGCGCCACCTCCTCCAAGCAGCTAAGGGGTGCATTGGATTGTGCTGGAAATCTACGACCCCTCCTTCGGTACCGCTTTGGCTGTCCAGAGTTAAACAAATTAATGACTTTGAGGACCTGATGATGACCTCGCAGGGCAGGAGGGAACAATACCAGGCGACTTGGGGATGTTGGAATATGTTCATCCTTTCGGATGAGGGTAGGGCCCTACAGGATGCCGCCTGAACCTTGAGTATTGTGAACTCGGCAGACCGCACGGGATCCATCCAGGATCCCTCCTGCTCCCCTCCTTTATCTGTTCCCCCTTACCCGCTTGACCACTATCTTACCTCCCATCACTTTTACCTCCCCCACCCCTACCCTTCCTTTCCTTCCCCCCACTTGTGTTCCCCCTCTCTCCCTTTCACATGCACTATATAACTTCATTCTTCCACTGTGTGACTTTTACTCAACTTTTCGCTTTCCCGGTGAGAAAAGTTTTCTCTGTGTATTTACCTCACGCACTGAATACCGAGGCATACTTACCTCAATGCTCATCTTTATGTGGATATTCTGACCCACAACTCTGTTTCTGTGATGATGTGAATTGTAACCGCACTAGGTTGGTTTACACGCTTAAATGATTACATGAGTCCTCCTTTTACTGTTTCTCCTTCTGAAATGCTGATGGTATACGTCCTTTGTTCGATACTGCCTTTCTCACTGACCCGCAGTCCGTTATGTTTTTGTTATACTGCACTTTCTAATGTTATCATATATGACACTTGTTTTTATTAACTTTGAATATTTCAATAAAGAGTTTGAAAAAAAAAAAAATATCATATACAATCCTCCAAGGTGCACCGTGCAATTGGCAATTGTGTAAATTCACAAAGTAAAATGCTCACATTGCAAAACGAATCACAAAAACAAAGTAAATGAACAAATTGGAACTATCATGCATAAACAAAGTCCTAAATTATATTTAAGGGATATCCCTTCACCATTAATCAAAGTGTTCGTGTGTACAATTTCTTATCTTCATCCAAGTGACACCACTGTGCTTTCTAGCCTCTCACCTGAATTTAGCTTGAAAAAAACGTATAGTATAAAATCTCCATTGGAGTTGCTATAACTGTTGTTCGCCACTAGATTTCCTCTGTGCTTTTTCCCAATGCTTTACCAGCATTTATGGATGATTAGTATTCTCCGGGGTTTCCAAAGATCCTCTCGCCATAAATTATAAAGTGGGAATGCTCTCATGGTGTAGTATGTTAGAATATTTATTAGAATAAAGCAGCTAAAAACTCAAATTTAAGAACAGTATATCACGCAATTGTTTACGAGCTCCGTGCTCATTCCGGTATCTACGTCACTCCGGTAACCTCTGTTCACGCCCTACGCGTTACATCACGACCACGTGACGTCTTCAGGGAATAACGGAGGATACGGTTAGTCATCAAGTGGTGATGGCCGTTTTAAAGATGCCAGATGCATTGATAATGTGATCCATACTGACGCCATTTTCCCATAGCCAAACAAAGAACATAGAGTAGCCAATTAACTGTGTCTTTTTATATATAGACATATATTTATCAGCCAATGACTCATATTAGCTTACTCAGAGCTTTGTATATCTCACTAAGTATAGCGATTTGACTCAACATTGCTATAGTATCAAAAATACAGAGAGAGACGTGATTTATTGAATATATTACATATAACCAGCATAGTTTATATCTTAAAATAACAATATGTTGCATGTAACCGGCATAGTGTATATCTTACAATAACAATAAATATAACCATCAATACTATTTATTAAAACCATCTAAAACAGTCATAAGGCTCTTCTCTATATTGGTAAATAGAGATGGCCTTACGGTTCGCCCAGCGGTAGGATCGCCGCGTACGTTGCTAGTTCGCTGTTCGCCGATCATGCGAACATATGGCGATGTTCGCGTCCACCATATTCTTTTGCATTGTGAAGAGCTTTCACCCATGACTCATCCATCAGGTGGTACAGGACAGCCAATTGAGACATTTCAGCACATGGACATACCCCATACCTTATAAATTGACCTAATCTGGCTGTCATTTTACATTCTGCCTTTTGTCAGTGTAGGGAGAGGTTTGCCGTGTGGAGCAGGGACAGACTGTTAGTGACACAAATCGCTAGATAATAGGTCCACAAAAGTCCTTTTAAGGACTGGTATAGGTGCACTATTGTTTGGCCTATATTCTGTCTTTTGTCAGTGTAGGGAGAGGTTGCTGTGTGGAGCAGGGACAGATTGTTAGTGACACAAATCGCTAGGTAATAGGTCCACAAAAGTCCTTTTAAGGACTGGTATAGGTGTATTATTGATATAAAAATAGCCTAGGCTATATACAGCGCTTGCCGCAGAAAAACGATTAACTTAATGTATGTGAACAATGTTGAAAACTTATCTTTACAGTATAAGTGAAAATACAAATCAATTAAACACATGAAAATTAATAAAAAGTTCCAAGGAATTGATAAATAGATAAATAAGTCTTTTCCAGTGGTGATCAATATATGTGAATAAAAAAATGTAAAATTCGATAAATAAAGTATTTTCAAGTGGTGATCAGGTGCAAAGTGCTTCGTGCTCAATAAATAAAAATATTTGTGACTTTCGTAACGTGGATTCCTCTTTTCCTGTGGCTTGTAGGAGAAATAAATGACTTATCAGAATTGTTGGGTCCTATGTGCTGTATAGCACTAGGACCTACAGTGCTTGAAGGCCGTTCAGGCCGGATTGGGGATCCCCTTTGTGGATGATCCTGGTGGGATACAGGTTAGGTTCCTCCTTACCCGCTCTCGATCCTCAGGATATGGGGTTAAAAGTAAGGCTCCAGATAGTGTATTATCGTTTTAAAAGTTTATTCATCAAATATTCATAAAAATCAGAGCGAAGGAAGACTCAAACTCCAAGTTTGCAGGCAAAGAAACCGCTTACAAACACCTCCTAGCAGAGTGGCGAGCGGAGTGTTCCGGCTTGCGTTCCACGTGGTGAGTAGCGTGCTGACGTGCGTTCCACAACCTTGACGTGTTTCGTCACTTCCTGTGACGTTTTCAAAAGGTTTGAATATTTGATGAATAAACTTTTAAAAAGATAATACACTATCTGGAGCCTTTCTTTTAACCCCATATCCTGAGGATCAAGATCGGGTAAGGAGGAACCAAACCTGTATCCCACCAGGATCATCCACAAAGGGGATACCCACTCCGGCCTGAACGGCCTTCAAGCGCTGTAGGTCCTTGTGCTATACAGCACATAGGACCCAACAATTCTGGCAAGTCATTTATTTCTACCACAAGCCACAGGAAAAGAGGAATCCACGTTACGAAAGTCACAAACTTTTATTTATTGAGCACGAAGCACTTTGCACCTGATCATCACTTGAAAAGACTTTATTTATTGAATTTTACATTTATTTTATTCACATATATTGATCACCACTGGAAAAGACTTATTTATCTATTTACCATTTTCTTGGAACTTTTTATTAATTTTCATGTGTTTAACCTTCCTAGCGGTATTCCCGAGTGTGACTCGGGGTAAGATTTTAGAGCCAAAAGCGGTAACCCCGAGTCACACTCGGGGTAGCGCTAGGAAGATCGCTGGATCCTGGTGGAGGTTTCACTTACCTTTTCTCCGGGATCCAGTGATGTATCTCAGCGGTGTGCGGCGGTGAATCTTTTTCTCGTTCGTCTGTCAGCCCCAGCTTCCGTCTCCGGCGACGTGACGTCCGCCGGGGGGTGGAACCGGCGGCAAATTCAAAAAGTATAACACCAAAACACACTGATACACTGTAATCCTATTGGATTACATTCCCAAAATATAATAAATTGACCTTTCATTGCCCCCCAGTGCTTTCTCCATTGCACTTCCTGCATTATTCCCATACACTGTATCTGGATCATTGCAGAGCGACCATGGCCTCAAACAAGCGCGCCGCAACATCAAAAGCGGTTTATGACCTGCTGGGCGATAGCGACAGCGATCCCGAATCGCACGCAGAGTGGAGTGACAGCAATTCATGGGGAAGCTCGTCATCCGACGCTGAAAGTGAGTTTAGTGGTGATGATGTGCCGAGCGATGTGCGTACTTGGTGCGTGATCGACTGCGGTATGGAGCACGTAGCGCCCCCAGGGTTCCCGTTTACCGGAACGCCTGGTCTCAAAGTCAATGTTGAGGAGGATAACCCCTTGGCGTATCTGCAACTTTTTTTGACTGATGAGGTTATCGAAAAAATTGTTGTGGAGACCAACCGGTACCAGGAACAACAAGCCGCAGCACATCGGCGGTTTTCCAGGAGCAGGATGTGGGAACCCGTTACCAGTGCGGATATCTGGAGATTCCTGGGCCTAATTATTCTGCAGGGAGTGGTGGGGAAACCCCTGCAGAAGTGGTATTGGACCACAAACAAATTATTGGCCACTCCTTTTTTTGGAACCATTATGTCGGAGTACAAATTTTCCCTTATTATGCAATATTTGCACTTTGCCAATAATGAGGATTTTGATGAGACGTCTCATCCGGCTCTGAAGCTGAAAAAGATCTGGGACATTTACCAACTCATTTAAAAAAATTTCCAGTGGTCCTATGTCCCAGAAAGAGACATTTGCATAGACGAAAGTCTTATGGCATATAAAGGGAAACTTAGCTGGATCCAATATATTGCGTCCAAGCGAGCACGCTTTGGAATCAAATCTTTTATGCTGTGTGAATCCAGCTCTGGCTATATTTGGAACTCGGTCCTATATACCGGAAGAGGAACCAAGTTCAACCCAAGGTTCAGCAGCTATGGGATGGCAACTGCTTCTGTTCTGACGCTGATTGAGCCTCTGCTGGATCAGGGGTATTGTGTCACTACAGACAATTTTTATACGTCCCCAGAACTGTTTGAGTTCCTCCTACAGCATAAGACGGATGCGTATGGGACCGTCAGAGCAAACCGGCGTGACATGCCCCCCAGCTTTGCCAACAAAAAACTCAAGCCCGGAGAGTTAGTTGGCAGAAAGGCAAAATGTTGGCACTTAGATGGCGCGACAAAAAAGATGTCTGCCTGATGAGCACCATCCATAACACCGCCACTGTCATGGTCCATACAAAAGGGGGAAAAGATGTGCTGAAACTGCAACTGGCCCTGGATTATAATAACACCATGGGAGGTGTGGACAGAGCTGACCAGGCCATGGCTTTCTATCCGGCAATGCGGAAACAGCAGAAAAAATACTATAAAAAAATATTCAGACACCTCCTGGAGCAGTGTTTATGGAATGCCTTTATTCTGCTAAAAAAGAAAAGTGACCGGCCTGTGATCCATGCGGACTTTGTGTGGAAAATTGCGGAGCTGATTTTTCTCAGGCACCAGACACCAACTGTAAGTCGATCCGGACACCGTGCTGCTGGTGTCATGAACCCCGAACGACTGACCGGTCGTCATTTTATGGACCTCATTCCGCCGACGGAGAAGAAGACTGCACCCACAAGAATGTGTGTGGTGTGCTGTTCCAAGCACGACGACACCGGGCGGAAAATAAGAAAGGAAACGCGGTACTACTGTCCAGACTGTGATGTTAGACTTTGCGCTGTACCCTGTTTCAAAATTTTCCACACCCGGGACGTTTATTGAAGCAGTATGATGAGTAATATTGCATCCTTTTTTGGAAAAAAAAAATGTCAGTGTTTTTGATTACATGATTTACTATCATTTATTGAATAAAAAGTGTTATTTTTTGGAAAAAAAAGTGTTATTATTATATTATTATTTTATAGTTATTTATTATATTATAATTTAGGATTTTGTGTTTCAAACTTTATCATACTCGGGATGTTATAAAGAAGAACACACGGTAAAAAGAAATCATTAGTAAATAGTTGGTTTGGGCTGCTCATTCTCAAGAATTGCAAGCAAAATAATGGTACCGCTTTCAGCACCTAAAATCCGAAAGAATCATACCGCCAGGGAGGTTAATTGATTTGTATTTTCACTTAAACTGTAAAGATAATTTTTCAACATAGTTCACATACATTAAGTTAATTGTTTTTCTGCGGCAAGCGCTGTATATAGCCTAGGCTATTTTTCTATCATCCATTTTAAATCTACAGCTGCTGCCACACAATATATATTTTTATATTTATATCTCACTAATTACACACATTTTTATATTTTATCTTATATTTAAACAAAACCTTTTGTGGCGTGGGGAGATACACTAGTATAGTGTTATCTTTTTTCTATCTTCATAGGTGTATTATTGTTTGGCTATATTCTATCTTTTGTCAGTGTAGGGAGAGGTTGCTGTGTGTAGCAGGGACAGACTGTCAGTGACACCAATCGCTAGGTAATAGGTCCACAAAAGTCCTTTTAAGGACTGGTATAGGTGTACTATTGTTTGGCCTATATTCTGTCTTTTGTCAGTGTAGGGAGAGGTTGCTGTGTGGAGCAGGGACAGACTGTCAGTGACACAAATCGCTAGATAATATGTCCACAAAAGTCCTTTAAAGGACTGGTATAGGTGTACTCTTGTTTGACCTATATTCTGTCTTTTATCAGTGTAGGGAGAGGTTTGTTGTGTGGAACAGGGACAGACTGCTAGTGACACAAATCGCTAGGTCTTAGGTCCACAAAAGTCCTTTTAAGGACTGGTATAGGTGTACTATTGTTTGGCCTATATTCTGTCTTTTGTCAGTGTAGGGAGAGGTTGCTGTGTGGAGCAGGGACAGACTGTCAGTGACACAAATTGCTAGGTAATAGGTGCACAAAAGTAATTTTAAGGACTGGTATAGGTGTACTATTGTTTGGTTTGCAGTATATAGGGGTGTAATACACTTATAATATACTTTCTAATATAGAAAGCATATTATAGTGGATTTGAAGCGGAGTGTTATATAACAATATACTTTCATAATAGTGTATTTGGGTACTGCAGAAATGTTGCCTCTTTCACTGCGTTCCCTCTGCTACACACAGTGACAAACATTACTGGGAAAAAAAGTATTATAACTGGTGTGATATACCAGTGGCCCCCCAAAATGACAGATTGAAGCGGGTGTTATATAACAATATACTTTCATAATAGTGTATTTGGGTACTGCAGAAATGTTGCCTCTTTCGCTGCGTTCCCTCTGCTACACACAGTGACAAACGTTACTGGGAAAAAAGTATTATAACTGGTGTGATTTACCAGTGGCCCCCCAAAAGGACAGATTGAAGCGGGTTGTTATATAACAATATACTTTCATAATAGTGTATTTGAGTACTGCAGACATTTTTCCTCTTTCGCTGCGTTACCTATGCTACACACAGTGACAAAAGTTACTGGGAATTTTTTTTTATAACTGGTGTAAGTAGCTCGCCAAAATTACAGATTGAAGCAGGGTGTTATATATACCTTCTTCCACATATACTGCGCTCTCTAGAGACTTTTGTCATAGACAAAGACACCACCACCACCATATACCTTCCGCTTGAGTCACAGGAATTATTTTCCGATCCATCACAAGACATTTACGATGCACAGCCATTCTTGGCATCGGATCAGGAAGAGGAGGTAGCAACAACCGCCACTCAGCAGTCTGATGACAGTACCCAGATCAGCCCAAGGAGGTTGGTCCCCGCTGTTGCTGCCTACTCCGAGATCTCTAATGTTAGTGGTGGGGAAGGTGACGTCAATGATGCAGAGGCAAAATTTCTGCAGTACCCAAATACACTATTATGAAAGTATATTGTTATGTAACAACCAGTTTCAATCTGTCGTTTTGGGGGGTCACTGGTCTATCACACCAGTTATAATACTTTTTCTGCGTTTTTCACTCTTTGTAGTTGTAGTATTGCTGCAGAACTGCTCACCAGTCACAATGCTGCAAAATACAAATCCACTATAATATGCTTTCTATATTCATCCAACATTGCGACTTCCTCATCTTCCTGCTCCTGCTCCTCGACGGCTTGATCAATGACATGATGCAATGCACGCTCCAGAAAGAAGGAGTAAGGTACAATGTCACTGATGGTGCCCTGGCTGCGACTGACCAGTTTGGGGATTTCATCAATTGGCCGCAGAAGTCTGCATGCGTCGAGCATGAGCAGCCTCTGGTGTGGTGAAAAAAACCCAAGCTCCCCAGAAACTGTCCTGCCGCAGAGTTCTTACAGGTAGTCGTTAACTGCATGTTTCTCCTGGAGCAGCCTATCAAGCATATATACAAGGTTGAGTTCCATCGCGTCAGGCAGTAACAAATAAGAAGTCTAACGGGCAGGTTGTGTCGCCGCTGAATGTCAGCATGTCAGCAAGGCGAGCCATGGCTGTGTAAGATCTTCTGAAATGGGCAGAGGAGAAGAAGAGGCAGGCCTGCATGCTATCCGTGGCGATAAAACCAAATCTACACGGGTGCTGCGGGTCACATGCTTGATGCCCGTCAGAAGGTTCACCCAGTGGGCAGTAAAAGTTATATACCTTCCCTGCCCATGTTTGCTAGACCACGTGTCTGAGGTCAGATGTATCTTGGCACCGACACTGTGTGCCAGAGATACATTCACTTGCCGCTGAACATGGCCATATAGCTCTGCGAGAAATATTTCCTTCCTGGGACCTTCCATTGTGGTGTTCCAATGGCCACACATTTTCGAAAGGCCTTTGAGTCCACCAGTTTATATAGCAGTAGTTGGCGTGCTATCAATTCGGACAAGCCAGCGGTTAACCCTTGGGCAAGAGGGTTATCCGGCATCATAATTTTTTTTACGTTTGAATATTTGGGCCACAGAAGACTGCCTTTTTCCAGAAAAACTTGAGGACGGCATGATGAAAGGTGGAGAGGAGGACAATTGTGAGGAGAAGGAGAAGAGGCTGGACGGTGAGAGCCTGGAGTGGGGCTTTGTGGGTTCTAACGGCGTTGCTCCCACTGGGCTCGGTGATGGGAGTCCAGGTGCCTTCTTAAGATGGTCGTCCCTAGGTGAGTGTTGGGCTTACCAGGACTTATGCATTGACTGCAAAGGCTGCAGATGGCAACACTATTGTCAGCAACGGACAGGTTAAAAAAAGCCCACACTGCAGAGCTATGTGCTGGCGTCCTGGTAGCGCCAGATGTGACCGTACATGGTTGATGGCTCGCTCCTGATACATTAGCAGTCTGGTTTGTCCCTCCTGTGCAATGTAAGTTCGGCCTGCTTCTCCTCCCTATCTGCTGGTCCATCTCTCCCTCTGAACTCCCCTCCTCTTCCTCTCTTGTGGGCACCCACGTGACTTCCATAGACACGTCATCATCGACGTCACCTTCCCCACCACTAACATTTGAGATCTCACAGTAGGCAACAACAGCGGGGACAAACCTCCTTGGGCTGATCTGGGTACTGTTGTCAGACTGCTGAGTGGCGGCTGTTGCTACTTCCTCTTCCTGATCCGATGCCAAAAATGGCTGCGCATCGCAAACATCTTGTGATGGATTGGAAAATAATTCCTTTGACTCAAGCAGAGGGTATATGGTGGTGGTGGTGGTGTTGGTGTCTTTGGGGGTGCACACAGCAGAGAGTGAAGAGGGTGCAGATAGAGAGAATGAGGAGGGTGCAGAAGAGGAAGGCTGAGTGAGCCACTCAACCAAGTCTGGTGCGTCCTTTGACATTATCGAATGCACCTTCTGCAACTTCCCACTAAGGCTCCGGCCTGGTGATCCTGCCCTACCCCTACCACCCTGCAGAAGGGCCTGCCTATTTCTCTGCCTGTCATTTTTTAAATGACCCTGTGACAAAATGACCAGTACTGGGTGGCAACGTAGTTAGACCCCCGGTACAAACAAAAGATGGCAGAAATGTTACCACCATCACAGAGGGCTGTCAGAATGCAGCACTTCCAGGCCTTTTTTCGAGAATTGCTGCATTCTGCTTTTGCATGCGCTGGCAGAGGAATTTCCACTCACAGAGAAACAGTTGTGGGTACCAATCCAACAGCGCCTACAAGAAGAGGGCGGTTTGAAGATGTGTTGGTCACTTCTGATATCAGATCATTCTTTCAGCCGACCCATCCACAGCTGTCCTCCGGATCCATCATCAGGGAACTCCTAGACCGATGCTGTAGTCTAGGACTACATCGGGTTAACGGCCGTTGTGGACGCTCTGAGAAGTGATGAACTACTGGGTGGGCAGGCTTGACCTCTGGCCAGAGCTTGCACAATTTGCAATGGAACTGTTGGCTTTCCCCTCGTCCAGTGTCCTGTCCGAAAGGACGTTCAGCACAGCAGGGGGAATCATGACTGATAAGCGCACTCGCCTAGCTCACGACAGTGTTGACAAAAGGCCTTTTAAGTCCGTTGAATGCCTAATTGCTACAGTCTGTCCCTGCTCCACACAGCAACCTCTCCCTACACTGACAAAAGACTTTTGGGGACTTATTAGCTAGCAATTTGTGTCACTATACAGTCTGTCCCTGCTCCACACAGCAACCTCTCCCTACACTGACAAAAGACTTTTGTGGACCTATTAGCTAGCGATTTGTGTCACTATACAGTCTGTCCCCGCTCCACAAAGCAACCTCTCTCTACACTGACAAAAGACTTTTGTGGACCTATTAGCTAGCGATTTGTGTCACTAACGCTCTGTCCCTGCTCCACACAGCAACCTCCAGCCACAGAATACAAAGTTCTTTGCTGTCAGGTGAACGCCTGTTGGCTAATTTTTGGGGCCTGTACTGGCCGACACTTACTTCTGTATCCTGTGAATGCCTAATGTACCATCAGCCACAGAATACAAAGTTCTTTGCTGTCAGGTGAACGCCTGTTGGCTAATTTTTGGGGCCTGTAATGGCCGACACTTACTTCTGTATCCTGTGAATGCCTAATGTACCTCCAGCCACAGAATACAAAGTTCTTTGCTGTCAGGTGAATGCATTTTGGCTAATTTTTGGGGCCTGTACTGGCCGACACTTACTTCTGTATCCTGTGAATGCCTAATGTACCATCAGCCACAGAATACAAAGTTCTTTGCTGTCAGGTGAACGCCTGTTGGCTAATTTTTGGGGCCTGTAATGGCCGACACTTACTTCTGTATCCTGTGAATGCCTAATGTACCTCCAGCCACAGAATACAAAGTTCTTTGCTGCCAGGTGAACGCCTGTTGGTTAATTTTTGGGGCCTGTACTGGCCGACACTTACTTCTTTATCCTGTGAATGCCTAATTTTTCAGACTGGAATTGAAAATCAATGGGTCTGTAAATGTTCCGCTAAATTGTGTAACGGATGCGGACCCATTTTACAGACATGTGAATGGACTCTATATGTATTTGACATGTATTTACCGGCTGCTGTCAGTTCTGGCTGATTTAGAAAAAAAAACTAAAACAATTTTTGCTGAAAAAAAAATATATATTTTTATGGCAATTTTTCCAATAGCAATACTTCTGGTATGTCAGTGTCCATGTTGTGGGACTATGTGTGCACAGCTAGTAAGTATTTTGTGGCTGCAAATATGAGCTAGAGGTTTTTCATGTTCGCCTGCCATTAAAATGAATAGGGGCCGCTGCGAACCTACGGTTCGCAAACATTTGAGCGATCACGTTCGCGAACAGTCCCGGCCGGCAGATGTTCGTCCATCACTATTGGTAAATCTAAAATAAACAGAAAAAATATAAAAATAAAAAAATAAACAGAAAAAAAATGAAGGAAAAAAAAAAAAGAAGAAAAAAATGAATAAAAAAATAATAATAAAAAAACAATAAAAATACCATAAGAAAATAACAATAAAAATACAATAAATTAATTCTTTATGTTAAAATTCACATGAGATAAAGTAAAACCCACCACATATATTAAATGGAATAAAGGAGTGACTATATCCTACGACCAAGTGATACAGTGGCGGAGCTAGACTTTTAAAACAGGGGTGGCAAAGGGGTGGCAAGATATTATTTTGGGGGGTCAATATACAAAGTGTCATTTAGTGTCAGATTTGTCCACCGCAATGTCGGAGTCCCTCTAATAATTGCTGATCGCTGCCATTACTAGTAAAAACAATTAAAAAATAAAAAGTTCCATAGTTTGTAGATGTAATAACTTTTTGCAAACCAATCAAAATACACTTAGGATTTTTTACAAAAAATATGTGGCAGAATAAATACATACAGGTGGCGGACAGGATACAGCTGGCGGACAGGATGCAGTGGCAAACTGCCCCCCCCCCCCCCCCCCAGGTGTAAAGAAAGATTTAGTGTAATTTCAAAACAAGAAAATACTTAAAACAGCAGCCAATTTACGCAATAATAATCCACAGCATTCGCATCAGTTTCTGCAACAATGATCCCCAGCAATGGTGCTAGCTTATTTAATAACCCCCAGCATTGATGGCAGTGACTGCGATCCCCATGTTAACTGGCTGCAGTGGTTAACTCTCTGGGAGGTTAATTAACCACTTGAGCTCTAGAAGATTTTACCCCCATCATGCAACGCTGTACCCAAATAAAATTTATGTAATTTTTTTACACAAAAAAAAAAAAAGCTTTCTTTTGAGGGTATTTGCATACCACTGGTGTGTGTTCGCTTTTATTATGTGAATGAAAAAATAAAAAAACAATTTTGAAAAAAAAAATATTTTTTACTTTCTGCTATAAAACATCCAATAAAAAAAAAAAATTCTTCCATAATTTAGACCAAAATGAAATCTGCTGTCTTTAGTAAAAAAAATAAGTGTATATTAATGTGTTTGTGTGAAAGCTAAAACGCCTACAAATGAGATATATAATGGAATTTTTTATTTTTTTATATATAGTAGAAATGGTGGTGATCAGCAACTTAGGGTCCTTTCACATTGTCCGCATCCGCTGACGGAGTCCGTTCTACTCAGTGGGGAACGATCCGCCGATCCCCGCTGAGCAGGCAGATGACCGCTCCGTCTCCGCTCTGTGTGTGGAGACAGAGGTGTCAGATTCCCGCTGTCCTTTATGGGGGAATCGGATGAGAATGGACTGTCTGTCCATTCTCATCCGATCCCATCCGATCCGCTGGATGGATGGAAAATAGGGTTTCCATCCGTCCGGATTTCATGGATAGGATCGGAAGCGGATAGCAGCGGGTGTCATCCTCTGCCCCTTAGGGATGCATGGAGCATCCAATCAGATCCACCTGAAAACCGTACAGGCGGATCTGATCAGATCATTCTTGTGAAAGGACCCTAATAGTGGGACTGTGATCGTGACACGGGCCTGACACTTTGTGGGAACTAACTGCCACATCACCAGTGACACTTATACAGTGATCAGTGATAATACTATACACTGTCACTGTACTAATGACACCGGCTAAGAAGGGGTTAACATCTAGGGGCAATCAAGGGGCTAATTGTGTGCCTAACAATGTGTAACATGTACTGCTTGTTACTACAGATCGATTTCTTTATTTTCTCTGCTTTGCAGGGAAAAGAAAGAAAAAGCGATCATTCCCTCTGTAAAGAGCCCTGTATTGATTGTCAACACAGAGCTCTGGGCTGTGATTGTACACAGCCGATCAGCAGGTCTCGGCTGTGAATCATTGGCTGAGATCTGCTGACAGTCTCTTGCTGTGTCAAATCACAGGGGAGTAAGTGGATGGGGGCATGTGCCAGAAACCTTGAAACAGGCAGGGACGTACACCTGTAGCTGACACCCCATCACAGTACATATACTGCAACGGGTCAGCAAGTGGTTAATTGCCAATGATATTTGTAATATGCAGCATGAGGAGGTAATTAATTTCCACTAGTCATTGATGCATTAGTGACCGACCACCAGTGGCAGTAAATTAACCCCTATGTGCTGCATTAGTGGCACCAATGTTAGTGTTAACACTGACACTGGTGCCACTAATGCAGCAAATAGGGGTTAATTAACAGCCATTGGCGGTCGGTCACTAATGCATCAATGACCAGTGGAAATGAATTACCTCCTCATGCTGCATATTACAAATATCAGTGGCAATGAACCTCCCCACAGCCTTAGTCTCTCTCTCCCCAAGCCCCCCCCCACCCCCCCAATCCTAAGTATTGCTTACTTGTGCCTTACTAGCTTGGTTCCTCCTCTGGCAGCCCTGGCAGCACACTCTTCTCCTCTGACTGTGAGTCCTCCTCTCTCTCTCATCATGCCGGCGCCGGCATCTCAGTGACGTCACGTCAGGGGGGAGTGTCTTTGCTGACAGGGAAGGGGAAGGGCTCTTCTGTTCTAGGCTTGTGCCGAGTGCAGGAGCGCACTCGGCACATCGTTGCAGGCTGCAGCTGCATTGAGCGGATGGTGTGTAGTAGTCATACACACACACACAGTGTACTCTGCGGACTGCGAGCACTTCACCTGCGCCCCCTCCTCTAGTAAATGGTACCGCCCAGGGCGCTCCCCTGTGACTCCTCCGCTCCGCCTCCCTCCCACTGCCTACCAGCTCTCCATCCGAATCCGATTCGCCTCCCTCCGCAGCTCCCGCCTCCCGTACGGTGATCCTCATCCCCTGTGATTCCTCCGCTGCGGCGCTGTCATCCACCCACCCAGGATTGGGGTGGCAACAGGGGTGGCAAGGATTTCTTCTGGGGTGTCAATTGCCACCCCAGCTAACCCTCTGGCTCCGCCACTGAAGTGATACCTCATATATAAAGAAGAATGAATTCTATATGAGGGATGGGGAGTAAAAGAAGGTAATTCTGAATAATTTAGCAACACATAAAAAATGGAATGGAAGAGAGATTATACCTAACATAAAAACGAATAAAATGAAGATAAATGGACTCTAAAGGAGGAATACAGAGTGTTATGAGATCCTAATACTTTAATTAAAATTCACATAAATCATAGAAAAGAATGAGATGAATTCCTTAAATGTAATAATGTATTTAAAAATCACTGATAAAACAATTCAGGTCAAATTTTATGTTTAACCCTTACGGAGTGAGAGTGTTCAATAAGAATATCTATTTCAATTCTAATTGACTGATTTTGTGATTTCCCTCCGATGTTTTTTATGTGGTTCTATAGCCCAGAATTTGAGGTTGGTAGGATCCCTTTTGTGTACTTTATCAAAATGTTTTGGTACACTATGTTTATCATACCCTTTCTGTATATTCTGTACATGTTATTTAATCCTTATTTTGAGTGATCTTTTTGTTCGTCCTATATATTGCAATCCACAACTACATTCTAGGGCATATAATGCCTCCTCTGTGTTGCATCCTATAGATTCATTGATTTTATATGTAGTATCTGTACTACCTGTACTGGTTGAGGTAAACTAAAATTTTCTCTCACTTGGTCACTTAGGGCATGGTGCATACATATCATTTCCTCGCAACACTTTTGTTTTTGCCCCCATTTTTCATGAGCCAAACTCAAAGATCTAAGATTTTTTCTATGTACACAAAAGTCATATTTCTCTCAAATATTGTTCACAAATCTGTCAAGTCAGCACTTCTCCTTTGCCAAGATAATCCATTGACCTCACAAGTGTGGCATTTCAAGATGCTGATTAGACAGCATGATTATTGCACAGGGGTGCCTTAGGCTGGCCACAATAAAAGGCCACTCTAAAATGTGCAGTTTTATCACACAGCACAATGCCACAGATGTCGTAAGTTTTGAGGGAGCGAGCAATTGGCATGCTGACTGCAGAAATGTCCACCAGAGCTGTTGCCTCGTGAATTGAATGTTCATTTTTCTATCATAGCCCGTCTCCAAAAGCGTTTCAGATCATTTTCAATTTATTTTTATTATTTCTATTTTTATTCCTAATTTCATTTGTATTTCATCTCTTTTTTATTTTTTTATAGTTAATTTTATATATATATATATATATATATATATATATATATATATATATTATTTTTTATTCATTTTTTCCTTCATTTTCTTATGTTTAGTTATTTTTTTTTAACTTTTAATAGTTTTTTCTATGTTTATTTTAGGTTTACCAATATAGAGAGGAACCAGTTACATACAATATATTGGTATTAATAGATGTGGACCCTGTGCAAAGATAGTGAATCCCTTTGGATAAGTAACTAATTATCAGGCTGCTGCTGTGTTAAATAACCTAATCTAATAGTGTGTAGTGACTACAGCGCTGCCCTAATAAAGTGCATTCAAATATTGAGCAAAACATTCATCTATTGTGATACAAAATAAACATTTAATAAAGTGCTAAAGTCAGATAAAGTGCTAACGGTGTTAAAAAGTGCTAGTAATAAAAGTGCCGGGTGCAGTATCAAATCAAATAGTCCATAAACATGAAAAAAGTCCATAAACTTTAGGTGAGTCTTGCTACAACATGAATCCAAAGTGGAGTGCTCCCCTCCTATGTGCCTCCACTCACCAGCTGTATGTATAAAACAAGTTATGACTAAGGCCTTATAGGCTGAAACGTGTCAACTGATCTTCTCAGCAGTTGTGTACTGTGGTTCCTGAATAAAGATGAACATCTTTTTAGAGCAACTACCGGTGTACGGATCATCTTTCTACACTTATAAAACAGGCTTTGATTATATATGCTCCTTCCTCTGGAGACTAGTTGTGTAGACAGGAAGTGACACATCTGTTCTCCATCCTAGGACACCCAGCCGTATCCTACATTATTCTTCTTCCCGTGTGTAACGGAAGTTCCGCCGAAGGGTCCATGTTGGTACACCCAATACACCCAAAATAGTATTATACTAATAATTCTGTTCTATATCCAGCAGTATTACAAAGCAAGATGCAATCAACTATCCGTATCCTGTATCACTTTCCTTCCCTTACACATCGGAAGCAGAGCAACAATTAACCTTCTATGAAACTCAGTGTACACAAATTATATTGGCTTACATCCTAATTGCAATTATGTATATGATAGGAGATACACAATAATACAAATAAAACCACCCTTGGCTTATAGAGAGGCGTCATCCAAAATTAATGAATAGTCATTCAAACCAATTTTTATAAAACATTTTGCTTTTTTTTTGGTGAACCTATATGTATGTTAAAAAAAATATATATAACCATGAATTCATACAATCAAAAAACCATGTAAACTAAGAGCACCTCAATATAGCTAAACTGTCATAAATGTGTTTAATGTTAACTATTTAATAATTATTGATGAAGCAGTTTATGTCCAACTCCACATTGAGCCCCAGAGGTGTAGAAGTATGTAAACAATGTATCTATTTAGTTTCATTCTGTGACACAGCTCTCTTCATGTGTGTACCTCTCCAGTGTCTTTTTATTTTGTCTATGTCACAGAAGGTCATTTTAGTTGGATCCCTGTTGTGATATTTTCTAAAATGATCTGATAAGCTATGGTATTTAAAACCCTTTTTGATATTGTTAACATGTTCTTTTAATCTGACTTTGAGTTCCCTTGTGGTTCTACCTATGTATTGCAGGCCACATTCACATTCCAACAGATATGTGACATGTGTACTGCTACACGTGATGAATCGGTTCATCTCAAATGTTTCTGCTGTGGTATTGGATTTAGAGCGTGTCACTTTTCTTTTAGCCGTTGGGCATGTTCTACGGGTGATACATCTTCCACATCTGTAGAAGCCCACCTGGTACAAAAATGTAAATGTTTTAGACAGGGGGTCTACTATACCCTTCACTACTTTACCCATAAGTGTGGGTGGTCTTCTATAAATACATTTAGGGAGTTTGGGTAAATGTTTTGAAAAAATAGAATCTCTTTGCAAAATGGGCCAATGTTTTCTAAAGATTTTTTCAATGGACTTATATTGTCTATCATATTCAGTACAAAATGCTATTTCAAATTCTTCTTTATTTTTTATTTTTGGTTTCAATAAATCCTTCACCTGTTCTTTGGTTTTCTGTAATTGTTGTTATCTATAACCTTTTTCCCTAAATCTCTCAATAACTTTATTGGAATGCTCCTCTAAATCTTCCTCTAAATCACAGTTCCTTTTAATCAACATTAGTTGTCCCTTCAATATTGCTCCTATCCACTTAGGGTGATGTCCACTTTTAGTAGGTATATAGCTACAGTATCTCACAAAAGTGAGTACACCTCTCACATTTTTGTAAATATTTTATTATATCTTTTAATGTGACATTACTGAAGAAATGACACTTTGCTACAATGTAAAGTAGTGAGTTTACAGTTTGTATAACAGTGTAAATTTACTGTCCCCTCAAAATATCTTACCACACAGCCATTATTGTCAAAACTGCTGGCAACAAAGGTGAGTACACCCCTAAGTGAAAATGTCAAAAATGGGCCCAAAGAGTCAATATTTTGTGTGGTCACCATTATTTTCCAGCACTGCCTTACCCTCATGGTCATGGAGTTCACCAGAGCTTTACAGGTTGCCACTGGAACTCCTCCACCTTCTGTTTGAGGATGCCCCACCAATGCTCAATAGGGTTTAGGTCTGGAGACATGCTTGGCCAGTCCATCACCTTTACCCTCAGCATTTTTAACAAGGCAGTGGTCGTCTTGGAGGTGTGTTTAGGATCGTTATCGTGTTGGAATACTGCCCTGCAGCCCAGTCTCTGAAGGGAAGGGATCATGCTTTTCTTCAGTATGTCACAGTACCTGTTGGCATTCATAGTTCCCTCAATGAACTGTTGCTCCCCAGTGCTGGCAGCACTCATGCAGTCCCAGACCATGACACTCCCACCACCATGCTTGACTGTAGGCAAGACACACTTGTCTTTGTACTCCGCACCTGATTGCTACTACAAACGGTTGTGTTAGAAAACGCTAATTGGCTAATGCGCATGCGCGAATTAGCACCTGGCTAATACGCATTAGCCAATGCGCATGCGCATTCGCTAACGTTCATGACCCCAAGCACATTATGCCAAAGAAGGCCTATTTAAAGGCAGCTGGTGCATTTGCACTTTGCTGTTTTGTCTTCAGCTCTCCTGTGTTCCTGAACCTGCTTCCTGATTGATTCCTGTCTAATACCTGTTGACCTTTGGCTCGTCCCAGACCTCGCTTGTCTGCTGCCCATCCTGACCCCGGCTCGTTTTGACTACTCTTCTGGATTCTCCTTGTCGGCTCATCCATCTGTGGAACTTGACCAGTTACCCTCTGGTAGGTCGACCCTGGGGATCGCGACCTGGTATCCACCTGCAGCCAAATCCATCCTCACCATCAGAGGCTCTGGTGAAGACCGGTGGATGCTTAGACTCTGCACCTCAGGCTAGCCTGTGCTACTCACCATCCAAGCTCCACCCACCGGCAACGGTAAGCCTTCTCTGCACGACAGGCTTCCACCAGCCTCATAACAGGTTGACACCATCTGAACCAAATATGTTTATCTTGGTCTCATCAGACCACAGGACATGATTCCAGTAATCCATGTCCTTAGTCTGCTTGTCTTCAGCAAACTGTTTGTGAGCTTACTTGTGCATCATCTTTAGAATAGACTTCCTTTGGGGACAACAGCCATGCAAACCAATTTGATCCAGTGTGCGGCATATTGTCATGGACTTGCAATAGTGTTTGGCAGCTTACCTGTTCCTTCATGTCTGTATTAGAGGCCGGACTTCACTTCTGGTTCCTTTTTATCATCTCTCCTTCCTGTTCAACCCCACCCAGGTCATCACAGGAAGAATATATTAACCAGTGCACTGCAGGTCTGCTTTGCTGTTCAAAAGTGTTTGTTTCTTGTTTCCTGTCTGCTGTGTGCTTCATCTACCTTTCTGTGTACCGACTTTGGCTTGTTTCTGACTATTCCTGTTAGCCTGTTACCCTGACCTTTGGCCTGTCCCTTGGTTACCCTCGTCTGCCTGTTACCCCGACCTCGGCTTACCCATCACCATTCCGTGTGTCCTGAGTGGCTGCTTCCCTTCTCTCCCTACGGAGCGTGACCCGGGGGACCCCAGGGGCCGCAACCTGGGCCCAGCTGCAGCCAAGTCCATCCTCACCACTAGAGGCTCTGGTGAACACCTGCTGGGTCTTAGACTCTGCAGCCTGGGGAATCTTGGGTTCACGTTCCGGTCCATCCGCAGAAGTCTGCTATCGGGTTCACTACCTTGCGCTGCACCCCTGCCTCCAACAGGGTGCAATTGTCACCTGGCCACAGGTGACCTGACACATATGGTCTGAGCACTGACAGGCTGACCTGACCCCTCACCCCTTCAACCTCTGCAGCAATGCTGGCAGCACTCATATGTCTATTTCCCAAAGACAACCTCTGGATATGATGCTGAGCACGTGCACTCAACTTCTTTCCTTTCGACCATGGGGAGGCCTGTTCTGAGTGGAACCTGTCCTGGTAAACCCCTGTATGGTCTTTGCCACCGTGCTGCAGCTCAGTTTCAGGGTCTTGGCAATCTTCTTATAGCTTGGGCATCCTAGCCTATAGCATCTTTATTTCAAGCAGCAATTCTTTTTTTCAGATCCTCCGAGAGTTCTTTGCCATGAGGTGCCATGTTGAACTTCCAGTGACCAGTATAAAAGAGTGAGAGCAATAACACCAAATTTAACACACCTGCTCCCCATTCACACCTGACACCTTGTAACACTAATGAGCCACATGACACTGGGGAGGGAAATGGCTAATTGGGCCCAATTTGGACATTTTCCCTTAGGGGTATACTCACTTTTGTTGCCAGCGGTTAAGACATTAATGGCTGTGTGTTGAGTTATTTTGAGGGGACAGCAAATTTACCCTGTTATACAAGCTGTACGCTCACTACTTTACATTGAAGCAAAGTGTCACTTCTTCAGTGATGTCACATGAAAAGATATAATAAAATATTCACAAAAATGTGAGGGGTGTACTCTCCTTTGTGAGATACTGTAGCTGTATACCTACTAAAAGTGGACATCACCCTAAGTCGATAGGAGCAATATCTGTACAGTATCTGATACTGTATTTCTATATGTATCTTTAAAAAAAATAGTATATCATTTTCCTTGATTTTTGCATATTTCCAGATCTAAATATTGCACTTTGGTATCATTTAAATTGGCAATATATTGTTATTGCAAGGTATACACTATGCCGGTTATATGCAATATATTCAACTATTCACGTCTCTCCCGGTATTTTTGAAACTATAGCAATGTGGAGTAAGATCGCTATACATAGTGATATATACAGAGCTCTGAGTAAGCTAATATGAGTCATTGGCTGATAAATATATGTATATAAAAATACACAGTTAATTGGCTACTCTATATATATTCTTTGTTTGGCTATGGGAAAATGGCATCAGTATGGAGCACATTATCTATGCATCTGGCTTCTTTTAAATGGCTGCTGCCACTTATCAGCGAGATATACTATAAAAGGTGACCAACCGTATCCTCCATTATCACCTGAAGAAGTCATGTGGACATGACGTAGCGCATAGGGTGTGAACGAAGGTTACCGGAAGTGACATAGATACCGGCACGAGCACGGCGCTCGTAATCAATTGCTGAATATACTGTTCTTAAATGTGAGTTTTGAGCTGCTTTATTCTAATAAATATTCTAACATACTACACCATGAGAGCATTCTTCATACAGTATATCCCCACTTTATCACATATGGCGAGAGGATCTTTGGAAACCCCTGAGAATACTAATCATCCATAAATGTTGGCAAAGCATTAGGGAAAAGCACAGAGGACATCTAGTGGCGAACAAGAGCTATAGCAACTCCAACGGAGGTTTTATACTACACGTTTATTTCAAGCTAAATTCAGATGAGAGGCTAGAAAGCATAGTGTTTTCTAGCCTCTCACCTGAATTTAGCTTGATGAAGATAAGAATTTATACATACGAACACTTTGATTATTGGTGAAGGGATATCCCTTGAATATATATTAGGGACTTTGTGTATGATAATTACAGTTTATTCATTTAATTTGTTTTTGTAATTCGTTTTGCAATATGAGCATTTTACTTTTGTGAATTTACACAATTGCACGGTGCACCTTGGAGGATTGTATATGATATTTTTTTGCACGTTTATTGCATTTCAACGAAGATGCATTACTATTTATAGGAATTTGAACATTTGTTTACACAGGTCGAGATATATTTTTGTAACATTACTGTATTATAGGCAGCACAGCACTATACTTAAACCACTCTATCTTTGCTATTAGCTTTGGATTAGCTATTAAGTGCGAGCAGCAGTCTTTACACATGTCTATTTGTATACACGTATACTGAGAACCAATTCACATTTGTACACAATGGTATTGCATATTTCCTGTAAAGGAAAAAGAGAATTAAGGGTCTCAGTCTGCAAAGGTGACAGGGAAGGGAGGTTAATGGAGTTCAAAAAGGAATTAATGTCTTCTGTGGTAGGTTGAACTATTGATGGTTCGTCTTTGAGGTTGTAGAGGGAATTATAATAGAGACTGAAGACGTCTGCAACATCTTGGGGGTTAAATATTTTCTCTTTGGTTATCAGGTGGAAGAGCTAGACAATTTTGGTATTGCTATAATGGCCTATTATGCAGTGGGCCAAGGCTTTACCAGCCTTACTGTCATTTTAAATTTTCTCAACATTTTTTCAAAAATATCCATTAGTAGCACCCTAAGTTCCTGCCTTAAATTTAGAAGCAGGGGCTTAAGCTTAGAGCTAGGGTGACTTTGGTTTTGCTCTAACTCATGAATGGAGGCAAGAAGAAAGTCCATACACTGTTTTCTCTTTTTCTTTTTTTTTTTTTAGCTTTGGGTCCCAGTTGTATAAACACTACACAAGTGAACTCTTTGTGGGCGTTCCACTAGGTAAAGGTATCTTTAGCAGCCCCCACATTATGGTGGGAGAATTCTTCTAGGTTTTCCCTGAGAGTTGCAGCATAAGGCAGGGATTACATGAAAAATGTGTTTGATCTCCAAAGATAAGTAATTGAAGTCTGTTAAAGTAATGCTGGTAGGTGTGTGGTCAGACCATGTAATCCCATAGGCAGAGAAGTCCTCGACTTTTTACAGTAACCATTTGTAGCACTACTCCCAAGGGAGCTGCTGAGTGTGGGTTCCCCTGGGTTACCATTAGCAACAGTAAAGCTTTCAGACATTTTTCCAAGTGTTTTCACCTGAGACAAGGACCAGTCCAGTTTCTTTGGTTTTTAGGATTTGTTGAGAACTTGGATAGGAGAAGGGATGAGTGGGATACTCCAACAACTAAACTATGCACAAGAAAAGGCAGGGACTGTATAGATAATACTGTTTGACGCTGGTTAACGCTGACTGACGCTGGTCACGGCTAGGCCGCTTACTTTGATTTCACCTTTGACTGTCAAAAGTCCTTTAAGCTCCCTAAGGTACTCCTTCCTGAGGTCGCTGACTTGTAATGCAGACTGAACTGCTGAGACACTTCAGGGCCCTTCCTGGCATCCCCTAATCCTCAGGGTTTCACTACTTGGCACCTCCTTTACTGTACACTCCGGGTTAGCTGGCTCCTTGATCCCCTTGACCTCTCTGGAGTGGTCCCCTCTCTTAGGCAGACCCCTGGGCAGATCTTGAGTACTCACGATACTGTTTTTCCAGAAGAAATCTGCCCAGCAGCTCCACTCGGTCAAAACACACTGGATGCTCTGCAGCCCAGCTCAACCACTGGTCCCTAGGCTGACTGCCTGGACCACCTTCCTCACTTCAGCAGGAGGAGAGACAGCCGTCACCTCCTCCTGGGACTCTGCTCTCACCAAAGACACCCTGTCACATGCTCCCTTCCTATTTATTTGCAATCCCAGGATGCATTGCAGGAATGCCCTCCCACTGGAACTGACATAAAACAGAGTGTGCCACTGCCTAGGAATGCCCTCCCACTGTAACTGACATAAAACAGAGTGTGCCACTGCCTAGGTTTCCTCCACTGTCCAATGAGCTCCCTCATTGGCTACAGTGGGGACACTCCCTCAGACCCAGTGAATCACACTTGGAAACATGTGACAGGCTAAACTAACAGATCAGGCCCTCCTGATAGGCAAAAAGAGCCATAACTATGCTTTACCTAGCACCTACCTAGGAGGGTGCTACACATTTATCCACAGTAAAATAGTCAATGCCTGTATATGTGTTGTGGCAAGGGGGGAAAAAGCTATAATCTTTTTCACTCGCGTGAAGACACCGCCAGCCATCAAAGAGGTAATTTTAACAGTTGATGACAAGCCACCACAGATGTACTGCGGCAGGCTGGCTAGTACAGGCAAATCGCCATATATGTACGGCGCTTGCTCTGTGGAGTCTAGGGGGCGAGCGCGCGCCGCCAGTGGCGCGCTCCCACCCCCGCTCGGCGCGTGTGTCAAGCAGCTCCGATTGCCGCCTGACACCCTCGATCTCTCCCCGCTGAGAGAAAAGTACGGTCGACTGATGTAAACACAGCCGTCCGTCCTTCTCCCTGCAATGATCACAGAGACCATGTGATCCTGCTATATAGGATCGCATGTCTCTGTGATTATTTCACAAGCCCAACCCCCCCACAGTTAGAATCACTCCCCTAGGCTTATATTTAACCCCTTGATCACAACAGTATTAACCCCTTCCCTGCCAATGGCATTATTATAGTAACAGTGCATATTTTTAGCACTTTACTGTAGTAATGTCATTGGTACCCCCAAAAGTGTCAAAAATGTCAGTTAGGGGTCCGATCTGTTCCCCGCAATGTCGCAGTCCCGCAAAAAATCGCAGATCGCCGCCATTAGTAGTAAAAAAAAACAAATAAAAATGACATAAATCTTTCCCATAGATAGTAAACACGATAACTTTTGTGCAAACCAATCAAAATATGCTTATTGCGATTTTTTTACCAAAAATATGTAGCAGAAAACAGATTAGCCTAAAATGTTAAAACATTTTAATTTTTTTTGAGAATGTCATATAAAAGAATATGAAACATATTGTTTTTTTTTTTTTTCAAAATTGTCGCTCCTTTTTTTGTTTATAGCGCAAAAAATAAAAATAGGTGATCAAATACAACCAAAATTTGGTAGCTATGTAATGTAACATGTACACACAAGAACAAAGAAGCGGCCTGTCGGGTCAAGCAGACTATTGTGAACATGAAATTATACAGTGGGGTTGATTTACTAAAACTGGAAAGTGCAAAATCTGGTGCAGCTGTGCAAGTGTTGCCAACCTCCCTGAAGTGAAATTTACTGACGGGATGCCAAAATTTACAAACGGCACCAATTTTTTACTGGCAAAAATCATAAAATTTACTGACAGAGCCACAGTTTTTACTGATACTGCATAAAAGTACCTAAAATGTCCGTTTTCAGTGCTAAACATCAATACTTAAACTATAGACATGTAGCTAGTGCTATTAGCAATGTGTTTAACCACTTGCCCTCCAGCCGCCCTACTTATACTGCGGCAGGTCAGGTCTGTCTCGCGAAACAACATACCTGTACGTCACTTCACAGGACCGCTAACGGGGGTGCTCTCATGTTTCCATTCGCCGCAGGGTAAGCCGATCAGCGGAGCCGGCAGCCGCGATGCCTACCGGGCACCCACAATCGCTCCACAGAAAGACAGAATGGCAGTGTGCCATTGTAAACACGGCACGCCGCTATTCTGTCAGTGGTGGACACAGGGATCCTGTGTTCCTCCTATTTATGAACACAGGTCTCTGTGTTCATCCAGTAAATACATCCCCCCACAGTTAGAAAGCATACCCTAGGCACACATTTAACCCTTTAATTGCCCCTGGGTGTTAACCCCTTCCCTACCAATGTCATTAGTACAGCAACAGTGCATATTTTTAGCACTGATTACTGTAGTAATGTCACTGGTCCCCCCAAAAGTGTCACAAATGTCAGTTAAGTGTCCGATCTGTCTGCCG
This sequence comes from Pelophylax lessonae, assembly GCF_965119305.1. NCBI lineage: Eukaryota > Metazoa > Chordata > Amphibia > Anura > Ranidae > Pelophylax > Pelophylax lessonae. The sequence continues at coordinate 447,756,059 of NC_138771.1, forward strand.
CAATGTCGCAGTCCCACTAAAAATCGCTAATCGCCACCATTACTAGTAAAAAAGTAAAAATGACATAAATCTTCCCCCCACTTTGTAGATGCGATAACTTTTGCGCAAATCAATCAATATACACTTATTGGGATTTTATTTTACCAAAAATATGTAGCAGAATACAAATTGGCCTAAATTTTTTTTATTGGGAATGTTATGTAGCACCCTACAGGTAGGTGCTAGGTAAATGCATAGTGGGCCTTGTTTGCCTAACAGCAAGGCCATGATTTATTTTTTGTCTGGGTGTCATGGCTCTCAGGTGTGTCTGCTGAGAGGGGAGTTTCCCCACTGGCTCTGTGAGAGGCTTCTCATAGGGCAGTGGAGGAAACCCAATCAGGGACACATTCAGGCTTGTAACTACCCCAGAAGGCAGATTCTGCCGCAGAGGATTCTGGGAGTGGGTATAAGTTTGAGGGGAGGGCATGACTCAGCATCTTTGGTGGGAAGCAGAGTCCCAGGAGGGAGAGTACGGCTGTCTCTCCTCCTGTCAGAGGAAGTGGATGTCTCGGTGGTGCTGCCTGAGAATCCAGAGGGTGATGAGTTGAGCTGAAGGGGATCTGGTGTGCCGAGAACCAGCAGAGAGAGAGAGGGGTCCAGTCCCAGGAAAGCCTACAAAGGTAGTGAATACTGTGGATTGCCCCTGGGGGTCTGCCTAGTGTCAGAGGGGATTACTCCGGAGAAGGTTTTGGGATCCAGGAGTCAGCTAGCTGTAAAGGGGGTGCTTAGGTTGAGGACCCTAATGTACAGAGGGGGTACCTGCAGTTTGGGCCCTGAAGAGTTATTGTACAGTGTGGAGTGTACCAGTTGAGAGTTGCAGCAGCACAGGAATCTACAAAGAGCTTCCTATTCCGTGACTTTTGAGCAAAGAAGTGTCAGGAGTCAATTGTTCTACAGTCCTGGATCTTCTGGATTAAGGTAGAGGTTCCAGCACAGTTTTCAGTTTTACAGTATATCCAAGCGTCAGGAAGCGTTGGCTAGCGTCGGCTGGCGTCAGGACAGCACTGACAGGCATTTTTCTCTAGAAGAGTCCCGAAATTGTACCTTGTTGAGCCAGAGGAGTATCCCACTCATTCCCTTCTCCTATACCCAAAACATAATAAAACCCACAAACCAAAGATGGCGGAATTGTCATTGTCTCAGTTCTCACACCTGGAGTTACAGCTCAAATGGTCTGGGAGTGTTACCGGTAACAATGGCAGACCCACCTCAGGCCACATGCCTGGAAAACCTGCTACAGTTATATGGCAGAATGTAAAAAATATATATATATTTTTTTCAGAATTGTCACTCTTTTTTTGTTTATAGCGCAAAAAATAAAAATCGCACAGTGAGCAAATACCAACAAAAGAAAGCTCTATTTGTGGGAAAACAAGGAGATCAATTTTATTTGGGTACAGCGTTGCACGACAGTGCAATTGCCAATTAAAGTAAAGCAGTGCCAAATTGCAAAAAAATGGCCTTGTCACTATGTGGGGTAAATCCTTCCGGTCCAGAACGGAAAATCGCGTGGTCGTGCGGCATTGTACCGAAATAAAATTGATTTCCTTTTTTCACATAAAAAGAGCTTTCTTTTGGTGGTATTTGATCACCTGTGCAATTTTTATTTTTTGCACTATAAACAAAAAAAGAGCCACAATGTTTTTCACATTCTGCTATATAACATTCCCAAAAAAAAAATTTAAAATCAAAATGTTTAATCTTTTAGGTCAATTTGTATTCTGCTACATATTTTTTGGTAAAAAAAAAAATCGCAATAAGCATATATTGATTGGTTTGCGCAAAAGTGGCGGTCAGCAATTTTTGAAGAGAAAGTTACTCTATCAAGTCATCAAGACGATGACTTTATAGTAGCAAAGATTTATTTGTACAAATCTGGATACAAGGTACACCAGATGGAAATGGTAGATGCGTTTCACACGACCAACAGCGTGCTTGTTAATTTTTTATTTTTTTTTACTAGTAATGGCGGCGATCTGCGATTTTTAGCAGGACTGTGATATTGGGGCGGACAGATCGGACCCCTAACTGACATTTTTTACACTTTTGGGGGGACCAGTGACATTACTAAAGTAATCAGTGATATAAGTTATGGTTTTTGACTTTTGTTTAACAGCTTCCGGACCGCCTGGCGCACATTTACTGCGGTAGGCTGGCCCTCCTGCATGAACCAACATAGCCCTACGTCAGTAATATGCTTGGTGCTGGCGGGCGAGGGGATGCCGATACACAGGACCGGCGGCCGCTGAGAGAGAAGGACGGTCAGCTGTTGTAAACTCGGCTATTTAGCACTATTGCACTTTATGGTTATTATTAAATTTATGATATTTTATTCCTTTTTCTATTTACATTATTGCAAGCGCTGTTTTTCTGTACATCTTTTGCACTCTGTTATCACGGGGCTTGTTCTGTGCACCATTGGTCATTCTCACTTTTGGGATATAGACTTTTTTTTATTTAAAAATGACCAGGTTATTTCAAGGAAACTATGGAGTTAACAAGAAGATGGATGACATATTCAGTGAAGGTAGGAAATTAGCAAAAAGAACATGTAAAAACATTTTTGCGTGGAGTTCTTCTTTTAAAGCTGCCTTCTTAGTCGAAGGGGTGTACTGTGACAGATCAGGATAGAGTTGTAAATCCGCACAAGGAGCCGGAAGAGTTCCCAGTGATCTAAAATTAGAGAGCAGCCTCTCTTTGACTTGGTAAAGATGGATTCTCATAATTACATGTAGTGCACCCCTTTAGGAACTGCAGATGAACTGGGATCCTCCAACCTGCACAGCCAGGCACACCAAATATTCACAGGCACTTTAGAGACAGGGAACACTTTGATTTTTTTGTGGCTTATTGAGGGTTAATAACTTGGATGGTAATGGGAGGTTATGGGATGCCCACTTGATTTCAACAGCAAAACTCCAACTGACAACTTCAGGGACATCTTCAAATACACAGTCTATATACAGTCTTCTTGACACTCCTCCTGCACTTAACTTGCTTGCAGATTCCAGCTGCTGAAGCAGTTTTACTAAACTTGCACCAAGGAAAACGTCCTGTTGGTGAATATGCTGCCGAATTTCGTCGATGGGTAACTGATACCACTTGGAGCGACAGTGCAAAGCGCTTTCACTTTAGAAATGGACTTTCTGAGGATACAAAAGGTATTCAGAATTCAGAGCTATTCAGAATGGATACGCTAATTACTTTTTTAAATCGAGCATTAAGATCGATAGAGGATTTATGGAGAGACAAATTGAAAAACAAAGATCAGTTGGCTTTAATACCTTGTTAAATCGTCAACCAATGGTTAAACCATTTACTAGCTCTGAACCTGAACTTGAACTTATGCAGATTGGATCTCTCAGCTTTGCTGAAAAAACGCAGACATGAACTGAATCTTTGCTTCTATTGCGGTCAGTCAGGTCACTTCATCCTCAGATGTCAAAATAAATCAAGGCAAACCTTTGCAGCAGCCGGTCAATAGAACTGTCCACATCTAGGGAACAAGTGGGATCCATTACAACACGTAACACAAGGAGAAAATAAGATTGTCTGTCATCACCCACATTTTATTTTAAGCATCACTCTTAAAGAGAAAGATAAGTTATTTTCCACCTCAACAATGCTGGATTCTGGGGCTGGTAGTAACTTTATGGATTTGAGTTTTCTGAAGAAAATTGCATTCTCCAAATACCTAAACCATCCCCAGTACATATGGAGATGGTGGATGGCTCGTTACTCACGCGGATAATTCACGCATGAGACTGTTTCTCTGCGGTTAAGTATCGAACCTGGACACCAGGAGTTATTCTCTTTCAATATGATTTCTTCTCCTCAATTTCCTAATATTTTAGGAATACCATAAAAATCTATTCATAACCCCACTGTTGACTTTCAGGCCAGAAACCTTGCCTTTTCTTCTGAACATTGGCAGTTACACTGCCTAAAGAAGGACATCTCACCCGCTATTATCAGAGTGACATTGACTAACCTGGAAAGATTGCCCCCCCCCCAGTACCACGACTTTAAAAACATTTGTGATAATAAAAATGCAGACCAATTGCCACCGCACCGAGCCTATGATTGCCCAATTGATTGTACCAGGAGTCTCAATTCCCTTTGGTCTCCTCTACAACCTTTCTGAGCCACAACTGAAAGCATTAAGGGACCTTCCACAAGAAAATCTGGTGGAGGGGTTTATCTGCCCTTTAACTTCCCTCGCTGGACCCCCGCTATTTTTTGTTGAAAAAAATTATGGGACCCCGTGGCCATGCATTGATTACAGAAAGTTAAATAAAATGACAGTTAAGAATCGTTACCCACTTCCATTAGGTTCAGAACTATTTGAGAGACTGATAACAGCGAAGACTTTTACCAAGCTTGATCTGAGGGGTGCATATAAGCTTTGTTTGTATTCGATATGGAGATGAATAGAAGACTGCTTTTTAGACAAGATATGGGCATTATGAATCCTTAGTAATGTCCTTTGGACTCCAATGCACCAGCTACCTTCCAACATTTCATAAATTATGTTTTCAGAGACTTGTTGGATCAATTTGTTGTGGCTTACCTTGATGACATACTTATCTTTTCTACCAACTTACAGTGAAATCGGGGTCATGTCCATACAGTTTTAGAACGACTACGACAAAATAAATTATACATTAAGTTGGAAAAATTTGATTTTGAACAGACCCGTATACAGTTTTTTGGTTACATAATCTCTCTTGAAGAGCTGAACATGGATCCCAGCAAGATCCAAGCCATCCCAGATTGGCCTTTTCCCAAAAACATAAAGGATGTGCAACAGTTCTTAGGATTCTCAAACTTTTATTGACCATTTATTAAACAATTTTCAAAAATTGTTGTCCCAATTACTCATGTGACGAAGAAGGAGACAGAAATGGCCTTCCCACATTTGAAAACCTTATTCACCGCTGTACCTGTGCTGGTACTCCCTAACATGGAACTTTCTTTTCTTTTATTTTATTTTATTTTTTTCAAATGACAACATCAGAACAGAATAATGATATCGACAACAAGGAACTTTTAGCAATAAAAGAAACCTTCACCAAATAGAGACATCTTCTGGAGGGCACCACACATCCCGTAACTGTCCTTACTGACCATAAAAATCTTGAATTTTTTAAATCCGCAAAGAGACTCAATGCTAGGCAGATGGGGGTCTTTTTTTTTTTTTCAAGATTACATTTTGTTATTTATTACAGACCTGAATGTAAAAATGGAAAAGCAGGTGCTTTGTCAAAAATGTCAGGTGACTTTTCTACCGACATGGAACCAGTACTATCTTACAAGAAAGACATTTTTGGGAGCAATGTACCCTGCAAAGCTTCTTTCAAAGATTAAAGAAGCTTATGGTAGGGATCCACTCTTAAACAATCCACCAGAAAATTTGCACATGGATTTTCATGATGGCCACTGGACCAATGAAAAAAGAATGTATGTCCCCTACGAGGCACGATTTAAGGTTTTTCAGCTGGTGCACGATTCAAAATCTTCTGGTCACCCTGGAATTAGAAAAACGGTAGACCTCTTTGCCCGTACCTTTTGGTGGCCTTCTATTTGTAAAGATGTAAAGGATAATGTTCTCTCATGTAAAACCTGTGCCCGCCATAAAGTACCACGCTCCCTCCTTGTAGGTCTATTACAACCCCTTCCTGTGCCATTGCGACCATAGGAATCCATTTCCATGGATTTTATTTTTGATCTACCTGCTTCCAAGAGATTTACAACTGTCAGTGGTAAATCGTTTTACAAAGATGGCTCATTTTGTGCCCTATCACTAGCATTCCTACAGCTGAAAACACTGCAGAAATCCTAATACGAGAAATTTACAGACTGCATGGTCTTCCAAATTAGATATCAGATTGAGGAGTCCAGTTCACATCACGACTATAGAAAACTTTCTGTTCTACTCTGGGAGTTGAAGTTAACTTACCTACTGCCTTTCATCCACAATCAAACGGTCAGATCGAAAGAAGGAACCAAACATTAGAGCAATATCTCCGTTGTTTGATCTGCCATCTTCAGGATGACTGGACCGATTATCTTCTGTACAACAACTCCTGCCATAGTTCCATCTCTCAAAGCCCATTTTTTGCCAATTATTGATGTCATCCATCTTTGTTCCTGGGCTTCCGGTAGATTCATTCATAACAACTGAAAAATACAAGAGTTTCTGCTTTACAAGACAATCAGGAAAACTGAAGAAAACCTTACACAAAGTTCAAGAATTCCATAAAGAAATGCAAATAGACACAGACAAACAAGTCCTCCCTATTCTTTAGGTGATAAGGTCTGGCTATCCATTAAACATTTACAGCTTAACCACTTCTGGACTGGAAGATTTTCCCCCTTAATGACCAGGCAATTTTTTGCGATTCGGCACCGCGTTACCTTAACTGGCAATTGCGCATTCAAATAAAATTGATGTCCTTTTTTTTTTACAAATAGAGCTTTCTTTTGGTGGTATTTGATCACTTCTGCAATTTTTATTTTTTGTGCTACAAACAAAAAAAGAGGGAAAATTCTGGAAAAAAAAAAAAGCAATAGTTTTCACTTTTTGCTATATAACATTCCCAATAAAAAGGAAATATGTTTTTTTTACCTTATTTTAACAGCTTCCAAACCACCTGCCACACATTTACTGCGACCGGTGTAGCCCTACGTCGGTCAGGCGATTGGTGCTGGGGGGCAAGGGGATGCCAATACACAGAACCGGCGGTCAATAAGAGACTAGTAATGGCGGCGATCAGTGATTTTTAGCGGGACTGCGACATTGCGGTGGACAGATCGGACACCTAACTGACATTTTTTACACTTTTGGGGGGACCAGTGACATTACTACAGTAATCAGTGCTAAAACTATGAACTGTTACTGTACTAATGACACTGGCAGGGAAGGGGTTAACCCAGGGGCAATCAAAGGGTTAAATGTGAGCCTAGGGTTTTTTTTCTAACTGTAGGGGGGTGAGGGGGGTGAGCTTATAAAATCAACACAGAGATCTGTGTTTCTAAATAGAAGGAACACAGGAGCTCTGTGTTGATTGCTGAAAGAACAACGGTCTGCTGTGTTTACGACAGCAGAGCGCCGTTCTCTCTCCCCAGGGAGCGATCTCGGGTGCCCGGCAGCAATATCTGGGGTGACTGGTTGGAAAGTGGTTAAACTTCCTTCTCAGAAACTTGGTCCTAAGTTCATTGGTCTTTTCAAAGTAATTGCACAAATTACCCCTGTGGTCTACAAACTTAAGCTACCTCATTCTATTTTTATCCTGTTTTTCATATGGCCCTTTTAAAGACTTTCAAAAGTGATCCTTTTTCTGGATGTATACATCCTCCACCAGACCAAGTCCAAGTACAAGGGGAGTAAGGGGAGTAAGGGGAGACTTCATGGTGGATAAAGTTCTTGACTCCCATATGCATCCTAGTAAACTGCAATACCAGTTAAGATGGAAAGGCTATGGGCCACAGGAAGATTCTTGGGAGCGAGAGGGGAACGGCTATGCCCCTAGATTAATAAGAGAATTAAACCAGGGATTTCCTAAAAAATCGGGCCCTAAGATGTCCAGGGGACGTCCTAGGAGGAGGGGAGTACTGTCATGAACCTGGGACCTCTTCTGTGTCTAGCAATGACTCTTCTCCCTGAGCTACCTGAAATGCTGCACAGCACCCTGCCTGAGCCATTGGACAACCCTGCCTTGTGGCTTGATTTCTGTTAAACCATGCTTCTCCCATAAACTTCCTGATATAAGCCATGTCTCTGCACTTCCTGTTGCCAGATTATTGTGGTTCATATCCTGCCTGCTGCCTCAAGCTACCTCTATTGCTACTTGGAATCGACCTTGGCTTGTGACCCCGACTACAAATGTCTTCTCCTACATCGACCTTGGCTTATAACCCCGACTATGAAACTCTTCTCCTGCACCGACCTTATCTTGTGACCCGGACACTGATCATCGGTCTAACGGTTCAGACAATTCAACCTCTTACAGAACGAAAACTGTGCTTAGCCGGACCTTATCGGCCATTGGTCTCTACTCCCTACAGGTATTCTCCTAACACAAGGGGAGGCACCAGAGGAGCTGTCAGGATGAGTCATCCAGCCCTGACTCACTGAACCCTGACCCAGATTCACAGCTCAGGCTTAGCCTGACCTAACAAAATTTACCTACACTAACAAACTACATACATTCCTAGGTTTATTAGCTGGGAAGCAAGGTGGTCTCAGAAGGCAGTGTATGTGATTGTTAGTTAACTCAATAGGGTTTAGAGCTGGTAGCAGTATGGATATTATGTTGCAAGCATATTTATGTAGTTTAGGTGTTTGGAAAATTTCTGAGATCCTGTGGATTTTAATGTTGTTTTGCCGGGATCTGTCTTCTAAATTAATTAATTAATTAATTAATTAAATAATTAATTTTGCTTTAAGCCAAGCATGCTGTTCCAGGTTATCCTCACGAGCGTCCACCAAATCATTAATGGTGGAAGTAATCTCTTTCAATTTATTCTCTATGTGTTGTACTAGAATAGACCTCCGCAGTGAAGCCTTGGATAAAAGAAGCGGTATCTGCATGTAAGGAACTTTTCAGAGAGATTACCATTTCTTTCAGAGTAGTAGTATCATTTACAGGCTAGTTGAGTGTGGAGAATGAAATTATAAAATCACACGAAAATGAGGAATTTGTAGATGGGCTCACCTCCAGAAGGTCCTGGGATTGATTGTTTATCCTCATCCTAGCTTTTGCTGGGCTCCCATAGATAGGTGTTGAGGCATGGGAGGAAGAATGGAGTGCCACAGACAGGCATTTAGTGTCATCCGAGCAAGCCTTTAGGAGATCTGTGCAGTGCCGTATCTTGGCCTAGGCCAACAAGGCCCAGGCCTAGGGTGGCACTTTGCAGGGGGGCAGCAAAAAAGCTTCCCCCGACAAGAAAAAAAAAACAGCCTCCTCCCGGCCCCCGCACAAAAAGGGTCCCCGCCGGCTTGCGCTACACTTTTAGTATAGTGCATGCCAGTCTTATGGGGCAAATTGTGCCAGAGGGCAGGGTTCAGGAGGCAAATCAGTCTGGCACCCCCATAAAGGGGTCACACTGCTACTTGCTGGATTGATAATACCAGTGGGTGAGGACATTCAGACAGACCGCAGGCCACCAACCACACTTAATACAACTGGCCCGACGACCGCCAATGCTGATAAGTGTGACACTGCAGCATAATGCTCCGCTTACCCTCCTCCGCCGCCAGGTATGGCAGGCATCATGTCTATAATCAAATTTCATTTCTTTACAAATCCTTGTCCTTGAGTGAGAATACTGAATTGCATCATATGCAAATAAGACTTTTAATTGTATATGATTGCAATAATATTTTGGACCTGCTCACCTCATATGTACTATCGCAATATGTTACTGGATTAGTAAGATTACTCCTTTCTTTTAAGATATTTGGATGTGTTTGCTGCCACTGATTATTTCACCTATATAAATAATGACTCTGGACTAGTTATTATACAAACTAGACATTAAGCCCGTTAAATTAACGGGTGCTATAACATATGTGGTCAAACATTTGTAAAAATAGACTTAGCAGTAAGTCCACGCAAGCGCGCACCCGCCGCTTCAACAGTTTTGCCCGGCCGCCCGAAGTCTCTGCTCTCCAAGTCCCAACGGCTGTCCGTGGGGCACATGCGCAGTAGCGCAATCCCACGGACACAGGGACTGGACGCAGAGACACTTGTACTTTATATGTATAGATTATTTTGTATACTTAGAACAGAAGGAGCTATATATATATATATATATATATATATATATATATATATTTTTTTTTTTTATTTTTATTTTTTTTATTTATTTATTTATTTTATTTAGCATACTTAGAACAGAAGGAGCTACATATATATATATATATATATATATATATATATATATGTTTTTTTTTTTAATTCTTCCATTCATATATAAAATATATATATATATATATATATATATATATATATATATATATATATATATAGAGATATATATTATATATATATATATATATATATATAATTTTTTTTAATACTAATATTTCATATTTGGTTTTTAATATGTATCTTTGGTATTTCAATATATTTTGTATTTCTTAATTTCTTATTTTTTATTATTTATTTTTTATTATTATCATTTAGTATACTTAGAACAGATTTCACGGCCGCTGTCCTGTCGGATAATGCCTCCCCGCCTCCTCTCAGTCAGCTGTTCGCTATAATTATTCTTCTCGCACTGTCTCCCGTCGAAAAATGCATCTGACGGACTGGGCACGCGCAATAATGACGTCAACCCCAGCTGAGCGGAGCAGTCAGCTGGAGTGACATCATTTACCATGCATGCGCAGTCCGTCAGATGCATTTTTCGATGGGAGGCATTATCCGACAGGACACCGGCCACCCGAAGTCTCTGCGCTCCAAGTCCCAGCGGCTGTCTATGGGGCACATGCGCAGTAGCGCAATCCCACGGACACAGGGACTGGACGCAGAGACACTTGGACTTTATATGTATAGATATATACACACACACACACACATCTCTGACAGGAGTTCTAATTCTCCCACACTTTATTCAAAAACATATATATATATATATATATATATATATATATATATATTAATGTAGCGACAGTGGATCAGACAGGATACAATCTGATTGTACAAACTCTGCTCCATCTCCTGACATGGATGTAGAACCCATTGTACAGTCTATGGGGGACGGAGGGGATTGTAGTGTATGGGGGGGGATTGTAGTGTATGGGGGAGGGAGGGGATTGTAGTGTATAGGGGGGGGAGATAATAGTGTATGGGGGAGGGGTTCTACAGTGTATGGGGGAGGGGTTCTGCAGTGTATGGGGAGAGGGGATTGAAGCGTGGGTGGAGGGAGGGGATTGAAGCGTGCGGGGGAGGGAGGGGATTGTAGCATGGGGGGGAGGGAGGGGATTGTAGTGTGTTGGGGGGAGAGGATTGTAGTGTGTTGGGGAAGGGAGGGGATTGTAGTGTATGGGGAGGGGATTGTAGTGTATGAGGAAGGGAGGGGATTGTAGTGTATGGGGAAGGGAGGGGATTGTAGTGTATGGGGGAGGGAGGAGATTTTAGTGTGAGGGGGGAGGGGATTGTAGTGTGGGGGGGAGGGAAAGGATTGTAGTGTATGGGGGGGTTGTAGTGTATGGGGGGAGGGGGTTGTAGTGTATGGGGGAGGGAGGGGATTGTAGTGTATGGGGGGACGGAGGGGATTGTAGTGTATGGGGGGGGAGATTAAAGTGTATGGGGGAGAGGTTCTACAGTGTAGGGGATTGAAGCGTGGGGGGGAGGAAGGGGATTGTAGTGGGGGGAGGGAGGGGATTGTAGTGTGTTGGGGGAGAGGATTGTAGTGTGTTGGGGAAGGGAGGGGATTGTAGTGTATGGGGAGGGGAGTGTAGTGTAAGGGGGAGGGAGGGGATTGTAGTGTATGAGGGAGGTTGGGGATTGTAGTGTATGGGGTAGGGAGGGGATTGTAGTGTATGGAGGGGAGGGGAGGGGATTGTAGTGTATGGGGGGATTGAACGGGTTGGAGATTGGTGTGGGGGAGGGAGAGGATTGTAGTGGGGGGGAGGGAGGGGATTGTAGTGTGTTGGGGGGAGGGAGGGGATTGTAGTGTGGGGGGGGGAGAGGGGATTGTAGTGTATGGGGGGAGGGTATTGTAGTGTATGGGGGGATTGTAGTGTATGGGGGGAGGGGATTATAGTGTATGGGGGGAGGATTATAGTGTATGGGGGGAGGGGATTATAGTGTAGGGGGGAGGGGGATTATAGTGTGGGGGGGGATTGTAGTGTATGGGGGAGGGAGGGGATTGTAGTGTATGGGGGAGGGGATTGTAGTGTATGGGGGAGGGAGGGGATTGTAGTGTATGGAGGGGAGGGGATTGTAGTGTATGGGGGGGGTTGAACGATAAATGTCGGGTTGGAGATTGGTGTGGGGGAGGGGAGATGTGAGGGCGGGAAATCAGAGAGGAGGGGGAGGGGAGCTCCTCACACACACAGAACAGTGGATCATCCAATAGGAAAAGACCCCCAAATCCACCACCACCTCCCCTCCCGGGAAAATTGCTGTCACGGGCAAGGGAGGGGATTGTAGTGTGGGGGGGGGAGGGAGGGGATTGTAGTGTGGGGGGGAATTGTAGTGTATGGGGGGGAGGGAGGGGATTGTAGTGTATGGGGAGGGAGGGGATTGTAGTGTATGGGGGGACGGAGAGGATTTTAGTGTATGGGGGGGCTTATAGTGTATGGGGGGACGGAGGGGATTTTAGTGTATGGGGGGGGAGATTATAGTGTATGGGGGAGGGGTTCTACAGTGTATGGGGGAGGGGTTCTACAGTGTATGGGGGAGGGAGGGGATCGAAGCGTGGGGGGGAGGGAAGGGATTGTAGCATGGGGGGAGGGAGAGGATTGTAGTGGGGGGGAGGGGATTGTAGTGTGTTGGGGGGAGGAGATTGTAGTGTGGATCATCCAATAAGAAAAGTCCCCCAAATCCACCACCACCTCCCCTCCTAGGAAAATTGCTGTCACGGGCTAACCAAAGGTGCTGGAGACCCCAAAATTGGCATTCGCAAGTGGCCAAGATGCTCCCCTACAGCTGATAAAAAATTGGGGTCTCGGAGATGAAAGGGCGCGGAGCAGTGACCCCGAGAACCGGGCACCTTTGGTTCGCCCATGACAGCAATTTTCCCGCGGCGGTGTGTGCGTCCCAACGGCTGTCTGTGGGGCACATGCGCAGTAGCGCAATCCACGGACACAGGGAATCTGGACGCAGGGACACTTGCATTTTATTAATATAGATACGTGAAAAAATCCTATGATTACAATCAGTGGCAGGCAAACACAAGTCCAAATATCTTAAAAGAAAAGAGTAATCTTACTAATCCAGTGACATAAAGCTGTACTAATGGGCACTGATAAAGCTGCACTGATGAGGTGGCACTGACAAGCTGCAATGATGGGGCTGAACTGATAAGGCAGCACTGGTATGCTGCACTGATGGGCACTGATATGCTGCACTGATGGGCACTAATATGCTGCTCTGATGGCCACTGATGAGGTGGCAATGGTGGGTACAGATAAATTGCACAGATGGGCACTAATGAGGCTGCACTGATAAGGCAGCACTGATATGCTGCACTGATGGGCACTGACGAGGCTGCACTGATGGACACTAATAGGCTGCACTGATGGCCACTAATGAGGCTGCACTGATGGCCACTGATGAGGCTGCGTGATGGCCACTGATGAGGGGGCACTGATAAGCTGCACTGATGAGGCAGCACTGATGGGCACTGATATGATACACTGATAGGCTGCACTAATGGGCACTGATAAGATGTACTGGTTGCCACTGATATGCTGCCCTGATGGGCAGTAATGAGGCTGCACTGATGGGCACTGATAAGGCTGCACTGATGGGCACTGATGAGGCTGAACTTATGGGAACCGATGAGGCTACAATGATGGGCACTGATAGACCGTGGTGGTTGTCTGTGGTTTACAGATTTCAGGGTGGGTTATAAACAGGAAGGGGTGTGGTCTTTACAGGAAGGGGTGGGTTATATTAAATCAGAAAAGTTTTATTAAGAAAATAGAATACAGTACAGATCATGAAACATTGCAAATATACTTTAAAACAAAGGAAATAGTGCAATACAGACCAGCAGGCTCAAAATTGTGAACATCTCTTCCCATGATGGCAGCAGCCGCCTCCGGCCAACCCCACCCGCAGCCCCAGAACAGAAATGTATGTTGCCAACATGATGAATGTAAAAGAGGTAGAAGGGGTACCTACTCATTGAGGGAGTGTAATGACCCACACACTAACGAGTGGGACCACACAAACCCCCACCCACCAGATATCTCACAGGATTGATCACTGTAACAGCCTCTGCATGACTAGCTCCCCGGAGGACATACCAGGGGTGTCCAGCCAGGGAGACCACAACTTTTCAAACTTTTGGGGCCTGCCTCTATGTTGGTAAACATATTTCTGTAGGATAAGCGTATCACCCACCGTTTAATAGAAGGCAAATTTTCCGATTTCCAGCACATGAGTATCACCTTCCGGGCCTGAAAGAGGGCTCTAGAAAAAGCAAGTCTTGTCGCCTCCTCTGGGATGACCTCCTCCAAGACCCCCAGGAGACAGTGGGCTGGCTGTAATGGGACTGATATCTGAAAAATTAGATTAAGTGTGTTCAAAACCCCATTCCAGTAACAATGCAACTTCGGGCAGTGGCACAGAAGATGTATAAGGTCCCCTGGGGCACGCCTGCATTTGGCACAGAGTGGGTCGGCAAGCCCGCCCATCCGATGGAGCCGAACCGGGGTGTAATGGACTCGCAGTAATATTTACAGCTGGGACACCTTTTGGGATGTATTAAGGGTACACGTATTGACCACCGGAAATGCCTTTTCCCACTGGTCCCCCGTCAAGGTGCCAATATCTTCCTCCCAATATCTTCCTCCCTGGACATAGCCTTTGAGGGGTGTGCCTCAAGATACTTTGATAATAGCATATGGTAACCCTGAGAAATAAACCCCTTTGTGGTAGTGGTGTTCTGTATAACATGAAATATCGGTGTGGGGGAGAGTTCCCATTGTGCTGACTCTCCCTGGGCCCTCACAGTGTGTGCTAACTGCAGGTAGTAATAAAGCATGTGTGAGGGCAAATGGAATTGGCTTTGGAGATCCGAGAAGGACCGGAGAGTCCCCTGCCAGAAAATTTGGTGTAGATGGTGCACACCCAGAGCACGCCACCTAGCCCACTGTTGTATCTTAACTAACTCGGAATAAGTCTTATTATCCCAAATAGGTCTGTATATTGTGAAGCCCTGTACTTGCTGAAAGTGCTTGACCTTGTTCCACACTTTTTGAAGTAGGGCATAAGTGGGCATTTGCTTGTTGGATTTATGGAACAATTGACCCTCCAGGCCCCCCGGTATGGAGGTCGCACCAGAGCCTATAAAGAGGAGGCGGGCAGCCACCACTCCCCCCCGAGTCAGGGGTCATGAGACCAATGAAATGCTGAAGCTGGCGGCCAGGTAGTAGATCCAGGGGTTATATTAAAAATTAGGGGGTGCACACGTTTAGTCAGGCCTAGGGAAGCACAAAATCTAAATACACCACTGGATCTGTGTAAGAGGTTTCAGTGAGAGGGACTGGAGCAGCTGTGTTATCTTGGATGGGTCTGCCCTCTGGCTGTTTTCAGAAGGTAGTGAGCTTCTGAAGGTGCCAATCTTCCTTTCTTTTGCAGGACATGGTGAGTGAAGAGGCTGCCCTGTTTGCTGGTGCTGATTGCCTGGTGGATGATCTGCCTTTGATGGGTGCCCCCTTTGGAGGCAGTTGATACTTTTTAACTACCAAATTAAATATTGCATAGCAATGGTTTGTGTACCTAGTAAACAATCGTTAACTTGTTTTAAAACAGTAGCAAAAGGAAATGTACAGGGAAGTCCCCAACATACCAACCTTCGAGTTGCAAACTTTCAAAGATGCGAGCATGTGTTTGCACAGTTTTCTTTTCATTTAACCCAGTGGGCTGAATGAAAAAACCTGACAGATCACCATGCCAACACAAGCAATGTTGGCGAAGCGATCTCCCCAGCTATGCTATTGTGTTCTGACAGGGGGACACCCCCCACCATAAAACACTGATCAGCATTTGCAGCCTTTGTCTGCAGGCACTGGCCTTTGTTGGACTTACGAACGAGCTCCTGGAATAGAACTTGTTTGTAAGTAGGGGACTAATGGCGCTTTTCCACTGCATAGAACCGTACCGGCTCGGCACGCTTTTGTGCTTTTCCACTGCGGTACCGCATGGTAAAGGGTCGGAACGGTTCGGTACGGTACGGTATAGGTTTGCTTTTCCACTGCATGGAACCGAACGGTACGGTACGGTACGGCTCTGAAAAAACAGTACCTACTCGATTGTGGTTCCAACAGGTACCAAACTGGTACCATATCCCACAATCCTTTGCATGCAGTCACTACTAGCCACTGATTGGTCAGAGAATCACACCCACCCCGTTGTTATCCCACCCACTTAACTTTAGTACTACTTTAGTGGAAAAGCAAACCTATACCATACCGTACCGAACCGTTCCGACACTATACCATGCGGTACCGCAGTGGAAAAGCAAACCGGGCCTAGCAGGGCCGAGTAGAGCCGAGCCGGTACTAGCCGGTACTTGCAGTGGAAAAGTGCCATTACTGTACTCCTCCCATAAATGTGATAGGATTTGGCTAACATGAGCCATGTAATAGTACAAACAAAATTAAGTACCATCCTGTTTTAAACTGATAGTGATAGGTTTGCATGCTTACATATTGCCTGAAAATAAATATATATATATATTTTCATCCGAAATAACAGAACTGAATTGTGTGTGAAGCTGTGACAGTGATACATACTTTCCTATTTTGCGAAAGGTGTCCTCTTCTATCTCAGAAAGTTTGGAGGCATATACATACAATAGTTGCACACCTTGCTGGGGGGAGCTCACATCAGGTACCACAACCCAAAGAGTGCCCACAGCCCATTTTTTCAGGCTAAGTAATGTGCACTAACATGTATCATCCTCCTTGTTCTGCCCACCACAGTGAGCACACTCTCTGTCATACTGAGTCTGCGTAGCAGCAAAGGCCCACTTTGGCAGAAAGCAGCACACCAGACATGCAAAATTTTTGTGCCGCACCACACCACACCAAATGAGCTTCAAGGTGCCCACAGCCAGAAGGGCTGTATGACTCAGGAAGAGAGTAGCAATTTGCTGAATATTACACACACACATTATTCTGTCCATCAAGGTAGCCACTAACAGCCCTAGGCCCCTTTCACCTGGGCTGTCCGATCAGGTCTGCCTGTCAGTTTTTCAGGCTGCATTGTCCTCTATGGAGCCGTAGATGTCAGCAGACACATGTCCACTGACACCTGCCGCCATCCGATCTAATCCTGTCCACCAAAAACAGATGGATGGTTTTCCTAAATGCCATCCGTCCAGCAGATCAGATGGAAACAGACAGGCGATCTGTTACCATCCGAATGCAGCGCAGGGCAGGGCTGTGTCCGTGTCCACTTTGCATACCGGAGTGGACACGGACCTGTCATCCGCCTGCTTAGTGGGGATTAGCGGAGAGATCCTCCACTGAGCAAGCGGATTTCGCTTAGTGGAGGTGCCCGTGTAAAGGGGGCTTTATGCACTATAGGAATCAGGGTCCCTGATTCATAGGGGGACAGGGGGAGTGTCTGCAGCCTAAACAGAAGCTCAAGTGTGTGCACACATGTAAGTGTCTAAATAACATATGTTTGAGTCTGTTACGCTATAAAACCAGTGCATTGCTGGCCTCTAGAGAATTTGGAATGCTCAGCATTACAGGTCCACTGTTAAGCTTCTTCCTTTTCACTGATAGTCCAGACAGGGCCATAGATAATTTTATGTTCGGGGGAGGGGGGTTCAATAGCAGATACTAAGTAAAAGTATTTTTAAATAAATCAAATTGCACCAAATTCATAAAGACTGGAAAAAAGAAAAACTATGTTTTGCTCATAGTAAGCAATCACATTCTTAATTCTATTTTCTCAGATTCTCTTGAAAATTTAACCTGATTTCAGTTTTGCCTTCTTCAAGTTTTTAAGAACATTGCCCAGTGATGTTGGCTATTGTCCAGTCTAAGGCCTGGTACACACTGCATGCCTTTTTTGGGCTGAACGAATAAAAACTGACAGATCACTGTACTAACACACACAGTGTTAGTACAGCAATCTCCCCCGCTGTGCTATTGTGTTCTGACAGGGGGACCCCCCCCCCACCAGAACACAGTAGTCAGTGCTCTCAGCCATTGGAGTGCCTATCACAGGGTGATGCACTGTAATAGCCAATCTTAACCCAGCATACCAGACAAGAGAAGTGGCACTGTGCAAAGCCCATATATACAGAACATGCCAACCAACTTTCGAACCTGAGAATGAGGACATGACAGGAAGGTAGTAACCTGCAGCGAGAGTAGCGCGCCGTCACAAAAAAGTGGGTATGGCCAAACATAATAGTGGGAGGGGCTTTAAGGCCATGTTAAACAAAACCTGGGCTTCCTTGTACCTATAAAATATGCTGAGGCTGAGTCTCCCA
Source organism: Pelophylax lessonae (assembly GCF_965119305.1). Taxonomy (NCBI): domain Eukaryota; kingdom Metazoa; phylum Chordata; class Amphibia; order Anura; family Ranidae; genus Pelophylax; species Pelophylax lessonae. Next base: position 447,774,293 of record NC_138771.1, read on the forward strand.
TAATTGCTGTTGTGTTAGCCTGTTAGGCCCGGACTGTTCACATGCAGCAATTAGAGATCGTGGGCAAAATATCACCGTGATTCTCCAGGCCACTGATATTTGTTTTCCCTACTCATCTTTTCTGACTGTTTTTCACTAGTTTTGCATTTGGTTAGGGTGTGTTTCACTACTGGTAGCATGAAGCGATACCTGGACCCTATAGAGGTTGCACAGGCAGTCCAACTTCTCCAGGATGGCACATCAATATGTACCATTGCCAGAAGGTTGCTCTGTCTCCCACCACAGTCTCAAGAGCAGGGAGGAGATTCCAGGAGACAGGCTGTCAGTGGCGTAGTGTGGTTTGTCAGCGCCCAGGGCAAGGTAAGAAATTTGCGCCCCCTACACAAACCTACTAGAACATTACACAGGCCACTACACTGACACCTACACTGACCACTACAGAGACCTACCTTATTCCTACACTGACCTACCTGATTACTATACTGACACCTACACAGACCTACCTGACCACTACACAGACCTACCTGATTACTATACTGACACCTACACTGACCTACCTGACCACTACAGAGACCTACCTTATTCCTACACTGACCTACCTGATTACTATACTGACACCTACACTGACCTGCCTGACCAGTACACAGACACCTACTCTGACCTACCTGATCACTACACTGAGCTACCTAATTACTATACTGACACCTACACTAAACTACCTCACCACTACACAGACCTAACTGACCAATACACTGGCTACTACACTGACCTATCTGTTTCCTGTACTAACCTACCTGATCACTATACTGACATCTACAGAGACCTATCTGACAACTACAGAGACTTACTTGACCACTACTCAGACCTACCTGACCTACCTGTTTCCTGTTCTAACCTACCTGATCACTATATTGACACCTACAGAGACCTATCTGACCACTACAGAGACTTACCTGATTCCTACACTAACCTACCTGACCACTACACAGACACCTACACTGACCTACCTGATTCCTGCACTAATCTACCTGATCACTACGCTGAGCTACCTAATTACTATATTGACACCTACACTGACCTACCTGACCACTACACAGACCTACCTGACCACTACACAGACCTACCTGTTCACTAAACACCTACGCTGACCTACCTGTTTCCTGCACTAACCTATTCGATTCCAAGACTATCCTACCTGATTCCAAGACTAACCTACCTGATCACTATACTGACACCTACACTGACCTACCTGACCACTACACAGACCTACCTGACCAATAAACTGCCCACTACACTGACCTACCTGTTTCCTGCACTAACCTACCTGATCACTATACTGACACCTACAGAGACCTATTTGGCCACTACAGAGACCTACCTGATTCCTACACTAACCTACCTGATTACTATACTGACAACTACAGAGACCTATCTGACCACTACACAGACCTACCTAATTACTATACCGACCCCTACACTGAACCCTACACTGACATTCCTGATTCCTACACTGACCTACCTGACACCTTCACTGAACCCCCTACACTGACACCCCCCTTACACTGACACCCCCCTACACTGACCCCCCTTACACTGACAGCTTCACTGACCCCCTACACTGACACCTACACTGACCCCCCCCTACACTGACGCCTTCACTGACACCTACATTGACTCCCCTACACCGACCCCCCCTACACTGACACCTTCACTAACACCTACACTGACCCCCCTACACTGACACCTACACTGACCCCCCCTACGCTGACACCTACACTGACCACTACACTGACCCCCCCTACAATGAACCCCCTACACTGACCCCCCCACACTGACCCCTTCACTGACCCCCCCTACACTGACCCCCAATACACTGACACCTACACTGCCTCCCCACACTGACCCCTTCACTGACACCCCCTACACTGACACCTACACTGACCCCCCCTACAATGAACCCCTCACTGACCCCCCATACACTAACACCTACACTGACTCCCCCATGCACTGACACCTACACTGACCCCCCTAGGGGGGGTCAGTGTAGACTCCCCCCTACACTGACCCACTTCCCCCCTCCCATGTCCACTTCCCTGGGCCCCGAGGGCAGGCAGCACATAACTTACCTTGTTCTGTGTCCAAACACTGGTGACTAGAGGAGGCGATCTGGAGTGGAGGGGAGAGACAGCGTGTCGGCGGCCGGCCCGGACAGCAGGGGGAGACTCCGGAAGCGGTGCTGCACATGCTCCAAGCCACAGACGGCCATCTTTACCCACGGCCAGCCCCGCCCCCTGGCCGCACGTGACACCTTCAGCGGTCTGCCGCTCGTCCTGCACAAAGCGGTAGTCACGGATCCAAGAGGAGGAGTGCGGGCCTTCGGGTGATCCCGCGGATAGCCGGCATGGGATGTGGCCCCCTAAATGTTGCCCCCGGTACCAGTGGCCCCCTCAGCACCCCCCACGCTACGCCGCTGCAGGCAGTTGCTCTTGGTGAGCTGGACAGGGCTGTAGAAGGTTCTTAACCCATCAGTGGGCTGGCATCTGCTCCTTTGTGCAAGCAGGAACAGGATGAGCACTGCCCAAGCCCTACAAAATGACCTCCAGCGGGCCACTGGTGCAGTGGCGTAGCGTGGGGGGTGCAGGGGGGGCCGGCGGCACCGGGCGCAATATTTAGGGGGGCGCAATCCCACGCCGTGTGTCACTCCTGCCTGTTCTCTTAATTTTATTACAGTGTCCCCAGACAGCCATGTTCCGCTGCGCCCTGTTATTGGGTGAATAGGGTCACGTGCAGCAGGGGGGGGGGGGATGGCCTGTCCGTGATCAGGTGGCACATGCGCACGGGAGTCCCGCCTCGGCGCCTCCAGCATCTTCTCCTTCTCCTCTCCTCTCCTCCGGGTGGCACATCATGTGGCGCGCATGGGAGTCCCGCCTCCGGACTGTGAACTTCCACCACCACACAATCTTCTCCTCCTCCTCTGCTGGATCTCAGGTACGTCCTTTTACAGTCTAGCAGTGTGTCAGAGCCAGAGGCAGCAGCCAGAGAGATAGACAGAGTGAGTTAGGGTCAGAGTTAAGGTGAGTTAGGACAGAGCAGTTAGGGTCAGAGTTAAGGTGAGTTAGGACAGAGCAGTTAGGGTCACGCTATGTAGTGATCAGTATAGGAATACTGTAGGTAGTGTAGTGTAGTTGTCAGTGTACTGGACAGTGTAGTGGATAGTGTAGTATAGTGTATTGGGTAGTGTAGTGTAGTGGGTAGTATAATGCAGTGGTCAGTGTAGTGTAGTGGACAGTATAGTGCAGTGGGTAGTGTAGTGGGTAGTGTAGTGTAGTGGACAGGGTAGTGTAGTGTAGTGTAGTGGGTAGTGTAGTGTAGTGGGTAGTGTAGTGTATTGTAGTGGACAGTGTAGTGTAGTGGACAGTATAGTGTAGTGGGTAGTGTAGTGGTCAGTGTAGTGTAATGGTCAGTGTAGTGGGTAGTGTAGTGGACAGTGTAGTGGACAGACAGTGTAGTGTAGTGGACAGTATAGTGCAGTGGGTAGTGTAGTGGACAGTGTAGTGGACAGTGTAGTGTAGTGTAGTGTAGTGGACAGTGTAGTGTAGTGGGTAGTGTAGTGGACAGGGTAGTGTAGTGGACAGTGTAGTGTAGTGGGTAGTGTAGTGTAGTGGACAGTATAGTGCAGTGGACAGTGTAGTGTAGTGGGTAGTGTAGAGAAGTGGACAGTATAGTGCAGTGGGTAGTGTAGTGGACAGTGTAGTGTAGTGGACAGTATAGTGTAGTGGACAGTATAGTGCAGTGGGTAGTGTAGTGGACAGTATAGTGTAGTGGGTAGTGTAGTGGACAGTGTAGTGTAGTGGTCAGTGTAGTGGTCATTTTAGTGTAGTGGACAGTGTAGTGTAGTGGTCAGTGTAGTGTAGTGGACAGTATAGTGTAGTGGTCAGTGTAGTGTAGTGGACAGTGTAGTGTAGTGGTCAGTGTAGTGTAGTGGGCAGTGTAGTGTAGTGGACAGTGTAGTGTAGTGGTCAGTGTAGTGTAGTGGTCAGTGTAGTGTAGTGGACAGTATAGTGTAGTGGGCAGTGTAGTGTAGTGGACAGTGTAGTGCTCAGTGTAGTGTACTACTACACTGACCAATACACTACACTGCCCACTACACTACACTACACTGACCATTACACTACACTGACCACTACACTACACTGACCATTACACTACACTGACCACTACACTACACTGACCACTGCACTACACTGACCACTACACTAAACTGACCAGCCTGGACAGTGTAGTGTAGTGGACAGGTAGGTCAGTTTAGGAATCAGGTAGGTTCCTGTTGTGGTCAGTTTAGGAATCAGGTAGGTCAGTGCAGTGGTCAGTGTAGTGGACAGTTTAGAAATCAGGTAGGTCAGTCAGTGTAGAGGTCAGTCCAGTTGCCAGTATAGGAATCCGGTAGGTTAGTGAAGTGGACAGGTAGGTCAGTGTAGGAATCAGGTAGGTTAGTGTAGTGGTCAGTGTAGGAATCAGGTAGGTTAGTGTAGGAATCAGGTAGGTTAGTGTAGGAATCAGGTAGGTTAGTGTAGGGGTCAGTGTAGGAATCAGGCTGGTCAGTACTATTGTAGGAAGAGACTCAGGGAGTGCTAAAAGTCCACATGTTAGGGGGCGCAAATTGCTTGCCTTGCCCCGGGCGCTGACAACCCACGCTACGCCACTGCACTGGTGTGAATGACTCTGACCAAACAATCAGAAACAGATTTCATGAGGGTGGCCTGAGGGCTCAACGTCCTCTAGTGGGCCCTGTGCTCACTGCCCGCACCGTGAAGCTCTGTTGGCATTTGCCATTGAAAACCAGAATTGGCAGGTCCGCCACTGGTGCCCTGTGCTTTTGACAGATGAGAGCAGGTTTGCCCTGAGCACATGTAACAGATGTGAAAGGGTCTGGAGAAGCCATGGAGAACATTATGCTCCCTGTAACATTGTTCAGTATGGCCAGTTTGGTGATGGGTCAGGCATGGTCTTGGGAGGCATATGGGGGGACGCACAGACCTCTACAGACTAGACAATGGCACCTGACTGCCATTAGGTAACAGGATTAAATCCTTGGACCCATTGTCAGACCCTATGCTGGTGCAGTGGGTCCTGGGCTCCTCCTGGTGCATGACAAAGCCCGGCCTTATGTGGCGAGAGTATGCAGCCAGTTCCTGGAGGATGAAGGAATTGTTACCATTAAATGGCTCCACGCTTGCCTGAACTAAATCCAATAGAAAACCTCTGTTTTGGTCCATCCAAGGCCGCCAGGTCGCACCTCAGTCTGCTCAGGAGCTCAGTGATGCCCTGTTATAGATCTGGGAGAAAATACCCCAGGACACCATCCGTCATCTCATTAGGAAAATGCCCTGACATTGTCAGGCATGCTTACAAGCACATGGGGGCCATACAGACTGCTGAGTACCATTTTCCTTCCTAAAACATTACCCAGTGAAAATGAGTATAGATATCCAGCATGATTTTTGTTCCCTGTTGAGATCTGATGCATTTTCAAAGTGTTCCTTTCATTTTCTTGAGCAGTGTACAGACATCCCAACCTGCAAAAACTAATTTCAGGGAGGTGGCACTCCGCGCCGCTGAATCCCCTCGTGCGTGCCGCCGCACTCTTACCGCGCTGCCGCGCCCCCCCCCCCCCCCCCCGGCACTAATTTAACACAACTAAAGGATGATCAAATGAAATGAAATTAGTATACAGAGGAGGTTTACCAAAAAAAAAAAGTTTTGAATTTAGCTATGTACTTTACAGTGCATCTCTCGGTAATGGGTAATTCCCCTCCCTTCAGGAAAAGCACAGTGACTTCCTGTTGGCTTTCTGGCAGTGGAATAATGGGTACATTTCCCCAGAGGCACATAGACCACAAAAAATGACTATGGCAGAAGTTTTATTCCTTCATCAAAATGTAAAAGAATGTCTACAGGTACACTTTACCATAGGTCCACATGTTCCAGAAGCAGTGAGGAGAAGCTTCCAGAAGCCCCCTGTGCTCTCAGTACACATCAGTGAAGGGGTTGCTATGGACAACTGCTGTAGTGCTGAATATTTTTATCTCCTGTTATTTGGAAGTACATGGCTCACTGTCAGGGGTAGAGAGAAAGCTGCTGCTTCCTCTGTATCCCTCCTCCTCTCACAGGCAGAAGTAGCGGCTGTGTCTCACTGCAGGGAGCTGCTCAGGATGACTCAGAGTGAGTGAGTCACACTGACAGCTCAGCTGATTCTACTCGGCTTCAGAGCTTGAGTCACACTCACTGACAGCTCAACTGCTTCCACTCGGCTTCACAGCTTGCCAGGATATCTCCCTGAGCTTGCTGGTGTCCGTGAGCTCAGGGCAGAAAACGGGAGTCTCCCGCGATTTGTGGGAGACTTGAGATGTCTGAGTGTATGTATATATATATACCAAGTCTGGCTGTATATATATATATATATATATATATATATACAGCCAGACTTGGTGGCGGGAGATTTCTGCAGCATATCTGGCAAGTACAGAATCACAGTACATATAAAATAATATGCAAAGTGGTTGGATGGAAGTTTCAGAATAGCAAAGATGTTTTTATTACAAATTATGTGAGCAGACTGTAGTTCCTCTTTAAGCATGTAGTAAACATAGATAGCAACTACTAGTAACTGTTGCCATCTACTGGCAACAAACCAGAATGCAAATGTAAGCAAAAGGGAAAGATATTTGTAAAAAATTTCTATGTGATTGTCTTAACATTTATGCAAGCTTAACAAATAATTACTGTAATGTTTGTAATATATGGGTAATAGTTTTCTTGTTGCATGCAAATGTAACAACTTATTACATTTGATCATATGTGAAAAATAGCTTAAAGCGTAGTTCCGGCCACAAAAACATTTTTTACATAAAAATACCCCCCTAATCCTAAACTATCGCCAATTACACTAACCCTACATTACAGTACAGTACAGTTATGGAATAAAAATAAATTCTTACCTTTAAAATTGATTGCAGAGCGCGGCCATCTCCGGTGTGGGCATCTGAAGCCGCTGTGTCCCCCTTCCTGGCTCCTGACAACCCAGAATGTCGATCGCAATCTTGCGCATGCAAGACCAGCCATTCCCATTGCATCCTGGGATTGATGACGCTCATCTCCAAGGACGCAATGCAAAGGTAAGTGAAACAAAAAAATAATAATAATTATCCAATTCTTTTTCATTTTTTTTTTACTCTAACCGATGCTGCAGAGTTCATTTTTAGGGTGGAACTCCGCCTTAAGAACATTTGACTATGGGAGTTAATAGGCTGAGAACCTTCAAACAGCAGGGGCAAAGTATGAGGGAGACTTCTGCATTGTGTGATGTCTATGGAGGATATTGCGCAAAATGCCAAATAACCTCCAGCTGCAGAGGGAACAGGGACGGCGCTACCTATAGTCAAGGTAGGCACCGGCCTGGAGCCCCCCCATGGAAGTGGGCTCTTTTCCTCTGCTCGGTCCGTCAGAAAAAACAGAAAACGGCAACGTTGTGACACAGGGGAGAGGAAATCCACCCTGTCACTAGAGCTGCTGCTTGACACAGTGGCGATTGTCGGTTGCGACAGGGCGGGTTTCACCTAGGCAGGCTGTTTGCGACATGGTTTGTGCCCCGGTGCCTGCTCTCTCTTGCTCCTACCGCTGCATAAGGAATACAGAGGGCAGCATGTATGTCTGCTCCCTTTTCCCATCTCTCGTCGCCTGGGAGGAGCTAGGGGGCGTTCGCGCGCCGCCGGAGGCGCGCTCTCATCCCTGCTCGTCAGTGGGGAAGCTAATGCATGTGACAGGTGGCTCCGATGGCCACTGGCAACTCGCGATCCCCCGCTGCTGACAAAGAAGGACGGACAGCTGATGTAAACACAGCCGTCCGTACTTCTCCCTGAAGTTATCACAGATGTCATGTGATCCTGCTATATAAGTCTCTATCATGACTTCACAAGCACAACCCCCCCCCCCCCCCACAGTTAGAATCACGCCCCTAGGGACACATTTAACCCCTTGATCACGCATACTGTTAACCCCTTCCCTGCCAGTGTCATTTTTACAGTAACAGTGCATATTTTTAGCATTGATTACTGTAGTAATGTCACTGGTACCCCCAAAAGTGTCAAAAATGTCAGTTAGGGGTCCAATCTGTCCACCGCAATGTCACAGTCCCACAAAAAAAATCGCATATCGCCGCCATTACTAGTAAAAAAAAAAAAGAAAAACAATAAAAATGACATAAATCTTTCCCTAAGTTAGTAAACGCAATAACTTTTGCGCAAACCAATCAAAATACGCTTATTGCGATTTTTTTTTTTACCAAAAGTATGTAGCAGAAAACAAATCGGCCTAAAATGTTTAAAAATTTTGATTACATTTTTTTTTGGAGAATGAAAATATTGGTTTTTTTTTCAAAATTGTTGAAATTGTCGCTCTTTTTTTGTTGATAGCGCAAAAAATAAAAAAATCGCACAGGTGATCAAATACCCCCAAAAGAAAGCTCTATTTGTGGGGAAAAAAGGACATCAATTTCATTTGGGTACAGAGTCGCACGACCACGCAATTGTCCGTTAAAATCACACAGTGCCGAATCGCAAAATAGGGCCTGGTCATTGAGCAGCCAAATCCTCCGGTCTTGGAAAATACATTTTCCAAATCCAGTAATGTTATTTAACCGCAACTTTGTTTTACTTACACTTATCTCAGAGCTATCCTTTCCATGATATAACACCATGAAAACTCCACTGTGAACACCATAGTATTGTTAGCTGACTATTTTGGTCCCTATGCATTATTTGAATTGAAGTTTTCGGTGCAATATTAGTTTATGGAGCTGCCTCCCTCAATTCATGCAATGTGCAGGGACCAGAATTGTATAGCTAACAATACCACTGTGCCTTGGGCAGGGAGTGCTGTATCTCAGATAGGGTAAGGAAAATAGTACTTCTTTCCCCTACCTGTAGCACTGTCCCCATAGGGCTTGCTGTATGATTGACTTGTTGGGCCTCCTCTGATTACCAGCACACAGACACCTAGGGTACAGTTCACACATTCATCCTTAGTCCCCGTTCACACTGAGGCGACCTGTGAGGCGACCTGGTCGCCTCACAGGTCGCCGTAGGTCGCCTTCCATAGGGAAGCTGCGGACCCGTTCTAATAGAAAAAGGGTCCGGAGCTTCTTTGGGGCGACCCGGAGGCGACCGCCATAGACTTCAATGTTATGAAGTCCGTGGCGGCCGCTCCGAGGTCGCCCCTGGAAGTCGGATCGCCCCTATGTGAACGGGGCCTTACTCCCGATGGCTTGTTGCTCAATAAACAGTCCAGGGGTGTTGTTTTTTTTTTTTCTTTATTGTGGAACTTGAATGGGAAAAGAGAATAGTGGGATACTCCAACTGGAATTATGTACATTGGATAAGGACAACTCTCACGTGGCCTCACCAGGTTGCTTGTGGAAGCAGCTGCACAGCTTGAACCATACTGCCACATGTATAGTAATGGCTAAGTCTCCTTGCTCTTTTCTCTCCAGCAATAGACTTGGTGAGCTACATTCTCTTCAGAACACTCACTAGCATCCCCTTTACTGACACCCATCCAATGACTCTTCTAGCTGCAGGGGTGCCCCCCCTCAGGTCGAGCCCCTTGACACAGATCTGTGCTCACTGTACTGCAGAATCAGATCATTTAGTGTCTCCCATCTCAGTCAGCTTCACAGGACCTCCGGGTTCAGTTCCTCTCTAGCTCTCTCTAGGCCCTCAGGTCGACTACCTGAGGCCGCATGGCACCTCTACAGAGGAGGAGGCAGCAACCCCCTCCCTCTGGGACTCCATTATCCAGACAAAAGACCCCAAGCACATGTGCTCCTGGCATTTATACAGTATCCCAACATGCACTGAGGCATTTTCCTCTGCAAAATCCCCACGGCTGTATCAAACACCTGTGCACTCATTTGTCAGGTTTCCTCCCACTGTCCAACATGCCTCCCTATTGGAACAGCGTGAATGCCCTGCAGACAGACTGAGTTGCACCTGAGCAAAATGAGCAGACCTCACTAACAGATCCTGCTCTCTGGTAGGCAGAGAACAACATAGATTTACCTGCATTCCCTCTGGTATGCAGACAGGATTCAAAACGTTACCTTCTCTCTCTAGCACCTACCTAAGAGGGTGCTACATACTTGAAAAGTATTCTTGGAGTTCTTATTAAAATAAAATTAAGCTGATGATGAAGAATTTAGACATGTTACAGGTAAAAAAAAAATAATAATTTTTAAGTGTTTCATTTTTATCATCATTACCACACACCTATGTTTATAGTTCTAGTAGTAGTATAACTTCTTCACAAATTTAATTTGCTATACTAACATCTAGTGCAATTATACTGCATCTAGCTGTAAAATGGCTCCTATCATGACATCTAGTGGTGGAAGCTGGTATAGTAGCTTAAAACAATACCATTTTTTTTCAGAGCTCAAGGAACTACTGTTAAAGCTGAAGTTAAAGACTAAGTTCACCTTAACAACATGCTACATGTTCCACCCACACTAAGGGCTAGTTCACACCATACGTGCATGAAACCTGATGGGCACTGATGGGAAAACCGTGCAGATCTCACTTGCAGAGACATGAGTTTACATCCGTTTCACATCAGCTTACATGCACATTTCAGTGAGTTTTTATGCATGACATCAGTTATGTGCTCTGTTTACACCAATGTTGATGTCCTGTAAAGCCCCGTACACACGTACCGATCGTCGGCATACAAACGTCGGTGGACGAAGGATCTGCCGATTGTACGCGTGTTAGTATGGTGCCTCCGACAGATGTCTGCGCACAATCCGCGGACAAAAGTCTTTCTTGCAAACATGAAAATTTTTGTATGCCGACACCAGAACGGACGATTGTTCGCCTGTCAGTACACAATTCGGCCGACACACAGCTACAAATCCCAACACGCATGATCAAACCAAATGAGTTCCCGGAAGAATTTTCTCTAGTAAACTCAACATTTTATTCAGAAAGAACTTTCGGCTCGCGGAAGTCCAAGAAATAGGTGAAATGCGGAGCACATGCTCATCTTGATAAATGTGAGAAGAAGGAAGATGCTGCTCATAATGCCATACTTTTCTAATAAAAAGGCATGTGTTCTGTTATGATGAAGATAATGTTTGTCTATTCTATCTGTTCTATCAAATTTTTTATAATTAAATAATTTGAACTCTTCACCATTATTTTTGTATTTTCACACCAAAGATCTAACTATTGATATGACCCTTTATTCTTGTATGAATTAATGTCTAAAACATATTTTTCAGGTTATGCACAATATTAAACATGTTAACAAATTCAGATAGGCCATTTTTTATTTTCATTTTCTTTATTTTTTGGATCTCAGCAAAAAAAAAACCAAAGCAAACATCAATACTTTCCGTATAATAAACTAAACATAAAAAAGGTCCATTTGGACAAAATTAAACTAGAAACTGGCAAACAGGGGTAAAATAAATAATAGGGGGTTACAAAAATTAAAGTTGCTGGTAACTGAAATCAGGTTGCCATGAGGGCAGGTTTGGATCCTGCTGGCCATATTGCCACTGGCCATGTGGCATTTGGCGAGGTGGTGGGTGTTGTGGAGGTGGAGGTGGAGGTGGAGGGCACGTGTGCTCCTGGCATGCATGGCTGTGCTCAGTAAGTATGCCGTTTTCAGCCTTTTGCAGCACATCGAGGATGATTTTTCTGGCATACTGACACTGCCTGAGGTCCACCTTATCTAAAATTTTTGCCGTCATGTTGCCGAAGGACTCATTGGCCTCCGGTTTCCGACGTAGGGCTATGGTGGCCTCCTGGATAAACTCGTCGGTGATGTCATCCACGTGCTTCCTCTTTTGCCTCCGTTTGGCAGGAGGAGGTGGTGGTGGAAATAGTTCCACAGGCTCCTCAGGCTCCACAGGCTCCCCAGGCTCCTGGCTGCAACCTGGCTCCTCCTCAGTGACACTTCCCTGTTGATGAAATGAACAATTGATTAGAATGTTATAGTGTATATAAAAAGTCATGTTTGTTATATTATTGTGAACAAATAGCAGACTTTACATACAGTGGCGTATCTAGGGTCTCCAGTGCCCTTGTTGAGGAGCTGTATTTGGCAACAACCCCCCCCCCCCCCCCCCAAGATCAATGTAAAACTGTAACCCACCCCCCCAAAAAAAAATTAAAGGGCATTAAAAGTTTCTAATTTGCCCCTTGTTTGCCCAGTGTAGAGCTCTCTAGTGGGCAATCATTGTCTCAGGTGTGAAAAAGAAAGAGAGGGTTGAGAGATAGAGAGAGGGAGAGAAAGAGGGGGTGTGAGAGAGAGAGAGGAGGGGGTTGCAGAGAGAGAGGGGCCTGAACTTGCAGAGGGCTTGATGTAGGGCATTGAGGGTGAAGCAGTGCAGGGAAACATGAATAAGGGAGCCACCTGCCTTGCTGACCCACAGTGAGAGACCAGAGACATGGAAGCAAGGATGGATGGATCATTTGCAGGAGCTGTTAGTTTTGTATTAAAAAAGGTTGAGCCAGAGGAATGCTGAGGCTACAGCAGTGTTTGTTAGGACCAGAGGTGTGCTGGGGATGCAGCAGTGTTTGTAAGACCAGAGGTGTGCTGGGGATGCAGCAGTGTTTGTAAGACCAGAGGTGTGCTGGGGATGCAGCAGTGTTTGTAAGACCAGAGGTGTGCTGGGGATGCAGTGAGAGGCAGTCTCAGTCTCCTGGTCTTTTGGCTCAGCTGCTCTCAATGTTTTACACCTGCATGAAGCAGCTCTCAATGTTTTACACCTGCATGAATCCGCCTGCAAACTGGGGGTTCTGGGGTGTGCAGGCTGAGTGGATTGTTAAAATAAACAATAAAACAATGCCAATGTTTTTGTGACCCACCCCCCTTGGCCTGCGCCCCTGGCGGTTGCCTGTCATGCCAACCCCTTGCTATGCCCGTTTACATAAAGGGTCAATTATCGTTTAGCTTATAATTTTGTTACATGATTACATTTTTAGCAGACAATATATAGTGAAATGCCATACCTGAGTAAAACTCTCCTCCAGGAAATCCTCATCCTGGCTTGGATCTACAGACACTAAGCCCTCTGCCGAAGTCGAAGGCAGCGTAGAAATTGACGGCCTGGATTCCATGGTGTCTGCCAGGAATCGCATGTTATCATAGTACCACAGCCGTGGTACATATACATTCCGTGCACCTGCTCCAGACTGGGTGGAATCTTCTATTTTTTTTAACTCCCGCCTGTAGGCAGTGCGAATACTGTTTATTTTTTTGCGGATATAATCAAAATTTGCCCCAGGACAGACGGGCTTGTAGAAGGCCACCAAATGTTCCATGGCCTTTTTTCTGAGTTTTCTATTTTTATAATCTGCGGACTTCACTTGCCACAAACAGGGCAGTTGCCTGAATTCATCAATGAAACTGATGAGAAAGTTGTGGGTGGTGTAATTGTCCACCATATTGCAGGACAGTATATGCCTGCAAGACACAAAACAACACAAAACATATTAAAATAGCATGTATTTTGGCACATAATAAAGATATTCCTAATAAAAGCTGTATAGGGCCCAAAACACACACTTTCTATTAAAAGAGTCGTACCTTTGTTTGTGGGGAAAAGTCGTGATTCGCCGCTCGATCGTGCTCCAACTCTCGATATGTCCGCTAGCGAATCGTCGGCCGAACGATCTGGCGTCCTTTAAATACAGCGCAGGCGTCAACTCCTCCTCCAGTGGCGGGCTTGTGCAGGGGTGTGTACGTGCCGAAGATCAGGCCTACATGCGGCACTCACACCTGAAGCAGTGGAACAATCTTTTAATCAAGAAGAATGTCTCAACAATCTGGGAGCTCAATTAGTGGGGGCCGAAGTGATTGGGCCACCCGAAAATCAAGGGCTACACCCATGTCAAAGCCAGAAATGGTGGAGATGGTCTCCATTTTAGAAAAAATGGATTACGATGGCAAGTTGGCAAATTACGATCGGCCCAATGCCAGGAAAGATGGCATCATGGACAAGGTGGTGGCCTGTTTGGTCAAAAAATTCGGTGTGGAGCGATCGAAAGATCAGATTCGGAAACGGTGGTCTGACCTCAAACACCGTGAGCAGGATCAGCTTTCCCAAATCCATCGGATTTTGAAAAAAAGTAAGTTTTATTTTTTCTTTATTTTTTTAAACATGCAATATGTTTTTTATAATTTGGTGTATGTTGTATTAACATGTCTAGATTATAATGTCTATGTAAAAAGTTAGATTACTCATTTTAGTTGTCATGTCGTGATTTGATCGATCTATTGTTGATGTTTTAGTATATGACATTAAAAGTCAGGAAGCCATAGTTAAAAATATATGTATTGTGTTGCAACGAACGTTCTTTCCTGCACGAATCTTCTCAGCAAACATTCCTATTAATCACAGATTATTATTCAAACCTTTAAATAGGAGAAAAACGTAAACTCCGTGCCAAACTATGGGAAAGGAGGAGGAGAGGTCTGGCAGCTCCATCGGCAGTTGCCGAACAAGATGAGGACATGGGCACAGAAGGTGGCACAGATTCCACTAAAGGTAATTGGTTCCTATGCACTGTCAAACATTAATGTACCATATTTTTCGTAGATAACCATGTACATGTCTTCATATTTGTTACTAAAAGAGCTATCAAGCAGGGCACCATGTCCTAACAAATGTACCTCTTGTGACTTTTATGATATGGCCAATGTTTTGTATTATGTAGATGAAGACATTATGCCTGAGGTGATTCTGGTGGAGCCAACAAGTGACCAGACACCAGAGCAACAAGAAGGTTGGTAGTCACAGATTTTTGTGTAGTGGGATCATAGAAATATGTGTATTTGCAATGATTGTTTAACCTTATATTCTTGTATTCCCTTACAAATTTACATTGCAGATGTTGCATCATGCCAGGATGTGGCATCCCCAGCCAGGTCAGAACCCCGATCTCCTGGCAACTTGCCAAGCAGCATGGAAGCCAGTTCCGAAACTGTGGAGGAACCAGGACCAAGTGTCCAAGAGCCAATTGTGTGCCCACGTAGGTTTTTGCAGAATGATTTTTATCAGTGTTATTTTTAGCCTCCAATTTACAACACTAGTTCCCTATGGGAGCCTCTTTATTTGAATGGAAGTCGCACCGTAAGTCGGATCAGGATGCTCTGACTTGCGGGGCCACTTGCGTTGTGAAGATTTTTGAGGGGGAACTACAACAAAAAATTGAAGAACCCACCGTGGGTGTCCCCCCAAGTTCACAACCAGGCCTTTTGTGTGTGGTATTGAGTTTGAGGGTATGCCCACAACAAAAAGACAGCGTGGGTTACCCCCAAAACCCCTACCAGACCCTTATACAAGCATGCAGCTTGTCAGGCCAGGAAAGAGAACGAGCAAGCGGACCAAACACCCCCTGGACCACAGCAGGACACATGCCCTCAACATGGGGGGGTTTTGTTGCTTTGGGCCAGGGGGCCTCTGCACCGCACACCCAAAAGCACCTTACTCCCATGTAGAGGAGGACAAGAGCCTCATCCCCACAACCCTGTCTGGTGGTTTTGGGGGGTCATGCGGCCAGGGGGTTCCTAGGACTTTGGAAGCAACCTTTAACAAAGGGTGGCCCCCAGATCCCAGACCCCAATCACTATGTGAATGGGTATGGGGTACATAGTACCCCTACACATTAACCACATAAATGGAAGTGTATGTGAATAACGACAGGAGACGTTTATGAAATGTTCTTAAAGATCTTCATCCGGTCTTCTCCACTCTGCTCTTTGGATCTTCTCCTCTCCAGTCTTCTGCTGTCCAATCTTCTGCTCTTATGTTGTCTGCTCTTTTGCCCTAGGCTCTTCTTCTTCCTCCTGTCCTCCTCCAATGCTGTTGCCGTGCATTCTGCCCGTCTCTGGTCTCTGCATCTTAATATATATACATTACAACCATGCCCTCACAATGACGTCATCATGCGTTCACACCCCTAATGAATATATAGTAAGCTCAGGAGACCGGCAGAATCATCAGCAACAGCATTGGAGGAGGTCAGGAGGAAGATGAAGAGCCTAGGGCAAAAGAGCATAAGAACAGGGTAGGTATTAACTCGAGAGGAATTTAAAGATTACCTGCACACCAAATGTTTCTATATTATGACCTCATGTAGGTGATTCACATTGACTCCGTTGTATTTTATTTTCCAGATCATGTATTACATACTTGCACATTGGCCAAATTGACCCGTGAGGCTCTTCAATGCTGCTCAGACCTCGAGAAAATAAAAGAGACTGCAACGGCATTGCAAGGAAAGATGCGTGATTTTGTGGACATGCTTGCCAAATTTTAAAAAAAATTATTTAAAATTTTTTTACTGTTTGTATTGGGATGTTCCCATTTTTATATAATATTTTATGCCAGTTTTATGACACTCAGATGTTAAAGAGTGTACCCAAGTTTGGGAAAAGCACTTTCCAACACCCTAACCCTAACCCTAACCCTAACCCTAACTCTAACCCTGTGAATGTTTGATACTAAAACATTTTTACATTCAACAATGTGTGTTCAATTCTTTATTAGACTTTCGTTGGGGGGTCGAGGTCTAAAGCTGTGTAAAGAAGCACTAAATGTATGATGGCTGTCCTATTCACATATTTACATGTTAATGAAAGCATTTTGGACACTGCCATATGCAAGTTGCTGGAGGTGTCAATGAAATGTTAAAGATACCCCCAGTTTTAACGCATATCACAGTGCGATCTGACATTTCACACAGGATCGGATCACACAAGTTTGAACGACTGTGCGATCCTATCCTGATGCGGCTGAATAAATGCATCATGTGCGACTTTTGTGCGAGTGCAGTGCAAATTGAGCCATACAAACTGTATAGCTGATTTTCGCATGAACATCTGATCGCATGTAATAAAGGAGCAGTGCGCTACGATATTACATGCCATCAGATGTGCAGTGTGAATTGAGACATACACTTTGTATGGCTACATTCGCACTGAACACGCATACAAGTCGCACATGACCCTTTATTTCTGATGTATCTGGATTGGATCGCACAGTGCTTAACACTTGTGGAATACAATCCTGTGGAAAAAGTAAGTGGCGGGTCACCCTTATGCAATGCTGGAAGGCTGCAAAGTCGCAGACTTCCCGCATCGCATAAGTGTGACTCAACACTCAAGGTACTAGCAGTCCTAGGATTCAATATGGCATTGATATTGCCAGTAGCAATCAGTGTAGGGAGATCAGTGTAATCTATAGTGTATTGCTTGTTCGTTGCTCTAGTTCACTTTCCATTACCTATATATATACAACACTTTGAGATGAACAATGATCAAGTTTCACATAACACTGACATATCCTAACATTGGTGGGCAGTGAGAAGGATGTCATAAATGAACACAACATAACAGATGTAGGTACTTTGTTAATACCCTAATGTATTATCTGAAATATATAGTATGGGCAACTTCTGGACAATGAACACCAATGTAAGGTGACATTAGATGAACCTTGGGTGTGACCTAGTTCTCAATGTGACAGGGTTTGTGTACATTTTGTGGGGTGCAGAAGGCCCTTGTATTTACACCACTGGCTAAAAAATAACACATGGCCATCATCACTTTGGATCAGCTGGTGAGAGACTACAGTCAAGAAACACACTGATGAATGTATTAACCCTTCCAAAGTCACACATATATAACACATGATTAACCCAAATAATTGTGTTTGGCATATGTGCCCAAATGATTATAATCCACAATACAGAATCATTGCAATTTTTGTTTAATGTGTTGAAAAATAATATATCTCTGACATTTATCTTGTGTGTCCAATCTTTAACAAGATTAATGTGTTTGTGACAGTGATTGCTGCCAGGACACAGCTCCTCTCCCCACGAAATAGTCCATATATTCCTGGCGGATCTGACGGGCCCTGTGTGATGCCAATGCTGACCGTCCAACTTCCATTGACGGCATGGACTCCACTTGGTTAGAAGGTTGGGCCTCTCCACTTGTACCTGGCATAGCAGGGTCAGTATCCAGTTGCTGCAATACATAATTTTGTGCATTCCTGCGTAGGAAGTTGTGCAAAATGCAGCAACACAAGACCACATTATCCACTTTGTACAGTGCCAGGTTTATGGACGTCAGGAATATCCGGAACCGGTTGACCATTATCCCGAAAGCATTCTCCACAACTCTGCGAGCTCTGGACAACCGGTAGTTGTAAATCCTTTGGTCTGGGGTGAGGTTCCTCTGAGGGTAGGGCTTCATGAGATGCTCCCCAAGCGCAAAAGCCTCATCTGCGATAAACACAAAGCTCATACCCTCAACAGTTTGCTCCCTGGATGGCAGGTTCAGAGTGCCGTTCTTTAGACGACGAGCGAACTCCGTCTGATCAATAACTCCCCCATCCGAATTGCGGCCATTTTTGCCAATATCCAAAAAAATAAACTCATAGTTTGCATTAACTATGGCTAGCATGACTATACTAAAAAAACCTTTATAATTATAATAAAATGTGCCGGAATTCGGAGGGGGGACAATGCGGACGTGCTTTCCATCAATAGCACCCCCACAATTGGGAAAATTCCACTTCTCCAGAAATTGATCAGAAATCTCCAGCCATTGCTCTGCGTTTGAAGGAAACTGTGGGGAAAAAATACAAAAAATAAAATTAGTGCTTGAGCACATCACATTATTAATTACACACACAGTTGTCTGTTAAATGCTTATGCAACTTGCTAAAAAAATATACAACAGGAAGGCAAAGGTTTGGATATGGGGATGTAACATCTACATACATTTATTTTCAACCTCCTATTGTTCTTATATTGTAAAGGGCCATACACACTAGAAGATTCTCTGAAGACTTTTTCGTGCAGATATACCTTTTCTATGTAGTGCAAGGGCCTACCAGATTGCATAGGATTTGAAAGTGTTTGTTGGACCTCATATTATTTGGTTTTGGTAAATCGGAAGGATAAATTGTTCTGACAATCTTCTAGTGTGTATGGTCCATTATACTCACCAGCTAGAGCTGAGATTTACAAACTACGGCCATCCAGCTGTTGCAGAACTACACATCCCATGAGGCCTTGTAATTCTCTGACATTCACAGACATGACTAGGCATGATGGAAATTGAAGTTCGTGAACAACTGGTGGGCCATAGTTTGAAGACCTCTGAACTTGAGCTTTGGTATATGCTGACTTTGAGATTTAGCATGTGGGTGGGGGATGGGTAAGTAAAACTGGGCATTTATACATCAATAAGGGCTTGTGGTCAGTGAAGGTTTTAACATCATTACATAAACATACAGAATCATAGGTGGGAATGGATGGACTGATGTATTTTAGATAAATCATTAACTAGGTACTAAAACATTGGCCAAGGAATAATTGTTTGAGGGAAAGCAATAAAATTAGATAAATTCGACATACTGTTAACAGGCAATGCGTTTAGGGACACATAGGAGAGAATGGTGGGGTGGTTAGTGGGTAATTTTACAAATGGTTAAAGATAATCTACATCTTTACTACTATGTGCATGCGGACAGAGGGTAGTTTACAAATAATGGCCTGTGTCAATTGCTGTACATCCAAAAACATCATAATTCGGGTGAAACTAGTAATACATGTAATGTAATGTAAAAAATCAAACATACCTTGATATAGTCCTTCTGCAAGACCTTGATGATGGCAGAGCAGGTCTCAGGGATGATGACTCCAAGAGCTTGGGGGGAGATGCCTGTGGTGAACTTCAGATCCTGCAGGCTTCTCCCTGTTGCAAGATACCTCAACGTCGCAATTAACCTTTGCTCAGGAGTAATTGCAAGCCGCATACAAGTATCCTGCTTCAGAATATAGGGGGACACCAGGGCAAGAAGACGGTAAAAGATGGGATCCGTCATCCTCAAATAATTCCTGAAGTCATCAGGATTATTTTCCTGGAGCTCCCTCAGCAAGGACATATGAGAAAATTGATCACGGTTAAGCAACCAATTTTTCGTCCAGGAGGTCCGCTTCTTCTTCCTATTGCTCGTACGTCGTCTCAGAGCCAAAACTCCAACACTAACGACAGCAACGGACGAATTCACGGTCGCCATAATAAATTCTCGAACGATGTCTCGGAAAATAGCGAAATGTCGTCAACCAAACAAATGCTACCGAAATCAGCGCAAGATGCCCAGAAGGGTCACGGCCAAACACTCACTTCCTCTTTTGTAGCGGCGAACGTGCGTGGAACGTAGTGACGTCATTTTCTGTCGGAAGACAAATGTCCTGGGCAAGTTTAGAGCACTTTTCAACAGACAAACAACAAACACACCAGCCGCGAACATTTGTAGGACGTTCCGTCGGCCGACGATCGGTACGTGTGTACGGGGCTTTAGAGTGGAGTATGTAACATGTTCCAGCTCCTGCTTCCTCTCCCACTGATTCACCCTCCCTCCCTGTGACATCAGGCGGGAGTTCTTCTCACTGAACCTGCTGCCACTTTTTAACCACCTCCTTCGCAAGCCTATTCTGACACTTTGCTCCTAAATCTACTTTTTTTTTGCCTAGAAAATTACTTAGAACCCCCAAACATTATATATTTTTTTTTAGCAGAGACCCTATACAATAAAATTGTATGTGTTGCAATTTTTTATGTCACACGGTATTTGCGCAGCAGTTTTTCAAGTGCAATTTTTGTGGGAAAAACACATTAGTGAATAAAAAACAAAACAGTAAAGTTAGCCCAATTTTTTTGTATAATGTGAAAGATGATGTTACGTTGAGTAAATAGATACCAAACATTTCACGCTTTAAAATTTCAACTGCCAATGGAATAGTGGCAAACTACGGTGCATAAAATTCTCCATAGGTGACGCTTTAAACGCCTTTACAGGTTACCAGTTTGGAGGGGCACAGGAGGTCTGGTGCTATAATTATTGGTCTCGCCCTGACATTCGCGACAATAGCTCACTTGTGTGGTGCGATCGCCGTTTACATATGTGTGCGGGAGTAACGTATGCATTCACATTTCTGCGTAAGCAAGGTGGGACAGGGCGCTTTCAATTTTGTTTATTTTTTATTTATTTTATACAATTTTTTTTTTTTTTTTACACTTTTTAAAAACATATATTTTTTTGTACAAACTTCATTGCTATCACAAGGGATGAACAACAACCCTTGTGATAGCATGGGCCATGACAGGTGCTCTTTATGGAGAGATTAGGGGTCTATTAGACCCCAAATCTCTCCTCTGGCCCCCCATGCAGAGAATTGGACTGAGATTGGTCCGATCACCTGCTTCTCTAGCCGCTGGTGCCCAGGTAAACAAAAGGGGTGTAACCAGAAGTGACCAATACTCATTGCTCCCAGTTTCCAGGGTTACAGAGAGAGAGGAACAACATTGGTTCCTCTCTCTCTCTGTAACAGGCAGCCATCACTGCCGGCCGTATCTCTCCCAGCCTCCACAATAAGACCAGAGAGCCTGGGAGAGGCGGCGGCGGGAGGGGGGTGGGACCACTAATTAACCACTGAAACCTAAGGACATACGGGCACATTCTTGGGTGGGAAGTGGTTAAAAATAGCGCAGTTGTGCAGGGCTCCAACCACACAGCCTCCTGCGAATTATTAAACTACAAGTACCGTCTTCCACAGTGGCAGATGGCCTTGTAATTTCAATGGGCTGTGGGGACGTGCAAAAGTATGTGCATTTAAATTTTTTTTTCTGTAAAGGCGAACTTATCCTTTGAGTAAAACACTTTTTGGGCTACAGCAGCATACATGTTGGGTATGTGTAATGGTGTGTATCTCATTACCTGCAGATGGCTAATTATGTGCCGTGTCTCCTTTGCAGCCTCTGGATAATGTAAAGGAGACACAATATAAAGAGTTTTTACCTTGATGTATTCTCTATATTAAAGTAAAAAAAATGCCCACTACCTGTCTTAAAGCGGTTGTATCCCGCTTTTTGACACTTTTACCTACAGGTAAGCCTATAATAAGGCTTACCTGTAGGTACAAATAATATCTCCTAAACCGGCACGGTTTAGGAGATATTTACAGTGCATGCAGCCGCTCGCGCGAGCGGCGCATGCGCTCTGAAGGTCCGGGGGGACTTTCAATTAAGTTGCCGGGAGCTTGCCGGAAAAATCACTCCCGCGCGCATGCGCGGGAGTGACGTCATCGCTGCTCCGGCCAATCAGCGCGCTGGAGCCGTCTCTTCCGGCCAATCAGCGCGCCGGAGCTGCCGAACCCGGAAGAGACGACGAGGGATCATGGCAGCGCCCGCATCGATGTCCGGGGGTCCGTGTCGGGGCTTCGTTTTAAGGTAAGTTACACATAATGGGCTAGTATGCGATGCATACTAGCTCATTATGCCTTTGTCTTGCAGGTTTTTTTTTTTTATTATTTTTTTTATAGGGTTTACAACCGCTTTAACTCCCCGCCCCCATCTCTAAACACTTGGCTGGCTCTATGTCACTACTTCAGCACTGTGTCTGACTCAAGCATCACTCCCCTCATGTCCTTCTTTCACAGGAAAAACTGAGGGCGGTGAAGCTATAGTCAAACTCTTCTGAGGACGGAGTGGATTACAGCCACTGTGTATGTCTATGAATGTGCCGCTAGATCTTGATTCTCCTATTCCTGCATAGCCAGGCAATATGCATTCCAACTTTCACCCAGACACAAGTAATCAGTCCATGGGCTTGTTCTTGTTGTTTTATTGGGGAAAAAACTTGGATAGGTTATAGGGATTATGGGATGCCCAACTTGACATCAACAACATCAGATGAGGACAACTTCCTTCTCTATGTACAAAAATGAAGATCCTGAATTGTACTCCCTGCAGAATAACACAATTTCTATGGATCAGTGGCAAGGTCCTTTATGAACCAGGAGCTCTCAGTCCCCTTTAAAGAATCAGCACAACGTTGCAAACTGTATGCAGTAGTGTCATGTCTCTTCAGTAGAACCTTGCACAGTGATGACACTTCCCGATACTACTAGACCACCTGCTGCCTTCACTACCAGCCCACCTGGCTGCTTCTGAAGAACGCCCCAGGACAAGTGATTTAGATTCAGCACAACTCTGTCCCTTGAAAGTATGCTATGCCTGGCAATCTCTCCCCTTGTATGCCGTGGGTGTGCTGAGATACTCACACTGTCCTTTGCTCCCTGCTGCACTGGGCAAGATTCCTGTTCAGGCCTCCAACTGATCAGATCTTCCCATGCCAGTCCAGATGTCTTCTGCACAAGAGCCAAAGGTAATGGAGAGCCCTCTCTTAGCTTTCCTCAGCTCCTGCCTGGAGACAGAACCCCCATACCCAGGGTCCCCTCCCAAGACACATGACAGCAACCTCAGCACTCCATCTTCCACCTGACTCCCCTGCTGGCCAGGCTCCACAATATTTAAAGGCTGTCCCAGCCACCCTGCCAGGCCCTCTGCCTGGGGCTTGGCCAGATTCCTTTAAGTATGCAGATCAGGACCTCCTGCTCTCCGCCCACTAACTTCCAGAAGCTTGTCCAAGCTTCTAGATCCAGGGGGAGGTACCAGAGACCTGCCCTGTAGAGTCGTCCAGCCTGACCTAGAGAAACCCGACCCATTTACAGACTCACACAACTACCATGAGTCAACATAATTGATTTACTTACATTTGTTGCACACTAAAGGGTACAGGAACCAACAGGAGCACAGACCTCACTTGCCACAGGAGGCACCTGAAAGGGGGAGGAAGCCTGCAGTGCTGGCAGGGACTGTGGGAAGAGAAGGAATGCGATGCTTCTTTGAATTGCCTTTTCACAGAGCAGGTAAGTGTTACATTACCTCTCTTTAGTTTAAAAAAAATGTCACTTTAAATAGTGATTACAGGAACCTGAAAAAAACAAACAAACATGACCCTAATGCTGGCCATACAGAATTTCGGCCATTTGCAGACTGAATGATTATTCATTGGTCGAAAGCGTATTGGCCACTAATTGAGAGAATAAACTCTTTTACATAATCGTTTTCATGATCATAATGATCATAACTGATATTTCAAAGACATGCGCAATATGCGGACTTGTATGCTGCAAGTAGGACTCCTTTATTCAGTCCTACCCATCAAGATAGCTTTTGATCCTTCCTAAGCCGGAAAGACAGGGACATTTGATACGTTGGCAGTGGTCTGTCCCCGACCTCTTGAGCAAAGCAGAACTCCTTGCTGATAGGGGCGAATATTGATCTAGTACAAAGGCTGCTTACTCCCTTAGTCATCAGGGGTTTAGCTTTTGAAGAAGTACACCCACAGTTAAGGAAAGCCTTTCAACAGGCGGCCCGGGAACAGAAGGCCCCAGTTGAGGGGGTGCTGGATACTCGGGAGCGAGTGTTGTAGCCTGGAGAAAGGACTTGCATTAAGGCTAATGTCAAGTTGTCCTGGGACCAACCAGGTCCATTTGTGATGTTGGAAGGAGATCCTCTGGTTAAAGATACGGGACTAGAACTAGTTCCGGAGATAGTACCCACCAAGATGCTGTCGAGAACAGGGGGAAGAGTCCCAGTCTGTGTTCGCAATGTCACCGAACAACCTGTCAGCCTGAAGCCTCGGATGGTGTTGGGACAAGTAACTGTTGCCACCCCAGTGACGTTGAAGGACCTAGTTCAGAAGGATGAAGAGGAAGGCCAAAGTGAAGATTCTAGAGTCTGACACCCTGCTGTACCTTTCAAGTAGGGGGAGCGGATAAAGGATCAGCTGGCTAGATGGGATTAGGGATGATCGAACTTTTGAAAAGTTCGGTTCGACCAGAACACCCGAACTTCACGAAAGTTCGGTTCGGATTTCAGAACCCCATTGAAATCAATGGGACCCGAACTTCGGTAATCAAAAAACACCATTTTGAAGCCCCAAAACCCAATAAATGCCCCTAAAAAGTGCCTAGGGTTCTGGGTCATGCCCCATTAACTATTAATCACACAAAAAAAAGTTCTTAAAAATTGTCATTTTTGATAAAAAAGCCAATTATTGAAAAATTAAAAAAAAAAAAAAAAAGAGAGATTTTTTGATTTTTACTTTGGATTTAGTATCTGGGGGGTCTAAAAGGTGTGCATGTGAAGTTCCAGCTCTGTAGCATGTCCAGAACCATGAAAAAAAAGAGATAATTTTTCAGTAGAACAGGGATGTGGTTCGGGAGCCTCCTTTAACTTTAACACCTATATGATCTTTTTTTCTGGTTCTGGACATGCTACAGAGCTGAAACTTCACAGGTACACCTTTTAGACCCCCCAGACAAAAAATCACACAAAAAAAAAGTTCTTAAAAATTGTCATTTTTGATAAAAAAGCCAATGATTGAAAAATTATAAAAAAAAAAGAGATTTTTTGCCTGCCTCAAAAGAACCCCATAAAATGCCAAAAAAAACGCTAGCGTCAAAAAAAAAATGCCCAGGTGTGTTTTTGCTGGCATTTTTTGGGGGGTTTTGGAGGCAGGCAAAACATCAGAACTTGTGCACAGTACCACTATACACAAGTTCAGATGTTTTGCCTGCCTCAAAAGAACCCCAAAAAATGCCAAAAAAAACGCTAGCGTCAAAAAAAAAATGCCCAGGTGTGTTTTTGCTTGCATTTTTTGGGGGGTTTTGGAGGCAGGCAAAACATCAGAACTTGTGCACAGTACTACTATACACAAGTTCAGATGTTTTTCCTGACTGCAAAGAACCCAAAAAAATGCCTTCTATTAAACCGGCAAGGTGTTACAGCAGAGAAGCCATATTCCTGTGCTTAAAGTTTTCTAATACAAACAATCTTTTTTTTTTATGGTTCTGGACATGCTACAGACCTGAAACTTCACATGTACACTTTTTAGACCCCCCAGATCTGAAATCCAAAGTAAAAATAAAAAAATCTCTTTTTTTTTTTTTTTTTTTTTTTATAATTTTTCAATCATTGGCTTTTTTATCAAAAATGACAATTTTTAAGAACTTTTTAAAAGGTGTACCTGTGAAGTTTCAGCTCTGTAGCATGTCCAGAACCCCAAAAAAAGATCATATAAGTGTAAAAGAGGGGTCCCACCATCCCTGCTCTACTGAAAAATGATCTTTTTTCTGGTTCTGGACATGCTACAGAGCTGAAACTTCACAGGTACACTTTTTAGACCCCCCAGACACTAAATCCAAAAAAAGTCATGCCTGCCTCCAAAAATGCCCGATAAATGCAAGAAAAAGCGCCGTAGAGAAGCCGTATACCTGTTCTAATAAAAATTATAAGAAAATGCTAATTTTTGGGGGGTTCTGGACATGCTACAGAGCTGAAACTTCACATGTACACTTAGACCCCCCAGATACTAAATCCAAAGTAAAAATCAAAAAATCTCTTTTTATTTTTTTTATTTTTTTTTTTATAATTTTTCAATCATTGGCTTTTTTATCAAAAATGACAATTTTTAAGAACTTTTTTTTGTGTGATTTTGTGTCTGGGGGTCTAAAAGGTGTAACTGTGAAGTTTCAGCTCTGTAGCATGTCCAGAACCATAAAAAAAAGATCGTTTGTATTAGAAAACTTTAAGCACAGGAATATGGCTTCTCTGCTGTAACACCTTGCCGGTTTAATAGCAGGCATTTTTTTGGGTTCTTTGCAGTCAGGAAAAACATCTGAACTTGTGTATAGTGGTACTGTGCACAAGTTCTGATGTTTTGCCTGCCTCCAAAACCCCCCAAAAAATGCCAGCAAAAACACACCTGGGCATTTTTTTTTTTTTGACGCTAGCGTTTTTTTGGCATTTTTTGGGGTTCTTTTGAGGCAGGCAAAACATCTGAACATGTGTATAGGGGGTATATATAGGCATATATGTCTGAATATATACCCCTAGACATATATAGGTGTGATAGTAGCAGAAATATATTACTGTAAATGATTTCATTAGCGCAAGCATTTATTTCTGCTACTATCACACCTATATATGTCTAGGGGTATATATTCAGACATATATGTCTATATATACCCCCTATACACATGTTCAGATGTCATGTCTGACATCAAACATGTCCTCAAAAAAACACTGGCAGTGGCAGCCCCTGCAGCATAAAAAATGCTTGCTGGTGAGAAGCCACATACCTGTCCCGAAGCAACTCAGAGAAATGATCATTTCTCTATAGCGGTCACCCTGCTATGGAAGGGTTTTGTCATCCTGCCATAGCAGTCACTGTCAGTTAACCCTACACTACACTACGGTCCCCTGACACTTAACACTTTCCCTACAGAAACTAAATTTTTGAAGCTAACTTAAGTGTAAAGGAGCACTCTAACTACACTAGATATCCCTTTCCTCACACTAAAAATAGCTAAATGACACTTTTAAAGTAAAATTAACAGAACTGCTTCCACTCTCTTCCATGTCCAGTATAACAATGCTGGGAATATGGCGGGGGCGATCTTATATACTGGGGGGCGTATTCACTAATGATTGGTCTAGGGACCCCCTAGTCACTCCAATCACATTCCTAGCATTCTCCTGCCCCCTCAATTGGCTTTTGCTAATGGTTCTGGTCCAATCACGGGCTTTTAAAGCCCATTTCCTGAAGCATTGCATTTTGGGCGGTTCTGGTTGCCGAATTCCGAACTTTTTGGGCAAAAAGTTCTAAATTCGGCCGAACCTCGAACACCCAATGTTCGGGCCGAACCGATGGTGGACCCGAACCGTTCGATCATCCCTAGATGGGATGAGAGCTTTGACTTTGACGTGGGCTGTGCTAAGAGTGCTCAATACCGAATTTGGTTGAGTGAAGATAAGCCTTTTAGGGAGAGAGCTCAGTGGATTCCTTTGAGTGACCTGGAGGATCTCCGGGAGCAATTAGCCAATCTAAAGAAGTCTGGGGTCATCAGAGAGCCTAGAAGCCCATATGCCTCCCCCATTGTGGTGGTAAGGAAGAAAAATGGGACCATTTGGATGTGCATTGACTACCGCACCCTGAACCGGCGAACCATTCCTGATCAGTATACAAATCCTTGGATTGAAGATGAGTTGCAATACCTGTCTGGAGCCAAGTGGTTCAGTGTGCTGGATTTTCAAATATCCATGCATCCAGACGACCTAGAGAAGACAGCCTGAGAGATGAGGCTCGGCTTGAGAAAGTTTTTCAGAGGCTGCATGCAGAAGGGCTGAAGCTATCTCTAGAGAAACGCCAGTTCTATCAGACGTCGATCACCTACTTGGGGCACGTGGTCTCAGCAGACGGTGACAGAGCTGCGTTCTTTTCTTGGGTTCTGTTCTTATTATCGGAAATTTGTGAAGAACTCTGCACAGATAGCAAAAACTTTGAATGAATTGCTACAAAAGGAGAGAGGTGAAGAAATGCTGCAGTCAAGTCTAAAGGAGCAATGTTCCGTGGGGCCCAGAATACCGTGTGAACCTTTTCAAGATCAGTGGACCTTGAAGTGTGAACAAGCCTTTAAACGTTTGAAAGAAATCTCACACAAGCACCAGTTCTGGCCTATGCTGACCCTTCTAAGCCATATAAATTGCATGTAGATGCTAGCTGGGATGTTCTTGGTGGTGTGTTATATCAGGATACTGCTGGGAAGATTTGTCCTGTGGCTTATGTGAGCTGTAGCCTTACACCTTCTGAGAAGAATAATCCAATACATAAACTGGAGTTCCTGGCCCTTAAGTGGGCAGTAGTCGACAAGCTGTGAGTTTATCTATACGGAGCTTCCTTTGTGGTGAAGACGGATAATAACCCCTTGACTTATCTGCTGTCCACTGCTAAGTTGGATGCTACTGGACATCAGTGGTTGGCCGCCCTGTCGGAGTTTCAATTTAGACTGAAATACCGGCCAGGAAAAGGGAATTTGGATGCAGATGCTTTATCCAGAAGAACCTATATTCCCGAATGGGAGTACCAGAGAGTGGATACATTTAACTCCTGAGGGGGTTCAAGCAGTGTGCCCGGGAGTGGAGTACCGTCATAGGGGAGCTACGGGAGCTGAAGCTGTGATTTGACTCAAGTACAGAGTCAGGAACTTCCCCATCTGACAAAAGAAGATGTGAGGAGGGACCAGCGGGAAGACCCTCTATGTGCCTTGGTCAAGAAGGCATTGGTTGCAGGAGACTTCAAGATATTGTTGAACAGTCCGGTTAGAAGTTCCAAGGTGGTTCATAAGGATTGGGACCGCTTGAAGTTGGAGGATAGGAATTGTGTATTGGATGTGTCCCATTGAAGAGCCTGAAGGAGTTGACTAACTGTATTGACGGCCCTCCACGATCTAGGACATCTAGGGCCAGATAGAACCTTTAAATTGGTCAGGGATCAATTTTACTGGCCTTTCATGAGAACGGAAATTCAAAGCTATTGCCATTCATGCATCCAAAGTATTCAAAGAAAAACGTTGCCTAGCAGAGCTGCCCAAATGGGTCATTTAAGAAGTCAAGGACCAATGGAGTTATTATGCATTGATTTCCTGTGTCTTGAACCTGACCTGGTTGGGCATAGAAATGTCCTGGTTGGGACAGACCATTTTACTAGATATGCTCAAGCTTTCCCGACCCGAGATCAGCAAGCTAGTACAGTTGCCAAGACTTTGGTGGAGAAGTTTTTCATGCACTATAGCTTGCCTCAGCGTATCCATTCAGATCAAGGCTGGGACTTTGAGAGCAAGTTAATATGACGACTCTGTGAACTGCTGAGTATACAGAAATCCAGAACTACTCCATACCATCCTCAGGGAGATTCATAGCTGGAACAATTTAATCGTACTCTATTGAACATGTTAGGGACTTTACCTCTGCAAAAGAAACAACTTTGGGGTGATCACATTGCAGCTGTAGTCCATGCCTACAACAGTACTGTGAATGACTCTACTGGATATTCCCCATATCAACTGATGTTTGGGAGAGAGGCTCAATTGCCGGTAGACTTGGCCTTTGGGACATCTCCAGATCATACTCTCAGGCTTCCTATCGTGGCTATGTGGAAAGACTCAGGAAAAACTTGAAGTTTGCTTATGAGAAAGCGTTGGAAGCATCTGCCTCAAGGGAGCAATGTAACAAGAAGAATTTTGATCTTAAGGTGAGAGTTCAGGACGTGCAGCATGGATATCGAGTGTTGTTACGGAATTTGGGAGTGCCAGAAAAACATAAGTTGGCTGACCGATGGCGCTCTCAACCTTACATCATTTGCAAAAGGCTGCCTGGATTACCAGTGTGTCAGATTCGTCAGAGGGAAAGACTGGTCCATAAAAGACTTAGCATCCGAAATGGGTAGAAGGTGGTTCCGACGCCATTTGAGTACCCACCGATCCTTGTCCTGATGAACCTCATCCTCCTAATTTGTGACCCAAGACTCAGCGGGTTCCAGGGCACTCTGTTCCAGAAGAAAGGGAGGAGGAGAGTGATGAGGAAGAAATGACTCTTGACTGGTTATGGGCTCCTTCATCGGAAGATACCTTTAAAGTTTTCCAGCCTTTAGTGGAGGATATTCGGATGCCGCCATCACCTGTTAGAGAGGAGTGCCAGTTGGAGGAAGTTAGGAGACCTACATCATCTCCTGGAAGAAGAATTGTAGAGATTAAGTCAGAACCCACTGAACACTTTGAATCACCAAGTGTTGAGAAGACTCCAATTCTACCTCCATTGGTCAACTCTAAACCATTCAGTACTGAAGAGAATTCAGCTCTACCATCACTGAATAATGTTGAACCAACCAGTGTTGAAGAAAATTCGGTCTCGCCACCGTTAAACAACAGTGAAGTTATACCTGATAGTTTGGAAGAACCACAACCTGGATGTAGTTTTTGGAGCCAAGGACATGAATCTAGGCCTGCAGAGAATGTGTGTTCCAGACTTCGGAGGGAGATTCATACACCTAAGAGACTCACATATAATACCCTTGGGGAGACCTCGGATGAACTCGTTGCAACTACTCAATGTTCCAGCCAAGCACTAGCCTCTTATACCATTACCAAGCCTTTAGTAGAAGATGACCCTGTTCCACCATCTGACACTACTAGGTGGGCCACTAATTTATTATTGGCCTGTTGTGAGAAAGATTCAACTTTTTCTGACACCTTTTAATATCTATTATCTGAAAACTCTTCTATTAGTCAGTTATTAGCTACTGTAGGTTCTGGTTAGTGAAGTCATTGTTTTGATTTCCTTTTCTGACTTTCAAGTGGGGGAGGATGTAGCCGGGATCGGACTACTATTATAAGTCTGCGGACTTATCATTGTTATTTGAACTGTTCCTGTGCCCCTTTAATGTTAATTTCAATGGAATCGTCTTCTGGCAGGAAGTAGAAGATTTGGATTGTGGGAGATATAGTTTCTGACAGAGAGCTGATCATTGTTTGGATAACTGAGGAAAGTATCTTCCCAGAAGGCTAAGGGGGGAGCGGAGCATCATGGGGAGAATATATAAAACTATCTGCTCTACAGCTTGAAAACTCTCTTGCTCCCGGGACCTATTGAGTGCAGATCAGCTTGCTGAGTGTGTGACTGACGGCAGCTGCGGCCTAGTGCACGAGGCCAGACCCGCTCACAGAACTCAGCCTGGTTCAGACCGCAAGTATAACATCTCATCTTTACACTGACTGCAGATACTACAACAAACATTAATTCTCTTAGGATTACAATTTAACTTCTGATTCTCTTTGCTATACAAAACCACAGTGGAAACTGTTTAAGAGCTCAAACTGCCAGTGAAGAATGTAGCAAGGCATTGCTAAAGGAGGGACATTGATACACATAAAGCTGCAAGAAAAAGTATGTGAACCCTTTGGAATGATATGGATTTCTGCACAAATTGGTCATAAAATGTGATCTGATCATCATCTAAGTCACAACAATAGACAATCACAGTCTGCTTAAACTAATAACACACAAAGAATGAAATGTCGCCATGTTTTTATTGAACACACCATGTAAACATTCACAGTGCAGGTGGAAAAAGTATGTGAACCCCTAGACTAATGACATCTCCAAGAGCTAATTGGAGTTAGATATCAGCCAACTGGAGTCCAATCAATGAGATGAGATTGAAGATGTTGGTTAAAGCTGCCCTGCCCTATAAAAACACACACCAGTTCTGGGTTTGCGTTTCACAAGAAGCATTGCCTGATGTGAATGATGCCTCGCACAAAAGAGCTCTCAGAAGACCTACGATTAAGAATTGTTGACTTGCATAAAGCTGGAAAGGGTTATAAAAGTATCTCCAAAGCCTTGCTGTTCATCAGTCCACGGTAAGACAAATTGTCTATGAATGGAGAAAGTTCAGCACTGCTGCTACTCTCCCTAGGAGTGGCCGTCCTGTAAAGATGACTGCAGGAGCACAGCGCAGACTGCTCAATGAGGTGAAGAAGAATCCTAGAGTGTCAGATAAAGACTTACAAAAGTCACTGGCAAATGCTAACATCCCTGTTAGCGAATCTACAATACGTAAACACTAAACAAGAATGGATTTCATGGGAGGATACCACAGAGGAAGCCACTTCTGTACAAATAAAACATTGTTGCATGTTTACAGTTTGCACAAGAGCACCTGGATGTTCCACAGCAGTACTGGCAAAATATTCTGTGGACAGATGAAACCAAAGTTGAGCTGTTTGGAAGAAACACACAACACTATGTGTGGCGAAAACAAGGCACAGCACACCAACATCAAAACCTCATCCCAACTGTGAAGTATGGGGGGGGGGGGGCATCATGGTTTGGGGCTGCTTTGCTGCATCAGGGCCTGGAAGGATTGCTATCATCGAAGGAAAAATGAATTCCCAAGTTTATCAAGACATTTTGCAAGAGAAAATAGGCCATCTGTCTACCAGCTGAAGCTCAACAGAAGATGGGTGTTGCAACAGGACAATGACCCTAAGCATATAAGTAAATTAACAGCAGAATGGCTTAAACAGAATTAAATACGCCTTCTGAAGTGGCCCAGTCAGAGTCCTGACCTCAACCTGATTGAGATGCTGTGGCATGACCTCAAGAAAGCGATTCACACCAGATATCCCAAGAATTTTGCTGAACTGAAACAGTTCTGTAAAGAGGAATGGTAAAGAATTACTCCTGACCATTGTGCACGTCTGATCTGCAACTACAGGAAACGTTTGGTTGAAGTTATTGTTGCAAAAGGAGGTTCAAGCAGTTATTAAATCCAAGGGTTCACATACTTTTTCCACCTGCACTGTGAATGTTTACATGGTGTGTTCAATAAAAACATGGCCACAGTTCATTAATTGTGTGTTATTAGTTTAAGCAGACTGTTATTGTCTATTGTTGTGACTTAGATGATGATGATCAGATCACATTTCATGACCAATTTGTGCAGAAATCCATATCATTCCAAAGGGTTCACATACTTTTTCTTGCAGCTGTAGTTCTTAAAGGGGACACGTTCTAGTTTGTGGTTATATTGCTAAGTAGCATACTGATAGCATAAATTAACCTAGAGTTATTCTTTAATCTGATATTGCTGCATCATTTTAGGAAGTAGCTATACATGCTTAGAAGATAGAACATTGTTTCACTACTGTTCCTTAATATTATAACTTAATGTTTTCTGTTGTTTCTGTGTCAGTCTCGCTGAACCCTGATGGTTTAAGCAGGGATTCAGCCGACTGACATAATTTCACTTGCTTACTCACTGATTAAAAGTCAAAACTTATTGGTACTGTTTCAGTGTAATTCTTAAAGGTGTACACACAATGTCTGAACCTAGAGTGTCAGGTGGGCTGGACTGTTTACAGGGCCACAGTAGTGTTGAAGAACACCCATTAACCAGCAACCCCCAGTGCTACAAGTGCAATAAACATTACTACAAAAAATAATCAAATGAGGTCCATAAAGCCCATAACATAAAGTGCATCCACCAACAATGTGCTATATTGATTACTACTGTCTTCAAATTCACCAGATGCCGTTCAGGCTGTGCAACCTCTTCGTGTTGGCAAAATTGCACTTTTTGCCTCTCTTTGGGTTATGTTATTAGCTGTTCTACAGAAGGCCCTTTCTTCTCTTTAGCAGGCAGAAGAAGCCCAGAGCGTGGGCGTAGCCGCGTAATGCGTATAGGGGTAGATCCATGCTGGTTACATTGAAGTGAGGCCATCTGAGGGTCAGGCAAGTCTTTTAGGTGTGGACAAAGTGGCTTGATGTACCATTGATTTAACTAAAATTTGTATCATAGTGTAACACTGCACTGTTACTGTAATTCAATTTATATTTGACCACAAGGAGGCATCTCTGCTCAACGTAGTCCTAATACTGGAGTACAGAGACAAGCTTCAGCAGCTAAATCTAAACCACAAGATCCAAAGGCATTCGCCAGGGGGCGGGAACAGATATACAGTAAGTAAAAGCCTGGGAGCAAGGAGAGGAGCTGGAGATAGACGAGCTGGAGATAGACAGAGTCCTGAGTAAGTAGTGAGGCCTTGGGAGAAGAATAAGCACAGGATATGTATAAGTGAGCTTCCTAGTATCCAAGTGAAACATACGGATTAACCGGTATATTTACTGCGGCAGTCAGCCCCGGCCAGGCAGAGTGACGTAGATCTACGTCACTCGCCTGTCACTGGTATTGGAGCCAATAGCATGCGAGCGCGCGCACGCTGAGGCACGCGCCCGCCTCGGCTCGTTCAGGGAGGAGTACGGGCGTGTGACTGGCGGACCCGATGTCCGCCGGTCACTCGCCGATCGTCGGTACAGCGGGAGAAAGGCAGAGCGGCTTATGTAAACAAGCCGCCTGTCATTCTCCCCTGTGTAAAAATGAAGATCAGACGGTTCTACTATGTAGAACCGTTGATCTTTGTTTTTACACCAATAGCCAGGTCCCACTACAGTTAGAAGCATGCCCCTAGGACACACTTAACCCCTCCCTGTCCAATACATTTAACCCCTTCCCTGCCAGTGTCATTTTTGCAGTAACAGTGCATATATATAGCACTGATTACTGCAGTAATGTCACTGGTACCCCCAAAAGTGTCAAAAATGTCAGTCAAGGGTCCGATCTGTCCGCCGCAATGTCGCAGTACCGCAAAAAAAATCGCAGATCGCCACCATTACTCGTTAAAAAAAAACACCAAAAATGACAAAAATCTTTCCCTTTGTTAGTAAACGCGATAACTTTTGCGCAAACCAATCAAAGTACGCTTTTTTGCGATTTTTTTTATCAAACATATGTAGCATAAAACAATTTGGCCGAAAATGTTAAAAATATTTGATTTTTACATTTTTTTGGGGGGGAGTTTCATATAAAAAAAAAGTGAAAAATATTGTTATTTTTGCAAAAATTACGCTCTTTTTTTGTTTATAGCGCATGATCAAAAAATCGCACAGGTGATCAAATACCACCAAAAGAAAGCTCTGTTTGTGGGA
Organism: Pelophylax lessonae; assembly: GCF_965119305.1. Lineage (NCBI taxonomy): Eukaryota > Metazoa > Chordata > Amphibia > Anura > Ranidae > Pelophylax > Pelophylax lessonae. The sequence continues at coordinate 447,809,669 of NC_138771.1, forward strand.
AAAAAAGGACGTGAAATTCGTTTAGGTACATCGTCGCATGACCGCGCAATTGTCCGTTAAAGTCACGCAGTAAAAAATCGCAAAAAAAACCCTGGTCAGGAAGGGGGTAAAATCTTCCGGGGCTTAAGTGGTTAAAGTCTCGGGGAGTGAGGTGACAGGTAACTGGGTTGGTGAAGTCCAGGACAGCTGTACTGGCTCAGAAATGCTGCACAATCCTGAAGAAGAATTATGAAGTGTATTGAGGAACTGTTATTCCTAGTGTATAGAGTGTAATGAGTAAAAAAAACTGTGCTACAGATTACAAAGTACAGAGTTACATGTAAGGCCCCTTTCACACTATTGCAACGCAATTTTGCCGCGATTTTGCGGCACGATTTTTGCCGCGATTTTGAAAGCATGGGCAAGGCTATATGCCTCAAAATGCATTAAAATCGTGGCAAAGTAGTGCAGGAACTACTTTGAAGTCGGTGCGACTTCAAAACGCACTGATATGAATGGGGCTCATTGAAAATAATGGAAAACGACTTGTCATGCGATTTTGCGGTCCAAAATCGCGGGACAAGTCGCACTAGTGTGAATGGGGCCTTACTCTGTTTAGGGGAGGAGCCTCACTTTTATGATGGAGTGCTGCCTTATTTTTTATCAGTGTGAAAGCCGGCCTCAGCTTACCTCTGGGTGCACTAATGAGAGCACGCTCCAGGTCCCCATACTTGGGTGCAGTAATCTCCATCCACAAACTCATATCCAGTACACTAGGTTCGACCTGGCAGGAACCTATGACAATTTTCTATATGGAAAACTGCCACATTCACTTTGTTATTTGGGTGCAAACCCTGTTCTAGTTTCTATTTCCCAATAAAAAAGAAACTGGTGTGGGTGGCAAAGATAGAAGTGAAACAGATCTAACTACCTAGTTAATTTAGTGCACAGAATTTGTGCCATTAAATTCAGTTAAAGGGTATCTTCACTTTTGTGGGGAAAAAAAATGTGCAAATAAAAAAATAATATAGAGTATACTATTGCAACACAAGTCGTATTGTAATTGAATGTTATTAAAAAATGACCTTTCCTTTTCAATCTGCAACATTGTAATTTTCTATAAAATGAAATGCAATGTGACTACCTGGAAGCGTTCTGTACACAGCTATAGCACAGAATGCCCCCCAGGCTCACTGATTTTCCCAGAAGTCTACACTAAGATTTAAATTCGATTTTGAGAATCCTCTGCAACATAAAATGACATTTTTGGTGAGATACTCCAAAAGAGAAATCACGTCTAAATGGATGCAAACCATGTAAGTTTCCTCATTAGAGCCCTGTAGGTGCAACAGCTGATTAATAATTATAAATCCCCTTCCATACAGATTCACATGGACACGTGCAAACAAACAGCTATTTCTCCAGAATAACAAAAAGGTAGTAATCTGCAACAAAGTTTGTTAAACACTTTAAGAACGGAAGGATTTGCCCCCTTCCTGACCAGGCCCTATTTTGCGATTCAGCACTGCATTATTTTAATGGACAATTGCGCAGTCGTGCGAGGCTGTACCCAAATAAAATTGTCCTTTTTTTCCAACAAATAGAGCTTTCTTTTGGTGCTATTTGATCACCTGTGCAATTTTTATTTTTTGAGCTATAAACAAAAAAAAAAAAACAACAATTTTGAAAAAAAAACAAAAAAATATTTTTCACATTCTGCTACAGTACATGACATTCCCAAAAAAAAAAAAAATTAAAAATCAAAACTTTTTAACATTTTAGGCCAATTTGTTTTCTGCTACATATTTTTGGTAAAAAAAAAATCGCAATAAGCATATTTTGATTGGTTTGCGCAAAAGTTATTGCGTCTACTAACTACGGGAAAGATTTATGTAATTTTTATTGTTTTTTCTTTTCTAGTAATGGCGGCAATCTGCGTTTTTTTTTGGGACTGCAACATTGTGCGGACAGATCGGACCCCTGACTGACATTTTTGACACTTTTGGGGGTACCAGTGACATTACTACTGTAGTTATTGTTACTGTAATAATGACACTGGCAGGGAAGAGGTTAACATTATGGGTGATCAAGGGGTTAAATGTGAGCCTAGGGGAGTGATTCTAAATGGGGTGGGGGCGTGGCTTCTGAAATGACCATAGAGACATGTGATCCTATATAGAAGGATCACAGGGGCTCTATGATCATTCCAGGTTACAACAACTGACCGTTCTTCTCTCTCAGCAGGGAACGATCGCGGGTGTCAGGCGGCAATCATGGCCACCTGCCTACTGCATCGGCTGACGAGCGGGGGCAGGAGCGCACCGCTGGTGGCAAGCGCTCGCCCCCTAGCCTCCTGAGAGCGAGCGCCATACATGTATGGCGATTCGCCTGTGGGCGGCTGCCTGCCACAGTATATGAGGTTAAAATCCCTGCAATATACATTGATCACCCAAAGGAGAATGTTTTTTTCTCAAAAAAAAAAAAAAGGTGTCCCCTGAATGCATTTTGCCTGCATTATAAAACAAAACAAAACAAAAGGCAGGAAAGCACAACTGGTGACAACTATTTAGAGTGTCCTTTGTCAAACTTGAACACACTCGACTACAAAGGCTTGGACTGGTTCCAGAATCCTTAGCTAGCAGCTATAAGGCCAAAAGATCGAAAGTATGAAGGTTAGAAAAGAAACTGAGAATAAAAACTGCATTTCAGATGAATTGAAACTGCTGTGCAACAACAGGAAATAACTACTTACAATTGCTAGGATCAGCAACAATCCTCGTGATCTAAGTATAGTGATGTGAAATGTAAATACTTCACCATAATGGAGAGTGCTAATTATTTTTTTACTTGTTACTTGAACACTGCCTGTGGACAACTGTTGATACATTCTTCTTAAGCGCAAAGATTTTTGGCCACGTCCAATATCTGGCCATGAAATATGACACTGTTTCAGCTAAAGACAAGTTATGCAACATTAAACACTTTAATACTGGGCACTTTTACCCCCTTCCTGCCCAGGACAATTTTCAGCTTTCAGCACTGTTGCACTTTGAATGACAATTGCACGGTCATGCAACACTGTATCCAAAAATTTTTTTATCGATTTGTTCACAAAAGTAGAGCTTTATTTTGGTAGTATTTATTCACCACTGTGTACACCCCTCACATTTTTGTAAATATTTTATTATATTTTTTCATGTGACAAAACTGAAGAAATTACACTTTCCTACAATGTAAAGTAGTGAGTGTACAGCTTGTATAATGGTGTAAATTTGCTGTCCCCTCAAAACACGGTTACCTAAGGGGATTGTCTCGGACCGTGGCAGCCAGTTTGTCTCCAGGTTCTGGTGTGCCTTTTGCTCCCAGTTGAGTATGCGACTCTCCCTCTCCTCGGCCTACCATCCGCATTTCAATGGTGCCGCTGAGCGTTCCAACAAAGCTCTGGATCAATTTCTCGGCTGCTATATCTCTGACCATTAGGACAATTGGGTTGATCTGCTACCCTGGGCAGAGTTTGCCAGGAACTCTGCCATCAACCCATTTTCTGGAATGTCTCCATTCATGGCCAATTATGGGTTCCAACCCGTTGTGTAACCTGAGTCGTTCTTGTCACAGGACATCCTGTTGAGGATTATCTTTGTGTCCTCCGTTCCTCTTGGGTGCAGTTTTAAGAATTTTTACAGGTCTCTGTCTCTGCACAGCGTCAGAAGCTCCAGGCAGACTGGAGATGTTTATCTGCTCCTTCGTACCAGGTCGGGGAGAGGGCGTGGTTGTCCCCGTAATCTCATCCTCAGGACCCGTAATCTCATCCTCAGGGTACCCACTTCTAAACTGGCACCCCATTTTGTTGGGCCCTTTCGCATCTTCTGTAAGGTGAACCTGGTGGCCTCTGCCCCTGATCTTCCTCCTGGCATGTCTTTCACGTGTCACTTTTGAAGCCACTGGTTTGCGATCGCTATACTTCTTCTCTTCCTCGTCCTATTCCTGTGGGCAATCATGAGGAGTATGCGGTTAGCAGCATCTTGGACTCTCGTCCGTTCCAAGGTCAGGTTAAGTACCTGGTGCACTGAAAGGGTTATGGTCCTGAGGAGTGCTCCTGGGTCGCCTCCACCGATGTTCCTCCTCCAGCACTTCTCCGTGCTTTCCATGCTCGCTTGAGGGGAGGGTACTGTCAAGGTCTTTCAGAAAAAGTTTAGTGCTGTTCAGCACCCTACTCCTGCGCTCAGAACCTGGTCCTCAGGCTGCCTCAATCCTGTAACTTGTACTCATACTTGACATCCACTATGGCTGGGCTTTGCTGCCCCCTACGACCGGGACGGTTGACCAAACACTGTAGAAACAAAACAAAGAAAGGGCGCACCAGCCTAGCGCATTATCCTCAGCGAGTTTATCATCCTTATCACTTTCAAGAGTATTATCATCCATTCTATCAATAGCTTAAATGTTAAATCCTTTAATCAAACCTTGATGTTACAAATTGAAATAGCAGATCACAGTTATCAGCTAATTACAATTTAAAATGTCATAACATTGTTTATATACAGTATAAGGCCTCTTTCACATGGCGGCCGTTCAGTTTTTTTTCTCCGCTCCTGTGCTTTTCTTCTTTTTTTTTTCACGGAGCGGATGACACTTGTCATCCGTTTGCGGATGATATACGGACATAATGTATGTCTATGGGCATTGCGGATGTCAGCGGATGACACCGCTGACATCCGATTTTGCATCCGTTCTGTTTTTTGAACGGAACAAATATAGGGTTCTGTTCCGTTCCAAAAAACGTAACCGAACTGAAAGGATGGAAATCGGATGTCAGCGGATACGCTGACATCCGCAATGCCATTAACATTCATTATGTCCGTATATCATCCGCAAAAAAATAGGATGATTTGCGGACATGCGGAACGCCTGTGTGAAAGGGCCCTAATTCTTCTAATGTTCTAGAAAGCACTATATTTACACAACACAATAAAAATAAATTTACACACAAACATCATATTTACACACAAACAACATTGACTCAAAATTAATTAAGATTTTAAAGTTTCCTACCAGTAAAAGACTTCTTTTGGGTGCTATGAGTCCTAAAAATGAACTCATAATCTTGCACACTCTCTAATTGATATATTACATAATTGCTGCATGATAAATATTAATGTGCAAAGTATTATTTGAGGCTATGATTCTGCCATAACCGCTTTCTAACCAGCCACAGTACATATGCTGTGGTGGGGCAGCTCGTACAGGCACCGTAATGTACTTTGTACATCACAGTCCCACTATAAGTCGCTGATCACTGGCATTACTGGTATAACAAAAAAAAATAAAAATTCCAGCAGACGCTATAACTTTTGCACAAACCCATTATTATATACTTATTGGGATTTTTTTTTTTTTACCAAAGACATGTAGCAGAATACATTTTGGCCTAAATTTTTGAAGAAATTAGATTTTTTTTATCTGATTTGTTTTATATCAGAAAATAGAAAACATTGAATTTTTTTTTCTTTAATTTTCGGTCTATTTTCGTTTATGTAATAATAATTTAAAAAAACCCAGTGGTGATCAAATGTCACCAAAATAAAGCTCTATTTCTGTGGGAAAAAAAAGATATACATTTTTGCGGGTACAGTGTTGCATGACCGCACTATTGCCAATAAAATAGCGCAGTGCCGAATAGCAAAAAATGCCTTGGTCATGAAAAGGGTAAAATCTTCCGGAGCTCAAGTGGTTAAACTATAACTAGAGGCAAAAGTTTTTCCTGGTGCCTCCATGGCAGCATATATGTGATAGTAGCCGTGCCTACTTCTGCCCACAGGATTAGTGCATAGCTGTAAAGTGTTAACACCCACATAACAGCCAATTCCCTTTTTTGTCCTCATGGTACTCACAGCCAGTGTGAAGAGCAGAAAATCCTACCTGCCACCGTTGGTGGTTTTCCATGCAGGTTCATCCTCTCCTGTAGCATAGTGTTGACCTTGGGACGCTAAGGTAAGGACGTTGATAAGGCATGGAGCCCTTTCTGTGGATCTTTTGGTGTGAAAAATCTGGTGCTAACTAGCCCCACATACAGCAGTGCAGGCAGGACTATGTTTTGAAAAAGAGCTGCCAGTGTCTGCAGCCTGCCTTCCAGAGGTAAGTGGATCCATCCAACTGTGACACTGCATTTTCAAGACAAGTATGTTTTCTAATTCTTTGGAATTTATCTGTGAATGGCTTCATAAGTTATGTGTTACATCTTCTCTCCAATGGGCTGCAGATGCACTGTGTTCCAGTATGTATTCTAGTGGCAATTTAGTAAGAGAAAGCTGAGGGGAGGTTTGCTGTGGCTGGTGCGCACGGAGTCTGGTGCAGCTGTGAATGGCAGCCAATCAGTTTCTAACTTCAGCTTGTTCAATTATGATTTGACAATCTAACATGTGGGGTGGTCGGTTGCTGTGTGCAGCTGCACCGAAGTCTGTGTGCATTCTGCACTGGTTTGATGGATCTCCCCCTAGTGTCTACTTCAAGGGAATGATGCATTATGCTGAACATGTGAAGTGGATAGAGCTTACAAGGGGGTCATCTTTGGTTTGGGCAAGTAATACACCAGTGGCCATCTTGGAGTTTTGCAAGACTGCCTGGAAGCCATTTTGGAAACGGGCAAGGCTAGAAGGTTCAATATATAAACCAGGGCTTCCCAAACTTAATTGGGCCAAGACCCACTTCTGTATACAGTTATTTTTTTGGACCCACTTGCTTGTAATTTAATATTGTCGCTTTATTTGTTTATAGCGCAAAAAATAAAAAAATGGCACAGGTGATCAAACACCACCAAAACAAAAAAAGCTCTATTTGTAGGAAAATAAGGACATAAATTTTATTTAGGTATAGCATTGCACGACCGTGCAGTTTTCAGTTAAAGTAACACAGTGCCGAATCGCATAAAATGGCCTGGTCATTAGGGGGCAAATCCTTGCGGTCCAGAAGTGGTTAAACCTGCAGGGGGACCAGTGTTTTTATTTGTAAATTACTTTACTACTACTTTAGGCCTTGTTCACATGTATGCGGGTTGGCGGACCACATTTGCACAGGCATAGCAGCCCACTGATTTGAATGGGCTGCTATGCCCTCGTTTTCCGCAGAAAAAGGGTGCCTACAGCATTTAAAAAAATGCAGTGGCCTTAAAATCCATCCTGCTTTTGCACCATGCAACTTACCTGCAGTTCCTGCACTGGCAAGCTTTCAGCGTTTTTATATACATGGGCCCAGCATTTAAAAACACAGTTTGCGTGTGCAGGAACTGCAGGTATGTCACATGGTGCAAAAGCAGGATGGATTTCATGGCCACTGCATTTTTTTAAATTCTGCATGCATCTTTTTTCAGTGGAAAACGCAGGCATAGCAGCCCATTCGAATCAATAGCTGCTATGTCTGTGCAAATGTGGGTCGCCAACCCGCATACATAAGCTATCAAGCAGTGTCTGGCCTACCTTGTGACTGGTCCTGGCGCTGTAGTATGGTAAGCAACGGGTTAAGTTGCTGTCTGCAAAATGTTACAATTATGTATATGTCTGGGAGCTGGGTGTGGCTGAGGTTAGTTGCATGCTGATGAGCAGTGAATAAAGAAGCAACCTGTACAGGCTGTCTGTGTTAATACACTACATTTTGGCGACGAGGATGGCTAGCTTTCTGGATTTACCGGCTATCGGACCGTTTGATGTGTCTGGAGACCACACTAGTATCTCACAGCGCTGGGACAAGTGGAAGAAGGGATTTCAGCTCTATGTTATAGCCACAGGAGTGACTGCACCTGCTCAGAAGAGAGCCATGCTGCTGCATCTAGCTGGACCTCAAGTTCAGGACATTTTTGAAACCCTGGGAGCAACAGGGGAAGATTCAGACTATGAGACAGCCATGAATAAACTGAGTGAGTACTTTGAGCCAAAGAAAAATATTCCCTATGAAAGATATAAGTTTAGACAGGCTGTGCAAGAACTGGGAGAAACCACAGACAGTTATGTGACTAGGCTGAAATATCTGGCAAAGTCTTGTGATTTTGGGACTGTAACTGAGGAGATAATCAGAGATCAGGTCATAGAGAAATGCACATCTGTGCACCTCAGGAGGAGATTATTGAGAGAACCTAGTCTCACACTTACTAGTCTGCAGGAGATTGCAAGAGCCATTGAACTGTCTGAGCTCCAGGCTCTGCATATTGAAACCAAGAACACTGCATCTGTCAATACAGTCTCCAAACCTACCTATAATAATAGGAATATCTGGAGTAGGAAAGAGAGTTTTCCAAAGAGGACTTTACACATCACCTGCAATAAATGTGGCAGGGCGGGACACACAAGTCAGGACTGCACTGTGGTACAGAATAAAATGTGCTTTGCTTGTGGAAAGACAGGTCATTTTGCAGCTGTGTGTAGAAGTACAACCAGAGATAACAAAACCAAAGGACCATCTGCACAAGTAAATGTTATAGCTGAGGATAAAGAGAGTGCTCCTGACTGTGAATTTATATTCTCCCTGTGTTCTCTGCAAGCCGGGACATTAACCATTAAGATTAGAAATACAGATGTGTCAGTGTTGATTGACTCTGGAGCTACATGCAATGTTATGGACTTGGCTTCTTGGCACAGTCTTAATGGCAGAGAAAATTACCTTAAATTGTGTAACACCACTAAACAGATTTATACTTATGGCTCCAGTACACCACTGAAACTTAAAGGCAAATTTTATACCTCTGTTCAAACACATGAGACTGGTCCTCCATTGCAGACCGAATTCTATGTTGTAGATGGCACAGGGTCGCCTCTGCTTGGTCGTCAAACCGCAATGGCACTAGGGGTGTTACAGATTGGCCGTGATGTAGGCAGCGCAAGAGTGAATATGGTGTCTCCTGCTATTTCTGCATTGAAAGAGGAATTTAAAGATTGCTTCTCTGGGTTTGGAAAATTAAAGGATTTTCAGTTGGAGCTTCACCTTGATCCACATGTAAAGCCTATTGCACAGCCAGTACGCAGACTTCCTTATAGCCTGAGATCACCTGTTGAGCACAAACTGGCAGAGCTGCTAGACCTTGACATTATTGAACCTGTGGAAGGGCCCACTCCGTGGGTATCGCCGTTAGTTGTTGTACCAAAGGGCACAGATATTCGGATTTGTGTGGACATGAGATGTGCTAACCAAGCTGTGCAGAGAGAGAGACATCCAATTCCCACTATTGAAGATGTTCTACATGCAATGAATGGGGCAAGTGTCTTCAGTAAACTGGATTTGAAATGGGGATATCATCAGATTGAATTGACCCCAGCATCTAGAGTCATCACTACATTTGCAAGCCATAAAGGTCTTTTTAGATACAAGAGGTTGATGTTTGGCGTATCGTCCGCACCGGAGGCCTATCAACATGTGATTCAGCAAGTGCTACATGGTTGTGAAGGCACGCATAACATTTCTGATGATATAATTGTGTGGGGAACAAACACACAGGAGCACGATGAACGTCTCCGTGCAGTGCTAAATCGCTTGAAGGAGAAAGGGTTAACATTAAATGAGAAGAAGTGCACATTTCAAATGAATAAAATGACTTTTATGGGCCATGTGCTGTCTGACAGGGGCATTGGTCCGGAGGACTGTAAAATTACAGCTGTGTCTGATGCCAGAAATCCTGAAAATCCTGCAGAAGTACGCAGTTTTCTTGGGCTAGTGAATTACTGTGCCAAGTTTATTCCAGATATGGCGACTGTCAGTGAACCTTTGAGAGTGTTGACTCGCAAAGCAGTCCCTTGGAAGTGGGGCTTTTTGGAACAAGGTGCATTTGATGAACTTAAGAGACGGCTGACTTGCGCCACAACTTTGGCTTATTTCAATCCTACTGCACACACCCAAGTTATTGTCGATGCTAGCCCTGTGGGGTTAGGCGCCATCTTGGTTCAGAGACAATGCACAGGCGATTACAGGCCTATTCAGTATGCAAGCAGATCCCTCACTGATGTAGAGAGACGTTATTCTCAGACCGAGAAAGAAGCTTTGGCTGTTGTTTGGGGATGTGAAAGGTTTCACACCTATCTCTACGGCCTTGATTTTGAAATCATCACAGACCACAAGCCTCTGGAAGTGATATATTCGCCACGCTCAAAACCATCCGCCAGAATTGAGAGATGGGTTCTCAGATTGTTACCATATCGCTTTACAGTGCGGTACAGACCTGGACCGACTAATGCGGCAGATGCACTTTCCAGATTGCCTCAGTCTTCTGCACCTGTTCATAACCTGGCAGAAGAGTACATTCGTTTTGTGGCTACTAACGCCATGCCTCAGGCATTGACACCGCGGGAGGTTGAAGAATTGTCATCTGTGGATCCGGAAATTGCTCGGTTGAGAAAATGTGTAAGACAAGGGGTTTGGGTGGATTGTGACCCAAGCTATCACAGAATCAAACAAGAGCTGAGTATTGCAGGACAACTAGTTCTACGTGGCCATCGTATTGTGATGCCTAAAGACTTACGGAAACGTACATTACATTTAGCCCATGAGGGCCATTAAGGCATTGTACGCACCAAACAAAGATTACGTGAGAAAGTCTGGTGGCCAGGAATTGACAAGGATGTGGAACGTTTGGTTTCTTCATGTCGAGCATGTCAGTTGGTGGGCAGCAAACCTAAACCAGAACCAGTAACTCACACTGTTCTACCTGAGGGACCATGGGAAGATTTAGCCATTGATCTGTGCGACATTCCATCTGGACACCATCTTTTAGTTGTTGTGGACTATTATTCAAGGTGGCAAGAGGTGGTAGTTCTCACTAAAGCTACATCATCAACTGTAATTGAGGGGTTGGAGAGCATTTTTGCATCTCATGGGTTGCCTAAACGGATTGTGAGTGATAATGGTGCCCAATTTACTTCTCAGGAATTTCAGGATTATCTGAAATCAAATGCTATTGAACATCATCGTACAACTCCATACTGGCCACAGGCTAACGGGGAAGTGGAACGCCAGAATCGAACCTTGCTGAAAGCTTTGCGGATTGCTCATTTAGAGAGAAGAGACTGGAAAAAGGAACTGTGGCGTTTTCTTTTGGCTTATCGCACAACTCCGCATACTGTCACTGGCGTTAGTCCTGCGGAACTTCTTTGTGGTCGCAAATTCAGGACAAAATTGCCAGACATTGGGGGTCCTCCTACAAGTCAGAAACCTTTTCGGCATATTGATGAGGAAAGGAAGATCCGGGCTGAAAAGTATGCAAACCACCGCCGCCATTGTCAACCTAGTGGCCTTCAACAGGGTGATAAGGTGTTGCTTCAAAATGATCGGTTTAACAAACTGGCTCCGTCCTTTGAACCTGAGCCTTATGTTGTAAAGGAGAAAAGAGGTACTCAAGTGGTTTTAGAGGATTTAGATGGACACACAAAAGTGCGTAATTCCTCATTTGTGAAGAAATTTATTGAGTCAGAAGGTCAAGTATCGGAAGATGGCGAACAGGCAAAGAGTAGTGATGATACTGCCAGTGATCCAGACTTCAATCCACAACCATCCACATCGGAATGGCCAAGAGAAAAACGAGCAACAAATCCACCGGCCTACCTTAAGGACTATGTGTATAGTCAGGAGTTTATAGTTTAAATTTTTAGTTGTTCATCCATGCATTTTGTTAATCTTATTAATACGTTGTGCATGTTATGTTTTATTCAAAGAGAGGAGGGAATGTAGTATGGTAAGCAACGGGTTAAGTTGCTGTCTGCAAAATGTTACAATTATGTATATGTCTGGGAGCTGGGTGTGGCTGAGGTTAGTTGCATGCTGATGAGCAGTGAATAAAGAAGCAACCTGTACAGGCTGTCTGTGTTAATACACTACAGCGCTCAGGTCCGATCCGATGGCCTGCTCACGGCAAGGGCTGGGGTCAGAGCGTCAGTGGAGCTCAAGGCCCCGCCTGCTCCTTCCTTGTAACACAGTGTGCTGCCGATGCCTGGGCAGCCCTGACCCCGCTCTTAGTAAAATTTGCCGGCGGCCCACCAGTGGGTCGCGACCCACAGTTCGGGAACTCCTGATATAAACATATGGTGCAGCCCTGCTGAATATTCAATACTGTGAACAACTCTTATTCAATCACAAAAAACTATAATAATGAGTGAATAAACACAACAAACATATAAATATGTAAAGTAAAAGTCTTTTATAAATATATATTCCTTCGCCATGCTCAAATTTTCTTAAACAAATTAATTTGTGCCACCACCAGGTGAATTGAACGCTCACCTCACTCCTGTTAATGACAGACTTTTTTTTACAACTCATGCCAGTCACTCTGAAGTGGATGTAAAACTTCCTTCCTTAGATCTAGAACTCCCGTCTGGGCCAATACTCCTCACACAGACTACATGTAACACAAAGGCAACTCTATAGTGCTCTCCATTTAAATAATTTATTAAGATGCCCCAATTAAATTCACTTACACCTGTGTTTGCTGGGATTAGCGACTTGCTACCCAGATAACAAACATTGATACTTTGCAACTTCTACAACCCCTGCAAGGTCTTGACGATACAGGGTCCAGGTAATGAATAGGGGAGAGGAGAGGGTGGGGGGGGGGGAGAGGCATAATAGGCCCCTAATCTCGGACCGTGCCTCTCCTATGTACCCTCACAGCAACAAAACTTTTCCTAAAACTAACCTCCCCCTTGGCCTCCATGCCACAATCCAGTAGCGAACTGAGATCTTCACTTTCCATCAGTTTACCTTATTTTCTCTCTCCCGTTTATAACGAAAGCCCAGATAAAGGAACACCCTGGTCAGATCACTCTCCAGTTGAGATGACAATCTCAGAACTGTGGACAAAACCTAAACCAGCAGCATGGAGGCTTAATGCCTCACTACTGATTGACCACATGATATTTAAGGAAGTAGAAGAGCTGTTACGCCAATACTTTGTGGAAAATGTTCCCAAAGATATCTCACTCACAGTCAACTGGGCAGCCCATAAGGCGACCATTGGAGGAAAGCTAATCCAGATAGCTTCCAGGGAAAAATGGGAGAGAGAATTGAATATACCTCAACAGGAGGAAGCGTTACGTAAACTACTAAAAGAACAGAAGAAGAATCCAGAAGTAGACATTAGACATAAAATAGATGCCACGTGGACGGCGCTTCATTTTCGTCTAACCACAAAGGCCGAAAAAAACATCCGATGGTCCACAAATTGCTACTACACTCTAGGAGAAAAACCACACACACTGCTAGTCTGGAAGCTCACTCCGAGGCTCTATTCCCCAGCCCTCCCTAAACTGAGAAAATGGATATAGATCACAGAATCCCCAACTGATAGTACAGGAGTTCTTTAATTTCTATTCTAAGCTCTATGCCCAGTCCAAACCACTACAAAAATCCATGATGGATACATTTTTTCAGGATATCGCCCTTCCTCAAATTGCAACTAACCATACGGAGGTGATGGATCGAGAATTCACAGAAGCAGAAGTGGTGGCCGCCATCCAAAGTCTTAACCCCACAAAAGCACCAGGCCCAGATGGCTTTTCCGGTCACTACTATAAAAAGTTTTCAGACTTCCTGACCCCTCTCACTGCTCCCTTTTTAATCCCATCAGAAGAGGTACAGCAGTGCCCAAATATGAAAACAATGAATTTATCCAGGTCATACCTAAACCCGGTAAAGACCATGGAGATCGCACAAATTATCACCCGATATCACTCATAAACTTAGGCCTCAAAATTATGACCAACATCCTAGCAACCAGAATGAATAATTTCCTAGAGGAATACATCCACCCAGATCAAGTGGGATTTCTCCCACACAGACAGACCCCTGACCAAACTAAATGAGTAGTGGATATCATTTCAGCCCTTAAATCGAATTGGGATGGGAGAGAAAAGAGGAAAGGCATGCTATTATCCCTTGACCTACATAAAGCTTTTAATTCTCTATCCTGGGAATACTTACTATCAACTCTAGAAAGATACGGATTTGGGGAAAATTTCCTCACAATCATTAGGAGACTATACAACGAATCCATAGCCAGATTGTCAGTCAGGGGATATAGTTCTGATTACCTCCTAATACGCAGAGGCACCTGTCAGGGCTGCCCCCTGTCCCCAATCCTATTTATCTTAGCACTGGAACCCCTTGCTATTAAAATCTGCCAAAACACAAATATTCACTTGTGGAAATAGGGAACATAAATGCGCCATATTCACTGGCGACATACTGATGCCCATCTCAGCCCCAATAGCTACCATCCTGAATCTCTAGGGAGCTAGAAACATTTGCCGCAATCTCTGAATTGAAGGTAAACCACTCCAAGTCTCAAGCTCTAAACTTAACGTTAGAAGATAGCACGATAGTTAATCTCCATAAAAGCTTTCCTTTTAAATGGCAGACGATGACACTTCCTTATCTAGGTATACACCTCCCCCCCTCTATAGACTCCTTATATAACAAAAACGATCCTCCTTTATATAAGAAACTGCAGGAAGATCTAAATAGATGGCTGTCTAGCCCGCCATCGTGGTTCGGTGGACTGAGCTCAGTAAAGATGAATATATTACCCAGGATTCTGTACCTTTTCCGCTCCTTGCCGATAATGATCAACATGACTGATCTGCGTCCAGCAGAGGGTCTTGAAATTTATATGCGGAGAAAGAGGCCTAGGGTGAATAGACGCACCTTGTTTACTCCAAAATTAAACGGGGGGGGTGGAGGGTTTGGGACTCCAGATTGAGCAAAATATTACTATGCAGCCTAACTGACACAACTAATTTGCTTCCACTCCAAAGGGACATATCTGATTTGGATGCAGTTGGAGTCCTCCCACCTAACCAATACTGAAATTAGTAATCTCAGTGGCTGAAAGCCAAAGATAGACCAGGTATTTTGTGCCCGACATTATATTTTTCTATGGGGTTATGGGACAGAGTGTCAAAAAGACAAAAATTCAAGTCCCCCCATGCCCCCATGGCTCCTTTCTTGGGTACCCCGATGTTCCCCCTGGGCCTCAGTCCCTCCACATTTGAATGGTGGACAAAGGGTTTCTTCGCCTGGCAGATTTATGCGACCACAGAGGAATGATCTCTAGAATCACATTACAGGAAAAACACTTGCTCCCCTCAGGGGAAATGTTCAGATATTCCCAGATCATTCATTTTATGAACACCCTTAAACATACAAGTGATATCACTTCCTCGACTCCGATGGAATATCTATGCGGCTCAGTGGATAAACACACTGGCCATATATCTATAATTTATAACATTCTATGTAAAGAGACACTTAAACTACCATATATGTTACAATGGTAGTTGGAAATGGGAGAGTGAGGGAAATTAGCCCAACTCAACTCCAGATCATATATCAACACTTCTCTTATAGAGGCGAACGAATATGGTTAGATAGGCGTCTGCTGTCTGGGGAGCCTCCTTCAGGTGCTTCCGAGGATGTGGGCAGGAGTGAACAGTCCTACATACCTGGTGGACAAGTCAGGCGGTTCTGGATCCGCACATATAATTTAATTTATTCCCTCTCCCAGATCAATCTAGTGAAGTCTCCACATCAGGCTTGACTTTGGATGGCGGCCACCATTTCTGCTTCTGTGACTCTCAGTACTTCCTTCCTTCTGTCTCGCATGTTCGGAATGGAAAGCATGCCGGAGTTCCTCATTGTTCCATGCTGATCCAGGCAGATCTGGCTCACCAAAAGGGACACTGGACAGTTGCTCAGAGGGATCTACTGGATCAGATTTATTTGTTCCCATGGAATGTGTTTTGCCATCCAGCTTCAAGCTGCCTTTGACAGCTTGATGATTGAAGCTCAAATTCTGAGGGACAGGGTCTCGTGGAGTCTAGGAATCCCTTGATGCTAAGCGAGTGGTCGACTACTTCATGTTAATTCTTTCACTGGACATGTGATGCATGCTTATCTTGGTGTAAGCCTCAGGACTTTCTCCCAAGGAGTTTCTTCGCAGGACAAGTCCTCTCCTGCAGCTGGACTTAGGTCATCATTTAGCTCTTAATATTGCTGCCCATGTGACTTTGTAGGATCTTAAGTAGTTCATTCTTATGGGCCATACACACTATAAGATTTTCTGAAGACTTTTTCCTTTAGACTTACCAAAACCATATAATATGAGGTCAAACCTAAACACTATCAATTTGTATGCAATCTGGCAGGCCCTTGCACTACATAGAAAAGGTAAATCTGAAGGAAATCTTTTTTTTTTTTTTTATTACTTTATTTTTATTTGCATTTAAAATTTAAGTTTACAACAGTATTTTTCAAATTAGGGTTCACATTTTACATGTTAATGTTATGTAGAAAGAAAATACAGTGATTCATATACTAAGATCTCGTAAATATTTTCCCTTTTCCTCCCTCCCCCCCTTCCCAAAATTCCTCCCCTTCTTGCCAACATCTTCCGTTCTACAGTGCCTCCCCATGGTAGATATGCTTAACTATTTATTTCAATATATTTAGTTGATTTTTTAAATTCTTTCCATTTTCCCCATTTTCTTTTCATGTTTATTGGAATTTCCTCTTGTGTGTTACATATATATTCCATATTAAAGTTGTTATTTATCTTTTTACACCATTCCTTTATTTTCGGGCTCTCCTTTTCTCTCCACTTTTTTGGTATGGTTCCCTTTGCTATATTCAGCAAAGTTGGGACAAGAGTCATATTATATTTTTTTAAAGGTATTATTGTTTTGTGAAAAAGGCAGACCCATGGATCGTTTGGTATTTTTATTCCAGTGATTTCTTCAATCAGTTGTCTAACTTCTAGCCAGAAATCTTTTATCTTGGGGCAATCCCAAAATAGATGGTACATTGTACCTATGTTGCCACAGTCCCGCCAGCATTTGTCTATCTTGTTTGGTTGGTATTTATTTATTACTTCTGGAGTGATGTACCACCTAAGCAGACATTTATAATTTAATTCTGTTGTACTTACGTCTGTGGCTGTGGATCCGACCGCCCTTAGTACAGTCCCAAGTTCCTGTCCTTGCAAGTGTGTCCCAATTTCTTTTTCCCATTTTACTATATATGGAGGTTTTTCCAGACTGTGCCATTCCGTCAGCATTTTGTAGATCTGAGAAACTCCATGCCTTTGCGTGGAAGAATAACTCAGTTTCTCGATGTTATTAAGATTTTTATCCGACCTAATCGGCTGTGGTAATGAGCTGACAAAATGTCTCAGCTGGAGATATCTCCAATCATCTATTTTTATATTTTTATTTTCTTGTTTTAATTTCTGAAGTGTTTTTATGTGACCTTTGTGTAGGATATCTTTTAATTGAGTGTTCCCTATCCAATTTCCACCCTTTTCTTCTTTCCCTGGTGGGAAGTATTTAGTGCCATTTAATGCTATCATTGGTGAGTTGTATTCCCATTTCAATTGTTTGTTAATCCCATCCCATATTTTATAAACTACCTTTGTCAGTTCGTGTGCTCCCTGTATTTCCCTATATTTTGGTGGTATCCATATTGTTTTGTGTAAGTGATTATTATTTTGTGCACATTCTATCTCTACCCATCTTTTTTCCCCCTTTTCTGTTTTTGTCCAGTCCACCATTCGTGTAATAATTACCGCCTTATAATACCTTTCTATATCTGGAGTTGCTAATCCTCCTTGTGTTTTACTTCTTGTAAGGATCTTGTACTGTATTCTGGGTTTTTTCCACTGCCATATATATTTTGTCAATAAAGTTCTTATTACCCTGAAGAAAGTTGCGGGGATGTTTATTGGCAACAAGGAGAAGGTGTATAAGATTTTTGGCAAGATAAACATCTTAACAACGTTATTTCTTCCGATCCATGAGATTTGACCATTTGATTTCTTTCTTATATCTGTTTTTATTTCGTTCAATAACGGTATATAGTTAGCTTGGTATAATTTTCCAGTTTGTGGTGTTAAATATATCCCTAAGTATTTTAATTTTTCTTTTGTCCACGTATATGGGAAGTATGTTTTTATTGTTTGTTCTTCCTGGATATTTAACCTTATATTCAAAATCTCTGATTTTATTGGGTTTATTTTAAAGTTTGACAACTTTCCATACTCTTTTAACTCCTTTTGAATGTTTGGAAGAGTGATCCTTGGATTAGTAACGATAAATAATAAATCGTCCGCATATGCTGCGATTTTGTGTTCGTCTTAGTTTACCGTTACTCCTTTTATGTCTTTATTTTGTCTAATTTTTGCCAATAATGGTTCCAGGGTTAGTACGAACAATAGGGGTGATAAGGGACACCCCTGTCTCGTCCCATTACTCATTCCAAATTTCTCTGATAAGCTTCCGTTTATTTTAATTTTTGCCGTAGGGTTATTATATAGTGCCTCTATCCATTGCCTCATTCTTGACCCAATCCCTAAATTTTTTATGGTTTCTTTCATGAAGTCCCAATCCACCCTATCAAAAGCCTTTTCGGCATCGATTGATAACAGTATGGAGGGGACCTCATATTTTTTTGTTTTTTGTAACAGAAGTAGGGTACGAATCACATTATCCTTCCCTTCTCTGCCTGGAACGAATCCAGTTTGGTCCGGATGGATCCACATTTTTAGTAGCTCTTTTAGTCTTGTTGCCAAGATTTTCGCAAATAATTTTGTGTCTGCGTTTAACAACGCAATTGGCCTATAACTAGAACAGAGGGTTTGGTCTTTCCCTTCTTTCGGTATTACCGTAATGTATGCCATTAGAGATTCTTCTCTTAGGTCTTCCTTCCCTATTTTATTCAAATATTTTTGCATTTTTGGAATTAATATTTCTTTGAATCTTTTATAGTACTTTATTGTGTATCCATCCGGACCTGGACTCCTTCCATTTTGAGTAGTTTTTAATGCTTCTCTTATTTCATTTTCCGTAATTGGAGCTTCAAGAAGTTCCAATTTGTCTTCTGGAATTTTAGGCAGATCTGCTTCCTTAATATATTTTTGGATATTTATTATTTTTTCCTGTCTTATTTTCGGGGTTTCTTCCTTTCGGACATTGTATAAAGTGCTATAAAAGGCATGAAAGGCTTTAGCTATTCCTGTGGTTGAGTTGATTATTTCGTTTTTACTGTTTTTGATTTTTTCTATGTAATTTTTTGATTTTTTCCTCATCAGTAATCTCGCTAGGGATCTTCCTGGTTTATTTCCAAATTTGTATCTGTATCTAGCTATCTTATTGAAATGGTTTCTAGATTCCTCTTCCAATAGATCTTTTAAATCATCTCTTTTTATTATAAGGTTTTTCTCTATTTCTTTTTTAAATTCTTTTTTATGTTTTTGTTCTAGATCGTATATTTCTTTTATAAGTGTATTAATTTGATTAGTCCTCTCTTTCTTTTTTCTTGACGCACTGGATATTAATATTCCTCGGATGTAAGCTTTGTGTGCTTCCCAGAGTGTAGCAGATGCTATTTCTGGTGTGTCGTTCTTTTGAAAATAAAACTCTAGTTCTTTTTCTATTCTATTTCCTATTTCTTCCTCTAAAATTAGTTCTTCATTTAACCTCCATGTTCCCATACTTTTGTGGTGGATCGGTGTCTTAATTGTTAAAATTAGGGGTGCGTGGTCTGACAATGTGATTGTGCCTATTTCTGTACTTTCTATAAATTCTAGTAGACGATGGTCAATAAAAAAATAGTCCAGTCTTGAGTACATCGAGTGTATTGAGGAGTAATAAGTGTAATCTCTTTTTTTTGGATGTTGAATCCTCCATGCATCTACTAGTTGGTTCTGATGTAGTTTTTTCCTTATTTTCCTTAGTTTTTGTTCTCCCAGCATCCTTACACCCGATGTACTGTCGACACTTGGGTCAATACAAAAATTTATATCCCCTGCCATTATCACATAGCCTTTTTTAAAGCTCTCTAGGTCATATAGGATTCTCCCCA
This sequence comes from Pelophylax lessonae, assembly GCF_965119305.1. NCBI lineage: Eukaryota > Metazoa > Chordata > Amphibia > Anura > Ranidae > Pelophylax > Pelophylax lessonae. The sequence goes on from NC_138771.1 coordinate 447,829,529, forward strand.
GATATTCACTTGGTTTTTTGTTTGGATTGTAGATATTGGCTAATGTCAACTCCATCCCCCTTATTTGACCCTTAAGAAAAATATATCGGCCATTCGGATCTGTTTTCATTTCTTCTAGGGAGAATTCTATATTTCTTGCTATTCCTATTGCTACCCCTCTTGCATGCTCTATTGGTGAGTCCCCATAGTACCATTTAGGAAAGTGTTTGGAAAAAAGTTTTATATTCGAGTGGAGATAAATATGCGTTTCCTGCAGAAAAGCTATATTTGCTGCTTCTCTCCTCAACTCTTCCAATATTTTATATCTTTTTATATGGGAATTTAATCCTCTTACATTATATGTTATTATTTTTAGTTGTTCATCTTTCATTTTTATCTTTTCTGCTCGGGCCAGCTCCTCCTTGAACACGGAAGCGCTGGATCGATTTAAATTCCGCTAACAGCATTCTACCCATGTTGTTGGACTGACAAACTTTTAAAATTTCTTTTCCTTTTAGGCAGTGGGGAGTTTCCCTATCTCTACCCCTCCTCCCATCCCTCCCCCTCCCCACCTCCCCCCCCTCCCCCCCCGCCTCCATCCCTCTCCGTCTCATATTGATATTCTTTTGATCAACTTTTGATCTTAGGGTATTTAGTTGTTTCTTTGGGTCATTCTCCCTGATACCCATTTTCTTTTGGGGTGGTGCTCTAATGGATTAGCACGTTCTATCTCCTTCCTCAATTGGAAGGACATTCCGGCCTTTGGGGAGGCTATCCTATTTCCTTTATATAGCTTATCTCCCTTCCCCTCCCTCCCTCTCCCTCACCTTCCTTCCACCCCCCAGCCCCTCCTCCCTCCCTCAGTCCTCCCACACAGTTCATGTCAATACATGGATAAGAGAGAACCTCACAGAGTGTGTCAGGAAGGGGGAAAAAAAAAAAAAAAAAAAAAAAAAAACAACCCCCTATATATGTATATTTACGTCCTACTCTGCAAAGTTCTCTCCAAGCTTTCATTATTTAGGTAATATTTCCGCATTTTTTATCTTTTGTTCTTTCTAGCTAATGTCCATTGCTGTTCTTCCGTCTGTGAGTTTCTTCGTGGTTCTTCTCCTTTGTCATTTTCATACCATCCGGGCATATTTGGCTCTTGTATATCTAGTTTTTTGCAAAATTCTTGAGTTTCCTCTGGAAAAGTGAGTTTTGCTAATCGTCCATCTCTTTTTCCTATTAGGCTAGCTGGAAACCCCCAATTGTATCTAATTCCTTGTTTTTGCATCTCTTCTGTCAATGGCTTTAAAATTCTTCTCCTCCTCAATGTTTCCGGTGCTAAGTCTGTAAATATCTGTATCTTGTCATTTTCTGTATTTCCTGTATTTATTAATGATTTATTCTTCTTTAAGTTTTCCCATATTTGTGCTTTGTCTGTATAATTTTGAAACCTGATTATCACATCTCTAGGTGATTCTGCTGGGATTCCTGTCGGTTTTCTTATGCGATGGACTCTTTCAATCAGCAATTGATCTTCTTCCCCTCTACCTAATACTGGGTTTAAGATTTTTTGAAGTTTATCTCCCAAGTTTTCTTCCTGTGATGTTTCCCTTAATCCTCGAATCCTCAAATTTTTTCGTCTTGCTCTGTTCTCTTGATCCTCTAATTTGTAAGCTAGATCTCTGGCTTTTTTCTTAGTCTCGTTTATTTCTTTTCTCATTCCCTGTATTATTTTTATTTGGTCTTCTTGTTTTTTCTCTAGTTCTTCTACCCGGCCCAGGGCATGTCCCAGATCCATCTGGACATGTCCTAGGTCGGTCTGGATTTTAACCAATTCGATTTTTAGTGATTTTTCTAATTCTGCAAACATTTCTCGCATATCACCTTTTGTAGGGGCATGTTCTTTTGTTTCTCCCTGTTCTTCTTCTTCCTCTTCCTCATTTTCAGTCCTTAAGCTTATCTCAGAGTTTGCTGAACTGATAGGTGATTTAGTTAATTCAGCTTTTTGACTTTTCTCCACTCTCTTCTTTCCTGTTCCTTGTTGTTTTTCTTGAGATGTTTTTTCTAAGGAATTTTCTTGTGTCATAAATTTCCTGATTGTGTTAGGACTTGCGGTCACCCTTGGTGATTTTGCAATAGCTCCTCCTCTTGTAGATTTACCCCTCATTGTGTTAAAGGTGGTTCCGAGATTCCTTTATAAAATCTCACAAGTCAATATGTTGGTACTCAAAATAAGTTATACAGTATGGATATACAGTATAGAATATGTTTGCATTATTGCCAATGGGAGACACAATAAGGCCAGGTAGTCTCTATATTGACTTCATATTAACAGGCGGAAGTAAGGAATAGAGGTATGGGGTACTTCCAGCCTTCCAGCTCCCTGCTCAAGTCCTTGTACTGGCTGGGGTGGGTCCCATCCTTAAATGTTAGTAAAAGGAGAGAAAAACAAAAAGAAAAAAAAAAAAAAAAAAAATAAGAATAAAAATAGATTGACTAGGACTCCCACTTTGTTAAGGGCTCACTCCTTATTATTCCAGCTATTACTGGTTGAGCCAAACTCAAGCTGTATGGCATACAAAATGCTTGGGCAGTGCCGGGTTTTATTTCACAGGAGTAAAAATGTTAATTATTTTTTACAGATCCGAGAGCCTTATTCACACCTGTGTTCTTCTTATGGATCTCTGTGTAGGTCCTTCATTCCTTCACCTACTAATTTAGCTATGCATAGGTATATACCGGCATATAATGGTCCAACTGCCGGAGTGCCATGTGATATAAACGTGTGCTGATTTAAAGAATGGAGAGACTGTAGCACCTGCTACTCCGGTAAAAGACGGTTAATGTGAATATACTGTTTTTAACACATGGGGTAGCTAGGTCATTCTCAGGTGTGCTGGCTTTATATTTTTTAACATGCTGTTTTATTATATATTATCTCTAGAAAGTCTTGAAAAGTCCTTCTAATAAACAATAGGATGACAGTAGAGATGATATGAAAAGAGGGTTTACTCCTCTGTAACTCACGGTTTTAAGTAGACTGTCCTCTCTTAAAATACTCTCTGTTCATCTGTAGGCTTTTGCTCACAGGACTCATGTGGGCCGGGCATGAGATCCGCTCCCTCGGGACCTGCTTCTCTCATTAACATTTTAAACCAGTAAAGGAGAAGGGTTTTATTCCCTTACTCACGATTTTGCTGCTGCTGCTGCTGCTCTTCTTCTGTGAGCTGTTTTAGCAGAGGTGATGGATGAGAAGCTGGGTGGCTGGATGGTGGAGCTCAAAGATGTCCCAGTGCGGTGTGTGGTTCTCCCAGGCTCACGGAGGCGGCAGCGGCTTACTCCTTCACTCCCTTGGGGAGCTAGGTCTGCTTCCTACTTGCTTCCTGCCGGCGGTTCTCTCCGACAACACGGCGTCCGCTTCCTGGTCCATGTAACCCTGCGAGAGTTCATCCGGACCGCACCGTCAGATCAAGGGGAGAACACCGCCGCACGCCAGGACGGACCCAGAGCTTCCAGCAAGCCCCGATCAAGAGCCCCAAGATAGGGAGGTGAGTGAGGCTGAGCGGAGGCGAATGGAGGGGAGCCGAAGGTCTACACAGTGCCCGCGATTTTGCACGTCTCAGCAGACATTCGGTGCACTGGAGTCGGGTCAGAGGATGGATCAAGGAGGGAAAAGACACACCGCTCCTTCATGTTTAGACAGCCATCTCCCGGCAGCCTACGTGCACGCCGTCAGGCTCCTCCCCCTCATCCTCTGAGATCAGCCTCAATCTGAAGGAAATCTAACCACAAAAGTTGGATAGTGTGTATCCAGCTTATCTTGCTTGGGGTAGTTTTTATCTGTCTCCTCAAAAAGGACATCCTTATTCAGTTCTTTGGTCTGCATTCAGTTCAGCCAAAGGAAGTTTCCATCTCTTGGTTGGATGTGGTCAGAAAATAATGTTTATCTCTCAGCCCTTACTTTCCTCATGTTTGTTAACATGGACCCTGTACTGATGATGCGATTTCTAGCTCCATCTTGTCAAGTTGACTTAGCCCACCATCAACCAACTCCATGGTCTAGGGTTCAGGTTCCATCCATCTTTCCTCCTCATTTGTCCCTCATTTTCTCTCCCAGTGCACCTAAACACCAGGGAAGGACGCACTGCGCTTAGACGGCCCCATGTGCAAGGCTAAAGGCAAATTTTTTTTTTTAGTTTGGGATAGAGGGGAGAGGGATTAGAGTCCCTGTCTTTTTTAAAGCTGTCTAGACTCCTGTTGGGGAGATTTACCCTCTATGTTGTCCTGTTTATCATTAAGTCAAAGTAAAGAAATTCCCACATTTTTGGTTGTCCCTACAGGGGATATCTTCCAATGTGAACACTAGTTCTAGTGACCTAGGGGTTCCCAAAGGGATTCCCTTAATTTGCAGGGATTTCCTCTCACTTCCTGTTTGGCTATGGGAGAGAAAGTGAAGGGAAATCTCCAAAATGGGACACATATGGCGAAAAAAAAATTGAGAGAGGTTATAACCCTCCTTTGCTCTATCCAAAATAACTGGACAGTGGGAAAAAAAAAAAAAAGCAGCACAGTAATGAGTACATCTCTCTGTTGCTCTGCTGCCTCCTCCAATCAGATTGTTATGTGTCAGCACAAGAAGTGATTGGCTCAGTGTGCTGCTTCTTCCCCTCAGCTCTGCTGTACAAGGACTGCAAGAAGCTGATGCTAGGTCACCTTCAAGTATTTACACTGCTTGCATTTAATATGTAAAGATGTATTAATGACTACATGGATGAAATTATGTTAATCTTTTACTCCTATCTGAAGTTTAGCTTTAAAAGTGTTTTTTTTTTTTAAATTCATACTTACCTAGGTGGATACAGCATCAGTCCAACGCTGCATCTGTCCCCTGATGCCTCTAACACTGAGAATTGAGCGATCGAACACTGCTGATCGCTCGGTTCTCACAGCTCCCTGAGCAGGAAGCTGCTGACTCTCAGTCAACAGCTCTCTGCCCTGCCCACTGGAGCACTGGGCTGTGGAGGGGTGGGAAGTGGCCGGCTCAGCAAATCGCTGAGAGGCTGAGCCGGGTGCCAGTCCAGGCATGTGGGCAGATCCCGACTTCATTGTCGCAATCTTGCCTGAGCCTGGACCAGCTCTGTGAGATCAGCTGACAGCGGGCTTCAGCCCACTGTTTGCTGAAAACAGATTACAGGTGTTGAGAACAAACTGCACTCCTGTGATCCCTAGAAGTACAGCCAAACAAGCTTTGGCTGTACTTCTCTAAGGATAAATAGTACTTTTTAAACTGAGCAAAGGTAATAGAGCTTCAAGTAAAGATTTATACACATCAACACTTATGTTCAATCAAGCACCTTAGTCCTCAGTATTGCGCAAGCTGAGAGATTCTTAAAATTTTAGGTATTACTATTTTCAGAATAGCAGAAAAAAAACTTCTGCATGTATGATCTTTAAGAGACTGGGGGTTTCCAGGCTGCATGACATGATAGGGTTTGCCTTTGGGGCTGGTTCACACCAGGAATTGCACAGAAATGCAATTTAAAGTGCAGTGCAATTTCAACCCATTCATTTGAATGGGCTGAAATCGCACTGCACCACACCAAAAATACTGCATGCACTACTTTAAAAATTGCACTGCAACTAGATCGCATGGTACTTCTGTATCATAAGACCTGGTGCAGGCAACTGCACTGTGTTTGCGACCTGTGTTGGGGTGTCGTTAACTTAACTTTCACACCCTCTGCAGATCGCAACTGCAGTGCACTTCGAACAAGGTGCAGGAAACCCACACAGAACGCGGGTTTCCCGCACCGTGCTCTTGTGCAAAGTTAACCCCTCCCTGGGTTTGTCAAATGTAGCAGGATGTATTTTCTACAGGCTAAGGGGGTTGGTGAGAACAAAGTGAACTCTTCTACAGTTTTTTTACTCCCCAATCCTTTATTTTTTCCTTTTATTCCCTTTCACCCATTTTCTTTCTCCGTAAAAGACATATTTCAATTGACCCGTGGATTTCTTCAGCTCTTTATATTGCTTACTACCTCTTAGTGGCCAGCTACTCCTCCCTGAGTTGTAGCCCCCCAATTAAGTCCTACTACGCTTGGACATTTCTCTTGTAGAATCAAATAACTAAAAGAATAGACACACAGCTCGTTCCTGTGCTATTCCCATGCGACCTGGGTGCAGTGCGATTTCAGCCCATTCATTTGAAGGCTGGTTCACACTGGGAATCGTACAGGAACACACTGTGCGATTCACATGCAGTTCTGTGCAGTGCTATTTCAGCCCATTCATTTTTTTGTGTATGCACTGTTTTTGGAAACTCCCTGCAACTGAATCGCTTGGTACTTTTTTACCATGCAATCCGGTGTGGGCAAACGCATTGCATTTGCAACCTTTTTTTGACATCCACTGCAGATTGCAACTGCAATGCGTTTGGAACTCACCGCACCAGATTCTGGTGTCAACTGGCTTAAATGTGCTGAATTTAAAGTGTAAGTCCACCCTAAAATTAAAATCCCTGCATCTATAGAAATCCACGATCTAAGAATAACCTATCTAGCCCTGTAAAGAGGAAATCAGTATGCATACTGTACCTTTTTTGAAGCCGATCCTATCTGGTCTTCAGTGGCGGAAGCTCTACAGAGGACAAAGCTGGCAACGGCTGTGAAATGAATGGGGAATAACGTCATGTCCCCAAAAGACTTACTATGGGGCTTCCGTTGTCTGATTTGTCCTCTACACCCGCCTATCCAGTGAAGCTGCAGCTGACAGCTCAGTGTAGGATCGGGTCAGATCGGCTTCAAAAAAGGCATATATACTGACTTCTTCTTTACAGGGTTAGATAGGTTAGTGTTAGATCGTGGATGTTTGTAGAAGCAGGGATTTTAGTGTTAGGGTGTACTTCCACTTTAGCTCCACTTTTGTTGAGAAAAAAATATTCCCCCCTGGGCATGGGCGTCCGCAGGTAGGGGCAAGGGGAGAAAAATGCCCCCCCCCCCCCCTGGAATCTAAACTTCCCCTTTAAATTGGTTGTTAAGCCAATTTATACCATCCAGTCTGGTCTGTTTAACCACTTAAGCCCCGGAAGATTTTACCCCCTTCCTGACCAGGGCCTATTTTGCGATTCGGCACTGCGTGACTTTAACGGACAATTGCGCGGTCGTGCGACGCTGTACCCAAATGAAATTGACGTCCTTTTTTTCCCACAAACAAAGCTTTCTTTTTGTGGTATTTGATCACCTGTGCGATTTTTTTGATCATGCGCTATAAACAAAAAAAGAGCGCCAATTTTGCAAAAATAACAATATTTTTCAAATTTTATTATATGAAATTCCCCCCCAAAAAATGTAAAAATCAAAATTTTTTAACATTTTAGGCCAATTTGTTTTGTGCTACATATGTTTGGTAAAAAAAATCGCAATAAGCGTATTTTGATTGGTTTGCGCAAAAGTTATTGCGTTTACTAACTAAGGGAAAGATTTTTCTCATTTTTATTGTTTTTTTTTTTTTTAACGAGTAATGGCGGCGATCTGCGATTTTTTTTGCAGGACTGCGACATTGCGGCAGTCAGATCGGACCCATGACTGACATTTTTGACACTTTTGGGGTTACCAGTGACATTATTACAGTAATCAGTGCTATACATATGCACTGTTACTGTAAAAATGACACTGGTAGGGAAGGGGTTAACTTTATTTGAGAGGGAGGGGTTAAGTGTGTCCCTAGGGGCGTGATTCTTACTGTGATTGGATGTGGCTATGTGTGTAACAGCACAGATCTACGGTCCTACATAGCAGGACCGTATTATCTGTGCTGTTACACAGGGGAGAATGACAGGCGGCTTTGTTTATATTAGCCGCCTGCCTTTCTCCCGCTGTATCCGACGATTGTGAGTGAGCGTCGGACATCAGGTCCGCCGGTCATTCGCGCGGGGGGGGGTCTGTGAGCGAGCAGGAGCGTGCCTCCAGCGGCGCGCGCTCGCTCCCTAGACCCTCACAGGCTAGTGACGTAGACCTGAGAGTGAGGGGCTGACTGCCGACGTAAATCGTCGTTAGGCAGTCGGCAAGTGGTTAATAATCCTGTGTGCCCCTGTGTCTGTGTATGTGTTTTAAAAAAATAAGGCGTTCTTTACCAGTTTTCAGATCGCCAAGCACCACTCACGTAACACGTCAGCTCTCTCCTCTGCCCATCTGACAGCTGCCTGCAGTGGGTGGGGCCGAGGATTTGCCGCTGTCATCGGTTGGGAGGGGAGGGGGAGAGGAGGGGAGAGGCGGCAGGTCACGTGAGCAGAAAGAAAAAAAAAAAGAAGGTTTCCCGGGGCGTCGGCCAACACTGCTGCTATGGAAAGGGTGGAGAGGGGTGGGAGTTTTACTGTCATGTGCCTCGTTTTGTTTAGCTTAATTCGCGGACCTTTAGATTGTGCACGGGCCGGACTCAAGTTCAACACTCTGCAAACACAAAAGGTGAGTGCCTGACACTGGTCCCTCTACATTGATGGGGGCACGCTGTGGGCACTCTACATTGATGGGGGCACGCTGTGGGCACTCTACCTTGATGGGGGCCAACACTGCTGCTATGGAAAGGGTGGAGAGGGGTGGGAGTTTTACTGTCATGTGCCTCGTTTTGTTTAGCTTGATTCGCGGACCTTTAGATTGTGCTCGGGCCGGACTCAAGTTCAACACTCTGCAAACACAAAAGGTGAGTGCCTGACACTGGTCCCTCTACATTGAAGGGGGCACGCTGTGGGCACTCTACGTTGATTGGGGCATGCTGTTATCACTCTACATTGAAGGGGGCACGCTGTGGGCACTCTACATTGAAGGGGGCACGCTGTGGGCACTCTACATTGATGGGGGCATGCTGTTGTCACCTTACATTGATGGGGGAACGCTGTGGGCACTCTACATTGATGGGAGCATGCTGTGGGCACTCTACATTGAAGGGGGCACACTGTGGGCACTCTACCTTGATGGGGGCATGCTGTTGTCACTCTGCATTGATGGGGGCACGCTGTGGGCACTCTACATTGAAGGGGGCATGCTGGGGTCACTCTACATTGATGGGGCCATGCTGTGGTCACTCTACATTGATGGGGCATGCTGTGGGCACTCTACATTGATGGGGGCATGCTGTTGTCCCTTTACATTGATGGGGGCATGCTGTGGGCACTCTACATTGAAGGGGCACGCTGTGGGCACTCTACATTGAAGGGGGCACGCTGTGGTCACTCTACATTGATGGGGGCACTGCTCACTGGTCACTCTGCATTGATGGGGGCACACTGTACCTTGATTACTGAAGGCCCCTTTCACACTTGTGTGACCTCAAAGTCACGCTATTTTTTTACCGCGTTTTATGCTGCAAAGCAATGCCTATTACATTTTTCTGTTTGCGCCCCCCCCAAATATTTTGAGCATCAGCCGCCACTGGTGAGCAGCGATTGGCGCTCTAAAAACTTGTAAAGAATGGCTTATTTTTCAAAAACACAGATACAAGGGCACACAGGATTATTAAACAGACTGTAGACCGGATATGAAACTTTAAATGAAACGACACCAGCAGGACATATTTCAATTGACCCTTGACACTGACACAAGAGCAGACAGGCAGGGAGGGAGAGGGGAGAGAGGACAGTTGAGCTGCAGATTACGGAGGCATGTAGACTGACCACAGTGTCAGGGCTCAGCAGCCATGGTATACGGTGGTCAGTTTACAGAGGGGAGGGCATAGCCAGGCAGGATCAGCCAGGTATTTTAGGTGATATGGGGAGGGGGGGGGGGCAAATTACACAGCACAAACACTGTGCTGTATAACATGCTTTATGGGTACAGGATCCATTTTTTTTTTTTAGGTTAACAAATACTGTATTTTCTGGCATAAAAGACTACTTTTGAACCACAAAAAAATCCCCCAAAAATGGGGGGGGGGGGTAATTTTATACGCCGAGTATAATATCTCCAAGGTAACCTAAGTATAAGTATTACCGGTAGATGTAATCTATCAAGACGCTGGCTGTGTGGGAATCCTGTACCGGTATACCGTGTGTACCGTAGCTTTGGCTACATACAGTGTACCGTGCTGAGCCAATCAGGGAGAGTACTGTATTCTATTATTCAATGCAAAGCCTGCTCGGATTGGCGGATTAACATCAGCCCGCCTCTCTGACTCTGCCAATCTGAGCAGGCTTTGCATTCAATAATATAATACATCGCTCACTGTGATTGGCTCAGCGCGGTATACTGTATGTAGCAGAAGCTACGGTACATACGGTATACCGGTACAGGATTCCCACACAGCCAGCATCTTGAGATTACATCTACTGGTAATACTTATTCTTAGGGTACCTTGGAGATATTATGAGAGATTACATGTATTACAGTACTTGGGGTACCTTGGAGATCTATGAGAAATCTGATGTTTTTCAATGGTGTTGCCTTGCTTCGGAAGGAGGGTAGTCTTATACGGCGAGTATAGCCCAAAACCTATGTTTTAACTTGAAAATTAGGGGGGTCGTCTTAAACGCCCAGTCATCTTATACGCCCAGTCGTCTTATACGCCAGAAAATACGGTACTTTAAAAATAAATGCTGCCGTTTGCCCTTTAAAAATAAATACTCTAAATAAGTATAATGACTATGCCCCTCCCTTTCATGACATTGTTAAAAAGGGGCAGAGCATGGGTGACCTAAAAATGATGCCCCCCCCTACAAAACGTTCTGCGGACACCCATGCCCCTGGGTGATATACTGTATGTACATTGCAAGGATTTTAACAAATTTAGTTGCAGATTCTTACCTTTTGCTATTCTGAAGAAATCCCTGTGTGTTTCTCATGTGGGAAAGTGAGTCTATTGGGAGTGGTTTCATAATTATCAATCAGCTGTGCACTTGCAGGACACAAATTAGGAAAGCTGCTGGGCCTGCATCCCTTTAGACGTGTTCCTATTGGGAGTATCTTACCAACAATTACATTTTTGTTGCAGGGGATGCCAGAAATCTGACTTGTATCTTAGTGCAGACTTCTGGAAAAATCAGTGAGCCAATCACACAAGCAGGAAATTAAGTTTCTAGGGTGTGGTCAGTACACATTCTGTGTACAGAACACCTCCAGGTAGCCATATTACATTGCATTTTCAGAAAATGACAGCAGCTGCAGAGTGAAAAGGAAAGGTAATTTTTTATTAGCATTCAATTACAATATCAGCAATAAAAGATAGGCTAATTTATAAATACAATAAATTAATATTAATATCCAAACAGTAAAAAATGAGCCCATAATGACATAAAAATTGAAAAAAGTGAAGAAAAAATTATGTGAAATTTTTTTTTTGTGTATATAAAAATCATGATAATATAAAAGAAGTGGGTAAAAATATATATATCCTGAAAAAATGTTGTGATAAAAATAATAAATAGTCACAAAGTCCTCCAGTGAAGAAATGATATACATATAACGCCACCACTCCTGAATCCGTCACCAAAGGTTGATTGGCTCCTTACCAAAAAATTTGACCATAAAGGTCTTGAGCGCTTTAATCAGGCACCACCAGAGCCTCAGGATAGAAGGAAAGACTTGAGATCCCAATCCTTATCCCACTGGAGTTCAAACACGAATGGTTATGAGCATACCTCGCCATGGAAGAAATAATAATATTCCGCCATAGTGTAATATTACACTATAAGTAAGGTAGTTCTCAATGAATCTTATGATGCCTGACTGGAATACTCCCAGGACGTTTCTAAGTACTCCCAGGATGTTGATTAGTGAGGTCTAGTCATCACTATTCAAATACAATATGATTTGTGTCGCAATTGTATACGCTATATTGTTTTTTCTTTATTTGCTCTTTTTTTCCCCACGAAAGTGGAGTTACCCTTCAAAAAAAACCAAAGCTTTACAACCACTTTAACTGCTTTACGACCGCCTGCCGCAGATGTACTATGGCAGGCAGCCGCTCCCAGGCAAATCGACGTACAGGTACGGCACTCGCTCTCGGGAGTCTAGGGAGCGAGCGCGCGCCACTGACGGCACGCTCCCGCCCCGCTCATGAACGGGGAAGCCGATGCGTATGTCAGGCGGCTCCGATTGCCACCTGCCACCCGCCATCCTTCCCCCGCTGAGAGTTGTAAACACAGCCGTCCGTCCTTCTCCCTCGGATGATCACAGAGTACATGTGATCCTGCTATATAGGATCCCATGTCTCTGTGGTAATTTCAGAAGCCACGCCCCCCACAGTTAGAATCACTCCCCTAGGCTCACATTTAAACCCTTGATCACCCATAATGTCAAATGTCTCAAAAATGGAGAAGGATCTGGCAGTCTTGGTTGATGATAGATTAGGCAACAGCATGCAATGTCAAGCGGCAGCTGCCAAAGCCAGCAGAATATTAGCATGCATAAAGAAAGGGATGTATTCCAGAGATAAGACTATAATCCTTCCACTTTATAAAACTCTGGTCCGACCGCATCTGGAGTATTCTGTCCAGTTCTGGTCACCAGTCCTCAGGAGGGATGTGTTGGAGCTGGAGAGAGTCCAGAGAAGGGCAACTAAACTAATTAGGGGATTGGAGGACCTTGACTATGAAGAGCGTCTACAATCGCTCGATTTATTCTCCCTGGAGAAGAGACGTCTGAGGGGGGACATGATAGCAATTTATAAATATCTTAATGGGGATCCCAGCTTAGAAAAAAAGCTGTTCATTCGAAGGGATTGCATGAGGACTCGAGGGCATACAATGCGATTAGAGGAGAAGCGTTTTAACTTCAGGCAACGTGGGGGGTTCTTTACTGTTAGGGCTACAAGATTGTGGAATTCTCTACCACAAGAGGTGGTTTCTGCGGGTAGTATGGTGGCTTTCAAAAGACTCTTAGACTTACATCTCAAGGATCAGAACATTCAGGGGTATGTGAGATGATTACAGCCACGCACACCTACACAGGTTGAACTGGATGGACTATTGTCTTTATTCAACCTCACCTACTATGTAACTATGTAATGTTAGCCCCTCCCCTGCCAATGTCATTATTACAGTAACAGTGCATATTTTTAGCACTGATTACTGTAGTAATGCCACTGGACCCCCCAGAAGTGTCAAAAATGTCAGTCAGGGGTCCGATCTGTCCGCCGCAAGGTTGCAGTCCCGCAAAAAAACGCAGATTGCCGCCATTACTAGTAAAAAAAAACTAAAAAACAATAAAAATGACATAAATCTTTCCCGTAGTTAGTAAACGCGATAACTTTTGCGCAAACCAATCAAAAGACACTTATTGCGATTTTTTTTTACTAAACATATGTAGCAGAAAACAAATTGGCCTAAAATGTTAAAAAATTTCGATTTTTACATTTTTTCTTTTTTTTGAGAATGTCATATAGCAGAATGTGAAACATTGTTTTTTTTTTTTTTCAAAATTGTCGCTCTTTTTTTGTTTATAGCGCACAAAATAAAAATCGCACAGGTGATCAAATACCACCAAAAGAAAGCTCTATTTGTGGGGAAAAAGGGACATCAATTTTATTTGGGTACAGCGTCGCATGACTGCGCAATTGTCCATTAAAGTAACGCGGTGCCGAATTGCAAAATAGGGCCTGGTCAGGAAGGGGGCAAATCCTTCCGGTCTTAAAGTGATTAAAACAACTTTTCTTATTTGTAATGTCTATAGAGATTAACAAGTCAATTCGTTTTTTTTTTTATTGTCTACAAGTAAAAAAAAAAAAAGTAATAGGTATATGTACTGTAAGTTGTATCTTTCCATTTCAGCTCACACAGTTTTCTAAATAATATCCCTTTAATACAAGAGGATTACCCCCTGAATAATATATTTACATATTCTGTGCTGATTGGCTACCGGGTGATCACCTGATCCAGTACTATTCTCCTCCATGTGAAGACGGAAGTGGTGCTGGCTGGATGCTGTGCATTTTCCATAGGCTGTGGTGGGTGGATTTGTCAGTGTGGGTGTAATGTCCTGCTGCTGCTGTTTGTGTCACTAATATTTGATCAGGTTTATGTGATGCAGGATATCATGGCCTGTGCTCCTCAGATCTCAGTGTGTATTATTCTTTTTGCTGTGTATTGCACAATGTGATATCATGTGGTAGCCTGTGTTAAAACTATGTAAATAACAGCATATCGATCTAGCTAAAGCAGGCCAGTACTTGTAGAATATGGCTGGACATGCCCACAATGCAAGGATAGTGTCTGCTAAATGGAGCATATGGCCCTTATGTAACTATATCTTGTCTGTTCAAAGTTCAATCATGTGATCTTCATAACTTTGCCTATGAACGTTACTTGAGAACAAGTTGCCCAGCTCATCACGTAAGTTTTTTTTTTTTTTTTTTTTTTTTATAGTGTTAGTAGTGTGGTACACTGTGGTGTCTATTGTTTTTATACATCAGGGCTGAAGGTGGACATTTGTATGCCACAGATGCCAGGCTTAGAGAGTAGCGCTTAAAGCAGAAGTTCATTTTTTAGAAAAAAAATAATAAATGCACATTTTTTTTTTTTGCAGGCAAAAAAATGTGCATTCATTATATATATATATATATATATATATATATATATATATATATATATATATATAATTTCAGCCTGTAAATTATTGGATCAGCAATCAGATCACTGGTGCCATGCAGGGCTCCAGCAGATCTGCCAGTGTATCTGCTTCCTGGTACATCCCATACAGGCAAGCAGATACAATCTGACAGGAAGAGAGGATGAACTACTATGGCACTCCACAGCACCGTGCTAGTTTATTAAAAACTAAAAGCTGACAGCTGCAAAGGCTGCTGGACCTTGACGTTTTTTCCATTCACAGAACACTGTGAATGTATGACGCGTTTGTTGCAGAGTCTGACAGCTAGCGGGGGGAAGGGAGATCCACCCTCTAGCTGTCAGAACAGTGGGAGCAGGAGCTGATGCATCTTTAAAGTGGTTGAAAACCGCTGGCTGCTTTTTTTTTTTTTTTTTTTTCTGCACCTGCAAGGTAAAAGTATAATGTGCTAGTATTCATCGCATACTAGCACGTTATGTGACACTTACCTGAAAATGAAGCCCTCTAGCGATGCGATGTGATCACTGGAGGCAGCTTCCATCTTCTCCCGGTCTTGCTTCCGGGTCCGCGGACTCCGGTTGAGTGACGGGGCGGAGCCACGATGACGTCACTCCCACGCATGCGCGGGGGAGCCGTCATTTACAACACAGGTATTTGAAGGAACCGCATGGGTGGCCCTTCCTTCAGAGCACAATGTAAATAACTCCTAAACAATAAACGCTTAGGAGATATTTACAGAACCTATAGGTAAGCCTTATTATAGGCTTACCTATAGCTACAAATTATACCTTAGATTTTACTTCCGCTTTAACATGTTACACCCTGAATATGGGTGTAACATGTTACTAAAGGTGAACCTATCAATTGAAGGGACCCTGCCACTACTGCAGGGACTAAAACTGCATCCTGTAAAGGAGGAGATGCATACTTTTGCGGGAGGCCCTGTCTTAAAGTGGTTCTGAAGCCTAAACATTTTTTCTCTTTTTACGCGCTCTATCGGTGCAGGTCTAAACAACCAATATGGGATTGATCTCCATCCCCCTCATTGATTCCCTGGCTAATGTGGTAGATAAGAAGGGTCTTACCCACCACATAGGCCAGATCCAGCCTTTCATCTGTCCTACTCATGCTGGTCTGGGGCGAGCTTCTGGATACTGCTGGGGATTGGGGGGGAATCAGTGGTTGGTGTGTGGACAGGTACGGACCATGTTGGTAAATTCATGTCATACTCTACTGGTTTAAGGCTTCATGTACAGTACTTTACATCTCATAAACTTGGGTTTAGGAGCTTTTGTCGTTGTTTTTTTGCCAAAGCGCCTAAACTCGATTTAATAAAAGCCTATATGTACACATAAAGGCTTCATCTACACGGGAGGTTTAGAAACCTCTCCTGACCGCTGGAACCTGACAGCTAGCAACTGACGATTAAAAACCTCCGCTTTGCCGTGTTTACCTGGCGCATTTATGTGCGTTTATGAGCGTTTGCGTTTAGAAGCATTTTTACATTGTAAAATGGTAAGAAATTTATCCCCATTGAAAACGCCTATAAGTGAAACGCTTATAAAATGGAGTTACCGCGTTTAGACGCGTTTGCACGTTGTTACAAGCATTTTTGCATTTCAAATGCCAATAAACTTTCGTCCTGAATGCAATTTTTTGCCTTAAAAAAATGCCACTAAACGACTATAAACGTCTTAGTGTAAATGGACGGATAAGATAACAAAGAGCAGATTTCAGGGGCTGCTGAAAAAAAACGCCCAACTGCTCCTAAATGTCCGTTTTATCAGTAGCAGTGTACATGAGGCCTAACTCGCCTAAACTGGTTTGAAATAATGCAGCTTAGTGCCAGTTCACATTTCTGCTCCTAAAATACATCAGATCTCTGTGCGGTGCAAATTCAGCCATACAATTTGTATGGCTAAAATCGCATCCAACACGCACAGGACCCTTTTTTTGGTCCGCAGCAGAATCGGATCGCATGGTGGTTCACACTAGTGCGATCGGATTCTGTGCGAACTTTCAGATCGCACTTCGATATGCAATCTGATCTGGGGGTGTCATTAACTATTAATTGACAGCTCCAGCATATCGCATATGGCAGTGTGAACTGCCAGGGGTGGGGATGCGATGCGGGAACACGCTGTATATTCGCAGTGTTTCCACATCGCAGAACTGTGAACCGGCACTTAGGTGAGTTTATAGCGCTGATTTTCTCCTGCCTGGATGAACAGCGTTTATAAGTGTGCATGAGGCCCTAATCTCCCTCTCCTGAACGCAGAAGAATCACATTCATAATAGGAACGTTTTGGCCGCAGGAAAACACAGCAAAATCGTGGCAAAAACATGTTCTTGCGGCATTTTGTGTTTTCCTGCGACCGTGGTCAGGGTAGGCTATTGTATATTCAGCCTAAAGGCCTGTACACACGATAAGAAAATCGGAAGTAAAATTTCGTCCTACGAACAATCTGCCGATTTTCGGATTGTTAGTATAATACTTTCGACAGCCGAATTTTCGTACGACAAATAATGGATGTGCACAGGCTATAAAATTTTTATCGTACGTGAACACAACGTCCGATTTTCGTTTAATTAGTACAGTTTTCGTCAGAAAAAAATCATAAAAGCAAGACTAGGCATGCTCGGAAACCAAAGAATACTTCCAAAACAATTCAACACATGACATCACTTCTGAAGTTGAATTCTGTCGTATGAGAATTTTCCTATGAAAGTAACCTCTTCACTTATGAGATTAGCATGCAACAAAAAACTAGAAAATTGTCCCATAATCTGATCGTGTGTATAAGGCTTTAGGCTTCATGCACACTGGACGTTATCAAAATGCCAGTAGAAAGCTGTAGCCGCAGAAGGAGTTTTTCAGCTTTTTTGCAGTAGTGTTTTTCAGCATTTTTTAGCTATTTTCAGCTGTAGCCTTTTTTTTAGCTTTTAGCAAAACTATACTCCCACAAAAGCTTATGGCTCAAAAAAGGTAGATAAATGTCGAACAGTCGCGTTTTTTAGCGTGTTAAAGCTTTTTATCAGAGTTAGAACATTTTTACAGCTGAAAAACTCCTTGCAAAACCCACTAGTTCTGTTTTTTTTTTTTTTTTTTTTTTTTTTGCAGCTAGAAAAACTCCCCTACTAAAAACTGCTGATAACAGCCTATGTGTGCATGGACACATAGGATAACATGCTGGGGAGTTTACTGGCTGTGGAAAAAAATTCTGATGCCAAAAACGGCGTCTGTAAAAACGCCCAGCGTGCATGAACTGACTAGAGATCTCTGTGTATTCAGTACTGGGAAGTGATGTTTGTCCTGGGGGTAGGATACTGATCAGAGATCAATGTGTGTACTGACACACCCAGACCTTGTCTACTCAGTGAAAAGGAATGCAAAACTTTATTTCTATAGAGAGGAGTGAGAATTGGAGAGAACTGCTGAACTGAGCCCCATTCACTGCTGAATCTCCAGTCTGTAGGGTTGAGTAATGCCCCGTACACACGTGCAGTTTATCTGCAGACTTGCCTTTTCTATGTAGTGCAAGGGCCTGCCGGATTGCATACAAATTGAAAGTGTTTAGGTTTGACCTCATATTATATGGTTTTGGTAAGTCTGCACTGCAGACAAAAGTCTGCAGATAATCTGCACGTGTGTATGGGGCATTACTAAAACTGGAGTGCAAGATGTTGTGCAGCTCTTCATAGAAACCAAGCAGCTTCCTGTTTTTTTTTTTTGTTTTTTTTTTTTGCAAATGGAAAAAACAAAGGGTGCCACCGCCAGGTCAAAGAAGAAAGTTGTAAAAACACATTAATTTATCACACACTTGCATGGCAATTAGCACGAGTGGATGTGGTGACAAGCAGATCATCCTCCTAAATGCAGTGTCCAGAAGATGGTATGGGCTGGAGGGGGACACAGGGCTGGGATGGACAGCACAGCCACTGCTGTATGCAAGGAGCCAGTTGCAGCAGCAGGAGAAGTGATGGAAATGCAGTGTAACTGCTGCCATGCCTAACACAGTAGCATAATTGCATCGGCAACGAGACGCCGGATCTTCAACGGATGCCGGCGAGGGGCAAAAGGCAGTGGCAGTATTGGTGAGGGCAGGGCCGCAACGTCGTTTCCGAGGCTCAACCTCCTTCCTCAGGCTAGCCCGCCCCTCCAAAGAAAGGAAATAATATAGCTCTGCTGCCAACGAAACGGGGGGGGGGGGGGGGGTTATGGGGAAGATAATTAGGAATTAAATCATGTTTTTAATTGTTCCAGTTTTTTTTGTCAAGGCCTTACCCTTTGGAGCTGACACTTCCTGGTCCTGGGGTTTAGGATGCTGGGAGGTGGGGCTGAGTTTATGAATATGTGACCGCCGTGATTAGCAGTCACATGATTTGAAAGTTCCCGATTGCAAACAGCGATCGCGAGCTTTCTGTTAGCCGCTGGTAATTGTGTCAGGAGCATGCTCTTGGCACGGCTGTATCCCACCAATTCACGCACATTTGCGTCCACTTAGCGCAAAGGCCAAAGCAAATGACGGCTGATCATGTGATGTAAATGGGGCCAGTAATCTGCTTTTTATTTCCTCATGCTGACAGCGTGAGGAGAAAGAAAGCCAATCTCCGGCTTCTGTCAGATGGACATCGGTCCCGAAGAGAGAGAGCCATTTCTGCCTCACCTTGCCCACCAGTGCCACCTATTGGTGCCTATCAGTGCCACTCTATTAGTGCCCATCAGTGCCACCCATCAGTACTGCCTTATCAGTGCCTGTCAGTGCTGCCTCATCAGCGCACATCAATGAAGGAGAAAAATTACCTGTTTGCAAAATTTTATACCAAAATATGAAACTTTTTTTTTTTTTTCAAAATTTTCAGGCTTTTTTGTTTAGCAAAAAATAAAAACCATAGTAGTGATTAAATACCACCAAAATAAAGCTCCATTTGTGTGAAAAAGATGATAAAAATGTATTTTGGGTAGTGTTGCATGACCACGCAATTGTCATTCTTATTGTTACAGCACTGAAATCTGCAAATTGACCTGGGACAGAAGGGGTTTAGATGCCCAGTAGGCAAGTGGTTAACTGACAATTGCGCAGGCATGCAACACTGTACATTCATTTTCTGTCATTTTTCTTCCCACAAATAGAGCTTCATTTTGGTGGTATTTGTTCATCAATGGGCTTTTTATTTTTTTTTGCGCTATAAACAAGAAAGAAACAAAAAAAGAAAACAATATTTTTTACTTTTATGCTACACATCTTCGATAAAAAAATGTAAAAAATCTAATCTCTTGTAAATTTAGGCCAATATGTATTCTGCTACATGTTTTTGTAAAAAAAAATCCCAATAAGCGTATATTGATTGGTTTGCGCAAAACGCATAGCATCTACAAACTATGGTGTATATATACTGGAATGTTTATTTTTTTTTATACTAGTAGTGACAGAGATCAGCGACTTAAAGCGGGAGTGCGACATTGCGGTCAGTGTTGCCAACCCCCCGAAGTGAAATTTACTGGCAGGATGCCAAAATTTACAAACGGCACCAATTTTTTACTGGCAAAAAATCATGAAATTTACTGACAGAGCCGCATTTTTTACTGACACTGCAAAAAAGTACTTAAAATGTCTGCTTTCAGTGCTAAACAGTGCAAATATCAACATTTAAACTAGGGATGCACCGAATGTTCGGCGGCCGAACATTATTCGGCCGAAAATAGAAAAAATAGCACTTTCGGTGTTCGGCCGAATAAGTCAAAAGGCCGAACAATAGGGCTGAACGATAGTCGATATGATATCGACTATCGTTCTGTGGCCGTAGGCGATATTCATATCGACGAGGTCACGATATTTACATAGGCAGGGGGAAGGGACTCGGAGGAGGACAGGAGGACTCACAGACTTCCGTGAAGCCGGGACACTTCAGCGGTGAGCATACATACATTACTCACTCGTGCACTGCAGCCCGCCCCACACATTCAGTGAGTCTTATGCCCCATACACACGTGCAGATTATCTGCAGACTTTTGTCTGCAGACTTACCTTTTCTATGTAGTGCAAGGGCCTGCCGGATTGCATACTAATTGAAAGTGTTTAGGTTTGACCTCATATTATATGGTTTTGGTAAGTCTGCAGATAATCTGCACGTGTGTATGGGGCATTACTCTCCTCCCTAGTTTTTTCAATGGCACATTCAGGGAGCCAATCACGCCGTGATTAGCTGCACAGCGAACCAATCACGCGTGCCTGCACACCTGATTGGTTCCGCTGTGCCGCTACTCACGGCGTGATTGGCTTCCTGAATGTGCCATTGAAAAAACTAGGGAGGAGAGTAAGACTCACTGAATGTGTGGGGCGGGCTGCAGTGCACGAGTGAGTAATGTATGTATGCGGCTGTGCTCCTTTCCAGGCTCCTACTAGTCCACCTCCAGCCTCCTATTACTACCACTATGAGAGACTGTCTGTCACTGTATAATCTGATCGAGTCCACACTGACACTGACTGACTGTCACTGAGTAATTGATGTTACCATATTAACCCTGACCTGCCCAGTGCCCTGTATCTGCAATTAAAATTTACAAGGCTGCCTGCATGCTTCCTGATTTCCATTCCCAGCATCCTTCCCAATCCCTACAGTGTCACTAACATTAACCCTATGGTACAAGGCTGCAGTGTGCACTGAATCCCATTCCCTACAGTAACATTTAGGGAGAGAGACAGAGGACAAGAGAGAGAGAGAGACATGAGAGGACAAGAGAGAGAGAGAGACACGAGAGGACAAGAGAGAGGACAAAAAATTGGCAAAATAAATGGAAAAAATGTGAAACACTGCGTTCGGTATTCGGCCTTCGGCCAAGCATTTCATTATTATTCGGCTTCGGCCAAGAATTTCATTTCGGTGCATCCCTAATTTAAACTATAAACATGTAGCTAGTGCTATTAGCAAGGTGTTTACATTAAACAAAAGTCAAAAACCATATTTCTCTAGTTACATGAAGGTCGGGTTAATATAACCCAGCTAGCGCACAGTTCCCCCATATATCAGAGTGTGCAGGATTCCCCCTTACAGTGCAAGGGAACTCTGATGTAAAGGGGAATGCTGCAGATCATGATCAAAGGGGAAACTCTGATGTAAGGGGGGTCACCAGAGGCCACCTTATATCAGAATCCACTGCATTCTCCTTTACTTTAGAGTTCCCACTTAAATCAAGGTCTGCAGCAATGCCCCTCACATCAGAGTTCCCCATTACATCAGGGTTCGCAGGGTTCCCCCTTGCACTGTCAGGGAAAATCCTGCAGACTCTTATGTAAAGGGGAATGCTGGAAACTCTAAAGCGGTGGGGGGGGGGGGGGTGGACTCTGGGGACCAGAGACCACCTTCCGCAGAGTGAATATGCTAAGGTAAGGGGGGTTACTGATATAAGGGGGAACCATTATATCATTTCCCACTTACATTATTGTATGCACTCCCCCCTTACATCAGTGACCCCCCCCCCCCTCAGACTGGCCTGGCGGCGCTGTCACTGACCTCCTCTCAGGTGCACTGTGCAGGGCTCAATCAGGATGGTGGCTCTGGTTTTATCCTATAGTCTCCTTTCCACAGTCCACACACGTCTGACTTCTCCCTTAATCTCCATCCCCGCTCTCACCCTTGATTCCTCTTTAGACTCCCCCCTCCGAAAAAAACAGACATGATAAAAGACGAGCGATGGTCAGAGGATGCACACAGGATATAAGAGATGGTCAGAGAATGTAGAATTGGTACTGGTGGCGGTCAGAGGATGCAGACAGGATACAGGAGGAGATTTGAGGATGTGGACAGGATACAGGAGGAAATTTGAGGATGGGGACAGGATACAGGAGGAGATTTGAGGATGGGGACAGGATACAGGAGGAGATTTGAGGATGGGGACAGGAGACAGGAGGAGATTTGAGGATGGGGACAGGATACAGGAGGAGATTTGAGGATGGGGACAGGATACAGGAGGGGGTTTGAGGATGGGGACAGGATACAGGAGGGGGTTTGAGGATGCGGACAGGATACAGGAGGGGGTTTGAGGATGAGGACAGGATACAGGTGGGGGTTTAAAGATGCGGACAGGATACAGGTGGGGATTTGAGGATGCAGACAGGAGGAGATTTGAGGATGGGGACAGGATACAGGAGGGGGTTTGAGGATGCGGACAGGATACAGGAGGGGGTTTGAGGATGAGGACAGGATACAGGTGGGGGTTTAAAGATGCGGACAGGATACAGGTGGGGATTTGAGGATGCAGACAGGAGGAGATTTGAGGATGCGGACAGGATACAGGTGGGGGTTTGAGGATGCGGACAAGATACAGAAGGAGATTTGAGGATGCGGACAGTACACAGGAGGAGATTTGAGGATGCCGACAGTATACAGGGAGGAGATTTGAAGATGCGGACAGGATACAGGAGATAATTTGAGGATCTTTGAAAAGAAATTACTTTACAGTACTTCCAGCTAGAGAGGTCATATGTGAGAGTATCGTTAATTTCATACTTTTCTTACTAATTATCAATGAACACCTGTCTGATATTCCTATTATCATTTGTGCTTCAACATGGTATGTACTAACTGTCTTCACCACTAACCACTGATTTGTGAATAAATCCTTGTAGGTGTTTTTATATTTATTTTCTTTAAACTGTCTGCCAGATGTGACCATATGTTGTGGGCTCTTCTAAAAGTTATTCTGGGTTTTTGGATTTCAGCGCCAATATTTTCTAATTGTATTCGCCATCAAAAAGAGTATATAAATAGTTAAGGTTGATCATCATAGTCTGGGTCACTCTCACAGGGCTCCAGAGTCCAACTTCTCCGTTCCACTTCCACCCGGCACCCGCTCGGCTCCTGGCGCGCTGACCTGCACTGTTCAATCACACCACAACAACAAGTCTCTTTCCGTCAGCCCGCGACTTGGCGCGGCTCGGCATTTTAATTCTATAGGCTGTCGGACTTGGCTGTGCGGCATGACATCATCAGTGGGCGGCGTGGAGACTCAAGATCGGATTGACTCAGCGATTTCCGGAACTGTGCATGCGCAGTTCTCTCCCGAGCCGTAGCTGCCATTTTTACTGCCACTTGTCAGCTCTTACGAGCATTTACGGGCAGTTGGCAACACTGATTGCGGTGGACAATCAAAAACTGACACTTTTGACACTTTGTGGGAACCAATAACACTAATACAGCGATCAGTGCTTAAAATATGCACTGTCACAGCACTAATGACACTGGCTGGAAAGGGTTAAACATCTAGGGCGATCAAAGGGTTAACTGTGTGCCTAACCAGTGTTTTTGTGTAAACAGTGTGCTGCTTTTACTAAGGGAAGTGAGGGATTTTATTCCCTGCTTTTCAGGGACACAAAATCCATCCCCCCACCTTGTTTACATAGGCAGAGCTCCATTCTGTGTCTCTGCCTGACGATCGGTGGATGCCAGCGGACATCCAGTGGCCGACACCTGTAGATCAGCTTCTGCCGAGAGTAATCGCAGTCGAAGCAGCTCACACCCTCTCGACGCATATGCGTGTGTATATGTATAATATATATATACACACACACACACACACACACATAGGCCAATATGGCAGCTTCCATGACTGAAAATGATAGGATCTTGTGATTCTGCGCAGGAAGGCTGCCCTGTAACAGGCGGTCCTTAAAGTGGAAGTAAACCCTCCTATCATTTTCAGTCATGGAAGCTGCAATATTGGCCTATGTTTAATTTTCACCTACCATGATGCTGCACTTGTGATCAGTTATGACACCAGCAATTGAATTATTTGACAGTTTGGTTCAAGGCACAACCAATGTGACAGTTACACGTGTCGGGAATGTAACTGTGTTTTAAAACTGTCAAATTGATGGGTTTACTTCCACTTTAGGGCTCTTTCACAGAGGCGGACCGTTCAGATCTGCCTGTTCATTTTTTTTGGAGGATCTGAACGGTCCCCCATGCATCCCTATGGGGCATCGGATGTCAGTGGAGACATGTCCGCTGACATCGGATCCGATCCATCAAGTCTGGACTGATGGCAACCCATTTTTCCATCCATCCAGCGGATCGGATGAGAACGGACCGATGGTCCGTTCCCATCCGATTCCCCGATAGAGATGTATGGGGAACTGACAGCTGCGTTTCCTCACTGTGTGCAGAGAACAGCTGTCATCCTCCTGCTCAGCGGGGGATCGGCAGATCGATCCCTCGCTGAGATAAACGGAGTCTGTGTGAAAGAGCCCTTAGGTGGTTAATATACAGTTTGTGTGGTGGGAGTGTGCAACTGCAGACTAAACGCTGATTCACCCAGGACGGACTGCTGTCGGAGATGTAAATTGCAGCTCCGGCTCTGGTATGGGCCAGTATGGTGTGCGATTCAGCACATCACACCGCTTTTTTTTAAAGGTACCCGGCTCCACTTCCGGGAGACCTGGCTGCCCCCTGCTACTTCACAACCCCCCCCCCCCCGCCGCAGAGCCATTCACAAAGTGCAACGCACTTCGCGCATGCACAGTAGGGAACTGATTGTGAAGCCACAAGGCTTTACTGTCGGTTTCCCTACAGGCAATGACAGTGGCAGCACCTGAGAGCTGATGGAAACATCAGCTGGGGGGCTGACATTGCTGGATTCCAGGACAGGTAAGTGTCCTAGCAGTCAAAGTCTGCAGCCACAGTATTTGTACCTGCTAACTTTTAATTTTTTTCATGGGGGGGGCTGGACCTCCTCTATAATCAGCCACAGAACCTGTGTAATTTAAAGTGGAGTTCCACCCTATTTTTATACTTACCTCCATCTTCTCGCTCCGGGTCACCTGAAAAAGAAATGGATAATCGCATAATTTTTTTTTTTTTTACTTACCTCGTAGCGAAGAAAAAATACTTACCTTACTTCCTTCTTCCTCCTTCCTCGGCCGCGGCCCGTCGTCACTTCCTGGCTCTGCAATGATTCCTGGGAGCTGAACGTCATAGCTCCCAGGAATCATTGCGCCTGCACCGGCCCCGACGTCAATTCCGGGTCGCACGCGTCATCCCCTTCTAAACAGCTTCTGGGCATGCCCAGAAGCTGTAGAGGGATGACGCGCGCGACCCGGAAGTGACGTCGGGGCCGGCGTAGAGCATCGTGGGACCAAAGAAGGCGGAAGAAGACGCCGAAGAGGATCTCGCTGGCTTCAAGCTGCCCACATCTGAGATGGCAGCGCTGGACAAGACGTTTGCAAGGTAAGTATTTGTCCTAACAGGTAAGTGCAACCCGGGACAGATCAGAGGCTAGCCATTGTGGAATGCACTAGCCCTGACTGTCCCGGGGGTATTAAAAAAAAAAAAAAAAAAAAAATCCAGGGTGGAACTCCGCTTTAATGTGTTTAGTTTTAAAGGGATGAGGGGGTAACCCTAGGTGCGATGCTGTAGATTGACATGTGATCCTGTTCCCGTGAGGTCCTGTGAGCTGTGTCAGTGTGAATGGGACACACAGAAACAGGGCTGTGGAGTCGGTAGATAAATGTTCCGACTCCTCCGTTTTTTGTACTTCCGACTCCACTGTATTAATATGTATTAATCTTTCGACACTGACTTGGGTGGGTGGCATTGCAGTAACTATTCTGGCCACATCACTAACGATCTCTGGATAAACAAGGATGGCTTATTCAACAGTAAGTTTTAATGAGCGATCATACTTTTCAACTTCTTTTAGTGCTTTATAAAACTCCTGTTGGAATTTTTTTATTTGGACATTTACTGGTTCTGTAACGCTTATGCGACGTCGCTTTCCTTTAGCAACTTCCATTTTGTCTAAGAAGGAATCAAAGTCTAATTCTTCGTTTGAAGAAGATGATCCTGAGTAGGGATGCACCGAAATTAAAATTTTGGGCCGAAACCGAAAATGCAGGATGCCCTTGGCCGAAAACCGAAACCGAAAATGACTTTTTCCCCCCAAATAATTTTAAATTAGATAGAAGAGGGGCATACACCAAAAACAGGCAGCGACGTACACCTGTCGCTGCCACCCTGTCACAGTATATGTACTGTGACGGGTTGGCAAGTGGTTAATTTAATTACCAATGGTATTTGTATTATGAAGCATGAGGGGTTAATGTATTGCTACTGCTGGTCACTGATGCATTAGTGACCGACCAGTGGCAGTTAATTAACCCCTTTATGCTGCATTAGTGCAACCAGTATCAGTGTTAATTAACACTGGTTGCACTGCTACTTGTTGCACTAATGCAGCACAACGGGGGTTAATTAACTGCCACTTGTCAATCACTAATGCATCAGTGACCAGCAGTGACAATACATTAACCCCCTCATGCTGCATAATACTAATACAATTGGTAAGCTGCCTCAGCTAACCCCCCCCCCCCCCCTGCCTCAGCGTCCCTCCCCATCCCAGCAATTCAATCTCCTTACTGTAGTGTCACTCTGCTGAGTGCTCCTCCGGTGTCCTTCATTCAAAAGTCCCGCCTCTGGCCGGCCGCCCGCCTCCCGGTGATGTCACTACTACTACGATCTGTGTATGAATGAAGTGACATACCGGTCGGGAGGGCGGGCGAGCGGCCGCTAATACGGTAGCTGTAACTATGTGAGCCTTCACTTCCTTGTCAGCGGGGGACGATGAGCATGAATGGACTGACAGTCCGGGCGGGAGGGCGGGGGGGAGCGGCCGCTAATAACTATACCTATGTGAGCTTCACTTCCTTGTCAGCGGGGGACGATGAGCATGAATGGAATGACAGACTGGGCGGGGGGAGCGGCCGCTAATAGATATAACTATGTGAGCGCTTCACTTCCCTATCAGACGGGTATCTCCTCTGACAGGGAAGTGAAGCTCACATAGTTATATCTATTAGCGGCTGCTCCCCCCGCCCTCCCGCCCGGTGTCAGGTCAGTTTATTCCATTCATGCTCATCGTCCCCCGCTGACAAGGAAGTGAAGCTCACATAGGTATAGTTATTAGCGGCCGCTCCCCCCGCCCTCCTGCCCGGTGTGTCAGTCCATTCATGCTCATTGTCCCCCGCTGACAAGGAAGTGAAGCTCACATAGGTATAGTTATTAGCGGCCGCTCCTCCCGCCCAGAGTGTCAGTCTATTCATGAACAGATCATAGTAGAGGCAGGACTTTTTAAACCTGCTAATTTCGGCATTTTTAACCCATTATCGGCCGAAATGGGATAGGCCCATTTTCGGCCGAAAATTTCGGTGGCCGAAATTTCGGTGCATCCCTAATCCTGAGTTACCACTATTGCTTAAAAGAACTTCATCCTGTGGAGGTATTTCAGGTCGTAATCCCTTCATGCGAACTGCTACATCATAGAGGGCCTTTTTCCCAGTAGCAGTCTGTTCACTGTTCTACAAAAGTCGGCTCATTGGGTCAACATAAATAGCCGCTAACAAGATTTCATTTTCCAACAAAAGACTCTCTCTTTTCATCATTGAAGATGCAATGCCCTCAGCTATTAACCCTCCATTTTTGTTCAGGCGATATAACAGGCTCTTCCATTCCAAGAGGAATTTACCCGGGGTTAGATCGTCACATTGCAACCTGTTGGTGACAGTGAAGGGGTGAGAAAGAAGGTTCTCCAGCTCTTTTGTTTGTATCCACTGGCTTTCAGTTAATGCAAGATTTTCATTGTCCATTTCTTCTATGAAGTCTTTTAAGCCTCGGAAGGTTTTACTCCCTTCCTGACCAGGCCCTACTTTGCGATTCGGCACTGTGTGACTTTAACGGACAATTGCGCGGTCGTGCGACGCTGTACCCAAATGAAATTGACGTCCTTTTTTTCCCACAAACAGAGCTTTATTTTGGTGGTATTTGATCACCTGTGCGATTTTTTTTTTTTTTTTTTTTTTTTTTTTTTTTTTTTTTTTTTGATCATGCGCTATAAACAAAGAAGAGCGACAATTTAGCAAAAATAACAATATTTTTCACTTTTTTATATGAAATTCCCCCCAAAAAAATGTAAAAATCTAAATTTTTTAACATTTTAGGCCAATTTGTTTTCTGCTACATATGTTTGGTAAAAAAAATCGCAATAAGTGTAGTTTGATTGGTTTGCGCATAAATTATTGCGTTTACTAACTATGGGAAAGATTTTTGTCATTTTTTATTGTTTTTTTTTTTTTTTTAACGAGTAACTGCGACATTGTGGCGGACAAATCGGACCCCTGACTGACATTTCTGACACTTTTGGGGGTACCAGTGACATTACTACGGTAATCAGTGCTATACATATGCACTGTTACTGTAAAAATGACACTGGCAGGGAAGGGGTTAACTTTATTGGAGAAGGAGGGGTTAAGTGTGTCCCTAGGGGCGTGCTTCTAAAGCCCCGTACACACGCACAGATTGTTGGCCAACTGATCGGCCAACTTTTGTCCAGTGTTTGTTGGTTGAAATGTGCTCTAGACTTGCACTGGACTTTTGTTGGCCAACAAAAACCAACTTCAGAAGTGATGTCATGTTCTGGTTGACTTTCAGTGTGTTTTTTCTTCTCTGAGCATGCCCAGTCTTGCTCCTCTGATTTTTGTCTGCCGAAATCTGTACTGACTGAGGAACAATCGGCCGTTCTGATGTTGGCCAACAAAAATTTTATAGCATGCACACCAGATTTTTTTCGGCCGAAAATTCGCAGTTGGTTGTCGGAAGCATCATACTTATGGGCCATACACACTATAAGATTTTCTGAAGACTTTTTCCTTTAGACTTACCAAAACCATATAATATGAGGGCAAACCTAAACACTTTCAATTTATATGCAGTCTGGCAGGCCCTTGCACTACATAGAAAAGGTAAATCTGAAGGAAATCTAACCACAAAAGTTGGATAGCGTGTATCCAGCTTTACAAGCCTACAATTGGCCGATCGGACGTCGGCCAACAATTTATGGCCAACAATCTGTGCGTGTGTACGGAGCTTTACTGTAAAGGGGCGTGGCTTTTCGTGTAACTACAGAGATATACAACCCTACATAGCAGGACTGTATGATCTCTGCACTTACACAGGGGAGAATGACAGGCGGCTTTGTTTACATTAGCCGTCTGCCTTTCTCCCTCTGTAACGGACGATCACGAGTGACCGGCGGACATCGGGTCCGCTGGTCACACGCGTAGGGAAGTTAGGGAGCGAGCGGGGGCGGGAGCGCGCCTCCGGCAGCGCGCGCTTGCCCCCTAGAGCCTCACAGGCTAGTGACGTACCCCTACGTCACTTTGCCTGTGAGGGGCTGACTGCTGTCGTAAATAGTCGTGCGGCAGTCGGCAAGTGGTTAAGTTCAAGCAAACGCTTCACCATTAAATAAGTGCTTCCCCAGCGAGTTGTTTGATCCAAAATGGCTCCTTTTCCTGCACGTCTTTTCAAAATTGCATCTGTTTTCGGGGCCCTGGCTGCAACAGTTACTTTATTTTATTTATCTATTTCAGGTACTTATATAGCGCTGTCAATTTACGCAGCGATTTACATTGTACATTCACATCAGTCCCTTCCCTCAAGAGCTTACAATCTAAGGTCCCTAACTCACATACATACACAGTAGGGCCAATTTTTTTTTTTTTTTTTTTATACAGGATCCAATTAACCTACTAGCATTTCTTTGGAGTGTGAGAGGAAACCAGAGTACCCAGAGGAAACCCACGCAGGCACAGGGAGAACATGCAAACTCCAGGCAGGTAGTGTCGTGGTTGGGATTCGAACCAGCGAACCTCTTGCTGCTAGGTGAAAGTGCTAACCACCACACCACTTGCCGTAATTTGCCAATTAGTGTAGCTGCATGGCGATCTTTTAATCCATCTCTTATGGCAAGTTGCAGTGTATGAACAGCACATCGCATATGATGAATAGTAGCAAGCTTTAATGCTTCTTCAACAAAGTTGTCTAAAAAAATGTCAGCATTCTCTTCAGTTTCTAAACTTTCTCTAATACTTGCAGAGCTGTCTTCCTCTAACTCTAATATCTGTTTGTTACCTTCTTCATCTGCGTTCATCTTCTCAATTGTGCTCAACATGTTAGAAGTGTTATCTGTCACAACACATAAAATCTGTTCCTTTGTAATTTTAAAATCTTCTAGAACACCCTTCACTAACATCTGAAGGTAATCACTGGTGTGTGATGTGCCTGAGTGTCCTTTAGGCTCGGTTCACACTTGTGCGATGCGGGAACGCTGCGAATATGCAGCGTGTTCCCGCATCGCATCCGCACATCTGGCAGTTCACACTGCCATATGCGATACGCAGGGGGTGTCAATTAAGTTAACGACACCCCCAGTTTGATTGCATATCGCAGTGCGATCTGCAAGTGCGCACAGAATCGGATCGCACAAGTGTGAACCACTGTGCGATCCGATTCTACTGCGGCTCAAAAAAAACCTCATGTGCGTGTTTGGTGCGGATACAGTGCAAATTCAGCCATACAAAGTGTATGGATGAACTCGTATCCGCACATCAGATCGCATGTAATTAGTAGCACTGCGCTCCGAATTGCATGCGATCACCGCAAACGCGGAAGTGTGAACCGGCTCTCAATCCAAGGGTCCGTGTTATTGTTTTGTTATTTTCATCCACAAATCTAACATTAATAGCAAAATAATTGACTCTGTGTCGTGTACATGCATCCATTTTAAGGAAGACAAAACGTCCTTTCAGAACTTTCTGTAGTTCTTCCTTTTTACATTTTACCTCCTCAATTATAAGTTTCCTTATACAAAGTCATTAATTATAACTTTTTGTGAATTGGAACATTTAAACTAGCTTTTTTTTAAATTCCAATCTAAATTTAGTAGGAGTCGGTGCATTGTTTTCCGACTCCAACTCCAGGTACCCAAAATTTCCTCCGACTCCACAGCCCTGCACAGAAAGCAATTGTTTTCTGTGTGTCCTTGCGGGGACTGATGTTTTTACAATGCAGTAAAATGCTGGTCACCGCACATAGAGTGAATTCTGCCTACTGCCTTGTGCATATGGACACTTTCCCACTCCCAGGGAGCCTAAAGGTGGGAAATACAGCCAGCCATAGAAGCGAATTGCTGTTCACTCCTATAGGCTCTGTTCACACATGTCCGGTCGTGGGTTCGTGCCTGGGGTCCGGTGTGTTTATGTTCAGGTGCGAATCAGGTCCGAATTGTAGCCAGAATTCACACCTGAATCTGACCAGAAGACACACAGGACCCTTTTTCAATCCGTACCGCTGCCACCGCGAACATGTGTGAACCGGCTCCATTGAGAGCTGGTCACATTTGCCTGTCATGTGAATTGGATGCGGGGGAAAACCTGCATCCAATTCGCATGTGTGTGAACCCAGCCTTACTCTTGTAAATGCTGATGTTTACGTGCATTGGGATTTACCCTTGCATGCGTTTGTAGCACCCTACAGATAGGTGCTAGGTAAAACCATAATGGGCCTTGTCTGCTTAACAGCAGGGCTGTGATTTATCTAGCCAGGGTGTCAGGGCTTCCAGATGTGCCTGCTGAGGGGAGAAGTATCCCCACTGGTTCCTGTGAGAGGCTCTTCATAGGGCAGTGTGGGAAGCTCAATCAGGGGACACATCCCAGCTTGTAACTACCCCAGAAGGCAGATTATGCAGCAAGAGATTCTGGGAGTGGGTATAAGTTTGGGGGGAAGTGCGTGGCACGGTGTCTTTGGCAGGAGCAGAGTCCCAGGAAGGAGAGTGCGGCTGTCTCTCCTCCTGTCTGAGGAAGGTGGATGTCTCGGGGTGTCGCCTGAGAGTCCAGAGAGTGCTGAGTTGAGCTGAAGGAGATCCAGTGTGCCAAGAGCCTGCGGAGAGAGAGAGAGGGGGGTCCAGTCCCAGGAAAGCCTACACAGGTCGTGAGTACTGCGGATTGCCCCTGGGGGTCTGCCTAGAGTCAGAGGGCACCACTTCGGAAGAGGTTCTGGGATCCAAGGTCAGCTAGCTGCAAAGGGGGTACCTAGGTTGAGGACCCTGAAGTGTAAAGGGGGTACATAGTCAGTGGACCCTGAAGAGTTCAAGGAGCAAAGGGGGCACCTGCAGTCTGGGCCCTGAATTGTATTGCGTGTGCCAGTTACAGTGTTAGCTATTTGGAGTTCTACAAAATACTACCTCAAGCTGTGCCAGGCGGGGAAATGTATTCAAAGACTTACACAGTGAAGCAGTGTCAGGAGTTCTACAGTTCTCAGTCTTGGATCTACTGGAGTATAGGTCGGGGATTCAACACTTCATCTGTTATACAGAGTGTTCTCAGAGTCAGTGAGCGTTGGCTGGCGCTGGCTGCCATCAAGGAAGCGCCAACGGGCATTTTTCCAGGATCAAAGTCCCAATTGTAATTCGTTCAAGCCGAGAGGAGTATCCCACTCATTCCCTTCTCCCATCACCTTAATTTATAATAAAAACCACAAACAAAGATGCCGGAGTTGCCACTGTTTCAATTGTCACACCTGGGGACTCCGCTCACATCTGCTGGAGAGGATTCCGGTACGAATGGCAGACCCACATCTGGCCATAGGCCTGGAAACCTTGCTACACGTGTATGAAACTTTTTCTGAACGCGGAGTGTCGTGTTTGGGGAAAATACATTGTACACACATAGGTGGGCAAACGCCAATGCACAGAAGCATCAGCATTTACTAGAGTACAGGGGGTGTACAGTTATTGAATGTATGCTGGAAAAGAGATCTAGAGAAAGGTCAGTGTGAATGTGGCTGGGTGCTGAAGGAAGGAAAAAATACTTTCTATTCAGATCAATGACATCACAGAAACTGCAAATATATGCTGCTCCCAGGGGCGGGGTAGTGCTAAGAAATGAAAGTGAAACAAATTCTAACACAAAAGAGAAGGAACAGATAGTATTACTTTAGTCAGCCAGTGTGAGCCCAGACCGACGGTACATACAGCTGATTTTAGTTTTTACTTTAATGGCAATCAAAGTGAAGATTTGAAAGGTAAGTGACTAATTATGCTGGTTTATTATATAGTAAGCTGTAAGTAAGTAGGCTTTAAACATTATTCTGTGATGTGAGCTAGTTGAGGCACAGTCAGCTTTTTCACAATGCGGTAGAGGTCCAAGTGTATATTTATAAAAGAGCAAGCAAACATTTAGGGAAAAAATAATGCATATGTTCCTCCTTTGGCCTCTTACACACGATACTCCTGTTTGAAAATCTCCTTTTTCAGGAGTATTTGTCTTATTGAAATTTGTGCGCATATGCGTTCGCGCAAATTCACGTCTTTTTGCGCAAATGTATCCTCGCATTTTTCAGATCAACAGTATGTTCGTGTGCATTCATTTGCACGTATTTGCGCGCATTATGCGTAAATTTCTGTCCAAAAATGCAGATTTTTCTATTTTGTTCTTACTGAAGAATGCACGGCGCTCATTTACGCGTCTGTGTGCATAGGCACATTACAATGAATAGGCTGTATTTTAGCTCAGAAAAACAAAAGCTGTACTGATTTTTTTTAAGCTGCAGTGTGCAAGAGGCATTAGAGTGACTCTCCATCTTTTCTTATTCGTTCCTCTTTTTGTTTTGATGTATAGACCGCTATTAAAAAATGTTCTCATACTTTTCAACTACCAAAAGTATATTCTAGCTCTAAACTATTTATTCCGCCTCAAAAAAATTGCATTTGTTATTTTGAGAAGGTAAAGTAGTAGTGAGCAGGTGTATTGCCCTGCATTATGGGAACACACAGTGACATGCACACTATACCACAAAGTGCCACAATGCACAAGTGCTTGTAGTGGTAGATAAATGGGAGTGCCTAGTATCCAATGGAGGTGCATATGTAGTCGTTTTATTGAAAATAGCAAAAATGTATCGTGCCGACGTGTTTCTGGGAACAAAGACCTCCCCCCCCCCCCCCTTTCTTCAGGGCTGCTGCTGTATGTCAATGGCGAATAGGGCTATGTCCCAAATTGGTCTGTCTGTGACACCAAAATCTTGATAATTGCTGGTTCCTTTGGTGGTGGCAGCATAGTCCATGCAATAGCAATTCGAAAGTAAGCGTTGGTTTACTAGTATAAGCATTAATTTTGTCATTTTTTTTTTAACTTTAGACTGTAATCACAACCTTTCCTACAATAGCTGGGGGCGTTTTTTGTAGAAGTATTTTGTTTTTGGATAAAGTAGACACTGGTAAAACGCCTGTCAGCTTTTTTTTTTTGTGTATTTCATTGGGGGATTTTCCTCCACCTTCTGTACTGGAGGCAGAACAGGAAGTGAGTAGAAATCTTTTCAATGTAAACCCTTTGGGAAAATTCTTATGCTATCCATACATTTTTGGATTTCCCATCCTTTTCTGTATTGTTTACAATGGCCAACAGGACCAATAGAGAGGATTAAAATCTCTTTGAACTAATGATCGACCGATATTGTTTTTTTATTGCCGATACCGTTATTTTCGTCATCGCATATCGGTATTGGCCGATATTTTCGTACATTAAAAAATAAAATGTTATATATTTATTTATTTTTTTACAGGTACTCTTGTGGAGGGATCTGGGGGGTCTAAAAGACCCCAAACCCCTCCTCTGCACTTAAAAGCATTCAAAACTCCAAGTTTGGCTGTTTTGAATGCTGTCATTTTTTTGAATTTGGAGCAGAGTACCCGGATTGCGGCTTTGATCGGGACTTCTCTGCGGCGGCCGTGTAGGCTGGTTGCCCGGGTCTCCTGTCCCGTCTCCCGTGAGCCGCAGAAGGCGGCGGCTCCTTGTATTGACAGCCGAGCGATTCTCAGCCGCATCGGTTGTCATTACTATGGACGCCGGTACATGCACTTTTCCGAAATATCAGCAATATCGGTAACCTCAGGGGCCGATTCCGATATATCGGGCAAAGCGCATATCGGCCACCGACATATCGGCTTTGCCGATAATCGGTCGATCCCTACTGTGAACACATAAACTAACCAGATACAGGTGGTCCCCGGGTTACAAACATCCGACTTGCAAACGACTCCAACTTACAAAGGGAGAGAGACAACAGGGAGTGAGAAGAAATCTCCCCCTAGGAAGGGAAATTCACTACTGTAAGAGTTCTCATGGGAAAAAAGGTGTCTCCACTGAAGTTTTATCACTAACCCTTTCCACAACAATCCAAAATTGTCAAAATACAGTTGTTATAGGGACAGAAAGTGATGTGAAATCTTCTGAACAGGGGTACGGACAGCAAAACAGATGGTACAGGGATGTTAACCCTTTCCTATGCTATCCAAAAAACGTAAAGTATTCTTTTGGCTGGAGCTACATTTAAAAAATGTACCTGTTCCGACTTACAAATTAGACTTAAAGCAGTAGTATACTCCGCTATATGACTTTTACCTACAGGTAAGCCTATAATAAGGCTTACCTGTAGGTACAATTAATATCTCCTAAACCTGCATGGTTTAGGAGATATCCAACCTGCATGTAGCCGCTGACGTCTGCGGCGCATGCGCTCTGAAGGTCTGGCGGACCTTCAGAGTTCCATGCCGGAACTTGCCAGAAAGTGAAACTCCCGCGCATGTGCGGGAGTGACGTCATCGCGGCTCCGGCCACTCACAGCGCCAGAGCCACCGAACCAGGAAGAGATGCCAAGGGAGCATGTCAGCTTCCTCAGCGTTGTCCAGACGACCGTGCCGAGGCTTCGTTCTAAGGTAAGTATTTCATAATGAGCTAGTATGCGATGCATACTAGCTCATTATGCCTTTCTCCTGCAGGGTTTGTTTTTTTTTTTTTCTGAGTATACAACCGCTTTAAGAACAAACCTACAGTCCCTATCTTGTTTGTAACCCAGGGGATCACCTGTGTAGGTTCTATCCATTCCACGCTGAATTTTAAAGCTTTGGCAATAGATACATTTTAATGTAACTTTGAGTGTGACTGTAGTGCAAGGGTCTTCAAAGTATGGTCCTCCAGCTGTTCAGGAACTACAATTCCCATCATGCCTTGTCATGTCTGTGACTGTCAGAGTTTTACAATGACTCATGGAATGTATAGTTCTGCAACAGCTGGAGGGCCATAGTTTGAGGATCTCTGCGTAGTGTCTTCTGGAAATCTGTTACTCATTGGCACTGTGAATGACACCCCAATGTAGTTGCAGCCAATGTAAACTCATGGGAGTCTTAACAATGCACATGCTTTGTGTTGTTGTATGCTGCATTGCCAGAAAAGGATCATGTGTTTTTTTTTTCTTTAGTTTGTTGTGGTGTGCTGGCAGTGTTTGTCATTGATCTGCCTTAATCTAATGCACATTGAGGCTCCATTCACACTAGTACGACTTGTCAGGCGATGAATGAGAGCTGTCTTAATATGCACTACTAAAGTCGCTCCGACTTCAGAAAAGGGTTCTGTACTACTTCAAGGCGACTTGCGCCAATAGACTTTAATGGGAGTCGCCTCCAAGTCGGATCCGTATCTTTTGTCAAGCGACTGTGATTCGACTTTCCAGGAAGAAGGAAAATTAACCAGGCATTCCCCACATTGCAGCCATGCCTACAGTTCCTTTATACCATTATCTCTGCTTGGTCTGTGTGAGTGGCACTGGTGGACACTGATACGTGGCACTGATACATGGCACTGATATGTGGCACTGGTGGACACTGATATGTGGCACTGGTAGACACTGATACGTGGCACTGATATTTGGCACTGATACATGGCACTGGTGGACACTGATCCGTGGCACTGGTGGACACTGATTGATGGCACTGATATGTGGCACTGGTGGACACTGATTCGTGGCACTGGTGGGCACTGATATGTGGCACTGGTGGAGACTTATATGTGGCACTGAAACGTGGCACTGATACGTGGTGCTGGTGGACACTGATTCGTGGCACTGATACATGGCACTGATATGTGGCACTGGTGGACACTGATTTGTGGCACTGATACGTGGCACTGGTGGGCAGTGGCACTGGTGGACACTGATACGTGGCACTGGTGGGCAGAGGCACTGGTGGACACATACGTGGCACTGGTGGACACATACGTGGCACTGGTGGATACTGATACGTGGCACTGGTGGGCAATGAGGAAATGAGTAAAAAAAAACAGAAAAGGGGAATTAGGTCACAACACATCATATTCTGATTGGCCAAATACAAAGTCGTCTATCATATAAGTCGCTTTAAATAATTCACAAGTCGCGGTAAAGTCGCGGTAAAAAGTCGCTCAGTCATGGGGCGACTTATGGTCGCGGTAGTGTGAACCGAGTCTGAAGCGGATCTCCCAGGTTTGATTTAACTTTAAATAGTTCTTTGGGACCAAGCTGGTCCAAACTATTTACTTCACTAACAGTTGCAGCGGCTGGGATCGCTCTATAAACTCTCAGTAGCCTCAGTTACATATAAAATACAGCACTAAGTTTTGGTAACAGGACAGGACCTTTCTTCCTGCTCCTGCAAAAAAATTGAGTCAGCAATTCACACGGAGCTTTGTTTTCTGTGACTGAATACAAAGCTTCCCCCTAACTGGCTGTGGCAGAGATTGTGACATCATCTGCCTGCCTGTCCACCTTAGCCAATCTTAGGAAACTTTGTATTCATTCATAGAATACAAAGCTCCTTGTGAATGACTGAGCATTGCTCAGCCTGACTTGATTTTGTCTTGAGAGCAGGACTGGAATGTCTTGTCCCAATGCTGGCACACAGCGATCCTGTATATACTGTATGTACGGTAACTGAGGCTACATACAGTTTATACAGAGCTAGCTGCTGCAACCTTTGGTGAAGTAAATAATTTGTTTGTACCAGCTTGGTCCGAACAAACTATTGAACCCCATTTTTTGCAAAAATGTCTAATAAATAATTTTAG
Organism: Pelophylax lessonae; assembly: GCF_965119305.1. Taxonomy (NCBI): domain Eukaryota; kingdom Metazoa; phylum Chordata; class Amphibia; order Anura; family Ranidae; genus Pelophylax; species Pelophylax lessonae. The sequence goes on from NC_138771.1 coordinate 447,867,813, forward strand.
GTCTGATTACATAAACCCCCCAAAACACTATATATTTTCTGAAAGCAGACACCATAGAGATTAAAAAGCAGGAAGTTTAGGAAACACAAACTTTCAGTAAAACACACATTTAAAGGCACACGCTTGGAATAAATTACCCAATTTTTTTTTTTACAAAATATATTTTTTTTACAAAATATAGAAGATGAGGTTGTGATAAGTAAATAGATACCCAACATGTCAAACCTTAACCCCTTCCCGCCACCGACTCCTGCCCCTTTAAGAGGTTCTAATTGTCAGGAGGGAGGCATTCTGATCATGTTACTGTGACATGACAAAAAGTCCCCTATGTGATCATTTTTTGTGACAGGTTCTCTTCAGTGAGACATATGGGATAATTTAGACCCCAGATGTCTCACCTGTCCTCCAATAAATCTACAGCAGTGTTATATATCTAAGCCATATAGGTTGGGAAAAGTGAAAGGTATTGGAAGTGATGTCCGCTCTGCTCCCTTACCTCTACTTGGCAGCACCCGCCATGCCGGTCCTGGGCAAGCCAAATGGGTGTGAGGTGCCCAGGTGTAAGATTCTGGTACCTTTGGTACCCTTATTGCCCATTTTCCTTTTTATATTACGTCCCACCTTTTTAGTTAGGTGGAACGCATATACCTTTAAGCCGGATGACATCATCGCTGAGCGCCGCTCTGAGCGGCTATTTCAATCGCCGGCTTTCTCTCTCACATTGTTCGTTCAATGTTACCGCATGCTCACAAGCCTTGTCTTATGTTGCCGGAGCCTCCAGCTATTCTCTTTACCTGGAACAGACCGGAACCTCGCTACTGATCCCGTATCTCGCTACCGGATCACTCCCTCACTACCGGACCCCTCTACTTACTAACCTTACTAGTGATAAGTACCCCACAGGGGATTCCTCCATAACTAACTTACACTATCTACCTCTGCACATTAAGGACTGTTACTATCTATGCATACTAATTCTATCATCTGCACTGTTACATAGATTGCTAGCTCTTGAGTCTACTACCATCTATCCTTGCACTGGGTTAGTCTATCCTGTATATATCATCTGCTGTCCTCACCACCTGTTACCATACATGATCACTAACCTATCTGCATTCTACCTATTACCATCTACTACTCTCCTGAACATTACTATCAAGTGCTTTTCATTGCTGTCACTGCTCACACCTGTCCCTTCAGCACATCACCTCCATACTGTCATATACATCCCATCACTCCAGGAACATCTTATTGAGTGTGTGTATATCTGTATGCTGAAGCAGACAGGCCCACAGTGATGAGTCTGGAGAGTTGGATCTGGTATTTCAACACATCTCTACATGACTACTGAGTGGAGATGCTGCAGCTGTAAATCCAGCTTACTATAAAAACGCAGGAGCGTTACACCAGGATACATGATGGGGGTGGGTATCACTGGTGGTGTTTGGTAGCGATCAGGCGGCTGCGCGGCCCTGAATTGCTTCTATTTCACAGCCAGCAGTCGGCTTGTCCGATATATGCACAATCTTGCACAGACATCCACAGCAACCGGGAGTGTGTGTGTAAAACCCCCCTCTGTCAGGCCCATACGACCTATGGACCTGGCAGTAAAAGGGTTGATGTTAAATGAAACCTAGAGATTATGTGTTAAAACACTGCAATGGACCACAAAAGTGGAAATCCAGCCTTCATCATCAGAGTAGATTATGTAAAGTATGTACAGGTCTGCATCAAAGTCCTTTTTGCTAATCCAGAAAACAGTAGGACTAGGTGTGGCAAGGTGCTGACTTACAAGCTATAGACTTATTGGGAACATTGCTAAAAACGACATCTCCTGCAACATTTTCTAATCAAACTGAAGTCTAAATAGGCACTGCCTATGTGATGAAAATGCATACTGGGCACCCAAAAAATGTGTGAGAAGGCACAGGGTAGCCATTTGGTTCCGAATTCATAAGTCAGCAGTGACATTTTTTAGAATAGGAGACACAAAAGCTAATTTGCAGACACCCCTCCCAGTATACGAATCAGAAATGCACCATACGAGGCCACACGCCCTCAACAATGGGAGGGTGGGTGCTTTGGAGCAGGGGGGGCTCTGCATCCCCCCACCTCAAAGTACCTTGTCCTCATGTTGATGAGGACAAGGGCCTCTTCCCGACCACCCTGGGCGGTGGTTGTGGGTGTCTGCGGGCAGGGAGCTTAGCGGAATCTGGATGCTCCCTGTAACAAGGGGGCCCCCCAGATCCTGGACCTCCTCCCTATGTGAATAAGTATGGCGTACATTGTACCCCTACCCATTCACCCCAAAAATGCAGTGTAGTGTAAATAATGACAAGAGATGTTTTTGAGAAGTACTTTATTAAAAATCTTCCTCCGCTCTTCTTTCTCCACTCTTCTTTCTCTGCTCTTCTTCCTCCGGTCCTCCTCCGATGATGTCTACCATGATTATACCGGCTCCGCTCTTTGCAGCTTCTTATATAGCCATGGCGTTGCCACGTGATGACGCCACCCAGAGACCCCCCCCCTTGTGTCATCACGCATCGTCCGATGACGACACAAGGGGGTCGGGGTCTCCGGGTAATGTGACATGGTGGCCACGCCCCCATGGCTATATAAGAAGCAGCAACGCGGGCCCCTCCACGGGATGGTTGGACCCCCGGGTTTGCCTGATCCCGTTAGTCCCCCCCTTGCGTCTGATGGTCCTGCGGGTCATCTATCCCCCCCTTCTCTGCTTCCCTATCTCCCCTCCACCTATACTGTGGTTGTATGGTGGTCTGGCTACCTCCTGGGGCTGGGGCAGGGTGCTGCACTGGCGATGGGGAGGGGGGCTGTACCTGGTAGGGGGCTCCTGCCACGGCCCCCCTTTCTTGCTTTGTGTCTTGCCAGGGATCCCTTCTTGGGCTGCCATTTTGTTGTAGCCTATTTTCTGTGTAGACTGGCGGCCATGTTTGTGTAGCCGCAATGGCCATTTTGCATTAGTCTGGCATTGAATTGAATGGTGGCCATTACTGTGGAGCCTTCTGGGCGTCCATTTTAGCTGTGGGAGCCCCTCCTTATCCCCTGGTGCTAGCTCCTGGGCCTCTTTCCTTCTTGGACGCCGCACGTGGAGTGCTTTGATCCTGGTACTGCCGGTGACAGCCTGGTGGGGTGGTGAGTCTTGTAGGGTCCTCTCCCTCTCTCTGCTGCAGGATCGGTTGGTGCTCTGTGGCTGGCGACCAGGTGGTTTTGCCAGCGCGGTGGGGGTGTCCCTTAGCAGTGTTTTTTACACTTTTGTGGGATACCCTTATTCCTCATGGAGTCCTTGGAGCACATTTCTCCACTTGATCCCCTCTCAGAGCCTGCGGTCCCCTCCGGGTCCCAACCATACATCGATGCACTGACGGTGGTCCTGGAGTCCGTTGAGTCTCGAGTGGAGGTGGGTTTTGGGCAGGGGGGGGTTGTAAAACACACCCCCAGCCTTCCCCTGCTTCATCTGTCTCAGATTCTGAATCTGATCTGGCCACCGTGGACGGGGCCCGCCCTGAAGGTTCTGTGGCCACGCGCCTTGAGTTCTCAGATAGTGAGGATGAATCCTCCACTCCTGTAACCGTGCACGTAAAGGCGTTGGTGGATGCGCTGATTGGGTCTGTGCATGAGACTTTAAAAATGGAGGACGCAGCTGAAGCTGTGGCAAGGCACCTGTTCCCCTTGGTACTCCCAAGCCGTCTAGAGCAGCGAAGGTGTTTGTTTCCTTCCTTTTGACAGATTTGTTGCAAAAAAAAGGGAACGTCCAAAACGTCCCTTTGTGGTCCATAAGCATTTCGCAATGAGGTACCCATTTGAAGGGTACCTCGTTAAGAAGTGGACTGTTCCACCGGTGGTGGATCCCCCGGTTTCCAGGATGAATAAATCAACCATGATTCCAGTAGAAGAATTGCTGGATTTTAACAATCCGGCTGACCGAAAGGTGGAGGCTGTGGCCCGCAGTATGTTCACTGTGGCCAGCTTGGCACTCAGACTGGTCTTCACCATTGCCCTGGTGTCACAAACTCTAAACGAGTGGGCTGAGCACTTACGCCGTAACCTGAAGGGTGAACAGCTCCCCCCTGCCTTTGCTGAGCTAGCAGACCAGTAGGTCCAGGGGCTGCAGTTTATCTGTGATGCCTCTTTGGACGCGGCTCCCCTGATTTCTAGAAAGTCTGTTTCGGCAGTGGTCCTTAGGCGTGTTTTGTGGCTCAAATGTTGTTCTGCGGACCAGACCTCTAAAAAAGTCTTGGCATTGTTAAGTCAGCGAAGAATCACAGTGCTGGGCTACCTGGACAACCACTTGCGAGCAGAGTCTCCTACTGCTCTGATGGACAACGTGGACATCACTATACGGACTCTGAGGGAGTTTGGCTGGCTTCTGCATTTTCAGAAGTCTGCTCTGGTTTCTTCCACGAAACTGGACTATCTGGGTCTGACTCTGGACTCGTCTCTAGCCAGAGTGTTCTGGTCCTTCCTCTGGACAAACTTCAGAAGTTGCATGCAGTGATTCATCTCTTGCTGCCCAGCAGGTTGTCATCCCTCCGGACTTGCATGAGGGTGCTGGGCCTGATGGTTTCGAACTTCGAGGTGGTTCAGTTTGCACAGTTCCATAAGAGGTCCCTGCAAAGGAAATCTTGGCCAAATGGGAAAAGTTTTCCGAAGTCTCTGGAAATCAAATCCGGCTGAGCCGCAAAACGAAAAGTTCTCTAATCTGGTGGCTTCGCTCTAATGCTCCCCCTGTATTGGATAGTGATCACCATGGATGTCAGTCTGTCCGGATGGGGAGGTGTCCTGGGTCAGAACTCTGCTCAGGGAGTTTGGACACTGGAAGAGTCTAGACTCCTGAGCAGTATCCTGGAACTCCGAGCGATCAGGCTGTGCTTGAATCACTGGACGGATCGTCTTCAGGGGTGTCCGGTGCGAATTCAATCGGACAATGCCACGGCCGTGGCTTAAGTCAATCACCAGGGTGGAACAAGGAGTGTATTGGCAGCTCTGAAGGTAGCCGGCATTCTTTGGTGGGCAGAGCGTTTCGTTCCAGCCCTCTCCGCCATACACATTCAAGGAGTGAAAAATTGGCAGGCGGATTATCTCAGTTTTCAGGCTTTGGACCAAGGGGAGTGGTCCCTTCAATCCACTAGCGGACGCCACAGATGCGCTGGTGGCCCCCTGGGGCCAGTATCGTCTGATTTACGCCTTCCCTCCTTTCAAGCTTCTGCTGAGACTCTTGTGAAGCATCGAGGCAGAAGGAATTCTGGTCATTCTAGTGGCCCCCCGATTGGCCTTGCAGGTCCTGGTAAGTGGATCTGGTGTGGCTGGTCGCCGATGCCCTTCGGAGACTACCTTGCAGGGAGGATCTGCTGTCCCAAGGGCCAATCTTCCATCCTGCTTTACAGTCGCTGGCTTTGACGGCTTGGCTGTTGAAAACCAGATGCCGAAGGATAGAGGTTTGTCTGGGTTGGTGATTCCCACACTACTGAAGGCTAGGAAGTCTACTTCTAGGAAAATCGACCATTGTATGTGGAAAGCGTACATTTCGTGGTCTTGACCTTCCTTCAACATTGAGCAGAAATTGGCCTTGAGTACCATCAAGGGTCAGGCGTCGGCCTTGGCGGTCTTCTTTTAAAGACCATTGGCCAAGCACTCCGTGGTGCATACTTTAATTCAGGTGGTTCGACACTTGACTCCACTGGATTTTACAGTAAGTCGAAAATCCCATTTTTTTCCATATGGTCTATGGGTTCATGCACCCTATAAGGCAGCAGCAACCCATTTTTTGGATTTCGAATTTTTTCGCAAGTGATAAATAATTTATCAAGTTTTTTATCAAGTGTAATATGAGTGGAGGAAATGGACACACCCCCTCTTTGCAGCCTGAGGCTATCAGTCACCTGCTGTGTGCTGGTTGAGGGGGGCGCATTATGGTGGATTGCTTGGCATTAGGGAAAACTGTCACAAGTGACTCATGCAGATAGCAAAGGAAGACTCCACAGTAAGTGCTATGGATTAAGGCAAGTACACTTTACATGAGGATATGCTTTATTCATTTTTTTTTATTGCGAAATTTACAACCACCTTTCCCCCTTTCACTAAAAATCCCATTTTGAATACCTTCAATTACTATTTTCCACTTACTGGTTGAATGGAGCACAGTTGATGTAACCCTGGCCTCACCAATGCACCCTTGTAAGTTCCTGTCACAAGTTCTAGGAGGCAGACTCGGGGTTCTAGGGAGATATTCGGGAGGTAAAGGGAGATGGATTAATTTGCCCTTATTAAAAAAATGGGCACCTTAAGAAGATTGGGCTGGAAACGTAAACTAAGGCACGCAAACAATGAAAAGCCTGCAATTATCCATTAATATATATTTTGGCAGATTGGCCTTACCAAACATTTTTAAAAGTGCTTTTGTTTTAGGTTTTATGCTTAGAGTTCGTTTGTATTGGCAATGCCATACTGAGGACTAATTGTAGAATAAAATTGGCACTTTGTATCTCTAGTACCATGCTGTTTTTGAATAAACACTGGTCAAACTGGAAAAAGGAGTAATTTCTGTGCCCTGCATCAGCCTGGTCACTTTATATCTCTATATGTGCAAGCTCCGAACATCTCTGCTTAGTAGAGCAAAGGGGCACATTTTGAGTGTGAAAATATTCTTGTCTTGTACTTGGTGGGGAAATAGCTGTAAAGCATAAATTGGTTGTTGCATTACTAAACAGGAGTACAGAATTCCCCGAGTATGTAAAAAAGGACATTTAACCACTTAAGCCCCGGAAGATTTTACCCCCTTCCTGACCAGGGCCTATTTTGCGATTCGGCACTGCGTGACTTTAACGGACAATTGCGCGGTCGTGCGACGCTGTACCCAAACAAATTTGACGTCCTTTTTTTCCCATAAACAGAGCTTTTTGATCACCTGTGCGATTTTTTTTTTTTGATCATGCGCTATAAACAAAAAAAGAGCGTCAATTTTGCAAAAATAACAATATTTTTCGAATTTTTTTTATATGAAATTCATTTTAGGCCAATTTATTTTATGCTACATATGTTTGGTAAAAAAAAATCGCAAAAAGCGTATTTTGATTGGTTTGCACAAAAGTTATTGCGTTTTACTAACGTAAGGAAAGATTTTTGTCATTTTTGTTGTTTTTTTTTTACCTAGTAATGGCGGCGATCTGCGTTTTTTTTTTTTTTTTTTTTGCGGGACTGCGACATTGCGGCGGACCCTTGACTGACATTTTTGACACTTTTGGGGTTACCAGTGACGTTACTACAGTAATCAGTGCTATACATATGCACTGTTACTGTAAAAATGACACTGGCAGTGAAGGGGTTAACTTTATTTGAGAGGGAGGGGTTAAGTGTGTCCCTTGGGGCGTGATTCTTACTGTGATTGGATGTGGCTGTGTGTGTAACAGCACAGATCAATGGTCCTACATAGTAGGACCGAATGATCTGTGCTGTTACACAGGGGAGACTGACAGGCGGCTTTGTTTACATTAGCCGCCTGCCTTTCTCCCCTGTAACCGACGATCGCGAGTGACCAGCGGACATCGGGTCTGCCGGTCACTCGCGCAGTGGGGTCTGTGACCGAGCGGGAGAGCGCCTCCGACGGCGGGCGCTCGCTCCCTAGACCCTCACAGGCTAGCGACGTAGACCTACGTCGCTTTGCCTGTGAGGGGCTGACTGCCGACGTAAATCGTCGTTAGGCAGTCGGCAAGTAGATAAAAAACAAAAAAACAAAACCTTAACATATACCATTAAAGCCACAGCCTGGATAGAAAAGCCTGTATCTTGCCAGCTTTTTGCTCTTTGTGTGAAAGCAGCGGTATCAGTGATGCTCCCTCTGTGAGCCAGATCTATAACTCACACTTCCTGCTCATTGGAAAGCTCTAGCTCTGGCTCCGCAGAGGTTGTGTTGGACCTCTTCAGAGAAACCACTGCTTCCACGTAGAGTGCCAGGGTCCTCCTCTGCAGCATGCTGGTAGGGAACATGCTTTTCTACTCATCCTGTGGCAGAGAACAAATTGTAAGGCCTGGTTCACACTGTTGTGGGTGGTTGTCAGGAGTGAGACTTTGTACAACTTGATTTGATGCACAGGGAATGTGACAAGAAGAACTTGTCTTATATGTAAAGTAAACCTGTCTTGAGGAAAATATGGCCTTATCTGACCTCTTTGTGGAAATGCTAGTTTCCTGGTGGTTATGCTGGCCTGCTGCCTTTAACCCTTTTGCTGCCAGGCCCTGCGCTCAACCTATAAACTCATGTGGCTTTTGCCATTTTTCCCTTGCTTTTTTATTTTTCCTTTTACAGCTTTGTTACAGCAGAGTTTGTAAAAGACCTCCAAACCATACATTTTCTGAAAGCATGTGACAAGTAGAATAAAAAGCAGGTGCTACTGATTTTTAGGGGCCTGTGATATGTGCGCAAATGTTTATCAAAACAATATTTTTGCTAAAAATACACTAAAATAAAATATTTGCATATACAAACACAGCAAATGTCACAGAATTCATGGTAAATTTGGGCTTTGGAGGTAAGGTAGGCTTACTCTTACTGTGTGGTGTTTTTTTTACAATTGTATTTTTCTTTTTACGGGCACAATTTTATATATATATGTATATGTAATTTTTTTTTGCAGGGTTGAGGGGGGCGGGGCTTTAGTGAGATATCTGAGTTCTAAACAGACCTCAAATGTCTCTTTTGTGAGACCGAAAGGGACTGAAGAAAGTCCCTTTTCTCTGCAGCTTTAACTGCACTACAGATGACTGAATAGAAGTCTCTGTATAGAGATTCATATTCTTTCACAAATGGAAACAAAGTAAACACGGTTTACTATGCTTCAATGATAAATGAACACAGGAGCAATTGGTACCGATCGCTCACTGTGTCCATTCAGGAAAGGAAGCAGGCTGGTAAACACATGTTTATCAGACCCCCTCCCATGATGACTTAGATCTCCCAAATCGATGCCCCATCAGCAGTTGCAGCCAGGGGGAGGAGGGGAGCCGAACAGCAGCGCTGCAGGGAGGGCCCATCGAGGATTGTGGGGAGGTCGTTGAGGCAGGTGGGGAAAATTATTTAGATATAGTCATCCCTTGTGACTCCCCTGCAGCACCTGAAGCTGGCAGGAGAGGAGAGGCAGAGAAGCCAGCAATCGCATGGGATAAGAGAAAAATGGTGCCAGTGCTTAAAGCGGTTGTAAACCCTATATAAAAAAAAAAAAAAAACCTGCAAGACAAAGGCATAATGAGCTAGTATGCATCGCATACTAGCCCATTATGTTTAACTTACCTTAAAACGAAGCCCCGACACGGACCCCCGGACATCGATGCGGGCGCTGCCATGATCCCTCGTCGTCTCTTCCGGGTTCGGCGGCTCCGGCGCGCTGATTGGCCGGAAGAGACGGCTCCAGCGCGCTGATTGGCCGAAGCCGCGATGACGTCACTCCCGCGCATGCGCGCGGGAGTGATTTTTCCGGCAAGCTCCCGGCAAGTTAATTGAAGGTCCCCTCGGACCTTCAGAGCGCATGCGCCGCTCGCGCGAGCGGCTGCATGCACTGTAAATATCTCCTAAACCGTGCCGGTTTAGGAGATATTATTTGTACCTACAGGTAAGCCTTATTATAGGCTTACCTGTAGGTAAAAGTGTCAAAAAGCGGGATACAACCGCTTTAATGGTATATAGCTGCTAGCAACTTGTGTAGATAGTCAAAACACTGTAATAAAAATAAGCAAGAAAAATTGCAGCGATTAGCACAATATCAAAGAACTCAAAACACCTGAAGTGTTATAATAGTAAGTCCAACATTAAAAATATATATTTATATATAAAAAAAAAAAAGCAAACATAAATAGTTCAAATTATATCTTCTGAAGAAGTATCAATTAACATGATTCAAGTGATCTCCCTCCTCTAGTGCTTTAATCACCTAGTGCGACCTCGACCAATGCCAGAAAAATTCAATCACCAGATATATAGTTGCTGTCTAAGGAATAAAACAGCAAAAATCACATATAATAAGATCCAGGTCACCAGAAGTCTGTAGTCATCATTGGCTCACACTTCTCTGCTCTAATCGAATCATAGGACCCTCTTCAGAATGTACCTGGGTGCATGGATTATGACCAGGAAGCTTTATTTCTCATGGTAAAAACAACTCCGTGTATCCCATCCGTAGTAATAAGTCACCAATAGCAAAAAATAAAAAAAATCTCATGGTGCAATATTTATTAGTGAAATGACATAAAAAGAAACATACAAAACAATTGTTCCTATAGCACTCACATAAAAACCGTCAATCCAACCAGGGATAATGGCGGCTGGACCTCAAATGCAAAACATCATGTGTGAAATAGTAAGCATACGCTTACATTAAGCAGGAATATAAAAATCGCATTGGGAGCCACAGGTGATCAGTGTTGGGGGGGGGGGGGGATTGGTGTTGCGAGAGGTAGCTGTAGCTGAGGAAGGGACAGTAAAAGTGTGTGTGTGTGTGGGGGGGGGGGGGGGTATTTTAGCAGCCAGTGCGGCAGGGATGTGGAGAGGCGGGGGAGAGAGGGTAGAGAAGCTGTGGAGGGGGTCACATTTTAGGTGACCAGCTCTGGTCAGCTTCTTAGCCACTAATAGAGCAATTGGTTTGTTCACCTGAGCAGTTTTGCCATAAGCTCATGATCATTAACCAGTTTGCTGACCGCCCACCACAGATATACTACGGCAGGGCGGCTTGGCTGTGCAAAATCACGTAGATCTAGATTAAGACACAGTGGGAGGAGCTGCGGCGATTGCCGCCGGCCTCCCGCGATCGTCAGAGAAACTGACAGAAGACCTGCCTGCTTCTGTCACACAGGCAGGGAGAGATCAGGAGTTTCAGCTAAGCTGAAACCCCGATCTCTCTCTGTCTGTCACAGAGCCGTTCCCCCCCACACAGTGAGTAAGCATTGTTAGGCATACATTAACCCCATTGATCACCCACCGTGTTAACCCCTTCCCTGCCAGTGTCATTTATACCTTAAGTGCATATTTAGCACTGATTACTGTATTAATATCACTGGTCCTCTAGAAGTGTCAAAAATGTCAGTTAGGGGTCCGATCTGTCTGCCACAATGTCGCAGTCCTGCTAAAAATCGCTGATCGCCGCCATTACTAATTAAATAAAAATTAAAAAGTCCAAAAATCTATCCGTAGTTTGTAAAAGCTATAACTTTTGCGCAAACCAATTAAAATACGCTTTTTGGGTTTTTTTTTTACCAAAAATATATGTAGCAGAATACAATTGGCCTAAACTGATAAAAAAAAATTGAATTTTAACATTTTTTTTTTTGGGAATGTTTTATAGCCGAAAGTAAAAAAAATATGGTGTTTTTTTCAAAATTGTCCTTTTTTTGTTTATAGCGCAAAATCTAAAAACCGCAGAGGTGATCATATACCACCAAAAGAAAGCTCTTTTTGTGGGGAAAAAAAGGACATCAATTGTATTTGGGTACAGCGCCGCACGACCGCGCAATTGTTCGTTAAAGTAACGCAGTGCCGATCGCAAAAAATGGCCTGGTCATTAAGGGGGTAGAACCTTCCAGAGCTGAAGTGGTTAAAGTGACCATGGACTTATAGGAGGAAGAATGCTAGTACTGTACAGCACATAGATCTGGCTGGAAGTGTTGCTGTAGGTCCGCACACTTTATGGACCTGGCAGCGAAAGGGTTAATGCTTTATGAGTTAGACTCTAGAAATAACCACACATATCAGAGAAAAGTCAGAAGCCCTTATCTGCATACTAGTTTGGAGTCAATGACTTGAAGTATTAAAAATGGGGAGGAAACATGACAGTAAAATGCTGGCGAGGTCTACAACGGTAGCCTTTGTTTTTTTCCATACCATAGGTTTCCTTTCGGGTAGACCGTAGAGCAATATTTTTCTTCTGTTTCTTCATGGTAATGATTTTTCATCTTGTGCAATAGATTTATGAAAGCACATCATAGAAGATGAAGTGTTTCCAGTGTGGTTATGAATCGAAGGAAGAGCAACCCAATTTCTGTTGTAAATGTGGGAGTTCATTTTGCTCCTCCAGACAAGGTACAGTGAAGCAAGGTAGGTTGTTCCTCTATTATTATTATTATTATTATTATTATTATTATTACTATTATAACCTTGTGTACAGTAGAAGCCGCATGTGTCTTCGCCTCTGGGTAGGTGACTATTCTCAGGTGCGTTAAGTATATAACATATGGTAACACTTAGGCTCCATTCACACCTGGGCGTTTTTGTTTCAGGCGTTTTTATGGGCGTTTTTTTAGACGTTTTTATGGGCGTTTTTTCAGGCGTTTTTTGTGCAGGCGTTTTTAGATTGAATAGAGAACAATGCAAAACGCCTGTAATCTGCCCAAAAAGAAGCTCATGTACTTTTTTGAGCGTTGGGCGTTTTGCTTCCGGCGTTAAAACGCTCAGATGTGAACAGGGGCCATTTAAATGAATGGGATTTTACTTGTTGGGCATTTTGGAAACGTTTTTTTTTTAGCGTTTTTGGAGCTGAAAACGCCCAGGTGTGAATGGAGCCTTACTGTATGGGAATGGCAAGCAGGATGTCTTAACCTTTATTAAATAAGTAACTATACAACAACTACCTGAGTAAATAAAGACCACACAGAATTGGTTTGGACAAAGGCCGCGGCTGTTTTATTATTGGCTTAAAACAACATAAATAGAAATACTTTAGACTTTATTTACATATTCACTTAAGGCTACATTCACACCTGAGCGTAGCGTTTTTCGCGCGTTTTTTACCGCGATTTTACCGCGATTTTTGCGGTGTTTTTTACCGCGATTTTACCGCGATTTTTACCGCGATTTTTGTGCAGGCGTTTTTAGATTGAATAGAGATCAATGGAAAACGCCTGTAATCTGCCCAAAAAGAAGCTCATGTACTTTTTTGAGCGTTGGGCGTTTTGTAAACAGCGTCAAAACGCTCAGATGTGAACAGGGGCCATTGAAATGAATAGGATTTGTCTTGTTGGGCGTTTTGAGAGCTGATCCTAGAGCAGAAAAACGCCCCAAAAACGCCCCAAAACGCCTAGATGTGAACGGAGCCTAAAAGAAAACGTCAAACAACCCAGCCACTACGGCTCAGGCTGACAATATAACATTAAAATTTAACGAACATTTTCCAACTTTACTCAATAAATAAGATAACACAATAAAAATGGCGTCCACCAAAGCACTTTAGCTAAGGCGACAGTAAAGCCAATAAATAATAACTGGCCGCGACAAACTAGCCAGAAAAGGGGAGGGGGGAGGGAGACAGCAGTCAGATAGATCTTGAGGAGATGAAGTGATCCGGAGTCCCGCGGTCACTCTTAAATAGCCATTTTTAGAACTGGCTGAGGCTGGTTAAACTCAAAAGAGCGGGAGGATTTGAGCGGGAGTGGAGCTCCACACGCAAATCTGCCCAGTGATACTACTAAACGGGCGGGAAAACCGCAAATTCTCAAAAAACTGCCTAGTAACCTGTAGCTTTTGAGCGGGAAGACTTGAACAGGGAATACATAGGTCAAAAGTTCAGCCTGGCCCTTACCTGAATAGCTGACCTAAGCCTAAGAAAAACCCTATACTAAGATGTACCCTATTCCTTATCTTTTTAAACCCCTGCTGCCATCCCATAGAGAAAATGTGGGGTTATAATAAACCCCATTTTCTCCATATTCTTCCCAAATTATTGGTTTCCAAAATCTTTCTCATGAAACTTCAACACCAAAAACAGCAAACCCCTTTTCCAAAACAAAAGACAAAATTGTTGTAGGATCTTACAACATTATGTTGACTGCTATGCTGACAAACTAAGCCAAGCTTTTGTAAAAGACATTTAAAGTGGTATTAAACTCAAAAACACAAATTTAATATATTGCAGCTTATGGATTTTAACAACTTCAATACGGGGCACTTTCACCCCCTTTCTGCCCAGGCCAATTTTCAGCTTTCAGCGCTGTCACACTTTGAATGACTATTGCGCGGTCATGCAACGCTG